>NC_091052.1:18986179-21386179 GCF_963966145.1 Tenebrio molitor | reverse complement strand
AAAATCAAAGATTCTTATTGGTTTATAAAGTAATGAATGATATAGTCTACATACTTAATTTGAACTACGAGTTGTATTCGGAGGACTATTCCATGAACCAACTTTGGTAATTTGGTGCAAATCGGAATAAGAAATTAACGCAGAAATCGAAGAAAATGTTTCCAACAACACAAAAAAGAAAATTATCGCTGGGATCACTAGTGGTATTACCGATACAATTTCCACGAGTGGGAATATTCGGTCCAATTTTTTGAAACTATGGTAACAAATGTGTAAAATTGTGTTTTTATCGGTCAATTTTTAACAAATGACAGATGAATGGAATTGTCCAAGAAAAGCAATGACTGCATTTTGCGAATTCAGTGTTTAGTCTTTCCACCGTTCAGTTTCAGTTATAAATTTACTGTTGATGGTTGTGTACTTATGTAGTTGACTTTATTACTCAAAATGCCTCCAAAACGAGTTTTAAAAACTTTAATAATCTATACAGGGTGTTAGGGAATGGTCTCCCAAGAATTTCAGGGTGAGTTTGTGAGGGAAAATGTGGTCGAAAACCTTAATACCATTTTTTCCTAATGAATGATTTTCTTAAAAATAAAAATTTTAAAAAGTGCCCCACTGTTTGGAAGTTTTTGCACCATTTTATTGTTGTGATAATGAAGCTTTGTTTGGCAACTGTGTGGGTAGGATAGAGTTGACAGTTCATAGTCGCGCAATTTTGGAAGTTGTCAAACCCAATGTATAATGGAATTAAAAAAATCAAATGCACGCTTATGAAATGTCATACAAATGTCAATTCTATCCCATTCACACAGTTGCCACATAAATTTTCGTACATAGTTGCAATACTTATTCACAATCATTTTGAATCACCGAATAAAACTGCTTGAGATTCATTGTGATTTCAAATTTAATGGAAGAAAATAAATCATTTGTTTAGACATGAAATTCTGACTTAATTAAATTGTGACTTAAATTCTGGAACAAAACCGCATGGTTCCAACTCGATCACATTCCAGGCATATCGCACATTTCCAGCATTTCAGCAGTGTAGAATACTGCCGATAGTTAATGCTAGTTAATGATAAATATAAACTTTTACAAGACGTCGAGAGTGGAATACGAAAAAAAGATGTAGCCGCCAAATTCAATATTCCAGCCAGCACAGTATCAACAATTCTAAAGAAAAAAGCGGAAATTATTAAGTTAGTGGAAAATGCTGGCACAAATAACAAACAACATCAATGGCTTTAGATGCATTAGAAACATTACGTCTTTTTATGTATTATTCTGTTGAAAATACACCAAATGAGACTTATAGACATTTAAACTTGTTACAAGCTTTTGTTGAACAATGCGGCAACAAACGTCAAAGTCTAATTACAGACTATTTCCAGCGAAAATAATTAACCATGTAATTTTGTTAATAAAACAGTTGCTTTCTACAAATTTTTGGTGTTTGGTAACTCGAATTTGCGATAAGTCGAATTCTTTTTGTGGCAGATGCTACGAGTAATTCGACTTATCGAGGTTCCACTGTAATTTATTTCTCAGCAAATGCCATCCAGTCTTATAGCTGTGATAAATGCAAATACAAAACGAATCATGAGGGCAACTTTAAAAAACATAACACAATTCATCTCTCAACAGATGCAATCCAGTGGTATTATTGTGATAAATGCGAATACAAAACGAAATATAACAAAGACATTAAACGACATAAGGGAATTCATCTCTCAGCAGATGCTGTTCAATGGTTTAGCTGTAATAACTGATAAGTGCAAATATAAAACGAAAAGAACCTACAATAAAAAGCATCTGTCAGCAGATGCTGTTCAATGGTTTTGTTGTGATAAGTGCGAATTTAAAACGAAACGAAACCATTGCCTAAAACAACATAAGAAACGTCTGGTTTGTCTAAAACCAAAAGTACTACCTGAAAACAACGTTGAAGAAAGACTCAAATAACTGGTCATATCATTTCCAAACAATATATCATGTCATCAAATGAAACCCTTGACTGAGTACTGTAACCTTTCGACTTCCTTGACTTCTCCTCGATATTTTTTTTTCCTCATTTGGTGTATTGTTGGTTGCCGCACTCCCTCGGGTGAAATTTTGTGGAAAAATACGAAACAAAAATAATGAGAAAAGAAATATTTATGGATCCTACGTTGTGTTTTATTTTTCATTTTGTTTAATTAGGCTCTAACGAGAGGCCGTACCTTTGGAAGGTTTTCAAAGATGAAATTAAAACGATTGCGCACACTTCACTAAAATTTTATTTAACAAATAATCGAGTGTGGTGGAGTTTGGTCCCAACAAATGATAGAAATAAATAAAAGAACTTAATAACAGAATTTGGTGGAAATTTGACCCAATGAGATTTGATTCGCGCCCCTCGAATTGAGATCTGACTCATGAATAAATGACTAAGCTGGGCAAATAAAGGAGTTTATGGCACGAACAGCATTATATGAGTTTGAGATGCGAACTATGTGATCCGATTTAGATTTGAATTATTTCCCCAATTAAACTGAACCCGACGCGATGCCCTGGACTCTCATAGATCACCCCGGTCTACTCCGGTGGTCGAAAATAAAAGGGAAAAAAGGTTCTAACAGGGCCAAAGGGTACCTCTCTTCACGTGTCAGCCGGCCTAGTTTGGTCGCTGGCCCCCTTGGGGGTGACGCGGCTAATTTTGTGCTCTTACGCCGGACCACAGCTTATTGAGTGCGACGGACACTGGCGGTAGCTTCCCGAACTCGAGAATCCAAGACATAAATAATGAATGGAAATGTTTTATAATAATTGCATACTGGTTCCCCTTGAGAAGAGCACGTTTCCCCAATCGGTAAATACAAGATCACATACTTCGCGATAAAGAAATTAATATAAGATTCTAAAGAGTCACGTGGTCATCAAAAGCTCAAAGAAAATAATATAATCTTTACTTTAGAACGATAAAGAACTAAATGCTATTTGACTAATTAAATCGCGACTACAAATAATGTACAAGAATTAGAGAAATAATTTACCTTGTGAATGTAAAGAACGTGGTCACAAAATGGCTGCTGGAAGTACTGAACGTACCTCCGGCTACTTTGGAGATCAAACTCCGAGTGAATCAAAAAGCCTTGTTTCCCGTCCCGCAATCGGTTTTATCATTTCTGGCGCACCCCCCTTTCGCAACCCCTACTTGACCAAAGTGACCAATCAGCTCGGTTCTACTTTACGCCGATCGCGACGCCTTTTCGAAATCTCTAGAACTTTTGAAATTACAGTTTCCGTTTTTCCACCATTATTTTAAATGTTTAAATTTAGACTTTTGTTAGGACCAGACCGAATTTACAAATTTGTTCTTGAATTAGAAGCCTGAAAAAGAACACTAAATTACTGACTCTATACAATAATAAAAATCAGCATCAAGAAACAAACACAATCTAAAAATGGGACAAACCGAATTAACAGGAACACTGAATTACCGACTCTATACAATAATAAAAATCAGCAACAAAAATTAAACAGAATTTAAATGAAACAAACATAATTAAAATGCAACAACATAATTAAAATAAAACAAACACAATTAAAATGAAACAAACATAATTAAAATGAAACAAATTAACCTTATTTTGAAACCTAAATTGGGCTTGAAACGCTGTTACGCAAGTGCCATTTCATGCAACTAAGTTCCGTTGTTCTGCTACTTCTAAAAATAGTTCTACATTGGTTTGATTCCCCAAAACCGTTCTAATTAATAATTACTTCGTAAATTTCATTCTCTCTCTCTCTCACTCACACGTCTGATTTCTACGACTACCTGGCTTTACCGTTACCCGGTCCTCTGTGTTTTCTACCGACTCCCTTTCTACTTTGCTTTGTTACTTTTCTAACTAAAAGTGCAAACGATTCTAGTTATTTTCTACGATAAAGCGCTCTGTTTTTAATTTGCAATTCTCGCCCTTTAATTACAAATATGCCACAAATTTGAGAATGCTAAAAAAGTAAATTAACCTAATGAACATTAATTTTGTTGTTCTCTCAATTTGAAACCTGCTAACATCAAATTCATTAATTCAATTATCTCCTGATTTTAACTGGACTCCCCAAATTGTCGAACGAGTAAATTTTGCAATGTTTCTTTTCCCATAAAACGGTTATCTTTGTGTTATGTTCGGACCGGACGTGTACCTGCATTTTCAAAGAAAGGTTGGCAGATTTCACTTGAGGAATGTGGAGCCGACACGGCTTCAATAAATTTTACAACTGACCAGCATTTCCGTCGCAAATGAACGGTATTTAAAATATTTCGTTGAAATTATTTTAAAATTAAAATTCTTAATTTATCGAACCTATTCGGACCGTTACAGTACTGTAGGGGTTGACAAAAGTAGCAGTGTAAAGTCTGAATTTCCCGCCGTTTAACATGAATGACATTGAACCACGTAGATACAATCGTTTGTTGTTTTTTAAACTTGATCTTTTGTGGTCTGCCAGTGCTTTCCAGAATTTCAATAGTTCGATTTTCGGCTTTTTCAAAACCTTACTAAGCTGTGTTTAAACTGGTTTGTTACGAGAGAAATTTTCATGGTTGAAGCCTTTTTTTAACGAACATTATGATGAGCAAATTTTTGGGTATTTTCAACAAGATGGTACAACAACACATAACTGCAGCTACAAAAAGTTTTTTACCAAATTTCTACACGAACAGGCTTATTTGCCGAAATACACCCAATAACTGGCCTCCCAGATCTTGTCATCTCACACGGTGCGAGTTTTTTTTGTATCCATTTATAACACCCCCATAAATAATCTGGCTGAACTTCAAGACAGAATACTGATGAAAATTAATCAGATTAATGAAGATCCAATGGTTCTTGAACATGTCATCAGAAATGGAGTTAGAAGACAGGCTACACAAAGTTTACAAGAGGGTGCACATTATACAGGGCAAGTCACATAAGGTTTATTTCTGAATTTATTTTGTACGCAACCAAGAATACTAATTACGCTGACCACTTGATACCATTTATAATGTGATTTTATTTAGTAATCCACGTAGGTATGTAATTTGGCTAAAAATGTCAAAATGACAGTTGATGAATTTAATTTTTGATTTCATTAATCAGAACAGGAAAACGTCATTGTGACATTTTTAGCCAAATTACATACCTACGTTGATTACTAAATTAAATCACATTATAAATGGTATCAAGTAGTCAGCGTCATTAGTATTTTTGGTTGCGTACAAAATAAATTCGGAAATAACCCTTATGTGACTTGCCCTGTATAAATTCTTATTTATGTTAAGTTGTGCTTTGTTTAGATCAAAAAACTTTGCCAGGGGCCTGTTTCATAAAAATTACAATTTACAATTTAACAAATGACAATTACAATTGCACAATTGACAAATTTGACAAATATACGTTTCATAATAGTATATTAAAAGACAAGTTTCATAAGACCAGTCTTGAAGCATGAATTCAAGATTAAAAAACGAGTGGCGTAGCCACGAGTTATTTTAAAGAATGAGTGCTTCAAGGTCTTATGAAACGAATTTTTTATACTATTTTTTGTAATTTGCTCTTTTTAAGCCGTTTTTAAACAAAAATGTTTACTTTCTTCGATTTAGGGATTTTCGTGGCGGTTGGTAATGTCTTAATTTTAAAAGTGAAAATTTGACCAAGTCTTCAAAGTCGCCTTTTGTTTTATCAAAATTCTGTCACAAAACACGAATATGAAAGATAATCTTTCATATACGCCCGCTGAAATACGTGAAATTCCCAAAAATACGGTCGCGAATTTGTTGCTTGATAAATCCTGATAAATAATTCTTTGCACATTTTGTAATTTAAACTGACACGCATGACGAATCAAGTTTTGCCAACCTAAAAATTTTCGTAAAAAAATATTTGTCAATTTTGTCAATTGTAGAATTTTTTTACAAATGTCACAAGTCAGTAAAACAAACTGTTTATAAATAACATTTATTTTTTGTTGCTTTCCATCATCATTCGCAAAATGACATCTAAAGTTGATTCAAGTGTCTTTATTGACAGAAATTAATCTCAAAAAATATTCCATGCATATTTCCTACTGCATGATATTGCCCTTCATTATCTAACCAATGTAGGGCTATCAGAAATTGGTGTTGTGGAACTAAAGCTTTATTCCTGTTTGTTGGGTGCTGTACTCATTCCCCGATTTCATTTAAAATCATTTCTATATTTTCAGCTCTTAAGGTAGCCATTCACGAGCGGGATTTCTTGAAGAAAAAGCCCCGAGGTTTTCCTTGAGGATTTCCTTTACCAAACCCTAACCCACACACGGAGAGGATTTTCCTCAAGGAAAAGCCTCGGAGATTTCCGCCAGGTTCAACTCCAGATCAACACACTAGTTCTATGCTGAGTGGTGGTGGTTGTTGGTTGTTCTCGTAGTTTTGTAAATTGTTTTCACCATGGTATCAATGGATGATAATATTTTAGCGGCCGTCAGTTGTGTGATTGCAGTACACCACAATAAATATTTACATCAGCTTCTTTTATTGGTCACCCCTTTTCTCGCTAAAGAAGATACGATAATGACAACACATATACGCAGCAAGAGACTGGGAAAATCCAGCCTCAAGGAGGAAATTTTTGTCTTTCCCACCCACCGCGACCTCAAGGACGCCGCCGCACACGTTGAGGAATTCCTCAACGCTTGGACTGTTCAGGCCGAACCTTGAGGAAATCTCACTCGTATTCAGCGTGTTTTTAGCCCTCGTTATCACTCGGACTCAAAATCACACCTCAGGCCATAAAAGCCCTCTTACGCCCTTAATCAAGGCGATCTTCATTTACCAGGCCATGACACTGACCAAAAACAGTGTGCTATGGAATGGCCTACTACAGTCTGACAACATTGCTTCACCAACATTTGGTGAAAAAATTCGAAATCCACTAAACCTGTCATTGAATTTGCATTTGTCAAATATGAGTGATCTAATTTTGCGACAGTTCAAAAATGCATTATCGCATTGTAATATAGAGTTTAAATCCACCTTGGGGACAGAAAAATAATAGTGCTCATTAGGTACTAATAATATTTCAGATGTTCTGCTGTGTTCCGGGCTATTGAAACTGTTTGGTTATAAACTAACGCGAGGTGGGCATTTCCAACTTAAATATAACAATTTTGTTCTCCCCATTGCCTAAATCCCACCCCATTTCTTGTAACTTGCTTCCCAATCTCATTTCAATACGAGTATTCCTTTTTAGAGCCAAAAATTTTCCCAGTGATTGTGTGGTCATTACTAATTTTAATTATTTCTTCCCAAAATGTAATTTCTTCGTAATTAGAAGGCACCGCGTTTGGTAGAAGTCGCTTCATTTTGTCCCCATTTATATCTGTTCCCCTAAAATATTTAGCACAAGCATCGCTGCTTTTGCGATTTCTTCACTTTTCGATTTTTAAAATCTCTTTCCAAATTGGGTTCGTTTCCTCATTTGATGGAAACTTAAATACAGGTACCTACGTAATTGGAAGACGAAGACTCATAATTTGACTTGCAATTTGGTATGCAACACTTAAATGACATATTTTAATTCGATTTGACGAATTTGACCAAGGACTTGTCAAAATTTATTTTAAATGTCGAATTGGTTTCAAAATTTTAGGAACATCGTAGGTCATGGAATGGCCTACCAGAGAATGTGGCAACGTAGCCAGTGTCCTGGCCTGTAAGTTTAGACCGCCTTGCCTTAATACATAAATAACTATTACGCACAATTGTCAAATTAAATATGACAATTTGTTGGAAGGTTTAGCAAATTGTGCATGATTATTTTACAAAAATGGAAAAATGTGATTAGTGATTGCTTTATGAAACCAAAATCCTAATATATGGTCCGAATGACAATTGTCATTTGTTGTTTGTCGTTTGTAAATTGTAGATTTATGAAACGAAACTTTTGACAAATCCAACAAATTTGCCGATTTGTAATTGTCATTTATGAATTGTAATTTTTATGAAACGGGCCCCTGATCTGTTTAATTGGCACATAATTAAACATGTTTGTTTTTAGCAAAGGAGACCCTTAGATATTTGCTTCGAGAATTGGAATCGTTAGTTACTCTATTTTTAGTGAACAACATTGCAGTAAGAGCAAATACAGAAAGATTTTTTTGTTTGTAAATTTTAGGTTAGCTGTCAACATGCTTTAATCAAGCAAAAACGCCCTCCCAGGCCAGGATTTTATTTGAACGCCCGATGGATCGGTGACAATAAGAGGTTTCAGTGTGAGGAATGTAATTTTAAAACAAAGTACAGAAACAATTTAAAGTCATAAGAAATGAAAATAATGATTTTAGTGTTTCAGTTTCAGTTTATGTCTATGAGAAAAGATGATTTAAAACAATACGCCTTCTATTTTATTTTTGTTAGCAGGGTTAGTGTAGAAAACGGTCTTCTGTGTTAGCAAAGCACTTGTACACCAACCCTGAAGTATAACTAATAAATTGTTTATTTTCTATGTCTCTATTTTTTGTTTTGTCCAGATTAATGCGTGTTAAATAAATTTCTGTTTCTATGATTATTATAATTTGAATATACCGGGTGTATTATAAAAAATCTTTGGTGCTGTAACTTCCTTATTTTTCATACGATTTTAATAAATGGTGTGTCAAACAAAATCGTTTTAGATGAGCTACAATTTGAATTGATCCAATATTTGTTTTGTGTTCTGTTTCTGACAGATGATAGTCAAGTTTTTTTTTGAAGTAAAACTTTTTATGGGAGGGTTTTGAAATTCTGATCGGCAACCTTTTTGTATGACGAAAAGTGATGGGGGTAAACACTGTCGGGTCGAGTGGCAGCAGCAAGGGCGTAGCAAAGGGGGGGGCCAGGTGGGCCCGGCCCACCCCAGAATCCTTCTGGCCCACCCTAGAATAAAAGTAAAACACATTAAAAACAAGATACATCTGCAGTATCTATCTATCATCTGTCTGTGGTTTAAAATCTGGCCCACCCCAGCAAAAAATCATTGCTACGCCCTTGGGCAGCAGTGTCTCGCGCCGCGCCGTCTTGACGGCATCGGAGTTCAGTACCTATCTATAATTGTCCGTTTACTCTAAGGTTATAATCAAATTTTAAAAGCTGTTGGGTGAATGTACAAGGTCCGGTTTAAGGGAGAATGTTTAGTTTTATTATTTTCTGAACCGAAATATATGGTACCCTGATTAATTCACTGTTCTCTTTAATAGGATTAGAAAACCCCCTTGTGACTAGACCTTCATAGCTTATTTTTCATCATAATCTCTAAAAACGAAAATTTAAAAATTGGTATTCATATTTGGACAAATTTGTCTCAGTCCCACTCTGAACGAAACAACCAGCCGGGTTTACCTGCTGTTTACAATCACAAAATGTTTTCTATTGTAGACAAATCAACTTTTACACAATGGGATAATTCTACGGCCCCAATATAACCTTAGAGTAAACGGACAATTATACTTGACGTAATCCTTTGACAATTCTATCCGTTTACGGTTATACCAGAGCAAAAGAATGTTTCAAAATTAACATTTTTATTTCAGAAATATTTACATTATTTTACATACGAATGTATAAAAAAAACATTAGATAGATACTCGTAGATACAAACAAACAAATCAATTATTATTTCTGTAGCATAAATCACGGATGTAGTAAGTACCAAAGCGCCCCGTACTACCCCTTTCGAAGCGCTACCGTCGCCAGCGAGAATCAACTCGCTGGGCCCCTACCATCCCATCAGCTGCGTGCTGACGAAGCGTGCGGGACCATCTCCAGTCAGGCTATAAAAGGGATGCACGCATGGACGATTATTCACATTATTATTCACTTAATCATCCGAGCTCCCTCAAGAGTCTCACCGCAAACCTTGTTAACTTTGTTTACCTTTATGTAAATAAACAATTTACAACACAAACACTGTTAAAAGTGACTCCACAACGTGGGGCCCGATGTTAAAAGTGACACCCAACTTCGGGCCAAAAATCCACGACCCACCAACAGAGTTCAAGCACTGTTCACGGTGTTACTCTATAAATTCCAAAGTCCACGACTCAACACAGAGTTTAAGCACTGACAGGCACTGAAGACGGTCCACCCGGTCTTACTCTAAGAGTCTCCTTCGTCCAAAAATTGGACAGAGTTTAAGCACTGACAGGCACTGAAGACGGTCCACCCGGTCTTACTCTAAAAATCCAAAATCCACGACTCAACACAGAGTTCAAGCACTGAACGGCACTGAAGACGGTCCACCCGGTCGTACTCTAAGAGTCTCCGACGTCCAAACAATCAACTCGCTGGGCCCCTACCATCCCATCAGCTGCGCGCTGACGAAGCGTGCGGGACCATCTCCAGTCAGGCTATAAAAGGGATGCACGCATGGACGATTATTCACATTATTATTCACTTAATCATCCGAGCTCCCTCAAGAGTCTCACCGCAAACCTTGTTAACTTTGTTTACCTTTATGTAAATAAACAATTTACAACACAAACACTGTTAAATTTCTTAATTACTGTTAGAGCGTATTATAACAAACAGCATAACGAAATCTAACCAGGATATAGAATTATTCGCTTCAAGTTGAGTTTTTGGGAGAGGAAGTTGTACAGATCTTCTGGCTTGCCACAGATTCTTCCGCGCACGATCCTCGTCATAAGTGAAAATCTGATCCAAAAAACCATTTTGTCGCAATTCTTGACGCAATAGTTTTGCAGGTTTGTGTGTTAAATTGTCTAGAGCTTTTCTTTTGACGCCATTACTCAGTGCTTGCCTCTCTATATTTTCTTCTTCCAGGTGATTATAAATAAGATCACTGCTGATCACATTCGTTGGTTCGGAAGTGAAGGTTTACACTTTTGCAAGGCAGTTTGATTTTTTGTTGACACAACTCCACCGAATTTCATCGTCGTTTAACTTCCTTGCCACACAAAACTTAAAATTATTCACTACAAGCAACTGTTTCCCTTCTTCACTCAAAATTGATTTTACTTCCATTTCTGAGACTAGGTAGGTATTTACAGATTCACTAGCAAACACTCAAATGGAACTAAAATTAAGATTCATTTTTATAATTAGTTGTTGGCCGCGTGGCCGTACTCCTTAGCGGATTAGGCGGTGCCCGGATTGGGGATACTTGGGGGCCGATAAATTTGAGCGAGGATTATCTCAGGTACCGGGCCCAACTCGGATACGCCCAAAGGAAAGGAAGGTGGCTAGAAGTCTCAATTTTATATGTAGTAAAAATTTAATTTATTTATAACTAGCTGACCCGGCGAACTTCGTACCGCCTCAGAGTCAATAAATGTTGTGTTAACTTATTAGCTGAATTGAATGAAGTTTTTTTATTAAGATAAAATGAATAATCAAAGTGAATTAAAATTTAATGATTTAATGCATACACAAATTTAATGCTTACACATATTTAAATTTAATGCTAAGCACTACGCCCTCTGACGGAGATTATTGATATTCACGTCACGTGATGTGCAAATGTGATTAACGATATAGTACTATCGCGGCCAAAATACTTTGGTCGTCACTTTTTGACACTTCAAATGTAAATCAAGTATTAATGTCAATATACATGACAATTTCAAATTATTCTTGTCAAAAATATGGCGCCTTCAGTTTTTGATAAATATAGAATCGTCTTACTTGCTTCTGAAGGTTGTCTAAACCGCGACCACGTTGATCTTTTGCTTTTGAACCCTGCCTCCGCAGCTGGGATTTACCCCACCCGTATGACACTGATAGATTAAAATAATTTTGACAGTAGTAAAAAATAAGGTTAAACATCCTAAAGTTTGCTTTACAATTGAATGTCATTTATGTCACATTGACGACCAAAGTATTTTGGCCGCGATAGTACCTTAATTAACTCCCATGAATTTACGACAATTCATTGATGAGTACTGAAAAATCAAGTTTTTTCGGTAAATTCATTTGCAAGAAGTGAGAGTATAATGAGTAGTGGAGCAAACTGCTGTGTCCCGAGTTGTAACTAACTATGCAGTGAATTTTTTTATCAATGAACCATAGGCATTGACATGGTGTAAACTTTATTTCATGTCCGAAAAATAATTTTGAAATTAGCAATAGAAACACCATTGACGCGAAATAAAGTTTATACTTTTTACCATGTAAATCTCTATGATTCATTGATAAAAAAATTCACTGTATAAAAATAATCCGGAATTAACAATCACCATGAACGGATTGAATATTTTAATGAGTTTGGTTGGGATACAGTCAACATCTGACGGGAAGAAAATATGGAAAATTAAATTAAAAATTGGAAAGAGAATTACTAAGCATATGCGTGTTTGTTGGAAACATTTTGTAGATGAAGATTTTGTTCCACTGGTTTGTTGGTTTGATGGTTTGGACGCACTGTTCATTTGTTTTTGTTTGATAGTTTCGAGGTTAGGTATGCCGCACAGCAATAAATGTTGAACCCAACCCTAAAACAGCTTCCCCCGCGACGTAGCATTACTTGGGGTAGCATTTAAATAATTACAGACAGTTGACGTACTTAAATGCATAATTAGTTAGATACAGGTGCGATACACTGAATAAGTAAAGAAGCCCATTTCTAGCGTTAGCCATGACATAGCAGCGGGTATGTTCGCAATTTCTGCATAGATGTTGGCCTTGTAGGGTCCTTTGATGGTTGATATAAACGCGAGATTTCAAAAAAGAAAAAACACAAACAAAATTGCAAGGGGACAAATCCGGCGAGCGGGCTCTCTACTACAAATTGCCCCTTATTGAGGTGAGACTCCAGTTCTTCGTCTTGTCGCACTCCCGGTTTGTCTGAAATCATGGTCTGAACGTAGTGACCCATGTAACAATTGATTTCTGGTTCGGGACACGACCCAATATTGAAGCAATTTCGGAAGGGTTGCGATCACAGAAAATCAGTTTGAAAAGTAGACCTCGACGGCAAACGCAGGCTTTCCACTCTTCCAACGCATGGTGGCAGCTGACAGGGATAGGGAACAAATCTTGAAAACCACGGCTTCCCAATGAGACCACTCCCGTCTCATTACGACCCCTACAGTCTGAAGAGCGCGCATTTCAAAAAAGGAAGTTTTGTTGTCGCACCCTGTACAATGCAAAAGTAGGTGTTGTTGAACACCATTGATCACACTTGGTGTTAAAACTCAGCTGACGTTAAATCTCAATTAAGTTCAAATTGTCGATGCGCGCACAATGACAGATTGTGACAGATGACATAGCCTTTCAAAATGAATTTTCTTCATAATTTTTTTTTTCGTTAGTTATTCGATGTTTTAATAGTTATTCTGCTAATCGGGGCGGAGACAAATCCAACAATATAAAGATCATAAAAATCTGTCCAGCCGTTCTTGAGTTATAAATAGCGTAACTAACCCGACTTTGTTTTATATATACAGTGCATTTTTTTTAACTGTTGCCATAGGGAATTGCATGGTAAAACTTATACCCCCTGTTAACTTTTGTTCTGATGAAAATATTCAAACCATTTTTGGAACAAAGTTGGAAGATTTTTTAAACTACCGGATAGTTTACAATTCAATATCCTAAACTGTCGAAAAAGTTGTGAAAAAATATTTTAAAGCGCGCCGGAATAATAGTACGTCGAGCGGCCGCCAGAATAGCGTCCCTATCGGCTCAACCTGACCAAATTCCATTCCAGTGCGACATTTACAAAATAGTCGAAGAAAAACATTTCGAACAATTCCTTTGATAATTTCTGTTAATGTGTTGAATTATTTGTGCGTTAACGTTTTTACGTTTTGTTTTTTTTATAAAGAAATTTAATCATAGCCACCAGAAGATCTCGCTATTTATTTTTTAAATGAAACTGACAAAAATCAAAAGTGGGGATAGGCAGTTGCTGGTTGAGCCGACAAGGACGCTATTCTGGCGGCCGCTCGACGGACTATTATTCCGGCGTGGTACAAATATTTTTTTCACAACTTTTTCGACAGTTTAGGATATTGAATTGTAAACTATCCGGTAGTTTAAAAAATCTGCCAACTTTGTTCCAAAAATGGTTTGAATATTTTCATCAGAACAAAAGTTAACAGGGGGTATAAGTTTTACCATGCAATTCCCTATGGCAACAGTTAAAAAAAATGCACTGTATGTTACGGACAAAGACGATAAATGGACATTGACGATAACGGCCGGACAATGACGTGAATGTCCATTTTTCCTGGCGATTATCGATAATGACCGGATATTGACGTTATGGCCCGTGGCAGGTGGGCAATGTTATTAAAAATGTCATTTTTATTCCAACGTTAATATCATTGCCCGGTCATTAATGATAATGGCCAAAAACGGCTGGAGAATGTTAATATAGGTTACATGATTATTATTGAAACTATGTATAGTATACAATATATTGTGACTATGTGAAAAAATATTATTCACACTTATTAAATTTTACTTGGTAACGTAAGTAAATAAAAAAAAAACTAAAAAAACCACCAGAACAAAGTGAAAAATACTAATTTTTCAAATAATAGGTAGAGTAGTCAAAATTATTCATTTTTGTTGTGGCATGAGAGTGATCCATGGTACTTCGAATTGCAAATTTTTTTGTGCAGCGCGCTTGTATTATGTTATGTTATGAATTATCAACATTGCCCAAATTGCATGGACATTAACGTTATTGGCCGGTCATTATGGTTAATGTCCAACTTGACTGGCCATTATCGTCATTCACCGGCCAATAACGTTATTGGCCGAATTATCGTCTTTGTCCGTAACATATATAAATAGATTAAACAGTAACTACACTATTCTTTTTATGTACACTGTTTGCACTTACATGAGTCCCTCTTGAGAAAACCGATTATTGTCATGACCGCGCGGTTTTATTGTTTTTTTATTGGTAACCAATTTTGCTCATTTAAAACACGCCTGAGCGTGTTTAAATCGAACTTTAAAAAACGCTCTTTTCCGTGGCAATATCGCGCGTTTTTCATGGAAACATCACCAAACTCAAGAGGACCAGAGAAACGTGAAGTCTAAATGTTAACTCATTTAACATTAAAAAAAATATATGGTAAAGTATTCGTGGATAACTGGTCTTTAAAACACTTGCTCTATTTCGAACACTCCGGCTGCGCCGTCGTGCTCGAAAAATCGCGCGTGTTTTAAAGACCTTAATATCCACTTATACTTGAATATACTATACTAGAGATTTTTCTCTGAGATCAGTGAAAATTTAATCTTGTTCACCCGTATCTGTTGTTGACAGATGGATGATGGAGTCTTTCTTACTGACACCTCCTCATGAGGCGGCGCCATTTGAAATTGGCGGAAATTTCAAACAGAATAACATGAATTTTTGATGAGATATTATCCAAGGGGACTTTTAAAATCGAAACGTCATTGTGACAATAGGTACTCGATAAAATCTTACATAGAGTCATTGTTGTTTTTGGTTGCTAAGCAATTAACATTAATTACAAAACGTTAACTATTTATTTAATTATCACAACAATAAAATGGTGCAAAAGTTCTCAAACAGTGGGGCACCGTTTTAAATTTTTATTTTTGAGAAAACCATTCATGTTAGGAAAATATTGTACTAAGGTTTTCGACCACATTTTCTCTCACAGACTCACCCTGAAATACTCGGGAGACCATTCCCTAACACCCTGTATATCCAAATTCCAAATGTGATTTATTGCAAAGTTGAGATTGAAATTAAAAAGGAGCTAACAAAAGCAAATCACAGCTAGTGTTGAAAGTGGCCACCAACGTTTGTTCATTCAATTTAGTAAATTGTAACAATTGTCAATTCGATTGGTGACATTTATTGACAGAACTAATAGTTCGGCACTTCGAAAAAAAAGTAGAGCGGTACAGGAAAATTTACATGTGCAAAAATTCCAAAGGTAACTACATGTAAATCATTTTATTCCACACTGTATAAGCAAATGCTTATTCTTATGCATACTACCCATTGTCTATTTGACTCCGGCCGATAACAGAGATGATTTAGTAAGAAGAATCGTAGCAGTATGTGAACAAATACAACCAGAATTTTTATTAAACGCCGCAATGGACGTCAGTGGAAGGTGTTGAATGTGCCTTAGAGAGAATGGAGGTAATTTCGAACATTTGCTATACTTAGTAAAGTTATGGTTACTTGATTTTTGGAAACTCAATTTTTTTTTATTAAAAACAAATTTTTGATTTTTTGTTTTAATGTTTGTGTATTCAGAAGATAAACATCTATCAGAATAAAGATAAATTATATACAGTGCAACTTAAAAAAATAAAGTTAGCTGCGGTGTGTCAAAAAATATTGTTGCGATTTCTACATTCGGGTTTGCTATATTTTCCAATATTTAAAGAAACTTTATTTATCACCGTCAAACATCAAAAATCTATTTATTAAACAATTGATTTTTCTACTCTCCCCACTTCCTTATTTCACTCACGTAGCTACTTACGCCTTTAGGCACTCTTGCAGGTGATCCAAAGTTAAGTCGCAAGGTAGACGTAACTCGTGACCGAACAAAATCTTTGCAGGCGTTTAGTGTGTCGTTTCGTGAATCGCTGCTCGATACGCCAACAGGAACAGTGGTAGATGTCTGTCCCAGTCCCTTTGATGTTGATCAACTACCTTCGACAAATGCTGCTCCATGGTTCTATTGAAGCGTTCGACCATTCCATCTGACTGGGGATGTAAGGGTGTCGTTCTGGTCTTCCGTACACCCAGAAGTTCGCAGACGCCTTGGAACACATTCAAAATTCCGGCCTTGGTCCGAATGCATCTCCAGAGGGAGTCCATAGCGACAAATCCAGTTTTCGATCAGAGCCCTGGAAACTGTCACCGCTTCCTGGTTGGGTAACCCGTAGGCTCCTGGCCACTTGCTAAAATAATCGATCACGACCATGATGTACTTGTTGCTTGAGTCCGTAACTGGAAATGGTCCGGCTATGTCGAAAGCTATCCTTTCGAACGGCGCCCCCACGTTATACTGTTTCATCAGGCCTCTGCTTCGTGTTCTGGGCCCCTTGCTCGCTGCACATGTCGCACATTTTCGACACCAAGTCTCAATGTCATCTCGGGCATTTACCCAGTAGAAACGTTCGCGTATTTTTCCCAAAGTCTTGTTCACACCAAAGTGCGCGCCAGACGTACCACCATGGATTTCTTGCAGGACCTCCTTCACTCGGCACTTGGGGAGAACCAACTGCATTGTCACCGCTTTCCCATCGACACTTTCCCACGCACGTTTCAAGAGGCCGTTTTCTACTTTGAGGGAATCCCCTGGGCCCACAACGCCTTAAGAGCTGGGTTCTTATCCGAAACCTCTTGCCAACTGGGCCTTTGGTCTCCATTCTCTTTTGCTTCCAGAATTTGGACGATATCGCTGTCTTTTAGGTGTTCTGACCTCACCTCGGCCGTGGTCCAGCCGTCTTGGGGTTGAAGAACCGTTCACGGTTCCGACATCCTCGGATTTTTCCTTTCGACCACAGTGTTTGCAGTCGCTCCGACATGGTCTCCTGGAGAGCGCATCTGCATTCTGATGTGATTTTCCCGCTCGATGTTTAAATTTGAAGTCATACTGCTGAAGTCTTTCTAGCCATCTCGCTGCCTGTCCCTCCGGATACTTGAGATTTACCAACCACTTCAGCGCCGCATGATCAGTTCGAATTTTGAAATGTTGACCGTACAAGTATTTATGGAAATGTCCCACCGCGTTTACGATCACCAGCAACTCCTTTCTTGTAACGCAATAATTTCTTTCCGGTTTTGATAGCACCGTGCTATAGTATTCGATGACCCTTTCTTCTCCTTCTTGGTGTTGTGATAGCACTGCTCCTATACCGTTATTGCTCGCATCAGTATCCAAGATGTACTGCCCCTTTATTTTCGGATAAGAGAGTATAGGACTTGCACACAGCGAGATCTTGAGGCTTCTAAAGGCAGATTCACTCTCTTTATCCCAAATGAACGGCGTCTTGTCTTCAGTCAGCTTGTGAAGAGGTTTAGCGATATCAGCAAACCCCTTGACAAACCGACGGCAGTACGTACAGAGGCCCAAGAATCTTCTTAATTGGTGTTTATCCTTCGGTCGGGGCCATTTACGAACAGCTTCTAACTTATCAGGGTCCGTTTGGGTTCCTGCAGGTGAAACTACGTGTTCCAAAAATTTGACCCCTTGCTGGAATAGACTGCATTTCTTGACATTCAATTGAAGCTGTGCGCTTCTGAGGCGACCGAAAATTTCCTCTAAGTTCTTCAGATGTTCGTCGAAGGTACTTCCTACCACCATAACGTCATCGATATACACTAAACAAGTTTTCCACGTCAGTCCTCGCAGAACGAATTCCATCAATCTCTCGAAAGTGGCAGGAGCATTACAGAGACCAAATGGCATGACGTTGAACTGGTCAAGACCGCTACCAGTAGAAAACGCAGTCTTCTCCTTGTCTTCCGGGTGGACACCCACCTGCCAGTAGCCACTCTTCAGATCTAGTGTGGAAAACCACCGTGATCCCGCCAACGTGCTTAGGGTATCGTCGATGCGTGGTAACGGGTAGCTATCCTTCTTCGTTACGTCGTTCAGTCGCCTGTAGTCAACACAGTAGCGCGTAGATCCATCCTTTTTGTTCACCAAAACAACCGGCGATGACCATGGACTCGAGGAGTCTTCTATAATTCCCTCGTTTTTCATTTTGTCAACCATCTGGGTCACTTCATGGTGTTTTGCGAGAGGTAGTCTTCCCGGTGGCTGTCGGTTTGGTTTGACGTTGCCGGTGTTCATGCTATGTTGTACGATGTTGGTTCTTCCTGTAGGCTCGTCTGCGGTAGCAAAGGCATCGCTTTCTATTCGAATAAAGGCCTTGGCTTTCTTGATCTGCTCGTCCGTGAGGTGTTTCCAACCTTCAAGGAAAAGTTCTTCTACGCTCGTTTCCTTGACTTTTCCTTTGCTCGGTTTGGGCGGCTCTTCTTCACATCGGACAACCCGCAGTAGAGGATGGTATCGCACAATTTGTAGACTTTTCTGAAGCGTGACCCTGTTGTCACTCAAATTGACCGCACGAATCGGGATTGTTCTACCAGCCTCGGCGAGTGTTTGTGCTACCATAATCGGTGTTTCCTTTGTCATGTCCGGGTCGATGATCCCAGTCCGGTATCCACCAGGATCTCCTTCCAACTCTGCCAAAACGATCTGTTCTGAGTTCTGCTGAAGACGCACCGTTTCGGAGGCAATCACCCTTACTTCATCGATCGAGGCAGTTGCAAGATGTAACAAGATTTCTTCATTTCCGGTCTGCAGCATTCGATTCTTGATGTCCAGCACGAACCCAAACTTGTTCATGACATCCAGCCCCAAGATGAAATCGTCAACTATGTCCGCCACTACAACCCGGTGGATGACCCCAACACTTCCCAACTCGAGTCTTACATGGGCTTCTCCGAGGACTCGAGCTGCTTCTCCGGTAGCTGTTTTCAGAATCAAGTCGCTCCCCGTGATTTGGAGATTTTTCAGAGATTCGACAACGTCTGGTCTCACTATAGATAGGGTTGCTCCCGTATCGACGGTCATAGTGCATGTGGTTCCATTTATGCGACCGTCTACCAACAAACTGTCGTTCCTTTTCTTCAGCTGCGAGACTGAGACGACGCTGGGGGCTGTGCTAGCCTGATTTAGTTTTCCGACTGCCTCGAAGTCGAAGGAGCTTCTTCCTGACGGCACCGGTGATCTGTTCGAGCAGTTCCTCTTCAGATGGCCTACCTTGCCGCAGTTGAAACATTTAGGTCTTGCGAAGGAGATGGAACGCTGAATTTCTTCAAGCATTTTCGTCATTTTCTGCAGCAAATCTCCTTGTCTTTCGGTCGGTTCCTCGACGGTTACAGCTCGAAGGTGTTGCGCCGTCGGGCGAAAAGCATTTTTCGCTGCTTCGAATTCCAGGGCATGAACAAGGGCGTTAGCACATTTCTTGTGTCTGGCGAGTCTCAAAGCTAGTTGTAGCTCACCATCGCGAACTCCATCGACGAAGACGCTGGTTCCAATTTCGTGGTGAAACTGCGCGGGACCGTTGGGGTAGGCCAGGTGAACAAGCCTCTCGACGTCTGCAGCGAATTCTTGAAGATTCTTGCTGCTCTTCTGTACTCTTGCTCGCAACTGTGACTGGTACACTTGGCTGAGATGGTGGTCGCCATACCGCAGCTTTAGCGCTTTGACGAATGCCGCATAATTCTTTTGATCTTCCACGGGCAGGGTCTGTAGTATCTGCAGTGCCTGTCCGCGTAGAGCCAATGTCAGCGCAACGGCTTTACCTTCGTCATCCCAATTATTCGCTCCGGCGGCCGCTTCAAACTGTTTCTTATACATGGACCATGAAGTCGTACCGTCGAATGGCGGAGGTTTTAGTTTCACCAAACCCGTCTCTAGTTTCCCGGATAGTTCTGTCTTATGTCCTTTAAATTTTGCTTCCATTTCTTTTACCTTCCCTCGAAGTTTTCTTTTATTCGTTCTACATCTTTCTTGATTTCTCCCACCTTTTCCTCTACACCCCTTTGGATGTCCGTGACTTTTTCCTCCACTTCCTTCTTGATTTCCGTAACTTTTTCCTCCACCTTTTCCTTAAAGGTGAGTTCTAGATGCTCGAGAATTCGTTTCTGTTCTGCTTTTTCTTCCAAACTCCTCTTTTCAATTTCTTCCAGAAACTTCACTTGTTCGTTTCTTTGTTGTTATAAAAGCTTCGCTTTTTCTTTTCTTCGTTCTTCTTGAAATTTTGCTTTTGCTTCCCTTCGTTTTTCTTTTTCTTCTACAAGCTTCTCAATCATAAGAAAGGCTTAGGAATACTTAAGAGATGACAAATTTGACGAGATGAGAAAGGCCATGTTTACATTGTTATGAGTCGTTATGAGTTTCCTTAAGATTCTTTGTTGATGTTTGGCGTTGTTGACAGACGACAGCAAAACTAACCTAGAAAATCGCGGAAAGTGTAAGGTGTAATCTTGTCGGGTGTAACTATTGCATGTCGTTGTGATCTAATTGTGCCGAATGGATAAAATACATTCACGGAGAATGACAAAAAAACAAAAATATGGAATGTTGGCGGACGACTTACTTAACCTATTACTGCTATTGCTTAACTTGCGCAAATTACTATTAAAAAAAAGAAGCACAAGGAGATTTTGGAGTCGTAAATGGCTGGAGAGGCGATATTTTGGACGTGGATTATCAAGTTTAGTTTTCGAAAAACTGGCCGTGAAGGATAAAGAGAGTTTCAAAAATTTTACAAGAATATCAACAAGAACTTTTGACGACTTGCTAGCTAAAGTGGGCCCAAAAATCTGTAGACAAAACACAACCTTTAAAGAATATATTTCACCCAGAACTCGATTATTGCTAACACTTAGATATCTTGCCACAGGAGGAACCTTTCAGTGCTTATATTATGGCTTCAGAAGTTCAGTACCATCTACCGTATATCCCCTCATTGAGTTCACAAGAGGAAAAAAATTTTTTTGATTTTACGCAAAAACTTCGGAAAAATAACGTTTTTTGCTTCATTTCAAACACCCATTTCTGTTTTTAAAAAGTTTTCTTCAACACAGAGGAAGACTTAACATTAAAATAAAAGAAAATGCAGAAAAAATGTTTTACTTTTTTTTTGAAAAAATCAAACGATAATTCAATATAAAAGTATCGAAGTTTAAGCTTCTGAACACCCATGCGTGATACATAAGTGTTGCGAAATTTTTCATTAAATTTTGTAATTATGTGACGAAAACCGGTCCAACACTGGATTAAATAAATTCTTTGTTCTAAACACAACATTTTGAAACAGTAATAACTAGTTTGTCAAAAAACAAGGGCAATTGTAATATACCTAACTCATAAGAAATAGGTCATCCCCTATTCCTTGAGAGTCTCTATGTTTGCTGAAGATTTGCTTATGAGTGTCTATCTTAAGAAAAATCATAAGGTGTAAACTAGTGATGGATAAATGACCGGTAATTTATTTTTGGTCAAAGTTGACCGGTCCTTGATCGGTCAATTACCAGTCATTATTGGTCAAAAAGTAGGAACTAGTTAAACATCACAAAAATTTTCTTTCAATGTCAAGGATTATTTTAATACCTACCAAATAATGGTTCTTAATTCCATTTCTCATAAGATTTATTGATCGATAAATTATTGTTCTAAAATTGTGTAAGTGAGTTAAGTTTGAATTGTTTGAAGTCATACTTTGTTTTTTCCTTAACATATTTGCTTGAATTTGAACTTTTTGTTGATTTAAAACGCTTTAATTCAACACAACTGTGTGTGTATTTTCAGTTTTTAAGTTTCTTTTAAAATACTTAAACATTCGTTTAGAATTTAAAAAAGTAGGTAGGTAAGTATTTTATGAAAATAAAAATATGTTGTATGTCATGTTAAGAACACACAAAAACGATTGAAAAGCAAAAACCACTTCTTCCTAATAGACAAAAAGCTTAATAATCGTTTTCCACAATGATCTTTATTAAAGTTTTAGATGTTTCATTGTCATAATTTACTTATTTATTGTCATAATCCATTTCTTCATTGTCAGCAGCTACTTAAATGAAATCAGACAACCCAACATAACCTCATCTCATCAGTCAAACAGTCATCATATCCTATAATCTTCAAGATTGTAAGCGGGAAATTTAAATTTTAAAAATGACTGGTCAAATTCGTCAAGTCATTGACAATTATTGACCGGTCAAATGGGTCATTGACTAAGTCAATTACCGGACCTCACAACACTAGTGTAAACACACAAATCTTGCGTTAAGAGATCTCCTAAGGGTTATCTTAAGCAAATCATAAGAAAAATTTCATAGTGTAAACACACCTTAACGCTCTGGAGGAAAACACTGGCATTTACAAGCACACCCACGTTTTTTTGTGACGTCATTTGCCGTCAAATTACGGCCGCTATTTTGCGGTACCGCTTTGTAGGAGGCGGCAGCGGAGTTCCTCCCGGCGGTCAGAAATTCTTAGGTCTTGTACTATGGCGGACAAAAAATTTTGAACGATCAAATTTTGGCATATCAAAAAATGTCAATGTAAGCTGCCCTTTACTGTTATTATGACGTTTATAAATTAAGTCGAAAAATTGACAGTTTGAAGTAAACGTCTCTCAAGTTTATAATAATAATTTAGTGATACAATGCCAGCCGTATCTGAATTTACTAAAGCCAAAATAGTAACCCTTCATCAGAGGGGTATGTCGTATGGGCAAATTTCGACGAATTTTGGGTTATCGAAGGGCACTATCCATGCCATTATGCGGAAGTGGGAACACACTGGGACGGTGGTTCGGCGTCCAGGTTCTGGAAGAAGGCGGGTGTTTTCCGTGGAACAGAACGCGGCACCCCCGAACTATCATCGAAATCTGTGCCTGTCCATGAGGAATAGATTGCTCTTGGTTGTACAACAAAATGGGGCAATGATCAAATATTGACTTCTTCAGTTTTAATTGTAAAGTTTTTTTATTTTAAACTTTTAATTTTATGTTTAATAAATACATGTTATAATTTGTTAGTATTGTGGATTGATCTGTACTTTGAATTTTTTGATATTTGCATACCAAAATACAACCTGTTGGATCTTTCTGTCTTGACGTAAATAGAACTAAATTTGGTTTCATCTATGATGAAGACATTCCTGATTTTGTGTTGATGCTAAACCTCTAAGAACTAGATAGGTACGTATCTACATTCTACACAACTCGACAGCCTAGGGGTTGCAGCGACTTTCGCAATTTCGACGGCAAAGACGAAACGATTAAGATTCATCCACGTTCACCATTCGTGAGCCGACATAGGCACACCAAAATTTTTGTGTTAATCTATGATTGACTAATCTGTCACTGGTGACATGACAAAAAAGGCAAAAATAAAAAATGAGGTTAGTTGACCATAAAGCCAGTTTTACATTTATATGTCAAAGGAATAACAAGTCGTTCAAAATTTTTTGTCCGCCATAGTACCAGGTACGGTAAGGGATTAGGGCTGGTGATAAGAATGATCGCGTTGAGTGATGAAAGCATCATTTTCATAATCGATGTTGGAAAAAATCTTTAGTTTAATTATTTCTTTAAAAGCGTCTGTATGGAAACAGTCTTAAAAAAAACTGACTGTATACTCATATCATAAATAGAGTATAATTTGTAAATGCCGTATGTCATTTTAATTTACCCTTGTAAATAATAGTTTATTTAACGAGTTTGTGTGTATATTGGGCTTTTTTTGGAATGAGTGGGCCAGTTTAAAACGCGAATGAAACGAGCGTTTGAAAGGCCCACGAGTGCCAAAAAATACCAAATTTACACAAGAACGAGTTAAATACGGGGTGATCAATAAGGACTGTTTAAGTTGGTAACACTGAATCGTATTTTAAATCGTATAACAGGAGTAACTTCCGGTTGTTGGTGGCTTGTCGTTGTTAATGCTATACCTATATCAGATATTTGTCAAATAAACCAACAAAACATATCCAGTTACAGTGTTATAAATAAAAATTTTCTTAATTGTATTGCCAACTTAAACAGTCCTTCTTGATCACCCGGTACAACGTTTTTTTTTTTGTTCGACGAGTCCCTTCAAGGCTCCAAATCACTAAAAATCTTTAAAATTAGCTTTTTAACAGTGTTTGTGTTGTAAATAATTTATTTACATAAAGATAAACAAAGTTAACAAGGTTTGCGGTGAGACTCTTGAGGGAGCTCGGATGATTAAGTGAATAATAATGAATTAGGGTCCATGCGTGCATCCCTTTTATAGCCTGACTGGAGATGGTCCCGCACGCTCCGTCAGCGCGCAGCTGATGAAATGGTAGGGGCCCAGCGAGTTGATCCTCGCTGGCGACGGTAGCGCTTCGAAAGGGGTAGTACGGAGCGCTTTGGTACTACATCCGTGATTTATGCTACATCCTCCCCCTCAGGTCTAATAGAATCGGCCCGATTATTGGACCTGATTCTTTCGGGGTCTGCCGCGCTTCTTGATGGGGTGAATCGGTTTGGGCGCGGCGTCCTCAGATTCCAGATACGGGGTGAGTTGCGAGACGTGGTAGGTACCAAGGGGCTCTGCTGGTTTGTCTCGGGCAGCTAGGTCATGGCTCGTGGGATCATTTGAATCCATGTGCTGCGTTGCTGAGGGCATGGAGGTTGGCGTACGCCAGAACACCTGGCTGGAACGGGGCTGTAAGCCGGCGTTTGGAGTCGGCGTACTGCTTACGGCGATCTTGTTCCTTTTCATGGGTCTCTCGAGCTTCCTTCCAGCTTTCGTGGAGTTGAAGAAGTCGGGGGGTGGCTTCAGGGCGATGAGCCAAGGTAATGGTCGACAATCAATGATGACGACTATGCTGGTCTCTTTGACGTAGCTGCGAAATTTATTAATTGTCCATTCATTGGCCAATACTTCTCTTTCTCTGGTTGAGTAGTTCCTTTCCGTCTTGGTGTGAGGGCGGCTAGCGTACTCGATGGGGCATTCCTCGGGTGCCTCCCCCTGGAGTAAGGCTGCGTCAAGAGCGCAGGTAGGATCAGCTGTCCGGAGGACAGGGGTGCTAGTGAGCGGCTTCTTTAACGTTTGGAAGGCTTCCGGAGTGAGTCGATACAGCGGAGAAGCTATCGGGGTGCGAGGTTATTGTTCTAAAATTGTGTAAGTGAGGTTAACGGATCTATTTTGTAACTCTCAACGATCATCATTACTAAAGGATCCCTCGTTAGTTAGTGATTAATCGGAAAATAGTGATCAAATGGTATTTTGTAAGTTTTGCTAATTTATCGATCAATATATCTTATAAAAAATGGAACTAAGAACCATTATTTGGTATTAAAATAATCCTTAACATTGAAAAAATCATTTTGTGATGTTTAACTAGTTCCTACTTTTTGACCAATAATGACTGGTAATTGACTGCTCAAGGACCGGTCAACTTTGACTAAAAATAAATGACCGGTCATTTATCCATCACTACCTACAACAATAAAGCTGCAATGTTTTAAATTTTAATTGGAACTCTAGATTTTAAGAATAAGATTTTTGTTTTTTTGTTAATATTCCAGATTAGTAGTAACTAACAGCTTTCTAGCCACAGGAGATTCGTACACAAGCTTGCAGTATCTCTTCAGAATATCAAAACAGTCAATTACAGGAATAGTCCTTGAAGTTTGTGCAACACTTATCGAAGTATTAAAAAAAACATTAAGGTCATAAAGAAGACTATTTCTTCCAGAGGACGCTGAAAATATCAAACGTTAATTGATGTCCTCCAGAAAACGGAAGTGACTTCGGGTCGTCCAAGTCCCTGCGACACCTAACTCGTTATGGGTGCAGTGCCCTCAACTTGTGTCCTCCGAATCGCCCTTGTGGGTCCCACACCTGAGGAAACAGAGGCCTTCCATCGGGGGCGGTCGAGAAACTACATGGCCAAGGTCACACGTCATGAAAAAGCCTCGTGGGTCCCACGTGGGCAATCTCACGTCGGCCCTTTTGATGTGTTCTCGTTTTTCATTGCAACGTCGTCTACACTCCTAATTTCGGCCAAACACGTACCACGTTTTTCCTTGTGGCAAATGGAAGGCCGTTCCCAAAATGGACTCCCGTTTTCTCTATTTAAATCGCTGACGCAATATGGTCTGTTAACCGTTTCTACCTTTCTAGCCCTACCCGGAAAATGGACACGCCCAAAGTATTTCTAACTGTTCGCCGCTAAATAACTCTGATTTTAAAGCCTGGACGCGACCAACGGATTTCCACGGTTCACCCCTTACTCTCTCTAACTTTGAAAATGGACTCGTCCCACGAATTTTAACTACCTGACAACTTTATTGCGACGTTCCCTCAAGAATTTACCCACTCTATCAATTCCTACTTCACCCGAGCTTATCGGACTAACAAAACGAAATAACATACCTGCTAACACTACTTGTCTGTAAGATCATCCTACCTGAATTACAACGCGCAAACTGTCGGCGACACACGAGGTGCGCACCTGTAATCTCCTCCGCGATTGGCGAATGTTTACGGAGCACAGCCCTGATTACCTTGACAATACACAAGAAAATACACGACTCGCGATTCGTAACCGCAATAACTACATTTTCAACTAAAATAATAAGTAATATATATGGAAACGACGGTTCAACAAACACCACCGTTCACTTCGAGAGTTGAAAATCGAGTACCGCGTCTTTCGTGTACCAACCGTACGCAATCCAAATCTACCATCAGTGCTCAACAAAAGAACCAAATGGTTCCTCTTGTGTTTGTTTCGGCGGCGGCAATTTGAATTCAAACTGGGGTATTACAGTGTAAACTTTATTACGTGTTAGTGGTTTTTCTACTTGTAATTTCAAAATGATTTTTTGTACACTGGTAGCTTACTTAATTTTCTACGGGTTCTGGCGGTTTTTTTTTCCAAGAAACACACTCAATGGCCCCAAAAGGTGAATTTATACGCAGCAATTTTGGGAGTCCATACCACTGGACCATTGTTATTTATTATAATGTTAATCATTTTATGGGCGGTTGCACCGACGGCGATTTTCCTTATTTTTAAACCAAGCTTAATTTTAAACTACGACGGTGAAAACGGCTATTATTAATTTTACATATTATTCGACCATTTTCGAGACCGATTAGGTTACTGTTTAGCGGCTGTTAGCAAACAATTGAGCGTTTAAAACAGCAAAATATTTGTCCACCTCTTTAGTTTAATTTACAATTGTAACGCAAATACACTCTCGCGACCGGAAATAGTTCCGTGACGCTCCACTAGTACGCTCTCAAGGGCGCCACTTTATCTACCCGGTGCGGCTCTCGCTCTTAGCCAGGATCTCGCCCATTGGTCAAGTTTCCGCGCGCTCTTTTGCATGCCCTCAGGCTATCGGACGAGGGTATAAAAGAAATTGCATCCCCTTGATACATCAGACTGATACCGCGCTTCGCGAATTTAGCCCCGGTTTTGTAAATATTGTACATAAATGTAAATAAAGAACACGTAGGTTAAGTTAGTTAAGTTAGATAAGTTAGGCTAAGTTTGTAAATATAGTTAAGTTTGTTTCTGTTGTGAGCCGTCCGGGGCGAGGTGTTGTCAACGAGGAGACCTGTCCTATAGTACGCGCGCGCGGCTGTTCCGCAGGCTTTATAGGCACAGGTTTTCTCTCGGCTGCGCCACCAAAGTTTCCGGCCGGACCAATCAGGAGCCGTCCTTGGCGCCTCGGCCCTCGGCCCTCAGCCGGGCGCATATAAATATGGGGCTCATTTTGTGAACCGACACTCCGGATCAGACCGTGAAGGAGGCTGTAATAAAAAAACTCTGAACCATTTTGAGCTTTTATTACCGAGAGGTCCCTGCGTTGGCACTATCGCCCAACCACCTCTCGCTTCGCATAAAAACCTGACATCGTCTTCTTCGACAAACCGAGGGGTCCCTGTGCTGGCACCATCGACCAGCCACCCCTCATACCAGCCGCCGTCAACAAGGGGTCCCTGCGCTGGCACCATCGTCCAGCCACCCCTCGTCTGACTGCTCCAGCTCGCCACCGTCGTCGCTCCTAGACGCTCGGTGGCCCCGAGAGGATTCCATCGTCCCGTGGCGCTTCGCCCCCCTAGGAGCTTCGCCCCCTTGGCGCTTCGCCCCCCTTGGGACTCCGCCCCGGCGACGAGGACGTCCCCCCGTAACAAGACCGAGCACCGTAGATGCGTAGCTAAGCGCGTCCGGTTCAAATTCGGGAGGTTCGGGGTTCAAATCCCTGGCCGGCTGTAGTTGGATAAGGCTTTTTTTCAGAGGTTTTCCCTTATCTAGACCTGTGGATTCATGCACAGGAAGCGAATGCTACTACAGTGACCGCTTCCTCTGAAAGCACTCGACTTTGACAGTGTCCCAACGGCGAGAGCATTCTCTTAACGAGGGGTCTGTACCGACGGCGACGGTCCGACCGGGGTTGTATGGGCGCGACGATAAAGGTCATTCAAGTTTTTACGCTTGCTTCGGTGACACAACTCTCTCTCTCCTCCAGCAGCACCCTCTGTGATCACTGGTCTTCTCCGAATCGCAAGCAAGCCGACAAGTTGCCAACTTGCCACTGCGTTTACTCGGACATCACGAACCCACTTCTTCGAAGGCATCACCAGGTTCCCTTGACGACACCTCCGTGGAAGCTTGTGATTTCAAATCACTTTGCACTTTATAATCAATATATACATTTGAAACGACCCTATAACTGGCGCCTGGACGCGAGGCTCGAAAACCCCACACCAAACGCGATCAACGTAGCGACATCCCGTTAAGAAGAAGTCCGCGACTCAATGCGACGATGGCGGTACAGATGACGGCTGAACAGTTCCAGGAGTTTTTGCGCATGGCCAGGAACCCAGCACCAGCAAATAATAAGAACTTTATACACTGCACGGCCCGGTTCGACGGCACCAGGTCCGCTGCCAAGGTAGAAGAGTTCGTCACAATGGCAACTATCTACAAAAATGTGGAGAACGTCACCGACGGCAATGCCATCCCTTGCTCCTCATCGGTGAAGCCAGCCAGTGGTGGAATGGCGTTAAGAATCAGGCACATACGTGGGCCGACGCGATGAGCCTGATAAGAAAAGCGTATGCACCAGCAAAACCAAATTACCAGCTGTTTTAGTAAGAGCGCTGGACGAGGAATGGCAACTCGACGTCGTTTTTGGTTTGCTCAAGGCGAAAGTTCAAAATCGCCTCCAGCGAGAAGAAATTTTCTCTTTGGATGCACTCCTCTCCAGAGCAAGAGCAATCGAAGCGATCTTATCCTAAGGTAAGAAGAAGGTACCAGAAAACACCGGCGTACAACCACAACCCAAGGATAACAAAAAAACAAGAACTAGATGCGAGTACTACGGTATATGCTTTTGGGGATACCTCCAGCCTGTCTGCCCGAAAGCGTGAGGCCGCGCCGCGCCACTTCTTTCCTCCGAACCTGCAAAAGACCCCTTTAGACGTCCCCCATCCTTCTCATACATCCGTCTCCACTCACAAAAGTAATAAATAAAGTAAAATAATAAATAAAATACCACCTTCTCTCACTTTCTTCATCATCTTCCTCAGCGTCCTCTTCTCGGGCCTGTTTCCTCTTCCATCTTGGTCTCCTCCGCGATCTTGGTGAAGTTCCTCACCTCCTCGTCCTTGGTCAGTCTGGTCACTCGGAAGGGGAACGCCCCCACAATGGCCTCCTGCCGTCTTCTGAGTCCCTCCCTGGCTTCCTTCCTCTCCTCGTCTTCGCACTCCTCGATGATGTGCTGGGCCGTGTCCTGCGAACCTGTGGAGCAGATGCGCTCACCTGTGGTTTCAGACAAGTGGAACCGCTATAGCTACCCCCTGAACGGGCCGTGATCCGTCAGAAGACACACCGCTTTATGGTTCCAACCTCGAAGCCTTGTTTCCACTGTCCCGATGATGCCGTGGGTCATCCTTCCTGTCTCGCCATGGTCCCACTGGGTTTGCCATCTCGCCATGACTGCCTCTGTCGCTTCCTTCTTGAGCATTCTCCCCGTGATGGGGCTCGCTCTTCCGGAAACTCCTCTGGCTGTTCTCTGGCCCTCTTCGCGATCTTGTCCGCCTCGGCGATTCCTCTGTGTTGGTCGGAAGACCACCACTGCAGCTTGTAGATGGCGTGCGCGGTTCCTCCTCTCCTCTTCGTCAACATATCCAGTGCCACTCTGGAGTCCGTTGCGAAATTGATCTCCATCCCTCGTCGACCTGCAACAGAATTAATCGCGCTCCCCAGCGCATACACTTCCGCCATATAGGTCGGGTAACTGTCCTGGAGCCGCAGCCCCCTAGATGCGAGTACTGAGCGTCTTGGGCCTTGCCCGACTTGCCTGCCTTCAAGGCGTAAAGTCCTGGAAAAATGCTACCTACCGGTTAGCGTATACACGTTGTCACTAAGAGTCCGTTCCCGTGGAAGGGCACCGGCGAGGCCGATGGGCTTCCCTCCCCCCTTAGTCCCACACATAATTTGCGAACCGCGACGCCCGTTGCCCACGGAGCGGTGGGATTGGGTAGTTTGCCGGAACGTTTTATGGGTAAACAGATTGTGGTCTGCCATTTACCCGTACCACTCCTGGGGGCAAAGACCGCAGTCTCCCCCGTCCTCTTCTTGCCCGAAGGCAAGAAAGATGTTACACCGCGCATCGGTCCCCGAAACGGGAACCCTTGCAGTGTCTCACGCGCATCGGTCCCCCGAAGGGGACCCTCACGTCATCCGCTCATATGCCATTGTCAAAAACCAATTCAGAGCACGTCCGTCAACTTCGGGGAGCTGTCTGTTCCCCTAATCTCCAGGGCCCGAAGACCCGCACCCCGTCCACCTTCCGATCACAATAGCGAGTATGACAGCAACAGCTTTCCTCGACACCGCCGCCAGCTCCAGTGTCGGGAGTGCCAGCCTATTCCATCACTTGCAAGCATCAGGTCACCAAGTACGAGTGGAGACAGTGGACGCCACTTTCGCAGGCGGCGCCAGCAAAACCCTCACGGCGCCAACGATTCACGCCGAAGTTGTCCTCTGCGGAAGAAAAATCGCGACGTTTGTGTCTCTTTCAGGTAATGAGAACGGGAACACGCTTTTAGGGGCAGAATTCATCGAGGACGCCGGTCTGATTCCCGACCTCGCCGGAAAGAAGTTTTTCTTCAGAAATGCTCCGAACGTAAACTTCCCTCTCATTCCAAAAGATGGTGTAGGTACGAGAGATTGTTACCAGACCCGAGACCAACATTAAAGTCGCGCAGGTGACGACGACCGTACGATCTGCGCCTCCACCAAAAGAGGAACTAATGGACACGGACAACTATGGGCCACCCGCTCCCAAGAGACCCGTCATGACTCAGTCGCAAGGGCGCTGGAACATTTTACCTGGCTCCCGATTCCGTCGAATACATGTGGGCCGACGCCGTCCAGGCCACTGCCGAATTACGAGTATTTTCGGTTCCCACGCACCCGGAAGAGCAACACGCGTCTGTACCGTTAGTTTGCCACCCTACATCTCAGACTGCACGAAGGAACCGGTTTTCTAGAAAGTGAAAGGGCTGCGTGCAACGAACTCCTTGGTAAATGCAGCGATCTTTTCGAAAATTCTGGACCACCCACGCCGTTCGCCGAACACATGGAAACAGGGACCAGAGCACCCGTTTCCGTACCCCCTTACCGCTTGACCCGGCAAAAAAGGGATTTTTTGAAAAGGGAATCGTTGAAATCGACGAGTTGATTGAGATGGGGATTGTGAAAGAATGTGACAGTTTATGGGCCGCCCTCGTCGTGCTCGTTCCAAATCCAGATGGAACGCTACGCCTGTGCGTGGATTACAGATCAGCACCATAGATTTGCAGGCCGGATATTGGCAGGTCACAGTCCGGAAACAGGACCAGGACAAGACAGCTTTCATGCCATTTGGTCTCCGGAACGCCCCCGATACCTTCCAACGATTCATGGACCGCTTTCGGGCCGGCCTTTCAGACCTGTCCCTCTTCGCCTATCTCGATGACCTTGTACTATTTTCAGCTACTAAACAGGAGCATCTTGTACAGCTGGAACGCATTTTCCAACCCATCCGACATTTCAAGCTGCGCATGAAAAGGGAAAAATGTTTCTTTGGTTGTCCAGAAGTACGATATCTAGGACATCGCATCTCCGCTAGAGGAATCGTCCCCGACCCTGACAAGGTACAAGCGATTGCCAGCATGCCACCCCCGGCCAACCTGAAACACGCCCACACCTTCCTACGAACCTGCTCTTGGTTTGGACGGTTTATCCCAAACTTCGCAAACATATCGAAGCCACTTAGTGACTTGCTCAAGAAAAATGCCGTTTGGGAATGGGCACCCACACAACAGGAAACCTTCGAGACGCTGAAGAATCGCCTCATTACCGCCCCATCCTGCAGCAAGCTGATTTGTCTAAGCCAGTCTAAGGGAGCACTAGGTTTCCGGGAAGAACAGATGAGCGACCCGGAAGTAAGACAGGTCATCGATGATTTGACCACCGCCAACTCAGAAATAGCCCAACCGTGGACGGCGAAAGGATACGTCATAAACCAAGGGGTCCTTTACCATTATCCACAGGAAGGTGATGACGAAGAGGCGCAGCTCGTCGTACCCGTTCACGAGCGCCCCAGGATCTTGAAAGAATTTCATGCCGCCCCCACCGCCGGACACTATGGGGTCGCAAGAACTCTTCACAAAATCTCCTCTCGATATTATTCGCCCGGAATGAGAATATACGTCATGGACTATCTCAAGACTTGCCTAGAGTGCCAACGATATAAGCCGAGTAACGTGAAGCCTGCCGGTTTACTTCAACCTCCGGTTTTGCAATAAAGAATGGAAGTATTATCCGTCGCCCATTGGTCATGTTTCCGCGCGCTCTTTTGCATGCCTTCAGGCCATCGGACGAGGACATAAAAGAAACTGCATCCCCTTGATACATCAACCGAGCACTGTGGCCAAGCGCCTAGCGCGCCACTTTGCATTCGGGAGGTCCCGTGTTCTAACCCCGGTACTGCCTGATCTGTAGTGGGTTTTTTAAGGGTTTCCCCACTATATCACATCGTGGTATGAACACAGGTCTCATATCACAGATAAGGCGAATGCTGGGTCAGCATTTACCCCTCAGTACCTACCACCTTCCTTCCCCACCCATCCTCATCGCACCCATCCCGAATTTCCCGTCAATGGTCAATGGTCTGGAAAGCCTCAGCAGCCTGCCCCCCTTCGGGGGGGAATGAAAGATGTATCCTTTCGTTTCCTTTTTGATACATCAGTTGCACTTGCTTCGGTGACACAACTCTCTCTCTCTCTCTCTCTCTCTCTCTCTCTCTCTCTCTCTCTCTCTCTCTTCCAGCAGCACCCTCTGTGGTCACTGGTCTTCTCCAAATCTCAAGCAAGCCGACAAGTTGCCAACTTGCCACTGCCTACCACTTGCCTGCCACTTCTTCGAAGTCATCACCAGGTCCCCGTGACGACACCTCCGTGGAAGCGTGTATTTTCAAATCACTTTGTACTTTATAATCAATATATACATTTGAAACCACCCTACACAATTTGATTTCTAAATGTTTCATTAAATAAAATTGTTTTCCTGGGTGCGTTTTTTATCTTTCGAATTGGGAAATCTTTTAGTAATAGGGGTTAAAATGTTTGCTTCTCAGTTTTAGAGCTTTGTAATTTATTTCAATGTCAGTAGACACAGCCTACTAACTTTATTGAAATTTAAAAATGGGTTAAAATTATTATAGTATATTAAAGTATAAGTGGATATTAAGTTCTTTAAAACACGCGCGATTTTTCGAGCACGACGGCGCAGCCGGAGTGTTCGAAATAGAGCAAGTGTTTCAAAGACCAGTTATCGACGAATACTTTACGATATTTTTTTTTTATGTTAAATGAGTTAACATTTAGACTTCACGTTTCTCCGGTCCTCTCGGATTTGGTGATGTTTCCATGGAAAACGCGCGATGTTGCCATGGAAAAGACCGTTTTTTAAAGTTCGATTTAAACACGCTCAGGCGTATTTTAAATGAACAAAATTGGTTACCAATAAAAAATAGTAGTTTATTTGACGAGTTTGTGTGTAAAAAAGGCCCAATTTACAGACGAACGAGTTGAATACAACGTTATTTTGTTCGACGAGCCCCTTAAAGGCTCCAAATCGCTTAAAACCTTTAAAATTAGCTTGACGTTTCGTTTTGACAAGTTGTGACATTTATCAAAATCCGTTCACATAGGAGAAAATTCTCCAATTCTGACAGTGTCGAACAAAAAAATCATTATTATAATGTAATAATATTTAAAAAAAAATTATCAGAACTTGTTATACAGGGTGTTTTCGAAGTTGAGGCGTTCCTTTTAACATGTGATAGTATGCGTTGTTCTAAAGAGTTTTAGCCAAAATCACCTTAGTAAAATGTGTACGGCAATGAAGATATGTACAATAAGTTAATTTTTTTGAAACCGGTCCTGCTCAAATTTTGCGCTGATTTGTTAGAAATTAGAATTGACAAAAAAAATCAAATGAGCATAGACGTTAATAAAAAATACCAGAGTTGTCGTCCATAGCACCTCGATTAACACCAGTTGACCATGCAGCGTGTTTAGAGTGGACAAGACAACATCAAAATTGGGTAGCGGAATGGGACTTTGTTGTGTTTGGGGATGAATCACAATTTGATCTTCATAGCGATAGTGGTCGTGTACGAGTTTGGAGGAGATCAAATGAACGATATTTACAACGATTTATAGAAACTAGAGTGCCTTTTCGGGGTGGGTCTGTTATGGTATATGTAGGCGTCGGTGTTGGAGGGCGCACTGATCTCTATTTTTGTCGAAGGACGATGACGGGAAACATGTATGGTAACGATATTGTTAACAATATGTTGCCACAATTTCAAGCTCCTATTGGTGAAAACTTTGTACAAAACCGAGAGTGACAAAACCTTGTTTTGAATGAAATAGCCGAAAAACACTTTAAACACACAGCCGCATAAACGTGTAACATTAAGAGTGAAAACCAAGTGAAAGGAAAAGTCAAAGCAAAAACCACAACTACCGTACTTAAAATTACACTGGTCTACAGTGAAAAAATAGTCTGAATAATTTTAACTAATTTTTGCTTGTCTACCTATGCTGAATACGAGTTGATAAGTAAAAGTCATTTATTAGTTTAAGTTTTCACGATACCTGATATCAATGATATCTTCCAAATTTAACGATTCTAACTTCCTTGAGCTTGATAATACTGATATTTACTAGTTAGTTGGCATCAAATTTTGAAAATATTGTGTTTTAATGCTCTGTTCTGTATTACTAAGTGATAAAAGTAAAAAAAAATAATTATATTTTATAGGAAAATGTCTCTTTTAACACTCTTATCACTTGGTAATACAGAACAGAGCACTAAAACACAATATTTTCGACATTTGATGTCAAATAACTAAGTAAATATCAATATTATCAAGTTCAAGAAGGTTAGGATCGTTAAATTTGGAAGATATCAGGTATCGTGAAAACTAATTAATGACTTTTACTTATCAACTCATATTCAGCGTGGGTAGACAAGCAAAAATTAGTTAAAATTATTCCGAATATTTTTGCACTGTAGACGACTATTATTGCTGGGCTGTTTGTCGAGATGTTACAGAAGCAGAATACGATAAATACAGAATAATGTATAGAAGAACAGTATGATTTCTGCTAATTTTTGCAAAAATCTTCTAATTTTTTTTTCTAGAAAACGGAAACTAATTTTAAGTATATATTCGAAATTTTGTATTCAGCATATGAAGATTAATAAAAAAAAAGTACTTTACGCAAAGAATACTTTTTTAAAGTCAAAATTTGTAGACTAGTGTTATTAGACACAATGTTCAAAACGTCGGTCCTGGTTTCTAATACACGCCTGTGCCCTTCGATGTAGATTGTGCCGAACCCTTGCAAAACTTTCTGCATCGTCCGGAATTTGCGCTGATGACAACAGCCAGAAATGTTTGGGAATGCGGAACACGACGCGTCGGAAACTTTTCGCCATACAAAGCTTATGCCAACACCATCTGCACATCCGTAACAAAATACCATATCGGTCATTTCACTATTGGTATAATTTTCCATGATAATGACACACTGAGACACAAAATTCCAACCAAACAATAGCCGAAGGTCGCACTGAAAACAACTATATAATCTGCACGCAATACTAGCACCCGCGTAACAAAACTTTTTGCACCTTTTTTGCGTTGCACTCGATAACTTTTTAAATCTTACTATCCGTCCTAACGTGATATCAGTGGCCTACTCAACTTTTGTGGTTGAAGTTTACATGGCTTTTCTGCCTTTATGTGGATCTATAGCCCAAAACTGAATGCACGGGATTTTTACAATTTCGTTGAAGATCCTGGGGTTTCAACATTGTCACGTATTTCGAATTCAGGCTGTATATGTGGCCGATAACACTCGTCCGCACAGAACACAATTGGTTTTGGAAACGTTAGAATTTAGATTTGCACGGAATTCAACATTTTCAACTACTTTCACGATCTCCGGACCACAACCCCATTGAATACGCCCTGGAATCTTTTTGGAAACGCTCTGCTAGACCATTTGCCTTATCCAGAGAATATTCGGGAATTGAGTGAGTTGCTCCCTATTTTGTGGCTACAGATCCCCCAAGGGGGAGATTGAGAACTTAATTTTAAGTATGCCACGTCGTATTCGATAAGCTACACAGGTACGGGGTCAAAGTAACCGTTATTAGAAATTAAAACAAACATTATTTAATTTAATTTTGATTTTATTTAATTTCAAAAATTTTACTTTTTTTGGTTTCATTCTGTATTGATTTGGCTAAAAATGAGTGGAATCAAACATTTGTATTGATTATGTTCCCTTTTCTTCATTTCTTAGTCACAAAACAACAATATCCTTAACTTTTTTTGCGCAGTGTATATCCACAGTATGCCACAGTACTTATAACCAGTAGCGACACGAAATGACAGGTCCATAAGAAAAGCATTGGATCGTTATGAACACGACTAAATGACGGTTTGGGTAGTAAAGTCCTTGAAAATGGTTTGAATTCGTTTGAAATTTGTGGTGGTAGCCCTGAGTCACTATGAATTCACAATGAATTCTGATTAATAAATGTAAATCCCACTAAAACTTTCTGTTTTCTGAAATATGCCTGAATTTGTATGTATAAGGAGTTGCCTATTTATATTCCACGCTGTTTGAGAAGTGACGGTTTGGGTGGTAATAGCTATTTATGCACCAAGGGCGTTACAACGATGATTACGCTCGGAGAACGATGAATCCAATTCGAGGGCTTTAGCTCGAGAGATGGATATCGTTCGATGGGCGTAATCATTCGGTGACGCCGTGGTGCATACAAGATTTTATTTTTCACTACGTGTTCTTGAAAAAAAAAAACGGCATCTTTGCAATTATGAATTGATGAGGGCGTTTGAATTCATTACGCCCGCTTATTCTTATTACGCCCTGTATTATGCCCCGGTTGTTATGGACATGTTTACGTATTTCGTATCCTAGGAGTTATCATGCAATTATACTATAGTGAAAAATAAAAGTCAATAAGGGTCACGTTTGCAAATCAAGCTTTCTGTCTGTGGCAGGCGGCAGGCATGCGGCAAAGCCCGGTAAAGTCACTAGACTATACTGCTCGTCAAATCTTAGATGGCCGCTAAGGATGCGCAGAAGAGGGAGTGCGATGCAAGATGTGGAACCGAGATGCGACAAGGTGAAGCGGTAAAGTGGGGTATAATTCTGAAAAGTACACTCAGATACAGAAATCGACTTGTTCTAACTCCGCGTTGTCGACGAGATTTTAATTCTGTAATCTGTACTGACGTATTTGTGATCTGCAATTTTTATTACCTAAATAATAATATATAGGTACTGTTACGATTTAAATCGCCGCGCGATTGTAAATCTTCGCGATTTTTCTAGAATGTTCTAGAATCCATCGCGACGGAAACGTACTCGGACTTCCGCCGAAAAATCTGCGCACAGAGGGGGTGGAAGCTATAAATCGGGGGAACCAGAGACAGAACGGGGATTTTTCACGACCTTTTGCCGGGAGTGTTGTCAGTGCCTGGGGAGAGTCAAGGGGCAGTGATCGAGTGAATTTGCAGGGCCGACGAGACGACGTAGTGGAGTTCACGAGGGCCGTTGGAGACGATTCGTCTAAGTACCACCGCCCACATCGCCAAGCGGTTCACGGACTTCACTACGGAAGGTTCCAGACCGAACGCTTTTGCGGATCAGGATCTCGTCGGGTCCTGTCAGTCCAGGTCGTCCCCGGACTCACCGGAAGGTGCCGGATCTACCCTCCAGCAAGTCAGGAGCAGTGGTGACACCCCATTTTCCACAGGCCGTAGCTTCTCAAAGTTTTCGGTTGTATTTTGTCACTCCGTCGAACTAATTGAGCGTTTGTATTTAACTATAGTCAAATTTCCATTGTCCATTTCGACGGGTGAAAAGTTCTATCAAATTCCTTAATTTGTATATCGCGTTTAGGATTTATAATTTGTTCCACTGTTAAAGTTGCAGTTTTGTCATAAGGCGCGTCATTTCATTAATCGTACTAACTTAAGAAAAAATTTCCTTATCAAGTCCGTCGGGTTTTTATATTCACGAACGATTATCAATCCGTGAGTGACCTCGCCAGGAATTGTGTATCGCGCTCACCGAACATTTTTTTTGCGCGTGGTTCTTCACCGGTCCGTACCGGAGAAAAACATCTTAACTTCAATTTTTTTTTTGGAGCGAAGGAAGACTTGGAGGACCTCCCCGCTTATGCGGGCGGCGTAGCCGAATAGCGACGTTACGTAGGACCAGTCGGCCTTCCACCTTCGCTAAAGAAGGAAAATTTTTTTTACTGTTTCGCCGGTACTCGTTCGTTGAATATCTGGGACCCGGAGGACCCTCCGAGGAGTTAGGGTTATTCAATTTTGTACACGCCATAAGGCTAGTCAGGCTTCGTTGTTTTCTTTTTCATTTATATCATTATTTTCATTGTTTGACATCTGAATAAACGATTAGTTGGAAGATTGTGTATCATTTCCCGTACTCCGGGCTGTTCTCACCAATTTTTCAGCTTCGGTCGGCGTTTCTCGTGGTTTGCATTGTAAACCGAGTCGAAGCCACGACTTGTTCGTTATACCCCTGAACATTCCGGATTTGTAACCGGTAACAGGGTTGCCCAGTTTCGGGAGCGTAATTTATAACGTAACAGTACCTTTCCCACTAAATTTCCGACGGCATTGTAATTTTTACACTTCTCCTTTTTAGAAAATGACACTCATAAAGTTGCTCTTATTGTTAACACACGTTGTACATTTTGATATTTACATTTCCTTAAATTTCAAAATCATAAAGCACTGTAAATTTTATTGAAGTACCTTTTCTTGCTATTTTGTCGGTGGACGAGTCGATTGGACCGTTCGCTTAAATTACAATTACAAACAGATGTTCGTTATTCGCAGCGCTTCAGCCACTTCTACATAATGCCATAAACAATTTCCCAGAATTCGAATACGGTAAGATGAGGCACAAAGAATTATTCATTATTTTAATAAACTGTTATGTATTACGAAATCAAAGACATTATTCCATATACCTAATTCATAATGTCATATTAATCGTTTAAATTTAAAATATTAATAACATAATTACATAACATTTTTGTTTTATATTTAATACAAAAATTTCCGATAATATTGCGGAATCTGGAAAAGTGCCCCGAATGCTTGCAGCGTTTCCACGTTGAATGGCAAGGGAAATCCTCTCGAAAAGAAATTTCTTTGATTTTGAATCGCCTGATTCCGCGATAAATATGTTTCACTGTGCTTTTAAAAGCCATGGTCCCATGGTTTGGAGTGTACCAGTGTTTCCACTGCTGCGACGCTCGAACAAGTGACGTCCCCACTCCTACCGTTACCATTGCGCATCCGAATCTCAGCGGCCATCTTGATTGTCAAATGAAACACTGTAGTTTTTTATGCATTTCATTTATGCTGAACAAAATAAATAGGTTATTATTTTTGAAAGCAACTCTTTACAGTAACTAATAAATAAGTTTCACATTTTCTAAAATAATGCGAATGGTGTCAATTTGTTGTAAAAATGCATAAGTCGAGATGGAGCATGCCATCAGCTTCGCAAATCAATCCGATGTTTAAGTCAATTATTGTTATATTACTACAGATTAATTCCCACATACTTCAAACGTGGGTGTTCAGCGCTTGTTTTCATCCAATCAAAAATGTTTATCGCGGATAAATCGTCTTCCTAGTCTGTCTTCTGTCAAAAACGAATAAAATTGCATGTTACGCCTGTCAGATTCCCAAATTGTTTTTAATAACTGTAAGGGCCAATTTCATAATAAAATTAAAGTGTCTTTAAATTTTTAAAGTCTCTTTATGTATAAGAAACAGTTTCATAATCGTAGGCTTTATTTTAATGGCGCGTTAACGTACCTTTAACTTAAAGTGACATTGTAGTGCCTTTAAACAATTTAAAGGAACTTTAAGGCTCGCGTTTACCTGAAAGAAATTTCGAACTTGATGTACAGTGGGTCCTCTATTTACAAATTTATATTTTGGTCAAACGGGTCAAACAAACCCAGAGACGCAGGTACCTTGAATTAGTCACAGACGCTCAGTAGGGGGTAGAGGATTACGATCCTGTCCTGTTCCGTACCTAAATACAGAGATAAAATTTTGTGTTGGAAAGACAAGTCCTACAATGCCAAATCTGAATTGGCTGCACTGCAAACTGTTGTTTCATTCCATTTTATTATTTATTAGCTGACCCGACAGACGTTGTCTTGTCCAATCCAAATTTCAGCAAATTAGTTTGTGATGATAATTTATTTTCTTCCATTAAATTTGAAATTACAATGAATCTCAAGGTGTTTTATTTACATTTCGATTGCAAGATCGATGTTCAAGTGAACAATCCGACAGTGAAATAAATTGGTATAGAAATAAAACAACTACATTTGTTGGACAGATCGCGAAACAACACAAAAGTAAAAACGGATGTAATTTTAATTTAGGGTGGAATGCGTTTTTCCAGATTTTTCTCCAAATTTTCCAAAAACATTTTTTCAATTGAGTTATTTCCATCCCGGGAACAAACCGAACAAAAAAAAAGAGAATCAATTACAAATGTCGTCAGTAATGATCGAGAGTGCATACAAAAATTATAATTTTTGAAGTTTGTCCGAATTTTCCGACTTTCCTTTGTATTTCTCCTATTTTTTTTTTAACAAAAAGAACATTAAATTTTAAAAAATTAAAAATATTGAGCTAAGAATTAATTTTATTATTTTTTGTAGGTACATAATATACGTACAATTTGATCGTATAGGACATTTTTCTGACTTTGAAGGCCCGACTAATAAAACTACAGTGAGCGGCAAAAGTATGGAATAAATTCCTTAAAAATTAAACAATTTTTTTTTCAAAAAGATCTTTGGACAGGTCAATTTTAGTTTATAAAAATACATATTTTAGTACCAAAGAAAATTCCAAGCAGTCATTTGTTTTCGAGTTATGACGTCATCGATGGTTTTTTTAAATGGAAACGCCCTATTTTTTTTCTTGATTCTGATATCCCTTTTAATTGTCTAAATGACAGTATAAAAATTTTGTTATCTTACATAAGGAAATTTTTAAGAAAAAAAATAATAAAGTCGGAAAAATTAAATTTTATAAAGAACAAAAACAAGTCAAAAAATCAAGTAGGTAAATCAAACAGTCAAATGTTACTGTCAATTTCATTCGTATGTGTTATTTGTTTTACTAAACGTTTTCGAAAATGACTCATTTATCAGAAACACAACGTATAGAAATTTCAATTTTGATTGGGTGTGTGGATAAAACTAGAGAAAATTAAACAGGGGGAATTTCTTCATAAACTTGCTTATTGTCAACAAGCTGGAGGATGGCAATTCGAACATTGAATTCCATAATTTTAAGTACTTACTAACACAGTTTTTGACTCGTTTTTGTTTGTTATAAAATTTATTTTTTCAACTTTATTTTTTTTTTCTCAAAAATTTCCTTATGTAAGATAACAAAATTTTTATACTGGCGTTTAGACAATTAAAAGGCCTATCAGCATCAAGAACAAAAATAGGGGGTTTCTATTTAAAAAAAACTATCGATGACGTCATAACTCGAAAACAAATGACTGCTTGGAATTTTATTTTGTATTAAAATATGTATTTTTATAAACTAAAATTGACCTGTCCAAAGATTTTTTTGAAAAAAAATTTGTTTAATTTCTGTATAATATTCACCAAATACAGGGAGCAGCATTGTGTAGTTCTGTAGTTGTATTTTCCCAAAGTATTACGATTAAATCTGCATTTACTCCCTGCAGATGAGGGAATGAATATTAGTTCGGAGTTTCTACCTGATTTGTCAAGAATTATGAATGAGACAAAAATGACCCTTATGGCAAAATATTTTTAAGGTAAAAATACAATGAAATGGTTGGTTTCATCTTGTGTCCCTTCGGTGAATAATTGAACATTATCGGTTTATTACTCGGCCTTTTAGAGTCAGATAAATTTGCTAGAGACAAAGTATAGGATTATAGGATTTATAGGTACTGGCAAGTAACGATTTTTATTCTTTACTTATTCTGTACTTGCTCATGTAATAATATATGTACTATTATTTCATACTGGAAGTATGTTCTGTATCATAATTTTATTTCAAAAATCACATTATTTTGTGAAAATTGCATCATCTTTTTTCCTGGGGCAACGGCCGTTACTACTGCTTTTACAATGATTATTTCATTCATCATCGTTTTCGACCAATCGTAAGGCTTTATTTTTTGGATTACAGCGATAATTTTTCGATAATTTTTTATTGTCCTTTTTCAAATGTTTTATTTTTTTATTTTTAAGACAACGGTGAATACTAGTGTCACATTTTTTATTTTTATATCAAATGTCAACATGAATCGTCAACTTCTGACGAGCAACTTGCAAACATTTTAAAGGACTTTAATTAAACAACTTTATTCATGAAGTAATCTTACCGAATTACATACATTCGTCCTTCTGAAATAATCTGTTGTAATACTCAAGTTGATTAAAACGCAACACTCGTATCGTTTTTTCACAAATTTCTCGAGAAATTATAACGTCAAAAAATGACACTTGTGGTTGCTAATCAACTTTCGTATTACAAATCGATCATTTCGAAGCACTCAAGTGCTTCAAGTTGCTTAGCGACACTTTCCGGCTCTGATACTGTTATAACTTATAACTCACCTACTGGACTCAAATTGATAGTGTAATCGAACATCTACCGGACAGTATAAAATAAAATATTTAGAGATCGTGAATTTTGACATGAAATAAAGGAAAAAATTGTGCTTATTTTTATAGTGCATTATTACTGGAAATTATTATTCCACTTAAAAAAAAAGGACAGAGATTTGCGTATCTAATATTAAAATGGGTGATATAATAATCTGATGAAGCTTTTCCTGATGGAGCAGCAGTATTATTGACTGTTGTTAATAAAGCTCAAATCGTTTGTTACAAATTTGGAATAAAAATGCAAATACCTATTATAAGTATTTCCTAATTTCTTAGGAGGAGGCCGATGTAATTTGTACCCTTGTATAGTCCCCTTTCCGTAAGCTGTTAGCTCAGGTAGCATGTAGGGTTGGTTGTCTACAACGTAAAATTTTAACGTTGAAAAATGACTTCATTTTTTTCGTTTTTTTCAACTAGTATTCAAGTAGGAAACACCACTTTTCATCTGCGTCACATTCACAACAATATCTAGTGAATGACGTGAGATATTTTCGATATCTCTTTTCGTTTTGCCTACACAGCTTCTAAGCAGAGCATTTTGTTTGTGGTTTTTTAACAAATTCGTCAAAACAAAATTATATTTCTCTCTTCATAGTTCACTAATAGAAATGTTCATAATTTATGTAGTAAAGAGAGAAAACGTTCATCTCGTACTGTTTTCTCAAAAAACGTGATCGAAAATCCACTTTTTCGACCGTTTCAAACTCAGGTAAACGCGAGCCTTAAGTAAGCACACTGTGGAGCAGACATGACAGTTCGCCGTCTTGGATGTGCAGTCTGCAGTGTTAAAATTTGTGATTAGTATAAAAAGTATGGACGTAATAAACAATTCATTAAGTTCATCATCATCAGAAGATGAAGAATTTTTGTTTGTCAGAAGAACGAAAGTCTGCAGACAAAGGAAAAATTACTTTGAACACTATGATGATCTCGATTTCTTTGACAGATTTCGGATTACAAAAGCAACTGTGATGGCTTTGTTAAATTTGCTAATTTCTTCTAGCAATAACAATTCTTCCTCTTTTCTATAATTATTAGAGCGCATTCTCTTGGCACTAGCCATAATTACTGAAAAATATAAATAGAATAACGCAAAAACCCGCAAAACCGACAATGTGGCTAACAATAACCACACAAAACAGAACCTTACTTTCTCACGTGGTTAACACGAGACAAAGACGCGTAGAAGTGGATACAGTAACAACGGAAGATTCAGGCATACCAACATAATGCTCGACGGTTGTCGGAATCGATAAAGGTTACTTTAGTTAAAAAATGCTGCTATCGTTTTATGAAATGCATTTGACTTTAGTGCTTACTTAAAGTTGACTTTATTTTAAAGTTCACTTTAACAAACAGGCCGTTAACGGCCTGATTATGAAATTGGGCCTAAGTATTAAAAATAAATAATTAACGTTAAAGTTTGAATTCTGGAATTAATCTTGCCAAAAATAACGCGACCTAATTTGTTAAATCTGATAAAAAAATTAGGTCTTATTATTTTACCTTCGATTATAATTTAATTTTTTTAAACTATAATTCGTTTTTTTTTATGACACGGAGTCTATTTTCGGGCCCAAAACTAAAAAACAACCAACATTCTACCTACTTTATCCGGAGATGTGCAGTTATGGGTTTGCCTTTTTTTTTTAATTTTACGATGGGTGCAATATGATTAAAAAAGAGAAGAAGCGGCGACGTTGGTGGCGAACCGAACTCTATAGAAAACGCGTCGGTAATGAACTTATGCAAGATTTAAAATTTCAAAATGTCAGTGAACATTATAAAAATTTTACAAGAATGTCTCCTACAGACTTTGACAAATTATTGACAATGATAGGACCGAAAATCTCGAAAAAAGATACTACTTGTACGTTCGCCGGAGAATGAAAATTTATTTTTGAAAGCACACTTTAGCGACGAATCCCTTCCTTGTAACCTCCTACCTTTTCAGGTAAAATTAGAAATCGGCCCCAAAACGGGCATCCATTTTATTCTGACCATCGCCGAAATACGGGCACAGCACCCGTGATGGTTATATATTTTTTTATTGGTAACCTATTTTACTTAATTAAAGCACGCCTCAGTGTGTATAAATCCAACTTTCAAAAACGCGCGTTTTTTAAAGTTTCCATAGCAACATCAACAGCCCGAGAGGACCTGAGAAACGTGCACTCTCCATCCCGCCAGTAGTTTTCTACGCCTATGATGTTGTTAACAGAATTACAGCTGTGAATCTGAATGAAGTTGAATTATTTATTCTTCGAGTATGTATTAATGATAAACAAATGTTATGTGCGCTATTCGACTTTTTGCAGCATAGACACTCGTCTCTGTGTCTGTGAAAAGGCGTGCGATCTATCAGTGAACGGAGTATAGAAGCTGTTCGTTGCGCGCTCGGTTCGTCGGCTGTTCGTGGCACCAATTTTGCGACGAGCATTACATTACATGTTACATTACATGCTCGGTTCGCGTAGTCTGTACGCGTCCTAACATTTGACGAGCAGTAGTGATGAGCGATATATCGCTACCGTTCGCTACCGATGATTTAATCGCCGCTATTGAAAAATAGAAGTTAGCACCAGTTGCCTAATATTACAACATGATCCATGATTACAAATAACGGCGATTGACGAAAACAGCGATTTTTTCGAATATGCGAAATCATGTTAACCAACATGCGACACAGCTATACGCTTTCAGTGAAACAGAGTGAAATAGAGCGAAACAGCCAAATGTAACGAATTTTATTCCAAATGATTCCAAATATTCGCGACGCCATCTTAACGCCCCTAATCCAATGAAGCGAATTACAGTGTTCTATTAGTATATTATGATACGATTCTTATAAGAAGCATTTTATCGCACGCACGGTTTTAGAGCAAGACGAGCTTGCGAGGAGTGCCCTAAAGGAGTAAGTGCGATAAAATGCCTTATAAACGAGATGTCATACAGTATTTTCTCTATTTTGCACTAAAAAAAATTAAAATTGAAAACCATTAAAATTGAAGGATTCCCCCCAAGCTCACGTCTGCGGTCTGCCGCGACATCACAGTATCCGTCAAAATTAAAAAATTAAATTTCACTATTTTTAGTATTATTATTATTATATCACGCCTTTCCCTTTTCCTATTACGATACGCAAAACAGTATCGTAATAGCATCAGTACGAACGCAAAGTAGAAAAAATATTTTACCGGCCTGTGTTACCGGTTTAATTCAATTTAATTTATTTTCTTTTTTCATACATTAGGTAAATTTTCTATTACAATTTAAGATGGCACATGTGGATTGCTACTGAGGCTTAGAGCCTTTTCAGCCTTTTACAGGTTCCAATGTAGACGCAGGTATATTTTTTTAAATTCATATTTTAAATTTTGTTAAGTACAGTTGCGGCCGTTGAAAACTCAGACACTTTGACAACGCCAAACTTTTGGCTTTGTAAATGGGATTGAAAGTGACGTTTCTCAAAATGTCACTCAAACATTATCCACATTAATTTCTCTCGCAATGGCTCTTATACTCACACCGTCCCTCAGTCTAACACATTTTTGCAAATCAGATAATTGCGGCATTTCAAAAGTTACGCGCGATTCTGACCTAATATGTCAAATACTGACACTGACTTTATAATCCTTGATGAAAATCCTGTTTACGCTAATCAAATTTCGGAATTTATACAGAGTGTTTAAATCTTTCCTGTCTGAGATTTCAACGGCCGCAACTGTACCTAATTGTGAAATTAATATAGCAGCGAAATGAATCACGCAAGCGCTTGGCCGCTAAATGGTGAAAACGTTTCACCTAGTGGGATTAAAAGTCGCGATCGCGATAACGCTTTAAAATCGCCGTTATTCAAAAATCGCGATCGCCGATAGCAGCGTTATGAAAAAATTGCGGTTTTTCTCTTTGCTCATCACTACTAGACTCACTAGTGACTTTAGCATGCGGCAGGCGGCAGCGCTGCTTGTGTCGTCTTATTTAACCGTTGTTGACAGATGACAACTGGCAACTGGGTATTGTCAGAGAATTGTGATTGTGAGAAAAGTGAAAAATGGCGGATGCTGCGGCTCGGCAGCTTCAATACGAGTATAAAGCCGTAAGTACGAAAAGTTAATGATAAATTCTCAGTTTTGTTTACTTTTTATTTAATGATTTATTGTTGAACCGTATTGTGACTTTTTTAACTTGCGATCGCCATTTATCCGCTCAAAAAGTAAAACGTACAGGTTACGTTTATAGAGTCGTGTATAGTATCGAGTAAATATTATCATTTGACTAACTTGCTAATTATGATTTTAGAATTCGAATCTTGTCTTACAAGCGGACGTTCGTTTGATTGAAAGAAGAAGCCGAGATGAAGCAACAGGAGAAGTTGTTTCCCTTGTTGGAAAATTGTCTGGTACAAAAATGGGAGATAGGGCGCAGAGAACAAGGCCTGGTAAAGCTGAAGAACGTAAAGTCAAGTATGTCAGTTGTTTCTTATTAATCTCATTTAATACATTATTATAAAAATTTTAGGCGGCAAAAAAGAGATGAAGCACAATATGATTTTACCCGTATGAAAGGTGCTACTTTGTTATCAGAAGGTGTTGACGAGATGGTTGGAATCATCTATAGACCAAAAACACAAGAAACTAGACAAACATATGAAGTTCTTTTGAGTTTTTTGCAAGAAGCTTTAGGTGACCAGCCCAGAGACATTCTTTGTGGAGCAGCTGACGAGGTTTTAGCAGTTTTAAAAAATGATAGATTGAAGGAACGAGAAAAGAAGAAAGAAACTGAAATGTTATTAGGTACAATTCTTATTTATTGTTCTGTTGCTAAATATCACAAAAGTGGGATATGAATGTAGATAAGAACTAGACAAATACATTCTATTTTAGGTACAATTGCTGAAGAACGATTTGCTTTACTTGTAAATTTGGGTAAAAAAATTACTGATTTTGGTAATGAAGACAATAAAACTACAACTAATGAAGAAAATATTGATGAAACATATGGTATTAATGTCCAGTTTGAAGAGTCAGAAGAAGAAGATGATGAGGATATGTATGGAGAAGTACGTGAAGATTTGGATGATGAAGAAGGTGAAGAAGCTAAAGAAGATAGTGCTATTCATGCTGAAAATGTAAGTAGTACCTTTTTGAATATGATAATTTTAACAAACCTTCAAATTGTTTCCTTACAAGATTAAATCATTATCAAAAAATGTCTCTAGCTTGGTGGTGTTGAGGAAATGAAAAAAGAAAAAGCTCTACATCCTCTTGATATAGATGCATATTGGTTACAAAGGCGTCTTTCAAAAATTTATGATGATGCAATGGTGTCTCAAGCAAAAGCAGCTGAGGTTTTAAATGTACTTCGTGATGCTGGTGATGATCGTGAATGTGAAAATCAACTGGTTCTGTTGTTGGGTTATGATTGTTTTGATTTTATTAAACAACTGAAAAAACATAGACAAATGAGTAAGATCTCACAAAATTCTGTTTGATACTTAACTGTTTTTTTTTGTTTTTTTGCAGTTTTGCATTGCACACTACTAGCAAAATCACAGAGTGACACAGAGAGACAAAAGATTAAAGACAAAATGTCTGAAGATCCAGGTTTGACACGTATTTTACGACTTCTGGAGACAGGAAAAGGAGATGATGATGGTGAAGATGAAGAGTCCACTTCAAGATCATCTAGAAGGAAGGATCAAGCTGATGAAATGGACACTGGTCCTGGAGCTCAAGTAGCTGGATCCAGACATGTGATTGATTTGGAGGATTTGGTTTTCACACAAGGTTCACATTTTATGGCGAATAAACGTTGTCAGCTCCCTGATGGTTCATTCAGAAAACAAAGGAAAGGTATGTCGAAATTGTCATATATCAGAAAAATTATTTTTGATCTTTTATGGATATTTTCTTACTCAGTTATTAGAATACTTAATGTACTTATGTACTTTTTCATGTTAAAACAAAAACAACAAAATAGTTGTACTTAATTATTATTTTACTTCTGTTGGAACTAATTTGGCAAAAAAAAAATTTGGTCAGTAGGCACTATAGACTGTATTTTTAATGATTAGCTTGTTTGATTACATCAAGGTCAATAATGACCCTTTTATTTTTCCGAAGTGTCCATTGTTATTTATTAATTTTTTTTAAATATAAATTTAATCATCTACAGGTCGACCAAAACAGCTTGGCGGGTGACGCAGTGGACTGAAATCCCTCCCACTAGCGGAGCGCACTTGTTGTGTCTGATCGTGTACGAACGGGCGAAACGGCTTTCAAGTGAACAGCATGTCCGGGCTGTTTTGAGTAGATTTGCTTCATTGAGTGTACCGTACCTACAACCGTAGCCACATCCTTGTCTTACAGACACTCGCTCGTTTTCTCTTCTGCGCATCTCATCCGCCAAGTTATTCTGGTCAAGCAGTAGTGACATTTATTTTAATGACTTTAAATTAGATTGGGAACACTGTTGACAACTTGATTTGAATTGTCAAAGTGACTTCACAATTCAATACAGAATATGAAACAGCAAGTTAACAGTTGTATCCAAGCTGGGGGAGAACACTATGAAAATTTTCTATGATTGTCAATAAAGCTGTATTATTTTTTAGTGCTATATTTAACATCTTGTAAACTGTTTTTATAGGCATAAAAATGATTTTTGTTGTGTTTTAAAGAATGTAATCAATTTTTTTCACAGGTTACGAAGAAGTACACGTTCCAGCTTTAAAACCAAAACCTTACGCTGATAACGAAAAATTGCAACCCATTGATCAACTCCCAAAGTACGTTCAACCTGTATTTGAAGGTTTTAAAACTCTAAATCGTATTCAGAGTCGTTTGTATAAAACAGCGCTAGAGTCTGACGAAAATTTACTTCTTTGTGCCCCTACTGGCGCCGGTAAAACTAACGTGGCGCTGCTGTGCATGATGCGAGAAATCGGCAAACACATCAACATCGATGGTACCATCAACGCCGACGATTTTAAAATAATATATGTCGCACCGATGCGATCTCTCGTACAGGAAATGGTTGGTAACTTCGGTAAAAGGTTGTCCAGCTACAATATCACAGTATCCGAATTGACTGGTGATCATCAGTTGACAAGAGAGCAAATTGCTGGTACACAAATAATAGTGTGCACTCCTGAAAAGTGGGATATCATCACACGAAAAGGAGGAGAGAAAACTTTTACTTCGTTAGTCAGATTGATCATAATCGATGAAATTCATTTGTTGCATGACGAAAGAGGACCGGTTTTGGAAGCTTTGGTTGCTCGGACAATCCGGATGATCGAGTCGACCCAAGAAGACGTGCGTTTAGTCGGTCTGTCAGCAACACTGCCAAATTACCAAGATGTTTCCGCATTTCTCAGAGTGAAATCAGATACAGGTCTTTTTTATTTTGACAACAGCTTCAGACCTGTAGCATTGGAACAACAGTATATCGGTGTAACCGAAAAGAAGGCATTAAAGAGATACCAAGTGATGAACGAAATTGTCTACGAAAAGACCATGGAACACGCTGGTCGTAATCAAGTTTTAATTTTTGTACATTCAAGGAAGGAGACCGGAAAAACCGCTAGAGCAATTCGCGATATGTGTCTAGAGAAAGATACTTTGGGACAGTTTTTGAAAGAGGGTTCAGCATCGATGGAAGTGTTAAGGACTGAAGCGGAGCAAGTAAAGAATCACGAATTAAAGGATTTGCTACCGTATGGGTTTGCGATCCATCACGCTGGAATGACTAGAGTGGATAGAACGTTGGTAGAAGATTTGTTTGCCGACAGGCATATACAGGTGAAGTATATTGATACTTGTCTATTTTTTTTTAAATTAGCTGTTAGTGTCAAAACCAGACTGTGTTATCCGAAAACCTATGCTTACCGACCAACTGTATAACAATTTCTATAAATATCGAACGTTGTCTTCTTACTCAATTCAGATTTGTCACCTTTCAACTCTTCGACCTTACTTCGCAATACCGAATCGGGGCCATTCTTTCACGCTGTGTGAGGGGCTGCCCACCACTTTTTTTCGCGAAGGTATCTTTTCAAATTTACATTTATAGCTTTCCTTTTGCCACGATTTTCAGATATTCTCACCTCACTTCTGTTCGCCCCACTTTTGTCATGCGTTCCATTTAAAAGATGCGATCTGAGCCCAAGTGAGATTTTTCCTCTCCCTTTAGATGAAGCACATCCTCTCGACCATGTGCTTGATGAGATATTTGGCTCACTTGTGGAGGGAGTAGCTTCTAAAGTGTGCAATCTATCAGCGTACGAAGTATAGGTTTATTACTTTGACGTTTCCGTTGATATTTATAGTTGACTCAAGTTGCAAAAAACCACTTGTCATTTGCAACAGCATTTTTTTCATATTTCTGAACCAAATAAAGGCACAAAGTGACCAGAAAATCATAGCTTGGGTTGAATATTTTCCATATAAGTACAGTTTTAAAGTAATTTCAAATGACTAATGCCATAAAATTTCTGTTGCAAATGCAAAGTGATTTTTTGCAACTTGAGTCAACTTTAAAAAAAAACATAGAATTGTCATTCCATTTGCGCTGGTGAAGTAAGGTGATATTCTCACCTCAGTAAATAAAGTGATATTCTCACTTCAGTTGTAAAAGGAAAACGACTATTGCGAAATGCACTATTTACTGATCCAGAATTACTGAGTCTGTTGATAACAATGAAATTTGGCAAATTTTAAATTTACCATCGAAGGTTCATTTTTCTAATAGCATAAACGTAACCAAGAATGTTTTTAATGTCGTCGCAAGTTAAAAAATCCGGTATCCGGTCAGTGCCAATTACGAGACAAAAAACACCAATACATACTTTTCAATTGTTTCATTGCCAACAGACTCAGTCATTGTTGATCACGCTGTCCTTTCAGTTCCTCATACCAAGCTGACAACACACTGACAGTTGATTTAAAAAAAAATCACTTTACATAAAGATTATTCTCAGGGTCATTATAAATTATTGTCCCATCGCAGTTGGCGTTAGTGACGCAGTTGAATGTGCCGCAAGTCTCATAATCACGGCTTCCTAGATTAATAAGAGTCGAAGCCTCTAATACGGTCGAGTTCCTTGAACTGTCTGTTCCTTCAAAAGCCAAAAGTATAGTAGCGCCCTCTACTAAAAAACGAAAATTATTTAAATTAAATTAATGAAAAATCGTATTAATGTTTTTTTTTTTCTATCAATAATCTACTTTTTGAAGTAGTGTATGTAACATACAAATTACGATTCTTTTTAAAATGAGATTTGTACGCGGTTAAGCAGCCAAATACACAAATGTATAGTGGCGCCCTCTCAGGAACAGTAAAAATGCTTGCAACTGATGAACTCGACCAGCCGTATTAGAGGCTTCGACTCTTATTAATCTAGGAAGCCGTGCTCATAATATGAGTAAGACTAGTATCGCCGATAGGTGGCGATACTGGTAGTAGTGGAAATCTGTCTACTAGTTTGTCTAACGTTGCGAGGCTGGCGGCACATCCAAAAGTTGTGTGGGCTTTCAACGCCAACTGCGATGAGACCCTGTAGATTCACTTCATATTAGGTATAAAGAAAAAAATGTATTGGCAATTTTGCAGTATCACTCGTACTATTCCGGACATGGAACTGACATTTAACTGACAAATATGTGTGAACTGGCCTTTATTGAATATAATGCAACTTTTGACTCGATAATGTCATTTCACTACTTTTTGATGTTAAAGAAAAACTTCAACATAATTTTAAATAATTGTCATTTATTAATGATACTAATGATTGGTTTACATCAATTTTTTTAGAAATGTTTAAAAAATGTTGGCCAAGATTCCGTGTTCGGAATGGTACTATCGCGGCCAAAATACTTTGGTCGTCAATGTGACATAAATGATATTCAATTGTAAAGCAAGCTTTAGGATGTTTAACCTTATTTTTTACTGTTGTCAAAATGATTTCAATCCAGCGGTGTCATACGGGTGGGGTAAATCCCAGCTGCGGAGGCAAGGTTCAAAAGCAAAAGATCAACATGGTCGCGGTTTAGACAACCTTCAGAAGCAAGTAAGACGATTCTAAATTTATCAAAAACTGAAGATGCCATATTTTTGACAAGAATAATTTGAAATTGTCATGTATATTGACATTAATACTTTATTTACATTGAAGTGTCAAAAAGTGACGACCAAAGTATTTTGGCCGCGACAGTACATCTATATAAATTTTAAATAACTAAAGTAACATCAGCAAGAAATTACTCTCTAGGATTCGAACTTTTAGGGAAATTACGTTTTTCATGTTGAATGTAACTAGAATTTTCAAAAGTAATTTTTTTGTTCGACTGTCAGAATTTGAGAATTTTCTCCTGTGTAAACGGATTTTGATAAATGTCACAACTTGCCAAAACGAAATGTGCGAATTTTAAAGATTTTAATCGACTTGTAGCCTTTAAGGGGCTCGTCGAACAAAAAAACGTATTCAACTCGTTCGTCTGTAAATTGGGCCTTTTTTGGCACTCGTGGGCCTTTAAAACTACTATTGAATGCCAAAGGTTGGTTAACCATTGATGTTGACGGTTGACGTATAGTACTTATCGTATTCTGTCAACTATCAATTGAGAGATTCTTTGCGCAAGTCCAACTAAATATGCCGCCAGAAACCAAAACTGATTGTGAAACGAAAAAACATCTATCAGTTAGCGAGAAATAAGCCATTTGCAACTGCTACAAGGAATTACATTAAATTAATTGACCTAAATTTTTTAAGAAATTTTTGACATGGTTACGAGATCTCTTGTTTGTCATCAGAAACCACATAGCCTCCAATCTAACCAAATCTACGGCAACCAAGTAACGAATATCCCTAAATCCTAGGGAGTAACTTCTTGTTGACAAATCTACATTTTCTTCAAAGCATCAAAGGATGATTAATGTTACTTAGGCAGGTACATAAACTAATATTCATTATTTTTGACAGGTGTTAGTTTCAACCGCCACCCTTGCTTGGGGCGTCAATTTGCCTGCCCACACTGTCATCATCAAAGGTACCCAAATATACAATCCAGAAAAGGGCAGGTGGGTCGAATTAGGCGCTTTGGATGTTCTTCAAATGTTAGGTCGTGCCGGTCGACCTCAGTACGACACAAGAGGCGAAGGCATCTTGATCACCAACCACAGCGAGCTTCAGTATTACTTATCTCTTCTCAATCAGCAATTGCCGATCGAGTCGCAACTGGTTTCCAAATTACCGGACATGCTCAACGCTGAAATCGTCTTAGGTACGGTGCAAAACGTACGAGATGCAGTGACCTGGTTGGGATACACTTATTTATATATCAGGATGCTAAGACAACCCACTCTGTATGGTATTTCACACGATCACTTTAAACAGGATCAGTTACTGGAGCAACATCGAGCTGATCTAGTGCACACTGCCGCTTTACACTTAGATCGCAGCGGACTCGTTAAGTACGATAGGAAAACAGGTCAGTTTCAAGTCACCGAGTTGGGTAGAATTTCGTCCCACTATTATTGCACTCACGAAACAATGCAGACTTACAATCAACTTCTTAAACCGATGCTCAGCGAAATCGAATTGTTCAGAGTGTTTTCGTTGTCATCGGAATTTAGGAATATTACGGTTCGCGAAGAAGAAAAGTTGGAGTTGCAGAAATTAATGGAAAGAGTTCCCATACCAATTAAGGAAAGCATAGAAGAGCCAAGTGCAAAAGTGAATGTGCTCTTGCAGGCCTACATTTCCCAGTTGAAATTGGAAGGTTTTGCTTTGATGTCGGACATGGTCTACGTGACACAGTCAGCGTCTAGATTGATGAGAGCCATTTTTGAAATTGTATTACACAGAGGATGGGCACAATTGGCCGATAAGTCTTTGTCGTTGTGTAAAATGATAGATAAGAGAATGTGGCAGTCGATGTCTCCCTTGAGACAATTTCGTAAAATGCCCGAAGAAATAGTGAAGAAGATCGAGAAGAAGAATTTCCCGTGGGAACGCCTCTACGACTTGGGACCCAACGAAATTGGTGAACTGATCCGTGTACCAAAATTAGGAAAAACCATTCACAAATACGTACATCAGTTTCCTAAATTGGAACTTTCCACCCACATACAACCCATTACCAGGTCAATGTTAAAGGTTGAACTAACCATAACACCAGATTTCCAGTGGGACGACAAGCTTCACGGGGCGTCCGAAGCTTTTTGGATTCTAGTAGAAGACGTAGATTCAGAAGTTATTTTGCATCACGAATATTTCCTCTTGAAATCGAAATATTCACAAGACGAGCATTTGGTCAAATTTTTCGTGCCGATTTTTGAACCCCTGCCACCTCAGTATTTTCTGAGAATAGTATCGGACAGGTGGATAGGGGCAGAAACACAACTACCCGTGTCTTTCAGACATCTGATCTTGCCTGAAAAGAACTTTCCTCCAACTGAGTTGCTAGATTTGCAACCTCTGCCAGTGACGGCTCTCAGAAATGATAAGTACGAGTCATTGTACAGCGACAAATTTCCTCAGTTTAATCCCATTCAGACTCAAGTTTTCAATTCTGTGTACAACGGCGACGATAATATTTTTATTGGAGCTCCTACCGGTTCTGGAAAAACAACGATTGCCGAGTTTGCGATACTGCGTTTGTTCGACCGAAATCCGGAAGGACGGTGTGTCTATTTGGTGCCTAAGGATGCGTTAGCTGAATTGACTTTCGCCGATTGGCATAATAAATTTGGTCAGATGCTAGGCAAAAAAGTCGTACTGCTGACGGGAGAAACCGGAACCGATTTAAAGCTGCTGGCAAAGGGTCAGATAGTGATAAGTACGGCAGAGAAATGGGACGTTTTGTCTCGCCGATGGAAACAGAGGAAAAACGTGCAGAACGTCAACCTGTTTATCATCGATGAGCTTCATTTGATTGGAGGAGAGGACGGACCTGTCATAGAAGTTGTTTGTTCAAGAATGAGATACATTTCGTCGCAGATCGAGAAACCTATTAGAATCATAGCATTGAGCGCTTCGCTTATGGATTACAGAGATGTTTCTCAATGGTTGGGTTGCAATGCGAATGCTACGTTCAATTTTCATCCAAGTGTTAGGCCGATTCCATTGGAGTTGCATGTACAAGGGATAAACATAACCCACAATGCTTCAAGATTGATTGCAATGGCCAAACCAGTGTATAACTCGATAATACGATACAGCCCCCATAAACCAGTTATTGTATTTGTACCGACGAGGAAGCAGTCCAGATTAACAGCCATCGATTTGCTTACCTATGCAGCTTCTGAAGGACAGTCCAATAAATTTTTCCACGCCGAAGAAGAGGACATCAAACCATTCCTCGATCGAATGACAGACAAGGTAGCTATTTTGGAAGTAGTTGTTTAAGTAGTGTTCATTTTTGTTTCTTGTCTTTTGGTATAAAATTTGCTTACACCTAAAACTTTTCTCACTTTTGAAAATTATTGACATAACCTCAAACTTGATCTAGGAGATTATACGATACAGATGTTCCTAAACGAAAGGTTTTAGGGTGGTACAGCTGGTCTTTGAAGGAAAAAAAAATGGACTATGAATCTTTAATGTTTTAATTTTCAGACTCTAAAAGAGACGCTTTCCCAAGGGGTGGCTTACATGCACGAAGGATTGAGCGCAAGTGATTTACGCCTCGTCGAACAATTATTCGATTCTGGAGCTGTTCAGATCGCCGTTGTCAGTAGAGATTTGTGTTGGACAGTAAACATATTCGCCCATTTAGTTGTCATAATGGACACACAATTCTACAATGGAAAAATTCATTCATATGAAGACTATCCTATCACTGATGTTCTTCAAATGGTGGGGCGCGCCAATCGTCCTCTGGAAGATGACGACGCTAAATGCGTTTTGATGTGTCAGAGTTCAAAAAAAGATTTCTTCAAGAAATTTTTGAGTGACCCGTTACCCGTAGAGAGTCATCTGGATCACAGGCTTCACGATCATTTTAACGCTGAAATCGTGACCAAAACTATTGAAAATAAACAAGACGCAGTAGACTATTTGACTTGGACATTTTTGTACAGAAGACTCACCCAGAATCCAAACTATTATAATTTGCAAGGAGTTACACATAGACACTTGTCAGATCATTTGTCTGAACTGGTTGAAAACACTTTATCAGATTTAGAACAATCAAAATGTATCAGCATCGAAGATGACATAGATTGCGTTCCTCTTAATTTGGGAATGATCGCGGCATATTATTACATTAATTATACAACGATTGGTAAGTCTAAATTAATCCACAGTTGCGTTCAACTAAAATTAATTCTCAAATTTCAGAGTTGTTCAGCTTGTCACTGAATAGTAAAACCAAAATTCGCGGATTACTAGAAATTATATCGTCAGCTGCCGAATACGAAGATCTTCCAGTACGTCACCGCGAAGACAACATTCTCAAACAACTTTCCGCGAAGTTACCAAACAAGTTGACTTCCTCCAGTGGAAATTCACCTAGATTCAACGATCCTCACGTAAAGACGAACCTTCTAATCCAGGCTCATTTGTGCAGACTTCAGTTGGGAGCAGAACTTCAAGGAGATACCGAAAACGTCTTGAGTAAAGCTATAAGACTCATACAAGCCTGTGTCGACGTACTAAGCTCAAACGGATGGCTCTCGCCAGCTGTTGCCGCTATGGAGTTGGCTCAGATGGTAACTCAGGCCATGTGGAGTAAAGATTCATATTTGAAACAGTTGCCACATTTTACAACTGACATTGTAAAAAGATGTACGGACAAAGGAGTTGAAACTGTGTTCGACATAATGGAATTGGAAGACGAAGACAGGTCGAAATTGTTACAGTTGAACGATTCCCAAATGGCAGACGTGGCCAGATTTTGTAACCGATATCCAAATATTGAATTGAGTTACGAAGTTTTGGATAAGGATAAAGTACATTCTGGTTCTTCAGTTCATGTGGCAGTCCAACTTGAAAGAGAGGATGAAGTGAACGGTCCTGTTATAGCTCCATTTTTCCCACAGGTATGCACTACACTGATAATTTTTAATGATGCGAGGGTAGTAGGTTAATGTTTATCTGCAAGTAAATATTTGTACCCAAATGAACATACGTTGACAAGGGTTTTAATCGATGTGATAGAACCGACTTATAACTGTTGAGGAAGAGTTAAGTTAAATTAAAAAAAAAAATAATTTTCTTTTATTGTCTATCTCATTTCTAAAAACATGATTCGAAAACAATAAATAGTACAGGGTTATTGTCAGAGCGCGGACAAAACGTGGGAATTCTAAGTAATTAAATGTACGGCGGTCCACTTTACCGAGTCCAGTGACGCGTCGTATTAGCCTGGCGTAATACACTCCGCACAACTGATATGATGACTGATGACAGTGATGACTGATGAATTAGCGGACGAGCGCATGCCTCAACTCGACGGCTATGAATGCGAGCACGGCTTCCTAGATTAGAAAGAGACTTTTGTCTCTTATACGGCTGCGTGAGTTCATGAAATCTCTGTTTTTTCTAGCTTTTTCTATACTAACTCCCTCTATTGATCCGTTTTGTAAATTTTTGCAAATTCGCGGTAGTAATTTAAACATCACAGGAGTCGGGTGTTAAAAAGAATTGATGACACGAATGACAAAATATTGTCACCAACACTTTAATTGTCACTGTTTCATTCTGCGTGTTTCATTGACAAATATTTTTCTCGTAAACTGCTAGAGTATGTCTGAAATAAGGAAATGTTGTGTAAATAATTGCAATTCACATAATTTGAACAATATTTCGTATCATGGCTTTCCCGCAAATTTGAGTTTGAATTTAAAATGGAAACAAACATTGATTAATTATACTGGTAAGGTGTAATTATCCTCATATACAAGTATAGATATTAACATTGTTGCACTGATATATGTTTAGATATTCCCAATTTAAAGGAATATTCACTCGTATGTAGTGAGCACTTTAAGCCTAATGATTTTCGTTCGACCACAAAGCGGCGAATGTTAGTTACAGGAGCGATACCTTCTATATTTAAGGTATATTTATCATCATAATAAAACCAAATTTTATGTTAATACAATTTTAGTCTTCAAATGATGATATGAACATAGCAACTAATATTTTGGAAAACTTTGGATGTTCTTGTGAAATCGGTACTCAAACGACAATCAAGTCTAACACTAAAAGATTTGTTCTATACAAAATTGTGTTTGGCACAGAAATTGAAGCGGTTGCAAATTCGTTACAACAGACTCAAAGAACGAGTAAGAGTAAGAGTGGAAAAAGACAAAAATAATTCAGAGTGGAAACGTATGCAAACAATTAAAACTGATGCTGCTAATATGAATCCCCGAGCCATATTTATTTTGGACCAAATTAAGAATTATAGCAAGAAGGTTCCAAGATGGTCAGAATTAACCATTCGCCAGTGCATTGCGTGGAGATATTCTTCCCCAAAAGGATACGAGTTTCCAAGAAATCTGCTTTTTAAACTACCCTGCAAATTAACATTAAGTAAATACTTTGGTACAGGAAATGATAACTTAATCAAACACAGACTAATGTGTGAAATTAAAACCTTGAGAGCTTCTGAAAAAGTTTGTTCTTTGGTGGTTGACGATATGGCTGTCAGAGAAAGCATATCTTATTCGAAAGCAGAGGACCGTATATTCGGTTTAGAAACAATAAATCAGTCCCAGGATAAAATTGGAGCTAAGCCAGTTATCGCTAATCAGCTTCTTGGTTATGTAATATATGGATTGTCAACAAAATACATAATACCCGCAAGCTACTTTTTTCATAGGCAATTGACTGGGAAGGATTTATATAAACTAACGTTGGAAGTGTTGAAGATGCTTAGTGAGTGCGGGTTTTTTGTTATTAGAATTGTAGGGGATAATCACAAATCCCACGTTGCACTGTTTAAGCATTTTGGAAATGGCACACTGGAAAATGTAGTCCCGCATCCATACAATCCCGGACTTAAGTTTTTTTTGAGTTTTGACTATTGCCACCTAGTCAAAAACGCACGGAATTTGTTTTTAGATCATGACATGGCTTCGTCTGATGGACAAATTTCGGCAAATTATTTAAGAGAACTCTCAGATATTCAAGAAGGTCTAATAACAAAGCCTGTCAGATATTTAACCAAAAAACATCTCTATCCATCCAATTTTGAAAAGATGAAAGTATATTTAGCAGTGCAAATATTTTCACCACGGGTTACTGCATCATTAGTATACCTTGCTGACCATGGTGGCGAAGAGTTGGCTCATTTTAAGGATTGCACTGCAACTGTGAAATATATGGAAACTATCTATAAATTTTTCCAGCTGCACGACGTTAGCAATAAAACCCAACATATCCATCAGAGAGATACTAATACTGCTCCCTATAACAACGATGCTCGACTATCATGGTTAAATGGAGAATTTATCCAATATATTAATGATATACAGTCCAGTTCAGAAAATCTCGGCATTAAAGGATTAAGCAAAGAAACAGCTGAAGCATTAATTTTTACTGCAAGAAGCACAAGTTTATGTATTAAATATTTAATTGGCGATCTTGATTTTTTCTACGTTTTGACAAGAAGTTTTAGTTCGGATCCGGTGGAATCATTATTTGCAAACGTCAGACTTCGTGGTGGTTGTAATGATTTAACAGATTGCAGAACAGCTGAATATGCTCTCAGACAAATTTTAAGAGGTGGTCTGATAAAACTATAAATAATAGTAACGCAATGAATGGAGTTGAATACACCAGCAATGTAAAGCTTGACGTTAATTCTGACTATAATGATAGTCATGAAATTGCCATAATTCTAAATGACGAAATAGTAGAAGATTTAGAAAATTTAACTACATTTAGATGTGATGTCAGTTCACGTGATATAGAATCAGCAGCTACAGCATTTCTATGTGGATATCTAATTATGAAAGTTCAAGAATCTGTGAATTGTGATTTATGTTTATCCCTCTTACGAAGCTCCTCTCTTGAACAAACAAATGCCTTGTTGGAACTTATTTACAATCAAGATCGTGGAAGACTAAATTACCCCAATGAAAAATTTGTAGCTTTAATAATATATGCCATTCAAATTATGGTAAAAATTCTGCCTAATCTTCCAACCAACAAGGTCGACTTCATTTTAAAGAATGTATTTGTATCCTACCTTTGTAATAACCCAATTTTTCAATGCGAGTGTCATTTTAAGTTGGTATGTAACATTATAGTAGCCAAATTAGTGCCTGCAGTATTAAAAAATTATTGTAATTTAGAATCACAAAAAATTAAGAAAATCAATATTAATACTAAAAGAAGAAAATTATTAAAATTAAAATAATCATCCTATTAATTAGGTTTTTTTTACAATACATTGTTTCAATATGCAAAAACGGCGTTTTTTATTTGGTTTCACATTGCACTGTAACTGACTGTAACATAATTGATTATTGTTAAATTGAATAGTAGGCAACCAAATATGCAATGTATTGTGTCGCCCTCACAAAAACAGAAATAAGGCCTCGTACTAAAAACTCACGCGGCCGTTAAGAGACAAAAGTCTCTTATTAATCTAGGAGGCCGTGAATGCGAGTTGCAATTCGCACGTTTTGTCCGCGCCCTGATTATTATAAATGATTGTGGCCGAAGCAGGCCATGCCTATTATATGAATTTTTTGCCGCATTCATGTGAACTGTCAATTTTTGTCGGTGTCACTGTCATTTTTTAGGTGAAAAGTGCGATGATGGGGTTTTTGTTTATTTTTTTTTAAATTAACTATTGAATCCAAAGATATTGACTTGTTTTGCAACCAGTTCTAAAAATATTGATTTGTTTTGCACCCAATTTAACTCCTGTGTGTGAACGGTGTATACTCACTTATTCACATCATTTTGATGTTTTTTATATGGAGCGGCAACCATAAATTTTACATTCTTTTTTACTCCTACTTGGACCACAATCATTTATAATAACCCTGTAGTTCATAAGTTCATTTTCCTTTTGGGACTTTATTTTCTACCTACTTACTTGCTGCATTAAACAAGGTTTTCGTTCTTTTCATTTATTCTAAAATCTTGAGTTGTTAAAAACGGAAATTGACAGACACAGAGAATGATAACCTGACAAATACAACCTGACGCATCTTTCACCAAACGGTGTTGCCGATTGTATTTCTAACGTAGCATGGCAGTGTTGGTGGACATTTAGAATTGAGACAGACTATAATTATACTGGATGTCCCAAAATTCGCGCGGAACAACTCAACGGGGCAATGTCAACTCATGTTAGGAAATCATGAGAAAAATAATTTAAAAATGCTGTATCTTTTAGATTTGAAGATATGGAGGCTCAAAAGATGCAGCTTTGATCTCGTTTACTTTAAATATTAAAAAAGATTTTGACTATTTGTCTTTTATTAGGCATTGACATAATGGCTCATATGCTCATATTAATAAAGAGGTAGTATTTGCTTTTGCTAGCAATTTTTCCAGCCTTTGCTAGCACACATACCGGGTGTCCCCTGTATAAACAAAAGCATAGCATATGCGAGCAAAGGCTACAAAAATTGCTAGCAAAAGCAAATGCTACCTCTTTATTAATATCAGCCAATAATTCTGAATGATTGTGATCAGGTTTGCAATTATTTTCTTCATTATTTCCATTCCATTTTCGTTCTTATTTCCATGGATACAGCAAAAATGAAATCGGTTTTCGGAGTCAGATTTATCAAATTCAAAATGGAATCGTATTTATTAATAAGCAGTGAACAATTTAAATGAAAATAATAGAAGCGAAATAAACATGTACTAACTTCGATAGAGACGTTTTGTTCAAGTCGTTTTTTATTTTTTGTGTAAAAAACAGAGTTCGAGAAGCATTATTCTATCTCATTTTCATTTCCGATATAAGAGGCTGCAACAATTTGTCCTTTGAGTTTTGGGAAATCGAGAGACGACCACCTTTTATTTTTGAAAATTTATTTTAAAGAATTTCTAATTGTTTTTTAATGTAGAACTCCATTTATCTGGTAAGGAGATTATAATCATGAGGTTTACCGAGACCTATGGGGGTAATCATAGACCTGACGGAGCGCGTCAACGTTTGCCGCGCAAGACGTTAACGGCTGTATCTTCTAAAAAGGCAACTTTAGGCAGTGCGCACTTTAATAGTAAAAAAAATGTACACTTTAATGAACAAAAGAAGGAAAACATTTTTTGTCAATTAAAGTACATACAATAATTCTACATATCTTGCTGATCGACTTCCATTTTATAAAATCAAAATCGTCCACGTTGTTTTTACACTATGATCGCTTGAATTTTATGTTTGAAACACGGCAGCGGAGCGTCGCGCGTGCTTACTCGAGAGGGCTAAATTTCGAATGCCCCAGGGAAGCAGGTATACAACATTTTGACCTAAGTCTTTCGGATTTAGATGCACTAAAGCTTCCTCTACAAGACTGTGCTCAAAAAACGTCGAAATTTTCGAGTTTTGGCCAGCGAAACAGGCTATTCGCCCCACTGTGCGGCGTGTTGTTTATCTCGACATCCTCTCGATGAACAATTTTCACGCCCGGTGATAAAAAGTATCGCTTTTAGCTCTTATTGTATAAATAGCTATTTTACTATTCATGTAACTCATTTGTTATTTTTGGTTTTAGAAAAGGGAAGAAGGATGGTGGGTGGTTATTGGTGACCCGAAGTCGAATTCTTTACTTTCAATAAAACGACTTACTTTACAACAGAAGGCTCGTGTCAAATTGGATTTCGTTGCTCCAAGTCCGGGACATCATAATTACACGTTGTATTTTATGAGTGATGCCTATTTGGGTTGCGATCAAGAATACAAATTTTCCATAGATGTGGGAGATTTTGAAAGTAGCGAAAGTGAATCAGATTAATTAGAAGTTTAAAAATAACATGTAGAATTATTTTATATTTTAAAAATTCGTACAATAAACGAAGTCTGTTCTACTTAAAATTTAGTGATCAATAAATGTGTACATTTTTATGTGCTTATTTATTGATACGTTTCAATCGGTTTATTAACCATTTTCTGACGTTATGGTCAAGGGCGTAGCAAAGGGGGGGGGGGGCAGGTGGGCCTGGCCCACCCCAGAATAAAAGTAAAACACATTAAAAACAAGATACATCTGCAATATCTATCAATCATCTGTCTGTGGTTTAAAATCTGGCCCACCCCAGCAGAAAATTATTGCTACGCCCTTGGTTATGGTGCCAAATTTTTAAGGTATTATGCATGCACTGACAATTCATAAATTTGATACGAAAGCAGGAGAAAGTGTGACAGGTATGTATGTTACTAAATACTGGACACATGTAAGAGATAGACTGGTTTTCTGAATAATTTATTAAGTCAATGCCCGCAAGACTAAGCATGAATGAATACGAAACTATGTACTACAGCAAGGTAGGAAACAGTAAAATATTTGAAGCGTAGGTGTCGTAGTATGCTCTGCAAAAGGAAATCATAGTAGGGGCTTGTGATCTTCAAAAACCTTCTCGTTTTAAGGAACACAAATTTTACAAGTCTAACAAGAGTAGAACAAAAATTACACTTGGGGCCAGTTTATAGAAAGAGAATTAAATATTTAATTCGAATTAAATTGTTATGCGCCATTAACCCATGAATCCGAGAATTCGATTGGTTCAATCTAGTCACGTGTTTAGTTAATCTCGCATTTGGTTACGATAAATTTAATTTCGCTTCTGTAAACTGGCCCTTATAATAACAAATAACTCCGTAACACAAAACAATTTTTTGTTCGACACTGTCAGAATTTGAGAATTTTCTCCTATGTGAACGGATTTTAATAAAGGTCACAACTTGTCAAAACAAAACGTCAAGCTAATTTTAAAGGTTTTAAGCGATTTGGAGCCTATAAGAGGCTCGTCGAACAAAAAAATGTTGTATTCAACTCGTTCGTGTGTAAATTGGGCCTTTTTTGGCACTCGTGTATTCGCATTCGCATTCAGTATCACAATTTTAAATGTAGTGCAATTGAAAAGAATTTTCTACATATCTTGAAATCTAACTAATAATGTGATGTAATAATTTTCTACATGTACAATTGTTTTGTGTCAACTGTAGGGATACGTTTTTATCCAAAGGCCAGATTCGCTCATTATTTGACCAATTATACAACCTCAACTAAAGTCATACGATAATCAGACTCATCTCCAGCTCTTTTAGGCAAAGAACAGGTCCGGACTCGGGTATCAGAGTTTTCTCAATTGGGGCGGTAGAAACATGTCATTTATATGTTTGTACCACCTAACATTATTTGTCACGACACAAGAACAATACAATCACACACCAGGGGGTTTCTTCCCCCCTAACTCATGACGTGGGTCTCGTCTTCAGAGCGTCACATTCCGGTGATGCGGCGCATGTCCTGGTGGTACCTGTAACAGCCGCTGTGTCCAGTTTAAGATGCACGCCCGCCCGTAGTCTCCGGAGAAGGAGACCACAAATGCGAGGGTATAAGCGCGCCATCCCCCATCCATACGTTACAGTTGTCCCCTCAGCGCCTAGAAAACTAAAACCTGAAGAACCCCATAACTTTTTGACCCGCAAACGGATGATCTGTGCATTTGGTTTCCATCCCGAAGAACGCGTCCGACCAACGACAATTTCCCGCTGTGTCATGACCCGGACGTAGACAGATGGTCCTGGCATCCACCAGAGGTTTTACTTAGTGATGGGCAATGGAAATATTTCCGATTAGAAATATTTCCGAAACGGAAATATTTCAGAAACGGAAACATTATAAATTTCCATAAGTTTCCCAGTTTGAAATTTTACCGCCAAATCTCAAAAACATAACCTCTAATGTAAACTGCTGACTCAAATTACTCAAGTAGGGTATATTGCTGCAATTCGCAACGTTTTGTGTTCGTAACGACCAAATCATAATCTATTAAATTAATGTAAGGAAAATGAAATAGCACGCGTGTTTGTAATTGAATTTACCTGACCTGAATCTGAAACTCAAAGTTGTTACATATTCTCATTTTCGGTAAGTTCTATGATCTTTTTTAACAAAAACCCCTGAAAGTTTTGATATAGGACATGGTTAAACACAAAAGTGCAGTGTGGAGTCATTTTAAAAGGCTGCCAGGCAATAAGGTTTCATGCCTCTACTGCCATAAACAGTATTTCGGAAATGCAACGAGGATGATGTTGCATATTACAAATGAATGTAGACGCTGCCCTTCTGCAAGACTATTGGCTAGCACTTCCAAAACTGGAACCTGTAAAAGTAGCACATCTTCAACCTGGGGATCATTCTCTGATGATAACGTAAATGAGAAAAATATTCAATCCAAAGTTACTTCATTTATTGATAAAATGTGTCCAAGTGAGAATGAAAAATTAAATATGATGATAGGTAGAGCAATATATGATGCTGCACTACCTTTTACAATTGTAGAAAATCAAAAATTTATAGATTTCATCAAATGCTTAAGGCCCTCTTATAATCTCCCCTGTAGAAAATCTATTGCAACATCAATTATGGACAAGATATATTCACAAATAAAAACATCTGTAACTCAGATGCTTGAACAAAGCACATCATTAAGTATGTTATGTGATGGATGGAGTGATATAAATAACACTCCAATACTGAATATAATATTTACTACCCCAGAACCTGTTTTCTACAAAGCTGTACATACACAGCTGGAAAGACATACAGGGAAGTTTATCTTTGAGATATTAAATGAAGCAATAGAAGTAGTTGGTAGTGAAAAAGTCCATGCATTTGTAAGTGATAATGCTAGGAACATGAAAGCTGCTTGGAATTTGCTAAAAGAAAAGTACCAAACTCTTATAATTTACGGCTGTTTAGCCCATGGATTGAATCTTTTAGCTAAAGATATCGCTAGCCTTGAAGATTTTAGTAACATTATTGCACACACAAAAAAAATTGTGCAGACATTTCGCAATAAACATCTTCCCAGCCAACTATTCAAGAAAATTCAAACAGAAAGTGGAACTGGACAAGCTCTTCATGTACCTGTTGAAACTCGATGGGGAACATACACAAAATGTCTACAGTCAGTATTAAAGAATAAAGAAAATTTGCAAACTGCAGCTGTAAAGCAACAAATACAAAATCAGATTGAAATTAGTGTTAGAAATAAGATCCTGGATGAAGATACCTACTGGCCTGGAGTAGAAAGATGTTTAAAAATTTTAACTCCTATTTCAGAGGCAATCCATAAGTTAGAAGCAGATAAAAACACCATAGGCTGTGTTGTAGGTCTAATTAAATATATAGAAAACTCAATTTTGGAGCATTCATCGTTATTTAGGTTAGTTTGTGGGATGTGGTCATTATTTTGCAATGATTTTAACGTATATTTTTTTGTTTAGTGATGACGTTGGGAGAAAAATTAAAGCTATGTTTCACCATCGAAAGGAATTTGTTTGTCATGATATACATTATGCTGCAAGTTTATTAGATGCCAGACAACAGGTAGCCTTATCTGAAGATGAAATTGAAAAGGCAGTAGATAAAATATTGGAAGTCGGTACTAACATGAGTTTAGAAAGAGAGCAACTACTTATTGATATTGGTGAATATCGTGCACGAGAAAAACTGTGGAAATCAAAAACAATTTGGGAAGCTGCAAGAAAAATGGAACCTGTAACATGGTGGAAAGGCCTTTGTAGCACCAGATCTTTGGCTGTAGTAGCTGAACGTATATTAAATTTTCCAGCTACATCAGCAGCAGCTGAGCGAAATTTTAAAACATTTTCTTTAATTAAAACAAAAAAACGAAATCGGCTAACCCTGGAACGGACAGAGAAAATGGTGTATATAAAATCAAACATTAAGTTTTTCAACATAGAAAGTGAAAGTACAGACAAAAATGATGACATTGAAGTTGAAAGTCTTCCAGGAAAGACGATGGAGATCGAAAGAAATGAGTATGAATATGAAAGTATCTCTTCCAAAAATGAAGATGTTAGTTCAAGTTCAGAGTTATGTGATGATGACACGATTACTATTGACAGTATTGACACTGATAATGCTCAAGAAATAGAGGAGACTGATAATGATATTTGCGGTACAAAAATTTATGCCAAAAATATTGAAGACACTTGTGATGAAATTGTAAATATAGAAAAAACTCCAAATGTTGCTTATTATGACGGAAATCTGCATGACACGGAGTTTATTTATGTATATGAAAATAAATAAGAAAATTATGAAAATGAAACTTATATACAGGACTGGAATAGTGATCTTTTTTTCTTTTTTTATGTTATTTGTTATAACTATTTTATATTCTTATGAATGCATTTATTTTCTGTTACTGTTATTTTTTTTTTTCTTTAATAAATTTAAAAATTATGTAGTTAAACTTGAACATTAAATAAGTGAACTCCTTATGCACAACCAAAAACCCTACAATAGGTCAAAACTCTGTCGCTGATATTAAAAAATGGTTTATTAAATCTTAAAACATTGTCAACAAACATTCTTCATGGTTATTTGGTCTTTTTTTGAAGAGTAAAAGAACCCCAATATGATGGAGCACACATTTTCAAAATTACAATGTTTCTTAAATTTCCGGAAATATTTCGGAAATTTTTGCCGGAAATATTTCCAAATTATAAATTTCCGGAAATTTCCCATCACTAGTTTTACTTGATGGCACTGATTTCATAGTCCAGGATGCCCAAATCTGCTATCACCCAGTTACCGGGTGTATAGGTAATTCTATCACCGGCTATCACAAGGCTGATTCACTGTACCACAGTCGGAGTCACAAATTATTAACTCTAACCTTACTCTAATACATCTTGAACAGCTCCGTCCGGTTCCAGCTGCTAAAGATCACCCCCGAATCAAGGATCCTCAAGAATATAATTAATGATTCGTAATTGAGACTGTTAAAACAGTGTATCAGTTATACCGGGTGAAATTGAGCAGGCATCATTATATGTAGGTAAACCATAGTACACAGATCGCAAGTAAAATATGAACACCCAGAAACAATGGGTTTTTTTTAAATAAAATAACAATAACAAATGATTAAAGTTTAGAGCAATTCGGCAAACAAGAAATTAACAGAATTATGAATTAGTTGAGCCACCTCGCTCTCGAATACAGCCTTGTATTCTGCGAGGCATGGCGTCGTCTATGAACTCCTGAGGAGTACCCTCCCATGCCTCTGCTATGGCACCCTGAACTTCTTCCAAAGTGATTGGAGGATATGATAAATTGTAGATGAATCTCCCCATCGTATCCCACACTTTTTCGATGGGTGATAAGTCGGGGGATCGAAGGGGCCATGGCAACAATTCGATTTCTTCCTCTTCCAAGAAAGCCAAAGAAGCTCGAACAATATGTGGGCGTGCGTTATCTTGCTGGAAAATGCCTTCTTATACTTCTTACATAAGGCACAACAAAGGGCCCCAACACTTCATTGATGTACCGCTGGGCTGTCATAGTGCCTCGAATAAAGAGTAAGCGAGATCTGCTGCCATGAGCAATAGCACCTTATACCACGACTGCAACAGTATGGTCTACATGACGCTCCATAGTAAACGTTAAATTGTTACATTCACCTCGTAGTCGCCTCACCGTTTGCCGTCCATCATGGGCTCCCATTGAAAATCTTGGTGCATCGGAGAAGACTACATGTTACCACTGAAGAGTCCAGTGTTCACGTTGTCTGCACCATTCCAGACGTAGGTGACGGTGATTTGGCATAATGGGAGCACCAAATGCGAGCCACAAACAAGCCCCATTGAACGTAGGCGATGGTATACAGTACGCATTCGAATGGGCCTACCTTTTGCTGCGTACCATTGATCCGCAACGGATCGAGTGGTGCCTACGCAGCCTCTCTGAGGGCCATGATTAGGAAGAAACTTGTGGTGTGGTGTGTGGTTCTTCTGCGAGCCCCAGAGTCTTCCGCACGACGTATAAGGTGTTTTTCATCCCGTGCCCTCCAAGCTGCTACCACACTAGCTATGCTTCGCTCTATACGTGCAGCAATTTGGCGAAAAGAAAAACTACCGTCACGAAGCCCTACAATGCATTCCCGTTCAAATAATTCATGATTTATGATATCGTTTGTCGTCCATAAACTAGCTCTTTATGGACGGCGTCCATAATGATAGTAAAACGGGCGCTTGTCAGTTTTGGGTATTTGCAGGAAATACGCAAACTCCCATCAAATTACATATATTTCAAGTTGCCAAAGCAACTGTAGATTTATTATGACAATTATAGAAAGTTGTATTAATTACAAAAAGCTAGAAATAATAGTTATATAAGATATAAGTGTAAAAACTAAAAAGTTATCCTTTATTGCACGACCGAGGTACGAGGGGTATTTTAAAGGATGTGAGTGCAACAAAGGAACTTTTTACACGTATGTCTTACAACATTTTATCTACGATCGTGAGATCATCGCGTGCGGTTTCAACATAAATTTGTATAAAATAAGTAATGGACGTAAATAAATCTTTAAGGGTCGGTCTTTAGCCTGGGGGCTCTGGATTTAGAAAGAGGGCAGACGGTAAAGTCCGGATAAAATAAATGTGAATCCTGACTTTGTTAAGTCAAATTATTTTACAACATGGTAACCATAATAAAGGTCGCTCTCGAAAAGGAGCAGGTAAAGAGCGATCAAATTAATTTGTAATCGAGTTATCCATGAATCCGAAATCGTATGTCGTTACTTGAACTCCACGCTCCAATTAACATTTGCATTTTATTCTCATTCATGGCTTCTTTGGATACCATTATTAACACGAATAAAACACTAGATACTGGTAGGTACTGCAATACTACAGTCACTTGTTACAAGTCCTCAGATTTGTTTTTACAAGTTTTAGAAAAAAACTCATGCCTACAATTTTACTAAAGTTCGTTGTGTTGCCAAATTCAGCACGACTTGTAGTTACATGCGAATGACTTGTAATTTTTAGACGTGTTAGAGGTAATTTGAATACTCAGAGAAGAACTTGTCACGTGATCCTGTTTTGGCACAAGTTGGTTATAAATAATATCTACATAACTTACGAAAATCATTGATCTGTTGGCAATGAACCATTTTCAAATCCTGTTAGGCCTGTTACCGATTCAATGTTTAGTTTCATAATTAGCTGGAATAATGATTATAGGGTACAAAATGTATATTTTTAAATATTTCTATCAGCTAAAGAGATACCACTTACAAAAAATCCAAAAATGCCTAATTCTTTAGCTTTGGTTGGCGACAAAAATTGTGCCAAAACCACCAAATCGAAACTTTAGCAGCAATATTTTTAATCTCGTCTTAATACAAATTGAAAATAGTATATTAAAGAACAAGTTTTATAAGGGTTGATTTGGCGCACGAGTCCCAGGTGTAGAAAACGAGCCGTAGGGGAGTTTTCTATGGGACGAGTGCGTCAACGCCCTTATAAAACGAGTTTTTTTATGTTATTTTTTCGAATTTGCACCCTTTTTTTAAATAAAAAAATTAAACTTCCAAATTATAGGGAATTTTGTATTAATTGGTCATTCAAGGTAACGGATACAACTACATCTTCAACAGATGTTTAAAAGTAGAATTTGAACGTTAATTTTGGAAGTTTCTTGGTGTAAATGATAATAAGACAGTGAAATATTGATAAAAATTTTCTTAGAGATCTATTAAATCACGAGTGCTTTAATAGATAGCCATAAACGACTCCAACTTGAATACAATAATAGACCTATTAGAGATGCAAATTCAAAAAAAGTTATATTGTCATATCGTGTTGTTGTTTAACACCAAATAAGATGTAAATACAGGGTGTAGCACAACTCATGCCCCAGAGGAAACTGACTTGTGCCGACAGCAATAACATTACTGGAAAGACAGATTCTTTTTTCTTATCTGCTTTTTAATCGAGTTAGAAGCATATCAAATCCACCAATCCCGTTAGCCAAGCGCGGAAAAACTAGGGAAGAACAGAATGAATGAAGGCGTTGCTTGGTTTCCAAAAATATTATCATTCTACTCAAAATATCTGGTCGACTGTATTTTATTGTCAAATTTAACACATTATTGCACTGTCAAAAAAATTAGGTTAAGAATAGTGTCAATAAATTTAATAAAAGTTGTCATCGTATAGCCCGCAACTATTAATACAAATTTATTATTGAGCGGAAGTCGTAAAGCAAACAACAAATGGTGGTTCTAAAAAGAACCGAGTTTAATAGAACGAAAGCAAATAATAACAAAGCGAAACACAAACAAAACTCAAAGAAAGAAGAATTAAAGGAGATGCTCAAAATGTCCACCACTCATTTCGAGACACAGTTGTGCACGCCGTAGTAAGTTTAATTTAGAGGCCCTGACCATTTCAGGTGTAATTGTTCCAAAAGCTTCTTGTAATCTGTTTCGAAGATCCTCCTCGTTATAAATGGGTCGGCTGTAAACAACGTCTTTCACGTACCCCCATAAGAAAAAATCCAGAGGATTGAGATCCGGAGATTGTGCAGGCCAGTGGCATGGACCACCTCGTCCGATCCAACGATTAGATTACATTCGATTCAAAATATCTTGCACATTGCGACTGAAATGGGGTGGTGCCCCCCCATGTTGGAACTACTGATTTACGAGAAAAATCAATGGAATATTTTCAAGTAAATGAGCCAGTTCCATGTTTAAAAATTTTGCGTACACTGCTCCTGTTAAACGCATAGGTAATTCAAAAGGTCCGATCTGAAAATAAGGAATACCTAAACACGCTTTCTTTATTTTTTACAATCTTGACTTACCACTGAATCTCCCACTAGTCCCGACCACAAATTTACGGAAAATCAACGCTGAAATGCACGCGGATAAGTAGCCCTTGGATTATCGACGACCAGACATGCAAATTTCGATGGCTGAAACATCCCTGCCGACCAAAACTTGATTCGTCCGACAACAAGATCCGTGAAATAAAATTTTCATCATCTGCCGCTTTATTAAGCAACCAAACACAAAAATTTCCTCGAGCAGGGTAATCTTCTGGTTCGAGATGTTGCACCCGAGTATAGTGAAAAGGATGAAGTCTGTTCTCATTCAAAACGCGATGTACCGATCTGCTGGAGATATCTACCTCTTGGACAATTTCTCTTATACTCCTAGTTCTATCTTCTTCAACGATATTCAGTATTGCCTCTTTATTAGCCAAGGTTCGTCTGGTTCGTGCACCTCCGCCAATTTCATTTCGATTCGGTAAAACTTTCCCAGTTTCTTGAGCCCTAGCAAGTACTCTCAAAATTGTTTTGTGATCAGGAGAAGGTCGGTTAGGAAAACGATTAGAGAAAATTCTTGCTGCCTCCCTAGCGTTCCGTCCGCGTTCTCCAAAGATAAAATCAACATCTCAACACAATCGGTAGCTGAATACATCTCGGCAGAGTTTTGCAACACGATTTCAGATCTTGTGTAAGAGAATTTTAAAAACGCAACAGAAAAACTACCTCTTCCACCCCAAACATGTGGCTCATAAATTATGTTCTGAAAGGTCCTTGACTCGGGGGTGATTTTTAAGAGTTCCACAGGAGAGACAGGGGCAGTGTCGCTTGGCAGCTGCAACCGACGGGCTGTCCAAGGTACGAGTACGAGAGTGACGGCAGGAAGTGGTGTAGTGAATTAGGCTAGTGATAGCAGGACATAGAGATACAGTTACCAGGTGTGTTGGTAACTGGGTGATAGCAGGTTTGGGCAACCTGGGCTATAAATCAGTACCTTAATGCGTAAAACCTCCCTATACCATGGTATGATTCCTGAGCACCGGATGACCGGGTGGGGCACCTTTGGCTCATGACACGGCTAGGCCGTTGACCGGGCGCGTCTCGTAGAGACGGCTGGTGGTGGCAACCAAATGCACCGATCATACGTTGCTGGTCAAAAGGTTATGAGGTCACCCCGGTCCCCAGGTACTGAGGGGGCATAGTAACGTATGGAAGTGGGTTGTAGGCTCGTACCCTGGCCGTGGCGGTCTTCCTCTGTGGAGACTGCGGGCGGGCTGTGCACCCCAAACTGCACACGGGGCCATTACAGGTGCTACCAGAACATCCAACGCAACCCCGGAATGTAGCGCTCTGAAGACGACGCCCGTGGTTCGAGCCCCTCATCATGATAGAAGCTAGGGGGAGGAATCCCCCGGGTGAGTCACAGTATGACCTTGATTTGCGACAGATGTGTCAGGTGTTTATCGTTTACATGTTTGTACCGTCCCATTGAGCAAACCCGAGTCCAGACCTGTGCTTTACCGATTGAATGGCGGAATGAGGTGGAGGTGAGTCCGATTGTAGATTATCGTATGACTGTAGCTGAGATTGTCTAATTTAATGTGTATCGATGAGTCTGATCGATTCAAATATTGAGGGATAACGCCCTTGGGCAAAAACCAAGTCTTACACTTGAGAAAACACAATGACAAATTAAAATGTTTAAATTTTCTGATTGGTCAATTTCGCAATGTCTTTTCTCGCTTATTTCGAGAGTAAAAAAAAATATAGTTTTTAATTTACGTTTGAGCATAATCCCACGAATTTGCCAGTCTTCTGTGGGGCGTCAGTCCTGCTATTCCCTGTATGGTTGGATTAAGACTTGTTTTTTTTTATTTATTTCCAGTTCACTTAAACAAAATAAATTCATCCGGACTTAATGTTTTCCGAATGGAAAACTGTAAGCTCGGTAGATTTGACAAGGATGACAATTCTGGTGTCGTGTAACTCACGTTTGTACAAAATACACGTCACGTAACTTGGGTAGAAGTGTACAAATCAAACCAGTAATTACGTTTGTGAATGAAAGATAAACAACTGTCTTTTCTGTTTAATTTACGAGTTCTAATGGCTTATTCAATAGCCACTGTGCAAACACCTTCTAAAAGCTAAAATAGGTATGGTTTGGAGAATCCTCTTATTTGAAACCTTTTCTTTTATGATTTATGCTCACTGCAAATGATTGCACTTCATTTTGGTTCAGATGTATCATCCACACAATTAGAGAGCAATGAATTTATTTTAATTAATCAACATGACGCGATAACAAGCGTGTTATTATTTTAAAGTTATTAAATTATAAAGTGACATTAAACATAAATAAATCGGTACTATTGCAAGTAAATTTTACGAAATTTATTTCTTCATTTATTTATTTCTTACTGTCAATCACGTAGCGAATGCATTATAAATGTTATAAATAGATTGTTACAAACCGATTTGTTTTTTCAAACTGAGTTCCATCTTGTCTGTAAAAGTAGGTTAAAAGGATCCAGTTTGCAATTTTTATTTATTTAAAATTTGTCATGTTGTCCGTGACATCAATTTATAAGAAGCTAGACTACAGTTTTATATTTATGTATATGTACATATGTATAACATGAATACAAGAAAAATAGCCCACGCACTATGTGCGATTTATGTGGGCGTACCTACAGGATTTATAAATAAATTATAATAATTTCGATAATACCAACTCACAAGTTACGTAAGGCTTTAACATTTTGGTAAATTTTTTAGTTTATTTTTTCGTTATAGTGAAGTACAGTCTAGATCATTTATAAACAATCACATCATACAAATGTAAGAGAATTTTAAAAACGCAACAGAAAAACTACCTCTTCCACCCCAAACATATGGCTCATAAATTATGTTCTGAAAGGTCCTTGACTCGGGGGTGATTTTTACCAGGGGCAAGACAGTGACGCGTGGCAGCTGGAACAGAGAGGAGCTGCTCGAGACGTACGGGACGAGAGTGTCGTCAGGTGAATAATCGTGGCCCGGAAGTGGTGTAGTGAATTAGACTAGCGGAAATAGAGATACAGTTACCAGGTGTGTTGGTAACTGGGTGATAGCAGGTTTGGGCAACCTGGGCTATAAATCAGTACTTTAATGCGTAAAACCTCCGTATACCATGGTATGATTCCTGAGCACCGGATGTCCGGGTGGGGCACCTTTGGCTCATGACACGGCTAGGCCGTTGACCGGGCGCGTCTCGTAGAGATGGCTGGTGGTGGCAACCAAATGCACCGATCATAGGTTGCTGGTCAAAAGGTTATGAGGTCATGCCGGTCCCCAGGTACTGAGGGGGCATAGTGACGACGTATGGAAGTGGGTTGTAGGCTCATACTCTGGCCGTGGCGGTCTTCCTCTGTGGAGACTGCGGGCGGGCTGTGCACCCCAAACTGCACACGGGGCTATTACAGGTGCTACTAGAACATCCAACGCAATCCCGGAACGTAGCGCTCTGAAGACGACGCCCGTGGTTCGAGCCCCTCATCATGATAGAAGCTAGGGGGAGGAATCCCCCGGGTGAGTCACTGTATGACCTTGATTCGCGACAGATGTGTCAGGTGTTTATCATTTACATGTTTGTACCGTCCCATTGAGCAAACCCGAGTCCGGACCTGTGCTTTACCCTTTGAATGACTGAATGAGGTGGAGGTGAGTCCGATTGTAGATTATCGTATGACTGTAGCTGAGATTGTCTAATTTAATGTGTACCGATGAGTCTGATCGATTAATTATCAAGTATTGAGGGATAACGCCCTTGGGCAAAAATCAAGTCTTACACAAATGATCTTCATTTTCGGTTTAACAAAGATGGTTATTTTCAACCGCAGTTGGTTATAGTTCTCATTTCTGCAGTTTTTCAGTAATTGCCAAAAGTCGGGCGCTGTCAGATTCAAAAAAGATATGAATGATGATCAATTCTAGGTCATTTTTTAAAGCTCCCATAAGAGTCAATTTTTTCCCATAAGAGTTAATTTTTTGAAGATGCTTACTTCATACAAAACCATGGTTTAGTATACAGCAAGCAACCAAATTTACACCTGAAAGGAAAACATATTGAGTGTGGATTTTTAGATATGATAAAAGTGATTTCTGTCTGCGTATTTACTTCAACAAATATCAGGCTAAAGTAAACTACGTTTTTACAGTGGATTAGAGAAGATAAATATGCAATTTTTGTTATTCTCAGGTAAGTAGCGATTAGTAAATCTGAGAGGACGCTCATGTACCTAATAACTTGCATTGAACGTAATTCCCAAAAACAAATAGATGAATAGTACAAATCGGTTTCTTTCTTACGTTTAGGTACGGTTGGTGGACAAATAAAACTGGGACACTTAAAATTTCATCTATGTAAATCAGACCATTGAATTGTCAATATATTTGTCAGTGTCTATATAATATGTTATACCAAACTTAACCTATTTGTGATAAAGCCGTAATTAAACGATGCAAATTTGTAAATTTTGACTTATGTGATTGTCATTTTTGTCCCAGTTTTATTTGTCCATCGACTGTACATCGTAGGAAAATTCAGAGAATTGTTCCTCGTTTTTTGACAGCTTTCTATTTCATCTAGATGGCGGTGCAAGGAGGGGCAACTCAAACATTTTGCAACGGGGCACAAATGTTATATTTTTTTAAAGGCCTTTACATCCTCTTTGCAATAAGGAATAATATTTTTTATCTAATCCCGTGGGATAAATGACACTTATCCCACTCATTTGAGTGGAATAAGACATTTCTTTACCGGACGCATTTCATTACTCCACTCAGTGGGATAAGTGTGCTTCATTACCCCACTCAGTGGGATAAGTAAGTTATTATTCCACTGAGTGGTGTAATGAAACTGGCGGAAATAAATAAGATTTACCTTTTTTTTAATTCGGAGCGGTCTTAGATAAAATTTTGTACATAACACGTGGGCTAAAGCATATTACAGGAAACTCGTGTGATTACAGATGAACTCGGGCTAACGCCCTCGTCATCTGCAATCTTCACACTCGAATCCTGTAATATTGTAAATTGCGCACCAGTGGTGACGACGGGCGTTCAGTCATAATAATTCTCGTTCAGGACTAGATAATCATCTTCTTTTAACCACTTGGGCTTTAACACCGAAATAAATATATCGGACATAAAAAAAAATTTTTTTTTGACATTATTGGGTATATCTTAGGGTTCTGTAGGTAAATTACAAGTTACAATTTTTACATAATTGAATCTATGTGATTCAAAAGTAGAATTATTCTTATATAAATTAATGCATTCCTCTAAGAACAACTCCTTCTTTATTATTTAGCCACGTAGTTTTTTTCTCAACATTGGCGCTTCTAATTTTTATTTAGACGGTAGTCTGAAATGTAATAAGAACATTTACAAAATTAAAGATATTTGGATGTGATAGAATAAAATGATTCACATACGTTGGAAATGCAAGCAACATTTAAACGACGCTAATCCCTTGGTTGCAGCTACCTGGTCAAAACCCCTGAACAATTTTAACCATGTGCGCAATTTACCTGCGTCCAAATTAGGTTCTTCGCTGATTTTCTGGTGTATTTTCTTTTCTGGTTTCAAGTGTAGGTAGCACACGTTGACAATGATAAGGTTGTAATCCCTGTTCGTGCAGCGTCCTCCAAATTATAAAACTGGAAACGCCCATTCATAATGCAAGTCGTCGGCAGCTAACATTCCTAACTAACATTCCTGCATTCCATCTTTTAACACGTGTTCATTTTTTGTGTTCATCTTACAGATGAGCAACATTATTACGTCTTTTTCCATATCCATGACCTCCACCTTTTCTTTTACTCTATGCATTTCTGCTTTCATCTCCCTTTCGTCCTTTAGTTTTTCATTCTCCTCTTTCAATTCCTTCATTTCTTTCCTATACTGTTTTTGTTCCTTCCTGATAATTCTTAAATCCTCCCTTACCTCTCGCTTCAGGTCCTGTGTCATCTAGATTATTATTATTTTCAATTCGTTTTCACTCTTATGTCTTCTATCGAGAGTTTTCTTCATTTTCTTACTTCTTCCGAAAATTTCTCAAATCAGGCTGTTTACTTTTTCTTTGTCCGTCATCCGTTGTATACTTATCGCTGTCCATTATTCTGTCGGCCCTGTGATTCTTCTTGCAACTTCTCCGAACTGTCCCCTGGTCTACTCACAGCTTCCCCAGCTCGTTTCGTTTGCGACTTTTCTGTTCTTCCTAATTCAATTCTTCCTAAATTCGACCCTGTTTTAATTCACAGTATATCGCCTATCTCTGTAGGGGTGCAGCCGAGTTCCTTCCGGTGGTCAAAAAATTTCGGGTTTTGTAGCAGGTAATGGTGGCGATAAGAATTATCTCGTATATAATTAGGAATTATATTCTCTTTTGTAAAATATTAAATTTGAAATTTTTTTGCTAATTATGTGAATGTCACAGACATCTGGTGGGGTGCGAGGGTAAATTTCACTTAATAATAGTCCCATTTCAAAGCAAAATTTTTAGTTTAGTTATTTCTTTAAAAGCGTCAGCATGGAAATTAGACATATTCCAAGTGAAAAAGGCAAACAACTTGTTTTTGTTTGTTTGTTTTGTTGACGTTGTATGACTTGATAATCGCAAAAATTTGCTGTTTGACGTAATTATTTCGAAATGCAACAATAAGTGATGGTTCTAAAAAGAACAGTTAATTTATAAATAACCAAATTAAAGTAGATGTTCGAAATGGCCACCATTCATTTGCAAGCATCTGTAGTCGAATTATGGAGATTTTAATATGTAATTAGATAGAGAACTTCGAAATCCCGGCAACCCAACATTACGGCCATCCTACCTTGATGGTGCTCAACTCTGATTGATCACGTTTAGGATGTCTTTTCTCGATTATCGCTTTTTTTCTTTAAAGTTCAGATTATAAAATTTACCTAAATACTCCCTTTTTTCTCTGGGAAAGCAGTTCTGGGACACTTGTATATTTATTATCGTATATAAGCGATATTTTTTGGCCAGACCGCTTCCCCTAGAGATCCCGAACGTTGGTCATCTTGAAGGTCAAAATTTTTTCTTCCAAATCCTTTATTATATGTAGAAGTTTTACAATGTCGACATTCTTTTTTTCTTAAACAATCATGTAATCAAGATATTAATCAGCAGATAATGATCTAACAATAAGATAATAAAAATGCGTTTTAGAACAAAAAATCATATCGATTTAGATAAACGTGTGATAAAACTGAATAAAAGTGCCTTTCAATTTTTTCTTGGACACATCATCTTTTTCAAATTTCTTTTTTTTTATATGTATGTGGTCTTATGTGATAAGAAAACAGATAATGCGTCATATTCCTACTCAACGTGAAATATTAACACAACTATAAATTTATTCCTTAGATGATAGAAAATGAATTATCACTGGTCAAACAGATGTAGTTAAATGAAGCAGCATTTTGTATTTGCTTGTCATTGAAGATAATAATTGCAAACACTGTATGGGTGGGTTTCCTTACGTGAACCATATTTCAAACGAACTGATACAACTAGAACGTGGGTGCAAGAAAGAATATTAATAATGTTCCCGCTTCATTACGTCTGACGTTCTTAAAATTATTCATCTGTAAGCCGCATTTACTCTGTGAATAAAAGTTCAGCAATAACGACAGCTGCGGTACAGGTAGGTACTCATATTTATTAAATTGGTATTTGCTACCTCAAAAAATGATAATAAATAAGATATGTATGCAAGTACGCCCACTCCTTTTGGAGAAATTTAAATTGGCCACGATTTATAGAATCATGAACCTTACGGTACTCATTTACAATATATAAGGTCTTTCAGCAGGGATATTTCATCTTATCCGCAAGACTTTGAAGCTGATGGGACAATTTTTTTTTTTAATAAGAATCCATTTATAGCTATGATTTTACCGTTGTTTGTGATTGTTAAAATGTACCTATATATGATTGCGATTGGATAGTCTTAAATGTGCTACATGTTTCCTTGATTTGATTAAGTATTTAATTTAAAACATTATACATATAATAGTTATTTATTTAACGAGTTCGTGTGTAATTTTGGCTTTTTTTGGCATGAGTGGACCAGTTTAAAACTCGAGTGCAACGAGAGTTTTAAAGGTCCACGAGTGCCAAAAAAAGCCCAAATTACACAAAAACGAGTTGAATACAACGTTTTTTTGTTCGACGAGCCCCTTAAAGGCTCCAAATCGCTAAAAATCTTTAAAATTAGCTTGACGTTTCGTTTTGACAAGTTGTCAAATTTATCAAAATCCGTTCACACAGGAGAAAATTCTCAAATTTTGACAGTGTCGAACAAAAAAGATAATAAATATTAAAAAAATGAAACGAGTAGTCTCACAAATACAATGAAAATATAACAGAATATACTTATTAGAAAAATTACACTCCTTATAAACAACTTGAACACTTGAACTTGAAGAAATTTCGTACTTCATTCTTTATATTACTTGCGATTATTTTTTTACAAACCAGTTATTATATCACGAGCTATTTCAATATTATCGCCTATTTTCGACTGATTCCATTCTTAAAGTAGTAAGATTTGCATTTCCCTTACAAAACTCAAATTTGGCGAAGCAGTCTAAATCAGACTTTTCATGACGTCGCGATGAACTATCACGTCAATACGTCGTGACTACTCCACGGGTTCGCCGCGCCAGATATAGATTGAGTCACTCATTGCGAAGGTAGCAGTGACCATACCATCCAGCAGAATAGAAGTGAATTTCTTGAAAGATTTGCTACAGACTCAAACCAATGAAAGGAGGAGAAGGCGATGGGTTCACATTCTCGTTGAAAATTCGGGGATACCAGCTCAACAAAAAAAAAAACGTTTTTTTTAATAATTGGAAGTGGATAAAGTACAGTTGTGTTCAAAAAGGTGTTGTACAGAATTTGTTAACTTGTACGTGATTTCGTAAAGTTCAAAAAAGTGTTGTACAAGCTTTGTTGCGTGTATGCTTCCTAGCAGCACCTAATAGTGCTTATTTAACACAAAACTAAAATAAAACGAATTCTACAAAAAGACAAAAACACATCCATGGTGATGTTCTGATATTTTTTAAATCCGATACTCACAACCCTCAAGTAGCTGTACAACACTTTAATAACTTTAACTTTTTAATAAACTAGAGTGAATGCCGTTTCCACAGAAATTAAATACTAACAGAGCAAAGAGCTCACTGATTTTTGTATCAAGAGCAGAAAACATTGATGATGACATGATAAATGATTTTGATAGATCGACAAATCGATCTAAAACGAATATCAGAGACTTTACATATCTCATATGAACGCGTTTTTCACATAACTTATAATGGATCGTGATGAGAAAATTATCAAATTCTTTAAAGTTTTCTTTCGTCAAAGTGATTTTTTCCCAATACTCGTACAATCACTTTATGAACCTTATGTTAAGTACATACATAGATTTAATGGGTGATTATGTTGAATAAAATAATATTATTTCGCAAATAATGTTGTTGCCTTTTACACTAGGCAAGAAACTTGCCGATACTTCCTCGTATAACAGTGCTATTGCATATTATTATATACCAGAGCAATTGAAAATTAAAACGAACTGTGTAGATACATGAATGAGGAAGCAGTAAAGGCGTTAGGAGAATGGAAGAGGACCCATATTAACAGAAATAGCTTTCTAGAAGCGAAAAGAAGATACAAATAAAGATGTGAGCGAAGAAGAAGCAGAGGAGGGAGAGGGAGGAGGAATGAAATAAGAACAGAGAAGAAGGTATGGAAATACATAAACCGAAAGAGAAAGAAAAAGGAATCAGTGAGAGAGGAAATAACAATGCAAGAATGGGATAGTACTGGCGGAAGGGAGAAAGGAAAGGCAGAAACAAAAATGAAGAAGAAGCAGACGGCGCCAGAGGAAACAGAAATCACAGTAGAATTGGTAGAGAGATAAATAAGGAAACTGAAAAAGAGAAAGGCACCAGGGAGGGACGGAATATATGGGACCGAGGAAATAGTAGAGAGATTGGTAGAAGTAATGAACGGAGTATAGAGAGTAGAGGGATTATTATTTACAAAAGGGCGCGAAAAACAAAGTAGAAAACTACTGGGGAATAACTGTGATAAATGCAGGGTACAAGCTGTATGCGTCAATTTTGAGCGAAAAGGTGAAGAGAGAGATCGAGGAAAAGGGAGTGGTGCCGGACAGTCAAGCAGGATTCAGAAAGGGAAGGGGTACTATGAACAATGTATACATCCTGGACCATTTAACAAAGAATGAATTAAAGAGGAAAGGGGGAAGGATGTATGCACTGTTTGTAGATTTCAGGACAGCGTTTGACAAGGCACACACAGAGAAAATGTTTGAGTATATGGGAGAGAGAGGAATTAGAGGAATTAGTACGGAAGATTGAGGAGATATACGCAAGAACAAAAAACAAAGTGAAGGTAGGAGAGAAAGAAGGTGAATGGTTTGAGACGAAAAAGGAGTAAGACAGGGCTACCCGCTCAGCCCTCTGATATTTACGATATATGTGGCAGATATAGACGAAATGTTAAAGAAAACACAAGCGGGGGGAGTGTGGTGGGTAGAGAAAAAGTTCGGAGCCTGGCGTTTGCGGATGACTTGGTAATAGTGGCAAAGAATGAGAGAGAAATGAAAGAAATAATGAGGAGCCTGGGAAAGTATGTGAGGAAGAAAAAGCTGGAAGTGAATGTTGAGAAAACGAAAATGATGGTGTTCAATAAGAGAAAGAGGAAGAGTGAAGAGAATGAGTGAAATGGGAGGGAAGAAAAATAAAACGAGTAAACGAGTTCAAATATTTGGGTTACACATTCAACGAAAGAGCCACGAATAAGGCACACATCAGAGAGATAGTGAGGAAAGCAAACAAAATAGTGAGATGTGTGTGGGGAATAGGAGAGAGAAAGTGGGGAGGTGATTTCAAGAGGAGAATGATGATGTTTGAGAGCATAATAGAGAGTTTATTGATATACGGAGCAGAGATGTGGGGATGGGTAGAACAAGAAGAGGTAGAGAAAGTGCAAGAAAAATATTTGAGAGTGGTGCTAGGAGTGGACAGGTCACATACTGAGGGAAGAGGGTAAGAGCAATGGGCTCAGAGTGATAGCGGGAAAGAGAGCGGCAAAGTTTGAGGACAAAATGGATGGAAGCGAAGAGTGCCGGATACAGACGGAATGCTGGAGAGAAAAGAAAAAGAACACGGAAATGAAGGAGAGAAAGAAATACTACCAGAGGAACGGGTATGCCACTGAAGAAGTGGAAAGATTGGAAGCAAAAGGAAGATGAATGAATGTAGAGCTGAGTGAAAGGGACAAAGATACAGACAAGCAAGAAAGAAGGGAAACAATTAAAGAATCTAAATACAACAGGGTGTATGACATAGGAAATTCCGGAGTACCTAGGAAGACAGAGTGCAAGAGAAAGAAAAATGATGGCGAGACTCAGATGTGGGAATGAAGAAAGAGAGAACGGAAGGGAGAGAAGATGGATGAAAAAGATATGGAAGAGGAGGGAAAGGATAGAGATGGAGAGGAGTGGGGGATAGGAATAAAAAAGGTTATGTTTGGAATTGATATTTTAGGGTTAGTTATGTTTATGTGTATATGTTTATATTGTCACTACGAATCCGAAAACCCGTTGGTAATATGGCTTATAAAATAATGGCGCAACCCCTAATTTATTTGTTCTTCAATTTTTATTGTTTATTATCAAAGTGAAAAGAGCACCTGGTGGTACTCAGAGCAGATGCAAACCTGCTCCAATGATAACGCACTTACGTGTAAACTGATTGGAAGAATTAATTTTAGTCTTTGGAGTACCTGGTAAAATGTTCCGCTGTTCCGGTCATTTGGTCAGTATTTGAGAGAATCAAGGTACTATCGCAAGCTTGCAGCTGGCAAGGATTTCAGATAGAGTTTTCTGAAAAATATAGTGCGAGTATATCGTAATTCGTGTTTACCTTTTACTAATATTTATTATAGAAGGAGAGAGAGAAGTACTGTAGGAGGAACGGGTATGCCAGCGAGGAAGTGGAAAGATTGAGAGCGGAAGGAAGATGGATGAGTGCAGAGCTGAGCGAGATGGATAGAGACACGGACAAGCAAGAGAGAATCAGAAAATACAGGTACAAAAGGGAGGTGCGTGACAGGGGATGTTCCAGTGTACCTGGGGAGGGAGAGTGCGAGAGAGAGAAAAATGATGGCGAGATTCAGATGTGGGAACGAGGAGAGAGAGAACAGGAATTGGACGGAAGGAGAGGAGAGAAGGTGCAGGATGTGCCGCGAGGAGAGAGAGACGATCGAAGACATGTGGAGCGTATGCGACGAGAAATACTGAGCGAAGACGGAAGGGAGATAGGATGGATGAAAGAGATATGGGAAAAGGAGGGCAAGGATAGAGAAAGAGAGGGGTGGGGGTAAGAATTGGAAACTGAAAACTTGTAGGGCAAAAATAAAGCATTACTACTATAGGGCATTCATTTTAAACGTTGGGTAAAGTTGTAAACTCAAAACACCATAAATTACGAAAGCGGCAAATTTTCATTGTATCGGTACCGTAAAGTAGGAATCCCTCTGTTCATATAAAAATGGTATCACGTCGTACTTTCACCATCTTATCGACGAGCAAAAGAAAGAGACATTAAAATATCCACAAGTAAACAAAAATTAAAACACATTTTGTGATCAGTGACCAAAAAAATGTAAAGAGATTGTTGATTTTAAATAATGTATTTGACAAATAAGATTACTTAATAAAGAAATAAGAGTAATTAGTAAAGTATCCATTACATGTATCTTTTAAAGTAAGTAAAAAATAAATAATAAAATACGTAAACAAATAAAAAATTAATAGTCATCTGAATCAAATTCACTAGATGATTCACCAGTATTGGCAACAAATGTTAATGGTTTCACTTGGTCTTCTAAAAGTTGATCTAGATCCCACCATTCTTTAATTTTGGACTCGAATTTATTGAACACAGTTTTAGATTCACTGAGTTTCGGACAAGTGTCAAAGCAGGCAAGTTTTATTACAAAACCCAACATTTAAAATGAATGCACTATACTAATATTTATTAATCTTCACAACAGAAAATCACGAAACCATCTCCTACTAGGCCCGTATAATGGGCCCCAAATAAATTCAGTGACGTGGTCACTATTTTTTTAAAATGGTAAGCTACACATTTTTTGCAAATTTCGATATAATTTTTGTTACGTACGCTTTCTACGGAGTGTGCCGGGGTTACTATAGAGAGTTGTTTATATATAGACATATAGAAATTCTGTACAGTGGTTTTTGGAGAATAAAGTAAAACAGAATTGTTTATGAGTGTTTTCTTACCTACAAATACACAACAATTTTAGTGACCACGTAAAAACTGTGATGACCCCCGAACGAATTAAAGCAATTGAAAAATCAATCCACTGGTGGATAGAGAACCGAAAGACATTACATGCGATGTATCATATGACATTTTCAAATTTAAAAATTGGTAGTATCCGCAATGGCATCTTTGCAAGCTCATGTTTTAGGAAGCAGCAAACACAAAATCGTTTAATCCAATTTTTGTCCGAGATCTTACCTCGTTCAAAAGTTAGTCGGGGACATTACAAAGATGTTCCCACGACAAATAAATTTTAATATCAAAATCGGTGTCCTAGATGCAGTGTCACGTCTTTGTGTCTAATGCATTCACATGATGAGTTATTACACTTATTGATACACTTTCTACCTGCTATGACCCGTGCGGTTCCAAGCTACGGATCGATCGGGTACCAGCCTGGGGTGTAAAAACACACACAGAGAGATGAGGCGGCTATATACACGATGCCAGTAACTCGAACCAGTTCTAGTTAGTAGTTATTAAAACCGAGTACTGGAAACGAGTGTTTCGTAAGATAGTCCACACAGTTTGTTAGGAAATATCATACCAGTACAAGTAAAACATACCTAGATTAAGAACGTCAATTAATTCAAAATGGATTTAACGAAAAAATGGTTAACATTTAAAAAAATAAAATCTCCTATTCACTCCTTGCAGAAAAAAATTCATTATTGAAAACCACTTAACTTTCAGCTTGTAGATATGGGTTATGCATCATTACTTCATCAGTTCTCATACCGGAATGTTCAGATTTAGTGATTTTTCTTATTTCTTGATTGTATGTTGATCTTAAACTTTTAATTTTATTTTTAAACTCGGAAGATGTAAAATCGCCAATGTTCATTTCGCCCTCCATTTTTTGTATGACGGATTCACGAGCTTGTTTATTTTTGGAAGCAGCAATTTTCGAATTTCAGAGGAATTCATGTTCCCGGTACAATTCGACAAATTTAATTGTTATGTCCTCGTTCCATTTAAAAGCCATTTTCATTCATAAAATTTCCGTAAAACAATAACAAGAACAACACTTGAAATGTCACTAAAACGGACAACCACAATCCAGCTGGCTACATGTGTTTAGTATTGTAGAGACTAGACAGTCGAGTAGGTCCGGATGGGGGTAACCACTGGCGCCAGTAAATATTTCTATTTTCACGACTGGAATGGCTACTGGAGCGAGTAATGTACTGGAACACTGAAACGCCTATTTACATGAGGCGAGTACTAAAACCCAGTACTCGGTTTTAGTAACTCGTACGAGTTACTGGCATCGTGCAAAGCGGCCTTTAGTGACTCGTACGAGTTACTGGCATCGTGTAAAGCCGCCCATATCGAGACCATGTCAATGTTTATCACACTATTCAATGTACGAGTACATCAGCTCTCTTGCAATCATGGACAAACGTCACGTTGCAGCAGTGGTAGCGGCAGGTATTTTATCAAAACAACGCCGACGTGAAAACAGAAAGGTTTGGGTTAAAAATTGGATATAAAGGAAAGAAGAAAGGGGCACTTATAACGAACTCGTAATTCGAATTAAATTGTGTAGTTTCCTATTATTTATTTGTGTTGTTGTCGTATCATATTATACTGCTAACTCGATCGTTTTTTTCACTTTGTTTTTGTAATCTGGACTCGAAACTTCCCAGTACTTTGGAAGTCCTTCCACATTTATAATTACATTTTTGTATCTTCTTTGGCTGATGAGCGCATCATTTGCCTTATCTTGCTAACCCAGAGGCCTGCCTATTCAAAACTACCCTGGCCGGGAGTAAATTCTTTAGGAGGCTTTGCCGGGAGACATTAACCACTCCTATTCAGATACCGATGTACCGACACACTGTCACTGGCGCAGAGATAGACACTCGATGTACACACCCATTGTACACATTAAAATGTTCCCTGAAGCTTTAGAGCTTCAGAGTGTTAAAACTGCTGCGTGTATTTTTTAAGTTTAAATTAACATTAATGATAAACATTTGTTCTGCTTATTAACATCTATAAAAAATACTTGGAGAGAAATGTGTTCAACTTACCTATATGCCTCTAACTTCCCACATATCCGTTCAAGTTCTCATTAAAATAAATTTATAACTTCATCGTAATAATTTTACTGTCGACAACCTTTAGAAAGCAGGATTTATTATTGAAGCCAGCGAGAATGATAACACGTTTATTCTAATGCATCCACCCTCAAGTACCTACTATAGATCTGTTATTAAAAATTTTAGATTTCACTGAAGTTGTAACACGATTATAAGTGTGTACTCGTATAAAGATTATTGGCTATATTTTTGTACAGCATAAAATCATTGCATTTGAAATAAATAGGAAATTTTGATAAATATATTAGTCGAGTGCTTGTCACTTTTGATTTAGTGTATTGGTAAGGCAGAAATTTGTAATGTATTTATTCTGCTTGAAAGAGGTCATTGCAACTGAAATTCGCTGAAGGAAAGTAACACATACAGTGCGCCTAATCGTAATTTTAGTTTCAATGTCTAGGGTGTGTTACATTTATAGAAACTTGTTACTGAGCGCTAAACGTACACTTATACTGAAAGTATGGCAATTAATCGACCTGAATGGCGCTGGTTTATGTCGTTCAGTATTTTTAAGATTTTATATCCAACAAAGTCGTCATATTGCACCTTCTACAGTTGAGACCTATTTCTGAACATCATTTTATAAATTCTTGTTTTAATTTTTTCAAATAATGTGCTGATCATTCAAAGTGATTATTAATTTGTAACATAATTCTAATCTCACTCGTAATTATCTATACTGTATTAGAAAAACAGATAGTTTTACATTGAGTGAAACTTTTTAAGCCTAACGGAACTTAAAACTGTCGGATTTAGAATTGCCTTCTACTAAGAACCAATTTTTATCCTAGGATTTATCAGAAGATAAAGTACAATGTGGTTAACTGCGTGACGATTTATCAGTTCAGATTGTCATTTACTGGAGTTAATGTGTTTACCGGTTTTTTGAGTATTTCTGAATAATCTACAATGAAATAACACTGTGACCGCATTGGTGAAATTTTTTAGTGCAGCTGTGGTTTCTGAAAATAAGTTAATTTCAGCCGAATAATGTGATGTAAGTTTTTCAAATTTCAATGTCACTCTCCTAAAAATAAACTTTGTTTTTTGTGATCTTTTGAATGCATTAAACTAATAATACACTTTTGCAGTTACAACGATCGAAATTTGTAAGCATGTATTTTTTATAAGAAATAATAATAATCTGCAAACATTGGGTGTGTGATGTCTGATGTGAGATAATACATAGTACATAGTATACTAAATAATTCTAGATAACGATGATAATCGTAATACATTTTTTAATTACTATCAAAGTATCTCATTTAACATAAAATGTTAACGTACTTGCTACATGAATAAATTTGGCTTTTAATGGAATATGCTATACACACATCTAGGATATTTCCAAGAAGCGATATTTTGCCGACTAAAATTTTGTTGTATTATCGTCACCTGCCAAAGAGAATTAGTTAGTTCAAATTAGGTGTGGTTTATACAAAAACCGATTTTCGAAAAAAAAACGGTTTTTGAATTCCAGCATTTAAAAAAAAACCGTTTTTCGAATTTTTGCAAAAAAAGGCCAAAATATTTCTATGTATTTTATTAAAAAAAAAAAAAAAAATAGTAGAAATAGTAAAATATTTCAAAGTATAGGTATGTAATTTGGCTAAAAATGTCAAAATGACAGTTGATGAACTTAATTTTTGATTTCATTAAGCAGAACAGGAAAACGTCATTTTGACATTTTTAGAAAAATTACATACCTAAACTCGGTACAGGTTGCAAAGACACACTTGTCATTTGCAACAGCATTTTTTTCATATTTTTGAACCAAATAAAAGCAGAAAGGGACCAGAAAATATCATAGTTTGGGTTGAATATTTTCCATATAAGTACAGTTTCAAAGTAATTTCAAATGACTAATGCCATAAAAGTGCTGTTGCAAATGACAAGTCTGTCTTTGCAACCTGTACCGAGTTTACGTTGATTACTAAATTAAATCACATTATAAACGGTATCAAGTGGTCTGCGTCATTAGTATTTTTGGTTGCGTACAAAATAAATTCAGAAATAAGCCTTACGTGACGTACCCTGTATAATAATAGTATATTATATATTAAAAGTTTATAAGAAAGCCTTTAAAGCACGCACGACGAGTTTAAGGGCACGACGCGTAGCGGAGTGCTTTTAACGTCGCAAATGCTTTAAAGGCCCTTATAAACGTGTATCATAGGCTATTTTTTATTATTCCTACACTAAAATCTGAAAATTATAACAAAAAAAGTAAATTGAAATAACTTTTCCGAAGTAATCTGTGTCATTAATCGTTGATATAGAAATGGTCAATTGTTGTTGTTTCGTTGTTATCATAAATTGTGTATAAATGTCTATTTATCATTGTTCCAAATGTAGGTGAATTTGTTGTTACCTAAGCAACTCTTAAAGCTTTAGTGTTTTAAAGGCCCTTTTTGTAATTTGACTCCATTTTGATTCTCTAATAGACATATTAACGAACGCGACGTCATCATCTGGGATGTCCTTATAGCCATTATTTCACGGAACATTTTACGAAAATTTTTATGTTGGCAAAGCTTGATCCGTCATGCGTGTCAGTTTAAATTACAAAATGTGCAAAGAATTATTTATCAGGATATATCAGGCAACAAATTCGCGACCGTATTTTTGGCAATTTCACGTATTTCAGCGGGCGTACATGAAAGATTATCTTCCATATTCGTGTTTTGTGGCAGAATTTGGATAAAACAAAAGGCGACTTTGAAGACTTGATCAAATTTTCACATTTAAAATTAAGACATTACCAACCGCCAGAAAAATCCCTAAATCGAGGAAAGTAAACATTTTTGTTTAAAAACGGCTTAAAAAGGGCAAATTACAAAAAAATAGTATTAAAAACTCGTTTCATAAGACCATGAAGCACTCATTCTTTAAAATAACTCGTGGCTACGCTACTCGTTTTTTAATCTTGAATTCGTGCTTCAAGACTGGTCTTATGAAACTTGTCTTTTAATATACTATTTTCGCACGCATCTTAGTGTCAAAAACAGGGATTATGATTCAGGTATAATAAAAAGTAAAATAGGTAGGCCATTAAAAAAAAAACAACAACTAAAATATGTAAAATGTATCTTGTAAAATTTGTACAAAATATCGGGTGTTAATTTAATTTTCTCCTCAAATTGGCCTTGAAGGGTCAATTGTGAACGCACCACTCTCAGTCTGCAGAGTAAAAACATAAACAATGCAAAAAGTGAGGTAAGATTTAAACAGCTGATCCGTGATCCGTAATCCGTGGTGTGTTCACAATCGACTCCACAACGCCAACTTTAGGGAAAAAAATTACGGAAGATGTTATTTTGTTTTATTTAACGTTAAAATCATATTCCATGTTAATTCTGAATCAGTTTTAATAATGTACGACTAATAATATGTATATTAACAAACAAATAATTATTTTTTGACAAATCTTATAAAATACCCATTTCTTTGCAACTTTGCTGGAGTATATCAAAGAATGTGACAGGGTCAGTTCAAGTTAAATTTTTATTTGAAGGTTTCTCTAAAAGATCATCTAAAGATTAGTGGAGTTGGTTACAATGGTGCAGAAGCTTAGACTGTACCTTTCCAAGTTGGCTGTTTACAATGAACGTATTCACGATGAATATGGATAAGGGGTGGCTGTGATTTATTTTTATCGTGTTGGATAAAGTTACTCAATTTTATATTTTTTCCTGTCAGAAATATGAGATGAGGACATGACTGTTCCGACATTCAAGTTTGAACCATGGTGTCTAATTTAAGTTAATTAAAAAATCCTTTTTTTAATCAAATATTAATTCCGTTACATATTTGAATCTTAATGAAATCAATCCAACTTAACACGAAAGCTATCAATTTCTATTAGGAAATTTTATTTGTTCTGTAGTTACCAGATGTCATAGCCACACCCCTTATCCACATTCATCGTGAATAGGCTATAGTGGTTGTGTAATTTGTAACGTTAGTTTGCAAGCTCCAAACTTCTACACTACCATCATACTATGGAGCCAATCAAAAACCTGCTTTCAACGAATGCGCGTTTTGAAATTAGCTGTGGTAATTATTGATTAATAATAGCAGCCGATTCATTAATTTCCATCATATCACTCAACTTTTACTATCTTTTTGTAAACTCAAAATCAAAATAACTATACAGGGTGTTCTCGAAGTTGACGCGTTCCTTGTAACACGAGGTACTACACATTATTCTTAAGAATTTTAGCCTAAATCTTCTTAGTAAAATGTTTGTATTAACGGAGATAATTGATTGTATATTTTTATTGTTTTCTAAAATTTTAAGTCCGGTCCTGTCCATTTCTCCGCTGTACTAGATTAATAACTAACCTGACCCAGAATGATGTCTTTCCGGAAATCGCTTTGCAATACTCTCTGGACGCTGGAGATGCATTCTGATCACGTGATAACATTGCCCATGCATTTGCAACATATCTGTGAGCTCATTATTTTCCTAATAATAAAGCCATTTCGACTAATTAGATGACAACTCTGACAGTAGTTTTGATTAACGTCCATGCTCATTTGATTTTTTTTTGTCAATTCCAATTTCTAACAAATCAGCGCAAATTTGAGCAGGACCGGTTTCAAAAATTTCAAAAAAATTAACTTATTGTATCTTCATTGCCGTACACATTTTACTAAGGTGATTTTGGCTAAAATTCTTTAGAACAACGCATACTATCACATGTTAAAAGGAACGCCTCAACTTCAAAAACACCCTGTATAACAACAAAGCGCTGTAATAAAGTGTGTTTTTTTTTAATTTGGCGTCGAAGTTGGCGCTGGAGAGTCGAGTGAGGACGCACTACCCGTGTAAAAGCGTAAGATTTAAACAGCTGATCCGTGATCCTTTATCCGTAGGTATAGTGCATTCACAATCGACTCTTCAACGCCAACTTCGACGCCAAATTTTAAAAAACTCCCGTTATAAGTTGTGACAAAAAAAAACAACTGTTAACTTTATGTCAGAGATATGCCCATGATTATCTATCACACTACACTATTCCGTATGTAAATGGCAATGAAATTCTGCACTGAGACTACTTTTACCAACTCCCCTCTGCACAAAAATTGTAAATGGAACGCAAAATTGAGGTCATCCTACCTTGATGGTGCTCAACTCTGATTGATTAAGTTTAGGATGTCTTTCCTCGATTATCGCTTGAGATATGACTTTTTCTTTAATATTCAGATTTTCACATTTACTCAAATACTCCGGTTTTTTTTTTCTCTGAGGAGGCAGTTCTGGGACACCTGTATAATACCAATTTCGAGAAATATCTACCTGACATTTTTACTTTTATTCCCTATGGAGAGAACATCATACTTCTGAGACTAAAACGAGGGAAGAAATGTCTGTCAAACTATACTTATAACTTTTGTACGCTACCCATCTATTTTCTTTCGTTCTCGTTTCGTAAACGAACACAGTAAGATCAAATTACCGGAGAAATGTTTGGATGGTTTTATTAATGGAATTAGTGGAATTATTAAAATCAATTGGAGCAATAGTATAGATATTTTTATATAAATCGATAGCGCAAAAAATATTGTACGATATTAGATCGTGAAGTGTTAATAACAGAATTCAAAAATTGAAAAACTCCACACTTCGGGTCTCGTACCTTCAACTTATTCTCGATCTGCCATAGGACACTTACAGAACTCGTATCGTAATATACTATTACTATTCATTCATTCTCCCATTTATTCTCTAAAACTAATGTTGAATGTTTCATCAACAGATTTTAATTTAATAGGTACGTTTCTATAACTTCTCACATTAATATAATTATGCAATTATTGTATCATAAATTATAGTAAGCACATTTTTTTCTTCATTCAAACCACGCACTTTAGCACATTTATAAAATATTAAAATTCATAACAATAATTTTAATGTAGGGTAGAAGCGCAAGCACATTCTAACCATTTTTGATTATACACTGCAAAATATAGAGTAACTAGAGTAAACTGTTACAAAATAACAAATCCACATAGAAATACATAATATGTAAATCAGACCTTGTGATTATTCCAAGTGGAAACTACCAAATGTAATCTTATACATTTGCTATCTATCTGAAATAAGGATGAGACAATCGGCGCATCAATAGAAATAAAACACCGTAACTAGAATGGCCAAGGCATCCTGTTTCTTTTACGATTGTACGATTTACTATTGCGGGAAGGAAAGAATACTCACATTTCCTTATCGTACATTTAATTAGGTATTTATATTTTTGTAAAGATCAAAGGAAATGGGACGAGCAACACAACCTTGGCGTTTAACTTCCTTTTTTAATAATAAGATACGATTTAATTCTGAGATCTCATGTTTATTTTCCTGATTTTTATTGAGATTTATTGTTATTTAATTTAACACGGTGTCGCAATAAGTTAAAATAAAATACTACTTCGGAGCATTGCTCTTTGCTTGTTTATTTTTATTTAATGATAAACGTATCTTAATATTTACGCAGATAATAAAATTGTTTCGCAAAATTGAGGTTCAATGCAAAAAATTAGCAGTATTTGACCCTCGAACGAATTTGCATAACTGATTGCTTGCGTTAATGGCCTCCTTAAAAATATATATTTGTCGAGTCTACCTGTTTTGTGTACGTAAGCAAGTCAATATTTGAAGAAATTTATACTTGCATTACTTAAAAAGAATGTACTGTTATTATGATGTTATTACGCTATCTTTTTTATTTTTCGGATGGCGCCACAAATCTTTATCACATCCATTATTTAATATTAAAACAATCATACCTACAGTAATTTTATGATACTTAACGCAAAAATATAATACATTCCGTTAAATGTTTGCCAAAATTTTCGAAATTATTTTGCTAACAATCTTTATTCGCTGTGAGATTTATTCAAATTTTTTATAGTTACTATTAACTGTGAAAAACCATAATAATAACGAAGGGGTCATTGCAAGAGATATGAAAGACCAGATTAATTACATATCAGTGTTGTTTATAGTAATTCTTTCGGACTAAAATATATTCTTCAACAGTCAGTCACGACTTGATCACGATTTAGGGTTTGTGATTTTATTTTTACTTTACTATATTACAGCTATTTGTCTCGTTTATTATTATTCAATTTAAATTTTATTTAGCTTCATATCTGTGCTGGTAGAAGCAAAACACAGATGTATAATATTTTCACCATCAAAATTTAATCTCTCATGTTTACTTTCAATAAATCATTGTGAGCAGTTAATAATGAATATGTAAATACATATTCCCAAACAAATTGCAATTACAACAGTTGGTCTGGGTGTACAAGTTTTAGGAAGCATTAACAAGATGTCAAAAGGCAATATACCCTTGGGTGCTTTACAGCTTTATTCATTATAAATGATCCATAAATACAAGGAAGAAGATAATGAATGATTTTACTATTCATTACTTTTATTTGTATACTTTTATACACTTATGTTCTAAGTAAGTAAATAAATCGAAAGATAAAGGCGTAATTATAAAGGCAGAATATAGCCTAATACGTTTCGGCTCAGGGACGCAAGGGTCGCGGGTTCGATTCCGACCCAGGGCGAAATTTAAAATAATAAAAAAAAGGCTATATTCTGTCTCGTGATTCGGAAGTCACGTTAAGCCATTGGTTCCGGTCTACTGAGTTGGTCACCATGTCCCTCATAGATTTGTAAACCAGTCCTAGACTGTGTAACAAATTTTATTTTAGACTAGGTGGAGCACGTTTAATTTCTATTCATTTGATTTATAATTCCCATTTCTCTCAAAAATGAATTTAAGCCACGTTCACTTGCTCACTTGATAACTACAGCTTGACCAGAATAGCTTGGCGCATGAGATGCGCACAAGAGGAAACGAGCGAGTCTCTGTAAGACAAGGATATGGCTATGGTTGTAGGTACGGTACACTCAATGAAGCAAATCTGCTCAAAACAGCCCGGACATGCTGTTCACTTTGAAGCTTAAAGCGCTTATTTTCGCCCGTTTGTACACTTCCAGACCCAACAGACAAGTGCGCTCCGCTAGTGGGAGGGATTTCAGTCCAATGCGTCACTCGCCAAGCTGTTCTGGTCGACCTGTATAATGTTGGCAACTGTGCACTATTCCTGCAGTTTTATCAATTTAAATTCGAAATTTTTAAGGCGGCCTTACACCAAGGCAACAATTGGCAACATGTTGCCTGCAACATTTTTTAGTAATGACCGGCAACATTACTAAAAAATGTTGCAGGCAACGTGTTGCCAATTGTTGTCTTGGTGTAAGGCCGACTTTATATGCATTTTAAAATATTTTTATATAAAATAGCAACAAGATTTCAAATATTGAAGTCAGAATGCAACTGTCTATTCGACAGTACAAGTATAATACTACATATTTCACTGTAGAGACTTTGCTCTACATAAAAAATGTTCTAGTATTTAAGTAAAGTGTATGTGTGTGATAATAAATAATTAAGTACTTGTGATACTTAGACTTTAATTCTAAAGTACACTCTATCATGGAGTATTATTATATATATTTAAAGTAGGTAAATATGAAAACCATCAACTCTGTTTTTATTTAAGATAGGCTAATGGCCACTACAAAAGTTTTTTACATGATATCAGCAAAAGCCCAATATTCTCAGTATAAGGTCGTTTTTGCTAAAAACATTATGTACAAGTACGTACTTACCTAGTTCTTTCTGTCAAATGTGACCGTTTCCGTGTACATCTTAAACTTTATATGTCTTTCTTTCTTTTTAAAAAAGGAGACTAACTTAATTAATATCTATAGACTTATTTCAGTTGCCTTGGTTATTACTTATTCGTAAAGTGTTCTAAAATAGTATATTATTATACGAGTTTTATAAGACGCTTAATTGTGACAGTGCGTCTTATAAAACGAATGTAATATACTATTTTTTCTACTTTGGTCACATTAATTTGATAAAAACTCAAAAATCTAATTATGAAATAATCTAGGGACTTTTGTGTGGCATGAGTTATGGTGGCATTTGTGTAAAATTTATGTCAAATGTCAAATGTTGTTAACAGGAGCTTGCTAGAGATGCTGGACGCCGCTGCCGGTCAGCGTGCTGTTACAGCAATACCAACGTAATACGTATTAAAAAAAAACAAAAAGAGTTTAACAAAAAGTTCCTTTGTGACACTAATTTTAGTTTCATAAAGATTCACTTATGCTACCAAAGTAGAAAAAGGATCTTTATTAACGTTCCACCTTAAAAAATGTACATAACCAATTGTTTGTCCGCCATTTCGTCTACGTGGGATTCTGGACAATACAGTCTGATTTTGAAAGTTGTGCAGATATTTTAACATGAGGTAGTATTAAAAGAAAGTAGTTTTGACGTACGGCCAAACTAAAATGTCAAGTTTTTGTTTCTTCATGAATCTTTGTTAAAATTTGTAAAGTGATGATAAAATAGTGCCTGCAACTTATTCAGAAGACAACAAAGGCTTAAACCACAAAGTAAAAAGACTAATTGTGAGTAAAAGCACAAAAAGAAATTAGGTACTCAAAATGCAATGCAAACTTCAGCACCTCATCCCCAAGAAACCCGAACTTTATTCAGAATGCCTCTCTTTTGATGAATTTCACGAGCGGCGTTTTGAACTCGCAGTCACACTACAAACTGAGAAACTCCCACGTGATTTGCAAGACGCCGAATGCTTGTTCGTGGCTGGTTTTCAATTTCGTGAAGAATTTCTTCTTCTGCCACTAAAATGTGATCTTCTCGTTAGTGGTTAAGATAGCGCTAGCGCTTATTCATTTCGTAACGCCCGAAATCTCGAAGCTGCTGTACAACGTTTACGTTCATGGATTGGAGCATTGGGCAGTATCTTTCGCGGTAACCTTTCACGGTACATTTCCCGTGCTATAGGGCATTCATTTTAAACGTTGGGTAAAGTTGTAAACTCAAAACACCATAAATTACGAAGGCGGCAAATTTTCATTGTATCGGTACCGTAAAGTAGGAATCCCTCTGTTCATATAAAAATGGTACCACGTCGTACTTTCACCATCTTATCGACGAGCAAAAGAAAGATACGTTAAAATATCCACAAGTAAAAAAAAATTAAAACACATTTTGTGATCAGTGACCAAAAAAATGTAAAGAGATTGTTGATTTTAAATAATGTATTTGACAAATAAGATTACTTAATAAAGAAATAAGAGTAATTAGTAAAGTATCCATTACATGTATCTTTTAAAGTAAGTAAAAAATAAATAATAAAATACGTAAACAAATAAAAAATTAATCGTCATCTGAATCAAATTCACTAGATGATTCACCAGTATTGGCAACAAATGTTAATGGTTTCACTTGGTCTTCTAAAAGTTGATCTAGATCCCACCATTCTTTAATTTTGGACTCGAATTTATTGAACACAGTTTTAGATTCACTGAGTTTCGGACAAGTGTCAAAGCAGGCAAGTTTTATTACAAAACCCAACATTTAAAATGAATGCACTATAGCTCTGAATTTCCACGGGTGTAGCCATAGATCAAAACCATATCGGTGGTCTCCAGTTTGGTGAAACCCAGTTGTGATTTAAATTGAGGTTAAGATTGAGGTTCTTGTCAAAGTGACTTAATTTTGAATTAAATGACTACAAAAAAAGTCTACTATGATATTTTCCTTGACACATTTTTTCATAAAACTCCACTCCAGTGGCTTCCAAATTTTTTTTGAAAAACTTTTAGGTCCTTTTTCTCGAAAAATATCAACATTTGTGTAAGGCATTATTGGATCAATCGTGACCTATTGTGGAATTCTACCATGGTTAAAATATCTGCACAACTTTCAAAGTCACCCTGTATATTGAAAGTTTTGCCTGCAAGTACTCTGTTGTCTAACCTTTTGCTTTGGCCTATCTTTTTATAGACCACATTGGTGAATCTTTTTTCGAGTGTTTAGGAGCTCATCTATCAGCCTGGTAATCCAAACACTCGAGAAAAGAATCACCACTACAAGGAGGTCCTGTGCCTGTGGACTAAAAGGAGGGTTAGATAGTGAAATACTTGCTGTCAAAGCTTTTAATATACGAGAATGTATAGAATTATATCCGCACAATACCGCGGATAATATTATAAAAAAAAACCTAAATTTTGAGTCTAAGTAAAACTACCCTAAGATCCATCCCCTTTTATAAGAGGCCGGATTTATTTCTTATTAGTTATTACAGATATTTCTATCAAAAAATGATAATTCCTTTGAAAGCACCATTTATATTATCATTTATTTTTCTATATCCCCACTTTATACGATGTTCAGGTCAAAGTTTACTCATACGACATTACGGATTGCAGACAATACTAAAATCAAGTTATGAAGTATTGAAGTTCCTTATAGGTACATACTTAACAACGTACTTAACAACGGAAGGCGGTTTTTCCGACAGGTAACCATCCAACGTGTCCGATGTTGCCCAATATCACTGATCGAATGATTATATTGCTTTCATAGTGTCTGGGCCACCGTATTTATTACTACAATTACATTTTAAGATAATCAATATAAGTTTGTGATTCAATCACACAGGACACACTGTAGAAGTTAATGCTCCTCTATCTATTCTAGCTGTTTACATTTTTTTCCATTTAATTTGTTTGTCTTTCGCAATTGTTTAAAATTTAAAATAATACCAACCCACAGTATGTTACTAAAATTTCATGAAATTCGATTTCAAATACAACAGAAAAATCATTACTATTATTATTTGTATTACCTATATACCTACAGGCTGCATCTAAAATGCGTGTGTTAATTTTAACACGTAGCAGAGCTTCTTAAATGAAACGTTTTTTCTATTTTAATTTTTTACGAAAAAGCGTTACTATACTTGGGCCAACCAACAGATATAGTAATAAAACCGCCCCCTAGTGCCCGCGTATTTTAAATAGCAGCTTCCAATTGGCTTATTCAAAACGTGCGGAGATTTTCGAAAGCCTGATGTACATCCACAAAAATTACTGGACGGCATCCGGCATCGCATTCGTTTTAACCTCGCTTCGGGAGTTTGACCGCGTGTTTATATTTGTTTGTTTTCCTTGGCATTTTTCGATTTGTATTACAAAATAGTTTTTTTCCAAGACTTTTGGTCCTCTATTTGTTAGAAAGAACCTGCTTCATTGTGAAACAGGCTTCGGCGTATATCGTTCTACGCAACTAGACCACATCCCCTTTTTTTATTACTATATCTGTTGGTTGGTCCAAGTATAAACGTATACCCGCCCATTGGTAAGGGTGAAAATTTTCTGTTGTGATAGAAGCTTTGTCAAAAAAGTTACATTGTTATAGAAAAAATTAAATAATTAAAATCAAAATTCTCATGGTTACAAAAAAATAGACTCGTTTGGTAAAAATTGGGGGCAAAAAATCTTGGAAAACTTTAGCAAAATGTTGTAGAAAAAAGTTTAATAAATTGGCGATTTCTTCCACTGGTTAAAATTAACACACGTATTTCAGATGCACCTGTACATATTCTATTTACGATACTATTGAGTCCGTAAATCTTTAATAAAAATGTAAATCTTTGAAAAGAAAATCACCAACCTGATACACAAGCAAAGACGTAATTAATTGAAAAATAGTCAAAAATATCCCACCTGAATATTTACATAGTGCGATTTGATCGTTTTTCAATCGTGTCCTTTATTTATCATTCAGAATTGTATCACATTTTTTCCCAAAAAATATTGTTTACAGTTCTGATAAAATGAAATTGGTTTTTCCGCAACGTAAACGTAAACCAAGAAGAGATAATATTGTTAATCATAAGTTATAATTATTGAATTTTTAGATGTAGCCGATTTTATTTGTTGTTAGGACCATCACTTTGCATCGAAAATCTGAAAAATTTAGAACATATAATACCGGTTTCTTAATCTCCAACACAATCTTAATTAAACCTCTTACGTTTTGTCAGATATTACCTTTGCACATAATGTGCCTTCAGATAAATTCGAAATTATATAAGAGTAGGATGTGATTTTATTATGAAGTTGGCAACATGCAATCTTTAAAGACAGCATAGCAGTGACATTTGACAGCACATTACCTACACGTGTTTATTCTGATCGTGATCTTATACCTAAAAGAAACGCAAAATTCAAAATAGTTAAAATATACAGTGTGGAATAAAATGATTTACATCTAGTTAGCTTTGCATTACCCTAATAAAAAAGTAAAACTACGAAATGCCGCTCTACAAAAAAAAAGAAAGCCTAACCTCAAAATATATATCCAAATTCCAAATGTGATTTATTGTGAAGGGATGATATGAATGTAAAATTGAGATTGAAATTAAAAGGGAGTTAGCAAAACAAGTCACAGCTAGTGTTGAAAGTGGCCACCAACGTTTGTTAATTCAATTTACTAAATTGTAACAATTGTCAATTCGATTGATGGCATTTATTGGCAGAACTAATAGTTCGGCACTTCGAAGAAAAAAGTAGAGCGGTACTAGAAAATTTACATGTGCAAAAATTCCAAAGGTAACTAGATGTAAATCATTTTATTCCACACTGTATTTATTCTTCAGTTTGAACGCACAAACGAACTCGGCGCTTCATGTTGTCACATTATTGGGGGATTATGTTAGCAAAAACATCTCTAATAGCCTTGAGGTGTGGATAAATAAAGTAGTCATACGTATCAATCGCAAAAGACATACGTATTCAAATCCATGGATGAATCGATTACAAATTAATTTGATCACTCAATACTATTTTGGGTAAGTTTTTCTGAACATCTGTGATACAATCTGCGGTTCTTTTACTAAGTGCCCCGCTCCCTGTTTTACGGCTGATCCAGTTTCACGAAATTTGTCAACACAAGCATGAATTTGTTTTACAAGCTGTTTATAAGTGGTTACAAGATTAGGAAACTTTTGACGGAACTCCTGTATGCACTGATTAATTGCGTAATAGTATATTACATACTGAGGAGGAAAGTATTCCATTCCTGTCGAGAGAACAATAGTTTACCGAGAGGCTTGCCCTCGAGGTGAACTAGTTCTCGAGACACAGGAATGGACTTTCGCCGAGGTTTGTATACTATTTTATTCACAATCAATTATTTAATAAAACAAACAACATTGTAATAATAAAAAATAAATAAAAACCAACCTCCGTAATATTATCGTTTATTTCGGCAAAACATTAAAACTTAGTAGGCGCGCATGATTGAGATTGTATTAAATTTTAGTTCACAAAAGTTAAACCAAATTGACATTTTGCTGACATTTTTTAACAAACAAAATGTGCGATAGTAAAATAGAGTGTACCCTCCCCAGAATTGCGGGAATCCGCACACAAATTAACACTCAATCTCTTCCCTGAGGAAAGCAAATTACGATACAAGAAAAACGTACAGAGATTTTCGCGATTGCGACAGTAGCGCCATCACAGGTCAGTTATGGGTTTCATTACTAACCGCTTACGACTCATTACTGACTCCCTTTTTCACCATTACTGACCGGTTGATGTGTACACGAGTAATCGCTCACTTTCCAACCTTTAAGAGGTTAGAAAAGCTGTGCGTTACTAACCGATTGTGAATAAACAAATAATCCGTTTTTCTAACCTACTATTTGGAAAATAACTTTCAAGAAGAAACATTATATGTGGTAATTTCATCTTATTATAAAATATGTATGTAATGACTATTATAAATGAATGCCTCACAACTTTTGTAATTTGAATTAATTTGACTGTCAGTGCTAAAAAGTCCACCAACCGTTCTTAGACAAAATGTATAAATCACAGCCTACTCTAATTCCGAATTTATTTGAATCCACGGTAGTAAATAATAAACTACAGTCCATTCCATTTATGAATGTAGTAGATGTCGCTTCGAATGGACAACGTTTCACACTGACGAACGCGGCAAATTTGAAAACATACATTCCAAGCAAAATTAACACAAAAAAAAAATCATAAAGGAACTTACGGTAGTGGTATTCTAATAACAAAATTGTAGTCTAATGATGCGTTTGATACAAAAACTCGTTAAGTTTGGCACTAATCCACTAATAACCAAAAAATCGATCAAATATTAAAATTTGACAGTAGTTATCAAAAATCGAACGTTGCTTGGTGTAAACTTTTCTCTCATTTTGACCAATCAACGACGGGAAAATAGTCCCTATGCTATTCTATACTGCACATTTAAATGGAATAGACTTGTAGGCAAAAATGAATAGGGAATTGCACAATTTTTTTTGGAAAGTAAAATAATTGCCTTAATCCTCTCACGTATTCTTAAACACTGGATAAATTTAAAATGTTAGAGGTACCTACTTGAATCATTACATTTAATGTGTATAATGTATATATTTCATTACAAATAATTTTAAACTGTAATTATAAAAAATTTAACAAAGGAAAAATTCCCTATTCATTTTTGCCTAGTTTATGTTGTTAACGGTTACTACATAGTAAGGGCTGCAGTTTTGAAATTTAAAAGACCCTAAATTTCCTTACATTATCTCCTGAATTATGGTTGTAAAGTATAACTTTAGCTCAGCTTAAAAGAAATATTACTTATTTATAGTTCAGATCCAATTAATTCAAATTAAAGCTTTTTTCTTGTAAATTCCGACTGGGTGTCAATCTTTTATAGGCGTCGATTGGCGCCGTTTTGATAACGGTTGGTGTCCCCTCAATGATGTGGCGTCGGGGGGAACGTTTGACCAATGGGGGCTGTGACGGAGCGTAGTGTCGCAAGGTACTATTAGCGACACCACGAGGGTAGTCGCGGGGCACATTTGTACTACCAATTCGGCGTAACAGGTAGTATTATAGGTATTTGAATTTCCCTACAAGCTACATTTTCAATGTTTCGTCTAATTGTCTATTTTAAAAATATCGATAAAATAGATGTGCAAATAGGTTTTTGGATTTCTCCTTTTTTTAAATTTTCAAAATTAATTAAATCCAAGTCGTGGAAAGTTTAAAATGATAATACCTATAGTCCATTCAAAAATAAAAAAACACCACCTGTTGCTTTAGGTTGGTAAAATTTAAAAAACCCTAAGTAATAATTTTTTCTTACTTGTTGGTAACTATAAATTATGACATTTATTTGATTCAAAATAAAATTCAATTGCTATGAATTTCGTTTAAATTGTTTTATTATTGCTCAGCACTTAACCTCAAAATTACAATTCTCACTCGATTTTACACTAGACAGCGTTGCCGATAGTAATTATCGAGAAAAATTCGATGTTGGTGGTTTTTTGATTTTTGGATGAACTTTAATTACAAATATCAGTAATTAGTAATTACCATCTTAAAATAAATTAAATAAATAGTGTAAATTCATAAATTTTGTGATATAAGTACTAAATATCTTAATTATTATTAAAATGAATTGTTTCATTGCTTAGGGAGGATTATTTTTAGAAAGAGTAACTAACTACTCTAAAAGATACCAGGCATGGAATTAATTATGGAACTTCCCACGTTCTGCGTACGTTGTATTACCTGTACCTTTGAAACTGCAATGTATTTATCGTTACCCATTCAATATATTTCTCCTGTCTGAAATTCTATAAGTAGATCTTTTTTTATTCCCTTAAGGTAAGTAACAAATGCATTAACGACGTAACAAAATAAATTGTTCCATTTACATTAAGGGGAACATGTAGGCATACAATATACAAAATATCCGCGAAATCAATTGCTTAATTGAAGATAGTGTTGTGTGTTATCGTTGACTTAATATGCATTTTGTTTTTGTTTTTGCCAATGACTGCAAAGACAAATTTACAAAAAATCCAATAATCGTTTCTTTCACAGTTTTGAAGTAAAATTTCAATATCCTTGTTTTATTCGTAGAAATAAGTGTAAAATAACTGTGCAATAATTATTGTGTTATTCGTGAAACCGGCTTAAGTACATGCAACATACTGCGGTATCTAAAATGACTAAGTTGCTTGAATGAAATTGCTTGCTTGCACGTACGTACGTATCTGAGTGAAGGCAACATAATTTGTGGCGGTTAGAATTCTTGTTCAGGTACTACATATTTGACAAGTACATGAGACTGGTAACACGATCATATTAACTGTTTATAATTTGCACAATTTTTATTTTTATTTTTGTATTCTCTAGACGAAAGTAACGTTGAAAACAAACTGTTGACCACCTTTCTAACTTCATTTGAAGAATGTATGACATTAATTTTAATTACACTTTCTTTTAGCAGATGGTTTAAATACTCAGGCTTTTTATTGACTTTGTAAAAATTCTAAGGACTTCAGGCGTAATTCAAAAACATTATAAGTATGGAATTGGAATACAAAATCTTATATGATAATGTACCTAATAAAATACAAATGTTGCATATCTGCTTAGGGGCAAAATTAATTATAAAATGTTAAAAGTTGTAACTTGTAAACATATTTTTTTACAGTTACCCGAAATACCGGCGCATAAGCTGCGTATGCGTATACGCATACACTAAAATATGCTCAAAATCAGAACATTTTCGATATTAATTTTGTTACTAGATTTGATAACAAAATTGTGGTCCTGTAAAAAAGCCTTAATACAAATTAAATACAGGGTGTTTCTGAGATATGTACGTGTGTTAATTTTAACCAGTGAAATAACTCGCCAATTTATGAAAGTTTTCTCTATAACATTTTGTAAAATTCGTAAAAGTATTCCAAGATTTTTTGCCCTACAATTTTTACCAAACGAGTCGTTTTGTGTGATTAAGGGCCGGTTGCACCAACGTGAATTAAATTTAACTACAGATTAAAATATACGAAAACATTGTTATAACAATAGGTAACTAAAGTAACGAAGCAATTTAACCCACAGTTAACTTTTAACTGGCGTTGGTGCAACCGGCCCTAACTAATTTCTATTTTTTGTAACCATGAGAATCTAAATTTTGATTATTTATTTTTTTCTATAACAATGGAACTTTTTAACGAAGCTCTTTTTCTATCACAAGAGAAAATTTTCGCCCTTACCCATAGGCGGGTATACACTTTGATGGTTAATTTATTCCAAATTTTAAATCAATTTGTATTGCTTTTTCGTAAAAATGTTGTAGAGAAAAGTTCCATAATTTGGCGCGTTCTTCCACTGATTAAAATTAACACACGTATTTCAGAAACACCCTGTATACATATTTATTTTTTAGTAACACGATGTTGTTTCTTTTCGTTAGATACACATTATGAAAAACAACTCCCTTGGGATATTTGAAATTTTTTCGCCCTCCCCATTGTTTACAACAAACTCAAGAGAACCAAACTATAGCAACTATATATTTACGCAATCTTCCCTGCAAAATATTTTTAAGAAAGTTTTAACTTTTAAGTACAGACACTAAAAAATAAAATATTGTATGCACCACGGGAGATATTCATGTTCTTCCCCTCGGTTGACTTATATTTAAAAATAGATATTTATGCATTAAGGGAGATATGAACATGGCTTTTCTCTGAGGTTGACGTGATTACGAGTATAAATCCAGGGCCTTTAGCCCGAGGTTTATAAGTCAACCGAGGGGAAAAACATGAATATCTCCCGTGGTGCATACAATATTTTATTTTTTAGTGTCTGTACTTAAAAGTTAAAACTTTCTTAAAAATATTTTGCAGGAAAGATTGCGTGAATATGGTTGCTATAGTTTGGTTCTCATGAGTTTGTTGTAAACAATGTGGAAGGCGAAAAAATTTGAAATATCCCAAGGGAGTTATGAGTAGTTTTTCATAATGTGTATCTATGACGAAAAAAAACAATATCGTGTTACTAAAAAATAAAAATCATTACACTAGAATAAATGAAATAATATCGGGTGCTCAAATGTAATCCTGGGCTGGAAAGGCGTTGGAAACAGTTAATAATTTTGCTTTTTTAAAGTGTAAATTGACAGTTATAATTAGAGCATGTTGACAGCTAACCTAGAATGTATCAACAAAAAATCTTTCTGTTTTTTTTTCTTTCTTTGCAATAATTTACATTAAAAATAGACTAACTAACGATTCCTACTATCGAAGCAAATATCTAAGGGCACTCTTTGCTGAAAACAATCATGTTTAATCATATTTCAATTAGACATAAACAAATGTCATTCGTGTCAAACGGCGGGAAATTCAAACTTTACACTTTCGTTTTCTGTGCCCAGGTTATCATTTGAACGCATGATATAGAATTTATTTTTTAACACCACGCTATCTGACCCTATATTGTAGATTTATAAGAACTAAATATTGTTGTGTTGACATTACTATTAATCATATTGTGTTTATATTAAATGAGTGATATTATAACAAAAGAGTCATGAATTGTTCACTGCCAGCAGTAGTGTGCATGTTCTTTTCTAACAAATATATTATAACGTGAGTGTTAACCCTAAACATGTACTCAGTTCGCTTAATTTTCAACCGGCTTGCAGGTGTGTACATTTTTAAAACTTTATTAAATTGTCGCTTATTTCATCTTGTAAAGCATATAAATCTTGCAAATTCTCTATAATTAAAATAAACTCATCTTCACCTCTCCGAACAAATTGTACGAGAGCCGTTTCACGATCATGACTGCAAATTTGTTTGATTTTTCACAGAAATAATCACATGCATGCATGCATTCATGCCTCCTTTTATATTTGAATAACGGTTGCATCGTGTTGATGTTCACATTAAATGTTAATTAGAAAGCAGGACGTACCCGGACTGTCTTATTCCTGCATTTACCTTTATGGTGCCTAATCAATATTTACAGAAAATTTTTGTTCAAAAAATTCAAAGTATTCAGATAATGTGTAAAATTTAGTTATATTTATGTTCCCTTTGAGAATCTGCACAGCAGGATTATTCAAATTACAAATTACTTTTTCAAATGATTACTCTTCATCAAATATAATTTAACGAATATGTATGTATAAAATAAGCGGCAGAAAGGTGTTGAAATTTTGTCTATATTTGAACAGCAGTTGATAATACATATTTACTTTTCGTCTAGTTGTGTGGTGAAAATTATTTAAGTAAATTTTGAATAAATTTAAACTGTTGCCAGAACTGTGATCCTATTTAAATGGTAAGTAGCTGAATGCTTTAAATGTATCCGGTTTCATGGGTGGTTTCACCTAAGCATTTCAATTAATAGATTGATGTACGATAAGTGCTTCTTATTTGAGCATAATATCATCACTTATTGTTAGGTATATTGCTAATATGTAATTGCTAAAATTAATTATTATTAATACTTTAGTATTGTTATGTTAGTAATATTGTTTACCGTGATGCTAATATCACTTAGAAGTACCAAAAAATACCAAATTTCATACCATAGTACTGAACACTTCGTTTGTTTGATATAAAAATTACTGTACTGCGCTAATTACAATTATTTAATGTAAGGAGGTGTGTCCTCTAAGTTACATCTGTTATCAAAGCAACTACGCAAGATTTCAAGTTTTCTAGATCTTCTATCTAAAAGAATTCAATCGACGCATTTTTTATTGTTATGCTAAATTTAGTTCTGTTATCAGAATGAAAAATTATAAAATACTTGAGTGATTGTGGCATTTGTTTACTTCAATTCACATCGGAGAATACTGATCTACAGTACTACATTTTAAATTAGCCGTAGAAAAAAATATGTTTATCCTATTACGTCGTGAATCACTGGGAAATTGTAGAAAATATTTAGTTATCACAAATGAAACAATCCATTGGTTAGCAAATGTCTGTAACTTTTAACAAATTTGCTATAGACTTAAACTATTTACATTATTTAAAAAAATCAATATTGCATTTGACTACTATACGTGTCGGATTAGAATCTGTTGCAGTTTCCGGTGATTCGATAAGATTATTATAGTGATAAAGAAATTTTTTTACAAAACATGAGTAAAGGTTGTTTTCAGAACGATTACAAAATATCATTAATGCACAGAATAAAAGAAGATATTTCTACAAAAAACGTAATTCGTTTAAACTTAATGAACGATATATGTAGAATGATTATTTTATAGTCATGATTTAGTAATAATTTAGTGAAATATCTACACAATATAAAATATGGGGTCATTATAAATGTTTGTAACAACTAGTGGGCGTAGCTACGCACCTAAAGCATTGCGCACAGCCACCTACGATAGTACAATCATTTATAATGACCCTGTACAAAAAAAATGAAATTCATTATTACGACTAGTCTTTCGTAAACATAAATTTTTATGTAAAATAACTTCAGATTAGGTTCAGTTATTTACATAAACTTTGTGATTTAACTTACATCATGTCTTATGCGTATTGTTATGCTACTAACCTGTAGTATCAAGAATCGGGCAATAAATTTTAAAATCATGACTCTCCTATCAGAATGATGAATTTTTTTTAATTTTAGATTTTATTGTGACCACATGACCTGTTTCACTTTTGTTCGTCGTGTACAATGTTTACAAAATGTTGTTTTTAAATTCATCGATTAAAACCTCTCCTGACTTTTGTTATTTCATTTTTTGTATTTACTTATTGTTAGTTTGTCGCTGTTTTTCTAAATAGAGAATGAGATATTTTATTTAAAAGTTTTTGAAAAGTAACTACATACAAACTATCTGGACATGAGATGACCACTTTATATTATTATTTATTTAAAAAACCTTAAACCCATGATATGCAATGCTTGATTTGAAACTTTTATCAAAAGACGACGTTTTAATTTTTTTCATTTTTATTTTACGCAACAATTGCCACAAAAGAAACACTATATAATTACTACACAAATATACTTAGAATAGAAATGATTCCGAAAATGTGTTTACTTATTTAGCAATCAATAAAATTGCATTTTTAAACCAACCTCTTAGCATGTTGTACAAAATTAGATTCAATATTGACTTTTCTTTTCTAATAAAATTTATCTTGTCAATAAAATGTTTTTTTTTTTAACCAAATAAGAAAATTACTGGCATCATATTCTTCAAGAAGCAAAATTAATTTTATGGTGTTAGTATAACGACTACAAACTTTTATTATCACTTAATATATTTCGAGACATAGATTTTATCCGAAAAATTTTTTGAGTGCATTGCTGACAAAATTATTCATTGCTTTGAAAGTAAAACTTTCAGGATATGAATCTATGCAGACTGCAGATGGATATTCGGCAAGAAAATCGCTTGAATACATTAACCATCAGTGAAGGACAAGAAATTTATCTAAAGTTTTTAATAGTTATTTATTTAACGAGTTCGCGTGTAAATTGGGCTTTTTTTGATATGAGTTGGCCAGATTAAAACGTGAGGGAAACGAGCGTTTTAAAGGCCCACGAGTGCCAAAAAAAGTCCAATTTACACAAGAACGAGTTGAATACAACGTTTTTTTTTTTGTTCGATGATCCCCTTAAAGGCTCCAAATTGCTTAAAATCTTTAAAATTAACTTGACGTTTCGTTTTGACAAATTGATATTTATCAAAATCTCTTCACATAGGAGAAAATTCTCAAATTCTGACAGTGTCGAATAAAAAAAAATATCAAGACTGTAGAATTTGAACTTTTATTTATATAAATGTAGTAATTCGAATAAAAATTTTGCTATTTTTGTATACTGGAAATATTTTTCTTCCCACCTAGAGTTGTCAAAATTCTAACATATAGCCAATATAGCTCGTTTTGGAAAGTGTTACTATGACTATGACTAGTATCTATAAATAACGCTGTGAACAAAATTTGAAATTCGTTTTTATAATTATTGTCCGTCTGCAAACTCGTTTTAATTTGGATAGATTTTTTAAGTACATTTTGCAATTATGTACAAGTTTTTTTTTTAAACCTTATTTATTCACTTTAGCTTAACACACGAATTTGTTAAAATTTGAGTTAGGAATTTCAAATGATTTAGCTAGTTTACCGTATCTGCTGCTCGTCAGCGGAGATAATAACTTTACAGCCGCTCCTCAGGGGAGATAATAATTTTACAACTGCTGGTCAGCTCGTCAGATGCCATGACAATAAAGTGACACTTTAGCATTATCAATCCACCAGTAAAATGTCATATTTTACGGATGTTTGAAGAAAAAATTATTTTCCTTAATTTTTTTATGCCTTACATTTCAAAAACAATACATTTTTTATACATACCTACAAATTCATAATTATTATAAACTTAAAAAGAAGTTAATTATTGGTATTATAGTTGACAAGAAATAAATACTTTATTTACTGAAAGTGTCTAATTCTACTTAAAGACGTCTATTAATGGAAAAATTCGCGATTCAAGTTCAATGTCAGTCTAACAACAGTTTAAGTAAGCTAATCAAAATGCAGTGATGTATGTATTATGTTAATAAAAATATAATTGAAAATTCTACACATTCAAGGACGAAAATGTCAAAGGTGATTGTTCTGTAGTTTTAATGAATGTATCTAATGTGGTGATAATACAGTAAATGCTTTTTCTTAGATAAGGAAAAAATTTGATAATAGTTATTTACATTAGAGTACGGTAGGGGTATTTTACAGCACAAAAACTAGGTTTCAGGCACTAGTGCCTGAGCCTAGTGGCTCACTAGTTGGAGCGCCGTAAAATACATACCGTACGACGTTTGTATATTAGACTTTTCGGCTGACCAAATGTTTTATTTTGCACTTTTGCATATTTTTATGAAATAACAAATGTCAAACTTTTTGACATACAGAGCTGCCAACCCAATAGGTTGTATTTTGCCTAAGTATTATGATTATGATTATTTATTAGTCAATAAACATTAAAAAACAAATATCGGAAAAATAATACCTACATGTATTTAATAATTATTTGAAGCTGAGAACAAAAAATATTTACATTGGGAAATCCATAAGACATCATTATTTTATTGGCAACATATTACTGCAGGTTTCCATTCGATCAAAAGCTGACGTCTTTTTACAAGTATAAGTAAGTACATTTAAAAATGCACATAATCATTCTTTTTTATAACAACCATTAGTAAAAGATTACGTAAGATAATCACTATAAAAGTAATCTAAATATATCAACGGTTGGAAAACTGCTAAAAATGTGAGCAGTGTGGTCTTTTAGTTTTCAAACAGAACGACCGCGAGATTCGATCTCAGCACTACGATGCCAAAGATAACAATCATTTTCAAGTTTTAAAATGAAACAGTTCGAAACAGTATTGTCGAGGAACATGCATTCAAATTTCATAAATTTTTGCTAGGTCGAACTCGTGAAAACTTAAATATAAAGAGTAATTATTATAAGTGCTTGTCTGTGGCGTAACTGCTAATTTGTTTCTAATAAATTGATGAGATAAGATCATCTCATTTTATGCACTATTGCACAGCTGGAAGAAATTTTAAACATATCAAGAATGTTTTCTTTAAATATCGTAAATCTGAGAAATGTAATTTTTAACCCTAAGAAATAATACATATTCTTTTTAATTTGAGTTATGCAGGGTGATTCATATAGTTTCATACAACCAGATTCCGATCTCAAAAGGCTCTAACAATAAAATTTTGAGTCATACATCAAAAATTGGCATAAATTAACTACATCGGTTTTTTCACTATTATTAGTAAATGCCATTCTTCGCTAAATTATTCAACTTTACATCCACTGTATAACAAATGTCATGAATGTTATAATTGAAGCAAACAATTGTTGTTATAGAGAAAATATTGGTGTTAGAAACGTCGCTTTAGTTTCATTTTGACAACAATTCCTTCGAATCACCCCGGCAGCTTGTATCAACGTAAAATATTTTCAATAATTTGCGGTTCTTAAAAGGTGGTAGTACCACACTCTGCAACATGCTTTATCTTCAACAACTTTAACGTTAGAACCTAAACATTTTTGTAAGAGTGTCTAGAGGTTGGAATTTACCACCGGGTAAGTTTGTGTAATACTATATGAATCACCCTGTATATGAGTTGAATTAATTACACAAATAACTACTCCAAAGTACAATTTGTCATTATAAACTTTTGAAGGTACCTATCTGTAATTTTCAAATTCTCAAGCAATACTATAGTTTGTTTTTTTAATCAAAGAACCACGACGTTCATTTAGGTTTGCAATAATAAAATTGTACTAAACATAGGAAATCAAGTGATATCTATTGGTTATACTATGGCGAACAATAAATTTAGGCCGGCCTGTCATTGGCTTGACATGAAAATGTAAAGCTGGCATTATGTTCAACTAACCCCATTTTCGATTTTTGTCATTCTTGTCATCGTGACAGCGATAATCAAAATTAAAATTGGGAAAAGAAGCGTGCACCAGAGAGAAGTGCTACTACAAATCAGTTATGCTAGTGCGTCATGATCTGTAAGTTACGAAAAGGGCGAAGGAAACGCCAAACAGCTTGAAAACCTTCAGTTTGACAAACTGACACATCAGTCATAATGACAATAAATGGTCGCTTGCATTGACTTTTTTGAAATGTCAGAAATTTGCCGGCCTAAATTTATTGTCCGCCATAGTACCAGCCAACGACTGTCATTTTTAATGTCCTTGAAAGTACGCAAACTCGCATTTACAATTTAGTCCAGTCAATAGAGACATAAAAATGGCTCCACCTTGCAAAAGGTACAGAAAAGTTTATACTTGGCAGGTATAGTTCTCCCAGAGCTGCAGCGGTTTTATGGCAGGGCAATAGTAATTATTACGCCTGTTGAGATGCCGATACGCGACATAAACAGACCCCTGTCAATCATCATTTTCGTTCTATACCTGTCAGTTTACAGGGTAGTACTTGGACGAATTTACGATTAGGGGTTGTACTTGCGGTTTAAACCTATTGTCGGTGTTGTTAACGTTTATACAATGGTACCCTGCCATAAAACCGCTGCAGCTCTGGGAGAACTATATCTTCTATTAGGCATATTATTACTATTGCCGAGTTTGCGACCTTGGGGGGTTGTCGCTCGCCCCGCCATACTGGAGAAGAGGGGTGGAAAATCACATTTCTGCGATTATTTCATTATCCGTGCGAGATACGTCTATCTAAGTTATTATAAAAAATGTAGAGCGTACAATTCTCTACATTTTTTGTTGTTTATATTTTTTTGTCAGATCAATAGTTTCGTAGTTACAACGTGTAGAAATCGAAAATTTCTATTATTTTTGTACTTTTTATTCTTTTCCACACCACCACAGAGGTAGAGCAATTGGGTGCATTTTTTTTTACGTAGTGTCCCCGGTGGGCATAGTCTACGATGCAGTAGAAATTTACTGTTTTACTCTTTTTGATCTCTTTGTAACGTAGACGGATCCAAATGATCTGGATCGATCGGTTTAGATGAGCTGAATTCATCAGAGTTTATGAATTCGAGAATTCCTCTTGAGAATTTTCCTCTTGTTCCTCAGGGTCATCATCATCATCATCAGGATCATTTGGCGTTTACCTGTTTCATTAGTATACACGTTGGAGTCCGATATTCCCGTAGACGGGCAAACAATAAATGCTCGATTTCTACAGGCTGTAACTACGAAACTATTGATCTGACAAAAAAAAACGTAAAGAACAAAAACAAAACAAAACAAAAATGTGATTTTGCACCCCTATTCTCCAGTATGGCGGGGCGAGCGGCAACCCCCCATGGTCGCAAACTCAACATTAATAAAATGCCTGATAGAAGATACCTGCCAAGTATAAACTTTTCTGTACCTTTTGCAAGGTAAAACTCCCTATTGATTGGACTAATTTGAACGTGTTATTAAAGATGCCTCGCAAAGTCAGACATTTATTAAACTCTCAAATTAGTTGTCATTAACTCTATTAACATGCTGCGCTACTAATATCTCACCCTAGGTCAAAAGTGTACAATGTTTCCAGCTCTATTTTGGGTGGTTCTTCGATTAAAAAACAGATTATATTATACAAAGTGTTTCTAAAAGAGCGTACCTATATCAAGAGTCCTATGGAATTAGAATAAATATATGTATTCGATTTTTGCCACTCTATAACATATGGTGATACTAAATATAAAAAAGAGGTTATTTAACTCCATTAATGATATGTATAAGCAGTTAGGTAGAATTTAAAAAGCTGAAGAAAATAACAAGCAAAACAACTACCAAAGACGTCGAACTCACAACTGATCCTGAGATTTAATAATTTTACATTTGATTGTTTTGACGGCTTCACGGCTCTGCAGATTTCCACAGGACTCTTGATATACTTACGTTCTTTTAGAGACACTTGGTATCGGGTTTTCATTTAAATGTATCCTCAAAGTTGGCGTTGAAGAGTCGATTGTGAACTCACCACTCATCAGGCTGCAGAGTAAAAACAGGATTAATGTAAATGAACACCCGATACTTCCTTCTCTTTAAAAATGTCTTAATTAGTAATTTTTTATCATTCCAAAAAGGTTACAAATTGCAGAAAAATAAGGAATACAAATACATATTTTATGGCAATGCAATGCTGTGTTTAACTAAATAGATTATATTAATAAATGATAGATATTACGTCAGTCAGCCTAGTATAATATTTTGGACTTTTATTTAGCAGTTTTATTCCGCTCGAATTCTAAAAATAAATCAAACTGTATTTGCCGGCACCTTGGCGCATGTTATTTTGTTTTAGCTTGATAAGTGATAACATGAATGCAAAACTTCTTACTCTTTCGGTTGCTTTGAACAACACTTTTTTATTATCAAATGTGATGCTGTATTAGGAAGAAATGTTGGTACGTACTATTATACAAAAGATGTATTTTTTGACAATAATTTTATTGATTAATAACTGAAGAAATACATAGATGTTTCTCTGTTGCTGCTCATCATAAATTTAATTGTACATAATCTGGTAGAATTTAATAGTACAATAATACAATAAAATTAGATGGACTAGATTTTATTGCGCATCTTTGTCAGGACTGTTTTAGTTGTATTTCAAATAAACTCTTTATTAAATTGACGGAGTTGATGTTCGTTGGCTACTATCAAACAGGAAGTTTTCTTTAAATTGTAATAAATAAAATTATACATGTCTTGGCTATGACCCTAACAATGATTATTTAAATCGAAGCCATTTCAACTTTAAAATTGTGGTGGATGGATAAAGTAGAAAATATAAATTCAAATTATAATTTTGATTGGAAAGGTTATTAACTAAATGCTAAATTAGCAGAATTTGGTTAATTATTCGACAAAGTATACCTAATCCTTGTTTAACGCAACACTCCCATTTTTCAGTAAGGTCATTGACAATTTAATAACCAAACCTAATTACAAAAGTAAAATAAAAATATTTGCTAAGAAAATATTGCATAAACAATATTTGGCAACATCAATTCGCGTTTAATATCAACGATCTTATATCTTGAATGGTGACATTGAGTTTTGATTAAATGTCCTAATTCACTAAGGCTGCTAGAAGATTTCTTAGATAACTGACACTTAAGCCTAGATTTGTTACCCATCATTAGTCTGTTACTTGAATTTCCGCATAACATAATTTTCTTACTCTGCTATTTACTAACGGGTGTTTTTTTAAATCTGGCGTCGAAGTTGGCGTTGAAGAGTCGATTGTGAATGCACCACCGGATTACAATTCTGATTAGCTGTTTAAATCTAGCCTTACTTTTTGAGTATTTTTAATATGCAATTTGAAAAATCAGTCTTTTTTAAGACCTCGCTTTTTGCGTTGTATGTGGTTTTAAACTGCAATTTGAAAAATCAGTGTTTTTAAGTCGAGTGATTCCATTCACAATCGACTCTTCACCGCCAAATCCGACGCCAAATTAAAAAAAAAAACATCCTTTATTACGTACTAATTATAAAATAGGATTTATTGGGAATTCAAATTAGTTTTCCCGCTTGTCGATAATCTAGGTAACTGTCAATTCGTGACGTCAGCTTGGGGGTTACTCACGATTGTTGCATTTACCCCCAATACAAATTGTTACTTTTTATGTGGTAGAAGTGAAATTTAGGTGCATTTCTGAACATTTTTACGTGGTGTTATAATTGTGCATTCAAGACATTTTTTTAATTATTGTTTTGTCGTAGTTTTCTAAATTAATGAAAACAAATTTTGCCTTATTGTGCGAACTTCTTGAAGAGCACTGTGTACATTTTTTTTTGTGTTAGGACGAACGTAAGAAAATTTAATAGACAGGTTACACCAGATTAACCAAATTAACCAAAATGTTTGAATTGCAATTTAAAACTAACTTAAAGCCGGTCTATGTTTATAGATGCTAACAATTCTAATGAATTCGCTATTCCATTTATCAGTGAGACATCTGGTGTGAATTATATAAACTAAATTAAGGCGTACTCAAGTCGATGGATAGTTCAGTGGTTTGTGTTTTTAAAACAACAACAACAATGTAATTGAAATGTTCGTACATTGTTTCCACCACTTTAGTAACACCACATACAATTAACAAATTCGCACACAATACTTCTTCGCCTTTCACAACACATCTGCTTTCTCCTGTTGCCTCTAAATAAGCTAAAATTTTGTGTAACCTTAAAAATATCATCACAAAAATCGTAAGAGCACATAAAACCAACAACTTATTTTAAAAAATAAAGCAAAAACATAATCCGGGTCGGGTGCGAATATGATTTGCGGTCAGCTGATCTCTCTCAACAGTAGCGTCCCCAACGGTAGTCGAAATCGCCATATCGAAATCGAAATAGGTGAAACAGTACTCGATTTGTGTTGTTTAATGGCAATTCCTCAATTAAAATCATTCTCATTTGTTCATGAGACTAAAAATTGGATATTAATAATCATTATCATAACAAATATATATACTTTAGGTGCGTTAGTTAAAAGAAGTTAAAGAAATTTTTTATTATACCTGAACCATAATCCCTGTTTTTGACACTAAAATGCCTGCGAAAAAAGGCCTTTTTAGAATCTGCGTCTCTAATAGGTCTATTATTGTATTGAATTTGAAGTCGTTTATGGCTATCTCTTAAAGCACTCGTAGTTTAATAGATCTCTACGAAATTTTTTATCAATATTTCAGTGTATTATTGTCATTTACACCAAAAAACTTCCAAAATGAATGTTCAAACTCTACTTTGTAACATATGTTGCAGGTGTAGTTCCATCCGTTATTTTGAATTACCAATTAATACAAAATTCCCTAGAATTTGAAAATTTAATTTTTTTATTTGAAAATTAAAACAAGGGTGCAAATTCTAAAAAATAACATAAAAAACTCGTTTTATAAGGGCATTGGCGTACTCGTCCCATACAAAACTCCCCTACGGGTCGTTTTCTACACTTGGCACTCGTGCGCCAAATCAACCCTTATAAAACTCGTTCTTTAATATACTATTAAAACACTAAAGCTTTAAGGGTTGATTAGGTAACAACAAATTTACTTAAATTTTGAACAATGATAAATACACAATTTATAACAAATATACATGGCAACGAAACAACAACAATTGACCACTTCTATATCAACGATTAATGACACAGATTACTTCGGAAAAGGTATTTCAATTTACTTTTGTTGTTAGAATTTTGAGATTGTAATGCGGGTATAATAAAAAATAGCGTATGATACACGTTTATAAAGGCGTTTAAAGCACTTGCGACGTTAAAAAAAACACTCCGCTACGTGTCGTGCTCTTAAACTCGTCGCGCGTGTTTTAAAGGCTTCCTTATAAACTTGTATCATAATATACTATTAAAATACATTTTAAATATAAAATATATGTGCAAGCGAAGCAATGCTGCTTAAATATAGTCATAAAAAATCCCATGTTATTTATAGTTGTTGTTAATCGCAACAAACCGGATCTTGGTAAAATATACTACAAATGTGAAATCAAACGATATATTTTTCTTGACAAAATGTCTGCTGCCAACGCCAAATCTGGGAGCAATATTTCATAGACAATTAATACCAAATTACCAATTAATATTAGTATATATTATTTCCGTCACCACAAGAAAAATTGCATATCCGACAAAATATGAATAGGGAGCTTTATGTATCTTGAACAGTCATTGTGTAAGAAGCTCTGCAAAGCTTTACATTTTTACCGCGAGTAAAATTTACAATAACAAACTGCGGCCAATAATAGTACATTTTTGTTCTAGTCTGTTGCAAATATGACACACTCATTATCAGACAAGGTCACGAATGGGAAAACTACGGAAATATTCTTTGCGTTTGGCGCCGTTTATATAATTCGTCGTATGTCGATCGATTCACGTGTTCACCACGAGTATAAAATCTAAAACCTGTAACTACTCCGTCTACTCACCTTCTTTAATGTTTTTGTTTATTACCGTTTCCTGCTTTGTCGCGGTTATATTTCTGTCAGTTAGTTACGTTTTGTTAGCGAATATGTAAATGATGAGTCCATTGTTCGAAACTAGTACCTCCATTTGATAGAGAGGAGAAAGTCGATTTTTGCGTGGGCTCCAAGAAAATGGACCAACTGAGAGGCGACACCGAGCATACGATAAACGTTGCAAAATAATTCCTAATATGTATAATTTTATATATTTTGTTATAAAAATATTAATTAGTCTTTACTGAGAATTAGTTAATAAAATTGTTGAGTTAATAAATCATATTAATTATTTCTTTTCTCGTTGTTTTGTATGTCATAGAATTTATTTTTATAAATAAGATGAATGAAAAAACTATCAACTGTTTTGGTGGGTGTGTGGATCTATATCAAAATCATTGCTTAGTAATTTATTACTTTAAGAATAGTACGTCACAAATGGATTATTTTTTCACTTAATTAAAATGTTTGTTTTCATTAATTATATGTTGATATTTCTCTGTGCGTAGGAGGTTATCACAGGGTGCTTTACATTTTTTATAACAACAAACGATTACAAAGAAAGCTAGGACACAGCCTAACCTGCATAATCTACATTAGGAAAAACTGTACCATTAATCTGTATTTTTTTTTTTATCGAATAACTATAAATTTACAAAGGAAATGTTAAAACAAAAAATATTTCTGTGCAAACAGAAAATGCTTAATAACAAACAGGTATTCTTTATAATAAATACATTTGAACTAACTATTAGAATTATAGAGTTTGGAGAACTTAATGAAAAATATTAACCATATTTTTACTTTTTGAGTTTAATTTGTTCAAAAGTTTATCTTTGTATGTCTACATTTTTTGCTTAAATATAAATAAGTCAAACATTTATTTCCTTTTCTGTAATAAATGACACATTGAATTGAAACGTTTGATAAATCGCCCGGTTTCAATTTAATTGTATACTTTTTAATGTTACGGTCATCTTTTCTAAGGGCGCTAATAGTATATTAAAACACGAGTTTCATAAGGAAGTGTTTATTTCATGAGCCCAAGATTATAAAACGAGTCGCGAAAGGCAAGTTTTATAAAAGACGAATGGAATAAACGCCTTATGAAACGAGTTTTTTTTAATATCGTGCGATCCATTGAATTTGTTGTTAAAGTTGGCGCAGGAACTATCAAGGCATCTCTAGTTTTGAACTATCTCGACAAACGTCACATTTAATGACAATTATTGTAAAACAGAAATTCAGGGATTAAGAGAAAAATTACAATGGTAATGTTTATTTTATTAAGCAATGTTACAACATATGCTGAAAATGTTCACCATTTTGTTCTAAGGTCAAACAGGCCCTCCGTTTAACTCCACTGATAGCATTTTGTAACATGATTTATATATTTATACACAAATAAGTGTATCGATTCAAAAAGATCTACGGCTTCAGTGCCAACGCCAATTTTAATAATAAATTCAATGGATCGCTCAATACTATTTTTTCTATTTAGCACCTTTTAAGCCGTTTTTAAATCAAAAGTAAGAATTTTAAAATTCTGGGGAATTTTATGATTGTTGGCAAAAAACAATTGAAACACTTGTCGACTTTGGGATATTCGCGCGTATTGGCTGACGCTGCCAAAATCCTCTAGAATCTAGACTTTAGAGGATTCTGGCAGAGGAGTCTGGCAGTACCAACATGATAACCGTAGATTGTACAGGTCATTATAAATGATTGTCCCATCGCAGTTGGCGTTGAAAACCCACACAAATTTTGGATGTGCCGCCTGCTTCGCAACGTTAGACAAACTCGTGGAGGGAGAAAAGACTGGAGATGGCACTAATTCAAATACGTGTACCAGCCCGCGAAAACTACAGAGTCATAAAAGGTTTCTGAATATAGATGCTAGGCCAATGGCTTCCTTCGCCTTCCTTCCACACGCATTGTGCTTCTTTATCTAGCGCATTGTGGACTGGGTCATAAAAGGTTGTTGCACGTGCTTTTAGAGGGTACGGATTTTTAACATGGGAAGCATAGGAAATGCCATCTCCAGTCTTTTCTCCCTCCACGGACAAACTAGTAGACAGATTTTCACTACCGCCAGTAGCGTCACCTATCGGCGACGGTAGTCTCACTCATGTTATCAAGTTTGCGGCACAGTCAATTTAGCCACCAACGCTCGCCAACGCCTACTACGATGGTACAATCATTTATAATGACCTGTACTATCGCTATTATATAACCGCTTTCAGCTGTTCGATATTGTTTTTGGTGTCGTAACAGCTCTATTATGTACGCAAAATAGAAAAAAGTTTATAGACATACCATTTCTATAAAAATCGTCCTCCATTTTTGTGGAATTATAGACAAAATATAAATTAACTGTTGTGTGGAAATTACCTATTTAAACACTTTTTGCGATTTAATTAATTAATGAACCGTAAATGAAAATGATACATGTTTGAATGGATAAAGACTGTTTTTATGTGTTTATACTGTACTGACCTAAAACGATAAGCGAATTAGCGTATACGATGTAAAAAGTCAAAAATTCAGACTGATGTGTTTGTGATGTTCCATAGGTTAAAACTGTAAATCACGATTAATTCCTAATAGAAAAGACGAAGTAAGGCTTAGCTTCACCTTGTAGATACGAGAATTTTGTAATTCAATTCCCAGCCATTTAAGTTATACCATAATATGTAATACTTAATAATAATTCTATTTGTGTTAATATACAGGATGTATTGCAAATGGCGCATAATATTTACATCACATGATTCTTTGTTGAAATACAACAAATACAAAAGCTATAGTACCAATTTACTGTTAACCCTCTGTTCGTGGAGTTATTAACAGTCAAACTGGAAATTTGCTTCGATTGTAATGGAGAAATATATTCAAATTGTATCAATAACACATAATTTAACAAGTAAAATAAATATTCTAGCACTAATGTTACCATTTTGATTATTAGTTTATTTGTTATTTCAAACTTTGCTGTTCATAACTTTTGAAGCTGTTGCAACATCGCAACTAAGCTAATGCTTAAGTGATTTTTCGAACTTGAGTAAAGTCAGAAAGTAACAAGGATTGTCATTTTTGAAATATTTTGTATTATTATTAATATTTTATTATTTCCCTCCACCACCCGGCGGCACGGCAATTTTGCCGGAGTACATACACTATTACGGATATTACTATCAAGTAATAGTGCAGTGCTAATCAACATAATTACCGGCGCCTCTCCTCCACATTTTGACTTTGTTGTGTTTTTATATTATGTTCTATGTCAATGTTAAGGAACTTCCTCACGATATGACATGAGTATAATAATATACCTTTTTGAATTTCAACTACCAATGTGTTCCCTAAATCCAGAATTTTTAAATTTTTAAAAAGAGATTGCAGTACTATTCCCGTTGCTGAAATTAAAATCGAAATTTTTTTCTAAACACCAAAGATTTGTTATAGCAACGGAGAGCTCTAAATATTTATTAATTTTTGTGTGATATGTCTGTGTTATATTGTGTGAATTTGGAACAGCTATATCTAAAAGTTATCCTTGCTTTTGTTGTTTATTTAAAATAATAATGTCTAGTCTGTTATTATTGTCATCATTATTATCATTACCAAATTCAAATTCGAATTTTTTGTTTGCTATTCAACGTAGATTTGCATGACATAAATATTATGTGCCATTTTTAATACACCTGTATAATACAATTTATATTTACATACAGGGTGTCCCAAAAATGGCGTACCAACGGTGCACTACGGTGTAGAAGAGATTACCGTAAACGCCAGAAAAATGTTAAAAAAATTCTATTGGACTTATTTTCTGATTTGGCGGTCTTTGAATGTGGCACTTAACAGGTCAATTATTTTGAAATATATGTAGGAAATTGTCATGACAGCTACGTCTAATCGTACATATTATCACAAAGTACAAGATCACTCACTATCAATATCTAATCCTGCATAATAGAGAATTTTGAAGTTTTGGAAATCGAAAAAATTATTTTAAATCCTCTACGGTAACATTGCAAGGTAATGATGTATGAATATACCATTGTTTACATTGTATTATCGTTAATAATAATAATAATAAAAATAATTGATTTTTTTGTCGGAAACATTTTTTCCATATTTTTTTCATGTACATTTAAGCATCCTCGATAAGGTAGTAAGTAGTTTGTACGCCATTTTTGGGACACCCTGTATATACCTATATTCCTTAAATGAATTAAATGACGAAAATAAATAAAAAGGAATAGTAACATTAAACGATTTAAGATATTTTTAAATCTCTAAGTGATCTTGATTGTGCTTCTCCACGCGTAAAGTAATCATGTTAGCATCAGTAATAAGATGAGAATATAAAATACAGCGTGAGTTGGAAGGAACAGCCGAAACACTATGAGTGTATTTACACGTGAAAATAATGTCAAAAAAACTCATGGAGTTTCGGCCATTCCTCCCGACTCACCTTGTATATTGTTCAGTATTATTATTACGAGTTCTTTTAAGACAGTCATCGACTATTTCAATCATAAATTTATTACTCGTTTATTACTCTACCGGTAATTTGTCTTATTTCACCATGCTTGCTTATAGACGGTACTTTCGTACCTAGAGTATCGTTTTGATTTATATACAATAAAGGATATGAGCGTTTGTCGCTGAACATTGTGTCGCTAATAACTTGCTGGTGTATTTTATTCAAAATTCTAACTAATTATAGTAGCTTCTGTAACTGTATAGTAGCGGCCGGGCAAAATGGGAATCTGACTTCTTGATTTAAATAACTTTGGGCTGTATTTAAATAAAACTGTAAGGTTTATCAATTTATCATTATTAAGATTTACGACAGGGACAAATTTTTGCATGCCCATATCTATATAATATATCTTGATTAAAGGCCGACTGTTTGTTTACATCAGAAAAGTTCCTATCGACCGCTTGAGGTCGTAAATCGTAATAATGATAACCCTTACAGCTTTATTTAAAAATTTAAATACAGCCCAAAGTTATTTAAATCAAGAAATCAGATTCCCATTTTGCCCGGCCGCTACTATACAACTACAGAAACGAAATTTTAAGTGCTCTCGTACACACAATTTTAAATTTTGTTGCCGTGATGAGATTGTTAACCAATTTTTAATGCACAACTTACATATTTCAAGCAGTTTGCTTGAAACAACTATTTATAGAATTTCCAAAACGGCTGCCTGTGTCATGATAACCATTTCATTATTTTTATGGTGGTAGTTAAAGCCGACCAGTAAATTTACTTGTGCTAAATTTTATGCCTCCGACCACGTGATTTTCCTGGCAAATGTTTTCGAATTGTTAGCACTTTTGGATGAGTCTAAATAAAATTAGTACGCAATACGAACTGTAGCTGAGTAGCTGAACGGTAGATAATCAAGTGCTAGTTACGGTAGGGCGGGAAAACAGACATTCATTTTCAAGGTAAAATGTAAATTATGTTGTTCTTCTTTCTAAGTGATTAGGTAATACATTTCTTTCAAACCTAGGATATTATACTTGGTTTATCTTGCTTTCACTTGTAGCCGAAGTAGGTGCTATAAAATGTTACCATTTGCTCAAACAAAAAAATTACAATAATTTGCTAACATTTTTTTAATGTAGGAATGCTTGATAATGTGAAAACTAAATTGTAAATGTGATTTACATTCATAGTTGCTTACCTAATTTGCAAATGCTAACCCTGGCATCAATATTGAGATACTTTTGACCATAATATGTTTGTCCTTTTTTTCATGAAGTTCACTTGTGCTGCAATTTCTGAAGTACAATTTTGGCCTCTTTTCTGATGTTTAACCATACAAATGTTATTGGGTTATGTAAACATTCAAGGTACCTAACATTTGTATAATTTTACACAACGATAGATGCATTATTATTTTTATTAAATTAACATAAAATCTTAATTTTATTCATGTTTCAGAATGATTTAATAAGATTTGAAAAAAAAATGGGATTTAACATCTATTTAAAAAGGTTTTTTTTCTCACAATATTTTACAATAAGACATTATTACATTTCATTAATGCTGTTCTACAGATATGAGAAGTCCACGAATAAAAAAAGGTTTAAATGAGTGGAAACTACATATGTGACTCAAATAAGTATCACTAGCATTTTTTAACAATTCTTTTTCTAATCATTTTGTGTATCTTTATTTATTCCTTAAGTTCCTGACCGTAATGTAAATAATAAAAGTAAATAAATTTTAATTGGCCTGAGCACACCTTCGTAAGGTATTTCTATTTGTAAATATGTATTTCCAAATATTTCTAATTAACAGTGACTGAGGAAAATGATATAAAGACGCCTGAGTGCATTTTCTAAAGAAATGACACTTATTTAAAACGCGATTAAAGCTGCAATTTTCGCTTCGCAATTTAAAGTTTCGTAACATTTTGATTCAATATTACCGATGACATTTTTTTAATATCAGAGAAACATTTAGATAAAACAGATATTCAAATGACGAGAAAATTTTCAATAGTGGTCAATAAGCCAGACTGGTGGGTTCAATTCAAGTACTAAAGATTATGTACTTATTAGATAATGCTTTATTTCCGATTCCTGCATTCAGTTTTATCTAAAAAAATAACAATTCAAAAAAATATATTCTTTTTTGTATCCCCCTACTCCTTTCTTTTTCTATCCTTTCCCTCCCCTTCCATATCTCTTTCATCCATCTTATACCCCCTTCCTTTCTCTCCCTCTCTCTCATTTCGCTACATCCGTTCCACATGCGCTCAGTTGTCTCTCTCTCTCCTCATAGCACATTTTGCACCTTCTTTCCTCTCCTTCCGTCCAATAACTGTTTTCTCTTCCCTCGTTCCCACATCTAAATCTCGCCATCATTTTTCTTTCTTTTGCACTCTTTCTCCCCAGGAACTCCAGAATTACACCTCGTATAGGTACTCCCTGTTGTATTTGGATTCTTTGATTCTCTCCCTTTTTTCTTGCTTATCTGTGTCTTTGTCCCTTTCACTCAGTTCTACAGTGTGGAATAAAATGATTTACATCTAGTTACCTTTGCATTACCCTTGTAAAAATACGAAATGCCGCTCTACAAAAAGAAGATAGCCTAACCTTAAAATATATATATCCAAATTCCAAATGTGATTTATTGTGAAGGGATGATATGAATGCAAAGTTGAGATTGAAATTAAAAAGGAGCTAACAAAAGCAAGTCACAGCTAGTGTTGAAAGTGGTCACCAACGTTTGTTACGTAATTCAATTTAGTAAATTGTAACAATTGTCAATTCGATTGATGACATTTATTGACAGAACTAATAGTTCGGCACTTTTTTTTCACACTTTACATTCATCCATCTCCCTTTTGCTCCCAATCTTTCCACTTCTTCACTGGCATACCCGTTCCTCTGGTAGTATTTCTCTCTCTCTCTCCTTCTTCTCCGTGTTCTTTTTCTTTTCTCTCGGGCATTCCGTTAGTGTTCGACAGTCTTTCCTCCCATCCATTTTGTCCTCAAACTTTGGCGCTCTCTTTCCTGCTTTCACTCTCAGCCTATTCCTCTTGCACTCTTCCCTCACTATCTAATCTGACGTTTCTCTGTCCACTCCTAGCACCCCTCTCAAATATTTTTTTGCACTTTCTCTACCTCCTCTTGTTCCTTCCATTCCCAGATCTTTGCCCCGTACACCAATATAAGTACTCTCTATCATACTCTCAAATATCATCATTCATCATTCTCCCCCTGAAATCATCTCCCCACTTTCTCTCTCCTATTCCCCCACACATCCCATTACCTTGTTCTCTCTGATGTGTACCTTATCCATGGCTCTTTCGTTGAATCTGTAGCCCACCTATTTGAGCTCTTTTACTCGTTCTGTTTTCCTTCCTTCCCAGTTCCACTCATTCTATTCACTCTTCCTCTTTCTCTTGTTGAACACCATCATTTTCTTCCTCACATTTATGTGAGGTGTGATTAATTATTATACACTTATTTGCCTCTTTGTTTTTAAACAACAATATAACGGGAGCGTTCGGTATGAGAATGTTACTTAACTATTTAGCTAATACATAATGAAAGAATGAAGCCAAATAGTGCTTTCATCACAAAATTATTTTACATTAAAATGCAAGGTATTAATAAATGAGAAAGTTTTTGTTGTGAGCGTAGTGCTTGACTATTTATTGTTTACTAATTGATTGCATTATTTATTAATTTTTATAAGTTTATTTATAATGTTTTATTGCAACAATTCACACATCAGTACAATTTATGATAATAATTAAAGTTTCTTTATAGCAGTACCAGAAATTTCAATATATGTATGTAATTAATACCATACAAAATATTTAAAAATCAAATGTTACCATGATGTATGAAATAAAAATTAGAGTAACTGCATTCACGTCTATCAAATAAATAAAAATACAAATTGTAGTACCCTTAGCACTGAAGTTTTTAAAATCGCTGATGCTGCTAGTTTACATGATTAATACTAAAATTTTATTAGTAGTAATAAGTTGCTTCAGCTGGATTTAAATAATGAGCGGAAAGTAGATACTCAAATGTACTATACTTAAAACCCGCTGTGCGTACATAATTTAAATTTTTATCAACTTATGTCTTTTTTCCTTGGTTTGAAGGCCAGTGTGTATGTGTGCAAGTTATCTACGTTTCATGCAATGAAAATGAACACGTTGTTAAGTAAAATATGTAGATACAAGTACTGTAATTATGTAACGTGAATCACGAATTGGTGGAATGCAAAAGTCTTAAAAAATACCAAAAACAAGCACGTTCGACTTTGATCGCTCGTGTACCTGTGCCTTTTGATAATTTTATCAATTGGTAGACTGGGAAAGATTCTAGCCTATCGATTTGCGTCATATTAGGTCAAATCAATAACTATTAAAACATAAATGAAGTCGTCTTTTGAAAGTAAGAGAATATCGAGGGATTCGCAAACAGCAATCATTAATTTGATTTATGACCCCGTTGCAGAAAAAATAAAATCGTCTGGACTACGTGATTCAAGAATTTTGGATTTTGTCCAGTTGATGATGCAATTGTGCAAATTCGCAGTGATAGCCACGCGTGAAATGTACGGTTTTTCGGGATGACCAATTTACTAGACCGAACATGGTGATATCAGTGAGGTCACAAGTTCACCACGTGCTATCAATAGCAATGGTGGGGCACCGGCATATCCTACGAACTTGTGTGTGGAGAAAACGTCTCCGAGTTGCCGGCCAGTCTTAAATTCGAACTTACAGTGTGTAGTGTCACTCACTCACACCCAACAATTAACAAATGGCCATTTTTCAAACATTCTAATCCAAAAAAATGTAAATCAAACATTCAAGTAGCCCCCCAAATTGTTTTCCTTTTTGTTTTAACAAATTTCTTTTCGGTTTTGTTCCAAAAATAAAAGTGTTCAGTGGCCGGCTATGTTCGTTCGCTTTTAAATTTGTGCAATATACAAGCATCACGCAAAATATAATTAGGTAAGTTATTTTGTACTTAATTCGAATTGACATTAAGATTTTGTATCCGAGTCTTGGGCCTACCTCAACGCGTTTCAAGGCTCAACAGAATAAATTTGCTGCAGACAAGGTCGGCAGACACAACGCCGGTCTTATTGATTAAACTACAAAAACATAAGATAACAGTTTTTGAATGTGTCTTCCTTCAAGTGAAAAATTCAGATGTGGCTTAAGCGTTAGAATGTATCACGTATACCGTAAGGAAAGTGCGTCCCGGTTCCTACGGCAAATTGACAGTTGTGTAATTCGATCCATTCGTAATATGTTGGATTTTGTATTTTCAGAAAAGTGACTCAAAATAATCACAGCTGCACACATAAATAAATGTTGTCAAATTTAATTTTGAATCACTTGCACCACGTCATTTAATAATGTTCTATTTTATGTCATAGCTATGGAATATCTGTACTGTTACCTAAAGGTCGACGTTTTATATCGTGTAATACCTAAATGATAACGTGATAAAAATCAGTTCATTGTCGCGTGTTAAGACCGACTCGTCTGCTAAACAATCACCAATTACTGTGATGAGAGGTGACTGTACTTTTGAATTTGTATTTGTAAAAATATATTGACTGGTAGCAAATTAGTAACTGCTACTGGCACTCTTATATTACTCTAGTTACCTGTTATGTAAATACTTACTTTTTTAGTTTTTAGTTCTTACCATTTTCTTTTATACAGAGTGTTTCAAAACTGCCGCCGAAACTTTACAGAACATGATAAAATATCTTATACTGAATAATAAATAATTAAAAAAAAAGTTTTTGTATGTATCCAGAACATAAAGAGCTGCAAAGGCTGCAATAAAGGCTGCAATGTATCTAAACACTCTCTATGTAATATACAAGCTGTCTTTAAAAAAAAAAACGGCCCACGCTATAACTTTGCTATTGAGGACTCAAATGAAAAAAAAATTATACAGGAAACGAAATGACTCTAAAAACACTACAAACCTGAGTGAGCATATAATTTTTATACCATCTACCTATTTATGGGCAATGGGCAACTTTTATTTTTCAAATGGTAACCTATAATTTTTTATTGATTCTGTTAGAATTTTTTCTGATTGTAATGACATAAAAAACTATACCCTTTGATACAAAATTTTCGAGAAAAAAAGGAAAATATGTTAAAAAAAGGAAAATATGTTGCATCAAAATTAGATTTATCCTTATTTCATAAACGAAAATTTGTTGGTAGTGTGCTGGACTTCACTTAAATGTCAAATTTACGCACGTTTCATGTTGCAAATTTTATTTATTTAATTATAATTCATAAAAATCATTGAATAATGGCGATCAGTTAACTTGATTTTTTCATTAATATGACAATAAATCTAATTTTGTTGCAACATATTTTCCTTTTTTCTGGGAAATTTTGTTATCAAAGCCACTCAGGTTTTTTTTCATTTGGGTAGGACCCACGAATATTTTTTTTAAGAATGAGAATCACAGATGCATAAAAAAATTGTTAATTCTACCATTATTTAATTTTATTCGTGACTTTCATGTGAGGAGTGTTTAAAACATTGAAAACATTTTTGTATTCTTTTATTAATTTTTTAAACAAGAATTTGTTGAATGAAAACAATAGAGCACGTAGAAGAAAACCAAAGGCAAGAAAGTTAAACTATAAACAAAAATAGGATAAATTGGTGTTTAGTATTAATCATTAAAATAATGCGTTTTTTTAAATAATAATAATTTGTCTTGACTGGTTATTAAAATTTCAAGCAATGTGAATATACCATTTCCTGGACACAATTACTGTCAACACTATGACAATATTAGGCCTAGTTAATATCCGACTGAAACAAGCTCATCAGAGTTTGGATTAGATGTAATCTCCTAATTGTGTCTTGAACTGATAAGAAATCAGACGACACAAATTCGAAAATTTTCCGATAACTTTTTACGATTTACATAAAAATCCACTTCTGTCTTATGAAATTCCTTGTTGGCGTCGCGTGATACAAGTCAGTAGTAGTGGGGCTCTATAATATTGTCGTCAAAATTTCATGTATTCGGATTAATTGTTAAATTTTGTATAATTTATCGACAATATTTTATGTGCTTAAGTTAATGTTTGGAATTTATATTTTTTATATCGTCAACATTTTTATGAACTTGAGTTAATGCGTGGGATTTTATTTTAACCACGACGAAGTCAAGAGCATGCAGCTGGGGTGATGAACTATCGAACCCCAGCTGGGTCGTAAATGTCATAATTATCACACTTCTGCATTTAAAACTGTTTAGTTTTAGTTTTTGGGGGCATTCTGTAACACACCGTCGAATAATAAAGAGCTGATTTTGATGTTTAACGTTTTCTTTCGTTTAAAATATAATTAATTCCCTATATCAGAAGTGGGATCGTTCGAGTGTTGTGCGAAAAACTGTTGTGGTTGTGATTGTGATAAAGAAAAATACATCGCAATGTTTGAGGCTCGCGCCTTTCAATGCGACTTCAGATTCTTCGACTACGTCAGAGTTTTGGATGAATTCTGGGGACGAAATTCGCGGACAAACTGCTACCACGCGAAGCCATACCCGTGGACACGAGAGCATCCGACTGTCCATATTTAATCCAGAAGAGGAAAATGCCAGTGACTGGATCACCGACAATGAAAGAGCGAAAAAGATGTACGGCTGGGACGAGTACGAGACCCTACACCGGGTGTCGCCCTATCTTGTTGGAGAGGCCTTGGAATGGTTCAAAAGGTGGAAGATTTCGGACAGGAAATGGTCGAATTTTATTATCGAACTATGTTGTTCTTTTTGAGGCGAATCGACTTTGGAATAAGGTTTGAAATGGAATCTGAATGTACAGTAAGTCCAGTACTTTTCCCTCGTATCTCGTATGATTGTGTTGTGTAGCCCGATTTTGTCGGTACTTTGCTACACTTTCTTTTGGGCTACCTGTCGTCGAATGTGTAATAATACTAAAGGTCGTCCTTAATCATTTTATTTACAATTAAAAAGTACAACGTTCGTGACTAGTTTTCAGAAGACGATAAGACGAACTGTTTCGACCACCGTGGTGGCGATGGCGTCCTCTTAAATATGCCCTAAACTACCTGCTAAAAGGAGGGTGTTTGGCTAGCAGTACTACATCATAACAATAGGTATGCCAGATGCCAGGACGAAATTGGCTCATTTTAACCCGTTAAATAAAAATATAACCGAGTTGGAACTTGTAAATGCTAATTGACGGGGTATTGAATGCAATAAAACACGAGATGGGGTGACACAGGCTCAAAAATAATCAGTGTCAGACCTTATTTTACTTTTTGTGAATTTGATTATTTCGGGAAAACTTCTGTCGGCGCACGTGTTTATCGAAACAAACGCGTCAGCACCCCATGATCGGTTCACGTCGAGAAAACAGCAAAAATGTTATTTTAATTGTGGTCTTCGCGGACATTTGAGACATGTACTCGGCAAAGGCCGAACACCGTAGTCGCAGAAACGAAAAATCTGTAAAGTTCTTGTGCTCCGGGAGGTCTCCGGACTGTTTGACTGTCATCATTCGCGGAGTACCGGTTGATGTTCTTATCTTATTGATACCGGAACTGATCTGTCACTTGTCGGCGGTGCGGTTGTGCGAAGGTTGCAGCTGCAACCCCGGAGTTGTTTTGTACCCGCAAAAACCATTAATTATTCAATTAGTTCGGAGGTAAAAATTACGGAAAAGATTACGTTCTGTAGTAATTTCCGGAAGTCGAAGTGGATTTTTATATTATTCCTAAAATGACGGATCGACCCTTGTTAACATGTACCGACATTTGGGCTAAGGAGTTAATTTCATTTCATCGTAAGCCTAATAAAGAAGTTAGATTATTTCAAAACAAATTACCCGGTATAATGAATTTAGGCAAATACAAGGAACCGCAATTGAATAAAAGCAACAACAATAATGAGCAGTATTTACCTGAAAACGCACCGAAATCGCTAAAAGATTCAATTTTTGAGATTCAGTCACTTTTTACCACCAGTACCGCTTGTTCGACTGTCACATTGGGTGAATTTAAAATTTGTTTGACGACTAATGTTCTCGTTAGGTCAGGTGTTACCGTATTTCGAACGCAAGAAGGCAAAGTCTCGTGGAATTATTGATGATTTATCTCAAAGGGGAATAGTTTGACACTCTTGCTCACCGTACGCAAGTCCGATTTTATTAATAAAAAAAAAGGGAATGGTTCTTCCAGAATGTGCGTAGATTATCGCGCATTAAATCGATTACAGTAAAGGATCAGTTTTACCTAATGCCTCAAATTGAGAATCAAATCGATTGATTGCAAGGCAACAAGTTGTTTAGCTCTTTACACATGACAAGTGGGTTCCATCAAATCCCGATTAAAAAAAAAGACTGAATTAAAAAAAAAAAAGAAAACCTATTTATTACTTACTACTCAGGGAACTCAGATGAAATCTTTAAAAATGCCTTTTGGGTTAACTAATGCTCCACCCGTTTACCAAAGGGGAAAATTTGATTTAAAACTATTTCTTTGTTCCGAACGACCAAGAGGTTGATCACCGATAAATGCTTTTTGTTAATCTGCTAAACGATTGTTATAGGAATTTAGAATTAACCTTCATCTCGTTGCACCACATGAACATCGCGCGAATGAGCAAGTGGAGTACTACATGTCCACCATTGCAGACGTGCTGCGAGTAGAGTGCAGAGATGGTCCATGTACCTGGTCCGAGGGACTCTGGAAGATCCAGCTTGTCTCAAACACGACGATGCCGAAATCCAGGGGGTCTGCACCACTGCAGCGGTTGTTTGGTCGAAAACGTTCCAACAATTGAGCGTTGAATGGTTTGGCAGTAAAAGAAACACCACCCAACAGGAGGATCATGCGCGAAGGAGTAGCAAAATCACTAGTCAGGAATGCTGCAAGACAAGAAAAGGGCGCTAAGCTGGCCCTATTTTCGTGGTTGCAGACCTAGTGGCTCTGAAGAGAGTGGTCAACAGGCGACACAAGTTGGCACTCCGTTGTAAAGGCCCTTATGAAGTTGTTAGGAGTAAAGTCGCCTGGGAGGTACCTTTTGAACCGGATCTCACCCTTGTTGAGGTGTACCTCAGCCGCGACGGAGCACCTTAAAAGGTGGTTGAAGAAGAGGATACGGTATTTATTATTACTGATGTTCGGATGATGTCACATTGGCACTCAGATGTCAAAGTCGGCACACCAAAAGATGTTGATTGATGTCACGTTGGTACTCAGATATCAAAGTTGGCACACGAAAAGATGTTGTTTGATGTCACGTTGATACTCAGATATCAAAGTTGGCACACGAAAAGATGTTATTTGATGTCACATTGGTACGCAGATATCAAAGTTGGCACACCGAAAATTGTTTTTTTTATTGCTTTGTTTGAATGTCACATTGGTAGTTCGATATCAAGGTCGGCATAATGAGTGATTGTTACATTATTGGATATTACGTTGGTTTCATAGAAATCAAAGTAGAAATAAAAGAAAGTCTGGCATGACACTGGTAGTAAATGTGTGTTGCTCATTGTATTGTAATTACAGGTACCGATCAATTGTGAAGGAACTCGAGGGCGAGCTCCATGCAGGATTGGCCGTGTCGTCAAAATTTCATGTATTCGGATTAATTGTTAAATTTTGTATAATTTATCGACAATATTTTATGTGCTTAAGTTAATGTTTGGAATTTATATTTTTTATATCGTCAACATTTTTATGAACTTGAGTTAATGCGTGGGATTTTATTTTAACCACGACGAAGTCAAGAGCATGCAGCTGGGGTGATGAACTATCGAACCCCAGCTGGGTCGTAAATGTCATAATTATCACACTTCTGCATTTAAAACTGTTTAGTTTTAGTTTTTGGGGGCATTCTGTAACACACCGTCGAATAATAAAGAGCTGATTTTGATGTTTAACGTTTTCTTTCGTTTAAAATATAATTAATTCCCTATAATATATTCTGGGCGAGCTATTTTGAGGTCTTCATGCCCATGCGGTAGGTGGCTGATTCGATGAACTTGTATTTGTATTCTTATTTAAAGATTAAGACATTTCAATATTTAATTAAAGCGCGGTTCACCTCGAGTTTGCATAAAGGTTAAACTTTATGCCAGAACAACATCGCCTTTTTTTCGCATTAATTATGTAAAGACGTGTAATAGATATGACATTTCATGATTTTCATTGCTGACTTGTATAACTTGTGTCGAGTTTCTTGCATTTATCGGGTGCAATCTTAAAGGACAAAGGCGACATTGACGTTTGCTATAAATTATGCCGTTACATGTTTACAAATGAAGTGAGATTTTTCCAGATTTTTTACTTGATTTCCTGTTCTATTTCTATTTCTGTTACGAGCGAACTTATCTATTTTAAGGAAGGAGCTTATCATGCCGTTGATCACAATAGTTGTCAATTTTAAATTAATGGAAGACTAGTGATAAGAATCATTTCAATAGCGAACATACAATTGATGTAGAAGGCCTTTGGTCATATAAGGAAAGGCGAGGTCTTTTTCGGTCTCGTTTCATTGATGTATTAAGTTCGATATAACAGGAATGTCTGCCTACGATGTCTGCTCCTTACTTTTGAAAAACATTCACATATATGCATTCTAATGCATAGAACTGACGAACACGAATCAAAAATAAACAATTTCAACTACTGATTTATTAGAATAGTTAAGCAGTCGCCCCCAGCGGTCTTCCTACAATAGGCGAACCCTTTTATTGCTCCGTCATTTTACAACTATCGCTTTAATTATTCCTGGCGCCAAAGTGGCTATTTTCTTTAAAACTATACTTTATCAAATGCTTTGAATAAAATTTACATTTTGCCAATAAATGAATAAAGAACACATGAAATAGAATAGTTCAACGACCTGTTTACTTAAACACTTATTTTGCATTCTTGAAACTAGACTGGATTCTTAAATTATTTTAGAAAATTTAATTTTATCGCAAGGGAAACGTATCTGATCACGTAAACAGCAGCTGAAACATTTTGCTTTTGTTTGTGCTGTGGTCGCGAAAATTCTTTATTTATACATTTTCAACACTGATTTAAAATTGTCGTTGCCAACTTGTCCTGAATTTTGTTCATTTTAAATAATTTATTCTGTTTTCTAATAGTATGAAATAAACTGGAAAGGATGAAAGATTTCTAAATTTTGGATAATTTTACTTTTTGCACATAAGTACATAATTATTTTCAATCAAAACATACTCGTACTATTACAAAAATATAAATTTCGTTTATTTTAGAACACATACATAATATATTTTTATTTTAAAATATAAAAGATTTCTTCCAAATCGGGTGATTGGGGAATTGTCCCGAGAACTGATGCAGCATTATTAAAATATTACTTACACTATTTTCGCTTGATATTAAAATATTTAAATTTCAGAATTAACAAATTAAAGAAACGGAAAACTTTCATAATGAAGAATGTAATACATATGTTGTCATTGGAAGCCATGATAACTGGATGTGTTTCAACATTTCAACTATCATAAGCCATTGCAACTATGTATTTTGACTTGCAGCCAACTAATTACTGTACCTTTTTGGCATAGAAACAGTAATTTTCCGCTATGACTGAGGCCAGGGACAGTTCAAAAACTTACAATAATAATTATACTGATGAATTTTCAATATGTTATTATAAGAAGTATCAAAATATAATTTTTTTAAGTTATTTGTACTGAAGTAGAGTAAATATTTGAATTTTATACACTTATTCTTTAGGTAAACACCGTTCACGTTGTTTTGGCATAATTAGAGGCCACCTGACCTGACATGCGGACCTATCAAAATGAACATAACATGTTGCTGATTTTCCCACGATGCCTGAGTATCTATCTAGTAAACTAGTAAAACTGACAACAATGCACTAGACATTGACGCTATTTATAACCTCAAACTTAGTAAAACGTAACCTAATTCAACCGACAGCTTTACTACCAAATTAAATGCAAAATTTCCATGGCCTTCCATTATGCCAAATTATATTTATTTTTAGGATTTGCGCACTGCATAATTTGAACTTGAAACGGGGAGAATTTATTTATTATTAACTAGATATTATGTAATGATAAACAAGGGGTTAAGTTTGAACATCAGCGTTGTTTATTACATGGTGGTGACATCTAATTGTGTGAGCGCAACCTTAGTGACCTTTTTTCACAATATTACCTATAATAAATCCATCAGTGCGAGGCATTTGACATTAAAACATTGCCAACAAATGTCGACGAAGACACGTGTTACCATCTGACCGTCTCGCCTTTAACACCGTTCTTCTTTTGTTTCAGTGTCTAATGTGTCCGGCAGTAGCTTATGAAATGTTGGTGTCACACAGTCCACCGGTGTTCAGTCACAGCCCCCCAACTGGTTTTCTCTCTGACTATACTCCCTTCCGTCTGAATACAGAACAATTCTCACGATCCCGAGGGATCTGCCGCTCCACAACGCCGCCCACGTCGCTTTCATTTTCTAGTAAAATTCCGTCTAAAATGCCAGCATCGCCCAAACGGCCCTGCTTAGTGATACGACCTGATGAGACCTCCGTCTCCAGCGATGAAGACCCCACAAGTCCAACACGGTTGAAAAAGAAAGTAGTGTTCGCGGACGACAAGGGCATGTCTTTGACGCATGTCCGGGTTATGACTGAACCTTCTAACGTGCCACCTTTGTGGAGCTTTCGCTTCTTAGCGGAGGTCACGCAGGGGCTTTCGGCGGAACCGGAAGCTCAGACTGAACCCTGGGAGATTATGTTTCCGCAGCCGGCGTCCGATTATGTGGACTTTCGAAAGAGACTGGAAACGAAACAGGTAAAAACAGTTTAAAGAACTATCTTTATACAATTGTGTTTGTAAAATAAAATTTAGCTTCTTTGACTTTCGTATCAAATCTACGATGCATAATTGATTTTGTACTTTTTTACTGTAGGTATCGCTAGAAAACGTAATAGTCAAAGAGACAGAAGAGGTCATTATTGGAACAGTCAAAGTCAGTAATCTTTCGTTCCATAAAGAGGTCGTAGTTCGTGTGTCTTCCGATAACTGGAAGACGTTTGAAGATGCCTTCTGTAATTTTGTACCGAACGCGGTAACCTCTTCAGTCAGTCCAGCGTATGTGCTGTACGATACTTTTTCCTTCAAGATACCGTTACGCTCTAGAGCGAGGAAGATAGATTTTTGCGTGTGTTTCCGTTGTGACGGCAACGAATACTGGGACAACAACGACGGAAAAAATTATACGATTTTAAAGAAATTGCAAATCGCCACGATGCACAAAGCGCACTCGGCCGACGATATTTACAAGAAACAAAAAGAGACTGTCCCGCCAGTTACATCACTTCCGAAATGTTCTGATGTCGTGCAAGCTAAATTAGATTCTTGGTCAGAATTTGCCAGTTGGACGCATCTGGAAAACTCAAGTCCTTACTGGTGAAGCTCATTTCACCAAACAGACAATCCAACGATTCCCAACGACTGAATAAAATTTCTATAACGGTGAGTAGAAAAGTTTCATAGTTAAAGCTTCAGTTAAATTATGACGCAAGGTCATATTCGCAATATTTTTTTAATTAGCTTTTTGACCCAGTTCTATTGTGCGCGACCCTAACACAGAAACTGCTAACCTTAGAGCTTACGAACGACTACAAAATATTTTATTTTTCCATAAATGTAGAGTTTTATCGACTTGCTTTTTGTTACTTAAAAAGTTGTCTATATTAAGTTTATTTTTGGAAATTAGAATTAGCAAAGCTGTTCGTGATTCGAAATATCAAAAAAAAAAAAACCTGTTTAATACCTTTTTCTTTTTTTGCCTTACTTAATAACAAGAACAACGTCGCGTTGACAGGAACAGTTTTTGCAGCATCATCCATTTTATTTTAATTCATTTAACCTCCTATCAAACCAATTTGTAGATTCCACATTCTTCAATTAAACTTCTTCATTGCTCAAGTAATTCTGACAGTATTGCTGTAATTACCAATTAAAACTGTTATTATTGAGCATATCCAATACAAATTTGGTTTAATATCCAAAACTTTATTTTTATATTTATTCTCTTTTTTTTGTTACTACATACTTATTTCTACTACTTCATGTATTGTATTTTTTCACAATTCAACCATTAAGTAAGTAAGTTAATGAATTGTGTGATATGTGACACTTTTTTGCAATTGCAAAATAGTATTAATTATGCTTAGCTCACGCCCATCGCGTAATGCAATTTCCTCATTACGATGAAAGTGAATTTGACTTGCAAATTTTTCCTGAAGCAAATTTTTTTCTTGTTACAGTGTCGCATAATTTCCGTGAATTCAATGTTGCCAAACGAAGCGATCCTGTGGAGGATTCGATGACTGCATACCTCTAGAATAGTCACTCTCTACAACTGATCTGCGTGAATTACAATTTATGAAATTGTTGATTTAACGGTGCAAAATACGTGTTGGTCTGTGACTCAATCTGTGATATAAAATTAAATAAGTTTGTAGTGATAATGATAATTAGAAGTGCCAAACTGCGTTGTTGTGCCAATAGTGCAAGAAAGAAAATATTTTGTCCTATAATGTACCTTTACTGAAGAAAAGACTGATGTAACGTAAATACAAGTGGAACGGCTGCTTACTATATTGTTTTTTTTTATTATATTTAAATAAAATCTTATGAATATCGAGGAGACGTCTCAACAAAACACATTAGATTTTAATTGTACAGATGCTTAAGTCACTGGTAGTTCCTTGCTTTATTTTATTCCTTTAGGATAGAACTGATTTGCAATAAACTTGTATTTTTAATGATTGTTATATTATGTAATTCGTTTTTTATCTTTCATTGTACATATGCGAAGTCTTTTTTTATTCGATTGTATTATTTTTCTCTTCATAATATATACATAAGACACATTCGCTGATGCATTGTTAAAAGTGAATTGAAATGAGAGTGTTTGTACGTATACATGCCTACTGTTTTATTGTATTTTTCTGTACTATTGTAGGTAATATATGCAATTTTTGTTAATAAAGGTGTTGAAACTGGTCACTACTTTTTTTCCCTCATCCATCCCAACCAAGGAAGACCATACTTATTGATGGAAAAAATAATATCTTTAATCTACATCCTCAAAGAACATGTGGCTAACAAAAAAGCGACACAAAAATAGTTTCAACGACCCAAAATCAGTCGATTTACATTTATAAAAAACAATTTATGTTGATGTTTGCGTGAACTGAAATTAAAAATCTGGTTCCCAATGTGAAAGATGTCGGATTACATTATGATAATCGGATAATAAAAGAATCCGATTGGAAGACTGATACGTGAAAGGTTTTAATACATTCGTAAAAACTGAAGACAAGTAAGAGAAGAATTTGATGATTTAAATACCTTACATCGTCATTAATTTGACAATTGTTTTTTATGCTTGTAGCAGACAAGTGTTTACAAATGTTTCTTGGCGTTTCCAAATTATGTCACAACGGTACAAATTAAATTAAACAAGTAAGTGGAAATTATGTGGCCGAAGAGTTGAAAAGTATGCTGAACTACCTGTTCACGTTCACGTGGTTGGAACGTGGTCGGCAAAGTGGTCTGTGGATTAGAGCACGGTTTCGTTTCACTTTTACCGTGGGATAAATACGGAAATCAAGGGTGCGAGGTGATATTTTACCTGTCTGGAATGAAATGAATTGTGACTTTTCTATGGCTCCATAGTCGACCTTATTTACTATACTAGTATACAGTAGATGCAACTATAACGCTTATGTACCACGGAATACGAGTATCACAACAGGTATTATAATATAATACCTGTTGTGATACATAAAATATTATTTTATGATTATGAATCAAAACACAAAATCAAAAATACAGTGTCATAGCGTACATCTATCTAGAGCAGAATTTGAGAAGTTGTAAATTTTCAAACGCGTTTTTATTATAAATCCGAACCTACAAGATTATTTGATTTTTTATTATAATTAATGCACAATTTACAGATTACAAAAATTGTAAATGATAAATAGGTAGTACCGACATAAAAAAACATACTTACTTCTAATATGTATAAGTATTTTTTACTTTGTAACGAATAAACATGTGTAGCAGTTTAGCAGTCAGTCAGGCTAATTTTTTAATTTAATTTAATTAAATGATCCAACAGGGAATTATAGTGCTAGGTGCAGCGGTAGAGTGAGAGCTTTTCAAGCTGACATAGTTTGTTGACCTATTGTGCATTGTAAAGTATATACAGTGCCCACCAAAAGTTTGAAGCAATGGGAATATTTTCTTTCTCGTTAAGTTTTTCGAAAAGAGTTCAGAAAAGTCGACTTAATTTTGGTAATTGTTCACTTTAACTATACTAAATTCAAAAAACTCCTGGACTGTCAAAATTAAATTTTAAATAAAATGCTTGTTTTGACTGTACTTGGATATAAAAAAATTTCGCTAGAGTGTACTGACATCAAAATCTAGTTACAAAATATATTTAGGTTATGTTTTCATTTTTAATCATTGAACTAAAAATGTTTTGAATCATTCATTGCTTCGAACACTTGAAGCGAAATGCAGCATCGAAATATTCTAAATGAATGAGAGCAATTTAATAAAGTTTATAAAAAACACGCGACAAACTGAAAACAGGTAACAAATTAAACAACAACCAAAATCATCCAAAATAAACTAATATGGTTCATTTATTCAGAAGAAAATTATTTAACACTTGATTAACACTTATCTCTCCAAAATTTTGATTTGTGAATCACAAGAACGAACACCAATTCTTAGTTAACAATACTGGAGCGGCTTTGGCACAAATTTGTAATTTCTTCCCGTTATTATCACTTTTTTGTTTGTTCCTCATAATAATTTCTAATGGCCCTCTTCTCTCGCGCTAATAGAACCACCCTAGTTCGTTTTGAACTTTCCATTTTAACCCTTTTACAAAAAACACTTTAATAATTTTGCAATTTATTTGACAATGTCAATTTAAACAAATGAATAGTTTGAAAAATTTAAAAATCATAGATAACAACCGGGCAATATGAAAATAACTAGTGATTTAACCTACCTAACAACTGCAATTTTGATTTTGACAGTCCAGATCTTTATTGAATGGACTTTACTTCTGGAATTTTTGCGTTTTTTCTGGCTAGACAGCCTCAGGGCGTCCTCCTAGATCGTTTCCCACCATTCAAACCTTGTGCAAATGAATTTTCCTTACCCTTTAGTTATACTAAGGCATTGGCGCGACCTTGAAACATAACAAGAGAGAAAAAAAAGGCATTTGCACGAGGTTTGAATGGTGGGAAACGATCTAGGAGAACGCCCTGAGGGTGTCTAGCCAGAAAAAATGCGAAAATTTCAGAAGTATGTAATTGTAGTGAACAATTACCTTAATTTTTTACACGACACATTTTCCGATCATTTCTCTTTCTCGCCCCTTTCCGTTTCCATACGATGACGTCATCGCCATTTTTGTAAATTTCAACCCTTTTATTTTTTGCGAATTTGGATGGATTATTAAGTTCTAACTTAAGCTTTTATACAATGTGTGATTTCTGGGCTGACAATTCTTGAAATATCGATGTTTAACAGGCAGTGAAATTCCTATTTTACATTGAAATCTGTCCACATGATTGAACATCGTTATTTCAATTTCAGCTAAATAATGTTGATATCAACCATGGCCAACTGTATCGATATACACTAGACGTGTATACAGGGTGATTCTAAAATAAGTTTGGAAAGAAAACCGGTAATTGGTGATGATGAGAAGAAGTCGTAGACAAAAAAAAAATTCTTATAAAAGTTTTTTCGTTTTCAAGATACAAATGATTGAAAATTTGGTCAAAATTCCTAGCACGCTGCTGAGTTAAAGGTGATTACCTGATTATCTTGGTGGTTTAGCAACAATAATACTCAAAGGTGCCCGTCAGTCACAAACGTAACCTTACTCCTCTCGATCATTTCCAAAGCAGTGTGCTTGCACCTACAACTTTATTGTGGAGTTGCTGGAACCATGGTTGCTTATAAAATGAACAAATTCGGACAAATTTTCCTTATTCATAGGCGTTGAAAATACAAGGATATATAATGTTTCAAAATCAAAAACCACCAACACTGCATTCTACCTCGAAAATACAACCGACAACGTCGCCAACTTTTGTTTTTAGTGTGTCTGCAAGTGCCAGAAGAAAGCGGGGTTATGAAAGAAAACAATTGGTCGTTTTGGTCGTAGTTCATCGTGTTTTTTATTCTCATTTTATTATTTCACTCGAAAGGTATGATATGATAGCTACCACCTTTTTGTACATAATAATTATTTTGTGTTACGTAAATAAACTCAACAGTTCAATGTCAAAAATGAAACTTATTCTAGGGATTTCTTTTTTTCTGCCAACATAATTCAACAGGTGGTGGATTTTTGATTTTGAAACAGATTATAAGGTAATTTCCTTGCTTTTGATTTCACCTCCAAAAGTCATTTACGCAGAATTCTTTTGTGTCAAAAATACTCCACTTTTTTTTCCAAACATATTTCAGAATCACCCTGTACATGGCCGTTTCATTTTGCAATTTCTCCATAAGAGAAAAATTCCGATGAAACAATTGAAATTTCCCGTAAAGTAGCGACGCCATACGAATATAATTTTAACCACTCTACAATCTACGACTACGTCAACTTGTCACATTTATATTCTTGGTTAGGTAACGGTTAGTTGTCGTATGTTGTTTGTCTGTTATTTGCTTGTCACTCGAAATTAATAAATTATGAAAAATGAACACAACGAAACTAAACACGAGAATCATAAACTGATTGTTATAATTGACACTGAGCACTGAAAGGTAAGAAAATACTTCCAAAATCTGACGTTAATGACGTTCAATTTGACAATTTCAAATTTAAAAAAATATTGTGAAATCGTCCAACAGATTTTGCTACTTTACGGTAGTTCATGGTTTGCTTTCTAGGAACACTTTTATTTTGAAATTGAAACGGCCATATATACAAGTCTATGTATATCAACAAACCTGATTCCTGGTAGACTGGAGAGGGCATAATATGCCCTATCTATAAAAAAGGAGAGAAGAACAAAGCGGAAAACTACAGAGGAATAACTCTCCTGAACACGGGGTATAAGTTGTATGCGTCAGTCTTGGGCGAAAGGATGAAGACTGAGATGGAGCAAAAAGGAGTGGTGCCGGATAGCCAAGCCGGATTTAGAAAAGGAAGGAGCACTGTGGACAGTGTGTACATCCTGGACCATCTGGCACAAAGTGAACTGAAAAGGAAGAAGGGGAGGATGTGCGTACTGTTCCTGGACCTCAGGGCGGCGTTCGACAAGGTGGACAGAGAGTAAATGTTTGAGTGTATGAGAGAGAGTGAGGAATAAGCGAATGGTTGGTGCGGAAGGTTGAGGAGATATACGTGAGAACAAAGAACAAGGTAAAGGTGGGAGAGAAAGAGGGTGAATGGTTTCAGACGACAAAGGGAGTGAGACAGGGCTGCCCGCTCAACCCGGGATGCGGGAACGAAGAGAGAGAGAACAAGTATTGGACGGAAGAGGAGGAGAGAAGGTGTGGGATGTGCAGAGAGGAGAGTGAGACGATCGAGCACATGTGGAGCGGGTGCAACGAAATGAGAGAGAGGGAGCGAAAGGACAGAGGAGAAATACTGAGCGAAGACGGAAGGGAGATAGGTTGGATGAAAGAGATATTCAAGAGGAGGGAAAGAATACAAACACGAATGAGCGGGGGATATAAATGAAAATGTTACTTTTATATTTTTGGAATTGTTATTTTTTATGGTTATATTGCAAGCAGGAATCTGAAAGCCCGTAAGTCAAATAAAGCATATTGACTGAATGATTGATATCAACAAACTAAAACTAGAAAAAACTAGAAAATAAAAGAAAGGCACCTTTTTGAAACCAAAAAATCTAGCAACAAAACACACAAACCAAGTATGGTGGACTCAGAATTATAACGTTTATCATAGGCATAGGCAATATCGTTGTGAGGTTAAATAGCTTAACAAAGAGGCAGGTAATGGATGTAAATAAACAGACATTTAAGGGGAAACGGTATCGCCAAAGTGCACCTCTTCTCACTAGAAGGTGTCAAATACTAGGTAATCCCCTCGTTATTAGTATTGCCTATCATAAAACATCAGAGTTTTGGGTCTAGTATAAGTGTTCATACTGAGTGCCATTTTCTACTTGGCAGTACGTTAATCGCTTTCACACCCAAAACGAATACTATTGCTTGAGCTTCGGGGTGCATTGCCCTTGCCTGATCCCGAATTCTTTCTTTTTGTTAGACAATTGTGGCTCTTCGATTGCAATAAACCTTATAATAGGAGAAGGAAGAGATATTTGGGGGAACTCATTATAAAATCATATCGTAAATACGTAATATGTAGGTACCTGATTTCAGTCGGTTGGGCACGCTCCGAACTTTTGAGAATTCATACTGGTAATTTTGTAATGTGTACCAGGAATTTTGACTCTTTCGATAACAAATGGATTATTGAATTTTCCGGGCCCTTCTAGGTAATTATTGACACTTTAATACGTGAAGGATCGGCGCGACCTATTTTTTATTATTTTGCAACAATTTCGGAAAACAGATACGTTAAGATCCGCAGTAAGAAATGTTTAAATTTGGCCCATTTCTGAACCTTCAATGATTTGACTAATTTATGATGACCGACAGCAATATGTATATGCTGTGCCAACCGTCCCGACCCTCATTAAAGTATTAGTATAGTCCCACAGAAACTCTAGTGGAATTCGACTTTGGTTGTGAATTTATGTTTGTCACTTGAAAAATAGAATTTTATGGTGCAGCAATAATCCTACTTATAAATGTTAATGAGGGTTGTCAGTTTGGGGTTCGCAATGTTAGCTTCAGGCAGGGATGTTACAGGTAGTGGTAGTTGTATTTATGACAAAGGTTATTACTTGATAATAAAATTTTATTCTTCCATTGTTGTTGTTAAATTTACAACCAAAGTCGAATTCCACTAGAGTTTCTGTAGGACTATACATTATAAAAGCCTGCACAAGTCGTTCCCAAATAGCTCTTCCTCCTACTACACATTAAATATTTTCCCATAAGAAATCTAATGAATGATATAATATTTGCTTACAAAACATGGAAGTAAGGAATTCAAAGGTCATTCGTGCTAAGTACATAAATAAGAATTTAATAGTCGATAGCAAAATAAATTTGAGGTTGCTATTTAGAAACAACGGAATATAAAAATACTTCTTAAAAAAAATTGATCCGTCCAGGTTTTTCCTTTTCGTAAAGCTCCCCCAAAATATTAGCATTATTCCAATCTTTTAGAGCTCACTTAAAATGATTCTTATTAAATCGTTGAAAGTAGAAAGACATTCCTTAGGAAATAATTAGTCATTTGAAAATTAGTTTTAAAATTACATTAGTGTACATAACACTAACAAAATATATAAAAAAATAAATTTCCTTTATTTTACTTCTGATATCTTATTCTAGATTTCAATATGATATAATGAAATGTACATATAATGAAAAGACAATTATCAGAGTAGGTATAAAATTACAATTATTAGATATTATTATTATTATTAGTATGTACCATTATGTTCCTCTAAGTAATTTAGTACCTGTCTTGAAGTTTATTATTATAATTTCCGCATGATATATTATATTGATATTTGATGGATATTTTACAGTCTCATACTTCATAGTTGCCCTTATACGGTACGATAGATAATTTTATTAGACATTTTAACACGCATATCTTACGCCGTTTTCATGGCAGTCATTAATAACATTCATTGTAAGAAACGTTTCGAGAAGGTAAGCGAGGATTGTTGTAAATGAACAAAGCGAACAAGATGTTCTCAGCTCCTGCTCCATTTTATTTGATATAACAAATGGCTACAATTAATAAATAGATAACAACGCCGTTTTTAATAGATAATTGAAGCACTTATCCAGTTAAAAATACATTCGTATCTAAATTTTGTTTATTTAGAACGATCATTTTAATCGATTTAATAATACTGATGTATTGATTGATATTTACAATTATGTATCATGATTTCAGTAGCAAAGTTAGTTGGGAAAAAAATATAAAATTGGAATAAGTAATAGATAAATTCGAGTACATTTTTGGGACAAAATTTGAAGGTTTTTTAGTGTAATTATTGATAACTGTATTTATAATAGTATATTATGATACAAGTTTATAAGGAAGCCTTTAAAGCACGCGCGACGAGTTTAAGAGCACGACGCGTAGCGGATTTCGATTTCGAACAAAATTTTGTTTCCCGTTACTATTCCCTTTTCCGAAAATTGCAGACTTTGCAGATGATTAATTAGTTACCTCGGAGGTAAGGGATAGTTATTATTTATAATCGTCTACCTGCCCACTCCCTGGGGGGTAAAATGACAAGCCCTGCTATTTACTTATTTGGAAATCAGTACCTGCTTCACCCAAAAGATTAAGACTTGACCGCCGCTGCAATTTGATACTGCCCTTTTGAGAGTACTTGCTAGGGCTCAAGAAACAGGGAAAGTTTTGCCGAATCGAAATGAAATTGGCGGAGGTGCACGAACCGCACGGACCTTGGCTAATGAAGAGGCAATACTGAATATCGTTGAAGAAGATGGAACTAGGAGTATAAGAGAAATTGCCCAAGAGATAGATATCTCCAGCAGATCGGTACATCGCGTTTTGAATGAGAACGTACTTCATCCTTTCCACTATACTCGGGTGCAACATCTCGAACCAGAAGATTACCCTGCTCGAAGAAATGTTTGTGTTTGGTTGCTTAATAAAGCGGCAGAAGATGAAAATTTTATTTCACAGATCTTGTTTTCGGACGAAACAAGTTTTGGTCGGCAGGGATGTTTCAACCATCGAAATTTGCATGTCTGGTCGTACGATAATCCAAGGACTACTTATCCGCGTGCATTTCAGCGTCGATTTTCCGTAAATTTGTAGTCAGGACTAGTGGAAGATTCAGTGGTAAGTCAAGATTGTAAAAAATAAAGAAAGCGTGTTTAGGTATTCTTTATTTTCAGATCGGACCTTTTGAATTCCCTATGCGTTTAACAGGAGCTGTGTACGCAAACTTTTTAAACATGGAACTGGCTCATTTACTTGAAAATATTCCATTGATTTTTCTCGTAAATCAGTGGTTCAAACATGACGGGGCACCACCCCATTTCAGTCGCAATGTGCAAGGTATTTTGAATCGAATGTATCCTAATCGTTGGATCGGACGAGGTGGTCTACGCCACTGGCCTGCACGATCTCCGGATCTCAATCCTCTGGATTTTTTCTTATGGGGGTACGTGAAAAACGTTGTTCACAACCGACCCATTTATAACGAGGAGGATCTTCGAAACAGATTACAAAAAGCTTTTGCAACAATTACACCTGAAATGGTCAGAGCCTCTAAATTAAACTTACTACGGCGTGCACAACTGTGTCTCGAAATGAATGGTGGACATTTTGAGCATCTCCTTTAATTCTTCTTTCTTTGAGTTTTGTTTGTGTTTCGTTTTGTTATTATTTGCTTTCGTTCTATTAAACTCGCTTCTTTTTAGAACCACCATTTGTTGTTTGCTTTACGACTTCCGCCCAATAATAAATTTGTATTAATAGTTGCGGGCTATACTTTTGTTACATTTATTGACATTATTCTTAACCTACATTTTTTTGACAGTGCAGTAATGTGCTAAATTTGACCATAAAATACAGTCGACCAGATATTTTGAGTAGAATGATAATATTTTTGGAAACCAAGCAACGCCCTCATTCATTCTGTTCTCCCCTAGTTTTTCCGAGCTTGACTAACGGGATTGGTGGATTTGATATGCTTCTAAGTCGATTAAAAAAGCAGATAAGAAAAAAGAATCAGTCTTTCCAGTAATGTTATTGCTGTCGGCACAAATCAGTTTCCTCTGGGGCGTGAGTTGTGCCACACCCTGTATAACACAGACATATAATACAAAAATTAATAAATATTTAGAACTCTCCGTTGCTATGAGAAATCTTTGGTGTTTAGAAAAAAATTCGATTTTACCATTTATAATTTCAGCAACAGGAATAGTACCGCAATCTCTTTTTAAAAATTTAAAAAATTTGGACTTAGAGAACACATTGGTGGTTGAAATTCAAAAAGGTATTTTATTATACTCATGTCACATCGTGAGGAAATTCCTTAACATTGACACAGAACATAAAACACAAAAAACTCAAAATGTGGAGGCGAGACGCCGGTAATTATGTTGATAAGCACTGCATTATTACTTGATAGTATTATCCGTAATAGTGTATGTACTCCGGCAAAATTGCCGTGCCGCCGGGTGGAGGTGGGATACGAAAAAAAAAAAAAATTAAATTTCAGCAACGGAAATAGTACCGCAATCTGTTTTTAAAAATTTAAAAATTCTGGATTTAGGTAACACATTGGTAGTTGAAATTCAAAATACTCATGTCATATCGTGAAGAAGTTCCTTAGCATTGACACAGAACATAATAAAACACAACAAAGTCAAAATGTGGAGGCGAGACGCCGGTAATTATGTTGATAAGCACTGCACTATTACTTGATAGTAATATCCGTAACAGTGTATGTACTCCGGCAAAATTGCCGTGCCGTCGGGTGGTGGAGGGTTAAGATAAATTTCTATTTTTGCTCAAGTGAAGAAATAATTTTGACAAAATCAAAGAAATTCCTTTTTGAGATGATTTCCCTTGCCATTCAACGTGGAAACGCTGCAAACATTCGGGGCACTTTTCCAGATTCCGCATGTTATGTAATTATGATATTAATAATTGATTATTATTTATTTATTAAATTTTGACATAATTATTTGCTCAGACTTTTGAATTGACGATCGAAGTTCAATTTCTGTACTTTGATTTAAAAATTATCACCTCAAAATAACTCTTATCACATTTTCAGTAAAATGTAATTTGAGTCAAGTAAACATTTTGAATGCAAATGTAATCGCAAAATTGTAAAATTTACAAAATTCCGCTTCAAGTTTTATCTTATCTCTCTGAATAAAATTAAAAAAATAATGTTAGATAGTTTACTTAAGAATATTAATTTAACTGATAGAAATATTAATACAACTTTGTAAAAGAAGTAAAAGAATATAAACCCCTTCTTTTGTCCATCACAATTAAAATTAAACATTTTTTTGAATAATACTTATTTATAACAAGTGCTTTAAAGTAAAGAAAACTGTTGCAAGTAGCTATACTTTCGGGAGATTTCATTTTAAAAAACTATTTCCTTACGAGGTTGTGAAAATATTTGGTACCACATTTTTATGATATTGCATATCTGGCGCGGGTCTCTAGCAAAAATTAATTAATTAAATTCCCGAAACACACCAAACCTTTTATTAATTCTTGATGCGTATTTCATCAATGGTTGTGGCATCTTCAGAACGATGAAGAAGAAACTAAGTAATTAACAAAAGTTTGTCTCTTCATCTTTTTAGTACCTACAAGGTTTGATGTTTTTAATTTTATTAGTTACTTTTGTAAACACATTGTTAAATGGGACTGTTTAATAAAAACTTCTGTGATGTACGGTTAGAGGACAAAAAAAAAACTGGGACACTCAAAATTTCTTACATTTGTATCAAGCTTTTAATTGTCACGATAAAGTCAAAATAAAACTGACTTTTACAATCACAATTGACAGTTATCTTGTCAGCTGTAATGCCGAATCTAACTGAATTCTAAAAACACCTAATTAGACAACGCCTTGGGGTTGGGTATTACCATACAAGCAATTGATAACGAGCTAAGCGTAAGCAAAAATACCCACTGTTTTGCTCGCCAAACAAATGTTTGTAAGTATCATACGTGGCATTTTTGTCTTATGTCATCCTCATCATACCATAGCTAACCTATTCGTTAGCAAGCCTGAATTAAACTGTGCAAGTTTGCCAAATTTGGATTTGAACAGTTGTCATTTTTGTCCCAGTTTTTTTTTGTCCACCGACCGTACAAATTATTTGCTTTTAAAAACTTATTAAATTGATGTTTATGTTTTCTTGTCTTCAGTGCTACTATCGGGTGTTCATTTAAATTTATCCTCAAAGTAGGTGTTGAAGAGTCGCACCACGGATTACAGATCACGGATCAGCTGTTTAATTTCACTTCACTTTTTGCATTGTTTGTGTTTTTACTCTGCAGACTGACGAGTGGTGCGTTCACAATCGACTCTTCAACGGCAACTTTGAGATTAAATGTCAATGAACACCGACATATCGAACAGTGTTTCCACAAATGGCTCCTTGTAAATACTCCTAGATAACAACGTATTATTCGTTTTCAATAATACATAATTAGACAAATATGCAAATACATAATCGCCGTTGTTGAATAGATTTATCTAACATGTATACACAATCCCCTACAACTGTCTCCCCAGCGGAAACGTGCATATAATATAGGCAATTGTGAAGCTAAAGTTCCTTTAGAAAAAAGTTTTTACTTTCTGCGTTTGGGAGATAAGAACGTTGGAAAGTGACCAATCACGAAATACCTCGCTCCGGAGGATTGCGGGAACAAAATACGTTGCTAGGAAAACAAAAATAGGTGAAAGGGACAATGTAATTGTGAAGGAGCTTTTTTACGTCCACTTGACAAGCATTACTGTCATTGATTTGTGAATGACGTTTGTGCAGTCACGGTTTTTCTTTTGAAAATTAAATTTCGCTGAATGAAATCTATCGCTGAAATGTATGATTTATGGAGAATGTGGACGAAACACACGGGAGGCCGCCTGGAAAAGCGATTTTTAATCGTTCAGAAATTGGAGGTCCCACAAGAGATGTATGAACGGTGGAAAATGAAGAAATCGCGTTGAACACGTTTGAAGAAAACCCCACTACAAGTCAAAGAGCAGTCTCTCGCGAAATAGGGATGGCGAGGAGTTCTCTCCAAAGGATTTTGGAAGAAAACTTCATGCACGCTTATCATTGCACCCGCATGCAACAATTAAAACCTGAAAATTATCCCATAAGACGAAGGTTTTGCGAGTGGCTGTTGAACCAAAATAATGGGGACACTAACTTTCTGCCTCGTGTTGTATTTTCATTGATGAGGCAATGTTTGGTCGAGAAGATTGTTGTAATGCTCACAACTGGCATGTCTAGCTTGAAGAAAATCCGCACGCTCTCTTTCACACAAGATTTCAAGAAAGGTTTTCTATCAACTTGTGGGCCGGTCTTTTGGTTGATCGTGTGGTAGGTACAGTTTTTTACTTCCAGTGAAGTCATATAATAAGTCTTTTATTCAAGACTGGGTCTTTCGAATTTCCTGCGCGTTTGACGGGCCAAAGATACGCACAGTTTATCCGTAATGAGTTGAAAGATCTAGTTGAGGATATGCCCCTAGTTTTTCGTGCTAACTGTTGGTAGAAACATGATGGTGCACCACCGCACTTTAGCAGAGATGTTATGTTATGACATTATTGGACTAGCAGTAGGTACTCGTATCCCCAGCGTTGGATAGGTCGAGGTGGCTCATATCACTGGCTTGCTCGATCTCCATACTTAACCCCGCTTGATTTCTTTTTTTGGGGTCATGTAAAAAACATAGTTTACAGGGAACCAGCTAATACAGAAGCTGAATTAAGAGACCGATTACAGGAGGCTTTTCAAGTGATTACCCCTTACATGATAAATAAATCGCACACCAGTCTGAACAGAAGAGCCCAGCTATGAATCCAAAGTGAACGGGGGAATTTTCGAGCATCTCCTTTATTTTCGTTTGATCCGTTTGTCTTTTTTGGTATTTTTGATTCGTCGATTGTTCGTTTCGGTTTTCATCCAGTATAGTTTTGTTAAATCGTATTAGGTACATAAATAAATACGGTCCTTCTTACAGCGTCTTTTCCCATTTCGTGCGTTCCCGTTTCGTGCGTTTTTGGGTTCCTACCTGTTTTAGTGCCGTTTCGGGCGCCAAGAAATTGGATAGTGCCAGTTCGTGCGTGGTCCTTTATAGCACTTTCTCCGCAATGGTGCTAAAGGGGTCCAATTTATACCTGTACCTGAGCAGGTATTGGCTGAGGGAAAAGTTATTATAAAAGCTCTTCACGTCTAATGTGAAAAGTGAAAAACACATTTATTTTGGACTTAAATGCACTCAGATAGGTATGTATAAAATAACTAAGTGTACCTTATTCTATGCTAAATCTACAGTCAAGTGAACGGAATCAATCCCAACTTGAAGAGTTTTAGATAACATTATTTGACAGCGAAACATAGTAAATACGAGCAATAAATACGAGTATGTAGGTAGGTACAGTGTGATTGGAAAATGATGAGGACAAGTTGAATTTGGCGCCAAACATTATAGTGCGTTTTATGTTTTGTGTGTGGCAGTTTTGCTTCAGAAGAGCATCGCTGTCAAGATTTATCCATAGGTTTCCGTCAAACCAGGGTCAAACTCATTGTTTTGATTTCGTTTGTCAATTGTCACCCATTTGCAATTCCCCAGTAGATACGCCCATGATCATATCAAGCTTTATTTTTGCTGTCAATACTTGTTACCAACATGACAAATTATTCACTAGGCGCCAAATTCAAATTGTCCTCATTCTTTTTCAATCACACTGTATATGTATCCGGCGTTTTTTTTTTCACCCCATAGTAGGCGTTGAAGTGCTGATTGTGAGCGCACTGTACCTACTGGTTACGGATCACGGATCAGCTGTTTGAATCTTACGTTTTACACGAGTGGTGCGTTCACAATCGACTGTTCAAGGCCTACTACAAGGTGAAATAAAAAAAAAACACCCAATTGTATAATGTCTTTTATTAAAAATATTGGGTGGGTATTCCGTACGTGACCGTATCCCGCATTGTCAGCGGACCAACGCACGAAACGGCACTCGCCGCAGGTAAAGACTTGGGACGACGCCCGAATCGGGAATATTTTCAGTAACGCACGAAATGGGAACGCACGAAACGGCACTAATTCTCTTACAGCCCTTCATAGTCCTTTTATTACCAACAGGCGTATATCATTAGTGCTTGTTCACAATGGACATAAGCTTGACATAAGGTATAAGAAATTCATGATACATGCAGTGGATATATATAGTACTATTAATTGTTAGGTAATTGTTCACTTTAACTACTTCTGGAATCTTCGCGTTTTTTCTAGGTAGACAGCCTCAGGGCGTCCTCCTAGATCGTTTCCCACCATTCAAACCTTGTGCAAATGAATTTCCCTTACCCTTTAGTTATACTAAGACATTAGCGCGACCTTGACGCGACCTTGAAACACAACAAGAGATAGAAAAAAGGCATTTGCACAAGGTTTGAATGGTGGGAAACGATCTAGGAGGACGCCCTGAGGCTGTCTAGCCAGAAAAAACGCGAAAATTCCAGAAGTAGTTAAAGTGAACAATTACCAATTGTTACGTAACTTATGAGAAGTGACCTCAGTAAACATTATTGTTGTGTACAAAAAGGCATGGAGAATCGTATTCGAGTTATATGGACACATAAATTATTTTCCAATTGCCCAAATTTACAAATTATTTTTAGGTATCTCTTATGTATTTCTTATGTCTTATGACCATTGTGAATAAGCACTTAGATTTAATTGCTATTATTAAATACCGATCTTCGCAGATCACCCACTCATCCATCATTGCGATCCGCGATTTTCGAATATGAAATTCCGACCCTCAAACGTAAAATCGACTCGTACGTCCCTAAAAATAAATAGTAGTTTTTCAGCTTCATTCCTTCCTATTGTAGCATACAACGTAAGTTTAAATTTCGGGTTGTAGTTATGTCTGTCAGTGTCAGTGAACCTAACCAAACAGCTCTCAGCATCAAAAGATTCGTTCACCAAAAAAATGTGCACTTGATTTATTTTTCATTCCTTAGCAACACTTTTACTGTAAGCACCACCAAGGCGCACTACACCTGAGCGAGAGCTTCTGGGATTGGTCACTTTGAAACCTCCATATCTATTGTCCATTTACTAAACTCCCACACTGTCAAAGTGTTTGCAAGTTGCCGCACTGTCGTTCAGAGACTAGTAATTTTTACGTTAACGTTGGTGCAAAAATTAGAAATTTCAAATTTGAAGTTAAGTTTAATAAATTCTGTTTCTTTCATTCAACATATTACTTACACGAAGTGGCTGCACAAGAAGAAGATATGGAATGTAAAAGAATACTGTTAACGGCCAGAGAGAAGCAGAATATTGTTAATTATTGTTTGGAAAGAGGAGAATTAACTCTATTAATATAACCACACTTTTGTTGTTGACGTTCTTATAACTAGATTTTGTGTACAGGCAACTGAAAAGGTATGTCACCATAGGTACACTCCAAAGAAAATTCAAAATTTTGACACTGACAGTGCGGGAGTTTAATAAACGGATAGTACCAAACGAAGAACAAAAGACTTACTTGTTTTTTTCTACATTTATGGCATTTGCATTGCTGTGTACATTTCCGTGCACTAGCACATTTCCGCTGGGGAGGCAGTTGTGGGCCATCCTGTATAAAACGTTTCAGAAAAACAATTTAAAAAGTAAATTTTGGAAGTTTGATTAATGATTAATAACAAAAAATTGAGACAAAAACTGGAGAATACCACTTTAGAAATGTAAAATTTGCCGGTCGTTAAAGTAATGTGATACTGATAATGATAAATGTTGTAATTTTCATAAAAGTCTCGTTTTGTAACATCGACAACACGGATATTCATTTAAGTTAACATCTGCAGACTTTCTACGAAATCGTACAATCTAAGCCGCCGCCTATTAGAGATGATTAATTGTGATGGCCTTTAAATTGACAACTAAAAGGCGCTAAATGGAACATGTTCTTTCATTGGCGCTACACACCTTGTTTTGTAACAGTCGATGATATCTTAAAGAAGTGTGCCGTCAGACATCAACAGGACCATTTAGCAATAGGTCTTGTAAAAGTGCATCATTAAGATATCAGAGTCCATTTTTATTTCTTATTTTCATTTTTCATAATACATAAAACCTTGAAAGATAATACACGATACAACATAAATCACAAATCATTGCAAATAACATTTATTGGACCATTACGCTCAATAAATGCCAGGCAGTAATCTCATTTAATTGTTTTCTTCACAGTACTTTATTATTATACGGTGAAAGAAAATTGTTTAGTGGATAATTTTATCATGAGTTTGCATTAATTTGTTGTCTAACTCATCAATTCATTTCCGAAAAAAATCGGACAAATGACCAATTTGCCTTAACTTGTTTTCATTTTTGCTGTACATTACAGTGAGCGGCAAAAGTATGGAATACATTTCTTAAAAATTAAACAAAATTTTTTTTCAAAAAAATGTTTGGGCAGGTCAATTTTAGTTTATAAAAATACATATTTTAATACAAAATAAAATTCCAAGCAGTCATTTGTTTCCGAGTTATGACGTCATCGATACTTTTTTTAAACGGAAACTCTCTATTTTTTTCTTGATTCTGATAGCCCTTTTAATTGTCTAAACGCCAGTATAAAAATTACCTTACATAAGGAAATTTTTGAGAAAAAAAAAAGTTGGAAAAATAAATTTTAAAACGAACAAAAACAAGTCAAAAACTGTGTTAGTAAGTACTTAAAATTATGGAATTAAATGTTTGAATTCCCATCCCGCAGCTTGTTGACAATAAGCAAGTTTATGAAGAAATTCCCCGTTTTAGTTTTATCCCAGCACCCAATCAAAATTAAAATTTTTATACGTTGTGTTTCTGTTAAATGAGTCATTTTCGAAAACGTTTTGTAAAACAAATAACACATACGAATGAAATTGACCAGTAACTGACTGTTTGATTTACCTACTTGATTTTTTGACTTGTTTTTGTCCGTTATAATTTTTTTTTTTTCTCAAAAATTTCCTTATGTAAGGTAACAAAATTTTTATACCGTCATTTAGACAATTAAAAGGGCTATCAGAATCAAGAAAAAAAAATATGGGGTTTCCATTTAAAAAAAGTATCGATGACGTCATCACTCGAAAACAAATGACTGCTTGGAATTTTCTTTGGTACAAAAACATGTATTTTTATAAACTAAAATTGACCTGTCCAAAGATTTTATTGAAAAAAATTTTGTTTAATTTTTAAGGAATTTATTCCATACTTTTGCCGCTCATTGTATACCTAATCTCTTTAGACTTTGGAAACAAAATATTTGCAAATTTGAATATTAAATTAATCATTTTGTTAATAATATTTACATATTATTCATGGAAAACATTTAGAAAAGAACTAAATGAACCTTAAAAAATCATATCCTGTAAGACTCCGCGATAACTCCAAAATTACGCTTGTTTGCATGTTATGAAGTGAGTTCGATTTGTTTTCTTATACATTATCAAATTATGTGAAATTTTAATTATTAAAAATTGGGATGGAGCCGAGTCGAAGACCCGGCCTAGTAACTTACCCGACATCAATTTAAACCAATCTGAATTGACCCGAGATACCTAAAGTCCTCGTCGAAAAATAGTCAATTTTGACTTAAATTGTAAATCATTTTACAATAGGAGAGAAAATACCATAAATAATTCCATTATACCCTCTAATTTTATTGCCCCTTTGTTGTGCAGTACCGACTCAAGGAAGGGCAAACAACAGGTAAACTAACAACCTCTTCTTATTTATGGAATTATTTATGGTAGTTATAAGACAATTTCCTCTCCTATTGTAAAATTATTTACAATTTAAGTCAAAATTGACTATGTAATGAAAACAGTCTTCCTGTGACAAAATTCTCCTTTCCGGCGAAAAACCACGTTGACAAGGCTTTTGTTTCAAATTAATAAACAAAATGTCAGAAAATTATTACTTAATTATTATTTAATTTAATTATTATATAATCCGGTTTGTGAAGTTACGAATCTGATTCCAAGTTTGTTAACTGTGTATTTAATAATTGTACTTTTAGATAAATAAAGCTCTATTTTTGTTTGAATTGTTGATTCGGGAATTTGTCTAGATGAATATAACTCGATCTCCTTTTTTTTCGGAAAATTTTGAACATATTAGACTCAAAGTTTGTTGCTTTAGGCAAAATCACTCTACCCCTTCGGGGTCTCGTGATTGTTGCCAAGCAACAAACTTTTCGTCGTATAATCAAAATTTTCCGAAAAAAAAGGAGGTCTTGTTATATTATAATTTGTAATTTTATCGCGACATCTGATTAGCCTCACTGCAATAACCAAAGTACAAAAGCAAAATATTCGTTAAGTTATAATATATTTCAAACCAAGGTAAGAAAGTGCTTTCTTGCAGACCGCAGGTAAAGATTATAAACCGAGCCGTAGGCGAGGTTTGTAAATGCCCAAGGTCTGCAAGGGCACTTTCTTAACAATGTTTGAATAATATTTTTTTCCCTACCGACACAACTTCGTCGAAAAAAGTCAAAAAAAGATGGTTATATTCCTGATTAAAACGAAAATTTTGAGAATTGAATAGTAGGCTGGGTTATTTGTTTAATTAACTTATCATCGCATTTGAAGATTTGACGTTTGTTCAAAAATTTGATATAAACAGAAGTTGTAGTACCTAAACTCGGTACAGGTTGCAAAGACACACTTGTCATTTGCAACAGCACTTTTATGGCATTAGTAATTTGAAATTACTTTAAAACTGTACTTATACGGAAAATATTCAACCCAACCTATGATTTTCTGGTCCCTTTGTGTCTTTATTTGGTTCAGAAATATGAAAAAAATGCTGTTGCAAATGACAAGTGTGTCTTTGCAACCTGTACCGAGTTTACCTAGTTTATCTCTTGATCTACCAACTTGCTTTATTGAATTGGCTTTCATTTATCAATACATAACTTATTTCACTTTTGACACTTTTGACATTTGTATTTTAGTACAGTTTTACCATAAACATTTCATGATTAACTTTCTTACCTTAGCGAGAAAGTTGAATTTTCTCACCTCAAATGAGGTATCCACAGCCTACATTTCTAACCGGTAGGGAAAAAAATCAATTTAATAGTAAAAACAAGAACAAAAAACAATAAAAAATAAAATAATAAACAAAAACGACTAAAAAATTAACATTAATAGTGTGTGTGTGAGATCCTCCTTTGCGGATGACTTCAAAGATTCTATTTGGAATTAAATAAAGAATTTACGGATCCCTGGGTTATGGTATTTCAGGCAGCCTGTATGGCCTTGGGTAAGTTGCCCTACGTTGTGGTATTGTTGACCATTACCATACAAGTGTCTGAAAAACCAACCCCAAACATTTTCTAAAATGTTTAGATCGGGTGACGCACTAGGCCACGCGAGCACATTAATATTTTCCTCCTCCAACCAATCAAGCGTGCAGTATGGACTGCAGCATGGTCATGTTGGAAAACCCATGGTAAGCTATCCATGGTTCTTTCTATTATAGGTTTGACCCGTATCAAATGATCCCTATATTTCTGAGCATTTTGAATTCCATTTAAAATTTCTAAATGCACCACTCCTTTAGACGAAATTGCGCCCCATACCATTACCTCGGCTTCCCTTCTGTGGTGACGAGCGGCAAATTCTTCTTTTTTTCTTAAGTCATGAAAATAGTATAAATATCCATCTGGACCGTCAAGGCAAAATCTTTTTTCATCCGTAAAAATTACACATTGCTCGCCGTATGGTTTCTAACAAAATGGAAGCGATTTTCTCTATGCCTTTGAGTCAAAACGGTTTTTTTTTTAAGCGACGTCGACTTAAGTGTGCACACTTTTTAATCAGCCTCTGTACGGTTCTTAAACTAGCTGCAGATTCTACTGCTTCTTTAATTTTTCTGGGAGTCATAGTGGAATTGCAGGCTTCGCGTAAAATAGTTCTTCTTTCCTTCGCTGTTGTAGCAGTTTGAATGCCACCTCTTTAAGTTTTTCCATAATTTTCAATATCTTGAACAAAATTATTCACGACCTTGGCACTGCGATGGATTCTTCTAGCAATTTCTCGATTGGAGTACCCTTCTTCTCTTAAACATTTAATATTGCCAATCGTCGGCAGTTAGTCTTTTTCCGCGACCCATTTTATTTTAAGTACTTCAAAATTTTTCGAAAATTTTGCTTACATTAAACTTAATTATAATTAGTGAGGCTAATCAATTGTCGCCATTAAAATATTTATTTTGGAGAAAAAATTCTGTAGTTACTTCTAAGTTGTCAGAAGTGACAAATTGTCTTCCAAACCAATCGTTGCCTACCTTGGTGCCTTGAATGAGTCTAGTAATAATACCAATTAGCATCAAAATTTTGAAAAAATCTGTATTTTGTGGGTGAGGCTAATCAGTTGTCGCGGAGTGTATAAACATTTATTGATAAATATTATTATCATGTTCCAAAACATGAGTGGTACTCCTAACAGAAATAACATGAGAATGTTTTTTTAAAACTTATCATTAAAAGTTAACTTACTCGTACTTATTCATTTATGATGTAGATTATAGAACGAAATAGAAAAACAAAACAAAAAAAGATAATAATTATTATTTTAATACCTCACAAAAACATTTCTAGACTTATTAAGATTTATTATCAGTCTTATTTTCTACTGAAGTAATTTTTTTACATACACTCACCGGCAGAAAAAGCGGAACACCATTATTATTTAAAAATCTATCGTCGCGGTATGTGGTTGCTCTTTTTCGATCAGTCTCTTGAAACCTTCTAACAGTTCTGTGACAACTAGCAAGAGGAGCCTCAATAGCATTAGCTGCATAACGGAAACAACAACAGTCTTCAACCAAAGCTACTACTCTGGCAATATTTACACCAGCTAGAGGCATTTTTTTACATTCTGCGCTTAAATTCGAAGTTAACAACAATAAAAAAATTACAAAAGTTATAAAAATCTAACCAGGTTGCATGGTTATTATAAAAATGGTAAATTTAAGAAAAGAAGGTTTTTAAGCAAAAAATTTGTTTTTATGCGAAATTGCTAATAAAATAGCCTATGCTAATGCTCAAGGTTATGTTTGCTATCATTGCCTCCTGGTCAAAATACATCAAAATAGGTATTATGGGAATAATTTGTTGTTGACTAATTAGTGTTCCGTTTTTTTTGCCGGTGAGTGTATTTTTCTAACACTAATATCTTATACTGTTTCCCTGGTGCATTTGAGCTCACTCGTTATGTTTCCTATAAAATACGCTCTTCTCTATGAAACGCGTTGTCAATAGCAACGTACCTTAGAAAATAGGCAGATGCACATTATTCTATAATTTCGTCGCCAAATTTTGTTTTTAGTGTGTTTGAAAGTGTCAGAAAAACGTGGGGTTATGAAATAAAACTGTTGACAGTCGTTTTGGTCGTAGTTCATCGTGCACTTAATGAACGCACGCTTTAATTTAGCGGTTAAAAGATTCCTTGTTTTTCGAGGCATTTTTATAATTTGATATTTGTGACACACTGAAGGTCAAATTTTGGCGGAACGTTGGGCCAACCCAGAAAAATGAAACTTATTCTAGTGATTTCTTTTTTCTGCCAACATAATTCAACAGGCCACGGCAATCTTCACATTTTGTGTATTGAGGCGCGTCGCCTCAAATAATTTATGATATTTTGGAATAATTTCTGATAAGATGTTAGTGTTAGAAAAAAATGTTGAAGACAACACGTGTTTTATAGTTTAAAAATCTAGGAGCCAGTTTATACAGGGTCATTATAAATTATTGTCCCATCGTAGGCGGCTGTGCGCTATGCTTTAGGTGCGCCGCTACGCCCACTAGTTGTTACAAACATTTATAATGACCCCGTAGAAAGAGAATTAAATATTTAATTCTAATTAAATTTTTGTAGGACAACGAAATATTAAACACATTTTTTTTTCCTGTTTTCGTCTTTTGCATATGTCTAAGTCACGTCCAAAAGTTAGATGGATTTATAGACTTGTTTTGGACCTTCAGGAATTTCGATAAATAGTTCAAGACAAACAAAAACAGTACCGAGACATTATTTACAACCCTCTCGCACACCCCAATAGTGCGAGATGCCAGACCGTCACAAATCTGTCAGCGTCAGACCATGAGACCCATTTCGTGATTGTTGGATGCTGATTATTAGGGTATTTAAAGGGCGGACTAGGTCAGTCAAAGACGAACTGTGACAGAGTGTAGAGCAAAGAATCCAATTAGAATATCTTATTAAAGTTTATGCGAAAGTGAGTTTGTGAAAGGTGTAGTTAATTTACACAAGGTGAGTGTATCACTGAGTAACCTGTTTCTGTTGGTGATGTGGTGAGTTTACCTATTTTAATAATTGATATTGATGATGATCATGGCCATAATTAAATACAATTAGCATGGTGAGTCTTTGAATGAGTTATAATAATTAATTGAGAGTATTGAGAGTCGCTGACTGAGATCAGGGCTGCTCGTGATTGCTAATTAATTGAGGGTCGCTGTCTGAGATCAGGACCGCTCGTGATTAATAATGAATTGAGAGTCGCTGACAGGGATCAGGACTGCTCGTGAGTTATAATTAATTGAGATGATGTTGTTTTCACCATTGAGAGTGATGTTGTTGATTTGATCAGAGTCATAACAGTTTGATGCAATTGCTAATTTTGATATGATTGAGCCCCGACATGTCGAGCTAATTAATTAGACTGTCCAACCTTCCTTTGTTCCGGCAACTGTTCGCTAGCAGAGACCGTGGAGCTGCTAGCGGTGTGAAATTGATTGTGATTACATGGACTGCAGAGACCGGGGAGCTGTCAGTAGACGAATCGAGTGAGTCGCTGAGTGTTATCAGGGCTGCTCATTTGTTTATCGGGCGGGGCGAGTACTCGTACTCATTGCACAACTCCGTCGCGATTGGTGATCACAATTGATTGAGGGTCGCTGAGTGTTATCAGGGCGCCTCGTTTGATTACAGTTGTGCAGTGGACTGTTAGAGTCCTGGGGGTTCTGAGTGAACCCTACTCTTTTCCTTTTCCTAACAACCCTGGACAAAGCTCAAAGAGTTAATAATAATTGATAATAACTTAAAGTACTAGAGCTCAATGAATATGTGATGATAATTGATAATCACCAACGATATTAAGAGTTAACGTTGACATTGTGATGGTACCATATTTGAGATGTGTGTGATTTATTATTGTAAATATGTATTGGTTGTGCTCGCACAACACTTTCAGCGAACTGGTTACTCACCACCCCATTTTATTATTTTACAGGAGGTAAGCCTGTGATAGATGTACCGACCACGATCACCTCGATCCACGACACAAGCCGTTATGACACCATTGTTAACGTAATGTTTACCCAATTATTTTATTTACTGACAATTACCAAATTACGACATCCTGACACTGCATCAAGTTTGATGTGTTATATTGATTGACAATTTGATTAGTATCAGCATTATTATTATTTTTGTGTGCTGTCTCTCTCGGCGAGAGTTATCTCTCTCGCACTCGCATCATAGCTCCTGCAAATTATATCAGAAGTGGGATCTGTTACTTGTGTGCCTGAGCATTTTTGATAATTTTAATGTCAGTGGTCAGTTAAAAATTATTTAAGTACAACTTTAACAACATCTTGAATTGGGTTATTCTAAAAATGGTGGTCGAGGTGGTCGAAACAAAATGTATAAATGACAATTGCCGAAATTTATTCGTTTTTATTTCTCCTTTCGATAAGATTTGAAGATGAGTTCTCATCATAAACGAAGACGCCGTCGTCATGAGTCGAGCTCTCCGGAAGAAAGGAGACTCCGACGCCGTCGTACCCATGAATCTGGAACGACAGAAAGTTCCATTGACCGTTTGACGGACGTCATGACAACGTTCCTACAGCAAACAGCAAATAAATCCTCAGGTTTTTCATGCAGAGGCGAGGTTATACCCGTATTTAACCCCGAGGAGGTGGGACAAAATGCAGAAAAGTGGTGCAGAAAAGTTGACGAACTCCGCGAGATTTTTCACTGGTCTGAGGAGGCGACAATTTATTACGCCCTCGCGAAGCTTCGTGGTCTTGCGGAGACCTGGTACAAAGGCCTTCCAACTCTAAAATGGTCATGGGCGCAGTGGAAAGACAAAATCCAGGTGGCTTTCCCATCAAAAAGAGATTTTTACGAAGATCTGCGCACAATAATGCGTCGCCGAAAGCGTCCTGATGAAAATTACGCCAAATATTTCTACGAAATGTCGGCACTTTTAAGCGCATGTAAAATCACTGGTACCGACGCCGTGTCATGCATCATAGGTGGAATTGATGACGTGATTGTCAAAACTGGGGCAAGAGCAGGAAATCATCAAACTATCGAGTCCCTGTATCAATATTTGTGTTCATTAGGGGAGACACCCAAAACTAACCAACATGTACCCTCAACAAAAACTTCCGACAAGAAGAAATCGCACCACGAACCTGAGATAGGTGCAAAGGAGAACGATTGGAAGTGCTTCGCTTGCGGGAAAACGGGGCACAACTCGTGGCACTGTCACAAGAATAAAGACAGACAGGAGAACCGGTGCTACCAATGTGGGCAGGTCGGACACTTCAAACCAGATTGTCCGTTGAGGAAGTCCGGACAACAAGCGAGACCAATCTAATAATTGAAACAACCGTCGTCGCCGAAATCTTCAAACAATCAGTGCTATAAAAACATTTTTATTCCATCCTAAACGATAAAATGGTATTTTATCTACTGTTTTCTTCATGGTAAAATGAAGTTTTATCGTCTAGAAAAATAAAATAATTACATTTTCACAAGTTTCTTTATTCTTTTTTAATCAAAATTACAAACGTCTGAATTGAAATAACCGGAAATAACATTGTTAATAAAAATTAAATGTGCACTTTTTAAACACTTTTCCACCACATTTGACAGTATTCTCGTTAGCGACATCTTTGCTTTTGATGAAGTTAACGACATCCTCACTTTTGATGAGGTTAGCGCCACTGCAACCAGGTAATTCGTTTGAAAATCCTTGACAATTCTTTGTGCTGCTTGTTCCCATCAAAATTCTGTTACAAATTTCCTTCTTATTTTCAACTGATTCATCAATGTAGCCTTCTACAACCGAATTCGATTTCCAGCCACCATGTCTCTTCATCATAAGCGTGTTAGCTCGTGTTCGCCAAAAGAGTAGCACTTGATCTCCTAAAGCAATGACCAGTGTAAGATTCAGGTAATGGCAGCTTTAAAAATTCCGCTATCATTCGGGGCATCTTGTAAAATGTGTTAATTCCCACCACTTGCTTTGTACATTTTTCATTGCGATAACCCAAAAAGAAACTCTTGGTTGGTGTATTTGCAGGTCTTAAATCACTATATTTTTTGTATAAAGCCAACTTGCTAACTCCTATTTTCGTATTATCCACAATAGTAAACATACGCTTCTTATTCGTTTTTGTTTCGGGAACTTGTATTATCAGAATATTATCTCGATCTTCGATATCGTCAATTTTCATTTTGTGTAATTCATCCATTCTGCATCCTCCGCCGATTCCCATGACCAAGGCAACCTTTAGATAATTTACTTAATATTGAGTGAAACTACCATAATAAAAACACTTACCTTTATCAACAAGTAAATCTTATCAGGTGCATCCTCCAAAAATTTGTTAAAATGTTCCCTCTCTAACACATTTGATTTAATCGGTGTGTAGGTTGAGTATTCTCGCTTAAGGAAAGTCTTCAGACTCAAAAATCTAAAAAAATAAACGTTTTAATTATAATATTCAAAATAATCATTCTTCTTACTTTGATATGTCTACTTGTTCCTTGATCAGTAAGGTACTCTTCAACTTTGAATAACAACTCCACAATGTTGAAGCCTTATACTTTTTTACCTTTTCTGCGAAGTACGATAGCAGGATTTCTTCTGATACACCTTTTATGTTTCTGCTTTTCCTCCAGGCACAGAAAATATTGTATTCTTTTTCATACAACGATACAGATTTTCGCGGCAATAAATTTTCAATAACAGATCTGGCTTCTTTAATAATATCTTCAGGAACATACAATTCATCTTCATTAAGGAAAGATTGGGCCATTATTTCCTCAAAAATGAAACACTTTCACGACGCTTTCACGAAACTGCTTTTAACTTTGTTGATAAACAAATTATCTCGGTAACCGACTCCCATGCCAACAGCCCCCGCTTTGAGTTTCTAATGTTTAACATCCATTGTTGTTTTTCTGTTTTTGACGTTTTTTTGATTGTTGAATTTTTTTGACGTTTATAATTGTCATAATCAAAATAATTCAGTAATTCAATCGAAGTAATGGAGGATGGAATAAAATTTTGTATTGTACACGACGATAAAATTCACCATTATCTTCTCGAGCGTATTAGCCTCTCGGCTTACGCCTCGAGGCTTAAACCGCTCTCGAAGATAAAATAAAATTTTATCGTCTTGTATAATAAATAACTATTACTCAACGGCTCCCCCTCGCTAATTAATATCCATAGTTATCTATACGTTTACTAATTTTGGTACCATTAGGTTTTGTTTTGTTTTTTTTTCCCTCATTTTCTTTTGTTATTAAATGCAATAAATTAATTCAACTTAACAATAGATTTATTCTGACAACTACGCGGTGTCTTGATTGATTCTCAGTTCAAGTAAAAGTGGAGTTATTTGTCCGTGTAATTTTGGGTGCCGCTCGTAAAGAGGTTGTAACGGTGGCGATCATAAATCGCCGTCTACGTTATTTGAAGAAAAAAAAAAATAAATAAACAAGTGAGCACCTTGGGTACCACTACGATCAGGATTTCAGTAGACCAGTACTCATTGGGCGAACGTTTACGGAATTGCCGGGAATTATTGTTATCAAGAAGAATTCGACCCTGCAATTTATGACATCAAGTACTACAATAGCCTCAATTGAACCGGAACCACCGACAAGGAAAATATAACATCAGGTAGTTCTTTCGAAGGAAAGTGACAGTGGAACCTGATGAATGAGAGACATCTCGGGACGAGATGATTGCAGGATGGCCGAATCTGTAGGACAACGAAATATTAAACACATTTTTTTTTCCTGTTTTCGTCTTTTGCATATGTCTAAGTCACGTCCAAAAGTTAGATGGATTTATAGACTTGTTTTGGACCTTCAGGAATTTCGATAAATAGTTCAAGACAAACAAAAACAGTACCGAGACATTATTTACAACCCTCTCGCACACCCCAATAGTGCGAGATGCCAGACCGTCACAAATCTGTCAGCGTCAGACCATGAGACCCATTTCGTGATTGTTGGATGCTGATTATTAGGGTATTTAAAGGGCGGACTAGGTCAGTCAAAGACGAACTGTGACAGAGTGTAGAGCAAAGAATCCAATTAGAATATCTTATTAAAGTTTATGCGAAAGTGAGTTTGTGAAAGGTGTAGTTAATTTACACAAGGTGAGTGTATCACTGAGTAACCTGTTTCTGTTGGTGATGTGGTGAGTTTACCTATTTTAATAATTGATATTGATGATGATCATGGCCATAATTAAATACAATTAGCATGGTGAGTCTTTGAATGAGTTATAATAATTAATTGAGAGTATTGAGAGTCGCTGACTGAGATCAGGGCTGCTCGTGATTGCTAATTAATTGAGGGTCGCTGTCTGAGATCAGGACCGCTCGTGATTAATAATGAATTGAGAGTCGCTGACAGGGATCAGGACTGCTCGTGAGTTATAATTAATTGAGATGATGTTGTTTTCACCATTGAGAGTGATGTTGTTGATTTGATCAGAGTCATAACAGTTTGATGCAATTGCTAATTTTGATATGATTGAGCCCCGACATGTCGAGCTAATTAATTAGACTGTCCAACCTTCCTTTGTTCCGGCAACTGTTCGCTAGCAGAGACCGTGGAGCTGCTAGCGGTGTGAAATTGATTGTGATTACATGGACTGCAGAGACCGGGGAGCTGTCAGTAGACGAATCGAGTGAGTCGCTGAGTGTTATCAGGGCTGCTCATTTGTTTATCGGGCGGGGCGAGTACTCGTACTCATTGCACAACTCCGTCGCGATTGGTGATCACAATTGATTGAGGGTCGCTGAGTGTTATCAGGGCGCCTCGTTTGATTACAGTTGTGCAGTGGACTGTTAGAGTCCTGGGGGTTCTGAGTGAACCCTACTCTTTTCCTTTTCCTAACAACCCTGGACAAAGCTCAAAGAGTTAATAATAATTGATAATAACTTAAAGTACTAGAGCTCAATGAATATGTGATGATAATTGATAATCACCAACGATATTAAGAGTTAACGTTGACATTGTGATGGTACCATATTTGAGATGTGTGTGATTTATTATTGTAAATATGTATTGGTTGTGCTCGCACAACACTTTCAGCGAACTGGTTACTCACCACCCCATTTTATTATTTTACAGGAGGTAAGCCTGTGATAGATGTACCGACCACGATCACCTCGATCCACGACACAAGCCGTTATGACACCATTGTTAACGTAATGTTTACCCAATTATTTTATTTACTGACAATTACCAAATTACGACATCCTGACACTGCATCAAGTTTGATGTGTTATATTGATTGACAATTTGATTAGTATCAGCATTATTATTATTTTTGTGTGCTGTCTCTCTCGGCGAGAGTTATTTCTCTCGCACTCGCATCATAGCTCCTGCATTTTAATGCCCGATTAACTCATGAATCCGAAACTTCAATCGGTACAACCTGATCACGTGTTCAGTTAATCTCGCATTTGATTACGATTAACTTAATTTCGTTTCAGTAAACTGGCCCTCGGTCTATTAAATCCTCGCTCCCTGCGCTCTGATTAAACTACGACCTCGATTTTTAAATCGTCTATAAAACACTTGTTGTCTTAATAGCTATAAATATTTTCGATGTTTTTAAATATTTCTACTTTCGTTTAAAGCCACTGTCAAGAACGAATGTATTTTTTTTTAATTAAGATTTACTTGAAAAGTGTGCGATTGCACAGGAAAAATTGCCAATAACATTTTTTGGCAAAATTAAAATGCTACAAGCTACATATGTATATTTATTTTTCACTTTACTATAATTGCATGATAACTCCTAGGATACGAAATACGTAAACATGTCCATAACAACCGGGGCATAATACAGGGCGTAATAAGAATAAGCGGGCGTAATTAATTCATAACGCCCTCATCAATTCATAATTGCAAAGATGCCAATTTTTTTTTTAAAGCACACGTAGTGAAAAATAAAATTTTGTATGCACCACGGCGTCACCGAATGATTACGCCCATCGAACGATATCCATCTCTCGGGCTAAAGCCCTCGAACTACCAACAATTAGAAATTTTGGCCCTTTACGACACAAAGAAGATTGTTACCGATAATATTTTATTTTGGAAACCACCAGAATGCAATACTAATAGAAAGGAGTTATTCAACACTTTTATACTTAGCACAAGATAATGATTGTGATATTGACTGAATGAAATGCATTTCCATAATGATTGATGGCGCCAAAGCCATGACGAGGTGTTACAGTGGTCTCATCGCAAGATTAATGATAATGCCAAATGCTATATGGCTGTATCGTTTTTTACATCGATCTCATGCAACAAAATCTTCGTCTTCACGTTCGAGTTTAAAGATTATCATAAGTAATACAACGAGTGGGTACGAAATTGCCGGAAATTTTCGATCTCAGATACGAGTATTTGTTTCGGGGACAATTTTCACGAGTGAGCGAAGCGAACGAGTGAAAATTGTCTTAAGAAACAAATACAAAAAAAAACTGCCTTCGAGTCCGTAGGACGAGTAATTTTTTCTGGCAGTTTTTTGAGTTTTGAGTTGCCAGACAACAAAACTCGAATTATAAATGTCAAGTTTACTTCGACCCAAAAAAAACTTGAGTGTAATTCGGTAAGACAATTTAATGAATACGTAAATCACTATGATGTAGACCTACTAGAATCAGACGCTTTCAAACGTTAGGTTCCGTTTTGTCGCTGGAAAAGTTAGGACAAACTTTTTTCGCTGTCATAATGACAAAAACACCGCTGCTTATGGGTTTTTTAGTGTATGAATTAAATTGTCAGTGTAATTTTGATGCTATTGGTCCATTTGAAATGTTTCCTTATTACGATTGGCTGACAGGACCGTTTAAAAAATAATGAGTGTAATTTTGATGCTATTGGCCTATTTGAATTTTTTTCTCATTACGATTGGCTGACAGGACTGTTTAAAAAATAATCTGTAATAATATCACCAGAGAGTGAGAATAAATTGAAAATAATTCGACAATAGCATTAGAGTGCCGTGACAACTGTCTAAATGTCAATAAATTCGCTCTCTAATAAAAACGCGCCAAATGTTGTTGCAAGTGCTTCACTGCAATCCAATGGTGCTACAGAAGTTAGAAAACGCAAAAAATGGACTATGGAAATGAATATTTTCATTATACGGGAATATTTTCGGATCACGAAACTACAGGATGTTGTGAGTACTTACAGGCTTGATTTATTTAAAGCGTTCCAAAGTAAGTACCCCCAGTTTCCTGTTACTATTCAAAATTTGGCTGACCAGAGGAGAGCCATTATGAAGAAAAACTATATCCCTTCGGCAATTTTAGAAAAGATCAAAAATGATGTTGTAGGGTGGTTTCGAATGTATTTATTTATTGTAAATGTACAAAGTGATTTCGAAAACACGGGTCGAGCTTCCACGGAGGTGTCGTCAGGGGGACCTGGTGATGCCTTCGAAGAAGAGGGTTCGGGATGTCAGGGTAAACGCAGTGTCCACTTGTCGGCTTGCTTTTGATTCGGAAAAGACCAGTGACCACAGAGGGTGCTGCTGGAGGAGAGAGAGTTGTGTCACCGAAGCAAGCGCAACTGATGTTGCAAGGGGATGCAATTTCTTTTATACCCTCGTCCGATGGCCTGAGGGCATGCAAAAGAGCGCGCGGAAACTTGACCAATGGGCGAGATCCTGGCTAAGAGCGAGAGCCGCACCGGGAAGATGGAGTGGCGCCCTCGAGAGCGTACTAGTGGAGCGTCACGGAACTACTCCCGGTCGCGAGGGTGTATTTGCGTTACAATCTCCCCCTCAGGACCAATGAAGCGACAAGCTATTGGGCCTGGACAATAGGGTGTTTTCGTGGACGTCCTCGTCTGCGGACTGGAGCTACGGGAGCCGGAGGGTCCTCAACCGGACCGTGGAACTTCTTCAACTGGGAAGTGTGGTACGTCCCGATGACCTCGGAAGGATTGGTTAGCGATTCCAGTTCATAACTCGTTGGTCCTTTTTGGGCTCGTATGGCATAGGGCCCGTCTCGTCTGGGCAGCAACTTCGAGGATACGCCCTGTCGAGCGTTGCTGAGCTGGTGTAGGGAGACCAGTACCAGATCTCCTAACTGATATTCGGGACTCGGCTGACGACCAAGATCAGCGTGTCGTTTTCTCCTTGTTTGTTCTGATTCGTGCTGTTCTCTGGCTATTTCAAGTGTATCAGCGAGTCGAAGCAGCTTGGGCGTGGCTTCGGCTACAAAATTTTCTGACACGACGATACTACGTAGATCGTGTGTGACGTCGTCGACGGTTCGGGGCTCGCGGCCAAACATCAGGTAGGCTGGGGTGAAGTTGGTGGTTTGGCACCGGGCTGTGTTCATTGCAAACCTGATCGCCGGAAGCTTCGTCGGCCACGTGGGGTGGGGCTCTTCACCGATCTGGATTGACAATTGAGTCTTTAAATCCCTGTTTCGTCGTTCCACCGGGTTGGCTTCGGGATGGTAAACTGGCGTAAGAGATTGTGTGATTCCTAAACAAAAGGTGATCTTCTGCATCACGGCACTTATGAATTGGCTACCGTTGTCGCTAATGATTCGCCGGGGGAGTCCATAACGGAGACCGATTTCATTAACGATGGTCCATCCACAATTTTCGGCAGTGGCGTCGGCAAGGGCGAATAATTCAACCCATTTCGTGGCGTAATCTTGGGCTATTAAAATCCACTTCTTACCATCTTCTGACGGGGGTAACGGTCCGAATAGATCGACGGATAATACTTCCATTCTTTGCTGCAAAACCGGAGTTTGAAGTAAACCGGCAGGTTTCACGTTACTCGGCTTGTATCGTTGGCACTCTAGGCAAGTCTTGAGATAGTCCGTGACGTATCTTCTCATTCCGGGCCAATAATATCGAGAGGAGATTTTGTGAAGCGTTCTTGCGACCCCATAGTGTCCGGCGGTGGGAGCGTCATGAAATTCTTTCAAGATCCTGGGGCGGTCGTGAACGGGTACGACGAGCTGTGCCTCTTCGTCATCTCCTTCCTGTGGATAATGATAGAGGACTCCTTGGTTTATGACATACCCTTTTGCTGTCCACGGTTGGGCTATTTCTGGGTTGGCGGTGGTCAAAGCATCGATGACCTGTCTTACTTCCGGGTCGCGCATCTGTTCTTCTCGGAGAGCTAGTGCTCCCTGCACTGGAACATCGATATGAATCATACAGATAGAACACACATGCTTCGTCTCGGCGTCGCATTGGGGGCGTGAAAGTAGATCGGCGAGGACGTTTGCTCTCCCAGGGGTGTACTGTATGGTCAAATCGAAAGGTTGAAGTTGCAGGGCCCACCGTGCTAGTCTTCCGGTCGGTGACTTTAGTGACATCAGCCATCGAAGAGGTTGGTGATCGGTGATGACTACCGTGGTGTTTTCTTCGATGTACCCGCGGAACTTGTTAACAGCCCACACGATGGCGAGGGCCTCTCGTTCCGTAGTCGAGTAGTTTTTCTCGGGGGCGGTGAGTAAGCGACTGGCGTACTCGATCGGTCTTTCTTCGTTTTCCTCCCCCTGGAGGAGAGCTGCTCCTATGGCATGGGAGCTCGCGTCCGTTCTCAGCGTAAATGGCTTTGACAAATCAGCTTGCTGCAGGATGGGAGCGGTAATGAGGCGGTTCTTCAGCGTCTCGAAGGCTTCCTGTTGTGCAGGTCCCCATTCCCAAACGGCATTTTTCTTGAGCAAATCACTAAGTGGCTTCGATATGTTTGCGAAATTTGGGATAAACCGTCGAAACCAAGAGCAGGTTTGTAGGAAGGTGTGGGCGTGCTTCAGGTTGGACGGGGGTGGCATACCGGCAATCGCTTGTACCTTGTCGGGGTCGGGGACGATACCTCCAGCGGAGATGCGATGTCCTAGATATCGTACTTCTGGACAACCAAAGAAACATTTTTCCCTTTTCATGCGCAGCTTGAAATGTCGGATGTGTTGAAAAATGCGTTCCAGCTGTACAAGATGCTCTTGTTTAGTAGCTGAAAACAGTACAAGGTCATCGAGATAGGCGAGGAGGGTCAGGTCTGGAAGGCCGGCCCGAAAGCGGTCCATGAGTCGTTGGAAGGTAGCGGGGGCGTTCCGGAGACCAAATGGCATCCTCGTAAATCGGAATAGCCCAAACGGGCAAATGAAAGCTGTCTTGTCCTGGTCCTGTTTCCGGACTGCGACCTGCCAATATCCGGCCTGCAAATCTATGGTGCTGATGCACCCAATTCTTCCCATAGATTGTAGCAAGTCGTCCATCCTTGGGAGCGGGTAGGCGTCGGGGACGGTGACGGCATTCAATTTCCTGTAATCCACGCACAGGCGTAGCGTTCCATCTGGCTTTGGAACGAGCACGACGGGGGCGGCCCATGGGCTGTCACATTCTTCCACAATCCCTATCTCAATCAACTCGTCGATTTCCTTTTTCAAAAAATCCTTTTTCTGCGGGGTCAAGCGGTAAGGGGGTACTGAAACGGGCGCGCTGGTCCCTGTTTCAATTGAGTGTTCGGCGAACGGCGTGGGTGGTCCAGAATTTTCGAAAAGATCGCGGTATTTACCAAGGAGGTCGTTGCACGCAGCCCTTTCACTTTCTAAAAAACCGGTTCCCTCGTGCAGTCTTAAATGTAGGGTGGCAAACTCTAACGGTACAGGCGGTCGTTGCTCTTGCGAGTGCGGGGAAACCGGAAATAATTCGGCGGTGGCCTGGACAGCGTCGGCCCACATGTACTCGACGGAATCTGGAGCCATGTAAATGTTCCAGCGCCCTTGCGGCTGAGTCGTGACGGGTCTCTTGGGAGCGGGTGGCCCGTAGTTGTCCGTGTCCATTGGTTCCTCTTTTGGTGGAGGCGCCGATCGTACGGTCGTCCTCACCTGCGCGACTTTAATGTTGGTCTCGGGTCTGGCGACAATCTCTCGTACACCATCTTTTGCAATGAGAGGGAAGGTTATGTTTGGAGCATTTCTGAAGAAAAACTTTTTTCCGGCGAGGTCGGGAATCAGACCGGCGTCCTCGATAAAGTCTGCCCCTAAAAGCGTGTTCGCGTTCTCATTACCTGAAAGAGAGACAAACGTTGTCGCGATTTTTCTTCCGCAGAGGACAACTTCGGCGTGAATCGTTGGCACCGTGAGGGTTTTGCTGGCGCCGTCTGCGAAAGTGGCGTCCACCGTCTCCACTCGTACTTGGTGACCTGATGCTTGCAAGTGGTGGAATAGGCTGGCGCTTGCGACACTGGAGCCGGCGGCGGTGTCGAGGAAAGCTGTTCCTGTCACATTCGCTATTGTGACCTCGACGGCGGGCCTGGAGCGGGGTTGCAAGCGTTGGGTTTTGATGGCACAGAACCCGACGTTGTTGGTTCTCATCGTAGTGGTGGCAGTAGGAGCAGGGGTGGTTTGGGTTGTGCAACGAGGGCAGTTGCGGCGAAACACCCCAGGTGCATTGCAACCGTAGCACCGAATTTCTTCTGGGCCGCCTACTTTGGATGCGACTGCTGCATGTGGTGGCTCATTTCTCTGGCGCTTCCGACATTCGTTGGCAGTGTGTCCATGGTTATGGCAGTATTCGCACCTAGTTCTTGTCTTTTTGTTGTCCTTGGGTTGTGGTTGTACGCTGGTGTTTTCTGGTACCTTCTTCTTACCTTCGGATAGGATCGCTTCGATTGCTCTTGCTCTGGAGAGGAGTGCATCGAAAGAGAAAATTTCTTCTCGCTGGAGACGATTTCGAAGTTTCGCCTTGAGCAAACCAAAAATGATGTCGATTTGCCATTCCTCGTCCAGCGCTCTTGACATCCGTGAAAGCAAGTCGCGTTGGATCGTGATGAATCGATCCACCGGCATGTCGTCTGGTTGAGGAAGGTGAAAGATTTCCTGAAAAAGCTGATAATTTGGTTTTGCTGGTGCATACGCTTTTCTAATCAGGCTCATCGCGTCGTCCCATGTGTGTGCCTGATTCTTGACGCCATTCCACCACTGGCTGGCTTCACCGATGAGGAGCAAGGGAAGGCCGGTGATCGCATTCTCGTCGGTGACGTTCTCCACGTTTTTGTAGATAGTTGCCATTGTGACGAACTCTTCTACCTTGGCGGCGGACCTGGTGCCGTCGAACCGGGCCGTGCAGTGTATAAAATTCTTATTATTGGCTGGTGCCGGGTTCCTAGCCATCCGCAAAAACTCCTGGAACTGTTCAGCCGTCATCTGTACCGTCATCGTCGCGTTGAGTCGTGGACTTCTTCGTAACAGGATGTCGCTACGTTGATCGCGTTTGGTGTGAGGTTTTCGAGCCTCGCGTTCGGGCGCCAGTTGTAGGGTGGTTTCGAATGTATTTATTTATTGTAAATGTACAAAGTGATTTCGAAAACACGGGTCGAGCTTCCACGGAGGTGTCGTCAGGGGGACCTGGTGATGCCTTCGAAGAAGAGGGTTCGGGATGTCAGGGTAAACGCAGTGTCCACTTGTCGGCTTGCTTTTGATTCGGAAAAGACCAGTGACCACAGAGGGTGCTGCTGGAGGAGAGAGAGTTGTGTCACCGAAGCAAGCGCAACTGATGTTGCAAGGGGATGCAATTTCTTTTATACCCTCGTCCGATGGCCTGAGGGCATGCAAAAGAGCGCGCGGAAACTTGACCAATGGGCGAGATCCTGGCTAAGAGCGAGAGCCGCACCGGGAAGATGGAGTGGCGCCCTCGAGAGCGTACTAGTGGAGCGTCACGGAACTACTCCCGGTCGCGAGGGTGTATTTGCGTTACAATGTAAAGTTAGAATTGTCAATTAATTATTCTGACAATAATGAAGTTTCTAATAATTTACTCCAAAATTCTGTTGAACCGCAAAATTTACAAAGTTTATCTAATCATAATGACTCTTTCTGTCCAATTATCGATTCACCAAACACCATACAAACAGACATACATAATTTAGACTTGAGTTATAATGATATACATGTTATTAATAAAAATTTTTACTACCATCAAAATTTTAAAGAACAAATTGAAGATGAATTTAATAGAACTCTGAACGAATTTGAACATATAGAACCATTTAATAGACCACTATTACCTAAACAACAAAGCTCCAAAAAATTCTTTGCAATGATTGAAATTTTAAATCAATTCATTTTACCAAAATTTGTAAATAACACCACAAGTTTTAAAAAATTACACAGTATTATATATAGTGGAGCTTTAACAATTATCAGATTAAATGGATCAAAAGAAATTGGCCAGACAAATAATATAAAAATGAAAGAATTACCAAAATGGGAACAAAGACTAAATAAACGTATTAATAATATCAGACGAGATTTAGGTAGAATAACTCAATATTTAAAGGGTATAAATTCTAATCATCTAAATAATTGTATTCAATCCATTTTAAATAACAACCGAATACATTGTTTAAAATATAATGAATATAATAAAACATTAATAGAAATCAAAGACACTTTATTACAGAAGTTACATATTTATTCTAAACGACTCAAAAGATATAAAAATAATAAACAACGGAAATTTGAAAACAAACTATTTAGAAATAATGAGAAGTTGTTTTACAAAAATTTAACAGATAATAAAACTCAAACTAATAATGGTACACCAAATATAAACGAAATTAAAGAATTCTGGTCAAACATATGGTCAAATGAAGTTCAATTTAATAATCAGGCAGAATGGATTCCTCATTTAGAAAATGATATACCAGATAGTAATAATCCACATCATATTCAAATTAGCCTTGAAATTTTAGTTAAAAATATTAATAGTTCACATAATTGGAAATCCCCTGGAGGTGACCAAATTCATAACTTTTGGTTAAAAAAATTTACTTGTATTCATAAATGCTTACTTGATCACTTTAACAGATTTATTAGGGAACCTAACACATTTCCAGAGTTTTTGGCCCATGGTATAACATATCTGAAACCAAAAGATTCCGATACTAAAAATCCATCAAAATATAGGCCAATCACATGTCTACCTACAATTTATAAAATTATGACATCTTGCATTAAAGTAATAATTTACGACCATTGTCAAAAATTAAATATACTTAATGAAGAACAAAAAGGTTGTGTTAAAGAGTGTTTTGGTTGTAAAGAACAACTCATAATAGATACGGTAATAATGGAACAAGCTAGAAAAAATAATAGAAATATTTATACCGCATTCATAGACTACAAAAAAGCCTATGATTCAGTACCACATTCATGGTTAATTAAAATTCTTAAAATTTATAAAATTAATTTGGATTTGATTAACTTTTTATCTCATGTTATGACATTTTGGAGAACTACTTTACATTTATCAATAAACAATACTAAATTAAAATCCGAGCCTATTCAAATTAAACGGGGGATTTATCAAGGAGATTCTTTAAGTCCTTTATGGTTTTGTCTAGCCATTAATCCTTTGACAAATCTATTAAATAGCACTCGATATGGTTTCAATATTAGACTTAATAATACCACACTATCCAAATTAAATCACCTTCTCTATATGGATGACATAAAACTTTATGCATCAAAAAAGAATCACATTTTATCTTTACTAACAATAACTGAAAATTTCTCAAATGATATTGGGATGAGTTTTGGTATTGATAAGTGTAAAATGCAATCAATATGTCGCGGTCATTACGAACATTTAGAATATATAACTCAAGAAGGAGAAATCATTAAAAATTTAAATAAAGGAGAATTTTATAAATATTTAGGTATTAATCAATCAAATCATATTCAACACTCAATTATAAAAGAAAATTTAGAAAAGCAATTTTATTTAAGAATTAAATCTATTTTAAAATCAAAATTAAACGGTAATAATTTAATTAAAGCAGTTAATACATATGCTGTTCCATTACTGACCTATTCTTTCGGTGTTATAAAATGGTCCAAAACTAATTTACAGAACATAAACATTAAAACTAGAGTTCTTTTTACCAAATTTAGTAAACGCCATCCTAAATCTGCTATTGAAAGATTTAATTTACCACGCGAAAACGGTGGTAGGGGTTTTTCAAATCTAGAAATACTGCTAAAAAATCAAATTGCTTCACTAAAAAATTATTTCCTCAATAGAGCTCGTGATAACACCTTTTTCAATGCTTTGGTTTCAGCCGATAAAGGCTACACACCTTTAAATTTAAGTGATAATATAATTTCAGACATTGTTAAGCCAAATATACCTGACACAATAGCAAATATAAAACAGAAGTCTTTACATGGGAGATATTTTAAAGAACTGGAACAACCAGAAGTTAATATTCAGGCATCTCATGCATGGCTTAAGAAATCAAATATTCACCCTGAGACGGAGGGTTTTATATTTTATATACAAGATCGTGTTATAAATACAAGAAATTATAAAAAACACATATGCGGTTTACAATCGATAATTGATAAATGTAGGATTTGCGGAACTGAAGGGGAAACAATTGAACACATTATTTCTTCTTGCACCGTTTTGGCTCAAAGCGAATATAAAAAACGACACGATATATTCGCTAAAATTATACACATGAATTTAGCTGTTAAATTCAATTTATTAAAGAATACACAACCACATTATAGTTATACACCAGAAAGTTGTTTGGAAAATGACAGTTACAAGTTATATTTTGATAGAACAATTTTAACTGACATTCATATTAAGCATAACAGACCAGACATTATAATTTTAAATAAACAACAAAAGCAAGCATATCTTTTAGATATAGCTGTTCCAAATTCACATAATATAACACAGACATATAACACAAAAATTAATAAATATTTAGAGCTGTCCGTTGCTATGAGAAATCTTTGGTGTTTAGAAAAAATTTCGATTTTACCACTTGTAATTTCAGCAACGGGAATAGTACCGTAATCTCTTTTTAAAAATTTAAAAATTCTGGATTTAGATAACACATTGGTAGTTGAAATTCAAAAAGGTATATTATTATACTCATGTCACATCGTGAGGAAGTTCCTTAACATTGACACAGAACATAATACACAACAAAGTCAAAATGCGGAGGCAAGACGCCGGTAATTATGTTGATAAGCACTGCACTATTACTTGATAGTAATATCCGTAATAGTGTATGTACTCCGGCAAAATTGCCGTGCCGCCGGGTGGAGGTGGGATAGTAGGTTTACATTTCGTAAAATATGCGTAAATATGAACTCTTCGTTCCGTTCGAAAAGAAAACCGTGGGAGAGAATTTTTCATTTTCGAACAAAACTTGTGTTGAATATATCGGGTGTTCATTTAATATTCTGATAGCATTACCTATGGAAATATTTTGTTTCTGTGAAGGGATGTCGTCGTTTGAACTTCCCATTAGTAAAATTAGAGTAGAACTGTCAATTTTGACATTTGCGTTCAGACAAGTTTACTGTTTGCTGGTGTTCACGTTAGAGCAGGAAACGTTTTGATTGAAAGTTATTTTCGCAATGGTTTGAAAGTGAATGGTTCATGGATCTACTCCGTACAAAACTGCTTAGAAGAGTTTATCGCCGAATTTCCCAATGTTATTGTTGACGGAAAACTTTCGAAGATAACCTGAACCGGTGGGTAACTAGAAGCGTTTACCAAAGAAAAACCACAGGTCAGCCGCTAAAACGCACTGCTGCAGTTAGTGCAGTTATTGAAACTGTAAGAGAAATAATGCAAAATGCTCCCCAAGTCCCCACACTTCAGTGCGTCAGTTATCGCAATGCAACAGACTGAACCTTATGTAGGAAAGCAGGAACGTGCCACAAATTGTTACGAAAAGAAGAAGGTAGACATTTCCAGCACCTCATTTAATAAACTGATTAATTTGTGCGTGAATTGTAATTGTGTTACTTTTATTTTATCATAATTCGTGTCAGGCTGTTATTTTTTAGTGAGGTTATGTCGTATTTTAACGCTGCGACATCCGTTTTTCAAAAGAAAAGATTTCCATAGGTGATGCTACCAGAATATTTACCTAACAGACGAGATATCTTCATTAACAGAATTTATTGTTCGCTGCTGGAGTTTTCCAACAATTAAATACAGAATGATTCTGAAATAAGTTTGGAAAAAATGTGGGATATCCTTACACAAAATAATTCTGCGTAAATGACTTTTGGGCGTGAAATCAAAAGAATGGAAATTACCGCATATCCTTGTAAAGAGCGATCAAATTAATTTGTAATCGAGTTATCCATGAATCCAAAATCGTATGTAGTTACTTGAACTCCACGCTCCAATAAACACAGCTTAAAACACGGGTTAGATCTCGACATATCAATCGCAAAAACATACGGATTCAAAGCTATGGATGACTCGATTACAAATTAATTGCTCGATATTTTCGATGCCTATGAATAGGGAAAATTTGTCCGAATTTGTTCACTTCATTAGCAATCATTGTTACATCAACTCCAGAGTAAAGTCGTAGGGGCAAGTACACTGCTTTGTAAATGTTTCTATGGAAATGATCGAAAGGAAGAATAGTGTCACGTTTGTGACAGACCTTTTACCTTTGATTGTTATTGTTGCTAAACTACCAATTAATCACCTTTAAGTTAGCGGCGGGCGTACTAGCAATTTTGACCAAATTTTGTATCTCGAAAACGAAAACACTTTTGAAAATGTTTTTTTTGTCTATGCCTTATTCTCATCATCAGAAATTACCGTTTTTTTTTGGAAACTTATTCCGAATCACATTGTATATACAGATGTTATTGAAAGTTGTACAGATATTTTACCCACGAGCTACTGGCTTCATGTAGAACTTGGAAAAAATATTTAAAAAATTCTATGTCAAATTTTTTGAGCTACAATTTTTTTTAATTGCTTCTAGTCTTCTACGTTGTCAAACAACCTCGTAGGTAAAATTTCGGCAGATTTTAAAAATACACCGTGTATATCATGTTTTATAAAACGTACACCATTGTGGTTTCCTTGTTTTAAAGCATATTTCCAATAGGTTACTTGGCATTGGCGTACATTTTATAAAACATGATATAGGTACAGGGTGTATTTTTAAAATGTGCTGAAATTTTACCTGCGAGGTTGTAGGACAACGTAGAAAACTAAAAGCAATTTAAAAAAATTGTAGCTCAAAAAATAAATGTTATTTTATTTCTTGACATCGAATTTTTTAAATATTTTTTCCGAGTTCTACATGAAGCCAGTAGCTCGTGGTTTAAATATCTGTACAACTTTCAATAACACCCTGTACAGTTTATGAGGCCCCAATATTGATATAATTACAGCGCATTACAGGGTTATAAGGATTTACTAAACTGCTGGTGTTTAAGGGATTTTTTAAAAAGAATTACATTTTGATCAAGTGTGCTTAGAGAAAATAAATTCGATTTATTTCAATTCATACCTTAAAGGTGTTGACATCATTTATTTACTAAATCATACTGATGTGAACTAACGTATGCGTCTATGGTTGCAATCAAAACAAATAACAGAAATAAACTCGATCTTGAAGATGATATCATCGTGTACCTATGTATCAAACACAGTGCCTAGATCTATTGATTGATTATTGTTATCGTAAACCAAGCACATGAATCGTACTGATTAAACGGATAATCCTAGATTTCATTTTTGAATACGAATACAGTGCTGATATCATCGTGTCTTCAAATACATTCGGAATTAGAGTAGGTTGTGGTTTATACAGGGTGTATAAAGTGTTTACCCGCCTATAGGTAAGGGCGAAAATTTTCTGTTGTGATAGAAACGGAACTTTGTAAAAAGGTTACATTGTTACCGAAAAAAGTAAATAATGAAAATTAAAATTCTCATGGTTACGAAAAAATAGAGACTAGTAATCATAAAAAACGACTCGTTTGGTAAAAACTGGGGGGGCAAAAAATCTTGGCTCTTTTGCGGATTTTCCAAATGTTAAGGAGAAAAGTTTCATAAATAGGCGAATTCTTCCACTGGTTAAAATTAACACACGTATTTCAGATACACCCTGTATATTTTGTCTAGTAACGATTGGTAGACATTTGAGTACTGACAGTTGTCAAATTAATTCAAATTACAAAAGTTGTGAGGTATTCATTTATAATTTTTATAACATATTTACAGGGTGTCTCAAAATTCCCGAATTCCGAATTCAGAGCGTGGTAGGGAAGGACCCAGTGGAGCTCGAAAATACTTAGAAAATAAATCCCTCTTCCTGAAGAAGATATACAGGGTGATCAAATTTTTTTTTAAATGCTCTAGCAACTTTATTTCTTGTCCGATTTCAATAAGCGGTACATCAAATGAAAAGGCGTTTAAGGTATGTACTATGAACTGCCATATAATATTTATTTTTTAAAGAAGCAATTTAAGTGAGGTGATATTTAACTTTCTTATTTTAAATTGTGACATATGTTTTTCATTACTTATTTTGAAAGTCACTATTTTTCTAAACATCCCTGTGTAAAAATATTATTTGTTTTTTGAAAAGTTTTGAAGAAATAAAAATGTTTAATAAACAATAATTGAGACATTTTAATGAAAAAGCGAATAAAATCAAGTTGCTTTGTGAGACCTGTCAGCTAGAGCTAATCGTGAGTAAAAATGAATACCTTTGAAGAAATGACCGACATGCTACATGTCAGATCTAAACTCCATTCGAGATACGGAAACAGCGTGTCCTTGTCAAATTCTTTGCGTAACAAATGCTCTAGCTGACAGCAACTTGATTTTATTCGCTTTTTCATTAAAATGTCTCAATTATTATTTATTGAACATTTTTATTTCTTCAAAACTTTTCAAAAAACAAATGATATTTTTATACAGCAATGTTTAGAAAAATAGTGACTTTAAAAATAAGTAATGAAAAACATATGTCACAATTTAAAATAAGAAAGTTAAATATCACTGCTTCTTTAAAAATTAAATACTATATGGCAGTTCATATTCCCTTAAACGCCTTTTCATTTGATATATCGCTTATTGAAATCGGACAAGAAATAAAGTTGCTAGAGCATTTAAAAAAAAAATTGGATCACCCTGTATATACGCACTTTAATTTTGTTCAATACATAGCAGCCTTCATATCCACAGTGACAAAATACTATTCTAGCTACGTTGCCGTTCCATTTTTAAGAAAAATTACAAAAATTTAAGATTTTTTTTAGTCCAAATCCAAAGTAAAGCTATTCTTCTAAAAATTGTTTTACGTTATTATTTCCACAATCATCTCTACACCATAAATAACAATAAACTCTGAACTTTTCAGCCTGTATTTGAAGAAAACGCACTTCAAAGAGTGCACCTTCAGATCAATGTATCTTTGTGGGGGAAGTCCCGATTTTGATTTTATTTCCATATTTGGACTAAGTGATCTCCTACAACGCTCTGAATTCGGAATTCGCGAATTTTGAGACACCCTGTATAATAAGATGGAATTACCACACAAAATGTTTCTTCTTGAAAGTTATTTTCAAAGTGGTAGGTTAAGAAACGGACAATACGAGTATGTTTATTCAAATTAATCAGTGCAGTGCAGTCAACAGTTTCCTAATCTTGTAACCAATTATACACAACTTGTAAAACAAATTCATATTTGTGTTGACAAATTTCGTAAAACTGGATCAGTAAGCCGTAAACCAGGGAGTGGACCACGTAGAAAAAAAAACGCAGATTGTATCGCAGTTGTTCAGCGTCGGATGGAAAAAATCAATTGTGAAACTGTTACAAGAGGTTCAGTTATCTGTGGGAACATGCCACAATATATTAAAAAAAGATCTGCAATTATATGCATAGAAAATTAAAACAGTCCACGAACTCAGCCTTTAGATTTTTGAAGAACAGTAGGTACATTATGAGTTGTTTTTGGAAAACTTGAACAACAACGATATTCTCGATAAGTGCTTCTTTTCAGACGAGGCGTGGTTCCAGCTTTCAGAATATTTAAATAAACAAAACATGAGCATGTGGTACGCAGAAAGTCCACATGAATTTGTTGAAACTCTTTTACATCTACAAAAAATTGCGGTTTGGCTTGCGGTTTCGAGAAGGCGAATCATCGGACCAATATTTTTTAACAAAACGTTAACTGCTGCAAGATATCGAAATGATTTATTAGAACCCTTCATCAATGAGTTATTTACATGATGATGAACTTACCGAAGGGTATTTTCAATAAAATAATTCTATAGCACATTCCGTTCGTCAAACAATTGCTTATTTGAAACAATTCTTTGACATGCGAGTGGTGGAATTTCCTGCAAGGTCTCCAGATCTTACAATCATGAACTACTTTATTACTCCACACCTCAAAAACACAGTTTTTAGAAGCGCGGATCACATTATCGAAGAACTTTGTGAGGCTATTAGAGATGTTTGTGCTAACATAACCCCTCAACAATTGGAAAACGCATGTGACAACATGAAGCCCTGAATTCGTTTATGCGTTCAAACTGAAGAGCAACATTTTGAACATTTGTTCTTGTAACAAGTGTAACAACTTGAAGGAGGTTATTGAAAAACTAATAAAACACTTGATACTTTGTAGGTATGTTAAATTACAAAACTGCCACGGGTAGTCTCTTTGAAATCCCAGACAAAAGAGGGCGCAACCAAGATGGCGATATCAGAGCAGGCGGTGGTAAATCTGTCGTTGGACAGCGTCCCCTATGGGTCTATTCAGTGATGATAATACTTGTTATTTACTTTTGTAACGATTGGATGTGTTTATTGTACGATAGATAGATACAATAATAATTGATGTGTTCGTAAGTTGATTTAAAGATGGGTAAAAATATGGCACGTGTCACTTCACCAACGACCCCGACAGAAGAGATCGAAGTGACCAAGATGGCGATCTTGGGAGCCCAGGCGGAGCAAAAGAAATGTGATAAGGTTGTGACCGATGGAGGGAGCACTGTTCAAAAAAGTGGTTACGACCGCGCTTTTCTGTAGACCTAATAAAAGGTCTCCAGATGAGCCGAGCGAAACCGAAGTTAACGTAGATAACTCATCTTTCCAGTGGCGTCACTTTAACTTTTTTTCTGGGGACACTTTTTGTAGGAATTGTAGGAAGACGATCGTAAATAATTAGTCCAAAATAAAAACAGATCAGAGTTATACAGGGTGTCTCAGCTAAGACTTTCGAGCCTAATTTCTCGGTTATTTTCCAACGGATTTTTGTGAAATTTAAAATGCAGATATTTTAGATCTTAAAAACGTAATTTTTACATGCCTTTTTAAAATGTTGAATCACTTAAGATTTATATCAAAAAATTGATCGTCAATAAAAAATGCTGTAAGGAGAAACTCGTCCTTGAAAGACATCTGGTTTGCAAGAAAAAAGAAAAAAACTGTGCTAAACGTGGCTGCAAATGCAAAAACGTAGAGGCGTATGAAACAAACGCGCAATATCACCGAATTTTGGTCACCCCTCTTCGCACAAACGCATTGACATATTTGACGTTTATCTCTCTAACCTTACAAATATTTACAAAGTTAAAGACAACATTTTGACGTAATTTATTATACTCGATGCTTTAATTCTTCCATAAAGGACTAAAACACGATCGGAATATTTTGGCAAGGTAATTTAGTTCAGGTATGCTTCCTGTGTCTTCAAATAAATTGACCACTCTCTGAATCTTAAATTTTGTAAAGCCTACATTTGGATAGTGTTCCACGAGAAAACGAACTGTGTCGTTGAAATTCTTACGATACTCTCCATAGGCAAAAATTGTTTCCTTTTTCAACAATATTGAAATTTCTGCCATTGTAGTCTATTTTTAGAGTATTTTCAATAAATTTACACAATTTGACATTTCTAATAAAGCGCGCCCACTTTTGACAGATTTTAAGGGGTGTACAAAATGTTGCTTGGCAACTTTTCATCAATTGTTTCAAAAGGTAACTGCTCAATTACATTCAAAATTTGGATTAAATTTTTAACAACAAAATCTAATCTTTTCGTTGAATCAGATGAGTGATTTAGTTAATTGTTTGTGTAAACACCTATTTTTTAATGTTTAACAATCTAATAATAATTGCGCTTAATTTTCAATAAAGGAAACATGTGTTAAAATTACATTTTTTAACTTGAGGTAATTCTATTATTACTAATTGAACCCTCACCGTCTAAAATATCTGTATTTTTAATTTCATAAATAACCGAGATATTAGGCTCGAAAATCTTAGCTGAGACATCCTGTACAACAGAAAAAATACAAAGAGAATTTACCAACCGGTTCACGTGTAAAAAACCAAATCCCAGTAAAATGACGGAACACGGACGCCTATGAAGCTTCTGACGCCCAACGACTCTCGTCACGAAATTTCACGAAGTATAATTGTCCGTTTACTCTAAGGTTCGGTGTGTCCGAGTTGGGCCCGCGCGTTAATGCCCTGTAATCCGATGTCCGAGTTGGGCCCGGCTACCTGTACGAGTAATAATAATCCTCCGCCGCGCCGGGCCGTCTTGACGGCATCGGAGTTCAGTACCTATCTACTTGAGGTAATCCTTTGACAATTCTATCCATTTACGGTTATACCAGGGCAAAAGAATGTTTCAAAATTAACATTTTTATTTCAGCAATATTTACATTATTTTACATAAGAATGTACAAAAAACATTAGATAGATACTCATAGATACAAACAAACAAGTCAATTATTATTTCTTAATTACTGTTAGAGCGTATTATAACAAACAGCATAACGAAATCTAACCAGGATATAGAACTATTCGCTTCAAGTTGAGTTTTTGGGACAGGAAGTTGGGCAGATCTTCTGGCTTGCCACAGATTCTTCCGCGCACGATCCACGTCATAAGTGAAAATCTGATCCAGAAAACCATTTTGTCGCAATTCTTGACGCAATAGTTTTGCAGGTTTGTGTGTTAAATTGTCTAGAGCTTTTCTTTTGACGCCATTACTCAGTGCTTGCCTCTCTATATTTTCTTTTTCCGGGTGATTATGAATAAGATCACTGCTGATCACATTCGTTGGTTCGGAACCGAAGGTTCACACTTTTGCAAGGCAGTTTGATTTTTTGTTGACACAACCCCACCGAATTTCATCGTCCTTGCCACACAAAACTTAAAATTATTCACTACAAGCAACTGTTTCCCTTCTTCACTCAAAATTGATTTCACTTTCATTTCTGAGACTAGGTAGGTATTTACAGATTCACTAGGAAGTATTCAAATGGAACTAAAATTAAGATTCATTTTTATAATTAGTTGTTGGCCGCGTGGCCCTACTTCTTATAGGATTAGGCGGTGCCCGGATTGGGGATACTTAGGGGCCGATAAATTTGAGGACCCAGGTAAATTGCGCACATGGTTAAAATTGTGCAGGGGTTTTGACCAGGTAGCTGCAACCAAGGGATTAGCATTTCCAACGTATGTGAGTCATTTTATTCTATCACTTCAGTAAAAACTTTTACTCGGCGCATCCAAATATCTTTAATTTTGTAAATGTTCTTATTACATTTCAGACTACCGTCTAAATAAAAATTAGAAGCGCCAATGTTGAGAAAAAAACTACGTGGCAAAATAATAAACAAGCAGTTGTTCTTAATTAATTAATTTATATAAGAATAATTCTACTTCTGAATCACATAGATTCAATTAGGTATGTAAAAATTGTAAGTTACGGCAATTTACCTACAGAACTCTAACAAGTACAGAATAATGTAAAAAAAAATTTTTTTTTCTTTAAGTCCGGTATATTTATTTCCGAGTGTTAAAGCCCAAGTGGTTAAAAGAAGATCATTATCTAGTCCTGAACGAGAATTATTATGACTGAAGACTGAACGCCCGTCGTCACTACTGGTACGCAATTTACCTGGGTTCCTGAATGTTAAATTTGACCAGTGTGCGCAATTTACCATATCCCAAATTTGAGCGAGGATTATCTCAGGTACCGGGCCCAACTCGGATACGCCCCTAAGGTTATATTGGGGTCGTAGAATTATCCCATTGTGTAAAAGTTGATTTGTCTACAATAGAAATTATTTTCTGATTGTAAACAGCAGGTAAACCCGGTTGGTTGTTTCGTTCAGAGTGGGACTGAGGCAAATTTGTCGAAATATGAATTCCAAATTATAAATTTTCTTTTTCAGAGATTATGTTGAAAAATAAGATATGAAGGTCCAGTCACAACTAAACATTCTCCCTTAAACCGGATCTTGTACTATGGCGGACAAAAAATTTAGGTCGGCAAATTTCGGACATTTCAAAAAAGTAAATGCAAGCGACCATTTATTGTCATTATGACTGATGTGTTAGTTTGTCAAACTGAAGGTTTTCAAGCTATTCGGCGTTTTCTTCGCCCTTTTCGTAACTTACAGATCATGACACACTACCATAACTGATTTGTATACGTAGTACGCATTTCGCTCTGGTGCACGCTTCTATTCCCAATTTTAATTTTGATTATCGCTGTCACGATGACAAGAATGAAAAAAATCGAAAATGGGGTTAGTTGAACATAATGCCAGCTTCACATTTTCATGTCAAGCCAATGACAGGCCGGCCTAAATTTATTGTCTTGGTCTTTTTTCAATTTCTTCAATTCTAATAACGAGTCATTAATTAAGGAATAAGGGTAATGTGAAGGCGGAGAAGACAGCAATAAAAAAGGGATTGCAAAGGTGGTTTAAAAAAACGTGTCGGAGCAATAAAGGAGAAAGTAAAAAAACAAACAAAAATTTAAACTTTATGAGGGGTCCTAATAGAATTTGAAAGTTCATTCGAATTCATGGTCTTTTTTCACTTTTGGTAATGAACAAAAATAACGAATAATTATTAACTGTTATTGTCATAGATAGTTCATAGTGGCGCGTTCCGACTGCGTCTTTACCTTAGTATTAACGCATAAAAATATGTGTGAAGGAATCTAGTTTAATTTTGAATTATAGATATTTAAATAATAAAGCACGTCTCATTTTTTGCTGGAATATTTCCTACTTTTGTTGGTATCTTAATAAATCTTACGCGATATTAATTAAATACATATGAGATTTGACATAGGTTTAAAATATCCTTTGGTTCAATATATTTTATTACTTTCATAATCATAAATTAAAAATCAAAATTTTTGCACTGCAGGGAGCCACTGAACGCCTAATATGTGTGGATCACCGACTGGATAGTCGGTGAATGTGCGCACTCGTATTGTACACCATGCTCTATCAATAGTTGGCCAACTTTCTTGTTGAAAGGGAATTCCAACTATTTTTCGATCAATCTGTCGGCCGACTACAATCGCTTTAGTGTGCGCACTCACATAAGTCCTCATACTTATTAAGAACCAACTAAATTGTCGGCCGATGAAAAGTCTGTAGTGTGGCCCTAGCCTTAATTTGAGTTTTCGAAAAAATGGTAAATAGAAAAGTCATTTGTTTTGATGAGTTCTATCACGGTTTAAATTTTCTTAACGCATTTCAATAACACGCTGTATAATATGTCATACCAAAGTTAACCTATTTGTGATAAAGTCGTAATTAAACGATGCAAATTTGTAAATTTTGACTTATGTGATTGTCATTTTTGTCCCAGTTTTATTTGTCCATCGACTGTACCTACCTACTGCTAAGTTGTTCGACGAATTTTGGGGCACCCAGTATTTTAACCTACAGTTAACTTTAACTGGCGTTGGTGAATCCGGCCCTAATTGTAAAGGAAAATGGAGGTTTCAAATGAAGCAAAAAATGTTATTCCTCTGAAGTTTTTGCGTAAAATAAAAAAAATATATTTCCTCTTGTAAACTCAATCCGGAGACATACGGTATATTTTCATTTAGAAGTTATAAATAATATATCCAAAGTACTCATCAATCATTCGTACGACAAAAATTTACAGCGCACCAGAAGTGTCAAAATAGGTGAATTTTCCGGCGCGACAACTGGTTTCGGCCACGATGGCCGAGTGGCTGATTAGTTGGAGCGCCGGAAAATACCTCCCGTACGACATTTGTATTAGACTTTTCGGCTGACCAAAATATTAAATTTTTTAAAAATCAAGACTAATTCTATTGTAGAATTTGACATCGTCAATAAAGAATCGAATGCTGTGGAATCAATTTCTTGACGACGGTAACCGCTCCTTTGTTTTTTTCCTAACAAATTTTTTGCTGTGTTTATTAGGTTAAATTTTCATTGTTAGTGCTTGAAAATTTAATTCTCGTGTGTTAATTGACTGAAAAAATGTCTAGTTCATAAAGTGAGTTAAATGTGACACCAGAAGCAGCACGATTAGTGGCAGAACTAAATTCTGAATTATTACCACAAAATCGAAAGAACTTTACATAAGACAATTTCTTCTCATGAAAGTATGTAATAACTATTCTTTACTTCACAAATTTTTAATAAACCATATTTTATTACAGACAGTTTTATTAATACGTGTTTGTGGTGCCTGTCTCCGAAAGGAGTTATATACAATACATACTCTGAAAATGGAAAATGTCAAGAGAAGATATTATATTGATAACTGCCACAAAAACCAATATTTGTAGATCATTTACCATTACCAATCCAAACTGGGTTAAAACTGTAAAGAAATATATGGAAGTCAGGTTAAATTGGTATGAATACAATTAAAACAATTTCAAATAAAATTGCCAAATACTTGAACCTTGATTGTCCTATGGACACAAGATTGAAGTTTCTAAAACGATTCGTGATGACTGATGGACTTCCTTTAACATCAAAAACAAAATGTACTGTGTTGCAGCTACAGCTCAGACATTGGTAAGTTGTGTCACAAACTTCGATACAGTGCTTTAATCTACTTGAATTTTTAGCAGTTGCTTCCAATATAACGACCAACATTGACAATTCCATCACCAGTACCGTAAGAGAAGCACCAGTACAACATATTGACATTCAACACAGAAGTAATAAAGCTGAAAGCTGAACAATTTCTGCATCGTTCTCTAAAGTGGAGAATTGTAAGGTAATTGTTCACTTTAACTACTTCTGGAATGTTCGCGTTTTTTCTGGCTAGACAGCCTCAGGGCGTCCTCCTAGATCGTGTCCCACCATTCAAACCTTGTGCAAATGCCTTTTTTTTTCTCTCTTGTTGTGTTTCAAGATCGCGCCAAGTCTTAGTATAACTAAAGGGTAAGGAAAATTTTCATTTGCACAAGGTTTGACTGGTGGGAAACGATGTAGGAGGACGTCCTGAGGCTGTCTAGCCAGAAAAAACGCGAAAATTCCAGAAGTAGTTAAAGTGAACAATTACCAATTGTAACAATAATGTTTACAATAACTGTAATTTTACAAAATACACTGACCGGCATAAAATTCGATCCATCTAATATTTTTATCAAATCTTTTTTTTTTATGAGACACATCATGTCAAATATACGTTGTATATTTGACATGTCAAGTGTAAACAGTGCTAAACTACTTTTTTATTTAAAATAAGCTAAAGATGGTTATATTCCAAGTCTGATTGAATTTTAACCGTTTTATATGGATTTTCTATTTATCGTTCCTTCGTATTTTTTTCTACTATTTGTGCAGAAGTGTTCGCAACCGTGTTGAAAACAATTAAATTAGCATTCGGAAAATAAAATATGGTTTTAAATCCGTGCGATACTGCCAGAGCCATTGCTTTAATTCAAGATGGACGGTCGCAGTATTACGTGGCTCGGGTTCTTGATGTTTCAAGATGTAGTATCCAAAGAGCTGTCAAACGGTTTCGAGAAACCGGAGGCTATACCAGGAGAGTTGGGTCAGGAAGAAGAAGGTCTACAACTGCTCGGGACGATCACTTTCTTACTTTAAGTATTCTGAGAAACAGGGACACTACTGCAGTTAGAGCACGGAACGAACTGCAGGAGGTACGGGGTGTTGCAGTAAGTGAACGAACCGTAAGGAAAAGGTTAGAGGAACACGGTTTAAGTGCAAGAAGGCCCGCACATGGCCCACTGTTGACCAGGGAGCATTGTGTAGCGAGGCTTCTTTTTGCTCACGAATATCGAAACTGGGGAATTGAAGAATGGGGTCGAATTCTTTTCACTGACGAATCAAGATTTTGCCTCAGATCTCCAGATGGCCCGTCAAAAAGTATGGCGTAGAACTGGCGAAAGGTTTGCTCAGTGCAATATTGTGCCAAAGATCAGTTTTGGTGGTGGCTCAATCATGGTATGGGGTGGCATTAGTATGGAAGCTCCCACCGAATTAGTGGTGGTAAATGGAGGGGCAATGACAGCAGACAGGTACATTAGGGACATCCTGGAACCACATGTTGTGCCCTTTGCCCCATTTATTGGTAATGACTTCATGCTAATGCACGATAATGCCCGTCCACACGTTGCTCAAATCGTAAATGAGTACTTGGACACAATTGAAATCCACCGTATAATTTGGCCTGCAAGAAGTCCCGATCTTAATCCGATCGAACATGTTTGGGACATGGTCGGAAGACGAGTTAAAGCCAGAATTTCTGCTCCTGCAAACTTGAGAGATTTAAGTGCAGCAGTCATTCAAGAATGGGAAGAAATAGACCAAGATGTCATTCAGCACCTTTTTGAGGGAATGCCGAGACGAATGGAAGCTGTAATTCAAGCTCGAGGAGGCAATATACGATATTGAGTTTTTAATTGATTACATTTCGCGTTAAACTTTTAAGAGATTTTGTTTAATTTTTGTTATTAGAGAAACAAAATGTGAGTTTTGGTTTGATTAAGTTAAAATTGATTTAAAATCCTTTTAAAGTCATCAATTAGTCAAAATTAAAATATGGTAAATAAAATCAAACTTTATTAAAAGAGTTAATTCAAATAAGGCACATGGATCGAATTTTGTGCCGGTGAGTGTAAATTATGTTAATAATGTTGCAAATTATTAAAATGTCTTGTACTTAACCACTGCTTCCTGGTAAAAACGAATCATCTTTCTTCAGGTGAATACAAGATTTTGAGGTTAGAATGTTTAGTAAATTTTTATTTTTCAGTTGCACTTTAGCACTAACAGCTAGTACTGGATAAAGTAGGTACACAAAACCATATATCAACTTCTGTGGTTTTGTTTTATTGTGCAATGGAGAACGCAGACTTTATATGTAATTCTAAAGACCACTCAAATGGGGATATTTTGATATCAATCGACGCGTCTTGAAATGACGAATATTTGATATCATTGCGCCAAATGTGTAACTCGATTAATAAAGCAACAAAATCGATAAAACTTGAAATATTTTCCAACTGATTTCTGTCAGAACACTTCATAAAACTGTCATTTGTAGTTTACGGGGGATTACGGATTCGGCTATTCCCTTTTAAAGGCATTGTACTGGTTCAGTGTCATCTTTGCAATTATACATTGTAATGATTTGAATACATTACTTTTTCCGCCAAATATTTGAACCTGCGCAAAACGGTAACAAATGTGGTCGTGATCGTCATCGAATCGGAGGAGCCCTACGTTGTGATTTTCTTTTGGCGGAAAAGGTTCGGAATGCAAACGGTGAGGGTTCCAGTTGGAAGAGTGCCGCAAATAAAACACACATGTGAGGGACGCAAAATACCTTTTATTAAAAATGTCTGTAATAACTTTGATGAAAAGAAATTGAAACGAATACAAAGGACAGAAATTAAGTTTAACGAAGTACAAGAAATTAACTAGTTGATTACATCACAAAGATAAACGACAAGATGAATGCAACAATATTTAACATAACAGAAAAACGGGCACATGACAGACAAAATGACAGTTAAAGCTTGCAAAACAAGTAAACGAATTATGGTGCAGTTATTACAGACAGGGACGGATGAAAAACCCTCTTCAAAAACCGTATCCCAGGTATTACTCATATTTTACAATTCGATTAATGACAAAACAATGTTTAATTTGGAACTACGTGGTCAAGGTACGCCAACGGGAGCTTAGAGCTGGAGGTAACAAACTTTCGGCCGCGAGGGGACTCAGAAGAATAATCTGAATCATTTTGAAATCAAGCGACGTTTATAGATATTCGGGGTATTAATGAACGTCAGACTATTTCGTCGACCAAGCAAGAGTGACAGAGCGCCTCGGGGTCGTACGATTAGCATCACTAAACAGCATCAGCGAATATTTAGCTCCACCGTCCCCGACCAACCGTTTCCCGACAAGCCCCCGAAATCTCTATAACCTCGACGGAAGCTTCACGAAAACATCCCGCCGCCGCATATGCGAAGATCTAGGTCCGCCTCCGCTAACGGCTTTAAATAACCGTAGCTTCCACAGAAATTTACTAAACAAACCCCACGACTTCCTGATTGTGACCTAGCTCCCATAGGGGCGCACTTACAACATTTTACTTTAACTTTTCCGAAATCTAGCAACAACACGAAGGAAAAAAAATAATTTAATTCTATCGAACAAAGCGTAACATTAAACGGTGAGAAAACCCAACAAAACAAAGCGCAACATTAAACAATGATAAAATAAGCAAAACAAAAACGCAACATTAAACAAGGATAACATAAGCAAAACAAAACGCAACATTAAACAATGAGGAAATAAAAGAGAACAAAACGCGAAGGTAAATAACGATAAAATAAAACGCTTTAAAAAAGGAATACAATACTCGCTGACAATACTCAACAAAAATATGGCGGGTCGAGTCCCGTTAGAAAATGTTAGTGAAAGAAAAACAAAATGGACGCCCGCGGTCCGGACGACGGCTACTAATTTTCGAAATTAACAGATTGTCAAAAAAAATGAACCTTCCGGGAGAAACTTAGGGATAACGCTTAAATTTAACAAATGGGCACTTCATAAAGAAACAGCACGCAACAAAATGAAATCTACAACATACCCTTACCACGTGGTCCTGGTCCCAACAACAAAAACAAAAAGCCAACGAACGTGGAATAAATTATTACCCGTGTGGATAAAAAAAAAACGCCGGATTCTTCCCCGGGACACAAAATATCTACTCGGAACGGTAGTGTAATCGGTTCAGATGTAACTTACAGAGTTTTGGAATATTGGATCGCTCTTCGCAAGGTGTGTTCGTTTCGAAAAACTAAACAAAAGTGACCTACCCCCTTCAACCGTCCGCGCGAGCCCGTTTCATCCCCGCTATCTTTTCGCTTTTCAACAGCGTCGCCAACTCGCCAAGATTACCAACCCCATCCCTTAGTTCCTAGTCTAGCCGCTAGTACCTTCCCATTTGGCGCGCTCTCGTGGCGGTACCGGGAATTTTAAAATTTTAAATTTTAAACTGGGTCACTACAACATCCTACTGTGAACCCTCTTAAGAAGTCAATTGCCCCCGTAAATAACTATCTTTATTTATGGAGTCCCCAAAACTAACCTGAAAATGGTATCTACCGCTCTCTTTCACATTCATACAAAGTAAATGGAAGTTTTTGATTTTCAATTATAGATTGCGGCTTTATTTATAGAGTTAGCGTTTTGGCGCAATGGTATCAAATATTTGTCATTTCAAGACGCGTCGATTGATATCATAATATCCCCATTTGAGTGGTCTTTAGAATTACATATAAAGTGTGCGTTCTCCTTTTCAGATACCGGGTGTATTATGAAAAACCTTTGGTGCTATAACTTTCTTATTTTTATCCGATTTTAATAAATAATATGTCAAACAAAATCGTTTTAAATGGGCTACAATTTGAATTCATCCAATATTTGTTCTTGAGTTATGTTTTTGACAAATGATAGTCAACTTTTTTTTTTCAAATGGCACTATTAACTTTTTTTGCTCAGTTTTATAGACATTTTTATTTTAAATATGAAAATGTAAACAACAATGCTCATGCATAGAAACAAAAAGAAGAAATTAAAAAATGATGTATTTTTTTTAAATCAAGCAGTCACATTAAACAGTAATAAAAGTGCATTCTAATTTTGCAAAGTGACTAAGGCAGCAATGGACATTCAAGACAGTGTCTATTTGACTCCGGCCGATAACAGAGATGATTTAATAAAAAGAATCGTAGCAGTATGTGAACAAATACCACCAGAATTTTTATTAAACGCCGCAATGGGCGTCAGTGGAAGGTGTCGAATGTGCCTTAGAGAGAATGGAGGTAATTTCAAACATTTGCTATAGTAAAGTTATGGTTACTTGATTTTTGGAAATTCTATTTTTTTTATTAAAAACTAATTTTTTATTTTTTATTTTAATGTTTGTGTATTCAGAAGATAAACATCTGTCAGAATAAAGATAAAAAAATATACAGTGCAACTTAAAAAAACCAAGTTAGCTCCGGTCTGTCAAAAAATATAATGTTAAAAAAATCATTGTATGTCGGGCTATAGTGTTTTAAAAACGATTTTGTTTGACGTATCATTTGTTAAAATTGGATAAAAAATAAGGAAGTTATAGCACCAAAGGTTTTTCATAATACACGCGGTATATGAAATAACAATTGTCAAACTTTTTGACATATGCAGCTGCCAACCCAATAGGTTGCATTTTCCCTCTTACGATTATGATTATTTATTGGTCGATATAAATTAAACAAACACATTTATCGGAAAAATTATACAGGGAAATGTGTTTTTTACACTAAATTAAAGTAACTATAAAAAGAATAAATTAACGGTGTCCGCACATTTTTCCCGTACTCCACCAGATTTTTCCCACACTCCACTAGAAATTTGTTCGGGAAATCGCAGCTCCCTTGACCTAAAGTGTAAGGTAACGTTATATTTCCCAAATTGGGAGGCCGAAATTGTAATTTATTATACGAGTTTTATAAGACACTATTTTGTCGCACGTGTTTTTTAGAGCACGAGGACGGCAGCGACGAGTGCTATAAACAAATAAGTGCGACAAAATGGCTTATAAAACGAGTATAATGCAATATTTTTTCTATTTTGTCCCTTAAATTTAAAAAAAGTTCAAAACATAATGCTGGGAAAATTATATTTGGCAAATATAAGAGTTGGTAACACTGGTAAATAGACGAACAATTGTAAATTTTGAATTTAAAGTGTCGTGAAGTGCAGTGATCACGTAGCAACAACTCCAACATTAAAAATTTAAGTAAATGTTCCTGAAACGCGTATCGAAAATAACTCCTTTTCGAAACCCGTTTGAGTGTTATAATGACTGTGTTATAGGTGCAAAATAGAAAATAGATATTCTGAACGCTCGCAATGATCCATATTTAACTTTTTGGGGCCTTTACAATGCGCTGCTGGGCCTGCACAGCTTTGTCGGGCTCTATTGCTTGTATAGCGAGGGTTGTTTATATTGTTGTAAACTAAGTTAAATAGGGATAATTGCCAGCGTTCAGAATAATTTTTGCCAAACTTTACCCCCTAATTTACCTATTGGTTCCGTGACTAAAAAAAGTACCGTGTGAGCAACAAGTACTGATTGAGTTGGCAATAAATTCTGGTGATTTTTGGTGACTTTTATGTCATGTTCCAACGAGAAAACCATTTTGTTAATAAAAGATTACAAAAACCAAGACGTTTAAATTTGAAATGTATACCAGCTGTCAATAATGTCAATAAAACAAACCGAAATAGGTACAATTCACAGTCTTGAAAATTTTATGTAAAATTTTTTATTGCCAACTGAAACAGTTATTGTTGTTCACCCTGTATTATCAAATATCTATGTAAAGTTTGTCCAGCGAGAGATTGGTTGACATAAAATCACTAAATTCTATGTAGAGAAAGTAGTACCTAGCGCACGTGAGATTTGAAATATGTATATCCTTCGAGCAGTAACATTTTTGCCTTCAAATTATGCTCTAATTAATATATTTTAGTGCATTTTGAAGTGTTGGGTTACAATCTGTCGCTGGACGAAGTATACCTATACAGAGCGATCAACAAGAAACCAAATCAAGAGTGCTACCTCATCTTTTGTTTTATCGAAACGTATTTCTATCATGGATCAGCCGCTTTTATTTACTTGCTGTGGACACTCGTTTTGTTGGTTGCCTACCTCTCAAAAATCTATCATTAATTGCCTTTATAAATTTTTTGTAATTCATGAATAATAGATTTAAAAGCAAGTTATAATTAATTATTATTTATTATTGATTAAGGAAAAAACACACAGTTACACAAAATTCCTTCATAAGGCACAATCTTGAGTTACAAAATTTTAAAAATACATAATTATTTTTCACAATTCTTTGTTTTGTTGTTTTCTGTAAGAAAAGTGTAAAAGTTATTATTCTCTAATTTTTGGGTAATTGAGAACTTACTCGTATCTTTTCTAGCAGTGTTTAAAACATTTAAATTACTCCAAGGTCAAAAAATAAGTTTTCACAAAAACTGCTCAAAATGTTCTCCATTGTGGTCCAGACAGAATCAAACTCGCCTCTCATAATTTCAAAAACCCTTATGAAGCTGTCAATTTGTTTAGGGTAATGTGTGGGTTTTATTTCTTGCAACACACAAAGGGAAACAAATTAATATCCTTCTTAAAAAATTTCTGATAAGTGCCATAACACAATTTAACTTGTTGTCTTAAACGCCTTATGGAAGTTGAGGGATGTTCCTTGATAATTTGTTGAACATTTTGCACCATTTCTAAAATTTGAACTAAGGACTGACCTGACTTCTTCTTAATGATGGGTTATGATTTGCTAAAATTAGGCACTATAATTTTAAGACATTGATAAACTTGTTGATAACCAATACCATCAGGTTTGGACATCTGGCTTAAAAATTCTTCGGTGTAAGGGGGTACAAAGTAAGGCCAGTCTTCATTTTCTTGTTTCACCCTCTTTCGAAAATAATCTAATAAAAATGCCTTCTCTTTAATGACAAAACCCCTTTTACAACTTATTCTGGGATAATTATTGCTTACAACTTCAGTAAACGTCTGTAAACTTTGCCGAAATCGAAGATTTGTTTTCTAGGTTAAATCACTTAAATTGTCAACAACAACAACCTTGAATTTTGAAATGTGACATTTCAAGGAAGCATCTCCGTACCAGTAGCGTCGCGTTTGGCAATAAAGATGATAATTTACTTACTCTTACAAATGTAAAATGTTGCTCTTGTTAATCTTATAAATTGTTTCCCTTATCTTATAATAATAATAAAATGCACAATTATAATTCCAACGTCTAAAATTCATAAAGTATCATTTTTATTAAGTAGCGTTTGAGACCATAAATTGTCTACGCCCATGTTTTGACCGCTTATGTGCATATGATTTTGCTACGACGTGACCGATAATTTGCAACGCTTGCTCTGATTTGGATTCTTGTTGATCACTCTGTATTAGGAAAGTGACTACGAAAAATGACCAAGATTCTTTTCATCATTACCAACACAACAATTTCTCTTAAAGGACGTCAATTTGACAATATTAAACTGCCATTACAGTTGTGCCAACTCGCATCAGTTGCTATACAGGTATTTTTTTCCTGGCTCTGTTGATCGATCGCAAGAAAGTGTTTTTACTAGGTTGTTCTCTATCAGGATGCTAACGGGCATATTCAGCCTTCGCAGCTGTAGCACTCCTTCCACACTCGGCATAAATTATTGCACGTCACAGTATTCTGCTGCAGTATACCTACATTTTTTTCAAGGGGAAAATGCTAAACAAAATAATCGAATGAAGGGTATGCTTTTTGACAAACGTTGATTTATTAGCCTCAAATTGACAGGGAAATAGAAGAATTTAACAATGGCAGTAACAATAGAAGAAAAACATTTTATCTTTACCTCAGTAGTTGTCATTTCGTTTCTCGTTTTGGGACCGAAACCTATATTTTCATCAAGTAAAAATAATTTGTAATACCTTGAGGAAGGATTTTCTTTGGCTAAGATAACATAAATTGTTTATAAAATACAATCCTGAGCACGGCAAAGTTTAATGTAAATTTGAGTTTTTTTAATAAAAAGGGCGTAGTAAAAAACAAATGTAGTCTCATTTCCTCTCTTCAGTGATTACTACCCTTAGTCACGCTTTGGGCATTAAATTTGACCCGCGGGAATAAATGATACAGTTCCTTCCCTTCATACCTCCAAATAATTATTTTATCCGAATTGTAAATTACGATCACTAATAATAATAATCGAAACATCGTTAGCTGCTTTCACCAATTTAAAATAAACAACAATCCTAACTTAGGTCTGACATACTGAATTCACATGAATGTACATACAGGATGTCCCAAAAATTACCGTAAACGTCAGAAAAATGTTTAAAAAATTCTATTGGACTTCTTTGCTGATTTGGCGGTCTTTGAAAGTGGCACTTAACACGTCAATTAATTTGAAATATATGTATGAAATTGTCATGACAGTTACCTCTGATCGTACATATTATCACAAAGTACAAGATCACTCACTACCAATATTTAATCCTGCGTAATAGAGAATTTAGAAGCTTTGGAAATTGAAAAAAATATTTTAAATCCACTACGGTAACATTGGAAGGTAACGATGTACGAATATAGTCTATTTTTTAATCAAAGAACCACAACACCGCAATTTACAACCAAAATAGAGCTGACAACATTGTACACTTTTGACATAGGGTGAAAAATCTCATCATATAAAAATTGAGGTTATTAGAGATATTAGTAGCGCAGCATGTTAATAAAGTTTATAATAACTAATAACAACTAATTTGAGATTTTAATAAATGTCTTACTTGGCGAGGCATTTTAATAACACGTTCAAATTTTAGCTGCAAGTTTGCGTACTTTCAACGACTTTAAAAATGACAGACGTTGGCTGGTATAGCCAATAAATATCATTAAATTCCCTAAATTTAGTAAAATTTTATATTTGCAAACCTAAATCAACAGGTCGTGGTTCTTTGATTAAAAAATAGACTATATCTTTGTTTACATTGTATTACCGTTAATAATAATAATAAAAATAATTGATTTTTTTGTCGGAAACATTTTTTCCATATTTTTGTCATGTACATTTAAGCATCCTCGATAAGGTAGTAAGTAGTTTGTACGCCAATTTTGGGACACCCTGTATAACTATTTAACAATTAATTCTGTGCAAAATAGAATTTTTAGAAGCTGGTTGATGGTTGATACAAAAAATCACCGTTCAAAGTAGTACCCTATATTAAAGACAGAACGTGTGAAATTATTAAATAAAAACAATTTTTGTTTTGTTGTTTAATTGTTGATATTTAGACTACCATTCCAGGTAGGCACATTCCTCTGGCCTCTAACAATAAATTCCTGCAAACTTTCTAAATTCCCTAGACGTTCCGTCAAAAATGACGCCGTCGGCACTAATTAATACAGGTGCCTGTAAATAAGTAGGTACTCAAGAGAGGTCATAATAAATGACTTGAACATCTGTCTGTATTAATATTGACAAACAGTACGTAAATCTGAGTACTTAATAATGTTAGTGCAGTGTTAGATGTGAGAGCGCTGCGTGAAGACTATTTTTACACACCTGAAGCAGACGATTCTTCAGCGACTGAAAGCTATTTTTAGACCAACAGGTCGGCGCGCCTTTGCACCAGACTTTACTGGTGAGTTTTCGTTGTATGATGATTGCATTGCAAATTACTTGATCGCTGCCATATAATTGTGGTTCATTCACTCCTTTATAATCTCGTTTATAATCAAATTATGCGGTCTAAGGACCGAATAATAACTTAAAATGTTAAGAGTGACGTATTAATTTTTTCTATAAAAAAAATGCACAAGATGGCACTGCCCAGTCTTTAATTGTTTTCTTTTTAATTTAACAACCGACTGATATGTATAAATGGAACTATAGTACAGTCAAGGCGATCTTCATTTACCAGGCCATGACACTGACCAGAGACAGTGTGCTATGGAATGGCGGAATGGCCTACCACAGTCTGGCAACATTGCTTCACCAACATTTAGTGAAAAATTTCGAAATCCACTAAACCTGTCATTGTATTTGCATTTGTTAAATATCAGTTATCTAATTTTACGACAGTTCAAAATATCAGATTGTAGTACATAGTTTAAAACCACCTTGGAGACAGAAAAATAACGGTGCTCATTACTGATAGTATATATTTTGGGTGCTCTGCTGTGTTCCGGCCCATTGAACTTCTTTAATTATAAAGTAACGCGAGGTGCGCATTTCCAACTTAAATATAACAATTTTGTTCTCCCTATTGCCTAAATCTCACCCCATTTCTTGTAACTTGCTTCCCAGTCTCATTTCAATATTCGTTTTTAAGCCAAAAGATTTTCCCCAGAGATTGTGTCGTCATTACTAATTTTGATTATTTCCTCGAAATTAGAAGTTATTGGCACCACGTTTGACACGTGTCGCTTCATTTTGTCCCCATTGATATCTGTTTCCCTAAAATGGCTGTTTTTGCGAATTCTTCACTCTTCGATTTTTAAAATCTTTTCCAAATTGGCTTCGTTTCCTCATTTAATGGAAACTTAAATACAGGTACCTAATTTGAAGAAGAAGACGCATAATTTGAGTTGCAATTTGGTACGCAACACTTAAATGACATTTTTAATTCAATTTGACGAATTTGACCAAGGACTTGTCAAAATTTATTTTAAATGTCCAATTAGTTTCAAAATTTTAGGAACATCGTAAGTCATGGAATGGCCTACCAGGGAATGTGGCAACACAGCCAGTGTCCTGGCCTGTAACTTGAGACCGCCTTGGTATAGTCCAATTTTTACCCTTTTGAGGTGACGTCACGATTTCCTTCCTCGCTTTCTCTTTATTAAAACGACAGAAACAGAAAAAACGGCACGTTTATTTATTGATGGTCACTTTGAGGTTATTTTATGCTCCTGTCAATTTGACACTTCTTAATTTCTTTCACTTATTACGTTGATTACAAACATAACCTTTCGAAGCAATTGTCAACAAATTTGAAACATTGATCCTAGCTCAAACATACGTGAAGTTACTAGATAATGACGTCATCGCAAAGGGGTAAAAATTGGACTATACTAAATTTGAAAGGTTTGAAATGTACTTATTCGTAATTTTTAAAAACTCATATTATTAGTGGTGGAGGCGCCGGGGTTAAAATATGAACCACAAGGAACTACACTGATTATTGTATATATTATTAATAAGATGTATAGATGAAATATAGATTAATTCTTTCTTGGCAATCACCCTTAAGATCATTTTCCAATCAGGCTCGTGTTGTGTTATGTTATATAAATTATAATATTTTACCTTTTAATGGTTTATTGTATACATTTAAATTCTCGATTTTATTAGGTATTTTAGTTTCAAGAAAGCTCACACGAAAAATCATAATCATATACTCTTCTCACCCGAGAAGAAGTATAGTGCAAGTCAGTGAGGAATCGCCCCCAAATTTTTTACTGAATGCAACGATGGGCGTTTCCAGAAAGTATCGACAGTGTTTGGAGGTAATTTTGAGCAACTAAATCAGATTTTTTACTGTTTTTTGCTTTTAATTTTTTTTCAATTAAAATAAATTTGTTGTTCTATCTTTTAATGTAGAGATATTCAGAAGAAAATTCTCTATAAGAACGAGTAGAAAAATATATACAGTGTAATTTGAAAAAAAAGTTTACTATCGTTTGTCAAAAAGTAGATGTCGAAAAAAATATCGAACTATTTCATTTGATGTGCCATTTGTTCAAATCGGATAAAAAATAAGCAAAATACAGCCTCAAAGATTTTTCGTCAGTCACCCAGTATATACTATCCCACCTCCACCCGGCGGCACGGCAATTTTGCCGGAGTACATACACTATTACGGATAATACTATCAAGTAATAGTGCAGTGCTTATCAACATAATTACCGGCGTCTCGCCTCCGCATTTTGACTTTTTTGTGTTTTATGTTCTGTGTCAATGTTAAGGAATTTCCTCACGATGTGACATGAGTATAATAATATACCTTTTTGAATTTCAACCACCAATTTGTTGTCCAAGTCCAAAATTTTTAAATTTTTAAAAAGAGATTGCGGTGCTATCCTGTTGCTGAAATTATAAATGGTAAAATCGAAATTTTTTCTAAACACCAAAGATTTCTCATAGCAACGGAGAGTTCTAAATATTTATTAATTTTTGTATTATATGTCTGTGTTATATTGTGTGAATTTGGAACAGCTATATCTAAAAGATATGCTTGCTTTTGTTGTTTATTTAAAATAATAATGTCTGGTCTGTTATGCTGAATATGAATGTCGGTTAAAACTGTACGATCAAAATATAATTTGTAATTGTCATTTTCCAAACAACTTTCGGGTTTATAAATATAATGTGGTTGTGTATCCTTTAATAAATTGAATTTAACTGCTAAATTCATGTGTATAATTTTTGCGAATATATCATGACGTTTTTTATATTCGCTTTGAGCCAAAACGAATATAAAAATATAACATAATTCGTTCACTAAAATATATCTTCTTTATTCGTAGAAACTTTATTAGATACTTCGAACAAAATTTGTATCCCTAATGAAGGATTTTTCCGCTCTTACTTTGAAGATATACCACGTTCGTGTTATTTAATCATAGCAACAAGAGCTTGTAAGGACAACAGTAATATGTTTTTTGCAGCTTAAATCACGTTCTTGTTAAATGTATTCAAAACAGTGAAACATTTTAAAAATACAAATCTAAATTATTTTTCAGTTTATGATGTACATACTTACAGTTAATTATTCAATTTTATCTACAAAAAAAATTTGAGGATGCAGTAAATATGATATGGTGCATACGAAACTCTACGTAACAAAAGTAAGAAACGTGAGGTCAAAATTCAACATGACTTTGAAAGTAAAAGAAGTTTTCTACTTTGTTTTTGCTTATTAATGATCTACTCTAACCTAAGCTAACCTTATGACCCTGAATATAGCTTTTAAGTTTTAATTAAAATTATATTGAATAGATAATTATTGATGCGTATAAATACAATGCAGCTAAACAACTGAGTAATTATAATGTACCTATATAATAAATTAAGTATTAAATATACAGTGTGGAAACTACTTATGGAATAAATTCAGTAATTTCAAAACTAATGACATTTGTCGGAAACAAATTTAACTCATTAACGAGAACGTTTACAAAAAAAAATATCTAGAAAAGTTGTTACTCTTGATGAGTTTTATTACCAGTTAAAAGTAATATATGTACTTATTACTGTTATAGGCATGACCCTTCATCTTGTATCTACATCCTCAGTAAGTATTTAGATTCGTCAACGTAACGCCCAAAGATTCGAAATGAATATCCAATCACACGACAAAAGGAAACTACCTATTACCTTCATCATCAAATATTGATCATCGGGTGCCCCCTCCAGAATATTTGCCTTTTCTGGTTTGTAAGTACGTTCGGGATTCGCTCTTCACATACGAGACTCTTTTTAACATAAAAAAAATATGCCAGCCAGATATCTTCAGTTACTGCTGTTACACCCCTTTTTCCTTTCCAGCCTTTTGAATTCGACGATTTTTTTTTTTGTAAGCACTTTAGACTTTAACCACAACAAATACCTATAAAATCGCTTTTGAGTGTTTTCAGTGATTTCTGTTGGATAGATTCATTAATTTTCATTTTTCAAACGTGAATTATTTTTTCGCAAATTTTACACGATTCGATAAACAATAAACGCGCCATGACCTGCCCTATCATTATCATTCATAAATAATTCTGTATAAACGCATGTACACAGAAACACTTTGGGTTGCATAAGCAATAATTTGAAGTTAAAGGGAATTTTATCTAAATTTAACGATCCAGATCATACATGTCCAAATTTAATGTTCCCACAGTGTAGATAGACATGATTGTAACCAATTTTGAGACCCCAAACTGCAGTTTTGTACACAAAGTGGGATGGATGATATTTTCCTCATATGTAAGTTATTTAAAATTAGTTATTTACATTACCAGATACGTAAGTAAACTTTTTTTGGCGAGGGGGTAGTTCAAGAGACGAGGCGGCAGCCGAGGTCCGTGAAACCTCCGAGGTTAAAGAGGAAATTTTTCCTACTACGAAGCACCAACATTTTATAATGTTAAAAGAATAGCAAAAATCGTACCGTGTCACGAGCGTGCTTTGGATCTTGGAAGCAACAACCATAGCAACAGGTTTTACAAACATTTTATTTTTCGTCTTCAAACAGTGTGAACTGTGTAAGTGCGTGGTGCGTGTAATTCGTAATATTCGTAGTTTGATAATAATTTGTGGTTATTGGTATTTTGCAACAAGCAAACAAACTTTCCCGCAAAATATGGAATGTGACGGAATTGAAAGAGCCGCTGGAATTGTGTTAGGCTCAATGGGCCGTATGATTTCCCATTCGTTAAGCCTTTCATTAATTAAATAACTGATTAGACAAAGTGAGAGTATGTGCCAAGCACTATGTTAGACATTGACAAAACAATTTAACGACGTTCTTTAACTTTAATGAAAGGGAAATCATACGGCCCATTGTTGCTTGTCAAGTCGGGTGAACGATATAACCTAACTTTCCAACAATTCATAAATCACAATAAATGTGAATAAGTAGATTAATTTTCCTTTGTTGTATTTGAATGTTTCCAATTTGACTAATTAAAATATTATAAAATGCGTTGCTGTTTTCCATTTGATGATTTGGGTACTGTTACATCTCAAAACTTTCCCGCCAACACCATCTCACGGAAGACACTCGCGCCTTCCGGACCGAGGTCTTTATGATGGCACGCCCGTCTTGGGGGAAAAAAGGAAAGAATCAGTGGTGGACGGGCCGTTCCAGTATGAAGGTGCGAAGGCGTGATAAGGTCCCGGAAGTAGGGTCGTGTGTCCAGGGTGGACCGACGCTTAGCGAAGCGGCGGATTAGGGGGCCCCTCACGGGAAAGGTCTAGGTTTGGAGTGGCCGACGCCGGGAAAGCGGGTTTGCTTCTTCCCCGGATCACTGGGACGCCGTCCCCACTCCACAAGAGAGCGCCTTCACAACCCCCGCACCGAAGGGAGAATCTTCTTCCCCCGCCTTCCAGCGGAAGAAGGTAATTTCGTTTTGGTTTCATTTTTTTACCACGGATTGTTCGTCCCGATGACAACGTGACCTCGTCAGAAAACGAGTCGTTATCGGGGCGGACAACTTTTTGTGTCCTCCTTATCTTGCTTGGCCTCTGGTGTTTTCGGTTTTTGTGACAGGACGACGGTGGAGAGGGTTGGAGCCTGAAGAAGTTCTCCCGGAGTAGTCCAGTTGGGTCCTCCGCAGATTGCGGCCGCGGTAATTGTGAGAGCCGACGGGCAGGGTGCAGGATCCAGTTCAGCAGGTGGTGCGGTGGTGGTCCCCCTTTCTTGGACAGTGCTGCGACGACGGTCGAAGACGAGGACAAGGGGTGAGCAGTGTAGAGCCGTGTGTTACAGGACCACCGTGAGGTGCAGTGTAGGTTAAGGTTTAGTCTTAAGTTCGGGTAAGTTTTACTTTTAAGTTTAGGTTTAAGTTTAGTAAATAACTCTCGACGAGGGAAATGTAAACCCGAAGTTAATAAAGAAATGTATTAACGTAACAGTACCTCATTCAAAATTGTCACAAAATAAAATAAATTCTCCTCGTCCCGTAAGCAATCTCCTAGTCACGTAAGTATTGTATCGGGTGTTATTTTTTTTATTTCACCTCATAGTAGGCGTTGAAGAGTCGAATGTGAACGCACTATACAGGTTAAGGATCACATGTTTTACACGAATGGTGCGTTCACAATCGACTCTTCAACGCCTATTACGAATTGAAAATTGAAATTTAAAAAAACACCCAATACTTACGTGGCTAGCAACCACGCACAAGATAGGTTTCACTTTCGTTTACAAGTCTGTTGCTAGGACCGTAAACGACACTTTCTGCAGGCTATTCCATTTAAGCATGCAGTATAGAATAGCATAGAAACTATTTTCCCGTTGTTGATGGGTCAAAATGAGAGAAAAGTTTACACCAACACAATGTTACAAAGTACAAAGAATAAAGTACAAATATCATCCCTACAAAACAGTGTCATCAACAGACTGCCAACAAGATGGCTGTCCCGCGCAAATTTACGAAAGACGCCACCAGCCACCCAGATATTAATTCTTTGAGAGAAGCAATAACTGCCGAGTGTGCGTTAATTATTGAGAGGTAGTTGGCCAGTGTAAAAAATACTTTTTACAACAGATTGGGTTGTTTATTTGACAACGGGGGATTTATTTGAGTATTTATTGTAATTTTATGTTTCTTTAGTTTTGTAATTGTGAACAAGCACTTAGATTTACCCAGTCGGTGCAAGTGGGTGACAAACGGACTATGACCGGAGAGAACTATGTGCTGAGTCTCGTGAACTCCGTTCTGGGTGCCTCAGGAACGTTTGGGAAGAATGAATGAACAGCCTCGAGGCAGTCTCCGATCTGCTCTGCTACCGATCCAGCATAATAAGGCAAGATACCTCCTCAATTCGAATTCTTCCCTGTGAACTATCACGTCCCGGTAGGCCGCCGATTATACTATCTGAAGCAGCTTTGTGTAGTTTGCCTCCGCCACGGTCAGGTCTAAGGGGGGTTGTGATTAACCAAGTGGGTAATTCAAAAATTTCACCAAGCGGCCATCTCACTTTTTTTTCTACCAACATACGCAATGAAATTAAAACCCGCGAAATTCAAAAATGGCCAAGAGCGCGTGATCGTACCTCGTTAATTTCCCTACGTTGTGTTTTTTTTTTAATACAAATTAAACATTACCAGATTCGTTCCAACAGGGTTGTTTGTGAACCACAAAGAAGAGTGCAAATAAAACAACACAATAATTATAACCAGCTATTTATTCAATGTTATGCTTTTTGTTAACGCCGGGATTAATGAATAATAAAACGTCTCGGGAGAGGGCACCCAAGTCTCTCCAAATGTGACAAGACTACTCATTTAGAACTCTAGGAAAATGGTGAGCTCTGGCCATTCTCCTAGACCCCCGAATGAGGCTCCGCTAAAACATCTCCTGAAAATACGAACAAGTCCGAAGTGACAACGTGGACGGGACAGTTATTTTAAGTTAATTTACAATGTGCGGCAGATACACCATAGAAGGAGCGAGTGGCTTTGTGTGGTCCGGTGGTCTGTGGCACCTATCCTTACGACTTTAACATTTCCCGCCTACCCATGATTTAGTGATAAGGGAAAAGTCCTAACTGCTTTACGTTAAGTCAACAAATTGAGGTACTCTAAGTTCACCGGTTGAGTTGAATGTGACTATTTCAAAGCAAAAACAAACGACGCTTGTCAAGTACCACAAACTTCGGGAACAGATTACCATTCCGGAAGTTCTGTGCCAAGGAACTCGGATTCAACTTACACCATGAGCGACGTTGCGCACCAGCATTCAGCAAGCCCCGCCAAACCTTATGGTTTTCGGGTCTCTCTTGGGGCACAACATGTTAAACGAGGGGCCGCGGGGTCGCGTTCAACGATGGGATGTTAGGAGAAACTAAACCCCGCAAACAGAGAGAAACCCTCGCGATAAGGAAGAATTGACATTTACAGCAACTGGAAAATGCAAACGAAACCGCGACAAAGCTTTGTTGACGGAGTAATCTAAGAACACTTTCAGTTTGGGATGGAAAAGTGGTAACAACCAATAACACATACATAAAAATTTAAAACCACAGTCCGGTCGACCCTAGCTTAGTTGAGCCGGTTTATCGACAAGGGGGGGCCCTGAATAATATGGAGGGCGCCCCGGGACTAAACGATGGAAATAGCTAAATGTAGAAGATCCCTGGATAAGGAAAAGCCCGCGCAGATACCTGAAATATAAACCCAATTGGTTGCTACCGGGATGGAAAGTGGAAACTTTAAAATTTTGATTAAAGTGTTAAGCAATAAAAAATAGATACTTGTTACACCAAAAGCGTCACTCGGAATAATTAAAAAGGAGATTAAAAATATATATAAAAAGTGAAAGCCACCAAGGGCGTAGATACATCTGCAATATCTACGCTAAAACTTGGTGTCCTTTTCTTTTAGGAAAGTTAGTGAATTGTAAAACCTGATTTGACAACAAAAGAAACCGTGATCCGTACAATTTTATAAAATTTTCAAAGCTAGAACCAAGCTGCCTTACGCTCCTTCGCAAGCTTATAAATGTTAAAAGCGTAATACATGGGGATGGTCGAGATAATTGTGGATTTTGTAAAACATGGTGGAAACACCACAAACCCACGTGCGACCCATTTGTGTCTTATTATTGTTAAACTATATTTCGCGCGAAACAGAAATAATTTTAGTACCCCAAACACATACCTAGTTCAAAAACAGAAGCTGGAAAGCAACATTTAGCACAGTTCAATAAAAAAACAACTAAAATCGCACAATTTGAACACAGAAAAATACATCGTACTTCTGCACTACTCTGCAGTCAAGATAAAAGTGTCTCAAAAAAAAAACATGGCCGTTCATCCCCTGTTGACTTTCACCCCCGCCCCTAGCGGTCGCTGATGGTACCGACACCGGTACTACCATAGCTTTTATTGGCGGATAGTTTGAATTCAAAAGCGGGTATCTCAGGGTATACCGGAGATTCCTCCTGCCGCCTCACTCGAGATAGATGCACGGGCGACGATGGGGAGGACTCCGCACTTGTATATCACGTGCAGAGTGACTAGAACATCTCATGTGACGTGGATATTCTTCCTAAAGGCTACGATCATTTTCTTTACTCGCTCGCAGACCGCACGCACGTGCGTGTGAAATTTCAGATTCTTGTCCACGATGATGCACAGGTACTTCATATCGCTGACGAGACCGATTGTTGAGCCTCCTGGACTCACCCTCATGTCTCGGTGATCTACGCGAGGCAGGGTTTATCATGGTCTTCGTTCCGGAGATGGTGAGTCTCTGCCTCCAGGCCCACTCCCTCAGTCAGTCCATGCTCCCCTGGATGCTGTTTTTCAGTTATTGTCTGGTGTTAGCTTTGACAATTATCGCGATGTCGTCCGTGTCAGTGATGGTCTCTGTATTAAGCACCAGGTCTGACCAGGTCCAAATTGAGAAACATGTTCCAGAGAGTGGGTTCTAGGACGGAGCCCTGTGGGCAGTCTTGTAGCTTTTCAGCGTCGCCTTCAGATATTGTGGAAGGATGCCTTCTGCTGCATGATTTTAATTATTGTCGACGAATATTGTCGCTGCGTATTTATTTCTCGTTTCCTCAATGTTTTTTTTGTACTTCAGGAGAGCACTCACAGCAGAGCGACCCGGTATGAAGCCATGCTGCCTCGATGAGTAAAAAACCCCAACCGCCGCGAAGAGGCGTTTCCTGATGATCCTCTCGAAGTGTTTTCCTATCGCTCGAGTTCCCAGAAAGGTTCTTCATCAGGATTTTCAGACATCCCTCCTTCCACAACCAAGAAATCGAGTATCTAGCAGCACAAATTTGTGCAGACAACTTTATCGTAACCGCACACACCCCACCAACTTTTTTTTTTCAGAATTTCAGAAAGGCATACATTAGGTTGATTAACAGGTCATGTTCCCTTGACGTGCTAGATGAACACCCATTGCATGGTTTTACTAGTACGCTCTCCAAGGAGACAGTAGGGTTATTGTTTTCCGGGTTGTGCCGCGGTCGTCTGGATTGCTGGGTAGCTGACGTTTCAATAGCCATGCTGCTATTTTCTTCGGAGCTTTTAAGTAAACTGGTTATGTCTATTCCGTGTTGGATTATTTATATCACGACCTTCTAAATAGTCGAGACGCAAACGCTTGACTCTCTCCGGCCTGTTCATTTGAGCAAAATACCATTATGCACTTGTAAGCCGTTTGGCGCTAGCGAACGGGCGATTTGAGTTCGGAACCACGCGGTTTGAAACTTGGCTTTCTGTCATTGTGTTGTCACTTTGTCGGATAAAGACATGATTACTACATTTTAATCGAAATTTTCGGTTAGTTAAGCATATTAATTGCATAGATAATCGTTCCCAATATACATATTCTTAAATACAACGAAATTTATGGAGATGTGAGTATGAATTTAATTATTTCACGGAATTCAGTACTTGTTATAATACCCACAACATTGGAAGTAGACGAAGGAAAAGAAAATGAAGATTTAAGCAGGCAAAAGACTGTTTGCGGTGACAGAGAATGTTTCAGTCGGGATCGGTACATTAGCAGCACTATTGGAAAGGCTTGGCTACAACATTATGTTAGTGACGAATATTTTTAAATTATTGCAAGTCTACTACTGATTAAAAGATTTTTGAAATCCCTACCTGGGCAAATATTTAAACTTTCTGAAGCCAATTCATTGAATGTTTTTGTCTTTTTATAATCCTTACACGTCTCCAAATATAGTGGGGATCCCATTGCTGCTCCTTCCTTCTGTTCGTAGTAATTTCTTTTCCATAGGAAGTATGTTGATGTTAAGCAGAACCGTACCAATTCTAGAATATCTTCCCGTAGTCCTTGTGATATCAAATTCTGTTTGATTGTCTCGACTGAGTCTTCGACGGGTACGTTGGTGAACAAGGAAACTACATCGAAGCTGACCAAGATATCTCACATCCCTGATTGATTCAACGAAGGAAATTACTACGAACAGAAGGAAGGAGCAGTAATGGGATCCCCACTATCTCCTGTCATAGCCAACTTATTCATGGAAACTTTCGAACAAGAAGCCCTTGAGTTAGCTCCACTTAAGCCGAAACTTTGGAAACGGTACGTCGATGACACATTTGTTGTATGGCCACATGGACGTGAATCATTAGATCAATTCTTGAACCACCTTAACAGCCTCCATTCATCCATAAAATTCACGATGGAAATAGAAGAGAACAACCAGATTCCTTTTTTGGATGTGTTGGTGACACGGGACAAAGACCAAATTCGTCACACAGTCTATAGAAAGAAAACACATTCTGACAGATACCTCAATGCGCAATCTCACCATCACCCACAACAGAAAAGAGCCTTGATGAAAACTTTATTCCATCGCGCTGAAACCATCTGTGATGAAGACAGTAAAGAACGGGAATTGAAACATATTAAGTGGGCGCTGAAATGCAATGGTTTCTCGGACAGAGACATTCGATTTGCAAGAAAAGTTAGACATCACACCGAACAACAAAGTTACCAGAAATTTGCTTGCCTCCCATATGTACAAGGAGTAACGGATCGTATTAGAAAAATTTTGGGGAAGAGAAACATTGGAACCAGGTTTACCACGGAAAAGAAAATCTCTCAGAACCTTCCAACACCTAAGGATAAACTCCCCCTGTTCCAATCTGAAGGGATTTACAAAGTAGAATGCCTTTGCGGGAAATGCTACATCGGACAAACTGGACGTTCAATAGAATGTCGATTAAAAGAACACAGTAGGGCCATCAAGCAGTATGACAAGGAGAAATCAGCATTGGCGGAACACAAATTCGAAGATGGAGACTATACGTTCGACCTTGAAAAAACAGTAGTTCTGGTTAAAACAACTAAACACCATCAAAGATTAATAAGGGAAGCAATCGAGATTAGAAAAAATCCAAATAATTTCAACAGAGACCAAGGTGTTGAGCTTTCTAACACGTGGAATTCCGTTATTCGACCATGTACGCACCCCCCACTAACTTTACTCACCGAGCCACGCCTACCACCGCCACCACCAATCCCACAGGGACCACTCCTACCACTAACCATATAAATAGTCCAACACGGAATAGACCTGACCAACCGAGTACTGTGGCCAAGCGCCTAGCGCGCCACTTTACATTCGGGAGGTCCCGGGTTCTAACCCCGGTGCCGCCTGACCAGGTGTGGGTTTTTTTCAGAGGTTTCCCCACACCATCACATCGTGGTATGTCTCATATCACAGATAAGGCGAATGCTGGGTCAGTATCAACCTCTCAGTACCTACCACCTTCCTTCCGCACCCATCCTCACCGTACCCATCCCGAATCTTCCCGTCAGTGTGGCTGAAAAGGCTGAAAGCCTCAGCAGCCCGCCCCCCTTCGGGGGGGAATGAAAGATGTACCGTTTCCTTTTTTCCTTTATAGACCTGACCAGTTTACTTAGAAGCTCCGAAGAAGATAGCAGCAAGGCTATTGAAACGTCAGCTACCCAGAAATCCAGACGACCGCGGCACAACCCGGAAAACAATAACCCTATTGATAACAGCCGTGAAAACCTGCATTCGATTCTCCAAAGAGACGTTGCTCCTCAGTCTTCCTGACATCGCTGTTGATCTTTTGGAGCAGCATGGGAGTAACCTCTATCCCTCTATTCTTTGCAGATTTTGGTTGCTGTGTCTTTCCATTCTTCTCTATTCTTCGCTATCGTTTTGCTTCTTCTCCAGCTGTTGAGGCGTTTGCCCCTTTAACTTTTTTCCTACCGGTTGATGTTCTAGTATTTGTCTTACAATGTTGTCATTAGCGTTTCTTAACGTATGTCCAATCTAATTCAATTTCCTTCGGTTTACTGTGGTTCCCTCTGGTTCTTGCTTTGATTTGTTTCACAATTCGATGTTGCTTCTTTTGTCTTGCCAGTTTATCTTTAGTATCTTCCTTACTGATTTGTTTATGAAACTTTACAATGTATACGTTGTCTCTTTGCCAACTTTCCAGGTTTCAGCACCGTAGAACAATAAGCTATCAATTGTGCAGTTAAACATTTTGACCTTTATGTCGGTTGAGACCACATTTGTTTTCCATATGCCTCCCAATTGATTGAACGCCTGTTGTGCTTTGTTTCTATTTCTCAATGTCTTGGTTTTCGTGACGTTTATTTTCAAACCTGTTTTTCGGGCCTCTGCCTCCAGTTTTTGTAATTTCCTCTGCAAAATGATTTCTTTTTTCAGTTAGTAAACACACATCGTCGGGAAACTCGATATCTTCCAGTTTGTTCTGCAATTTCCATGTTATTCCGGTTGTGTTGTCTGTTAGCTTTTTGATTATTCAATCTACTATCATAATAAGGAACAGAGTGGGTGACAAGCCGCAACCTTGTTTTACTCCGCTTTCTATGTTTATCGGGTCTCTGTACTTTCCTCCGCGGTCTGCCATCGTTTTGTAGTCGTTGTAAAATTAGTTTTATGATGCGGATCATATTTGCTGGTATTCCATATAATTTTAGAATTCTCCACATCTGTGATCTATTGACAGTGTCAAAGGCGTTTGTGAAGTCGATGAATCCAATTTTTACGTCGCTTTGCCATTCTTTGTCCTGTTCCAGAATTATTCTCAAGGTCTTCTTCTTCAATCTAAATGGACCACTAATTGTAAGACAACAATGTTTTATTTAAATGTTTTACTTTACTTTCTTCTTTAAACTTTCACATAAAGAAATGAGATGTGACAATCGCTCAAATTTTACTCCATCACATTGTTATTATCAGCTGCATCTATCATCAACAACAGACTTTTCTGATTCAACAAGTAGATCTTTTTGTGTACAACGCTTAACAATGTAGAAAATTCACAAAATTATCTTTCTCATCGTTTTTGCAAACAAAACCTTCACTTGTTGCTCCTACGGCTTCTGGATTCGAAAAAGAACATGGTGTACCTCGGTAGTACCGCAAAAAAATTTCACTTGGAACGCGCGAGCGCTTTCCGCAAGGAGTTGTCGGGGGAAATGCTTGGATTTGCGCGGACCGTTCAATTTGGTGAAATAAGAACATTTTTAAACGTAACAGTACCTACTGCAAAATTTATACTAAGTTGCGATCTCTTATAATAAATATTTTTTTCTAATTTTGACATATAAAGTGACACTTTTCAAAATTAATTGAGGTTGGGAAACGTCACACTTTTCGTAACTGGTTACGAAAAGTAAAATCTTTCCTAACTGGTTAGGAAAAATTTATTGTATCATCAATTTGACACTGTCATATTTTTTGTTTTTAAGCAAAATAACCGTGCCTACTTACCTACTTGATATTTTAACACAATAATAATTTATTATTAATGAAATTCATTACTTCGTTTAACGTTTGAAGAAACTTTTTTTGGTCAAAATTAGAAAAAATCTTGTATGTAACACTTTAGGAAATGCAATTTTGTGTAACTCGTGTGATTTTGCGGGATCTCGCTGCGCTCGTCCCGCAAATATTCCACTCGTTACACAAAATAACGCATTTCCTAACTGGTTGCATAAATAGCTATTAAATGCTTTTAATAGTATATTATGTTATGAGGAGCAAAAATTTTTTCTTCAAACCTTCATAACAAATTATTTAAGACATGTTAAGAAACCAGGTAGGAATTTCAAATGATTTAGCTAGTTTACTTTACTGCCGCTCATCAGCGGAGATAATAACTTCACGGACGCCCTCAGCGGAGATAATAACTTTATCTGCCGCTCTCAGCGGAGATAATAACTTTATCTGCCGCTCATCAGCTCGTTAGATGCCATGACAATGAAGTGACACTTTAGCATTATCAATGCAGCAGGATAATGTCATAATTTACGGACGTTTAATTGTTAATTAATAAGCTAATTTTTAATCACAAATGTTAGTATACATTTTAATCCGTGAAGTCTGTGACAAAGTTAAAAAGTAATTATATATTTTCCATTTTAAATTAACTAGTTAGTTTGAAGAAGACAATTTTCAATACCTACAAATAAAAAGGTAAACGAAACATTCAACTCAATTAAACGAAGCTTAATTTCACTTTTCACAACAATAAAAACTGTATTAAATGCTGGTCACATTATATATTTATTACATAATTACAGAAACCTTAAAATATAATTTTATGACCATACAATATTTTCAATCCAAGGGATAAAACTAGAAATCGTTGTGTATATAGCAGGTGAATTGGCAAATCCGCAAAATTTTCCAAATGAAGTAACTCCAATTATACTATACATACAATATGGTTCTTCCAGAACAACTTGTAAAGGACCTCCTGAATCTCCCTGGCAGGTGTCTTTTCCTCCTTCTAGTAGACCAGCACATAACATCGAATTTAAAACTTTCTCTCTTGGTGCCATAACTTTAGCACACTCGTCATTTGAATAAATATTTAAGGTTACTTTCATCAAGTTCTTACTACCGCTTTCAGAATCTAAAATTAAAGATTAGAAAAATAAAATTCTTGATCTAAAAAAAAAAGAATACCGTATGAGAGTTTTCCAAAACCTGTCGCTAGTGCTTTGGCTCCTGGTACAAGTTTCTTACTATTTAAACAAGCAGGTCGTACATACGGCGTAAATTCTACAGGATTATTCATTTTAATTAAAGCAATGTCATTTGCCTTGGAGGGTGCTTTATAGTCAGGATGAGGAATTCTTCCACTAATTAGACGTTCTTGCAACTCGTGATCAGGAGAATCTAAATCAATAATACCCAGCCTTACCTTTTGAGACGGCCCTCTGTAAAAATTATTTTTCAGAAATTAACAACATGTACTGGGTGCCCCAAAAACAAATTAGCAGTACGTTTTTAATTAGGTAGTCATTAAAATATCAGGTAAAAATGAATCTTCTTTTTTGTATTCGTTACATTAAATGTGGCAACATTTAAAAACATTCTGGCCCGGTTGTATAAAGCGATGTCAAATCGTTGTTAAAGTTAACATAATGTCAAGCGATCTGATTGGAGGATATTTAACATTTCATTTGAATCAATCAATCAATCAAATGGGCGGATTTCCGACAGCGATAAACAAAATTAAAATTGGGAAAAGAAGCGTGCACCAGAGAGAAGTGCTGCTACAAATCAGTTATGCTAGTGCGTCATGATCTGTAAGTTGCGAAAAAGGCGAAGGAAACGCCAAACAGCTTGAAAACCTTCAGTTTGACAAACTGACACATCAGTCATAATGACAATAAATGGTCGCTTGCATTTACTTTTTTGAAATGTCAGAAATTTGCCGGCCTAAATTTATTGTCCGCCATAGTACAACCGGGCCTCTACCGGATATCAACCACCAAACCTGGCCATATGCACATTACACATATTAAAATAATATAAAAGTTGCTTGAAATATATTATTGGGTAATGTCATATTGACAGCTATAATTATCATCATAGAAAGTAGAAATACTTTTGAAATTTGGAAAAGGGAAGTACGATCACAGAGCAGTATTATGCTCAATTATTGGGCAAATTTGACGAAATAATAATATGTTTCATAGCAACTCATATATTATTTTAATATGTGTAATGTGCGTATGGCCAGGTTTGGTGGTTGATACCCGGTATGTATCCCAATAGTCTGCAAATATTTCATTTTTGTTGTATCCATGGAAATGAGAGAGAAAAATCAAAGTCATGTTGCCATACGTTATTTGAGGTAAAACGGACATAAAATTACTACTTGGAAATGCTGGAAATAATGAAGAAAATAATTGCAAACCCAACCACAATCATCGTTCAGAATTATTGTGAATATCAAAAGTATCCTACCGGATTTATATATTTATATCGGGACTTTTTTTTAACTCTTAACATAGTCCATACATATTCCCTATGTTCAATTTAAAAAAACACAGATCAATGCATTGTGAGTTGCTATGCAACCAACTATACCGAACACCAGAGATTTTGAAATAATGTTAAAAATTGTTCCGATTGATGGAATTCGTCTATCATGTGTTGCATTGGAAATGTCACGCACATTTCTAATACTCTGATTGGCATAGAATAACTGCATTATGTGTATTTCTTCTTCAAACAACTTGACCATTTTGTTAAACTGTCAAGTACTTATTTTCGTTACCTAGGTTACGTGATTACATTCATGCATTGACCTGTGTTTTTTAAAACTGAACATAGGGAATAAGTATGGGCTATGTTCAATGTTAAAAAAATGTCCCGGTATATATAAAAGATTTATATATATTTTTTTATGTGCTCGTAACAGCATTTTTAACTACCTATAGTATGTTTTAAAATCAAAAATCCACCACCTGTTGAATTATGTTGGCAGAAAAAAAGAAATCCCTAGAATAAGTTCTTTTTTTTTGGGTTGGCCCAACCTGCCGCCAAAATTTGACCTTCAGTTTGTCACAAATATCAAATTATAAAAATGCCTCGATTTAAAAATTTAAAAAACACGATGAACTACGACCAAAACGACTGTCAACAGTTTTATTTCATAACCCCACGTTTTTCTGACACTTCCAAACACTAAAAACAAAAGTTGGCGACGTTGTCGGTTGTATTTTCGAGGTAGAATGCAATATTGGTGGATTTTTGATTTTGAAACAAATAATATTTCAGTTTTATCATATGTGACAACTTTTGGTTTGTGATTTTTCTAATAGGAGTAATTTGTTTAAAAGCAATTCAGCAGCAGTCAGCAGTGCGAAAATACTTACAAATGTCGACTTTCTAGACAATGGGCAGCTGTTAAGATATACAGGTCGCTTATCAAACTACCTCCACAATCCCAGGACAACTCTGCATGTGGTGACCCTCCAAATCCAATAACAGCCTAAAATGTTTTACGTATACTGTTTGAGAAATTAAAATATATCAAAGTAACCATATGAGGAAATTCTTTATCCGATGCAGCAGTTCCACCGATGATTAAAGGTACGGACACTATCCCACACTCAGAAACCGAAACTTTCTTATGCTTACGCGTCAGTAGTGGGCTGTCTTGTTCAGAATAAACCGCTTTTCCATATTCTAAACATTCTAGATAACAACATTTATTTATTAGATTGCATTTAAGAAAAATTTGATTATACCTACTTGATGAAGCAATTCCACAATGGTAATTTTTTAATTGTAGTAATATAATTAGACAAAAACTGAAAAGTATGATCATATTTCACTAACTACGTTCGACACAATTCAAGTTCAGATTTGAGTAGATTAAAGTGGGCGACAAATAAGTTAGTGTATAAAGAATGCGAATCAATAAACTTTATTTTAAAATTGAATTAAAAAGTGAAATTGGATTTGCTATAATGTGATGAAATTATGTGCATGCGTGTGTGTATTTAATATGACAAATTAATCAGTAGTCATTATGTCAGTATTTCATTGGTCTATAAGTACAGTATGAGTCAATTGTGGTTTATTTCTGAAATGGTCTTTGATGCAACCAAAAATACTAATTCCAGCATTCACTAGATCTGTAAGTTAAAAAAATTAAAATACTAATCCACGATTCCATTACTCTGAGAATTGTCAACTTTTTTTTAATGAACTATTAGGTATGACTCAAACGATGAGAAAGTGGACATGTTTCTCATGAATGGGGTACCTATGTCGTAAAAATGCCATGTTCGCTGCGGATATGTATCTACAGCGGTATCCAAATCGCAGGCATATTTTTATTTTTTATTTATTTAAATTTTTTACAAAATGAGTTAACCCTTATTGTTGGAAAAGTTGGATCTGAATATGTGTACAGACTGATCACAAAAAAACGCCCCATCTTATATCTTTCCTATTTGATATCCGATTTCAACGAGCAGTACATCAAAATAAAGGGTTCCAAAAGTACTACAACCTGAATATAAAATGTTGCCCTTAGCAACCCTATTTTGCAAGGGTGAAGGGTCAATTTTATTTTTTTAAATAGCAACGTATAATTTTTTTGATACAGTTAGATTCACTATGTTTTTCTGAGTTCAAAGATATAGCACACTCTGTATATTTAAATGTTATTCTAAAATAAAAAATAAATAAAATTATTAGGAATAAGTAAAACTTTATTCGTAACAGGCCATGAATTACTTATGAAGACATTCTTGTAGCCATGGAAACAATATTTATTGATTAATACGAACAATAAAAATAACAGTATAATTTTTTCGACGGAACTGTTCAAATTGAGCACCATTTTGTTCGAGACATTGTTGGCATCTACGTATCACACTTCGCACGGCATTCAGAACGATTTCAGGTGGCATTGAAAAAGATACTATATTTTATTATTTTCGAAATATGCTTGTAACATATCCATAAGTTCGATCGTATTCATTTTCTTTATACCATACTGTTATTAGGATTTATCAGTACTCAATGCTTGATTGATATGACACCTATAACAGATTAGGCCGTTATTCAAAATTATCAGACCGAGGCCGTTATTTTTGCTGCCGTTGCTACGGTTACGGCACAAATGACAACTAAATTTAATTTTTGAAGTAAAGAGAAATGTCAGTCTTACAAATAAATCATCGTTAAATGTTAAGTATTATTGGTATAAAGAAAACTATAAAACAACATACGGCCGATATGGATATAACAGACTCGGTTGATTATAAAATCTCGGCTCCGCCTCGATTTTACAATATCTCAACCTCATCTGTTATATAACCCATATCGGCCTAATACCGTTATATAATATTACGACAAATAAAGTTTATTTTTACAATACATTTTTAGTTATTTGTGTTTCCATGGCTACAAGAATGTCTTCATAAGTAATTCATGGCCTGTTACAAATAAAGTTCTATTTATTCCTAATAATTTTATTTATTTATTATTTTAGAAAAAATTTCGATTTTACCACTTGTAATTTCAGCAACGGGAATAGTTCCGCAATCTCTTTTTAAAAATTTAAAAATTCTGGATTTAGATAACACATTGGTAGTTGAAATTCAAAAACGTATATTATTATACTCATGTCACATCGTGATGAAGTTCCTTAACATTGACACAGAACATAATACACAACAAAGTCAAAATGCGGAGGCGAGACGCCGGTAATTATGTTGATAAGCACTGCACTATTACTTGATAGTAATATCCGTACTCCAGCAAAATTGTCGTGCCGCCGGGTGGAGGTGGGATATTGTTTTAGAATAACATTTAAATATACAGGATGTGCTATATTTTTGAACTCAGAAAAAAATAATGAATCTAACTGTACCAAAAAAATTATATGTATATTGCCATTTAAAAAAATTAAGTTGACCCTTGACCCTTGCAAGGTAGCGTTGCTAAGGGTAACATTTTACATCCAGCTTATAGTACTTTTTGAACGCTTTAATTTGATGTATGGCTCGTTGAAATCCGATTTCTAATAAGAAAGATATAAGCTGGGGCGTTTTTTTGTGATCAGTCTGTATGAAGAAGACAACAACGTATGTGGTTCTAATAACGCCTTTAGATTTTTTCTTGTGGGGCGTATTAAAAGAAAGAGGCCACCACACACCTGTATTATGCCGGCCAAAAAATTTTGGCCGTCATTGTCTGTCAATTAAAAAAAAAACGAATTGTAATTCGTACTTAATTGTCATCATGATTACTATGAACGTTATTTTTTGGGTGGTAAATTTCAAAACTCAAAATTATTTGGTCATTTCTACTACACAGAACGTTTACCTCAGGTTATCTATGTACGATTGCTCTAATTTTGTTCATTCATGTCGGATTTTTGGAATATCTGAGCTTCAAACAGTTTACATTGATTGTCAAAATGACAAGAATCGAAAGTGGGGTTACGGTTCCTAAAGGTTTATTTACACTTTACTTGAATGTCAAGAAAGTGACGGCCAAATTTTTTTGTCCGCCATAGTACATACGATTGAAAAACTCAAAGAATTCGTGAGTACCGGGTGATCAAGAAGGACTGTTTAAGTTGGCAATACAATTAAGAACATTTTTTTATTCGGCTATTTACAACACTGCAACCGGATATGTTTTGTGGGTTTATTTAACAGATATCTGACGTAGCATTAATAACGACAAAATGGTAGGTTATGAGAGTAAAAATTAACGGCAAAAAGAAATCAAAGTTGGAATTCGGAATAATAATCTAAAAATTAACTAAAGAAAATTCTCGAAATGCTCTCCATTTTGCTGTAAAGATAAATTAACTCTTCTCTCGAACGATTCACCAGCATGTTAGCATTTGTTGCTTTTGTCGGCCGGAGGCAGAGTTTAATTTAGCGCAGCATTGTTCGCCGCTAAGCGGACGAAAATGCATGGAAATGCTCCTAAGTAGCATCGAGGCTCTCGGAATAAATCGTTTTGTGCCCGAGAAATGACTTCGGCCGGAGGCTTGCCTTGTTTACAGACGTCACGATTCATGTACATATGACCATCGCGGGAACGAACGCTGTTGGGTCTCGAACTGTATCCGAGCTCTTACGAGTCTTGACTCTTGACCACGCACCGGTGGTCGTTTACAAGTGTAGATTGTAGGTGCTCGTTTGTTTTTGTTTTGGATTTGGAGTGGTATTATTGGTCCCTGGTCAAAAGTCCGTGTTTTAGAATTTATTTTTATATTGTTTAATAAAAGGAAGAAAGATATGGAAATTAAAGAAATTGCGAAGATGTTATTGATTAATTATTAAATCATCCATTTAATTCATTGTCTTACGACAAATTGTAAAAAGTCAAGATCAGCCACAACTAAATTTAACCTGCCTTATATGCGTAAGTTGAAATCAGAAACGGTAATTTAACACTACATGGTTACGTGGTATCAGAAATGCACACGACTAGTCCGAAGTGTGAACAAAAATTTGTTGTTTTGTTAGCCTTGCATGCTATTTGCTGTTGAAACAGAAAACACGGTTTAGTCGCGTTTAAGATTTAATGATCTTAAAAATATTGCCCTTTGTATCGAACGACACCAAAAATCAAAATAAAACAAATATTATGTACAGTCGCGCGCAATAAATTTTGGTCGCCAAGGTCATTTTTTGACGCAATTGAAAATGCTCAATTGTAAAACAGTCGTAAATGTCATAACCTATCATCATGTTGTATGACATTAATTGTCATTTTGTTCTCATTTTTTTGACATGGGCATAATCAGGCAGGGAATTTTTTTAAATTTGTGATAATCTAACCAAATTTTGAAATGACATTGACGACCAAAATTTATTGCTCGCGACAGTAGGTTCATATCTTCTACAAAAAAGAAGATTGAATATTTTTACCTGATATTTTTACTTAACAACGTACTGGTAAGCATTTTGGGGCACCCGGTATAGTGTATTTAAAAAAATTATTATTATGGTGTATTTATTATTACTATGTTTGTTCAAGTTTGCCTCCTCAACAATAAAACCCACGAGCCGCCACTGCCGTATATCGCCATATCGCCAGAGACATTACGACACGTTCAAATGTCCTTTTTAAACAGGGTTGGCGCGTGTTTACTCGAAAATGGAATGCATGTTGAACAATTTTTACGATTATTTCATTCATCATCGTTTTCGACCAATCGTAAGGCTTTATTTTTTGGATTATAGTGATAATTCGATAATTCGTCAAGTAGGTTTCTCAGATGTTTTCAATCCTATTGCTAAAGTAATAAAATAAATACTGTTGTCAAATGGTACTATTTAATTCATGAAATCATCAACCGAAATACGCTCTAGCTCTTGAAATGGTCTGTTTTAATACTCAAACTCTCAAAAGGTAACCACTCGTGTCACTTTGACATAATTTAAGACTGTCAAAGTGTCACTCGTTGTTATCTAGGTGAGCTTTCATGTTAAAAATCGATCATTTTAGTCCAGTCAATATAAACATTAACCTTGTAAAAGGTCATGTAGTAATGATTTTTTAATATGTTGTTTGGACCTCAGCCAAGAGTAAAAAACCAAATTTGCAACTTCGAAAGACTTGTGCGCGCTGCGTGGTAGCCAAAGAACAGCAAAATGTTCGCACTATTTTCAGTTTTTGCTCAATATCTCTTAAGATATGAGTCTCACAGAAAAAGTTGAAGTTACGTTTCTTAGACTAGATTAAATTCAGTATAGTTTGAGCTTTTAAAAAATTGGGAATTTTTTCCAAGAAGTGAAAACAATTTGTTTACGTCTCTTATTTTATTAAATATCGTCAAAAATACTCCTCCCACGAGAAAAGTCATTGATAATGAACTTGAAGTATATATATTTAGCTTTAAATTGAGATTTGAGGGGCAGCTGCAGGTCCAATGCTTCTCTCAAAAGTGGCATATAACCGAAAACCTCGAAAATGGAATTTGGGAAAAATTATTGAGTACAATATTTCAGGGCATCAAACATCACGTATGAGGCCTATACCAATCAAATAACTTATTTTAACTTAATTTAGTATGTGTGTTCCTCGAACACTCTAAGTATGCTCCTTTGGAACGGGTTCATGGAGCAGGTGACAAATGGTCTTGATTTTTTTCGCTCAAGAATTATTTTCCTCTCATTCATCCGCGCCCCACCTACCGATTACGATATAATGTTCATATCACATTTTGAAGCCAGTGAGAGAAGTAAAGGTCATTTACTTTTGATCAACCACTGTTCCTTAAAGTCAGAGATATTGTTGAGGGTGGTCAACATTCTGAGTTAAGCTGCGTGGTTGTGAGGCTTGGAGGGTTCCATCTCCTCATGTCATTCCTGGGTTGTATCAGTGCAATAATGGCAGGGAGTGACTTGAAGGCGCTACTTATGACTATTTATACAGATTTCAGGCGTGGACAAAATGCTGAATGGTCATGCCTATTCACTGGCTCTACGAGAACACATTTTGACTAATCTGATATTGGCTGGCATTATTTTGGATGAGGTAGACTTGACTGGGAAGGAAAGAGCCGAAACGGAGAATAAGCTACGTGAGAGCGAAAGGTCTCTCATCTTATTTGTAAAGGAAAATAACTCTTACCAAATCTTAAGAGCCAAATTCAAAACTACATAAAATAATTTGGAAGGTAATGGTCCCACATCAAAGCTGTGGGTCCAATATTTTCACACGTGTACTCCCGTAAAACTATTCATCCAGGCAGAGCGTCAGGGTGATTAGAACCTTCACCTGTGTACTATCGATAAAGTGCTACCTTTTTTTCATTCAGCTGGTCACTATTTTTACGCAAAGAGTGCCCACTTATATTTGCCAGATATGGTGGCTCCAGAACAGCGGATGGACCCAACAAGTCTGGTGCTGACGGCAGTATTTCTCCACCAACTTCACAGACTCCCTTTAAGTTGTTAACCACACATACTAAATTACGTTAATAGCTATTTATGCACCAAGGGCGTTACAACGATGATTACGCCCGGAGAACGATGAATCCAGCTCGAGGGCTTTAGCCCGAGAGATGGATATCGTTCGATGGGCGTAATCATTCGGTGACGCCGTGGTGCATACAAGATTTTATTTTTCACTATACGTGTTCTTAAAAAAAAATGGGCATCTTTGCAATTATGAATTGATGAGGGCGTTATGAATTCATTACGCCCTGTATTATGCCCCGGTTGTTATGGACATGTTTACGTATTTCGTATCCTAGGAGTTATCATGCAATTATACTAAAGTAAAAAATAAAATAACTTATTTGATCGGTTTACACCCTATACGTGATGTTTGATGCGCTGAAAACTTTTTTCGGTTATATTCACTTTTGAGAGAAGCATTGGACCTGCAGCTACCCGTCACATCTCAATTTAAAGCTAAATAAATATACTTCAAGTTCATTGCCCATGACTTTTCTCATGGGGCGAGTATTTTTGACGATATTTAATAAAATAAGAGACATAAACAAATTTTTTTCATTTCTTGGAAAAAATACCCAATTTTTGAAAAGCTCTCTCTCGGAAACTGCGGGATTCACAAAGTTCGCTTAGGCCTCAAACTGTAGTGAATTTAATCTAGTTTAAAAAAGGTAACTTCAATGTTTTGTATGAGACTCATATCTTAGGAGCTATTGAGCAAAAACTGAAAATAGTGAGAAAATTTTGCTGTTCTTTGGCTACCACGCAACGCGCACAAGTCTTTCGAAGTTGCAAATTTGGTTTTTCACTCTTGGCTGAGGTCCAAACAACATATTAAAAAATCAGAACTACATGACCTTTTGCAAGGTCGGACCCTTTTTTATGTTTATATTGACTGAACTATTTCAGAGCTCTCGTGGAATTACAACCGATAGTTTTCTTTTTACGTTGTCATGTTGCTGATTAAATTTCCTACATTGTCATTTTGACGTTTGTAGCCAAAAACGCAATTTTGATTCAATTTATTATTTAAATTAAACGCAGTATCAAGTGGTAAGTGGAATTAGTATTTTTGGTTGCATCTAAGAAAATTTCAGAGATAAACCACAATTGACTCAACCTGTATATACCTTACCTCGTTTCACTCGCGTTTTAAAGGCCCACGAGTGCCTAAAAAGGCCCAATTTACACACGAACGAGTTGAATACAACGTTTTTTTGTTCGACGAGCCCCTTAAACGCTCCAAATCGTTTAAAATCTTTAAAATTAGCTTGACGTTTCGTTTTGACAAGTTGTGACATTTATCAAAATCCGTTCACACAGGAGAAAATTCTCAAATTCTGACAGTGTCGAATAAAAAAATAACTGAATTTTACATGCACTGAACTTGTTAAAATAAAAGAAGCGTTAATTCCTATTATAACAACAATGACGTCATTCTCGCTTTTTGTGTTATATTTGTATACGCGGATTTGTCTGTTGATTCTGGGAAAATATTATTTTTCCTGTCGGGAAAAGGTATTTTATTTACATAAAATAGAGAACGGTTATGTACTTTTACGGGATTTACCCTGAGCCGATTGGTATATTTCTTGTGAAATGTTAACTGAGTCAGCGGTTGTCTCTTATAAATAAATATTCCTGTAGCTCGAAACCACCAGTTTGTCAAAAATGAGTTCCCATAATAGAATTATTTTTAGTTTGTTGCTGTCTTTCGTTATTTGTTCGAGTTTAGCTCAACAAAAAGCTAATAAAAGTAAGTGACCTTTATTCTTTATATCCTAATTAACGTAAGCTAAGGGAACTGTCAGAAAAAAATGACATATTTTTATAGTTTAAATATACCATGAGCAAAAAAATGCCGTCAAGGATAGCTATGACACAATCCATAATGCGCTTGTGCACTGTAAGTTGTTTGTTTATTTAAATTTTAGTTTAGTTAGTTACTAGTTAGTTAGTTAGTTAGTTTTAGTTAGTTTATTTAAAATTAAATAACCCATTTCAGGATTCCACAAATGCATGACAAATTTCTTAATCAAAGACATGGCATTTTCTTTTCATAGCTATACTTGATGGCATTTTTTTTGCTCTTACGGTAGCTTATTTGTAAAGAGATTAGTGTTAAAATGAGGTTGTCGATTTACCAGGGTCCAAAAAACTTTACTACCACCACATTCAAGGTAGGTGGCTACTCTGGTCGTACCTGTTTCGTTCAAATGGGACATTACACTAATTCACAAACTGACAACTAACTAGAAAAGGACAAAACTGAATTTACCTTATACCGGGATAGCAAAAATTATTTGAAAATCCATGACCACCTTTGACCAAGATAATTTTTGATATCCCGGTACATTATAAATAAATACATTTCAGAATCAGACTTCAACAAAATAACATTGATTTAGTAAAAAATCGAAGGGCGTACAAACTTAATTTTATGTAAACTCGGTACAGGTTGCAAAGACACACTTGTCATTTGCAACAGCACTTTTATGGCATTAGTCATTTGAAATTACTTTAAAACTGTACTTATATGGAAAATATTCAACCCAAACTATGATTTTCTTGTCTCTTTCTGCCTTCATTTGGTTCAGAAATATGAAAAAAATGCTGTTGCAAATGACAAGTGTGTCTTTGCAACCTGTACCGAGTTTAAAGTGAGGACACAAGATTTGTAAAATAAATTGATTTTTTTTATATATTTTCAGAATGTGCCGAGTACCTCAAGATTCCTAACAATTTCCAGAAAATTGGATTAGGTATCATTGGAGGTTCTTTAAGTTTTAACAATGAATTTCCGCATATGGTAAGTAGTGTTTTAATTAAAATAAAATAGATTGCGAAAAATGGGTTACACTGAAAATAAACGGCTCTTAATTATTCGACTTTACTAAAAATTGCTTGGGCCTTAGGCCCGTATTCACCAACGCCAGTTAAAGTTAACTGTAGGTTAAAATATACGAAAACATTGTTATAACAATAGGTAACTAAAGTAACGAAGTATTTTAACCTACAGTTAACGTTAACTCGCGTTGGTGAATACGGCCGTTAGGCTCGTATTCACCAACGCCAGTTAAAGTTAACTGTAGGTTAAAATATACGAAAACATTGTTATAACAATAGGTAACTAAAGTAACGAAGTATTTTAACCTACAGTTAACGTTAACTGGCGTTGGTGAATACGGTCGAAAATCTGTCAAATCTGTCAAAATCTGTCTTTTTGATTTCATTTATGAAGCGAAATGTGTTGAAGCGTTTGGAATACGCTGCAAATGATCTTTTGTACTGATATACAGAGTTATTCACGTAAGATGACGAGCCTGACCAGGTAAAAATGTAACCCAAAAGGCAATTCACAAAGCAATATCGATCCCTATTACATTATCCAGCATCTTTAATACTACGGGGTCCATTTATAATGACTTTATAAATGATTGTCTCATCGCAGTAGGCGTTAGTGACGTAGTTGAATGTGCCGCAAGCTTTATAACATGAGTGAGACCAGCATCGCCAATAGGTAGCGCTGCTGGCGGCAGCGTAAATTTGTCTACTAGTTTGTCTAACGTTGCGAAACTAGCGGCACATCCCAAATTTGTGTGGGTTTTCAACGCCAACTGCGATGGGACAATCATTTATAATGATATAAAGCAAATAGGTGTCCGTTTCGTGTCACAATATGGCGGTATCCACGAAACTGTATTGCTATGACACCTCCCTTTTGACAGCAAAACCTGTCATTAATTTTATAAGAAAAATATTACAATAATAGTTAATTTAGACGAACTTGAGCAACAAAGAGCAGAAAATAGAGAACGACAAAGACGTAGGCGGGAACACAGAATCCAAGAAGAAAGAGATATCGAAAATGAGCGTAAAATTTTAATATTTTATTGATTTTAGTGCGTAAGCACGGGCCGTTCCAGTGGTTATCATAATGCACATAAAACATAGACAGTTTTTAACGTCAGCCAAATGAATGTCAAGTTCTGACAGAAAAATACCTCTCTCAACAAAATATGATTTAATAAGGAATAATAAGCAATTAAAATCACAAAAGTGATGGGTAAGTAGAATCATATCGGTTCTGTCACCGTTCGAAAACCTTTTCAAATACTAAATATGAACGAAAAATGCAATGACAGATATACCTTTCACATTAATAGAATAGGTACCTACTTGGATTCCTCATTTAATTTTTAAATACCAAAACACGATGAATGTTTTGTAAAGTGTATTTTGGGTTGCATTTTCACCTGGTCAAGCTCGTCATCTTATGTGAATAAATAATATAACGGGTGACTATTAAAATTTTCACTTGGAGTTGGCTTTGAACGAGTTTTTATTTTTTCTGTTACTTTAGACACACGGAAGAACGAACGACAAATGTCAGTCAGTACAATTGAAACATAACCAAATTAAGAGAAAAACATTTATTGAAATGTCAAACTTGTCAGTGTCTAAGGTGCAACGGAAAACAAAGAATGATCCATAGCCAACCCTAAGTGAAAATTTTAATAGTCACCCGTTATAAATAATCTTAAATTGTTAAATAATAGTTCAAAACTTCAAGTTATAATTATTATCTAATGCATTTAATTCAATTCAAAATTATGAAACTATTCCCATATCAAAATAATATTAAATCAGGTTTATTGTTTTTTTTTATCAAATTCTCTTTCTTATTCAAATTCAATAACTTATTATTCTTAATTGTTTACTGTTCACTTAACTCGTTTCCTTTTGTTTCCCTTAACAATGTATCAAAAAGTAGATATTATTTTTGAGGATATATTTTTAGGCGATTATTTACCAAACAAGGCATTACTGAAATTATCTACGCAATTCATTTCTACCTATGTCACATCACTTTAATGCAGAAAACATTAACAAACCCGTTAACCTAAAAAATATCAACTACCTACTTATTGTTAAGCTTTCATTTCACCACTATCACCGTGAAAATTTAAAATAAACGTTTCGAAAAATATTAATAAAGTTTTTTTGTTCGGCGAACCCTTTAAAGGCTCCAAATCGCTTAAAATTTTTAAAATTAGCTTGACTTTCATTTTGACATGTTGTGACATTTATCAAAATCCGTTCACACATAAGAAAATTCTCAAATTCTGACAGTGTCGAACAAAAAAACATGTTTTCTACTGCAATGTTTAAAACGCCATTTATCGCATATGTTTCTATGACGCAAAGTGATCTTTTAAATACACCTTGACAGCCTCTGACTTTGTGCGCTTCAGTCACAAGATGAAGTCAGCAACGGGGTTTTTAGTCACGGGCTAAAATTAGCTCTAGTTTTTTAATTGCAAAAATCATGTGACACTCAAAATCAAGTTAGTTGTCACTTGTCAATTGATGTTTATCAGTTTCGAATTTTATGTTTAAACACCGTTTACGTTATTTTGGCATAATAGGAGGCCATAATTATTTTTTCTAATGTTGGACACGCTGTTTGATTTCCGTGACTGAGTGCCTGACATGCGGACCTATCAAAATGAATATAATATGTTGCTAAATTTCCCGTGATATCTAAATAGTTATTCTTCTATTCCAAACTAGTAAAACCGAAACAATGCACTACACATTGACGCTATTTATAACCTCAAACACCTCGGAAAAAAGATATTTCACTAATGTGTAAATAATTGAGTAAATAAAATTTTATTTGGGTTTTTAGTTTTTTGTATAACTGCAAATAATTCATTTAATTTCAGGTAGCCTTGGGATATGGATCAAACCCTAATTTTAAATGGTTGTGTGGAGGGACGATAATAAGTGAAAATTATATTCTTACAGCCGCTCATTGCACTAGTCATCAGGAGTAGTACGTTTTCTTTTTTATTTTCACAATTTAGAATAGATAAACTAAATAAAAATATTGCCATATTTATTAATTAGATATTATTTTGTAGCGGTACTGTGAAAATGATCCGCATGGGTGTAAGAAATTTAAAGGATGATAGAAGCGCAACTGACATTGGAGTATCCAAAATTATAAAACATCCAAACTACAAACCTCCTTCCCAGTACAACGACATAGCCTTACTAAAACTAAAAAGTAACATCCAGTTTTCTAAATCAATGTTGCCAGCGTGTCTCAACACCGTATTTGATGTTAAACCGAGGACAAGTAAATTAACAGCTACTGGTTGGGGACTTTTGGCTTTTGCTGGATCTTCTTCAGATAACCTAATGAAAGTCGACTTAAGTTTATATCCAAACCGACAGTGTCGATCACACTATCGTAACGTGTCCAAAAGAAAATTATTGAAAGGTATTGACGATTCTACACAAATCTGCGCAGGTGGAAGAGGTAAAGAAGAAAAAGATACGTGCCAGGTATTATTTAGATACCTTTGAACAAATGTGGTCACTATATTATAATGTTATATGTAGGGTGATTCTGGTGGACCATTGGCAATGAAAACGGGTGTCTTACATACTGTCGTTGGAATTACTGCTTTCGGTAAAGCTTGTGGGATTGCCAACGTCCCAGGGGTTTACACAAGAGTTTCACCGTATATTTCTTGGATAGAAAAAAATGTTTGGGCATGATGAAAACAGTGAGATTTCAGGAATACAATTTACAGTTTGACTCTACAAAATTTTACTTTTCTTATGTACCTACTTCTGTGCAATAAAATTAAGCACAAGTCTTATAACTAATTTTCACAATATTTTAGTTGTACATATAATACATTTAACATTTGAAAACATTTTTGAATTGTTGTCTAAATGACACGATATTCCAAAAAAAATTTACTGATTTACATAATAGTTATTTTTATATTAAGTGCCCGAAGAGAGTGTTTTTTGTGCATGAAAAGGTCTTTTACGCCGAGACGAAGGTCGAGGCAGTATAAGCCTTTGAATGCACAAAAACATCTTCGCCCACGAAATATAAACAATATTTTTTCTATAATTGATTCAAAAAATTGAAATTAAAAATTCAAATTTTTGAAGGAACTCTGAAGTTTCAATTCAGTGACCATGTTGCTAGGTAACTAATAAAAAACAGTGCGTGAAATGAAAAACAATGCAAACAATGCAAAAAAAAATACACGTCAGAAAATGACCCACTTCAGGCACAGATAACTATGCGTGAATTTCAATTTTTTGAATCAATTATAGAAAAATAGTTTTTTTTGTTCGACACTGTCAGAATTTCAGAATTTTCTCCTGTGTGAACGGATTTTGATAAATTTGACAACTTGTCAAAACGAAACGTCAAGCTAAATTTAAAGGTTTTCAGCGATTTGAAGCCTTTGGGGGGCTCGTCGAACAAAAAAACGTTGTATTCAACTTGTTCTTGTGTAATTTGGGCTTTTTTTGGCACTCGTGGACCTTTAAAACTCTCGTCTCACTCGAGTTTTAAACTGGCCCACTCATGCCAAAAAAAGCCCAAATTACACACAAACTCGTTAAACAAACTACTATTTACTAGGAATTTCGTTGTCCGGTTTAAACTATAAAATAATTGCTGTGCTTAATTTTATTGCACAGAAGTGTACCTACGAGGAGATTTGTATTGATTTATTATTTATCAAAAATAAGACAACGTAAAGTACAAGTACATTTTAAACATGTTAAATTTTAATATGTAATATATTATAATAAATGTTAATATTAGATACTTCACTGTCTTAAATCATTAGTTCTATAAAAAGGCGTTTGACACAAAATTAGAATGCTGAAAAATGTATAAATAAAATACAATGGTAGATAAGGTTGTTAAAATAAACAAACAAAAAACCACATCGAAGTGTTCCATTGTTCCGGATCCAACAAATCCTACTCCACAAGGTCAAATTAAATAATGATACAAGACCTGTTATTTAATTGCATAATTAATTGGTTACCTACCTACTTGAAAAATAGACTGTGAATAACGTTTTATCACAACTTCCAGCGTTATCTGCCTACCGCGAGGTCGCACTTTGTTGGATTTACAACTTACCATTGAACTGAATAACTTCAAACTCATGATGTTCTATGGCCCGGTTGTATAAAGCTTAGCTGATTGAAATCCAATGTTAAAATATCCTCTAATTAGATCGCTTGACATTATGTTAACTTTAACAACGACATGACATCGCTTTATAAAACCGGGCCATTGAATTTGTTTGAATTGTTCAAATGAATGACAACGTCTTAAACGTAGATTTATTATTTTTGATAATTACCATAGAAACATTCATTAGTTCGCATTTTTGCCGCGGGACTTCTTATTACATTATTTTGACTATAAATACTTTGATTCTTTATTTGTAAAACGTTAAACATGGGATCTAGCAATTTGAGCTTTTGGAATTTTGTGTTGCATAGCATTAAATTTTCGCGGGAACGGTGAATAACCCTGTATATGTATTTCTCTTGATCTCGAAATATCGGCATATCAAAAATTATCTTGGTCAAAGGTGGTCATGGATTTTCAAATAATTGTCGAAGCATTTGTGTCAATAATTTTTTGAATGTCAAAATTAATTTTCGAGAGTACTTCCCACACTTTGCAGTAATGCCGAAGCATTTTTATGCATGCCTTATAAATTGTGTTGGTGTGTTTCGCGAAACTGGCACTGTGACTCATAAAAAAGGTGATGGTAGGCCAATCGTTCGTACCGAAGAAATCGTCACACGAATAAGTTGAGACGGACGTTTTCCAATCCATGACTACCTTTGACCAAGATAATTTTTGATAGGCCAATGCCAATACATTTGCAATTTATTTATAAAGATGTCATTTCAAACTTGACCAACTTGCCACAAATAAACACTATTATGTTCGATTGTATTATAATTCATGATTTATACATTTATAATATCGTTTATCGTCCATAAACTAGCTCTTTCCGGACAGCGTCCATAATGCAAAGTAAAACAGACGCATGTCAATTTTGGGTAATACCGGGTGATCAAAAAGGACTGTTTAAGTTGGCAATACAATTAATAGCATTTTGTTATTCGGCAGTTTGCAATACTGCAACCGGATACGTCTTTTGATAGATATTTGATCTTTTGATAGATATTTGACGTGAAACCAACAGCGACAAAATTGTAGATTATGTACAATGAGGGACATGGAATCCTGGGCAGTCTGCTATTGTCATTTCAAAAAGTGTCAATGTAAATGCACCTTTACTGTCGTTATGATTGATATTTTCAAAAAAACTGTCAAATTAATTTAAGCTTGTTTATGAGTAGCTAAGGTATGGTTTAGAAATTTTGACAACTGAATGACACATCTGCCCAGTTTTCCGTGTCCCCAATAGTATGTATAAAAATCAAACAAAGAAACAACTTGAAATACAGAACCTGTAATTGGATTATAAATCCCATTTCGAAAATAAGCCATTCCAATAAAAATGTTGTGTTGCAATGTGAAAACCATGTTAAATAAATAAATTTGAAATTTCCAGCGTTTTACTTTGAATTTGAATGTCAAATGTCACACGAGGGATGTCACTGTGAAGTCATCAACAACTGGAAATTACTCCAGTTATACCATTTAAAAGTAAAAATCAGTATTCCTAGGTACTGCCAACTCAAACAGTTCTTTTTGATCATCTTGTACTTCAAAATGAACGTCAATATACTCCATTCTTTATCTTGGTGAGTGGTCGATGCGATCAAGCAAGCCATGGGTAGCTTTGTAAGTTTTACTTTTTCCACCAAATTTGTGTGTCGTGTAAATCAAATATTAACTGTCATCGCTGTCATGCGAATTCAGAATCTTCGCCAAGCATTCATCGCCAAATCCGACAATCTTATGTCGCGAAATGTAAATATACAGGGTGGTCCCGATATAACCTGCCAAAAAAATTCTGGGCCATTAGAAGGATCTAACAAGTCCAAAAAACCCCTCTTCGTTAGGTCCAAAATAATGGGGATAAATTAACCCCTATCCACACCCATTCGACGCTGCTGACCACAAAAATATGTACGTACCTACTCAGGAATTAATTGTTGGTGTTCGTAAGGATGACAGTATCTAAGCAACATAGGTACCTGTATCGTTTATGACAAATCTCAAATCTGACAAACTAAATCAAATTAATGACATTTATTGAAAACGCTGTACACTGCGTGCGTTAATTCACCAGCATATTTAGGTACAAAAGCTGATTTTGTAGACTGAGATGAATGAGTAATAAAATAATAAAGTGGTGTTCCTCAATGTGTAAATAAATGTAGAGGTAGTGTGTGCAAAATTGTGGAAGAACTGTGTAATAAGAGTATCGTCTTAATTGTGGTTAAATAGCCAAAATAATGTATTGAATAAATTTATTTACACTTTACATATTCGTACTTTCAACTTTTAATTAAGAATATCTACTAACTAATGAAAGGTAAACTAGACTAGAAACATTATTTAATAATAAATGTTCTGTGTGCCTTCCGTTGGCATTTAAGCACATTGAGTACGCTGGTACCAATTTTCATAAACAGAATTCAGCATTTCTGAGTTTTTACGAATCTGGTTCGCGGCGTCTGTTACGCGTTTCTGGAGTTGGCTTTTTGTATTTATTTCAACTTCGTATACCAAATCTTTCGTGTGGCCCCAAAAATTAAAATCCAGAGGGGTTAAATGGAGGATCGGGGACGCCATCGTATTGGAATCAGTCAGAACCAACCTCACATAAATGCAGATGTAGCTCCACAAAAGTACAACGAGACGGAAGGACTCCTTCAGGAAAACGCACTCCGTATGGTAGCCTTGCCGGTCTTAAATTACCACGTGTTTCGCCATAGAGTAAATGCAAATCGGCGTATTCTTGTTTCGTGAATTTCATAACTTTTTGAAGGATTCGCAAATTTAAAATTAAACTTGACAAATGTCATAGGTGTTGCAGGTACCGTTGCTAAAGAAATCGCAGCCAAGTAACCAGAATTACCTTTTTAAAACCGATTAACTCATTAGCGTACAGCAAATTTTGACCAAATTTTCAATTATTTTTATCTCGGAAACGAAAAGACTTTTATTAGAAACTTTTTTTGTGTATGAGTTCTACTCATCGTCACCAATTACTGGATTTCTTCTGGCAGGTTATATCGGGACCAGCCTGTATAAGCCGTACACATCGATTCTTAAATTTAACCGTTCCAGATATGAAAATTATCGGCGTCCGTCGTCGGTCAATCCGACCGTCGACCGAACATTATTCCCGTCCCGTGCCGGGCAATATTGCAAAGAAGTTTGGGTGTGAGAAATTAACCGAATTCTTAAACCATAAACCGGACCAAATTTGACCGGAAAGTGTGTGGGCGGTCTGGAACATTTTGAAATTCTCAAGCAAGTTATTAAAATTTTAGAAAACGATGCGATATGAAGATGACACGTTTGAGGTTATGTGTCGGTGGTCTCGGTCCATATGAATTATGAGCAATTTAACCAGGAAAAGGTAATCTTGTAGTTTACGTCGCCCAAACTGTGCATCGCTTCGCGCACCATGCTAAATGTGTACAGCGTTGCCAGACTTATTTATTTGTATCGAATAAGAGAAAATTCACAATGAAGATCACGTGACGGTGATTTTAATTATACAATTATACTCTGTGCAGGAGCCCCTCTACCACCCATTGTTTCGAAACAAAGTTAAAAAAAGCACACTAAACGAGGAAAACACATTAATTAATAAACGTATAGGAGTCGTACACATCCAACTAAAAGACGCCCTCATTTCTAATTGACATCTGGCAACAATGCAGAGTCTATGGGGCTGCGCGTATGAGATGCGCAGTTTGGGCGACGTAAACTACAAGATTACCCAGGAAAATAATAAATAGAAAGACTTTGCAGCGTCTCTGTAAGTACATTATTGTAATATTTGAATACTTTTCAACAACTACCAACGCTCTTTTCCATTGGAACTTTCAAAAATCCCTAAATTCAACTTGACGGCTGAAAATTTCCCAAAGACCAAGATAAAGAATGGAGTATATAACTAAATTTCATAATTTTATTTAAATCAAGAAAGAATAGAATTAATGGAAAACTTTACAGTAAAGATTCTTTGACTTTTGCTGCAATTTCACTTACTTTGCTCATTATTATAACCAGAAATAAAGACGATTTCAGCTCGTATTTCAAACACAACTTCGTCGTAACCACAGCAACAAAAACAGTTCACTTCGGAATTATCGGAATTTTTAGAATCTATTAATTTTGTATCTAAATAGTAATTAACGTTATAAGTCCGGGAACTCATAGTTTACAGTACGAGTTAGACGTTTAAGGACGAGGCGACGAAGGAGCCGAGTCTTGAAACTCGAAACGAGTACTGTAAAAAGAGTTCACGGACGAATGTCGTTATGTATTTTATTTCATCCTGCCTCAAATTTCGTTTGAAAGAAACATTGAAATTAATTTCAAAATAATTCAACAAATGCTCCCCATCTAGTCATATTTTTGGAACATGATTAGCAACGGCTGTTTGGCAATTGTTTATTTTGTTGAAATAATTTGGTGCGTCAAAATGACTTGTAAAGCAAATCCTCCAGAAATTGTAAGAAAATCTGCAGAAGCCTGTGCTGAATTAATACCTAGCAAGTCAGGTGAAAGGTATCAAAAACAATTCAGCCATTTTTGTAAATGAAAATCAGAAAATAATGTGAAGAAAATAACGGAAGAGGTTATGCTGGCTGGCCTCATTTTTAGATTTGGTTTAAATGGTTGTATTATTTTATTTGTGAGCTAACGTTTTTAGTCTGAGAAAGTAAGTGCAACTTCTTTGTGGCCGAAATAGTTAAATTGTTAATTTGTATTTAGATGTAGTTTTGAATAAAACATTTCTTAAACCTGAATAATTGTTATTGTTACTTTTGTGTTTCCAATAGCAACACTTAACCGGCGTCCGGCCGTTTTTTGCGTTTTCCCGGATTCAAACTGATGACGTAAAGTATTGAAATTTGACACAGGATGAAATAAAAAAACTTAACTTCACAATCGAATATAAACACGATTTATAGTTCCGTATAGATATAGCATATGCATAACAGTCAAAAATCATAAACATAACATAACTTTTTAAATTCAATTTATAGTTCATAACAAAACGTGATAGGATTGTTGATTTTTTAAGTGTCAAACAATTGTCCAATATACGTTTTGTGAAGACGAGGTTTTAGAAGCTGCTGCTTGTGCTGTGGTCTTACACGAGATACATAGGTCGTAATAAAGAAAAAAGGAAGAAGCCACGAAAAAAACGAGTTACAAAAACACGGATAAATCAGCTTCTCCAAATCATTTCCTTCTTCACACCGTCCTCAAAGTCTTTGGAAGACTTATCGTATAGAGCTTTGAACCTTTCAAAACACTGTACGATTAGAATTTCCTTTATATTTTCCACCTTTTCAATAATGTTTTTAAAATGAATTTATTGACAGCATACCTACACGTAACCGTTTCTATGGAAAAATATTAAAATTCCTTAACTTTCATGGTACAGTCGCGGCCGTTGAAAACTCAGACACTTTGACAACGCGAAACTTTTGGCTTTGTAAATGGTGTGGAAAGTGACGTTTCTCAAAATGTCACTCAAACATTATCCACATTAATTTCTTTCGGAATGGCTCTTATACTCACACCCTCCCTCAGTCTAACAAATTTTTGCAAATCAGATAATTGCGGCATTTCAAAAGTTACGCTGTATTCTGACCTAATATGTCAAAAACTGACACTGACTTTATAATCCTTGATGAAAATCCTGTTTACGCTAATAAAATTTCGGACTTTATACAGAGTGTTTAAATCTTTCTTGTCTGAGATTTCAACGGCCGCGACTGTACATAACATAATAATTGAAATTGGCCAACGGATACGGACTTATAGTTGAATTTTTTTAATAAACAATTGTCAAAACGTTATCTTGTTGGAATGAGCCAAACTGTGATTTTCATGATAATACGATTGGTCACATTGAGTGTCAACATTTTTTTATGTAACTGAGCCTGCGCCCTAACGAGCGAGAGTTTATTTCAAATTCGAAAAGGTTTCTCCTGACTTCTCATTAAATTTGTTTTGAAAATGAATTCACGGAAGAAAGGTACGGGAAGTGAAGTGAACATAACCTTAACCATAATTTGGTGTCAAATTGTTATATAGCTGGGTCTATATGTCCAAATTTTAGGGTGGGTGGTACAGTATGGTTTTTTACTTCATTTTGACACTGACAATTGTTTATTAAAAAAATTTCACTATTTGTTATGTTAACGAATCTATAAATGAATACATTTACAATAGGATTCAATTTTGATATGTTATGCCATATGTTACGGAACTACTCTCGTGTCAAAAATAAATTACTTCCTAGGATTTAGGGATATTCGTTACTAGGTTGCCATAAATTTGGTTAGGTTGGAGGCTATGTGGTTTCTGGTGACAAACAAAAGATATCCCAAAAATGTAAGACAGCAAATTAATTGTAACAGTTGCAACTGACCAATTTCTCGCTAAATGATAGATGATTTTTCGTTTTACAATCAATTTTGGTTACTGGCGGCATATTTATTTGGATTTAATCTCTCAATTCATAGTAACCAACCTTAGGCATTCAAAATAACTTTTGAAAATTCTAGTTACACAAAACATGAAACACGTTATTTTATTTCCCTAAAAGTTCGAATTCTAGGGAGTAATAATTATATGCACATATGCACATTCCTAACCTTATACGAGGGCGGAAAGTTAACCATTCCTTTTTATCTTTACTTCCCTCTCTTGGTCAGTAATAGGCCACTTTCGGCCCTGTTATAAGATTTTTCCAATGGCGTACTTACTGAAAGTCGAAAAACAGTAGAAATGAAACTGTATCAAATTAATTGTTTATTTGCTGAAAATGTAATGATTCCGAATAAAATGGTATACAAACCTCAGTGGGAATGTGTTTCATTCCTGTCTCGAGCATTAGTTCACCTCGGCTACGCCTTGGTAAACTATCTTAGCTCTCGACAGGAATGAAACACTTTCCGCCTCGGTATGTAATCTACTATTTGACACGAGAGTATAAATCGGCCTTTAAGCTTTGTATATAATTCGTACACAATTAGGCTTTATGAACTCGCCCTATTTATTTATATTTAATTTCCCTCCACCACCCGGCCGCAGGGCAATTTTGCCGGAGTACCTAAATACGTACACTATTACGGATATTACTATCAAGTAATAGTTCAGTGCTAATCAACATAATTACCGGCGTCTCGCCTCCACATTTTGACTTTGTTGTGTTTTTATATTATGTTCTGTGTCAATGTTAAGGAACTTCCTCACGATATGACATGAGTATAATAATATACCTTTTTTTTCTCATAGCAACGGAGAGCTCTAAATATTTATTAATTTTTGTGTTATATGATTGTATGTGTTATATCAATTTGTAATTGTCATTTTCCAAACAACTTTCTGGTTTATAACTACAGGCTGTCCCAGAACTGGCGTACATCCCGTTAACCACGTGCTCCGCTCTTTCTGCTGAGAAAGATTTCACTAGAATTTTTTTGTTTAACCTTATAGTTTTTAAACTACAGCAATTTTAAGTTAGCCAATCACAACAGAAAGATTACAGATAAATCTACCGTGAGCTGTTGTTTCCTAGGAAACGCTGGATTGAATTAATATTTGTCACGATAATTGGTTAAATTAAAATCGTTGTAACTTAAAAACAAAAGGATTAAAAAAATTTTTTTTTGCAGAATCCATTTCGGAATAAATATTTACCTTTGCAGTTAACGGAACGTACGCCAGTTCTGGGACACTCCGTATAATGTGGTTGTGTATTCTTTAATAAATTGAATTTAACAGCTAAATTCATGTGTATAATTTTAGCGAATATATCATGACGTTTCTTATATTCGCTTTGAGCCAAAACGGTGCAAGAAGGAATGATGTGTTCAATTGTTTCCCCTTCAGTTCCGTAAATCCTACATTTATCCATGATTGGTTGCAAACCGTATAATTATGTGATTTTTATAATTTCTTGTATTTATAACACGGTCTTGTATTGCAAATACAAAACCTTCCGTGTCAGGGAGAATATTTGATTTCTTATAAAGGGTATTTTTTTTTAATTTGCCGTCGAAGTAGGCGTTGGAGAGTCGATTGAGATCGCACCACTCGTGCAAAAGCGTAAGATTTAAACAGCTGATCCGTGATCCGTAACCTGTATAGTGCGTTCACAATCGACAGTTCAACGCCTACTTCGACGCCAAATTTTAAAAAACACCCGTTATTTTATTGTTATAGGAGTATTATTTATAAAATATAGGGCTGGTCCACAAAGACCTATACAGGGTGTAGCGTCTCGTTTAAATCTTGGCGGCTTCGAGCAACTGTACTGCTCGTCAAATCTTAGATGGCCGCTAAGGATGCGCAGAAGAGGGAGTGCGATGCAAGATGTGGAACCGAGATGCGACAAGGTGAAGCGGTAAAGTGGGGTATAATTCTGAAAAGTACACTCAGATCCAGAAATCGACTTGTTCTAACTCCGCGTTGTCGACGAGATTTTAATCCGGTAGCTGTAATCTACTGACGTATTGAGAGTCTTCAACGTATTTGTGATCTGCAATTTTTATTACCTAAATAATAATAAATAGGTACCTTTCCCACTAAATTTCCGACGGCATTGTAATTTTTACATTTCTCCTTTTTAGAAAATGACACCCATAAAGTTGCTCTTATTGTTAACACACGTTGTACATTTTGATAATTACGTCTCCTTAAAATTCAAAATCATAAAGCACAGTAAATTTTATTGAAGTACCTGTTCTTGCTATTTTGTCGGTGGACGAGTCGATTGGACCGTTCGCTTGAATTAAAACAGATGTTCGTTATTCGCAGCGCTTCAGCCACTTTTACATAATGCCGTAAACAATTTCCCAGAATTCGAATACGGTAAGATGAGGCACAAAGAATTATTAATTATTTTAATAAACTGTTATGTATTACGAAATCAAAGACATTATTCCATATACCTAATTCATAATGTTATATTAATCGTTTAAATTTAAAATATGTATTAATAACATAATTACATAACATTTTTGTTTTATATTTAATACAAAAATTTCCGATAATATTGCGGAATCTGGAAAAGTGCCCCGAATGCTTGCAGCGTTTCCACGTTGAATGGCAAAGGAAATCCTCTCGAAAAGGAATTTCTTTGATTTTGAATCGCCTGATTCCGCGATAAATATGTTTCACTGTGCTTTTAAGCCATGGTTCGGAGTGTACCAGTGTTTCCACTGCTGCGACACTCGAACAAGTGACGTCGCCACTCCTACCGTTACCATTGCGCATCCGAATCTCAGCGGCCATCTAATATTTGACGAGCAGTAACTATCCTTATGAGATGTCAGCACCACCTTACAGTTTCTCGAAGTCGGCTATGCGCAAAACCATTTTCCAAAATGCGCCCTCGACGCTATAAATAGCACCGCAACTAGTGTTGTAAAGGAGAACACACACTTTATATGTAATTCTAAAGGCCACTCAAATGGGGATATCTTGATATCAATCGACGGGTCTTGAAATGACGAATATTTGATATCATTGCGCCAAATGTGTAACTCGATTAATAAAGCGACCAAATCGATAAAACTTGAAATATTTTCCAAATGATTTCTGTCAGAACACTTCATAAAACTGTCATTTGTAATTTATGGGGGATTACGGATTCGGCTATTTACGACAATAAATTCTTTGAAAGAGAGGCAGGTAAAGTCCTCGTCTAGAAATAGTCAATTTTAACTTAAATTGTAAATCATTTCACAGTAGGACAGCAAACCGTCTTATAACTACCATAATACCCTCTAACTTTATTGCCCCTTTGTTGTGCAGTGCCGACTCAAGGAAGAGCAAACATCAGGTAAAGTATAGTTTTCTCATTTATAATTTGGTTTTACTAAAGTCCTCCTCAAGAAATAGTCAATTTTGACTTAAATTGTAAATCATTTTACAATAGGACAGTCAACCATCTTATAACTACCATAAATTATTCCATTATACCCTCGAATTTTATTGCCCTTTTGTTGTGCAGTGCCGACTCAAGGAAGGACAAACAACAGGTAAATAAATATTGCTTTATGCTGTGTTCTCACTCACTTTCTTATTATTATTTTTAAATAATAATTTCGGAATTACTTGATATATGGTATCCCTAATTGCATCCAATTCAGCTGCAGAATAATTGCTATCTTTTGATTCCCTTTTTTTTCCTTTCCAAATTTTCCGGGTCTTGGTTCCAAATTTTTGAAACGGTGGTTTCGTTGACTCCCGTTAATCGGGCTCTTTCTTTACCGACCGCTTTACATCCCGATTCTAATAAATTTTTGTAGACATTTCTTAATTTTCTTTAGCTTCGTTAGAATGATGCTTCTTATGTTTCTTTTTCAGTCCGCTGTTATAATTTGGCATTAAAATATACACCCTTATCTACCGGGTGATCAAGAAGGACTGTTTAAGTTGGCAGTACAATTAAGAAAATTTTTTAATTCGGTTATTTATAACACTGCAACCGGATATGTTTTGTTGGTTTATTTGACAAATATCTGATGTAGGTATAGCATTAACAACGACAAGCCATCAACAACCGAAAGTTACTCCTGTTATACGATTTAAAATACAATTCAGTGTTACCAACTTAAACAGTCCTATTTGATCACCCCGTATATTTTTTACCTTAATTTTCCTCGTTATTATCAAAAATTGTTTCAACGTCGACCATCTCCTCCTCGCGGTTCTCTTCAAAAGGATGCCACATATTTAAACACAGGTTATAAGTTGAAAAATACACTCTTTTTATTGTGGCGAATTCACAATATTTCTATTGGCAGTGTACGAAAATCAATCGACAACTGAAGACAAAATTTCTTGAAAAATGCTTTAGGTAGACTTTCTCTAAGTAGGGGTTGCAAATATACCTGATGCTTGCCCTTCCTTGAGTCGGCACTGCACGACAAAGGGGCAATAAAATTAGAAATTATTTATGGTTGTTATAAGGCGCTTTGCTGTCCTATTGTAAAATGATTTACAATTTAAGTCAGAATTGACTATTTCTTGACGAGGACTTTACCAGCCCTGTTGTCAGGGAGTTAAATACCCCGACAATACGCAACTACCGCCATAAATCCTAGGACTGTAAAAAAAGATCCGTTGTCTGTTGTCTGACTAGGCTACAATATCTTCACGTCTATTGCCAAAACCACAACCCCAGCCTCTAATAATTATAAATGGGATTATAAATGGGAAAACTATAACAGCCCCTATTTATTTATGGAATTATTTATGGTAGTTATAAGACGATTTTCTCTCCTATTGTAAAATGATTTACAATTTAAGTCAAAATTGACTATTTTTCGACGAGGACTTTACGATATTCAAGACGATAATACAAAAAAGTCAGTGAATTAATCGGTAAAACTCGTCTGTAAAGGATTGCAAGCGGTGCACACGAGTTCCCGTCAGCATAATATTTTATACCTGGCCTTGGACATAGGCCCTTTAATCCTGCACACGAATTCCCGTCAAGGCAAAAATGCACCACAAATTCTAGACTCGAATTCCCGTCAGAAAAAAATCTTGGTTATTGAAAGCACTGTTACGAAAGTAAGATTCAATGATGAATCTTCTATGTTCTGAAGTAAAAACCATTTTTGCGTTAAAATTTGGTTAATAGTGACAGTTGTTTGACGGTTATTAGCTGACTTAGCACAGATACGAAAAATCTGACACTGTCAAAATCACAGCCGCCCCTTATCTATGTACATATAGTGCTTGTAACTTCCTAAGGAATTCTGACTTAAGCCCTAAATAAACCGAACAAAGACCCTAGTTAAAGAAATTTATTGTCATATTGTGCCTGTCAATCACTAGACGGTCTCCGACAAATATTTTGAGTACTACCCCAGGTAATTTTTTTCTCCGAGACCGCCTAGTGATTGACAGGTACAATATCACAATAAATTTCTTTAAGTAGGGTCTTTGTTCGGTTTATTTATGACTTAAGCCAAAATTCCTTACGAATTTAAAAATACTATATATAATTGTTGATCACAGGGTATTTGTAACTTTTTAAAATTTTAAACATTTTTTTTTTGTCCACGTAATGGTAAACAACAATGGTACCTGGCAACGGCTAGAGGGGTAGGTAAGAAAGGGATTGAAGCGCTCTTTTACCCTTGACGGGAACTCGAGTTATGGATTATATCAGTTGATAATTACCTGACGGGAATTCTTGCATTACTTTATGACAAGAAATAAGTCAGACGGGAATTCGAGTGCGCCCATTGCAAGAGGTTTTTAGAAGAATTTATCGAAATCTATCGCGAGCAGCTGACTTTGTGATAAGTCAAAACCAAAGCTTATGCAAACAAACACAAGAGACCCGCGAGCTAGGAATTACTGTTAAACAAATTACGCGAAATTCAACCAGAAGTACTCAAATAGTTATTTATGTAATAAGTGAGTAAAGTAATACTTTTTTTACGAGAAGGAAATTGCCATTCGAGCGAAGCGACTGCGCTGAGTAAAAAAAGATACTTTACTAACGAGTTGCATACAAAAATTTTTTGGCGCCCGTAAATTTAAATAACTTTTTTTTTGACACTGTCAGAATTTGAGAATTTTCTCCTGTGTGAACTCGTGGGCCTTTAAACTGGCCCACTCATACTAAAAAAAGCTCAATTTAATAAAAAAATAATAAATCCCAGCCAAGACTTTCGAGCCTAATATCTCGCTTATTTTCCAACGGATTTTTGTGAAATTCAAAATGCAGATATTTTAGACGGTGAAGAGTAAAATCCCATTAATGCAATAACCCAAGTCTTAAAAACGTAATTTTTACAAGCCTTTTTAAAATGTTGAATCACTTAAGATTTATATTAAAAAATTGATCGTCAATTAAAAATGCTGTAAGGAGAAACTCGTCCTTGAAAGACCTCATTGAAAGATCCTTCAAGCACTCAATTTCAAATTCGTGCTTGAATAGATGCCTTCTGCAACTTATATGTGTTTTAATATGGTATTTTGGACCGTTTTTTCTTCTTCACGTTCTCCTGTTTTTCCTTATTGTCTAATATTAATAAGGCCACAAGTGAGACAACAATCTTCTTCGGAGGTGTCATGTTCTTCGTAAAATGCTGGATGGCAAACTAAAATCTGAACGATTTCACCGGCACGTGTGGAGGCAAAACAGCCGGACGACTGTTGGAACGATAATCTGACAGATGTGTCGTACGATCTGTAGTAGGTACGACATATCGTAACATGTGTAGGCCGTTTAACCCGAGAAGGGTATCTACCGCTCTCTTTCACACTCATATAAAGTAAATGGAAGTTTTTGATTTTCAATTATAGATTGCGGCTTTATTTATAGAGTTAGCGTTTTGGCGCAAGGGTATCAAATATTTGTCATTTCAAGACGCGTCGATTGATGTCAAAATATCCCCATTTGAGTGGTCTTTACAATTACATATAAAGTGTGCGTTCTCCTTTACCGGTAAATTACATAATTTATTTAATTTACTGGATTTTTAACATGTTAATTAACCAGTAAATCAAGTAAATAACAAAATCGAATAAAAGTGGTTTTATTGTCTTTCTCTTGACTTGCGCTTTTAAAAAATATCAAATTCACCTACTTACCTTACCTTCTCTACCTTCAAAGAAAAAATAATGTTTCTCATACTATGCATTATTATTTTGAGGTTATAGTTATCAATTGAGATTTTATAACCAATTTGGTTAGTGGAGTGCTGGAGGCTGGAGTAGCTAAGCTAACCTTTAGCCTTACACAATACAAGTTAGAAGATACAGAAGTCAGAAACTCAGAACTAAATAGGCTAATTACAAAAATTAAATGTACCTATCTATATTCTGTTAAAAAAAAAACTATTGAACTGTAAACTGTAACTTGTAACATAAAAAAAAAAACAACATAAAGCATAAAATAAATAAACATTAAAACATTTGAATTGGACATAGGACATACTTAGGTACATCAACATCATACATAATTATAGTAAAACTCAATCTTTGGTAATTTATTCATCACTATCTGAAGCCCCCCCTGAATCATATTGCAAGAAAATTTCTTCTACTTCAGATGTGGAAACGGTGGAACCGATAGATTGGATTTCATCAGTCTCATCATCATTCAAAACTTCATTGCTGTTGCTATCAGTAGTAGGTATCAGTATCAGTTGTAGTAGTGTTTGAATTTGTGGTAGTAGTGCCCATTGTTTGTTTCTTGTAGCGCTTGTCTTTTGCACTGTGTAGCTTAACCATGTCTTTGCAAATATTCAAGTTAAATTTTATAAATACAAATTTCATTAGAGTGTCTTTTGTAAGTCGGTTTCTTTGTTTTTGGTCTTTAACTAGATTCTTTAAGATTAAGGAGTAAGAACTGTCAAACTGTCAAGTCAGAAGTGTCAGAACAAGAAAGTACAGTTTCAACTATTGGCGCGGCCGGCAAATTTGAAACAAAGCCAGTCGATTAATAAAGTACCGACACAATTTGACGTTTATATAAAAGGCAACCGTAACGATTTTTTTGCTACAAGAGGCGCTGATATCGCTATTGTGACTGGCTTTGGCATGGATTTATTAGTAATATATTACTAATTATTACTAATAAATTACTAATTATTACTAATAAATCCATGGGTTTTGGTGAACAAATGTTCACCAAAGCCAGTCAAAATAGCGATATCAGCGCCTCTTGTAGCGAAAATATCGTTACGGTTGCCTTTTATGTAAACGTCAAATCGTGTCGGTACTTTATTAATGGACTGGCTTTGATTTGAAATAAATAACCAACTGGTTAATAACGATAATTTACTTGGCGTTATTAACCGGACAATTGACCGGTTAATAACCGGATTATTATCTTCCTTACAACACTAACCGCAACCCAGGCCTCGGCCTTTTTGCCGTTTTGTTTTGCCCAAGTTCGATTTACTTATCATATATCAGTTTAAGTGTAAGTTGTTAAAGTTTAAAATTAATATAGCAGTGTGTTAAAGGCTATATTTTTCATTGAAAACCCAAAATACAGTCCACAAAATCAAACCCCAGAAACTGGCAACGGCATCACCAAATTGGACCCCGCCAAGTACCACACACAGGGTGTTTCACGAGTGATAATGAGCCTGAAGGAATTGAATTGAAAATGCAACCCACAATACATTTACAATGCTAACGTAGCTATTTGTTTTTTTATTTAAAAATCGTGAAATACTAACTGCAGTTTCGTAAATTTTGACATAAATATCATATTCGGTTGGTTAAATGAAAGTGTGAAAAAACAAAAAGTTTTTGGGAAAATGTTTATTGTCTGCATAAACGCGCAACGACAGACGCATTTTTTTAAATTCCATTAAAAATAGTTATTTTCCGACGACCACTATGAAAAATGCGTAAATTCGCACAAATAACTATTATTGAAAGTTGGCTATTGCATGCAAATAGCGAACCCGTGTACAATGAAACTGGTTAGCCAATCAGATACCTTCTAGCCTGTGCGCAATGAAATGATTGCACACAGTTGTAGTAACCATGGCCACCAATGTATGTTTTGTCCGCAGCTCTGTCGAATAATATTTGAAGTTTGAAGGGATGCCGAATATTAGCGTTTTTTTTTTTGTGGTCGTCGGAAAAATATCGTGTATACCACGTGTTGAAAATTCGATTTCACACTCGTTTGCTTAAGCCACGCGCCTACGGCTTGTGGTTCAATTCTGCAAACTCGTGTGAAATCTTTCATTTTCAACTCTTGATATACAATATACTATTGTACAACTAGTTATGAAAGTCATACTTTTTTCACGCATTTGCAGATTGATTGAAGCAAAGAAGTGAAAAGAGGAACTTTCATCACGTGTTGTACACACTATTTTTTTGCATATCGAAGTAAGTTGAGAAATTTGGTCCAAAAGGATTTATGAAAAATTTCAAAAAAAAAATAGGTAAAACCTATGCTTTGACAATCATTTCCAAGGAAATGGAATAAAATAATGCAAAAAAGTACAACTTTCACTACGATTTTTTGTGTAAAAAAGTTCTACTTTCAGTACTATTTTGCGTGTAAAAAAGTGCCATTTTCATTACGATATGCAAAAAAATATATTTTTTAACTGTTTGGTTTTAATCCATGAATGAAAGATATACATATTCTATAAAGAAGTGATTTATTAAAATGAAAATTAAAATAACAATTAGAACAATTAGTAACATTAAACCCACCTTTCTTCAGTCCACTAGTAGGTACTAATTTCAGGATCTTCATCTGAATCACTCATTTTCATTTTTATTGAGATTGACATAAAACTGACACAGATAATTTCAATAAACATAAATATAGGTAGTTTCCTTAGTTACCACAACTGGCCACCGCACTTGACCAAAATGGAAGAACATAAAATTACAGTTAAAATAGGTTTTGATTTAATGTGTGCTTTTTTTCACGCGTGTGGATTAAACCGCCTACACTTATGAAAAAAAGTTGTACTTCTAATACACGTTGTCTAAATAGGTATTATAACTATGTACCTATTAAATCAAGATCATGTCTCTTTTTTCATCGTTGGAATACATTTTAATCGTAGAGGTATTTTCATATTTGGTGGCGGAAACAAAAGACTGAGAAATGTCACAGAATTGTATTGTCAGTGTCAAATTTCTCATAAACGCCGTAAAAAGGAATGTCTAGGTAAATTTAAATTTTCGCCAAGTAGATTGAAAAAATAAATTCTAAGGAAACCAGTTTTTGTCAGTGGTTCAAAAGGAAAAGTTATTTTCATATAATCAAACGTATTACAAATTATGTCTCTAGTTCGACGATGAGTAATTTTCTTATTGCCAATTTGCTGCATTTCTGTGGAAATCACGAACGTCATTGAGAAATTTGACACTGACAATACAAATTTGTGACATTTCTCAGTCTTTTGTTTCCGCCATCAAATATGAAAATATCCCTAGTATTTTAACTTTTTCGTAAATGTCAGTTGTCGCAAATCAAATTATTGGAAGCAAAGCTGTCATTGATTCATAATTTCATTTTAAAACAATAAGTAAAATATCTGTTAGCGTTGCAAATGTATTGTGGGTTGCATTTTCAGTTTTGTCGGGCTCAGGATCATTCGTAAAATACCGTGTATTATGTACTCATTACATAAACAGCTATTATAGCACAAGAACACCCCGAAGTTGGTAATTGTTCACTTTAACTACTTCTGGAATTTTCGCGTTTTTTCTGGCTAGACAGCCTCAGGACGTCCTCTTACATCGTTTCCCACCAGTCAAACCTTGTGCAAATGAAAATTTTCCTTACCCTTTAGTTACACTAAAACTTGGCGCGACCTTGAAACACAACAAGAGAAAAAAAAAGGCATTTGCACAAGGTTTGAATGGTGGGACACGATCTAGGAGGACGCCCTGAGGCTGTCTAGCCAGAAAAAACGCGAAAATTCCAGAAGTAGTTAAAGTGAACAATTATCCCGAAGTTTTATGTTGGACACCGGGAGTGGGTGGTAGCACGCACGTCGGGCGCTAAAAGTAGATAGGTATTGCCTCCATTTTGGCCCCCAAAACGTGGGTCTATGGCCTATCGAGACTGAGTTGAGGAGTGATCATGGAGGTAGTATACTACCTCCATGGGAGTGATTAATAATAGAGTCGGATAGCATGAAATTATTTCATTTGAAAGTGGATAAATTAAATTAAAACATCTCTGTAAAGTTTTATGGTTGAACATTAACAAAACTTAATGAAGGTATTCGATTGAAACAATCTAAAATCTATTACACATTACGATAAATATCACGAATTGGAGAACACCCCACAACAACGTAACGACGGATTTCATAAAGGTCCGTTCAAGATGAAAATTTCGGCTGAAATATAAAATTTGGATGTACCTACTTTTCCTGTAAAATCAGAGAAAAGAGTGAGTTAAATTTGTTGTTTCTCACTGTAATGACGTTATGAAATCCGTATTTTACACTCTTCCAATCATGATATAGTATTTTGTACCGCTGCGTCAATTCGTTTTTTTAAATTTTATACATATTTGTAATTTGAAAGTAAAGTCATTTAGGGTGGATATGTAACAGTCAAACTTTCGGCGGCAGGATAGTTGCGTGTGTTGCATTTTCACCCGACAAACAAAATCGGCCAAATCATATTATTTATTTTGCGGTCGACGTCGACTGACAACATCTGTGTCTCCACCGACACGCCGCCAGGTTCAACACGCTGAACTGTTTCTTGCAGAGAATGCAACGCACATGTTGTTCCATCTTGTGGTCGTTCTTCAGGTGATCAAGCATCTTCTTTTTCGAATCTTGACCGCTGTATTCCAACCGGCAGTAGGTGCACTTGTACGATATCTCTGGTAAAATCACACTCGTACTCTGGCTAGCTTTTATTTTGTCAGTGTGTTCGAAGCTGATTACGGGAGTGTCCTTCTGTTCGGCCCTGAAGTAGAGCAACTCCAATTCTATTTTTGGGGTCATCACCTCGCAGTAACCCACTCTCGGCTCGTCTGCCTCCGCTTCGTTGTTCCACATCAATCTCTTGTTCCTGATGAACGGTAAACGTGATAGTCTGAACAGCACGACCGTGTTGGTCGCGATACTGTTGTTCACGTCTATGTATCTCACGTCTTCCAGGAATTGAGAGAGGATTGTCTGAATCTCCTCCAACTTCGAAGGACTCACCTGGAAAAATAACAATAAAAAATCCACAAAAACAACTGTTCACTAAAGATCTTACTTTTGCTGTTGAAGTTAAAGCCTCCATGTACACTTCCATGTACTTTTCCAGGAAAGTGTAACTGTAGCAGCAGTTCTCCTGATGTCCGTCACTGCATCGGGTTTCTACATGTTCGATTATGCTTTGGCTGGATTCGTTGGATTCGTGTACTCGAAAGTTTAAATAACGAACGAACTCTGTTGCTTGTCGCCTCACGAAACAGATGTCTTCAGTCTGAAAGGTGACCTCCACGTGTGGCCAGTTTAACAGTTGAGTTGTGGACAAGTCTTGCAAAGCTTTTGCCAGGTGCTGCTTCATGATCACATCGTCTGAAAAATAATGAAAAAATGAAAGAGTAAGCGTAGCGATTGAAAATCGAATATGTTTTTGTAAAAGACGGAGGTTATAAAGGTAGGATGCGAATAATGAGTAAATTAGAAAAATATTAAGTAGAAATTGGACAGGTAAAGTGAGCGCGAAAAATTAAATAATTCAAGAATAATGAATCAATGTAGAGAAAATAAACCATGAAGTAGAAAAAGAGAATATAAACAGGGCAAATGTGAGAAGTTTAATCAAGGAAAGGTTGAGTTTGTCGCTAAATGACAAACAAACAAGAATTGCAAACTAAAATAATTATAATAAATACAACTTCATTAATGTTAATGAAAAATACGTCGAAAATATTTATAATTAAGGTAACCAAATACACTCACCGGCACAAAAAACGACTCACTTTGAATTTCATTAATATAATTAAGTAATTCATTGTCTTAGAATTTTTTTTTATATCATGTTGTATTGATAAGTGTTGCCAAAGAATATCCGACAAACAAAACATTAAACACAGCAAATAAAATTTTAATGAAACAAAAATAAAAGTAATTTTTTAGAAAAAAATGTATGTTATGAAAAATTGCCAAAATTTGAACAGCATTTTGAATTAGTATCTCGTATTGTCAAATTAAATTTTTTAACATGTAAATCAACCGACAAAAACAACATGGAAGTAGCGCAAATTTTCTAATATTTTATTTAAACAAAACAATTCAGTTGCCATGATGACCATAGCACTCTCGATCATTGAAAATATCCCAATTTAACTATAATAAAGAAAAATAAGCACAAATATAACTTTAAGATCATTTAATAACGAAATCATAATGAGTCGTTTTTTGTGCCGGTCAGTGTACTATCAATATTACAAAAATGAACAAATTTGTGAAGACAGAGAAAATACCTACATGTAAAATAAAATATAACAATTTCACTTACCACCTACGTTCGAAAACACAATAGTACTCAGCATAGCTGCAGGACACTGAATTGAGATAGCGTGAGAGCAAAACTCTGGATCACTTTTATTATTAGATCTATTAAATTCAAGTGGAGACTTTGCCACTTGGTCATCTAAACCTCTCATAGCAGAAGTATATACTCCTTGAAGTGTACTCATCTTGTGAAGCATAAACTTTTGAAACCTTTCAAAATAAAGCTCCTTTTTCAACTTTCCTGCCAGAAAATCACCTATGTCATTCCATCCTGGCCAAATATTCATGTAAGCTAACAGTATCACTGTCAAATGCCCACACTCATACATGCCTTCTGGTAACTCATTCAAATTTAATTTTAAGTCGTCGATAACGTACGACACAAGTTCATCTTCAGTAACGCTGATTTGGTCGTCTAATACAAAGGCTTTAAATATTTTCCAAGCCACTGACGGATTCTCTGTTGGTAGGCCAAGTAACTCTTTGCCTTTATCCATTTCTACAAAGCAATTTAGTTCATAATAATCGCACCTCGGGCAATGTCACATTACGGTTTTGTACAAGTTTCTTAAAAAAATATTTCACAATTGGAATTTCAAATTTCAAATGTTTACGTTATTTTCTTTGGATTGTGCATAACCTCAATCTAACACGTCACACAAAGTGTTATTTTCGTGAGAGACCGCGAGACCGGTATCTGCAGTGACGTCATGAAATACGTCATTGATATTAACCTGGTTATTAATTTTTATTTCAGTTCAACAGGTCACGATCAGTTGAAGTGATCACAGGACGGCCTCCTAGATTCATAAGAGACTCGTCTTTTATCCGGCCTGTCCCATTCGAATTCGGTAAATGTCTGTTCTCTGTTTTTGAAAATTACCGAAATTCCCCGTATAGTATGTCCATCTAGCGACTTTAATGTGACCCATATATTAGTATATGCAACTACAGGGTTATTCTAAATCATTGTAGTCCAAGTAGGCGTAAAAACTGAATGTAAAATTTATGATTGCCGCTCCACATAAAAAAATCATCAAAATGATGTGTTAAATTGGGTGCAAAACAACTCAATATTTTTAAAATTGATTGTAGAACAACTCAATATTTCTGGATTCAATCGTTAATTTAACAAAAATAAATAAAATTCTCATCACCGCACTTTTCACCTAAAAAATGACAGTGACAGCGACACAACTGACAGTTCACATGAAAGCGGCAAAAACGTAATAACATGGGCGTGGCCTACTTCGACTACAATCATTTAGAATAACCCTGTAGATATAATCTATTCCATCTTTAAAAAAAACGATAGGTTGCCATGCTTTAATTTTGTTAAATTGGCAGTACTGAGGAAAGTAGTAGTTAAAGTCCATTCAAAAATCAAAAAACCACCAACGTCGCATTTTTCTCGATAATTACCATCGGCAACGCTGTTTAGTGTAAAATTTGGTGAGAATTGAAATTTTGAGGTTAAGTGTTTATTAAATGTCTTGTTTTTCTGGGCATGTTTAATTAAAAATAATAAGAATCAATAAATAAATGAAACGTGCTGCTAATAAAACAATATGAACGGAATTCAAAGCAATTGAATTTTATTTTGAATCAAATAAATGTCATAATTGATGGTCACCAACATAGTATGAAAAAATAGCTACCTTGGGTTTTTTAAATTTTACCAACCTAAAGCAACAGGTGGTGGTTTTTTGATTTTTGAATGGACTTTATATTCATTTCATTTTGGTTGTAAATCTTTTCTAACTAAATTTGAAGTGCTATGTTGCAAGATGATTCTAAAACAAAAAGTAAATAAAGTTATAGTTTGTCCAGCGAGAGATTGGTTGACATAAAAATCACTAAATTCTACGCAGAGAAAGTAGTACCTAGCGCGCGTAAAATTTGAAATATGTCCTTCAAGCAGTAACATTTTGTGCCCTGAAATTATGCTCTAATTAATGAAGTACCTTAACGAATAAGAGATAAAATGAATGTAAATATATATACAGTTGCAGTATTTTACACGAAGACGTGTACCTACTCTTGATAACTACTTGCGTCAAGAATATTTAAAAGTATAACCTCAACCAACAAGATCGTTTATATATCAATTTTATATTATTATTATTATTATTATTTAGTTAAGCTTGCCAACAGGTAATGACCTAATTACAGGCAAGCTATCATTAGTTAGGCAGTAAGTGGAATGAGTAGCAGCATGATACTACTCTCCCATTAGGAATCACACTTACTGCCAGCTTACATATATTCTTGCTATATTAAGAGGCATATGTCAGGACAGACCTAAGTTCAGAGGGTCTTGTAAAGAATATGTCGATTTTATTGGAGTCAGCTTTGGTTGAACAGCTGTTAACCATCTGGTATAACGGTGACATTAGTAGAACATTTGTCCTCGCAGATCTTAGTTCAAAAACTTCACATCTTCTACAATTAAAAGCAGGAACCTTAATAAGAAGCTTTGACAAAAGGTAGGGGCATTCAACAGAAAAGCTGAGGACATCCGACAGAAATTTGATTTTAGCAAAATCCCGTCTACTCGCCAATGAGTGAAGCTGAACACATTCTAAAAGGGTTTCCTGCTGAAGTCCCCTAGGTGGGTATTGACCAGTTTCATTAAATACTAAAAATTTAGCAAAATGTCTTTGAATCTTCTCCAAGACCCAGGTGTGGTTATTGTATATTGGTGACCAAACGATATCAGCATACTCCAATTTGCATCGCACATAAGCCTTATGAAGCGATACAATTGCCTCAGCACTATGGAATAATCTCCTGTTACGAAGAACAAAACCCAGAGATTTGTAGGCAGCAGATGTCACATATTCAATATGATTGCGAAAAGTGAGACCACAATCGAAGACAACTCCAAGATCCCTGAGTTCAGTAGCACGCAGTATCTTTACCCCACCTATCCAGTAGTCACATATAATTTTGTCTAACTTCCTTGAGAAAGTCAACACATAGCACTTCTTAGTATTGATTAGCTGATCATTGTCATTGCACCATTTTTGAATGATGTCAAGATCTTTCTGCAACCTAGAACAATCATTAAGTGTCGAAACTGTACGATAAATCTTCAAATCGTCAGCATACATTTGAAAATTTTCATTTAATAAAGAGGTCAGATCATTGATAAATATATTAAAAAACACGGGTCCAAGGACAGAACCCTGAGGAACCCCTGAAGTTTGAGAGAAAGATTCAGATCTGAAGCGTCTATATTGAACAAACTGAACCCTTTCCCGAAGATATGACTCAATGAGCAAAATCAACCCATCGGATAAACCGAAATCATCTAATTTATAAAGCAGTAACCTGTGATTCACGCGATCAAATGCTTTGGACAGGTCCATATATATAACATCAACCTGCCCGTGCGCATCCAAACTTTCACACAAAAATTGCGTGGTGGAAACCAAATTAGTGACGGTAGATCTTCGAGCCATAAAGCCATGCTGGTTAACAGAGATGTTTGACGATATGTGGTGATATATTCTTTCAAACAGAATAAATTCAAAAATTTTAGCAAAGTTGTTGATTATTGCTATTGGCCGATAGTTGGTTATATCGGATTTATCACCATTTTTGAATATTGGGCAGAGTCGAGATTCCTTCCACTTAGCTGGAAACACGGAAGTTTTAACAATAAGATTAAAGATTATTTTTAGGGGACTTGAGAAAATTGTTTTACAGTCACAAAGTAAAAAAGAGGGTATCTGGTCAGGGCCCGCCGTTTGACTATTTTTCAGCTTTTTTATAGCTTTTTGTACATCATCATCAGATATATCGTTTAAGTATAACACGTTTTTGTTCACAAGTTCAGTAGGACGTTGATTAGATTGTTAATTTTTATTATTTACCATAAATGATTTCGAGAAGTACCCAGCAAACTTATCTACGATATCTTTAGGATCTTTTAATATAGACCCATCATAATTCATGACGTCTGGAATTGAGGTGGATTTTTTTATCGAGTTCACAAAACTCCAAAAGTATTTAGGATTAGCTTTGACACTGGCGCTCATCCTAGTCACGTAATTATTGTATGCGTGTCTTTCTTTCACTTTAACCTCGGCTCTGAGTTGTTTAAAAATATTGTAGGCATGAATTCGTTCTGAACGCTTATATCTTTGCCATGCCTTATACTTATATCAATGCGAAATCAAACGACTTAATTTTGCTGGTCGTGAAATGTCTACGAAATTGTTGTGTTCAAAATAGCGGAAGATCAGTTCGTGAAGCAAAATATGGGGAACTTCTCAGGGGGCTAGGAGTTAAAATAAAACAATTCCTTGGGTTGAAGGACGCCTGTATTTAATTTTTCAAATAAATAAAATCAAATACGTTCTTGTTTTCACCTGCAGTAACTGGTTAATTTCTAATTAAATTTCTGACTTACACAAAATTATGGACAGTGCTGCTCGAGTTTAAGACATAATACGTAGGTAATATAAACATAAAACAAAAATTTACAACGAGATCGTGAAGGTTAAATTAAATCCTGAGACTTCCTGCAGACGTTTGTCTGAATGACCGACTATCGTGCGCCAGTCCGAATTCAATTTGTCTTATTAAAATATATTTTGGAATATTAACTTTACTTATTGAATAATCATCAGAAGAGCCTGTGGCGGTAGAAAACTGAAAATTGAAAAAAGAAATATTTCATTGAAAAGAAAACTAGCTTTACAGTACACACCCTTGTCTTACTGCTCTGCACCATATCATTGAGTACAAGATGAACTTCTTGCTTAATATTGCAACGCAAGTCTGCTGTAACTCTTCTGGAACGCTGCCTCGTCAACTTTCTTGATGATGTTTTAGTTGGACCACCTTCACACTTTGACACTGTGTTTTTGCTAACTCGTTAGCATCTCGCAGTGACCTTTAAGAAAAATACTTTTGACCCTTGACTAATCTGACCTAATCAATGATGATGTCAATAAAATTATGATATAATACTATTTTATGTTATAAGGTATGAAAAGCAGCCTCCAGTGGACTTTCAGGCGTAAGTTTTTCATTTATGAAAAATGAATAAGAACTTGCATCATCCTCTGGGCTGCTGGGTTGCCAGCTACAGTCAAATAGCTTCGGGTTACCTACAAAACAGTTTTAAAGCAATATAATTAAATTAAAAATATTATCTTCATACCTTTGCATCAGTCTAGATATTGTTCGTGATATCACTCAAGGGATTCATGTTTATAAATAGAAATGTCACTTAAAAAAGGCACTCGAAGGTAAACAATAGGGAACTTATAGAACAGAAACAAACTAAAACAACAAACTAACTAATCTTAAAAACTTAGAAAGTTTAAACACCACAAAAAAAAAATAGTTAAGCAAGAAATAACGAACAAAACACACATTACTCGGAGGTTAACAATACAGAACTTAGTCAATACAAACCAACAAACTAACTTATCCCAGATAATTAAGAAGTTTTAAACACAACAAAATACCTCACTTGAAGACGAAAGAGCAAATAAACCACACACGGTGTTGACGATTCAAAATGACAGCGCCAACGAGACACCGCTGAAATTTGACAATTTGCTGTGACAGCATAAATATCATATCTTCAATGTGAGAACAATGAATTTGTATTCGATGAAATCCTGAACTGTATAATTAATTTATAGGTGGGAAGATCTGTTATATATTATCATTACAAAAAAAAGGGTCTGGAGAATACTAGAACAACAAATAAAGGAAAATCAGAAAAGTGGAACCATTTTTAAAAGAGATCTGAACGAAATTATTCGTGGGCTAAACATTAGAAGATGATTCGGAATCTAATGATAAAGATGAAATAATGGAGGAGGTTAAAGTGTAGATGTCTTTTAAAAAAAGTGATTCCATTTTGGAGAACTTATCCATTTTCTGCTTGTTAAACTAAAGCAAACGTTCTTGAAACTCATTCAACGACTAAAGCCTCCACCAGATGTTTACATTTTGATTTGTCTTTTTTTTTCAATTCCTATATAACATAACATAAGTATGGCCTTCAAAATTTTCAGAATTCCTAACCAAACTTTTATTCAGATATACAGGATGAAATCTGTCAGATTGTCATGGCCAAGCATCGTTTTTTTTAAGTTGGAATATACAGGGTGATTTACGAGGAATAATGAGCCCGACGGAATAGAAAATGCAACCCACAATACATTGCAACAAAAAGCCGGACATCGAAGCGGTAAATGTCCGGGTTTTTCTCCTGATGAATTGCGGGTTGCATTTTCTATTCCATCGGGCTCATTATTCCTCGTAAATCACCCTGTATACATTATAAAAATAGGTATGAATAATGACATTTTATATAATAAATTGTCATTTTGAAAAACTAAGTGCAGTCGAAACTTTAAAAAATACCACAAACAAAGAAAAAATGTTGTAAGTATTATATAGTTCACGACATAAAGTTAACATTTCTTATCATAATCTACCCAATAATATCACTTTAAATGGGGCATGGAAGATAGGACTGAGAGATCATACTGGTAATATCATGAATGCCGCAGAATATGCAAGTAGTAAAATTTTACCAAGATTCGAAAATTCAAGGACAAATGTCAATATTTCAGTCACCTTACAAAATAGTTCTCTGGAAAAACTAGAAAAATTGTCTTCTTTTACCTATTTGCCAAGTACCAATTTTCAAATTGAGACGGCGGCAACGGCTTTTTTATGTGGCTACTTAATTATGAAAATAACGGAGGCAATCCATGGATGTGATTATTGCTTGTCACATTTACAAGATTCAAATTCGAAAAAGAAAATCCCTTTACTGGAATTAATTTATTACTAAGATATTGTGGGTCTAGTATAGTTTGGGAATGAGAAATTGGAAATGTAGCTTCTTCACTTGCAATGGGTTTTGGGTAGGTTATAAACATTATAGATTATAATGAAGATTTACGACTATGAGCAGTTCATTCCAGGAGGGACAAACAATCTGCATTTTGCCGATATTCGGCACCCCTTTTTAGTAACTACTAGGTAAATAAACTTACCGTTACCACTATCGTAAATCTTCATAATTATAATCTTTACAATCTACCCTAAACCCATTGCAAGTGAAGAAGCTAAAATTCCAATTTCTCGTTCGCAAACTATACAATTTACAATAATTTCAACAATAGTAGAAATTCTACCAAGCATTCCAAAGGAAAATATGAATTTTGTTTTGAAGAATATCTTGGCCTCATATCTTTCTGGAAATCCACTAATTCATTGTCCTGTTCATGGTAAAATGTGAGTGAGACATACGGTGAGACACTTATTTAAAAATTAGAACTTCCTGTCATTGAAAATTTTTGTAACTTGCACTCACAGACAAATAGAAAAAAAAAGAAAAACAAATTATTGAGATTAAATTTACCGTTCATAAAAATGTTTGTGATTTGAGACTTTGAAAAAGTGTCAGATGTAAAGTTGACTCAAGTTGCAAAAAACCAATTTGGATTTGCAACAGCAATTTTATGGCATTAGTCGTTTGAAATTACTTTAAAACTGTACTTATATGGAAAATATTAAATCCAAACTATGATTTTCTGGTTGTTTTGTGCCTTTATTTGGTTCACAAATATTGAAAAAATGCTGTTGCAAATGACAAGTGGTTTTTTGCAACTTGAGTCAACTTTATGTGTGCGTTAAAACTATGTTGAAAACACGTCTATAAAACAATAATAATAATTTTTTTTTTTTTTTTTTTTTTTTTTTTTTTTTTTTTTTTTATAATAAACATAAGAGACGAGTCTCTTATGAATCTAGGAGGCCGTGTGGATCACAGTAATGTGATGAACCGAGTGGGCAATTCAAAAATCCCACCAAGCGGCCACCTTTTTTTTTCTACCAACATACGCAATGAAAATAAAACCCGCGAAATTAAACACTACCAGGGTTTGTGAACCACACAGAAGAGTGCAAATAAAACCAACAAAATAATTATAACCAGCTATTTATTCAATGTTATGAATTATGATTTTTGTTAACGCTGGGATTAATGAATAATAAACATCTCGGGAGAGGGCACCCAAGTCTCCCCAAATGTGAGAAGACTACTCATTTAGAACTCTAGGAAAATGGTGAGCTCTGGCCATTCCGCTAGACCCCCGAATGAGGCTCCGCTAAAAACCTCTCCTGAAAATACGAACAAATCCGAAGCAACCACGTGAACGAGACAGTTATTGTAAGTTGAGCAAACCTGATTTCATAAACAACACAATTCAAAATTCAGAAAAACAGAAGGGTCATGTACATTACAAACAAAACAGTTACTTCGGACCGTTCGAGCGGGAGCGAGCATACTTTGTCTCTTTTCCAAGTTAATTTACAATATGCGGAAAATACGCTACAGAAGGAGTGAGTGGCTTTGGGTGGTCCGGCGGTCTGTGGCACCTATCCTTACGACTTTTAACATTTTCCGCCTACCCGTGATTTAGTGCTAAGGGAAAAATCCTAACTGCTTTACGTTAAGTCAACAAATTGAGGTACTCTAAGTTCATCGGTTGAAGTGAATATGACTATTTCAAAGCAAAAAAAAACAAAACGCGCTTGTCAAGCTCCACAGACTTGGGGAAAATAGACCTGATCTGTAGAGGGATATGGAGGGAGCACTCTTCAAAAAAGTGGCTACGACCGCGCTTTTGTGTAGACCTAATAAAAGGTCTCCAGATGAGCCGAGCAAAACCGAAGTTAACGCAGATATTTCACCTTTCCAGTGGCGTCCTTTTCACTTTTTTCTGGGAACAATTTTTGTAGGAATTGTAGGAAGACGACCGTAAATATTTAGTTCAAAATAAAAACAGATCTGAGTTATACAACTGAAAAAATACAAAGACAATTCACCAACCGGTTCACGTGTAAAAAACTAAATCTCAGTAAAATGACGGAACACCGACGCCTATGAAGCATCTGATGCCCAACGACCATCGTCACGAAATTTCACGAAGGTCGTCTTCAACGCTTGGAGGTTAGAGGAAACAAAACCCCTCAAACAGAGAGAGACCCTCGCGGTAAGGTCAAGAATTTACATTTACAGCAAACTGGAAAAAGCAAACAAAAAAAGAAACGCGACAAATATTTGTTGACAGAGCTATCTAAGAACACTTTCAATTTGGGATAGAAAAGTGGTAACAACCAATAACACATACATAAAAATAAAAAAAAACACAATACACAGTACTTCTGCACTACTCTGCAGTCAAGACCAAAAGTGTCCCAAAAAAAAAACATGTCCGTTCATCCCCTGTTGACATAGACAACACAGTAAACTTATAGAACGCAAACTCCCATAGTTTTTTGTGCCCCGACGCCATCTACTGGCTTGTGGTAGGTGCAAAATAAGACACAGCCAGCTGGATATCCTGGCTTTTTTATTTATTTTAATTTAAAGTAATTTATTTATTAAACTAAAAGACAACATTTATTTCGAAGTTATTATTTTCAATCTTTTTCGATACATTTCGATTGCATTTTTATAAATTTTGGTTTGGTCTTTCTTTTCCTCAATTGCGGCAAACAGAAATTTATCGCATCCTTGCCTTGCATTGCTTTGCTCTTTATTTTGACATCGAATTTTGCATGAAGTTTTATACGTTTTCGGTACATTGCAACCCGAATTTTGGATCGACATTCTGCCTTTTTATAATTTTGAATATGCTCAGCTTTTCTTATTTTCTTTTTGAGACTTTCACATCATAAGAATTTATATCTTCATCGTCATTACTATATAAAACAGGAGTTACACAATTATAGTGTCTTCAGTAGAAAGGTCGTAGATCAGTAGATCGGATGAAAATTCTATAAAAAGTACTTTTCAGTTAAAATATAATTATCAATATTTTTTTGCTATTACTGGAAGTAAATCTGGACTGGAAAAGGAGGGAAGTTGTATCTTGTATCGAGGGTACAGCCACATTCGTTCGTGTCGAAGTCTTTGCTGGAAAAATGAAGTCCATACACAGTGTAGCTGTTATACCAACACTTTCATAGGCTCCAAAGTATATAACTGCTTTTTAATACATTCCATAAAACGCCCAGGATATTTAATTGGATTTGGAAATTTATGGCGAGTTCCACATGGTTTATAACACAGACAATTAAACTATAGTAAGACACTTCAATCCCATATAATAATGTTGGAATAGCTTCGACGGTGCTGCTCCGCACGCAGTTGGCCAAAACACTCCGTCGTATTTATTCGTAAAATTTCGACTATTACCGTTGTATTTAAAACAGTCAAAAAATATTTGTCAAATGTGACACTTTTCTGAAAAAAATAAAAATGTACTTTTTAAAGATATAGGTAAGACTTTCTGTGAATAAAAAGGTAGGAATTAGTGTCATTTATTAAATGAAAGTAATTACAATAGCCAACGTTTTCAGTATTGAGAAATTGTCAATAAGAAAACAATAAAGAAAGGACAAAAATAGCATTTTCTACTTTTTGGGCAATTTGTGAATCTGCTACGTAAGTTATAAAGGTAAAAACTTAAGTGATGAAACTTCTTAATAAAGTTATACTTTCAGTTTCAATTCAAGACAAAAAGAAACCAAACAATAGTGTGTGCCCCCGGTACCTATTCTTTTAAGGAGCATGACAAGTTAAAATTGAAACTAAAATACACAGTGGGCCGAAAAAAACGGTACAAATTTTGTTCGTTCATATCTTCCTGAGTTATTAAGTTTTTTAAATGATTAATATACCAGTGAAAAACCCAATATTTATAGAAAAGATGAAGGCCTCTTGCTGTGCAGAGATAGTCCTAACTCAAAAGTTGTGCGTCATAACATGAAGACATGCAAAAATTCTGGTTTTGAAGATTACCTATCTCAATTACGAGTTTCCAGATATGGTTCAATCAATATGCCCTCCATTTTTATTAGCTATCATTTGTAATCGTCTTTGTCCGTCCCCAATTGCAGAAGCTACATATTTGTCTCTGAGGTAGCTGATTCCAGCATTCCGTTAATTGTTCAGGAGCCTTCAGCTCAAGGTATATGATTGTTTGTGCCACTCGGTGCGATGTTGATGTTGCTCCATCAATCACTAGTGAAGACGATTGCAAATGGTAGCTAATAAAAATGGGGAGCATATTGAACCATATCTGTAAAACTTATAATTGAGAGAATTTTTGCATGTCTTCATGTTGTGACGCACAATTTTTGAGTTCTTGACAACAACAACCTTTTCTATAAATATTGAGCTTTTCACTGGTATATTACTCATTAAAAACAGATAATAACTCAGGAAAATATGAGCGTACAAAATTGGTACCGTTTTTATCGACCCACTATGTATATATGTATAACAGAAGAGTTGTGTGTTGTGTTGCCAAAATTTACGATCTAAGTGTATTTTTGAATAAAAGAAGTATTGGAAAGAAATTACGTATCGCCTTAGAACGAAAAATTAATTTTCATGGTTTATTTGTAAAAGCCATTTTCTGGAAATTAAAACAAAATTGTTGGATGCATCAATCAATTTGATCATTTATAAAAAAAAACTGCAGGACGTAAGAAGAGAATTTAAAAAAAAATCGTCAAAGACATGTTACTTACGAAGAAAATGGGGATTTTCAGAATATTTAATTTTAGTTTTGGTTCTAGTTTTTAATTTAATTCATTTATTGTTAATTTTTCTTATAATTAATAAAACGTTGTGCATTTTAAAGACATTTTACATTTGAAATTAATATTAAATGAGGACAAAATTATTAATTTAAACAACTCCATCAAGCATGCTTTATAAAATTAGTTCGGCCAACTGCTCGCGCCGCGCTGGAATCGTGTTTCCAAAAATTGGGTAGCAATGCGACGTCTTACTATAGTTTAATTGTCTGTGGTTTATAATACCTTTGCACGGTGCAAAGTCTCACAATAGTAAATTTATTACTTATGACTTGATATGTCAAAATATAATTTTTTAAATTTTGGCACAAGTTTCCGCGATTTTTATTTTTATAAAACGGCAGCGTCCCCTGACGGCTTGTGGTGGGTGCGTTTTCAAAAAAACGAGGAAAATGCATAGGAGTTTGCGTTCTATAGGTTTACTGTGTTGTCTATGCCTGTTGACTTTCACCCCCGCCCCCTAGTGGTCGCTGATGGTACTATGCGGGCCAAAAAATTTTGGCCGTCATTATCTGTCAATTAAAAAAAAAATTGTAATCCGTACTTTATTGTCATCATGATTACCATCTTGATTATGAACGTTATTTTTTGGGTGGTAAATTTCAAATCTCAAAATTATTTTGTCATTTCTACTACACAGAACGTTTACCTCAGGTTATCTATGTACGATTGCTCTAATTTTGTTCATTCATGTCGGATTTTTGGAATATCTGAGCTGCAAACAGTTTAAATTGATTGTCAAAATGACAAGAATCGAAAGTGGGGTTACGATTCCTAAAGGTTTATTTACACTTTACTTGAATGTCAAGAAAGTGACGGCCAAATTTTTTTGGCCGCCATAGTACCGACATCGGTACTACCATCTTTTATTGGTGGTTAGTTTGAATTCAAAAGCGGGTATCTCACCACCTAACCTGTAAATTGATTGTTAACTTCTTCCATATTACCTCTGATATTACTGTCAAATAGCGATGATGAATAAATGACCGGTCATTTATTTTTGGTCAAAGTTGGCCGGTCATTAATGGGTCAATTACCAGTCGTTATTGGTCAAAAAGTAGGAACCCTAGTTAAACATCACAAAATTATTCTTTCAACGTCAAGGATTATTTTAATACCAAATAATGGTTCTTAATTCAATTGTTTGTAAGATTTATTGATCAATAAATTATTGTTCTAAAATTGTGCAGGTGAGGTTAAATTGGAATTGTTTGAAGTTTCACTTTGCTTTTTCTTTATCGTATCCGCTTGAATATGAATTTAAAACGGCTTTATACTCCATTCTTTATCTTGGTACTATTCCGGACACGGAATCTTGGCCAACATTTTTTAGACATTTCTAAAAAAATGATGTAAACCAGTCATTAGTGTCATTAATAAATGACAATTATTAAAAATCACTTTGAAGTTTTTCTTGTGACATCAAAAACGCAGGGAAATGGCATTATCGAGTCAAAAGTTGGGTTATATTCAATAAAGGCCAGTTCACACATATTTGTCAGTTAAATGTCAGTCGTGGTCAAGATTCCGTGTCCGGAATAGTACTTGGTGAGTGGTCTTTGGTTAATTTTCCGCCGTCAAGTTGAATTTAGGGATTTTTGAAAGTTCCAATGGAAAAGTGCGTTCGTAGTAGTTGAAAAATATTCAAATACCTATTACAATAATGTAAAGGGAGTTTTTTAAAATTTGGCGTCGAAGTTGGCGTTGGAGACTCTATTGAGAACGCACCACTCGTGTAAAAGCGTATATAGTGAATTTTTTTTAATAAACATTTGTCAATGTCAAAATTAAGGGTCGCGTTTACCTGAGTTTGAAACGGTCGAAAAAGTGGATTTTCGATCACGTTTTTTGAGAAAACAGTACGAGATGAACGTTTTCTCTCTTTACTACATAAATTATGAACATTTCTATTAGTGAACTATGAAGAGAAAAATATAATTTTGTTTTGACGAATTTGTTGAAAAACCACAAATAAAATGCTCTGCTTGGAAGCTGTGTAGGCAAAATGAAAAGAGATATCGAAAATATCTCACGTCATTCACTAGATATTGTTATGAATATGACGCAGACGAAAAGTGGTGTTTCCTACTTGAATATTAGTTGAAAAAAAACGAAAAAAATGAAGTCATTTCTTAACGTTAAAATTTCACGTTGTAGACAACCAACCCTACATGCTACCTGAGCTAACAGCTTACGGAAAGGGGACTTATACAAGGGTACAAATTACATCGGCATATCACCCATTTTAATATTATGCAAATCTCTATCCTTTTTTTACGTGCAATAATAATTTCCAGTAATAATACACCATGAAATAAGCACAATTTTTTCCTTTATTTTATGTCAAAATTCACGATTTAAAATATTTTAGTTTTTACTGTCCGGTAGATGTTCGATTACATTATCCATTTGAGTCCGGTAGGTTAGTTATAACAGTATCAGAGACTGTTTTATTTATACAAATCAAATCTGACATTGAAAAGTGCAAAAGTCGAAAAATATTCACTTGAGTGCTTCGAAATGATCGAGTTGTAATACGAAAGTTGATTAGCAACCACGAATGTCATTTTTTAAAATGGTTGCAAGTTGCTCGTCAGAAGTTGACGACTCATGTTGACATTTGATATAAAAATAAAAAATGTGACACTAGTATTCGCCGTTGTCTTAAAAATTAAAAAAAAAAAAACATTTGAAGGACAATAAAAAATTATCGAAAAATTATCGCTGTAATTAAAAAAATAAAGCCTTACGATTGGTCGAAAATGATGATGAATGAAATAATCACATATTATATCCCAAGTGCAAATTTTTTTATCGGAAATTTTTTTGCTAATGAACGAAAACATCCATAAATGAGGTCAGACGACCAATTATTAGCAAATAAGAGCACGAGACGAAGTCGAGGGCTTTTATTTGATAATAATTGGTCTTCTGACCGAATAATTTATGGATGTTTGAGTTCATTAGCAAAAAAATTGCCGATATTAAAATTTTGCACGAGGGGTATACGGCTGATTATTTCCTGAATAGAATGAAAACAAACGCATTATTTCCAATCCTTTTTATTCAAAATAATTAAATAAAAAAAAAATCAGGTACCGGCATTTTTTATCAGATTATTGCACATGTGCATTTTAGAGAAATTTTATCGGGTTATTTTTTGTTTTCTCGTTTTGATTGGTCAATATTTGTCACGCAATTGGTTGCTAAACACATGAAGGAAATACTCATTGTAAAAAACAATAGCAACGGCCATTACCACAGGAAAAAAGATGATGCGATTTTCACAAAATACATAATATGATTTTTTATTTTTGCAATAAAATTATGATACAGACAGATACAGACTTCAAGTATGAAATAATAGTATACTATTACTATTACATGGGCAAGTACAGAATAAGTAAAGAATAAAAATCGTTACTTGCGAGTACATAATATAATCCTATACTTTATCTATAGCAAATTTTTTAACTAATAAACCGATAATATTCAATTATTCACCGAAGGGACACGAGATGAAACCAACCGTTTCATTGTAATTTTACCTTAAAAATACTTTACCATAAGGGTCATTTTTGTGTCATTCATAATTCTTGACAAATCAGGTAGAAACTCCGAACTAATATTCATTCCCTCATCTGCAGGGCGTAAATGCAGATTTAATCGTAATACTTTGGGAAAATACAACTATACAATGCTGCACCCTGTATTTGGTGAATATTATAGTTTTATTAGTCGGACCTTCAAAGTAAGAAAAATGTCCTATACGATCAAATTGTAGGTATATTATGTACCTACAAAAAAATACTAAAACAAATTCTTAGCTCAATATTTTTAATTTTTTTTTCTAACACTAATATCTTATACTGTTTCCATGGTGCATTTGAGCTCACACCTTATGTTTCCCATAAAATACGCTTTTCTCTATAAGACACGTCGTCAATAGCAACGTATCTTATAGAGTCATAAAATACGCTCACACATATTATTCAAGTAACATTTTATTCATCATTTTTACAGTAATTATCACAAAAGTGAAAAGTACAATTATTGAATTGGAACTGCCACATTAGCTTCGTGCTCTTGTTTCTAACATCTTCTTCTTCAACTTCTGCTGTTTCATCCAATGCAAGTGCCCGGCCATCGAAAACTGGCAATCTTTACATTTTCTTCAAATGATTCTTGCCGTAGTGTGAATTAACTTTTAATTAAGTTCTACACACTTACTCCATATCAAGAAAAGCCAAAATGACATCTTCCGTTACCTCCGTGATGCTTTTTTTATTGTTCCGGCCTTGAAACGAAACATACACCTTTTCGTATGCACTTTTAGACTTCATTGGTAACAAGTTGCCCCTTTTTTCTTATTTCTTCTGGAACGTTTTGGCACATTTCAACGATGAAAATTGTTTTTTTCCAAATTTGTTGATATTATTACCATAGTACCCACGGCAACCTCCGCATTTTGTGAATTGTGACGCGCCTCGAATAATGTCTGAATTTATTAAAATTTCTGATAAGATGTTAGTGTTAGAAAAAATCTTGAAGACAACGCGTGTTTTATAGTTTAAAAATCTCGATCTATTAAATCCTCGCTCCCTGCGGTCGCTCTGATTTAAACTACGATCTCGATTTTTAAATCGTCTATAAAACCCTTGTTGTCTTAATAGCTATAAAATTTAAAGTTCCTTTTGTTAAAAAAAAATCGGGAGAATTACAAAGGAAAGTCGGAAAATTAGGGCAAACTTCAAAAATTATCATTTTTGTATGCACTCTCGATCATAACTAACGACATATTTAATTGATTTTTTTTTTGTTCGGTTTCTTCCCGGGATGGAAATAACTCAATTGAAAAAATGTTTTTGGAAAATTTGGAGAAAAATCTGGAAAAACGCATTCCGGCCTAAATTAAAATTACATCCGTTTTTACTTTTCTGTTGTTTCGCGATCTGTCCAACAAATGTAATTATTTTATTTCTATACCAATTTATTTCGCTATCGGATTGTTCACTTGAACATCGATCTTGCAATCGAAATGTAAATAAAACACCTTGAGATTCATTGTTATTTCAAATTTAATGGAAGAAAATAAATCATCATCACAAACTAATTTACTGAAATTTGGATTGGACAAGACAACGTCTGTCGGGTCAGCTAATAAATAATAAAATGGAATGAAACAACAGTTTGCAGTGCAGCCAATTCAGATTTGGCATTGTAGGACTTGTCTTTCCAACACAAAATTTTATCCCCGTATTTAGGTACGAAACTGGACAGGATCGTAATCCTCTACCCCCTACTGAGCGTCTGTGACTAATTCAAGGTACCTGCGTCTCTCGGTTTGTTTGACCCGTTTGACCAAAATATAAATTTGTAAATAGAGGACCCACTGTACATCAAGTTCGAAATTTCTTTCAGGTAAACGCGAGCCTTAAGTAAAAAACCACTCTGTACCACCCCAAAATGTGCACATATGGACCAGCTGTATAACAATTTGACACCAAATCATAGTTAAGGTTTTGTTCATTTCACTTCCCGGACCTGTTTTCCGCGAATTCATTTTGAAAACAAATTTAATGAGAAATCAGCGGAAATATTTTTTGAATTTGAAATAAAATCTCGCTCGTCAGGGCGCAGGCTCAGTTAGATTTAAAAAATGTTGACATTCAGTGTGACTAATCGTATTATCATGAAAATCACTGTTTGGCTCATACCAACATGATAACGTTTTGACAATTGTTTATTAAAAAATTTCAATTATACAGGCTGTTTGATAAAAAACTCCTTAACCCATAACTTTTTTATTTATTATCCGATTTCAATGAACAAAAAAACCGAAGATATGGTTTTTCATGCGCTACGAAGCAGCCATAAAATAATTTTTTTTGGCGTTATTTTCAGTAGCTTACGATAGTCAACTTTTTTTTTTTAAATGGACACATGTAGTTTTTTAGGCTCAGTCTGATAAAGTTTTTTTTTTCTGAATCTAACGATGTATTAAAAGTTATCATTTGGTCCATAGCTGACTGAAAAAAAAAAAACAATTTTTAATTGTGGTTCAGTTTATTACGAAATTTTCAAGTGTGCCGTGGAAAACAATTGGAATACAAATAGCAACAAATGTCAAGTGTGAGTTTGAAAATTTTCAGGTGCAAGCTTGAAGAGTTTTATTATTATTTTCTTGGAAAACATAAATAATAATAATTATTTTTTCTATTAACTTTTTGTTTTTGACTAATTACGATTTTTATTACACTCGAACATAAAATAATAGTCAAATCATAAACCATTAGGCTGTGTACACCTGCACCCTTTCGAACACAGGCAAACAGATAAACTATATCATTTATGCTAGCCCAGTCTAATGGTTTGTGGTACTTAGGTATTGTTGAGGTATTTACCGTTAACACCATGGTCTCTACCATAAAAACAAAAATTGAAATCCCCTACTATAACACCCATGCATAAGTTAAACTTGACTCAAGTTGCAAAAAACCACTTCGCCTTTGCAACAGCACTTTTATGGCATTAGTCATTTGAAATTACTTTAAAACTGTGCTTATATGGAAAATATTAAATCTAAACTATGATTTTCTGGTTGTTTTGTGCCTTTATTTGGTTCACAAATATTGAAAAAATGCTGTTGCAAATGTCCAGTGGTTTTTTGCAACTTGAGTCAACTATATATGTGACCCTCCAGTTTTAGGCCACTGGGTCATATCAATGGTTGGTAGGAAGCAGTGGTCGAATTTTGCAATATCACATGCCATTAGCGAAATCACCATACACGTGAGACTACAGGTACCAACATATGCCGCAGAACAGTAAGTACCTGAACCGTCACATTTATTATTCCATAAATCTGCAGTTCATTCAGCCCAGACCTAAAAATATGATGACGCCCAACACAAATCCAGCTGAAAAAGCAAATGGAATGTTAAAAAGCCGATAACATGTTTCCGAAAAGATAGAGGACAAGCCCATTATCGAAGCAATAACAACATAAATTTTGTTTCCTCTGGAAGCGGGGCAGCGAGGAGGAAAGCGTCAAACGCCTGGTGGACACGCTGGAGAAGCTAAAGAGCATGTAGATTAGAGGCTTGAAAAGCACAAGTTTCTCCGTGTTGGATCTGACTACCGAAAGTCGACTACGGAAGCTCGTGGAGTACCTACACATACAAGGACGAGGACGTGGACATGGAAATATTCATTCACATCCGCTAAAACGAATCGAAAAACCGTACCACCCGAACATAGAAAAGAGTCAAGTGGCACGCGAGAGAGAAACACAGAAGCGGTAATTATAGACTCGGGTGACAGATCTTAGGCGGATCTACTCAAAGCAGTAAGGTATCTGGCGGAGTGTTCGGCACTAAACGACTTGACCATCAGGAACGTTGGCAGTGAGCCCACCTTCGTTCGCGGTGGAAGCAGCTCGATAATATCTGTGACTTTCGAGACGGCCGATGTTGTGAGGAGGATCGTGCGGTAGGAAGTGTCACCAGAGGAAACGATAAGCGATCACAGGCAGTTATCGGTCGGTAAATTCGCTCGCTAACTTGTGCCCCACCAAAATCGTTTCACCCTCGCGGAGAGCGCCGACGCAAATCGCATCAGCAGATTTTCCTTCTTTTCAGCGTCAAGAGTCGTCCGAACCACCCCGTCTTACCCTTTTCGAACCAGAGTCCGGGCGTTTTGTGTGTGAAAGCGTCCCGGAATCGAAGGTCCATCGACCGATCAATCGAACCGCCGGAAGCAGATACTGCGATCCGCTGCGAGATCGGGCCCGACAACGTTCAGGTGACGGATCAATTACGGTGAAACGCGACGCAAGTAAGTACGATCTCGAAACACCAAAATGGCGGCTCTCGCAACCAGAATCCTCTCAAAGAATCTTTAGGATTCGCAGGATCCCTCAGATCACATTCCGACCTTCTCCAGATCGTCTCAGGATCTTCCCCAGATGCAGTCGACGTCTTCACCACCAACCCCGCACCACCTCGTGAAGTCGTGGAGACACCACCGGGCACCGCGCCGGCGAGGGAAGAGGAGCCCCGACTCCGGAAGAGCTCTGCCAGGCTGCCAGAACACCCGCCAAAATCTTGTACGGTCCACCTCAGACCATTTTCTCGGCCCCACTGACCCGACCAGCGAGAGCGAGCGATACGCCACTGTACCGCACTCTGCGAGGTGCCGAAATCTGGCAAGCCGCCCCTGTACCAGGACAAATTAATGTTGTTTTTTTCCCCGCGCTTCTGAGCCTCACTCTCCTGTCCCGCTCTCGGATCCGGACAACTGGAGTTTGTTTGTGGCCGGCCCCTTTGGGTCGTAATAGTACCTGAGCTACGAGTTACGGGAGTTCATAAGGGCGAACCGAACAACCGAGAAGGTGAAGTGTTGGAAGCTGGGCGCCCAAGCGCCCATGACGAAGAAAAGTTTGCAGTCGTCGTCGTGGAATCAACAAGCAGCCAGACGACGCGAAAGAGCTGGTCCGGATGGTTACAGAAGTGTGCGATAGGTGCCTCCCGAGGAGAGCAGGTGGCCGGCTGGGCAGGCAAGCCTACTAGTGGACCAACCTGCGTCGCGGCAACAAGACGGGCGACGAGGGGCAAAAGGAGGTAGGACCAGGAAGCAAACCAAGAGCTTTTGGTATACAAGAACGAGAAGAGAAAACTCGGGTTGGTCATCGCGCGTGCCAAGGAAAAGAACTGGCAGCAAATCTGCGAGGAGGTGGACAAGTGTGTTAGGGGGCTCCGGCTACAAGATCTTAACCGATAAGTTGAGAAAGGCGCGACCGCAAATGGACGCTGAATTCAGGAAAGCGGTGGTGAAGAAACTCTTCCCGACGCACGAAAGGAACGCTGGAGCCGCGCCACGACGCCTCCGAGATAACACCCGAAGAGATGAAACGGGCATGGTAATGCTATTGGGGCTACCCCTAGCCTGTCTGCCCAGAGGACGTTAGGCCGCTCCGCTCCCTCTCCTGTTCTCCACCGGAACCACCGTCAGGGAACCCATCCCAACAAACCACACTCCAAAAATTAGCGGGGTTCATACTCTCATTCTCTCCTACTCTCCCTCTCACTCATTCCACATGCTGACGATACAAAACTAACTACTTACGTTTGTTAGTGTGTTACCTGTTATGACTCCCTCTTACCCGCTGGTTTCCATTTCTTCTTCCATTTTGACCTCCTCCGCGAACCGGTTGAAGTTCTTCACCTCCTCCTCCTTGGTTTGTTCGGTCACCTGAAAAGGAAACGTCCCTCCTGTGGCCGCCTGCCTTCTCCTCCATCTCTCTCTTGCCTCGTGCCTCCCTGGGTCGTCGCATTCTCCAATGATGTGTTGGGCCGTGTCCTGCGCACCTGTTGAACAAATACACTCACCTGTTGTCTCCGTCAGGTTGAACCTCCGGAGGTACCCCCTAAACGGGCCGTGACCCGTCAGGAGGCACACCGCCTTATGGTTCCACCCTCGAAGCTTCCTGTCGACCTCCCTGATGATGCTGTGTGTCATCCTTCCTTTTTCTCCTTGGTCCCACTCGGTCTGCCACCTCTCCTTGGCTGCCCTCGTTGCTTCCTTCTTGAGCATTCTCCCGGTGGTGGGTGCCTGCTCTTCCGGAAACTCCTCGGGTTCTTCTCTAGCCCTCTTCGCCATCCTGTCTGCTTCGGCGATTCCGCTGTTTTGGTCGGAAGACCACCACAGTTTCACTGCCGATCCCTCCCTTTCGATCCGCATCAGTTCCTTGTGGATTCTGTGCGCTGTCTCTCCTCTCCTCTTCGTCAACATATCCAGCGCCACTCTGGAGTTCGTTGCGAAGTTCACGGTCGTTCCTCTCTGGCCTGAAACAGATTTAATAGCGATCCCCAGCGCATATAGCTCAGCCATATGTATTGGGTAGTCATCCTGCAGTCGCAGCCCCTTCCTCTCGACGATCTCTCCTTGTTCGGTCCTGATGACTCCGATGGCGGTCCTCTCCTCTTCGCATGATGCATCCGTCCAGAAGCATGTACCTGTTATCCTCTCCTCCTTGAGTTCGTGCCACTTTCTGTCGGGTTCCGCCGGATGCGTCCCCTCCGCAAACACGGCTTTACCCTCGAAACCGCGAGACTTGCTGGCCACCCACGTTGAGTGGGCGGATGCTGCCTCGATGTGTAGCGGAACGCAACCCGCCAGCACCTCGAGGGCCACGTTCGACGACGTCGTGTAAGCCTTGGTGATCCCCAGGAGAAACGACCTCTGTGCCGCCCGTAGACGTTTCTGGATTCGAGTGTCCTCGGACCTCTTGCCCCAGACGCCCGCGCCGTACAACAGTGCCGGTCTTATGGCTCCGTCGTAAATCTCCCTCAGGGTCCTCGGGTCCGTACCCCAGATCCTGACCGCCACTCCCCTGACCTTGTGCGCTGCCGCCATCACCTTCCCTGCTACGTACCTGGCGTGTTCCACCCAGAGGAGACCTCTGTCGATGACCACCCCCAAGTACTTCACAGCCTCCTCGATCCGGATGTTTCCGTTTCCCATTCGGAGCCTTGGGTTCTTCCTGACGAGCGTCTTCCTGTTCTGTCCGAATCTGACCAAGATGAAACGGGCAGCGGCCAAGATAAAAAGAAAGAAAGGGCTGGTCCTGACGTCATACCGCCGGGAACGCCACGTTCCCAGAAAGGTAGAAGACAAGGCTGATGCTTATTGCAAAACCGAACAAGACCCCGACCAATCCGGATGCACATCCGCCCATTTGCATGCGGGATGGTTTCGGCAAGCTGGAGAGAATCCTGGTCGACAGGATAACAAAGGAGCTACAGGGCGAGGCGTAGCTCTCCGCGAGGCAACATGGCTTTACGAAGGGTAGGTCTACAGTCACGGCTGCCGGATGCGTTTTCGATATCGCGGAGGCACAAGGAAGGAAACCGCTCAAAACGAGAAATCTCGTCGCGGACCACTGGACGTCAGGAACGCATTCAATTCGACGGCGTGGTACGGGAGATGGAGCGCAGGAAACTGGTATTGCTTTTGCCTTCCTCGTTGTCCTTCTTCTCGTGCCTATAGTTCCTCCCCCATCTTTGTTTCCTCCGCAAACTTGTTGAAGTTCCTTACTTTCTCGTCTTTGGTCAAGCCGATCACTCGGAAGGAGAAGCCCCCTTATGGCCTCCTGCCGTCTTCTCAGTTCCTTCCTGGCTTCCTTCCTCTAGTGGTCTTCGTAGTCTTCTATGACCTGCTGGGCGTGCACCTGTGGAGTAGATACACTCACCTGTGGTTTCGGATAAGTTGAACCGCCGGAGGTACCCCCTGAATGGGTCATGACCCGTTGGGAGACACACCGCCCTGTGGTTCCACCCCCGTAACCTTGTGTCTACTGTCCCGATGATGCTGTGGATGATCCTTCCCGTCTCGCCCTGGTCCCACTCCAGTTGTTACCTCGCCATGGACCCCTTGTCGCTTCGTCCTTGAGCATCCTCCTAGACATGGGGGTCCGCTCTTCCGAAATCTCCTCTGGCTTCCCCATTTTTGGTCGGAATACCACCACACTTCACAGCCGAGCCTTCTCTGTCGATCTTCGTCAACTCCTTGTGGATGGCGTGCGCGGTTCCTCCTCTTCTCTTCGTCAACATGTCCAGTGCGACTTTGGAGTCCGTTGCGAATAATAATGTCAATCCCTCGTCGGGCTGCAACAGATTTAGTAGCGATCCCCAGCGCGTACAGCTCAGTCATATCCGTCGGGTAGCCATCCTGCAGTCGCAGATCTCCCTTCTTTCGAGGATTTCACCTGCCTCGGTCCTGACGATTCCAACGGCGGTCCTCTTCTCTTTTCACGACGCGTCAGTCCAGAACCATGTCCCTGGTGTCTCCTCTTCGGTGAGTTCTTCCCACTTCCTTTCACGTTCCGCCGGGATGCGGTCAGGGAGAATCGACTCCAATCGCGCGGCGGATTAGCTCCTTTCCCGGATCACAAGGACGCCGTCCCCACTCAACAGGAAGAACGCCTCCATAACCCCCGCACATCTCCGGCCCTTCTTCACGATCGGAGGAAAGCGGTAATTTCGTCTCCTCTTCTTTTTTTTAGAACTGGTTGGTCGTCCAAGAGATAACGTGATCTTGCGAGGAAACGGGCCGTTATCGGGGGGACAACTTTTTGTATCCTCCTTTCAAGCTACGCCTCTTACGATTTCCCTTTTTGTACTCGTAGGACGAGGACGATGAAGGTTGGAGGCGGTTTTCTTGTTTTAAAGCATATTTCCTAGAGGTTACTTCGTATTGGCGTACGTTTTATAAAATACGATATACAGGGTGTATTTTAAAAATATGCCGAAATTTTACCTACGAGGTTGTGGGACAACGTAGAAGACTAAAAGCAGTTAAAAAAAAATTACCTCAAAGATTAAATGTCAATTTATTTTTTGACATAGGATTTTTTAAATATTTTTTCCGAGTTCTACATGAAGCCAGTAGCTCGGGGTTAAAGTTTGGTCGGACATTTACCTAACACCCTGTATAATTAAAAAATGGACTATATACAAGTACCGAGCGATCGAATAAAAAAAAAATCAGAGTAGGCGAAAATGGTGGTTTGAACCAGTCAAAGCATCAGAATAGCACAATCCAGGAAACTCGATTTTTTTTTTAATTGATCGCACTTTACTTTTTAAAGTTATCATAACGTGAGTGTTCGCGTCAAATACGAGTATGTTCCTAAGAGAATATATTTTTCTTAACATGGCGTGTATATTCGGTCAATTCTTGGAATTTTGGACAATACATAATTATAACGTTGGTAGGCAAGTTGTAGCCGTTGTAGGTGGTGACGTACAATTTTCAAAATCTTCTAAACAATGGCACTTCAAAAATAAATACGAAAAAAAGAGCTACCAGTGGAAAACCGATCTCCTAACCTAAATAATATGTTGAATTACAAATCCAGTGATGGCAATAATTTACAAAATGTTTGTTTCAGGATTCCTAAAAATATTTTTATAAAATAACGAAACCAATCGTAGCCGAAACCAAAGAAAAACACTTGTCCCGGTTTGTGAAACAAACAAAAAATTAACTAATCTTTTTATTTTTATTGAAGTGAAACCTTTTATGGGAGGGTTTGAAATTCTGATCGGCAACCTTTTTGTGTGACGAAGTGGTGGGGGTAAACACTGTCTCGCACAACGATTGAGCCAATATTTCCATCTCACTTAATTTGGAGTCTAATTATGTAAATTAATCTGTTTGGCACGATACAAACATCCCTTAAAATTGTGTATACTTCTGTCTTTGTCACACTCACGGCATTTATCGATAATGTCCTCTCTTTTAATTAAAAATGAACAATGAGTTACGCATTTCGATATTGTTTAGTGTTATCGTTAAAATATACAATTTTGTTGTAAATATGCTTAAGTCAGGCGCAGAAAGAACAAGAGCGTGGCGTGAGCGAAAACGTACGAGTGAAGTGACAGTTCACAATGTGAAAAAAACGGTGTAAATAATAAAGACAATGAACCAGCAATTAGCACCTCGGCCTCGGCTCAGCCACCTCCTCTTGGATCTATCAGTGATAATTTACAATATTCTGATTTTTCTGTAATACAAAAGTTTCACTTCTATCGTGCGTCTTTACGACACACTCTCTTTTTTTACTTTTATTTTTGATTGATACAGTCTGTTTTTTAATCAAAGAACCACAACACCGCAATTTACACCTAAAATAGAGCTGACAACATTGTACACTTTTGACCTAGGGTGAAAAATCTCATCATATAGAAATTGAGGTTATTAGAGATATTAGAAGCGCAGCATGTTAATAAAGTTAACAATAACTAATAACAACTAACTTAAAAGTTTAATAAATGTCTTACTTTCCGAGGCATTTTTAATAACACGTTCAAATTTTAGATGCGAGTTTGCGTACTTTAAAAATGACAGGCGTTGGCTGGTATAGCCAACAGATATCATTAAATTTCCTAAATTTAGTAAAATTTTATATTTGCAAACCTAAATCAACAGGTCGTGGTTCTTTCATTAAAAAACAAACTATACAGGGTGGTCCCGATATAACCTGCCAGAAGAAATCCAGTAATAGGTGACGATGAGTAGAACTCATACACAAAAATTTTTTCTAATAAAAGTCTTTTCGTTTTCGAGATAAAAATAATTCAAAATTTGGTCAAAATTTGCTGTACGCTAATGAGTTAATCGGTTTTAAAAAGGTAATTCTGGTTACTTGGCTGCAATTTATTTAGCAACGGTACCTGTAACACGTATGACATTTGTCAAGTTTAATTTTAAATTTGCGAATCCTTCAAAAAGTTATGAAATTCCCAAAACAAGAATACGCCGATTTGCATTTACTCTATGGGCAAACACGTGGTAATTCAAGACCGGCAAGGCGACTATACGGCGAGCGTTTTCCTGAAGGAGTCCTTCCGTCCCGTTGTACTTTTGTGGAGCTCCATCTGCATTTATGTGAGGTTGGTTCTGACTGATTCCAATACGATGGCGTCCCCGATCCTCCATTTAACCCCTCTGGATTTTAATTTTTGGGGCCACACGAAAGATTTGGTATACGAAGTTGAAATAAATACAAAAGGCCAACACCAGAAACGCGTAACAGACGCCGCGAACCAGATTCGTAAAAACCCAGGAATGCTGAATTATGTTTATGAAAATTGGTACCGGCGTACTCAAATGTGCTTAAATGCCAACGGTAGGCGCACAGAACATTTATTATAAAATAATTTTTCTAGTCTAGTTTACTTTTCATTAGTTAGTAAATATTCTCAGTTAGAGTTGAAAGTACGAATATAAACTGTATATAAGCTGTATATAAACAGTTGTAGTAGACTACCAAATTTATTTTATCATAATAATATAGATCTTATTGGGACAAAAATGACAATCACATAAGTCAAAATTTACAAATTTACATTGTTTAATTACGGCTTTATCACAAATAGGTTGACTTTGGTATGACATATTATAATATAGACACTAACAAATATATTGACAATTCAATGGTCTGATTTACATAGACTAAATTTTAAGTGTCCCAGTTTTATTTGTTCACCGACCGTACATGTGTTAAGTAAGTATTATGATTTATGAATAATTATATTAATCTACTTATGGTTGTTCATTTTTTTCGTATTCTTTGAAACCAGTATTTCCATTCGCTTCTGGAAAGCGTTCCCGAATTGTGCAACAACGCATGCCGGAATTACAATCCTGTTGAAACGGTCAATAGAAGTCCAATAATTTATCCAAGAGATAAAATTTTTGTAATCTAAATTGCGCCACAATTTATTAGTTACTTCCAGATATCTCTTTTTCAGTCTTTGTTTTACATTTTAAAATTGTACTGTGTCTGATCATATTTTTTAAGGTATCCAGATTTAAAACCAGGGATATGATCAAAACTATCGTGCAATGTAAATGCATGTAATGCATACATTTTCGTATTTAAATTGATAAATAACATCGCTTTCCCAGCAGCAAACGCACCCCGTCCACAAGGCATTTGCACACTGGCATCAATTCATGTTATTCAGCCTTTCAATAAGTATTTAGCTCACGTTTTTTATTTATTCTTCAACAATTTTCGTCGATAAGTTTCATTTCAGCTTCAGCATATTTAGGTTCAAAACCGAAAGCCAAAATAATCTTAAATGAAAACCGCAAAGCGTTGCGTACTATCATTGCCATCTCGAACTCCAGGCCTTAAGCCAGACAGCGTGCGACGTCACGAGGAAGGCCAAACGTCAAAATTTGACATTTGCTTACATTTTCAGAAAGTATCAAATACGGTGTTTTAATCATTCTTATGGAAAATTGTGAGATAAGCAAAAGCTTGGTGGCAAGTTTATATAATAGTTTCAGTTGATACCAGGGTATTTACTGTTCATCGAACGTCGCAAAGACGTTGAAACCTGGGAAGTATTTTTATACCCTATCAACATTTTTGTGATTACAAGTCGTTGTAAGGGCAATTTAGTTGAAACTATATTTGCTACACATATAATTAAGTTGTAAGGAGCATTTGTTGTGATTTGGTGTTATTTAAATGATTCACAAGGTAAAAATTACGCAAAAACAATAAATACACAAACTTAACCTCACTTGTAAATGACAATTTTCGCATCATTAATGGCATTTTACTCCACGAGGCAGTAATTGTAAAGCCTAAACACATCGTTCTACTACAAAAAAGAGTGCTAACCAAAAATTTTACTGTTTTTATTAAATTCTGGAGGTTTAATTCGTTTTTCGGTGAAGCCTTTACTGTGACGTCACGATCAAAAACAATTGCTGCCTTAAGGTTGTACTATCGGCGCCAACGAAATGTGAACGAATTTCTGGTGCCATAGAAACGTCTTCTGTTTTGTTCTACATTAAATAAAACTTTGTTCACTGGCGTACTATATGTATAGAAGTTAAGAAAAGATTTCTATTACCTATGTATAACTTTCTATTACAATTTTCGTCGAGTTTGGCAACAGCCCTCGCTTTTCCTATATCGGTCAAGTGTCGTGGCAGGTATATTGTTTAAAAATAAATTAAATCTGTTGACTAATTATGTTTGTGAAAATTGTCACAAATCTGTCACATTAACGCACGCCTATGATTGATGCTTCAACACACACTAGGAAAATTTGGCGTTCACATTTCGATGGCGCCGATAGTACTATGGTCAAGAAAAAAATTACCTAACATTCAAAAAATCTGAAAAAATTACCAGCGCTTACAAATAATTCAAGCTTAATATAAGATTAATTTTAAAAAAATCTACCGTACAGTTTCTTAAAAAAATTAGAAAAACCATGTTTTTAACCACATTATATTTTTTATATTAAAAATGAGATGATCTTAATGAAAATCCAACATCAGGTTACAATAGCCTTTCTGTAGGTGTTCCATTTTTTTGAGTGATTTTGAATGTACAGTTTTTGCATAAAAAAATAAAAAAATGACGATTCGCAATCAAGCAAAAATACATTAACTAAAATTAAAAACCCATTGTACAGTTCGTAAATATAATAAAAAGAAGATTTACATCAAATAATTGACTGCAACAATCTTTTTTTCCTCAAAAAAAGCATTTTGAGTTTATGATTTCAAAGTGCAACACTACTAATGCAACACTGCACAGTAGCGTCCTCATAGCTTGGACGGATATTTTGTCAATTACTAGCTCCAATGTCACCAGTGCCATCTGCAAACTACTAGACAGACAAAACAGTTTATTTATTTCAAGAAACTGTAAAATAGATTGGTAAAACATCATTAGGATAACAATCACTCTTGCAAGGTGCAATTACGTAGTTATGGCTTTAATTTCATTTTCTATAGATATTATCGGGATATCAAAAATTATCTTGGTCAAAGGTGGTAATGGATTTTCAAATAATTGTCGAAGCTATATCGTGCATTTTTGTTAATCATTTTTTGAATGTCAAAATCTGTCGGACAGTTTTTGAATTATGGTTTTCAGTACAGAGCACAAAATTTATATGATTGAGGCGTATTTTTGAACTGGTCAACTGGTATGCAAAAAATGAAGAATGATTTACGTTACTTTCCTGAGAGAGTAGTGTCTAAAATACAGCGTGATCAACAATGACTGAGTCTGTTGGCAATTAAACAATTGAAAAACATCGGTGTTCTTTGTCTCATAATTGGCACTGACCGGATGTTTTAACTTGACACGACATTAACAGTTTTTGGTTATATCGGTTATGTTTATGCAAGGCCGGCGTAAACATTTGCGGGGCCGTGTGCAAAGTGTGCGCGGGGGCCCTCTATACCTATCTACGAGTATCAATTAAAATTTCGTGCTTTTTAATGAAAAAATCGTAACAAACATCAGTATAATCTAGGTTCTTTGATTCCCGAACGAAGATCCGTTCAAAGTTCTATTCTATTCGTCTACTCTTTTAACTTTTACCTCTTATATTTTCAAACCTTTTAAAAACACATGTTTCCAAATTTTACTCTGAAAAGAGAAAGTGGAAACGGTCATGACCATAAATATACCCCCTAATTCATGATAGTAGAAGCACAAGTCCACAACCACAAGTGTTTAGCCTAGCTGACCGGTGGCGGGAGGTCTTCGTCGGTGTTCTCTAAAGGACCCGGCGATAAGCAATGCGAGCACCCTGTTTCTTATGGCATCCCTAAACCGACAATAGGCGCTCATAAAATGTCTTTCTTTTTTTTAATTTAAATATAAAAACATCGTTTGTTTAATTCTGTTGGAATTATTAGTGCGGAGTCCTCTAAGGGGCGGGACCCTCAAGCCGCGGGACCGTGTGCGGTCGCACACTTTGCACACGCCTGCCGGCCGTCTTTATGCAATTAAAAATGAATCTTTGATGGTAAATTTCAAACTTGCCAAATTTCATTGTTATAATATACCAACAGATTCAGATTCAGTCATTCTTGATCACGTCGTAATTTTAAAATTATCTTTAGGGTTATTGATTGGTTCATCATTCGCCTCATAATCAAACATTTTTTTTTCGAATTTCTGTAACTACTGGATATACATCTAATATGTCTTGCCATTTCCTTTGCGGAATTAATTACACTTTCAAAATTTTCATCTGATCTAAAATCTTTTAATTCTTTAGTAATTTCTTCAACGCATTCAATAACTGTTTGATTATTAAATGTGCATCATTTTACTGACGACATTGGGCCGTATGACGACACCGTTATTAAAGTTGCCGTTAACTAAAGTCCATAAACGATATATTATGTAGATTTATGCAATTAAAGTCCATTAAAAAATCAAAAAACCACCAACGTCGCATTTTCCTCGATAATTACTATCGGCAACGCTGTCTAGTGTAAAATTGAGTGAGAATTGTAATTTTGAAGTTAAGTATTTATTAAGCGTCAAATTACTCAAATTTATCGGGGGTTCGTGTGAATTCTATTCTGGGCAAGTAAAAATAATAAGAATTAATAAATAAATGAAACGTGCTGAGCAATAATAAAACAATTTGAACGAAATTCAAAGCTATTGGATGTCATAATTTATACCGAGCGATCATTTAAAAAATAATTCGAGTTTGCTTTGGAGCCTATGCTATAGCATGGGTTGCCATAGGTAACACGCCGACTCGATTTATTGATCGCACCCGAGATCGCACCGTAGTTACAAACATACAGGATGGTCCAACACTTACCATTTTTGCGATTACGCGGTTTCTAACTATCGAAAAAATTTTTCGCTTGGCTAGGAAGAGACACACATTATGGAGCTATAAGCCTGTCCCATTATTTTATTTATTATCAATTGGGTTTCGCGTCAAGAGGCGATAAAGTGAAATTAATCAAAATTCAAAAAAAATTTTTTAATCTAAATAGGTTCAAACTAATACAGAAAACAGAAATCTGAAAATAAAAAAAATTAAAACGCATCACATTGCCGATTTATTTGCAATTAAAGAAGGTGCCGCACAACTGACAGAAATTTATGACGCAGTTACACTAAGTGCCTAATCACAAACCAAACCAGAAGTAAGATTTACAATACCCCATCGCCAAACTGCAGGTACTTAGCCTGTCAGGGCCGAACTCGACTATTTTACGCCTAGCAATTTCGGCAAACATTCTGAAGAAAGTTTCAAATAAATTACGTAATGAAGTTGAAATTATTCAATATTCAGTTTTCTAAAATATATATTTTTCATTTAAAGAAAAATCCTTTACTTGCTGCGAATCGTTTCTATCATAAACTGGAATTTCACCAGTACTGACCTGAAAAATGGTTTCGGGGGAGCCGACAGCCCTGCGTCAAAAAGATTTATTGGGGGGTCATCACATTACGAGCTGTCCTATTCAGCTCTACCATAAACGGTCTTGGATTCCAGCTTTCTTTAACTTGATATTTGATCGCAATTTTCACTATTACCTAATTATAATTCAAAGTCGGAAGTGGATAAATCAAAAAGGTGAGGAGTTCTGTAACTAGTAGAGCAAAAAAAAACTTTCAATATTTGGACCAATTTGGTATTAAATCGCTATAAAGTTAGCTCCATTACAAAAATTTAATTGAAAAAAATTGATCATGCTCAATCATAGAATATTAATTGTAGATTGTGCCTACCGAGTTTCAGAATTTTTGGACAATTATTAAACGTGTAATCCCAAAAATGGTAAGTGTTGGACCAGCCTGTATAGTAAGAAAAAATAACTACCTAGGGTTTTTAAATTTTACGAACCTAAAGCAACAGGTGGTGGTTTTTTGATTTTTGAATGGACTATATGTACTGTCGCGAGCAATAAATTTTGGTCGTCAATGTCATTTCAAAATTTGGTTAAATCGTCAGGCCAAGACGCAAACGCCTACGTCGTTTGTTTATTTCTGCCGCTGCGCCGGTCGAATAAATAGACCATTCACTACCCCTGGTCCCGATTTATATTTTAGCTAAGACTACCTGCAAAAGGGACAGGGATGATGAAAGTCTGATAGCCATAAATTACATTATAACAATATTATTTTACTTTTATTATTGTTATGCAGGCACATATTTTAATCTGTGATCTTTATAATTTAAATAAATGTTACTATTATCCAACTTTTTCGTATTCTGTGTTAGGTTACACCTATCCCTTTTGTTTGTATAGAACAATAATTATTATAGGATACCAGAATCAGACAATTTTATGGTTATTTATATAACACGTGTGTTTTCAAATCATACGAGATAAGGTTAGTCCAAGAGGCCGTCACCTCAACAATTAATAACAATGATGCTATCCAAAAAACCAGTCCTCTTCCATTTAACAAAAAAAACGGTTCATGTCACTTTGTAGAACCCGCCCTTGAACAGATGGTTAACAAATTTTGGGAATTGCACTATTTTGAAAAGGAAACAGTAATAACTCAAGATGACGCTCTCTGTGAGCGAATATTTGTTGACCGTCATAAACGATCAAAGACGGGTAAATATGTGGTTTCATTACCATTCGCACAGGAAAACTCTAATTCAGGTACCTCTCGAGCGGGTGCCGACGGGAGCTTTAAAACGATTTTTGCACAGAAAACCGATCCTTCGGAGAATATAAAAAATACATATCACTAATACTTCCGAAATCGAAGAAGGATGTCCAATTATATGCACAAAGGCAAACGAATCCACTGAGTTGTTAAAATATTGATCTTTTAATATATTAAAACGATTTTTGATTATATATTTTATATATTGTATGTATTACATATTAAAATGGGTTCAGTAATAGATACTTAATTTTTCAACATAAAGACGAAATTGGTGAAAACAACTACATATTGTTTATTGACCAAAAAAAAAACACAAACATTGTTTAAAAAAACAATTAATTGTTGTTAAAAAACATTTTTAGAATCTGCGTCTCTAATACGCGTAGGTCTATTATTGTATTCAATTTGGAGTCGTTTATGGCTATCTTTTAAAGCACTCGTAGCTTAATAGATCTCTAAGAAAATTTTTATAAATATTTCAGTGTATTATTGTCATTTACACCAAAAAACTTGCAATACTAATGTTCAAACTCTACTTTTTAAGATATGTTGCAGATGTAGTTGCATCCGTTACCTTGAATTACCAATTAATACAAAATTTCCTAGAATTTGGAATTTTTTTTTTTTTAAATTAAAACAAGGGTGCAAATTCTAAAAAATAACATAAAGAACTGGTTTTATCAGGCCGACAGCCGTGAGTTTTAACATTTTCTCTCACCGGATGTGTAATTGATATCATTCTTTCGTTGAATATCCAACAAGAATGCATTCATTCTTTAATAGTCGTGGAGAAACACTTTTTTCCTGTTATTCGATTCAGATGAAATAGTAGGAAAGGGGTACATATGCATTATCTAGAGAATGAAAAAGAAATGAAAAAATGACACGTCAAATATTTTTGGTCAAATAAAGTGACACTTGAGAACAATAAGGCTGGCCATTGTTTAAAAGATATTTTCTATTTTCTGTTTAATTTATCATCTTAATAGTATGTAATAAATGATATTAGTAGGTCTTACGTTATATAAAAAATCTTCAAAATGATTTAGTTACGGAAAATTAAAAAAAATGTCTATATTAAAATATTATTTAGATTTCTCTGGAGTGAGTGTAAGTGAGCCAACGGAAGCTAGACGGGGCTCGAAAACCTTCTAACAGGATTGATTATACCCATAGTAAAAAATAATATATTTCCAGTTTCCATGTATAGGTTAGGTACCCAAAGCTTCGGGTCATGGAGTAGACAGGAGGTGGTTGAGGGAAGCGGTCCAGTTTGAATCCACCTACCGGTTAATAGAGATAACAATAATTGTGCTTGAACACCAACCCTCCTTATTTCTGTAAAGAAATTGAAGTCTGTAAAGGGAAGGCTAGAAGGTTGGTGTGTTGCCTATACGCCAACTATCAGAGTGTACCAGTTCAGAGCCATCTTGCGTTTGTGAAACGTAATATTTTTAGGCATTGTACAACCTTAAGGCTTTGTATTCTAGATGGCAATGGTACTATACGATGTAAACGGTATGGCTGGCGACTGATGTCAGTGTGACGTCACACGTACATACCTGATGGGCGTTTATAATCCCCTGTATCTCGAAAACGGTTCATCGTAGAGAGATGCGGTTTGAAAATTTGTTCTTAGATATTTTTGTTCTACAACTTTGCATGATACACCCCCTTTAAGTTTAAGGTTTTAATTTGTACGTCAAAAAAAGCTCTCCGCCGGAATCCGGTGACTCTCGACGAGAAAAATGTAACAGAGTTAATGAAGAGAATTTATTAACGTAACACTTAAGTAAATCACAAATTACACGCATTCAAAACTTTGTTTCTAACTTTCAATTAAATGATAATTAAAGCTCGGATTATACAGGCTGTTTGATGAAAAACGCCTCAACCCATAACTTTGTTATTTATTACCCGATTTCAATGAACAAAAAAATCAAAGATATGGTTTTTCAAGCGCTACAAAACAACCATAAAATGGTTTTTTTTGGCGTTATCTTCAATAGCTAACGATAGTCAACTTTTTTTTGTAAATTGACATATGTAGTTTTTTAGGCTTGGTCTGGTAAGGTTTTTTTTCTGGATCTAAGGATGTATTGAAAGTTATCATTTGGTTCATAGCTAACTGAAAAAAAAAAAAAAATTGTGGTACAACTTATTATAAAATTTTTAAGAGTGCCGTGAAAAACAATCGGAATACAAAGTACGATAAATGTCATCTAAACGTCAGCTTAAGGCTGTATGACACGATGCTAAATTTTGTAGAAAATTTGTTAGAAAATGAGAGAGGACCAATGAACGATCAGGATCTGACAAAAACAGACTGTGATCCTATCGAGGGTCTCTCTCATTTTCTAACAAATTTTCTACAAAATTTAGCATCGTGTCAAACAAGCTTTAGAAGTTTTCATTTGCTTTTTTAAACTTTTTTTATTTAAGTATAAAATAAAATTGTCAGTCATGCAGGATAGCAGTCATTTGACTATTATTTGATGTTCGAGTGTAATAAAAATCGTAATTAGTCACAAACAAAAAGTTAATAGAAAAAGTAATAATACGTGATTATTATTATTATTTATGTTTTCCAAGAAAATAATAATAAAACTCTTCAAGATTGCACCTGAAAATTTTCAAACTCACACTTGACATTTGTTGCTATTTGTATTTCAATTGTTTTTCACGGCACACTTGAAAATTTCATAATAAGCTGAACCACAATTAAAAATTGTTTTATTTTTTTTTTCAGTCAGCTATGGACCAAACGATAACTTTTAATAGATCATTAGATTCAGAAAAAAAAACTTTACCAGACTGGGCCTAAAAAACTGCATGTGTCCATTTAAAAAAAAAAGTTGACTATCGTTAGCTACTGAAAATAACGCAAAAAAAATATATTTTATGGCTGCTTCGTAGCGCATGAAAAAACATATCTTCGGTTTTTTTGTTCATTGAAATCGGATAATAAATAAAAAAGTTATGGGTTGAGGCGTTTTTCATCAAACAGCCTGTATGCACTGAAAAATGAAGAAAATATGCACATATATATGCACACTTTTTAGCTAAAAATGCACTGAAATATGCACAAATCATTTGATTACAAAAAAGACAAATTTCGCAGAATTAATCTAAACTCGGTAAAGGTTGCAAAGACACAGTTGTTATTTGCAACAGCATTTTTTTCATATTTCTGAACCAAATAAAGACACAAAGGGACCAGAAAATCATAGTTTGGGTTGAATATTTTCCATATAAGTACACTTTTAAAGTAATTTCAAATGACCAATGCCATAAAAGCGCTGTTGCAAATGACAAGTGTGTCTTTGCAACCTGCACTGAGTTTACCTATTTATTCAAAATTTATTAATATAAAAACAAAACTGAAAATATATATTTTAAATTATACAATAGTCAGTTAAAGTTTTCGCACTGTATACCTTACTTATTAGCATTACTGTTGCCGACTCATAAGAGCTAACAGGAATGTAAGCCGGGATGCCCCACGACCTTGAAATTTTTATTTCAAATGGTTAATTAAGTATGTATTCATTTGAATTGCAGTGATAAAAGTGATAAAAGATAACCTACAACCTCCAAGACACATTGAATATTCATCTCTTAAAAAAATAAGAATTATTAACATGGTATTATTAATCTTAACATTATTTATCTGAATTCGGAGAACAACAGTGTGAAGGACAAACATAAACAGGTTCACATCATTGATATATACATAGGTACTTAATGAGAGAAACTAGACATTTATTACGTACAAAATTACAACGTATGCAGCTTGCCTTTACTTATTAGAAACATTTTTAAGCATTAACTCAGCGGCGGCCCTAGCCCTTTATTAGGGTAGAGCTAGGTTGTCTTTCAGCGCCCTTTAGTCGACAACTTCGAATCAATTATAGTTCAGTTTCTGGTAATAAAATACAAATATTTCCAAAAATCGAATTTTGGCGCCCCTTCCCACCTGGCGCCTAGAGCGGCCGCTCCTCTCGCTCTACCCCAGGGCCGCCACTGCATTAACTCATCCTAATCAACTAATATTTGAGACTTCATTATCAAAACAGTTTTTAGATTAATCCCCCCCTACACAGAAAGAGATCTTTGTGCAGATTCGAGTTTGTGGATTGTGACTTGTGCTGAGTTGGTTTTTGTTCGTACAAAAGACAGCAGCAATGTTGAATTTAAACTACTTCACTTGTTTTGTGATTGTGTTAATACAACTGGTATCCAGCCAGCGATTTGTTGGTAAGGATTGTTTAAATTTCATTAAATATTACGGAGTTTAACATAAATGCTTAATAAATGAAAGAAAACATTTAAGTTGTACTTGAAAAATAAAATGTTTAATAAACAATGAACAAAGTGATGTTCGGTGCGCCTAGTTAATAATAATAATTGTTCATCAACAATCCATATAAATAAATAGTCGCATTTAAAGGAGTTGTTCACTTTCTAAATGGAAATATGGATTAATTGGGACCTGCATCTTTAAAGTGTACCTATTTATTATAAACTGTTTCATTTTTATTGTGCTAACTGTGATAACTTGTGAACTGGAGGTCGTAGACTTTTATTTTATTATTTCATCCTGTGTCAAATTTCAATACTTTACGTCATCAGTTTGAATCCGGGAAAACGCAAAAAACGGCCGGACGCCGGTTAAGTGTTGCTATTGGAAACACAAAAGTAACAATCGCACAAATCGCAATAACAATTATTCAGGTTTAAGAAATGTTTTATTCAAAACTAGATCTAAATACAAATTAACAATTTAACTATTTCGGCCACAAAGAAGATGATGCACTTACTTTCTCAGACTAAAAACGTTAGTTCACAAATAAAATAATACAACCATTTAAACCAAATCTAAAAAATAGGCCAGCCAGCATAACCTCTTCCGTAGGTAATTTTCTTCACATTATTTTCTGATTTCCATTTACAAAACTGGCTGAATTGTTTTTGATACCTTTCACCAGACTTGCTACTCTTGCTAGGTATTAATTCAGCACAGGCTTCTGCAGATTTTCTTACAATTTCTGGCGTATTTGCTTTAAAAGTCATTTTGACGCACAAAATTATTTCAACAAAATAAACAATTGCCAAACAGCCGTTGCTAATCATGTTCCAAAAATGTGACTAGATTTGGAGTATTTGTTAAATTATTTTGAAATTAATTTCAATGTTTCTTTCAAACGAAATTTGAGGCAGGATGAAATAAAATACATAACGACATTCGTCCGTGAACTCTTTTTACAGTATTCGTTTCGAGTTTCAAGACTCGGCTCCTTCGTCGCCTCGTCCTTAAACGTCTCACTCATACTGTAAACTATGAGTTCCCGGACTTATAACGTTAATTACTATTTCATGTTGGTTAGGTTGCATTTTACTAATAATGTCACGTTATTTTTATAAACGTTTACCGTTTACAATTTACATGATAGCATTCCTTATTTATTGTTGTCAGTAATCAAAAGACAAAATGCACAGCTAGTTTATTATCGAAAAAACTTAAAATAAAATGTAGATATCCAGAGTACTGGACCCACCTTTTTATTAAACTTTTTGTCGGAACAGTACAATACATTACGACATTTGCATTTAGTTAACGTATATACCGGGTGTCCCATCATTTTTGTCAAGTAGGAAAATGACTTTAACACTAAATTATATTTATATGAAGGCATTATAGATGCACAAATACTGTTCACCGCCACAAAAATTGGGTATTATTTTTTTGTTAAAACTAAGTATCTAGGTATAGCAGGCAAAAAACTATCACTTTAAAAATTAAATTTTGTTCGATGCAGTTCAAATTTAGTACATATACTATTACGTTATTTATTTTCCCTTTTGGTGAAATTTTCCCAAAATAACGATTTAACAGACTTCGGGTCGAGATGCACTGGAGACTGCTCGAGAGTACAACCTAAATGTGGGGGTGGGTGGTGATAACCAGAAGAAAGAAAACTCGGAGTGGTTTAAACGAAATGAATATATTTTCACTCAGTCCTGCACACGTACAAATCTGGTAATTTTCAACAAAAAAAAAAACGTTTCTCACACTAATTAATTACGTACAAAATGAAGGGTTGTGCCCTCGCCGCGATAAAAAAAAACTCTCGAAAAGCAAATGAAATTCAAAAACAAAAATCAAAAAGAAAAAGGGGGGAACCGAAAGCGAAGCCCGATATCGTCCTCGACGCTATTCTCCTACGCCGCCCACGATCGACGGGACCGTTCCCTCGGGCCCCACCTCGTTTCCCAGAAGAAAAGGAAAATTGTAAAAGAGAAAAAAGTCGAGCGGCGGACGAAGACACAAAAGATAAAGAAATAAAATAACAAGAACTCTTACAAAAAAAAAACTGTTATCGACCTGACCGGCCGTTTGCAGGCGCGGTCACCAGCACACCGATAACTCAAACCCGAACAAAAAAAAAAACGTTCTGCCTGAAACGACGCGCTCGCTTCCGGAAAACTAAAAATTTACTCTATCACCCTGGCCTTGATCGTCACGGGGTGGTCGACGTCTCTGGAAACCTGGACGTTCCTCGGGCTCACGGTGGACGACGAAATCCGGGCGTTTGGTTCTTCGCGAACCGTCCGTCGGGGATCCGTAAATCCGCTCCTCGGCGTCTGTGTTTGGACTTCCTGGACTCTTCTTCCAGCCTCACCCTCTTCGGACCCTCGACGTCTCCACACCCTTTTCTCGCCGTTCAACCACTAGGCGTTTCAGCTCCTTTCACAGTCCCGCACCGATCTGACCTCCAACCAAAACCAAAGACTTGTATTTTTTAAAATGTAACAATACGTTATGAAAAAATGATAGAGAAATAAAATGTTTTGATGTAAAGATATTTGATTAATTTAATTTGGGTCCTTCTATTTTATGAAAATTTATGGCAGACAAAGTTAACTTTGTGGTTATTACTCTTGTCCGCAATTTATGGTACGAAGACCATTCAAGAGGGTCCTAGCGGTACCTGCCTGTGTCAGCGTCAGACAAACTGCAATCCCTCACAAATCTTCGTCTGCCATAAATTTTCATAAAGTAGAACGGCCCAAATTAATTTAAACGTATATCTTACATCAAAACATTTTAATTAAATTCTAATAACGGATTTTATTTCTCTATCATTTTTTCATAACATATACTAAATTTGAACTGCATCGAACAAAATTTAATTTTTAAAGTGATTATTTTTTAAAGAGTCCTGTCAGCCAATCGTAATGAGGAAACATTTCAAGTGGACCATTAGCGCGATAATAATGTTTTCGTTGTTAAGGTAGCGCAGCCATTTGTTTCAATATAAACATTAAAAATTCAGCACCGTCGCCATTATGGAATACCATTCAGATTTTGCTTTTGAGATGTGACATAGTTTTAAAAAATTATCACGCCGAATTACATTTTTTGATAATTTTAACTAGATTAGCATTCATCTTTGTTGCTATTAAGAAATCCCACTCGTGGGATTTCGTCCACTGGTGAGATTTCTATAGCAATAAAGATTCGTGCATCTAGTTACAATTATCAAAAAATTACCATCACTTATACAGGGTCTCCCAGAACTGGCGGACCAAAATAACACGGTGAAATCATTATCTTCTGGCAATGATAGGAAAAATATTTAAAAAAATCCATCCTCATTGGATTTTAAAATAAGAACGTTTTTAATTAACCAATCGCGTGTAGATATAAAATTACCTTAAAAAATTATATTGGTAACTATCGAAACAAATTTGATTGTTGCAAAGACATTATAATTGAATATTATGTCATAATAAATTATTTCTGACAAGTCATTAAAAACGCGTAATGTTTACCGCTTCAGAATATTTTGATATGCTTGTCTTATATGGACAGTGTGATGAGAGTGCCACAGTTGCTCCTCAGGAGTACGCAGTTCGTTTTCCCAATATGAAACATCCTAGCAGAAATACTATAACCTGAAAAATACTACACCTAACCTAAAAACGTCCGTCATTGCACAAACAATGCGGATACCCAACAATGCATATGCATTTGAAATGTATCCATAGTTACAAATAAAGCAGGAAAACTAATTAATAGGTAACTTAACATCAACAACAGCATTGGTCAGTTTAAATTGCTTCTTTCCTAATCACTATTTAAGATAGATAGCTACGTTTATTGTTATTACCATGGATACATAAAATATTTCCGGAAATATTTTTGACAACTCTAGGTGGAAAGAAAAATATTTCCAGTATAACAAAAATTGCAAAATTTTTATTCAAATTACTACATTTTTATAAATAAAAGTTCAATTTGTTGAGGAGTTAAAATTCTAGTCTTGGTATATATTTTTTCCGGAAATAGTCTTGGAAACAACATTTTGCTGCTTATTTACGCGCGAGAAAATTGAATTTTCCGGACTAGTACTGCAAATAGTTATTTGGATCACAAGTCCAGAAAATGATATTTTGCGAGTGTGAGTGATATTGCGTAGCAGAGGCGGTTTAGCCGAGGCGAAGCAACACGAGCACTCGCAAAACATTTTCTGGACGTGTAATCCACAAAATTTTTCTTGCCGACAAATTTAAATCATTTTTAAAAAGTAAAAAATTTGTTTCACAGTCGGATTCGAACCCGCGACCCTCGCGTCCCTGAGCCGAAACGGAGTCCGTTGGTTATATTCAATGCTGCCTGCCCATTCTCTAGCGAATTTTCAGTCAAGGTCACTTTTGTAAGTACTAGGCCGGGAATTTTACGTTCCCGGCGGGCGGATTTTGAATCATGCAAAACCGTCGATAACGGCCGGCGGCATGAAAAGACATTACAAGACGCAAAATAAATGTTTTCGATGTTTTTTACTTTGTAACTATAGTTGCCAACAAAATTGACAAACTTGATTTTTGTGGAATTTGTAAATTTTTTTTCTAAAATTTGTAAATTTGACTCGGAGCTTTAAAATACTGGGCACGAAGTGCCTTGTATTTCAATTTAGCTCGTCTTCAGTAATGTGAGATTTTCCTGACTTTTATGTAAATAACTATTAAAAAACTATTACGGCCGGTTGCACCAACGTGAGTTAAATTTAGCTACAGATTAAAATATACGAAAACATTGTTATAACAATAGATAACTAAAGTAACGAAGCATTTTAAGCTACAGTTAACTTTAACTGGCGTTGGTGCAACCGGCCCTTGGATACATTTTTTGTCGTTCATTGATGGTTAATGTATTCATGCGATTTTCTTGCCGAATATCCCTCTGCATAGATTCATATCCTCTTCGACTCGGCCGATTAATAACTTTGTCAGCAATGCACTCAAAAAATTTTTCGAATAGAATCTATGCATCGGGATATTATAAGTGATAGTTTTCTGCCTGCTGAACCTAGGTTATTAATTTTAACAAAAAAGTAATACCCAATTTTGTAGCGATGAACACTATTTATGCATCTACAGTGAGCGGCAAAAGAATGGAATAAATTCATTAAAAATTAAACAAAATTTAAAAAAAAATCTTTGGACAGGTTAATTTTACTTTAAAAAAATACATATTTTAATATAAAATAAAATTCCAAGCAGTCATTTGTTTTCGAGTTATGACGTCATTGATAGTTTTTTTAAATAGAAACCCCCTATTTTTTTTCTTGATTCTGATAGCCTTTTTAATTGTCTAAATGCCGATATAAAAATTTTGTTACCTTATAAGGAAATTTTTGAGAAAAAAAATAATAAAGTTGGAAAAAATATTTTTTTATTATACCTGAATCATAATCCCTGTTTTTGACACTAAAATGCGTGCGAAAAAGGGCCTTTAAAACACTAAAGCTTTAAGGGTTGCTTAGGTAACAACAAATTCACCTACATTTTGAACAATGATAAATAGACATTGATACACGATTTATGATAGCAACGAAACAACAACAATTGACCATTTCTATATCAACGATTAATGACACAGATTACCTCGGAAAAGGTATTTCAATTTGCTTTTTTTTTGTTATAATTTTCATATTTTAGTGCAGGTATAATAAAAAATAGCGTATGATACACGTTTATAAGGGCCTTTAAAGCACTTGCGACGTTAAAAGCACTCCGCTACGCGTCGTGCTCTTAAACTCGTCGCGCGTGATTTAAAGGCTTCCTTATAAACTTGTATCATAATATACTATTTTTTATTGGTAAGCTATTTTACTCATTTATAACACGCCTGAGCGTGTATAAATCGAACTTTTAAAAACGCGCGTTTTTTAAAGTTTCCATGGCATCATCAACAATCCGAGAGGACCGGAGAAACGTGAAGTCTAAATATTAACTTATTAATGATTGATCTGACAGGACAGGAGTACCTTGTAACGTCAAATAAAATACTACTAACAAACGTTTCAAAAGCTTTAATCAAATATTCAACAATCTTAATCTTTTAAATGAATGTGAATAATATTGTTGAGATTAAGTGACAGATTGGAAATTAATTGTGGTTTTTTCATTTTCCATGACAACGCAATATAAGGTATATTCATGTCACATCACTAATGTATTCACGTTCTTATTTACAATTTTTGTAATATTTATGATTTCAAAGTGTACCAATAAAACAAATAGCGTAAAGTATTCGTGGATAACTGGTCTTTAAAACACTTGCTCTATTTCGAACACTCCGGCTGCGCCGTCGTGCTCGAAAAATCGCGCGTGTTTTAAAGACCTTTTTTCCACCTTGTAATGATTTGAATACATTACTTTTTCCGCCAAATATTTGAACCTACGCAAAACGGTAACAAATGTGATCGTGATCGTCATCGAATCGGAGGAGCCCTACGTTGTGATTTTCTTTTGGCGGAAAAGGTTCGGAATGCAAACGGTGAGGGTTCCAGTTGGAAGAGTGCCGCAAATAAAACACACATGTGAGGGACGCAAAATACCTTTTATTAAAAATGTCTGTAATAACTTTGATGAAAAAGAAATTGAAACGAATACAAAGGTCAGAAATTAAGTTTAACGAAGTACAAGAAATTAACTAGTTGAGTACATCACAAAGATAAACGACAAGATGAATGCAACAATATTTAAAATAACAGAAAACGGGCACATGACAGACAAAATGACAGTTAAAGCTTGCAAAACAAGTAAACAAATTATGGTGCAGTTATTACAGACAGGGACGGATGAAAACCCTCTTCAAAAAACCGTATCCCAGGTATTACTCATATTTTACAATTCGATTAATGACAAAACAATGTTTAATTTGGAACTACGCGGTCAAGGTACGCCAACGGGAGCTTAGCGCTGGAGGTAACAAACTTTCGGCCGCGAGGGGACTGAATCATCTTGAAATCAAGCGACGTTCATAGATATTCGGGGTATTAATGAACGTCAGACTATTTCACCGACCAAACAAGAGTGACAGAGCGTTTCGGGGTCGTACGATTAGCATCACTAAACAGCATCAGCGAATATTTAGCTCCACCGTCCCCAACCAACCGTTTCCCGACAAGCCCCCGAAATCTTTATAAACTCGACGGAAGCTTCACGAAAACATCCCGCCGCCGCATATGCGAAGACCTAGGTCCGCCTCCGCTAACGGCTTTAAATAACCGTAGCTTCCACAGAAATTTACTAAACAAACCCCACGACTTCCTGATTGTCACCTAGCTCCCATAGGGGCGCACTTACAACATTTTACTTTAACCTTTCCGAAATCTAGCAACAACACAAAGAAAAAAATTCAGTTCAATTCAATCGAACAAGCGTAACATTTAAACGATAAGAAAATTCAGCAAAACAAAGCGCAACATTAAACAATGATAAATAAACAAAACAAAACGCAACATTAAACCATGCGCAAATAAAAGGGGACAAAACGCGAAGTAAAATAACGATAAAATAAAAAACGCTTTAACTGGCACAAATATCGGTAAGCAGCATAAATAACGAATACAATAATCGTTGGTAATGTTAAACAAAAATATGGCGGGTCGAGTGCCGTTAGAAAACGTTAGTGAAAGAAAAACAAAATGGACGCACGCGGTCCGGACGACGGCTACTAATTTTCGAAATTAACAGATTGTCAAAAATGGACCTCCCGGGAGAAACTTAGGGATAACGCTTAAAATTAACAAATGGACGCCTCTTAAAGAAACAGCATGCAACAAAATGAAATCTACAACATACCCTTACCACGTGGTCCTGGTCCGAAAAACAAAACACAAAAAAAACAGGCAACGAAAGTGGGATAAATTACCCAGGTGAATTAAAAACGTTGAATACTCACGGGGACACAAAATATCTACTCGGAACGATAGTGTAATTGTTCAGGTTTAACTTACAAATTTTAGAAACTTGGATCGCTCTTCGCAAGATGAGTTCGTTTCGAAAAACTAAACAAAAGTGACCTACCCCCCTTCAACCACCCGCGCGAGCGAGCTTCAACCCCCGCTATATTTCCGCTCGTAGTTCCTAGTCTAGCCGCTAGTACCTTCACATTTGGCGCGCTGTTGTGGCGGTACCGGAAATTTAAATTTAAATTTTAAACTGGGTCACTACAACCTATACCTACTTTAATATACAGAGTGTGTATAAAAGAACATATATCAAGAGTGCTGTGGAACTTGAATATATTTGATTTTTGCCGCTTTGTAGCATATTGTGGTACCAAATAGAAAAACAGAGGTTATGTAACTTCATTAATGACAGGTTCTTTGATTTTTACACTAAAAGCAATTAAACACCTTCGTGAGGCAGCAATCCATACTCCAACCTTTATAGGATGCAATCGGGTTTCTACAAATGCATGTGGATTTTCTGAACTCGATATTCTATAGTTTTGTGCTTCGTCAAAAAAAAACTGATGTGTAATAATCTGCAAGCAAAGTTAAAAAATGAAATTGTTTAATTCAAATTCATTATTAGGAACCTGTCATCATTCAAATTGTTCAAAAACCAATTGCAGTATTCTAAGCGCCTCTCAGAATCACCTGGTCGAAGTTCTTGAAGTGTTGTGATTTTGTGTGAACAGAAGTTCAGGTTTTTTCCAGCGGTACATCAGCCTGAAGTGATAACTTCTTGAGGGATTTTTTTGAGCTTTGTTCTATTCGTTGGAGTAAATCTTCAACAATTTCTTCATTCATTGGCGCTCTTCCTACACTTTTACCTTTTTCAACAGATGCCACAAATCTATCCACAATCCTTCTAATGTGTGGAATTAATTTGCTTCCACAATGTTGTCATTTGGAAATTTTGGGAAAAATTGTTCCTTGCAAGCGTCTATAGAATAAACCCACTCTTCATTCTGCAGGGTACCATTTCGGTAATACGACATCACAATGAAGATGTTTTGCTCAAGCGATAAAACCATTGCGGTTCACTAAAAGATTGCTTATTACTTACTGTAAACATACGAAAATAAATGTCTTACCTTCGCTATTTCCTAAGTTATTTTTGGTATTCACAGTTCACACTTATGCGGAAAAACGTTTTACTTTTGATAAAGACTGTTGAAGAAAATCACAAGCAAAACAACTAAGACGCCAAACTCACAAACTGACGCTAAGATTTAAATATTAATAATTTGACATTTGTCATTTGACATCTAATTTGCCAGCTTCAACGACTCGACATAGTTCGGCCCACGGCTTTCTAGATTAATAAGAGTCGAAGCCTCTAATACGGCTGGTCGAGTTCCTTGAACTGTCTGTTCCTTCAAAAGCCAAAAGTATAGTAGCGCCCTCTACCAAAAAACAAATATTTTTTAAATTAAATTAATGAAAAATCGTATTAATGTTTTTTTTTCTATCAATAATCTACTTTTTGAAGTAGTGTATGTAACATACAAATTACGATTCTTTTTAAAATGAGATTTGTACGCGGTTAAACAGCCAAATACACAAATGTATAGTGGCGCCCTCTCAGGAACAGTAAAAATGCTTGCAACTGATGAACTCGACCAGCCGTATTAGAGGCTTCGACTCTTATTAATCTAGGAAGCCGTGGTTCGGCCAAAAAGAATATAAAATAGAGCCGCACAATTCCACAGGACTCTTGATATATGTTCTTTTATAGACACTTTGTACTATTATAACGAACAAAAACAAGTCAAAAACTGTGTTAGTAAGTATTTAAAATTATGGAATTAAATGTTCGAATTCCCATCCCCCAGCTTGTTGACAATAAGCAAGTTTATGAAGAAATTCCCCCTGTTTTAGTTTTATCTAGTTTTATCCCCGCACCCAGTCAAAATTAAAATTTCAATACGTTGTGTTTCTGTTAAATGAGTCATTTTCGAAAACGTTTTGTAAAACAAATAACACATACGAATGAAATTGACAGTAACATTTGACTGTTTGATTTACCTACTTGATTTTTGACTTGTTTTTGTTCGTTATAAAATTATTTTTTTCTAACTTTATTATTTTTTCTCAAAAATTTCCTTATGTAAGATAACAAAATTTTTATACTGTCATTTAGACAATTAAACAGACAAACAAGAGGGGGTTTCCATTTAAAAAAACAATCGATGACGTCATAACTCGAAAACAAATGCTTGGAATTTTCTTTGGTACTAAAACATGTGTTTTTATAAACTAAAATTAACCTGTTCAAAGATTTTTTGAAAAACATTTTGTTTAATTTTTAAGGAATTTTTCCATACTTTTGTCGCTCAGTGTATAATGCCTTCATATAAATATAGTGTGATCAAAAAGTCTTTGGATGGCGATAGCCATGAAATGTAAAAACCATCAATAGAATTATTTTAATAACAATAATAAATAAATATATTTCCTACAGGAAGCACCCAATTACAGGAAATAATGTGCTGAGAGCACGGTACATACTAACTACAAGCTGATAAGTCATAATAATGATCTCAACTCTTTAAAGACAACAGTCGGCATTCTACAGCGTCAAGAATTGTTTTCAGAGAGTCAAAGTGAATGTCACACCTTGTAGCGAACTGATTAAAGTTGTTACACATTAAAATAATCGGCGACTTAAGCAACACATTTGTTCTGTAGCTAGGAATATAAAACGTAGTGTAGTTTCGACTATTCAAGCGAGGAACATGAAAGCTAATTTTGCTTAAAAGAAATGAACAATCAATTTTGTGATGTACAAGCTTTGCTTCTGCTCCCCGTAGTTTTTATGTGTACTTCAAAGTAATGCTAATCTCTCACCAAACTCATTTAAACATAAACGAGGCGAATAAACTCAATTACATGAGATATCTTGTTAATTCCACGGCAACCCTGATCCAAAGACTTTTTGATCATACGATATGATTTTTCTAATTTGCTGTTTTAACAATGCTGTTAACGCATTCGTTTTGAATGCGTTAATAAGCTATTAACACCTCCGAAATCAGTTGGTAACACACATTACCGGCAGCAAATTGACTCTAGTATTCTCTGCTATTTCCCGCATTTCTAGATAATTCATCTTTAATTGCAATTTCACTTGCGAAAAATGACAATTATTATTTTAAATGTTAACCATGAAATAAATGTGTCACCAACGGTCACAAAATTCCCTAAATTACCAAAAAAAAACATGTATTTAATATGCAAATTAGAAAAAATAGCATAAAAAATTCGTTTTATAAAACTTAAGAGCACTCGTCATTTACAGGCACTCCTGCTTGCAGCAGTCGTGCTGCAAATCTGACTTGTGTCTTAATATAATAAAACTCATGTTTTAATATACTATTAGTTTTAAAGTCATTTTCCTACTTGACTACTTGGTAAAAATTGATTTTCATCTGTTCTTGAGAATTTGATTAAGGACCTGTGTCTTAATCATTCTACTAAAAATAATCTAAAAGTATTGGGTGATTGAAAATGATTGTGGCCAAGTATGGCAACTATGTACGAAAATTTATGTGGCAACTGTGTGGGTAGGGTAGAGTTGACATTTCTCTGACACTTCATAGTCGCGCAATTTTGAAAACTGTCAAATCAATGTGTAATGATATCAAAAAAATCAAATGCACGCCTATGAAATGACAACTCTGCCTCATTCACACAGTTGCCACATAAATTTTCGTACATAGTTGCCATACTTGGTCACAATCATTTTGAATCACCCAATATGTATGTTGTTCTATTTCGAATTTGGTCTTAGACGAATATTTTTTAAATGATTGATATTATAAAAAATGACGTTACTGACAGTCCTTGTTACTTTCTGACTTTACTCAAGTTCGAAACATCACTCTAGCCTAGTTACGGTGTTGCAATAGATTCAAAATTTATAAACAGCATTTTACAAAATGAAATTACAATCAAATAAACCAATAATCAGAATAGTAAAATTAGTCCTGGTATTGAGTTATGTGTTGTTGATGTTTGTTACCATGGCTACGTTCTTGTATTTGGTTAAGTAGCTGCAGTTATTGCAATTTCTAATTTTGATTGGTGCAAGTCCGATGGATAAAAGATCTTGTCGATTTTATCCATGGCTGGGAACCAATAACAGCTCTCTTTTAATTTGTCGGTGGATAAAATGACATTTTAGGGTAGAGCTGTGAAATAAAAAAATGTATCCGATTAAAAAAGAAGGTCTTGTTATATTATTATCGATTAATTCGAGGAAAACTCCATTTAAAAAATGAAGATAACCATCTCCATTCAAACGGCCAGGTAAAACATAAGCACTTACGAGGTGATTATCAAGAATCTCAACCTACACGTTCATTGAAAATTACTGCTGGAAGTGACGTTCTTGGATTTCGTGAGGAATTTCTTCTTTTGTAACTAAAATGCGAGCTTCTTTTTGGCAGCCAAAACCACGCTTATTTATTTCGAAACATCTGAAATCGCGAAGATGCTGTCCAACGTTTACAAAGTTTTTGTATTGGGAAGTATCCTTTGAGGAAACCTTTCACCGTAGATTTGCCGTACTACAGTCTATTCCATTTAAGTATGCAGTATAGAATAGCTTAGGGACTATTTTCCCGTTGTTGATTGACCAAAATGAGAGAAAAGTTTACACCAAGGTAATGTTCGATTTTTGATAACTACTGTCAAATTTTGATATTTGATCGATTTTTTGGTTATTAGTGTCAAACTTATCGAGTTTTTGTATCAAACGCATCATTAAACTACAATTTTGTTATTAGAATACCACTACCGTAAGTTCCTTCATGACTTTTTTTTTTTGTTAATTTTGCTTGGAGTGTATGTTTTCAAATTTGCCGCGTTCGCCAGTGTAAAACGTTCTCCATCCAAAGCGACATCTACTGCATTCTGAAATGGAATGGACTGTAGCTTTGAATGTCCGCGGACTTCGCCATAGATCAAAACGTATCGGTTTTCTCCAGGTTGGCGAAAACCATTTGTGATTTATATTCAGGTGAAAGTTGAGGTTCTTGTCAAAGTGACTTAATTTTGAATTAAATGACAACAAAAGAAGTTTACTATGATTTTTTTGACCCATTGTTTCATAAAATTCAGAGGGTCCTAACATCAACATTTGTATAAAACATTATTGGCTCAATCATCATTACCTTATGTTAAAATACAGGGTCATTCAAAATGATTGTCCCATGGCAGTAGGCGTTGGTGACGTAGTTGAATGTGCCTCAAGCCTCATAACCATGACCAACTACATTAAACTATGTTACTCCATTTCAATTCCCCTTAAATGCAGTTCGTAGGAAGCATGCCATGGTTAGTAGATCAAGTATCGCCATCTTTTAGTTAGAAATTAAATACCGATAGGCTTCAAATTTGAATCGGTCAAATAGAGAGAAATAAAACTCAAGACTATGAGATACCGATATAGTTTACTTAATTATTGTTTACGACAACCGACAATAGAGAGTTTTTGCAAACCGTTTGATTATGCTCGTTAAATTTTAACGACAACGTCATTTTATGTCGTAGAGATGATTTCGACGTCTTTAAAAAGAGTTTTTGCAAAACGTTTTAACTTATCGGTAAACGTTAACTTATTTAAAAATAAATAAATAATAAATAAAATAAATAAAGTTAAATATCAATCACTGCTATGTCCAGATGGAATTATTATAATTAATAATTCATTATATTAATTATTATAAGCAGTTTTGTCAATGGCCAACGAATCAAAATTTATGGAGATAGCGCCTATCCTTTGAGAAATCGTTAATGTTATAAATCTAATCTTGGGACCTTTACTGACGACAGTTTTTGGAAAATTAAATTTCTAATTGATATACGTTATTCGATTAACGTACGTACGACAACGAACTAGAAAAGACGTAATACGTCTTTGGTTTAACGTTTACGACAACGACAAATTTTTCTGTAGTCTAGCGACAGAGAATACGGTACGTTAAATTCAATAAAACGGTTTGCAAAAACTCTGTAATGAAAATTAAAAAAAAAAACTTTATGAGGTAATACAATCGCAGCCATCCAAAAGTGAACGATAGCTTGCCAAAATTTCCATATTTTTCGTTAGATTAAATTAGGCTGTATTCATTGGCGTTCCTGCAGCAGCAGTTTTAATAATAAAAAGTTCTAATAAATAATTTTTAATAAAAATGAGGCTGAGAAGTGTAGAGAGTTTTTGCAAACCGTTTTATCGTATTTAACGTACGTTATTCTCTCGTCGCTAGGCTACAGAAAAATTTGTCGTTGTCGTAAACGTTAAACCAAAGACGTTACGTCTTTTCTACAGCCCTTTCACAATGGCGTTAACGTTACGTCGATGTTAAAACGTTAATGTTAACGTTAGATCTAATTACATGTATTTCAGTACTTTTTATAAAGTATTTCCGTTGGCTAATGTTAGAATGTAACGTTAAGAATTCAGAACATTTCTAGAGCTAACATTAACGCTAACAATATCATGCAACATTAATTTTCATCATAACGTCATTGTGAACGGTCCACAATGAAATACGAGTAATTTGGAATTTCTAGATCTAACGTTAACATTAACGTTTTAACATCGACGTAACGTTAACGCCATTGTGTATGGGCCTCTAGTTCGTTGTCTTACGTACGTTAATCGAATAACGTATATCAGTTAGAAATTTAATTTTCGAAAAACTGTCATCTAACGTCTAGTAAAGGTTCCAAGATTAGATTTATAACATTAATAATTTCTCAAAGGACAGGCGCTATCTTCATAAATTTTAATTCGTTGGCCATTTACAAAACTACTTATAATAAATAATGTAATGAATTATTAATTCTAATAATTCCATCTAGACATACCAGTGATTGATATTTAAATTTATTTATTTTATTTACTGTTTATTTATTTTTAAATAAGTTAACGTTTACCATAAGTTAAAACGTTTTGCAAAAACTCTCGAAATATATTACTATAGTGAAAGTAAAATGATTTCAACGAAAACATTAAGAAAATATTAATAATGAATAGCAGCACCATTAGCTTGTATAACAAGCTGTAACCTTCTCCTCATGGACAGAATGATTCCTCGTATCATAATCCTCTGCAAATCTGTCCCAAGCCTTTACGACTGCTTCTTGCAATTCTTCAAATGAATCTCATTTTCGCTCATCCATTGTCTTACAATCATCGCAGTGTGAACAGGAGAATTATCCTATAAACATAATTTTCAAACCAATGAAAATTATATTAATTTTACTACCTGTTGAAAAACGAAATTATTGGCAAAGATCTCCTGAACGGATGGTAATATAATGTTTTCTAGAATGTCTCTGTAATGCACTGCTGCGAAGCGTCCATCTACACGTATTCTCCAACATTCCATGCACACTAATCCATCCCCAAACCTTGACCGAAAATCGTACAGAATTTGTTACTGGATGAATAACGGGTGTTTTTTTAAATTTGGCGTCGAAGTAGGCGTTGAACTGTCGATTGTGAACGCACTATACCTACAGGTTACGGATCACGGATCAGCTGTTTTTTTAAACAGTTTTAAATCTTACGCTTTACACGAGTGGGACGATCTCAATCGACTCTCCAAAGCCTACTTCGACGCCAAATTTAAAAAAACACCCTTTATAACGTTCATGGAACCGTAAGTTCCGTGACCTATAGGCTCGTAACCTTCCGTTGTAGCAAGATTAAAAAGTCCAAAGTTCCTCGTTTTCATTTAGAAAATTTGTTGTAAATTCGACTCTGTAGCGTTTGCTTTCCTCAGTAAGAAATGGTTTTCTTGCAGCAGCGGATTTTTTTAAACCATTTATTTAAAACGCTGTCGAGCTACTCTGACAGACCCCAGGATACGAGTATTTGTTCAATTCGTATTGGCCTCTCAACCCTGTTTTCTTGCCAACGTCTCTTTATACTAACAATGCAAGTTTTACTGCAATGTAAATTCTCTTGCCACAGCAGCCAACGAGCAAATTTTCTTCTATAATAGTTTTGCAATAGTCCTAGCTGTCTGAATCAGTGTGAGACTGAGATGTCGTGACATTTTTGAAAAATACTTTCAATTATTTTTTTTTTAACACTAGTGTCAAACTATGACATTTTAGGACGTCTATGATTTTAAGTAAAAATTAAAATATGGGAACTTTTGGATGGCCGCGATTGGTCTGTGGCCGCGATTGTACACTAATATTTGAGTTAATTTAACGTTTTACTTATAATAATTTTGACTAGATGTCGTTAGTTGATCTACATCAAATAAATGTCATTAGGATCATTTTTTTCTGTCAATTGGAATGGCCATAACATAGTTTAATGAAGTTGGTTATGTCCATCATCGACTTGTCATTTGGGTTACATTTTTTCGACATTTGGGATGGCCATAACATAGTTTAATGAAGTTGGTCATGGTCATGTCATAACATGAGTGAGACTAGTATCGCCGATAGGTGGCGCTCCTGGCGGTAGTGGAAATCTGTCTACTACTCATAGTTTGTCTAACGCCGCGGGGCTGGCGGTACATTCAAAATTTGTGTGGGTTTTCAACGCCAACTGCGATGGGACAATCATTTATAATGACCGTAGAGGGATATGGAGGGAGCACTGCCTATGCTGGCAATGTACAGCCAGCGGCACGTCGCGAGACCTGTGCGGAGACCTATTATGACGCCTTTTAAAATGACCGCCAGTACTTCGTGAAATTTTGTGACGAGGGTCGTTGGGCATCAGATGCTTCATAGGCGTCGGTGTTTTTACTGTGATTTGGTTTTTTACATGTGAACCGGTTGGTGAATTCTCTTTGTATTTTTTCAACTCTGATCTGTTTTTATTTTGAACTAAATATTTACGGTAGTCTTCCTACAATTCCTACAAAAATTGTCCCCAGAAAAAAAGTTAAAAGGACGCCACTGGAAAGATGAGTTATCTCAAGGCGGTCTAAAGTTACAGGCCAGGACACTGGCGACGTTCAACGTTGCCACATTCCCTGGTAGGCCATTCCATGACCTACGTTGTTCCCACGGTAGAGAATAATATAAGGTAAAACGACGAAGCGCCAAGCAGTGACTCTCGAGTGGTAGACGATCGCATTAGAAAGAGACGGAAAAGGTAGTGCTGCAGCGGCTCACTAATTTCGGCGTGTAAATTAATATAAAAACACCAAACAAGGATTAGAGAGTTCTTAAATAGGTTTACTGGTAGTACCATAACGTTAAACGACATTATAAACCAATAACATGACTTAAATAGTGATGTATCTAGGCAATTAACCTTTTAACGTTTAACGTAAATACAGCAAACGTATTTCAAAAAGACTGTATTAATTAATGGTACCTTGCATACCTATTAATTATTCATTGTTATTGAATCTCTTAATTCAGTTTTCTTTTGCATCAGTTTTTGGGAGTAAAGTTTAGGGAACAAAATCAAATGAAAATGAGATTATAAAAATATTAAATATTTATTGCGCTTGAAGTCTTGACTCTTTCTTTTTTTTATGACAATTTTTTTGTTTTTGAAATCAGTTTTGTAATATTAAGATTTTTTGCATAATTATCGTAATGAAAGTAGCACTTTTCTAAACAAAAAATCGTAATGAAAGTTGCACTTTTTTAAACGAAAAATCGTAATAAAAGCAGTACTTTTTTGCATCATTTTTTCCATCTCCTTGGAGATGATTGGCAAAGCATACCTACTTTTTTTTTTATTTTTCATAAATCTTTTTAGGTCAAATTTCTCAACTTACAACGATTTGCAAAAAAATATTGTGTATAACACGGTATGAAAGTCTCTTTTTTCACTCATTTGCTTGATTAAACTGCAAATTCATAAAAGAAGTATGACTTTCATAACTAGTACAAATAACTATTTATTCTCATCACTAAAAAATAATAAATTAATTTTGACATAATTTCTTGTTGATGCATTTGACAGGAAAATTCAAGTGCATACAATATTTTTAGAGAAAATCTCGCCTATTGTTTGGTCAAATGCATCAATAGAGAGAACGTATTTTTAAATATGCACTATTTTTAAGAAAGAATAATATTGTTACATCTCAATGTTTCAAATAATCATCCTTATCCTTATAATATTTTAATCAATCCGCTACTGCATTACTAAATATCTAGACAATCCTTCAGATTTTTTTATGCAAACTTTATTGTAACCTCACCTGTGTAGCTAATTTGACTCGTATTTTATGTAAACTAGATGGTTTTAAATGCATACCTGTTATTTTACGGCAAATTTGTAAATTGTCAGGCAACAAATGCAAAAAATAATAGCAGTCCTTCGTATACGTGCATTGGACTGAGCACTACCTTTTCCATCCTTTATATTGATCTCTCACTCGCACATGTCTAGCGTTCGAGGGACAAAATCTCAGCGCTGGACACGCTGCGTCGTCTTACCTATATTATTCTCTACCGTGGTTGTTCCTAAAATTTTGAAACTAATTCGACATTTAAAATAAATTTTGACAAGTCCTTGGTCAAATTCGTCAAACTGAATTAAAAGCGCATTTTAAGTGTTGCGTACCAAATTGCAACTCAAATTATGCGTCTTCTTCAAATTACATAGGTACCTACCTGTATTTAAGTTTCCATCAAATGAGGAAACGAAGGCAATTTGGAAAGAGATTAAAAATCGAAGAGTGAAGAATTCGCAAAAGTAGCAATGCTTGTGCTAAACATTTTAGGGGAATAGATATCAATGGGGACAAATGGACTTCTATTACGAAGAAATTAGGTACATTTTGGGAAGAAATAATCAAAATTAGTAATGAAATGACGACACAATCACTGAAGAAAATCTTTTGGTTTTAAAAACGAATATTGAAATGAGACTGGAAAGCAAGTTACAAGAAATGGGGTGGGATTTAGGCCATGGGGAGAACAAAATTGTTATATTTAAGTTGAAAATGCTCACCTCGCGTTAGTTTTTAACCAAACAGTTTCAATAGCCCGGAACACAACAGAACATCTGAAATATTATCAGTAATGAGCACCGTTATTCTTCTGTCTCCAAGGTGGTTTTAAACTATGTATTATAATGCGATAACGCATTTTTGAACTGTCGTAAAATTATTACCAAGGCTCGCTCCAGCTCCAGGCCAAGCTGCAGCGGGCGTGACGTCACCACAGAAGACGGAATTCCATCAACGCTCTGTACCGTATTCTTACGGCTCGCCAGTGAAATGTTGACGTTTTAAAGAAATAATTTCTAAACCATACGTTTTATAGAAAAATGTTACTTGAAAGAATCGTTTCTAATTAATTCTAGTGTTTAGCTTCAACAAACAAAAGTTAGAAGGGTGTTTAATATGAGTTTATTATTAAACAGAGACAGAATTAAAACATTAATCATAACATAATATAAAATAATATATAAAATAATTACCAAATACGATAGAATACGAATAAAAAAAGATAAAACAAAATATTGATTTCAAATTATGAAAAATATAGTTTTGCAAACCGTTAGGCGCTTTTATCCCTATTTACTTTAGAATAATTATTTAACAAAATATTAGAAAACTTTGTACTTAATACATTTTTCAATTAATTTTAAATAGGACATTCGCCACATTCACACGTACCGTATATCATACTCGTATCTTTGTAAATTAACATTTCAATTGCAAGCTTTTTTAAAAGTACGCGTTGATTTCGCACTTTAATAAATTCAATTTCAAAGTCTTGTCCTATTAGTACTTTAAATAACACGAACATTTGAGATACTATTTCAACAAGAAATTTCTTCGGCCACTTAAGTCCACCTCGATCCAAATGTTTTAAATAAACCAAATCTGGACGATTACATGAATCTACTTCTAGTTTTCGGTTATGGGAAATGAGACTTTTGCATTGTATGCACTTTAATGTCATGTTAGTCCTGTGGGCAATGTATCCTGCTATATATACTAGAACTTCAGCTTCATCTTGCGAAATTGCCTCATCTTCTGCTATTAATGCATCTTCAAACTTTTCGACCAATTCATTTTCATCTTCACTTGATTCTTGTTCACAAGAATCAAGAAACTCTTTTAACGAAAATTCACCTTTATTCGAGGACTTTAGTTTTAAAACAGAAAGCATTTTCAAAGTTCTTTCAGATTCCAAGACCTGCATGACTGAAATATGATAATTTCCGCCACTCATTTGTCTATATTTGCCAAAACGGTCTTCTAGGGCATCTGTTTGAAATTTGAATAATAAAATGTACTGGAATTGTAGGTCGTCAGTTAAATATCTGCAAAGTGCAATTATGGTTTTCAATGAGTGGGTTAAAGATAACTGAGTCTGCAAAGTTAATTTTCCATTTCTTGATTTTTTAGGTTCGCCCTGAACTTCCAAATTGTTCCACAATTCCAACCATTTCAAAAAATTTTCTAGGAAGATTAAATTTTCATCGTCGACACTTTGGATTGGTGCACACCGTGGATCGCGTAAACGAATGTCTTTGTAGAAAGAATTACAGTTAATTATTTTCCACCAGTCACCTATTAATTTTAAAAATGCAATTGCTCCTTCAACACAAGAAATATCATTGGCATACTTCATTTTTAAAGCAGCAATATTTTTCTCATCAAAAAGGCGCAAACATAATGATACATTTTGGCGTTCAATACTTGTGGGATATAGAACTTTCCTGTCTAAGGAAGGTGCTAACTTTATAATATTATTTTGTTCTTCCCTGTAGACATTTTTCAAATCCCCAACGCAAGCAAATAATTTCGTGTCAGTATCGAAACTACAATTTCTTTCATGTAAATTTTCAGGAATTTTTGGAATCACAAATGTTTGTTTAGGATCTTTTTGATTAAGCCATATATTCCTAATAGTTTTCAATATATGAACACCATCAAAGAGCGTGAAAGTCTTAATGTCTGGATTGACAGGATTTAAAAAACTCACTCTTAAAACGCCGCCACAAATTTCTTCGTACATTTTCCTATTAACGCCATTATTGTCACTTATCATACACAGCACGTGATAACCCGCCTCAGTTAGTAATTTCAAAATTTGAAGCACTAGCATATATGAAAAGTCATATTTTAAATTTGTCGCTGGAAAAAGGCCGACGACGTCTTTGTTGTGGCAATATATAGAACTAATCATAAAGGTCTGAATTGTTGAAGCCGCTGTTATAGATGAATTAGTATCAACTGACTGAATATCCGCACCTACAATTTTACCACCCTTGTAAGAAATGTTTTTCTTGACATAAATCTCTTCTAACATCAGTGTTACAAACTTGGCGTTTTCGTCTAACTTTTTCAATTTTTCTGTTAAGTATTTAATATGACCACTACTCAAGTTAGAATTTTCAGTATCCAGCATCATTAAAAGAGTTTTTAAGTATCTTGGATGTGGCAGCTTCAATAATTTAGAATTTTCCATCAATTTGTAGGCACCAGGAAATGGAAAATAAATGGTGGTAGCCCAAATTAATGTATCTGCAGAATACCTAATCTGTTTCATTTTAAGCAACTTGATTTGTTCTTTCATAAATTGTAGGGTTCGTGTATTTTCTGCAGACATATTTTCACTCATGGATACTTCTTCTAGTAATTTGCAAACAATACGTAAGTTTTCGTCATCCCGATCTATCTCCATTCGATTAGCATCAATTTCCATGAAGAAGTCTAATAATTTAAAAATGTTTGACCAACGCTCACAAATTTCATTTTTACCCAACATTTCTTTGTACTGGAATTTAGGAACTGGTTTTTCATTGCACCAAAGTTCAACTGTTACCTAAATCTTCTTTAACAGTCAGAGATTTTAAAATGGGTTTTTGCGTACCATTTTCAAGAAAACAGTAGATGAATATATATCTCGAAAACACTTTTGATTCAAAGTTACCATTATATTTCACAAATTTCTTCGTAATATTCAATTTCAGATCTTCAAAACTGTTAATTGTGTCAGCTAAGTTTATTTCTTCTAATGCATGTTCCAATCTCAATGCGATTTCTTCTTCTCTTACTCTCGGATCTTTTCTCTTCGGTGGTAACATTTGACTCATATATGCTGGCTGATTAGCAAAAATTGTAGGATAAGCATCTTCTGTAAGTTTTGTGCGCTTTCTAGGAATAACCAAAACTGTGTTATCGTCTCTGACCGCTCTGTGTTCACGAATTATGTGATTTTCGGCAAAATGTTTAATACACACTCTGGAAGAAGCTGTTGGTTGAAACTCTTCACTTCGATGAATACTTCTAACCCATTTGGCTTTTAAAACTCTATCAGTGGGAAAACTGAACACGCTTATATTGTCGTTTTTCGTATAATTGCTGCGACAGCCCGGTACACAACAATGTGATGGCATTTTTACTATCTGATTTTTATTTAAAAAGCAAGGGAACGGAATTGATTTACAACTTACAACTCTCGAGAGGCAAGTGCAAACTGGTTTAGGGTTTCGGGAATTGGCTCAGTAGTGATACAATAATATCTCTATGTCAACAGATTTCCTTGAAAGGCATAATAAAATGAATGCAAAATGCAATGCTCCAATGTCCAGTCAAAATATTACGCGCGCTTTACGAAGCCGACCGTCTTCTATGATGACCTCATGAGGACGGTCGAGCTCTGCATGTAGGCTTGAACTGGAGCAGGCATTGTTATTACACTCATATTTGATAAATGCAAATCCAATGACAGGTTTAGTGGATTTTGAATTTTTTCACTAAATGTTGAAGCAATGTTGCCAGATTGTGGTAGGCCATTCCATAGCACACTGTCTTTGGTCAGTGTCATGGCCTGGTAAATGAAGATCGCCTTGGTTATCTCTACGTTAACTTCGGTTTCGCTCGGCTCATCTGGAGACCTTTTATTAGGTTTACAGAAAAGCGCGGTCGTAACCACTTTTTTGAACAGTGCTCCCGCCACATCCCTCTACGATAATGACCCTGTATCTGCACATCTGTCAAAATTACCCTGTATACAAATGTTCCAGAACTGCCTCCCCAGAGAAAAAGGGGAGTATTTGGGTAAATGTGATAATCTGAATTTTAAAGAAAAAAGCCCAATCTCAAGCGATAATCGAGAAAAGACATCCTAAACTTGACCAATCAGAGTTGAATACCTACCATCAAGGTAGGATAACAGCAATTTTGCGTTGCCGGGATTTCGAATTTAGAATTTTGCTGCGTTATCAATAATTATTTTTGCTGTCTAGCAACCTGTCAAATTTTTTAGTAAAACTTGAGGACCTGTATACAATCTCTATTCCAGAACTGCCTCCCCATAGAAAACAGGCATGTTTTGACAGAAAAAGAGACTTCATGATGACTAACATAAATTTTCCTGTAGCTGACATAAAGTTTTCAATTTCACCAATTCCAGAAGCTAGTCCTCAGGGATTATTTAAAAAATCGGACAGATTGCTAGACAGCAAAAATAATTATTGATTTCGCAACAATCGGCGAAAAGTTTACTTGGAATTTTGACTTCGAAACCCCGGCAACGTAAAATTGAGGTCATCCTACCTTGACGGTGCTCAATTTTGATTGGTCCAGTTTACGATGTCTTCGATTATCCCTTGAGATAGGACTTTTTTTTAAATACTCCCTTTTTCTCTGGGGAGCCAGTTCTGGGACACCTGTATAAAACATTAATTTATTTGTTTAAATTCGTGTGGTTAACGAAGACGACAGAAGTTTCACTTCAACCGTGGGCTTATGTGGGTGAGGCACACACCACTTTTTTGTTTATTAAACAAATCTACTTATAATTATCGACTTCCGTGGGGGCTCAGTACTAGTTCTGAAATTAATTAAGTAATAATAATTAGTGTAAATGTTTTAATCTGAACTTAACACAAATGTGTTTTTAGGTGATCTTTGTACCTTAGAATCATCTGGAGCTCCAGGTGTCTGCGAATTATTTAAAGAATGTAAACAGGCCCGTGATGATTTACAGAAACATCAACTTTTTCCTCAACAATGTGGATACCAAAAAAATGAACCAATAGTCTGTTGCTTGAAGAAGTCCAAAAGAAAACCAGGCGAAATAAGTTTAAAAAGCAAGTAAAAGAAACAAAAGCAAAAGATATCTTATAATTTGTATTTTCTTAGAATGTCAAGAATATTCTCGATTAGTTTATGAAGTTAACCGAGCGCCAGTTTTAATAATTAATGCACCAAATATAACAAAAAATGAGTGTGGACATAAAATTATCAAACTAATCGTTGGTGGAACAAACGCTACTAGAAAGGAATTTCCTCATATGGTAAGAAATGACAAGTTACTTTCTCATTATTTTAGAATAAATCTTTTTACAGGCAGTGATAGGATTTGAGCCACAACCTGGGGATATAAAATGGCTTTGTGGAGGAACTGTTTTAAGCAAACATTACATTTTAACTGCTGCACATTGCTTGAGTCATCAAGAACAGTATGTAGAAAATTATTATTATTTCATTACTAGAGAGCGGATTTATATGCGACTAATTTTGATGAAATATGCGCATACATATGCAAGAAAAAATGATTAAATATGAGTAAGATATATCTGTTTCAAAATCAAAAATCCACCAACACTGCATTCTACGTCGAAAATACAACCGACAACGTCGCCAACTTTTGTTTTTAATGTGCCTGCATGTGTCAGAAAAAAGTGGGGTTATGAAAGAAAACTGTTGACAGTCGTTTTGGTGGTAGTTCATCCTGTTTTTTATTTTCAATTTATTATTTTACTCAAAAGGTATGATATGGAAGCTACTACCTTTTTGCACATAATAATTATTTTGTGTTAGGTAAATAAACTCAGGAGTTCAATGTCAAATTTTGGCGTGAGGTTGGGCCAACCCAAAAAAATGAAACTTGTTCTAGGGATTTACAACATAATTCAACAGGTGGTGGATTTTTGATTTTGAAACAGATTATATGTACGGTCGGTGGACAAATAAAACTGGGACACTTAAAAGGAGATCGCACACTTTATATGTAATTCTAAAGACCACTCAAATGGGGATATTTTGATATCAATCGACGCGTCTTGAAATGACAAATATTTGATACCATTGCGCCAAAACACTAACTCTATAAATAAAGCCGCAATCTATAATTGAAAATCAAAAACTTCCATTTACTTTATATGAGTGTGAAAGAGAGCGGTAGATACCCTTCTCGGGTTAGTTTTGGGACTCCATAAATAAAGATAGTTATTTACGGGGGCAATTGACTTCTTAAGAGGGTTCACAGTAGGATGTATAATTGCAAAGATGACACTGAACCTGTAAAATGTCTTTAAAAGGGAATAGCCGAATTCGTAATCCCCCATAAATTACCTACAAATGACAGTTTTATGAAGTGTGCTGACAGAAATCAGTTGGAAAATATTTCAAGTTTTATCGATTTTGTCGCTTTATTAATCGAGTTACATATTTGGCGCAATGATATCAAATATTCGTCATTTCAAGACGCGTCGATTGATATCAAAATATCCCCATTTGAGTGGTCTTTAGAATTACATATAAAGTGTGCTTTCACCTTTAATCTATGTAAGGCTAGGGCCACACTGTAGTGTCTGTAGACTTTTCATCGGCCGACAGTTTAGTTGGTTGCTTAATAAGTATGAGGACTTATGTGAGTGCGCACACTAAAGCGATTGTAGTTGGCCGACAGATTTATCGAAAAATAGTTGGAATTCCCTTTAAACAAGAAAGTTGGCCAACTATTGATAGAGCATGGTGTACAATGCGAGTGCGCACATTCACCGACTATCCCGGTCGGTGATCCACACGTATTATGCGTGCAGTGGCTCTCTGCAGTGCAAAAATTTTGATTTTTAATTTATGATTATGAAAGTAATAAAATATATTGAACCAAAGGATATTTTAAACCTATGTCAAATCTCATATGTATTTAATTAATATCGCGTAAGATTTATTAAGATACCAACAAAAGTAGGAAATATTCCAGCAAAAAATGAGACGTGCTTTATTATTTAAATATCTATAATTCAGAATTAAACTAGATCCCTTTACACATACTTTTATGCGTTAATACTAAGGTAAAGACGCAGTCGGAACGCGCCACTATGAACTATCTATGACAATAACAGTTAATAATTATTCGTTATTTTTGTTCATTACCAAAAGTGAAAAAAGACCATGAATTCGAATGAACTTTCAAATTTTATTAGGACCCCTCATAAAGTTTAAATTTTTGTGTTTTTTTTTTACTTTCTCCTTTATTGCTCCGACACGTATTTTTAAACCACCTTTGTAATCCATTTTTCATTGCTGTCTTCTCCGCCTTCGCATTACCCTTATTCCCTAATTAATGACTCGTTATTAGAATTGAAGAAATTGAAAAAAGACCAGCTTTATGTAGTAAATCAGCAGCGAGTCCTGGCACAGTGCAAAAATTTTGATTTTTAATTTATGATTATGAAAGGTATTCAATATGTTGAACTAAAGGATATCTTTATCCTATGTCAGATGTCATATTTAATTAAAATCGCATTGATTTTATCAACTGTGCATAAGCAGTCGGCCGATTAATAGTCGGCTGTCTGCGCACCAACGCCACCAACAGCCAACCAAACAGTTTAGTTTGCCTGGTGTGCGCGGAAGCTACCCAATCAGACTAAATTATCGGCCAATTATTTAGTCTGTAGTGTGGCCCTAGCCTAAATCAGACCATTGAATTGTCAATATAAAGAGTGTTTTTTTAAATTTGGCGTCGAAGTAGGCGTTGGAGAGTCGATTGAGATCGCACCACTCGTGTAAAAGCGTAAGATTTAAACAGCTGATCCGTGATCCATAACCTGTATAGTGCGTTCACAATCGACAGTTTAACGCCTACTTCGACGCCAAATTAAAAAAAAACACCCGTTACATGAAAAAAATATGGAGAAAAAATCAATTATTTTTATTATTATTATTAACGATAATATAATGTAAACAAAGATATATTTGTACATCATTACCTTGCAATGTTACCGTAGAGGATTTAAAATAAGTTTTTCGATTTGCAAAGCTTCTATATTCTCTATTCTGCAGAATTAGATATTGGTAGTGAGTGATCTTGTACTTTGTGATAATATGTACGATTAGACGTAGCTGTCATGACAATTTCATACATATATTTCAAAATAATTGACCTGTTAAGTGCCACTTTCAAAGACCGCCAAATCAGCAAATAAGTCCAATAGAATTTTTTCAACATTTTTCTGACGTTTACAGTAATCTCTTCTACACCGTAGTGCACCGTTAGTACGCCATTTTTTGGACAGCCTGTATATGCACGCTTTTTAGCTAAAAATGCACTGAAATATGCACAAATATGCCAAAAAAAGTTTCGTAGTTACAGCCTGTAGAAATCGAGCATTTATTGTTTGTCCGTCTACGGGCATATCGGGCTCCAACGTGTATACTAATGAAACAGGTAAACGCCAGATGATCTTGATGATGATGATGATGACCCTGAGGAATAAGAGGAAACTTCTCAAGTGGAATTCCCGAATTCATAAACTCTGATGAATTCATCTCATTTATACCGTTCGATCCAGATCATTCAGGTCCGTCTACGTTACAGAAAAATCAAAATTAGTAAAACAGTAAAGTTCTACTGCATCGTGGATATGCCCACTGGGGACACCACGTCAAAAAAAAACGCACCCTATTGCTGTACCTCTGTGGTGGTGTGGAAAAGAATAAAAAGTACAAAAATAAAAGAAATTCTCGATTTCTACACGCTGTAACTACGAAACTATTGATCTAACAAAAAAACATATAGAACAAAAAATGTAGAGAATTGCATGCTCTGCATTTTCTATAATAACTTAGATAGAGGTATCTCGCACGGATAATGAAATAATCGCAAAAATGTGATTTTGCACCCCTATTCTCCAATATGGCGGGCCGAGCGGCAACCCCACAAGGTCGCAAACTCAACAATATTAATAATATGCCTGATAGCAGATACCTGCCAAGTATAAACTTTTCTGTACCTTTTGCAAGGTAAAACTCCCTATTGATTGGACTATCCTTAAAAATTAAACAATTTTTTTTTCAAAAAAATCTTTGGACGGGTCAATTTTAGTTTATAAAAATATATACAGGCTGGAAACTTTAACTGGAATAAAATTCATAACTTGGAAATAGGCAATTTTTGTAAAAAATCCCGAAACAGGTCGATTTTTATTTTTCCTTGCCCACATTTTGACGCATATGGTTTTTGCATATCTGCTCCCGGAAGTGCGCAGCCACCCCCCACTTCGCAAGGAATATAACGCACTATTTGTTTCCTAGATATTTTCAAAGCCTACCTGCTAAAAAATAAAAACCAATTTTATAAGTTTAACATTATTTAATGCAAAAAATGTTCAAAATGTCCACCGTTTGTTTGTTGCCAAATTGCAAATCGATAGTAACCTGCATCCCTTACGTTTTGTAACATTTCCGGTGTGATTTGCCTAACTTCATGCCTAAAACCGAAGAATATTGAGGACCTTAAGCAACGTATTAGGTATGAATCATAAAATTAGCTAAATCACACCGGAAATGCTACAAAACGTAACGGATGCATGTTACTATCGATTTGTAATTTGCCAAGAGAGAAACGGTGCCCATTTTGAACATTTGTGGCATTCAATAGTGTTGAACTTATAGAATTGGTTTTTATTTTTTAGCACGTAGGCTTTGAAAATATTCAAGAAACAAATAGTGCGTTGTATTCCTTACAAATTAGCCTTTCAAACAAGGTGTCACTTGATATACCCTTACGTTTGAAAAAAAAAGGTGGGGGTGGTTGCGCACTTGGGGGATTAGTTATGCAAAAACCATAGCCGGCAGAATGTGGGCAAGGAAAAATAAAAATTGACCTGTTCCGGTATTTTTTACAAAAATCGCCTATTTCCAAGTTATGAATTTTATTCCAGTTAAAGTTTCCACCCTGTATATTAAAACCAAATTAAATTCCAAGCAGTCATTTATTTTCGAGTGATGTTGTCATCTATGTTTTTTTTAAATGGAAATCCCCTATTTTTTTTTTAATTCTGATAGTCTTTTAGTTGTCTAAACGACAGTATAAAAATTTTGTTATCTTACATAAGGAAATTTTTGAGAAAAAGAAAAAATAAACTGATCGAAAAAAGTTAGGGATATTGTCATAATAATAATAATAGACTTGTTCCCACCAAGGGCGCACTATCACAGCGAGAAGCGCTGGATACCATTGACCCGCAAACGGGCTCGGCCGATGTTTTGCCGTGGAACAAGTTCCGAATCCAACAGGTGTAGACCCAATTATTGGATCGGAACAAAAAGAAGCAAAAATTTAAAAAGAACAGAACAAAACACAAAACTAAAATAAGACAGAACAGACAATTAACAGACAATCACTCACGTGCAAACTGCTTGACAGAGTTCACTCCAGACATACAACCACCGCCTCAGTGACCTCCTTTATAGAGCACTTGAAGAGATCCACCTCATCCTCCAGCAAATTACCCAGTTTTAAAATTCTGTTTAGTGGTGAACCAGCCAAAACATTTGTCCTTGCCCGCGGAACAATAAAACTTGCCTTGATTCTTAAATTCGGCCTGGGAACACGAAACGGAATTTTTTCCAGTAGTTCTGGACAATCCAGCTGACCGCGAATCAGCTTTACCAGGAATCTCGCATCAGCTATGTCTCGTCTACATTGTAAGTGAATAAAACAATATTTCTCAAGTAAAACAGCATGATCTAGACCCCTGGGCGGAAAATGTCCTTCAGCAATATGAAAAAGATGTTTCAGAAAGCGCCGCTGCACCCTTTCCAAACCAGCTTTCATGTAAATGTAATGTGGTGCCCAAGCTGTAGTAGCGTATTCCAGGCCAGACCTCACCAATGAAAAATATAATGTTTTAAGAACCTCAACCGACTTAAAACTCCTGCTGTTACGTAGCACGAATCCTAGCATTTTATAGCCACGATCTATACTACGCTGCACGTGATTCTCAAAGGACAGTTTGACGTCAAATGTGACTCCAAGATCTTTCTGGGAAGAACTGCGTGGTAAAATTATTTTGCCGCAAGTGTATTCATAGATAATAGTACCAGCTTTACGAGAGTACGAAACTACAGTGCACTTATCAATGTTCAGACTGAAGTGGTTTCGCGTGCACCACTCGTTAACTTTTATCAAATCATCCTGCAGCTTGATACAATCTTCCATACTCGATATTTGTCTGTAAATTTTCAGATCATCTGCGAACAGCAGGGCGTAACATTCTAAGTCAGCAACAATATCATTGCTAAATATATTGCTAAATATTTAAGTTTACTTTATCAAAATGCATCAGTAAGTTTTTTTAAGAAGAATTATTGAAATGTTTTTTTAATAAACGTTTTCACACATATAATGAGTTTTGACTTGTGTCAAACTTTTCCTCTGCTTGGGATACGTTATAAATTATAAAAAAACTATCCCACCTCCACCCGGCGGCACGGCAATTTTGCCGGAGTACATACACTATTACGGATATTACTATCAAGTAATAGTGCAGTGCTTATCAACATAATTACCGGCGTCTTGCCTCCGCATTTTGACTTTGTTGTGTATTATGTTCTGTGTCAATGTTAAGGAACTTCCTCACGATGTGACATGAGTATAATAATATACCTTTTTGAATTTCAACTACCAATGTGTTATCTAAATCCAGAATTTTTAAATTTTTAAAAAGAGATTGCGGTACTATTCCCGTTGCTGAAATTACAAGTGGTAAAATCGAAATTTTTTCTAAACACCAAAGATTCCTCATAGCAACGGACAGCTCTAAATATTTATTAATTTTTGTGTTATATGTCTGTGTTATATTATGTGAATTTGGAACAGCTATATCTAAAAGATATGCTTGCTTTTGTTGTTTATTTAAAATTATAATGTCTGGTCTGTTATAATATCAATATCCCTAACTTTTTTCGATCAGTTTAATATTGGAAAAAATAAATTTTATAACGAACAAAAACTGTGTTAGAGGTAATTTGAATAGAGAAGAAACTGTCACGTGATATGCGTAAGAGACGAAATTTGGTCGGACTCGGGCGGACTAGTTCATTTCTTTCTGCAAGGGGGCAGAAAAACATAATGAATCTAACTGTACCAAAAAAATTATATGTTACTATTTATAGTATTGTATAACTTTTAATCTGCTCCGCCCACTAAAATTGACCAATCAGAATCAAAGCCAGATTCAATCTGTACAACTTTTCATCACATCGAAAAATTCGGGCAAACTGCAAAAATTATAGTTTTTGTATGCATTCTCAATCATAACTGACGATAGGAACGACATATTTGATTAATTCTTTTTTTTTGTTCGATATGCCCCGGGATGGAAATAACTCAATTGAATGTTTTAAATAGAAAAAAAAATCTGGACGATTTGGAGAAAAATCTGGAAAAACTAAATTAAAATAATTCGGGGAAAACTGAGTGCTTTTTTGTATGAACTCAAGACGTTAACTCAGGATTCGAACGATGGCTATGCGTAATTCTTTTTTGGTTTTGTTTGTTAGGGTTTCGGCTAAGTCTTCGGAAAAAAAATTCGGGACAATTACAAAGGAAAGTCGGAAAATTTTGACAAATTTCAAAAATTATAATTTTTGTATGCACTCTCGATCATACTCGTAACTGACAGTAGGAGCTACATAGTTGCTTGATGCTTTTTTTTGTTTTCAATTGAAAAAAAATCTGGAAGATTTGAAGAAAAATCTGGAAAAACGCAATCCAGTAAATTAAAATAAAATTACATGTGCTTTTATCTTAGTATTGTTTCGCGATCTGTTCTGAAATTCTGACTTAATTAAATTGTGACTTAAATTCTGGAACAAAACCGCATCACATTCCAGGCACATCAGTCACATCACACATTTCCAGCAATTCAGCAGTGTAGAATACTGCCGATAGAATTCATCTCCCATGTAAAATTTCTCATTTTTACTTTGTTTACACATTTCCAATAGCTTTTCACAAATTCACAAAACGATCACAAACAAATTTAGGTATTGAAATTTGGACAAGACAACGTCTGTCGGGTCAGCTAGTTTTATCATATAAATCAAACTATGTCGAACGTCAAACACCTGGGAAAAAACAATTTGCTACGCCACTGCACTCAGTGTCCCTTCTACTTCAACGCGCAGCAAAGGTCACGTGACAGGTTCTTCTCTATTCAAATTACCTCTACTAAGTACTTAGAATTAAGGAATTATAGTTTGGGAACGAGAAATTGGAACTTTAGCTTCTTCACTTGCAATGGGTTTAGGGTAGGTTGTAGAGATTACAATAAGGAGGAGTTACGACTATGAGCACTTCTTTCCAGGAGGCACAAACAATCTGAATTTTGCCGATATTCGGCATCCCTTTTTAATAACTAGCAGGTACACTAGACTAGCACGTCGGCAGGCAAAAACGGACCACTGTCGTAAATCTTCATTATTATAATCTTTACAACCTACACTAAACCCATTGCAAGTGAAGAAGCTAAAGTTCCAATTTCTCGTTCCCAAACGATAAATGTTGGAATTGCCATCCCCCAGCTTGTTGACAATAAACAACTCTATGAAGAAATTCCTCCTAAATAAAATTAGTTTTTAACTAGTTTTATCACGGCACCCAATCAAAATGAAAATTTCTATGCGTTGTGTTTCTGTCAAATGAGCCATTTTCGAAAACGTTTTGTAAAACAAATAATACAAACGATACTTGATTTTTTGACTTGTTTTTGTTCGTTATTAAATTTATTTATTCAATGTTTTTTTTCTCAAAAATTTCCTTATGTAGGTAATATAACAAAATTTTATAGCTGTCGTTTAGACAATTAAAAGTGCTATCAGAATCAAGAAAAAATAGGGGGTTTCTATTTAAAAAAAAATATCGATGACGTCATCACTCGAAAACAAATGACTTGGAATTCTGTTTGGTATTAAAATATGTATTTTTATAAACTAAAATTGACCCGTCCAAAGATTTTAAAAAAATTTCAAATTTTAATTAAGTAATTTATTCCATACTTTTGACAAAAAAAATCTGGAAACTTGGAGAAATATGCAAAATATTCATTTTCAAAATGACGTAATTTCATTCAAAATTTGTTAATATGTCTAGAAAATCCAAAATTTTGTCTATATACGTCATAGAAACAAATATGCAATTTGCACAGAATCCGAGCTTTAGTCATTGGTATTTGTGGTTGCGTACAAAATAAATTCAGAAATAAGCCTTATGTGACTTGCCCTGTATACAGGTGTCCCAGAACTGGCTCCCCAGAGAAAAAAGGGAGCCTTAGGGCAAATATATTAACGTGTATTTTGAAGAAAAAAAGTCCTATCTCAAATGATAACCGAGAAAAGACATTCTGAAGTTGACCAATTAGAGTTGACCATCATTAAAGTGGAATAATCGCAATTTTGCGTTGCCTAGGTTTCCTTTTTATCCGTAAACCTCTATAATTCTGTCCATTTGATTTGGTCCACTACATTTATTAGAATGATTGTTTACGTCAGTTTGACATTTGTTATAGAATTTCGCTGCAATATTTAATTCAAGTGTATCATTTAATATGTATTCTTCCTCTGAGTACGTAGATATGATTCTAATACTTTTGCACGATGTGGGAACAATGCACGTGAAGCAGTAAGGTTGTACCGTGAACAATTTCCGCAAAGACAAAATCATCCGGATCATAAAACAATCGCTCGGAGTCGAGAATCGGGTCAAATGCAGCCAGTTCGAAGAAAAGTTGGGGATGCTCCAAGAAATGTAAGGACTGTCGAACAGGAGGAAGCCGTATTGAATGTCTTTGAGGAAGACGGCACCCGGAGTATTCGAACAGTTTCTCGTGAAATGGGTTTATCCAAAAGTTCGGTGCAGAGAGTTCTAGCTGATAATAGGAGGCATCCGTACCACTATACACGAGTACAACATCTTCTGCCAGAGGATTATCCAATTAGGCGAGACTTTTATCTATGGTTAATAAACCAAAACGATGCTTCACACTTCTTGTCACGGATACTGTTTTCTGATGAGTCGCTATTTTGCCAGTAAGGTTGTTCCAATTATCACAACCTTCATATCTGGGCAGAGAACCTTCATATCTGGGCAGAGGAAAATCCAAGAGAATAATTTCTCAGAGGTTTTCAACATAGGTTTTCTGTTAATTTGTGGACTGGGCTATTGGGCGATCGTTTGGCAAGTATAAGCGTGGTGGATCCTTCCATTTGTTAAAATTCCGAATCCCCGGCTCTAGATTGGACCGTTTGAATTCCCCGCAAGATTAACGGGGGCAAGATATGCTCAGTTCATTGGAACGGCGCTACCTGATTTACTTGAAATTGTACCTCTTGCTTATCGCATAAATGACTGGTTCCAACATTTTAGCAGAAACGTTCGGGAAATTTTGGATAACCAATATCCACAGCCCTGGATCGGTCGAGGAGGACCGCATCATTGGCCTGCCAGGTCTCCAGATCTGAATCATTTATCGGCGGCCCATAAATTCAGAGGCTGATCTGAGAGTTTGAATTCGGGAGGCTTTGTTTCAGTTACTGAAGAAATGATAACTAACGCTACTACAAGAAGTTTGTTACGTAGAGCACAATTGTGCATATAAATGAATGGTGGTCATTTCGAACATCTGCTTTAACATTGTTACCCATTTAAATAAATGGTTCTTTTTAGAATCGCCGTTTTTATTGTTTTATTTCGAATTTTGCAATTGTCAAGTCTTGACGTTGATGACAGATAAACGTCAACGAATTTTTATATCGGAAAACGTCAAAATTCCAGTTGCCCAAACATTTTATTGATTTGTGCGATATCAGAGATTTTTTGTTGTTGTTCAGCAACCGATCGGATTTTTTAGTAATACCTGAGGACGAGCTTCCGGGATTGGTGAAATTAAAAACTTTATAACTCGGTAATTTGAGCTAGCAGAAAATTTATTTTAGTCAATTTAGAGTCTCTTTTGTTGGCGGCACATGCCTGTTTTCTCTGGGGAGCCAGTTCTGGGACACCTGTATAGTCCGGAAAAATAAGCACATTTTTATTTAAAAAAAAGTGCTTAAAAAGCACAATGGGTCAGATGCATAAACAATTAGCAAATGCTTTTACTTGTATTCGTGAGATAGAAATACATGGACTCTATTAGACAGAAAAACACAGATATATAATATAAGCAAATGCTTATTCTTATGCATACTACCATTGCCATCTCGAACTCCAGGCCTTAAGCCAGACAGCGTGTGACGTCACGAGGAAGGCCAAACGTCAAAATTTGACATTTGTTTACATTTTCAGAAACAATCAAATACGGTGTTTTAATCATTCTTATGGAAAATTGTGAGATAAGCAAAAGCTTGGTGGCAAGTTTATATAATAGTTTCAGTTGATACCAGGGTATTTACTGTTCATCGAACGTCGCAAAGACGTTGAAACCTGGGAAGTATTTTTATACCCTATCAACATTTTTGTGATTACAAATCGTTGTAAGGGCAATTTGTGTTTAAGTGTTTTTTAAGTGTGTAAAATATTGATGTCGGGCAAATTTGTATCCTTTATCGCAAGCTATACATTGTGTATACCTAGTAGTAGAGGCCGAGGGGGTACCAAGCGACGTCTTACGGTACGTTTATGTTGGAGCTACGATGAGCGATAAAAGCGGCGACAAGAGCGAACTGCCATGGTTTTCAAATGGCAATTCGCTCTTGTCACCGCTTTTATCGCTCATCCTAGCTCCAACATAAACGTATCCTTAGTAATAACAGAGAGGACGGTTTTGAATATTTGAGAAATTGATTGACTTTGGTCGTGACTGTCGCTTCTTGGATCCTTTATGTTGCCAATGAAAGAAAAATAAATTCCCCATTCGGTAATTTTTTAACAAAAATTATTATATTTGAATTAAATAAATTGTCGACCGAAAAAAATTTGTGTATTACACGGCTAGAAAATGTTTTGCAAGTCCTTGCACTAGTGCGCCTCGGCTGGCGCCTCTGCTCCACAAACCGTGCTTGCACTTGCAAAATAGCATTTTCTATACTTGGGCCAACCAACAGATATAGTAATAAAAAAAAAGGAGATGTGGCCTAGTTGCGTAGAACGATATACGCCGAAGCCTGTTTTACAATGAAGCAGGTTCTTTCTAATAAATAGAGAACCAAAAGTCTTGAAAAAAAACTATTTTATAATACAAATCGAAAAATGCCAAGGAAAACAAACAAACAGAAACACGTGGTCAAACTCCCGAAGCGAGGTTATGGCCCGTATTCACCAACGCCAGTTAAAGTTAACTGTAGGTTAAAATATACGAAAACATTGTTATAACAATAGGTAACTAAAGTAACGAAGTATTTTAACCTACAGTTAACGTTAACTGCCGTTGGTGAATACGGCCGTAAAACGAATGAGATGCCGGATGCCGTCAAGTAATTTTTGTGGATGTACATCAGGCTTTCGAAAATCTGCGCACATTTTGAACAAGCCAATTGGAAGCTGCTATTTAAAATACGCGGCACTAGGGGGCGGTTTTATTACTATATCTGTTGGTTGGCCCAAGTATAGCCTTGTGATCCAAATAACTGTTTTTTTACTCGGCGGATTTGCGCACTCGCGCTGGCTCGAGCGGCAAATTTTCCTTCTCGTAAAAAAAATATTACTTTACTCACTTGTTGCATAAATAACTATTATCGAACTCCTTACGTAATGTATCTATGTATACAGGGTGTCGCAAAAATGGCGTACTAACGGTGCACTACGGTGTAGAAGAGATTACCGTAAACGTCAGAAAAATGTTAAAAAAATTCTATAGGACTTATTTTCTGATTTGGCGGTCTTTGAAAGTGGCACTTAACAGGTCAATTATTTTGAAATATATATATATGAAATTGTCATGACAGCTACCTCTAATTGTACATATTATCACAAAGAACAAGATCACTCACTACCAATATCTAATCCTGCATAATAGAGAATTTAGAAGCTTTGGAAATCGAAAAAATTGCAAGGTAATGATGTACAAATATATCTTTGTTTACATTGTATTACCGTTACTAAAAATAAAAATGATTGATTTTTTTGTCGGAAACATTTTTTCCATATTTTTTTAATGTACATTTAAACATCCTCGATATGGTAGTAAGTAGTTTGTACGCTAATTTTGGGACAGCCTGTATATGTTATACTTCTTCTCATGTGTCAGCTGGCGTCACATAACCGAGAGTCTTTGTAATCAAGGGCCAACAAATTTTTGAGTTTAGTAAGCTTGAAGGTGCTCTCCCCCAAACTCCCAAGAGTTTTATCTAAGATTATTGACAAAACATTAAAAAAATTATCGTAAAAAATCGATTTTCAAAATTCAACTTTAAGAATTTATGTGATTAATATCTTTGTAGAGTTAACTCGAAAGAAATTTGTTTAAAGGAACTTATAACTTATTTTCATTAAATCTACCCAAATTTGAAAGATTGCCTACCCTTTCTGACATACCCTGTATACATCTTAAATACTGTTTTTAGTGGTCGAGCCAGATATGTAAGAATTGGTGTAACGGATTTGGAGGACACCAACCACAGACAACAACTAGAAGTTGAGGAACTAATACCATACCCAGAGTATAAATCAAGTTCTCATTACCATGACATTGGACTGTTGAGACTGAAAAGATCAGCCAAATTAGATTCCTTTACTGTGCCAGCATGTCTCTACAGAAAGCATGACATAGAAGCAGAAAAAGCCATAGCTACTGGTTGGGGTCATACCACTTGGGGAGGTTCTGGTTCTAATAATTTACTCAAAGTCACATTAGATCTTTTCGATCATGCATCGTGTAATCGATCGTACAAGAATCAAATTTCAAGGAGACTTAAAGATGGAATTATAGATGACATACAAGTTTGCGCCGGTTCACTTGACGACGAAAAAGACACCTGTCAGGTAAGCTTACATCTTAGCGATGAATGTGGAGTTGTATTTAGCGAAAGTATCTGCACCTAACAAATAACTAAATTCCGTAAACCTTAGGGTGATTCTGGAGGGCCGTTGCAAATTTTCCATGAGAGTAAGGATATCAAGTGTATGTACGACATCATAGGGGTTACATCTTTTGGAAAAGCTTGTTCTGGAAGTCCAGGTGTATACGTCCGAGTCTCGCAATATATTGGGTGGATAGAAGATATTGTTTGGCCAGAAAATTCTTAAACAAAATTGTATTTCTTCAGAAAGTTTCGAAACAGAAGAAAAGAAAGTAATTTTATTCTTTTAGTTTCCTTATTAAATAAATATAATTAATGACTGAACTTTAGTGTTGAATATTTTAAATATTTTATGACATTTATTAATAAAATTTATTACTTCGTTTAAAGTTTGAAGAAACGTTTTTCGTCAAAATTAGAAAAAATCTTGTATGTAACACGTTAGGAAATGCAATTTTTGTGTAACTCGCTGCGTTCGTCCGCTCGTTACACAAAATAACGCATTTCCTAACTGGTTACATAATAAATAGCTATTTTATAACATGTAATTATAACATGTAATGTAATTAATGATGCATATAAATAAATAAATGCATCACTAATTTTAACCTTGATCGGTTATTTTTGTGTTTTATTAATTATTATAATTTTCTTCCTAATAAGTGATACATAATTCACAAAATATTTTCAACATCTTATATTCGGGAAAAACCCAGTAACCTATTTTAACCTCAGAATTTCCAAGTTTATATATTTAACCACATCGTTCTACGTCATTTTTATCAGAATTACTTGTTTTGCTTAGAAATCATTATGGTCTGATAAAAAAAAAACATTTCTTCGCATGTTGCAAAGTTATTAAAGTTGTTAATGTGATTCTTGTCCGATTTCAATAAGCAATATATCAAATGAAAAGGCGTTTAAGGGACTATGAACTGCCATATAATATTAATTTTTTAAAGAAGCAGTTTAAGGCTCCACGATCCCTCACGTAGCGCCTATACTAAATACATGAAGTTATTTTTTTCGGAATTTTTCTACAAAATCAACTTTGAATCAATGCTTGACTTTTGGTTGGTTAGTAGGCACCTAAACGGAGGTCGATAGCATATTATTTTTAAAAAAAGTGTAACAGTTAATTTGTAATTAAATAAAAACGCGAAATCATTTTTTTCGGATTTTTTTGTCCTGGAACGTTTTTTCGCGGTAAGTAAACACTCATTTGATAGATAATTGAAATACGGAGGTCGATAACATTTTCTTTTTTCGTTTACTGTCGTAGTTTTTTTGTTATTTATAAAAAATAAATCCCAAAATAGGCAACCAAAAGTACTTAAGACGACGCGGCCCTTGCCGTCGGACATGGTTTATGGCTAGTGAGAGCGACTTACGCAGGTCCTTATAACGCACTAATACTTTTATGACCGAGGGTTCGGTCAGCCCATTACTATGGGCCGTCATTTATTACAGGGGGTCTTTAACGCACTTGTGCTCTGCAATTTTTGCGATGTTATAAAAACAGGTTGCACTGATCAGAATTGTCATAAATGTCATCTTTGATTCTTTGTTTTTTCCACAAATCGCGTGCCCCTTGTTTTCTACTCTTTCGTTTTTTCGAAACAGATAATTTACTATTTTTCCCCATTTTGTCAAAAAAGATGAATGCTAAATATTATCTACTCCTAAACAATAAACCGACTAAAACTAACTTTAAAACGAAACTGTATTAAATTACTAAAAAAAAAATTACCACTAATATACACTAATAGTACCTACTACACTATATTTAAATTAAAAAACCTATATTAAAAAAAATATAGTTTAAAATAAAACTATATTGCGGGCTACAGCAGATAACTTCGACAGAAGCAAAGCAAGTATCTCGTATTTGTCAATCAATTTCAGATGAAGAGAGTCACAAATCAAATGGTAAAATATTTTGGAAATTTTGTATAAACTGACTGACTGACCCCCACCACATATTAATAATCAGTAAGCATTTTCTTAGAAGGTATCAAAGCGTATACCCTCAAGACAACTTGCAGAATACAGGGTGGTCCCGATATAACCTGCTAAAAAAATTCTGGGTCATTAGAAGGACATAACAAGTCCAAAAACCCCTTTTCGTTAGGTCCAAAATAATGGGGATAAATTAACCCCTATCCACACCCATTCGACGCTGCTGACCACAAAAATACGTACCTACTCAGGAATTAATTGTTGGTGTTTGTAAGGATGACAGTATCTAAGCAACATAGGTACCTGGATCGTTTATGACAAATCTCAAATCTGACAAACTAAATCAAATTAATGACATTTATTAAAAACGCTGTACACTGCGTGCGTTAATTCACCAGCTTATTTAGGTACAAAAGCTGATTTTGTAGACTGAGATGAATGAGTAATAAATAAAGTGGTGTTCCTCAATGTGTAAATAAATGTAGAGGTAGTGTGTGCAAAATTGTGAAAGAACCGTGTAATAAGAGTATCGTCTTAATTGTGGTTAAATAGCCAAAATAATGTACCTATTGAATAAATTTATTTACACTTTACATATTCGTACTTTCAACTCTAACTGAGAATATCTACTAACTAATGAAAGGTAAAGTAGACTAGAAAAATTATTTTATAATAAATGTTCTGTGTGCCTTCCGTTGGCATTTAATCACATTTGAGTACGCTGGTACCAATTTTCATAAGCAGAATTCAGCATTTCTGGGTTTTTACGAATCTGGTTCGCGGCGTCTGTTACGCGATTCTGGAGTTGGCCTTTTGTATTTATTTCAACTTCGTATACCCAATCTTTCGTGTGGTCCCAAAAATTAAAATCCAGAGGGGTTAAATGGAGGATCGGGGACGCCATCGTATTGGAATCAGTCAGAACCAACCTCACATAAATGTAGATGTATAAAAAGTAAGTTTTATTTATTAATTTATTTTAAAGTATACATGTAATGGATACTTTATTAATTACTCTTATTTCTTTATTTAGCAATCTTATTTCTCAAATACAAAATTTCCCAATACAAAATCAACAATCTCTTAACATTTTTTTGGTCACTGATCGCAAAATGTGTTTTAATTTTTTTTTATTTGCGGATACTTTAAGGTCTCTTTCTTTGGCTCGTCGATAAGATGGTGAAAGTACGACGTGGTACCAATTTTATGTGAACAGAGGGATTACTACTTTACAGTACCCACACAATGAAAACTTGCCGCTTTCGTAATTTACGGCTTTTTGAGTTTACGACTTTACCCAAGATTTAAAATGAATGGACTATAGCTCCACAAAAGTACAACTGGACGGAAGGACTCCTTCAGGAAAACGCTCGCCGTATGGTCGCCTTGCCGGTCTTGAATTACCACGTGTTTCGCCATAGAGTAAATGCAAATCGGCGTATTCTTGTTTTGTGAATTTCATAACTTTTTGAAGGATTCGCAAATTTAAAATTAAACTTGACAAATGTCATAGGTGTTGCAGGTACCGTTGCTAAAGAAATTGCAGCCAAGTAACCAGAATTACCTTTTTAAAACCGATTAAGTCATTAGCGTACAGCAAATTTTGACCAAATTTTCAATTATTTTTATCTCTAAAACGAAAAGACTTTTATTAGAAACTTTTTTTGTGTATGAGTTCTACTCATCGTCACCTATTACAGGATTTCTTCTGGCAGGTTATATCGGGACCACCCTGTATAATCTCCAGTGGTTTCTAAGCCAGCAATTACTGGAAATATCTGGATTCATACGACCATAATGGACCCTATTAAAACCCTCGAAGATTATCAATATTTTTCTGTAAATAGTCAAGTAACTTCTTAGTGCACAGGACAAAATGCAAAACTTGACGAACAAATAATATTTTTTTTTACCTACAATATGAAAGATTCAGGTATAATAAAGTGAAACGACCCTTCCAAATGTTTCTCAAAAATATTGCAGGTAAACAAGAAGGTAGAGAATATCGACATACTGTTATTAGTTATTACTTGCTACAATTTTTTCAGATAATCAACTTATCAACTGTCATTATACTCTAAATAATGCAAGAAGTCCCACGGCAAAAATATGGACTAATGGACATTTATGGTAACGACTTAAAAATTTAAAGTAGGAACATTCAAAACTACTTTATTTGACATCCACATTTCATTTCTGTTACAAATCGAAACTTTTATTAACTCAATATTTTGATTTTTATGAAATTACACATGCATCAGCGCCACTGTCACGTTTGACAAGACTTCTTACATTATTTAGAGTATAATTTATTTTTTTTTAATTTTAATAAAAATATGTTTTTATCTTATCCTTATCTAAATGAATAAAAATTCGAATTGACTTAATTTTAAAATATTAACAATGCAAAATTATAACTATTTTTTAGTATTTGGCTGACCTCTCTGAAGTCTAGGATCCCCTAATTCGGGAAGAAAGTCCCAAAATAAAATGTTTCTAAGTATTTTCCTTTTCCAATTTCATGCCAGAATCTATTATCTCTTTTAATTATGAAATATTTTAAATCAGAACTGATTTTTTCTTTGGTAGGAGTATAAACAACGAAGTAACAAGTATCACGATTGGTGATATTTGTGGTCCTTGTACCTAATATGTATATGTTGTTCACGTTGAGTTGACAATTTAAAGGTCAAATAATTTTTGGCTCTGTAATTATGTTTTGTAAATAGTGACATGCAGGTAAACACCGTTCACGTTGAATTGAACATTGCTAAATTGCATTATGTTGGTTAGCTGCATGTCACTATTTACAAAACATAATTACAGAGCCAAAAAATTAAATTATTTGACATTGAGATTGTTAACTCAACGTCAATAACGTTTAATAATACGGATGCAATGTTTTTAATTTCATATGGTTTTCATGATCCATCGTTAAATAAATCATTAATCTTATTTTTGATACCTTCTTCAATTGTTACTTCACGTGGGGGAAATGGGTACTTTATTTCAAGAATTGCATCCGAATTTATTAATCCATCTCTTTGCTAAAAATGATTTATATTTATCAATAAACATGGCACAACTTTTAACATTCAACCCGATAATGTGCTCCAATTTTTCGCTTTGTTTTGTCGCAGAACTTCAAATGGATGATTTTTCTGAATACAAAACTTCTTTTACCGTATTTCTAGTGTCGGTATTCCGAAATAATGGTTTATGGGATAACGGGAACGGGTTTGTCGGCCGTGTCGGCATTTCTACCTGACAGAAAATGCATGCATTTTATGACCATAACTTCTGCTCGAAGGACCCCCGGCAAATTGATTGACACCCGTCAAAATTTACAGAGTATACAACCCACTTTCCTCGAAACTGGAATTTTATTTTACTCCACTGGAGCCTTAAGTGGGATGATATTTAACTTTCTTATTTTAAATTGTGATATATATTTTTCATTACTTATTTTTAAAGTCACTATTTTTCTAAACATTGCTGTATAAAAATATTATTTGTTTTTTGAAAAGTTTTGAAGAAATAAAAATGTTTTATAAATACACTGCGCCGCAAAATTAACGCATAATTTCAAAACTCGTGTTTTTGAGCCAAATTTATTTCCAGTTACAACATTTCGAACTGTAAAGTATTAAAGAAGTAGATTTATAAAAGTAAACACTACATTAATCAGAACACAACAAAGAAATCAAGAAAACAAAAAAATAAAAAAAATCAAATTCGGAGAAAACAAAGAAATTTAACATTTAATAGTGCGTGTTGGCACACCGTGCCTTTATTACAGCTGCACAACATTGTCTCATGCTTAAAATGAGGTTTTGTATAACTCTTTGCTTAATTTCTTCTCAAACTTGAGTTAGACCCAAAGACAGCTGATGAAGAGTTGTTGGTAGATTTGGTAACCTTCTAACTCTTTTATCTGTAGGATACCACAATTACTCGATGAGGTTTAGATCTGAACTCCTTGCTGGCCATTGCATTTGCCCAATTTCGACCTCACGGAAATAATGCTGCACTATTCCCGCAACGTGCGGTCGACCATTATCATGCATAAAAATAAAGTCATCCCAATAAATGGTCGGAATGGGACAATATGAGGTTCCAGAATATTGGTAATGTACGTCACCACATTTTGGTTTCCTCTTTCTAGCACCACCAAGTCTGTGCGAGCGTGGAAAGTGACACCTGCTCAAACCATAACGGAACCTCTTCCAAAATTGACGTTCGGGATAATGTTACATTGAGCATATCGCTCTCCTGAGCATCAGTTCACCCGGACACGTTTGTCACTTTGATCCAGGCAAAATCTGGACTCGTCAGAGAACATTACTACCTCCATTGATCCAATTCCCAATGAACGTGATTTTGGGTAAACAGCAATCGTACTCTTCGGTGAGCCGCTGTTAACTGTGGGCCCCTTGCTGGTATCCTGGGCCTTAAATCGTGTTCAGCAAGTCTTCTTCTAACAGTATTTGCACTAATTTGGAATTGATATCTTCCTAAAGTCATAAGTTGCAAAGCTGGAGCAGTCAGAGTTCTGTGTCTCAACGACTGTAAAAGCAGAAAACGATCCCATTGAGCTGTTGTTGTTCACCTGCGTCCTTGTCCAGGTCTTCTAGAGTATTCTCCTGTCTCGTGGAAATGACGCAAAACTCTAGATACCGTTGACTGGTGCAGATCAAGACCATTTGCAATATTTTGTTGATTAATACCGTCTTCGGCTAGTACAACAATTTGTGCACATTGTTCGGCTGTTGTATGTCAACTTAAACGTTCGTAGGGATTAATTTTCGAAATTTATGACTGAAGGAACCAAAACTTCTTACTAACCGTCTCTCAAATCCACAATCAAAATGCTTTACGAAATTGACCAATAACACTAATACAAACTTTTCATAATAAACAACTTTAGAAGTTATCAACATGGCGATTTTTGCTACTAAACAAAAGAAATACGATAAAATAAGAGATTCAGCATAAGGAAATCGCAGAAGAAGTAAAATACAAAAAACTACGGTTCATTTTTACTTTATGCGATAATTTTGCGGCGCAGTGTAATAATTGAGACATTTTAATGAAAAAGCGAATAAAATCAAGTTGCTTTGTGAGACCTGTCAGCTAGAGCATTTGTTACGCAAAAAATTTGACAAGTTGTTAAAATTGCATTTCCCCGTAATCGTGAGTAAAAAACACAGACAAGCTATTTCCGTACCTCGAATGGAGTTTAGATCTGACATGTAGCATGTTGGTCATTTCTTCAAATAGTCCTATAATTAACTCTGCAACAATAATAATGACTAATGAGCATTATTAATATTCTTGCTGGAGACAACCTAAATTGGAAATTATCCATTAAAATCTTGTCACAATGAAATTTATGTATACAGGATGTCTCAAAATTCGCGAATTCCGAATTCAGAGCGTTGTAGGGAATCAATCCAGTAGTCCAAATATGGAAATTAAAAAAAAAAACCGGGACTCCCCCCACAAAGATACATTTCTTCAAATACAGGCTGAAAAGTTCAGTGTTTATTGTTATTTATGGTGTAGATGATTGTGGAAAATAATAACGTAAAACAATTTTTTGAAGAATAGCTTTAGGTACTTTGTATTAAAAAAATCTAAATTTTTTTTAATTTTTCTTAAAAATGGGACGGGAACGTAGCTAGAATAGTATTTTGTCACTGTGGATATGAAGTCTGCTATTTATATTGAATAAAATTAAAGTGCTTCTTCAGGAAGAGCGAATTTTTTGTTCTAAGTATTTTTCGAGCTCCACTGAGTCCTTCCCTACCACGCTCTGAATTCGGAATTTGCGAATTTTGAGACACCCTGTATACCTTTTTTGTTAACATTTTGTAAAATAACTAATAGGAATAGGTTGTTTTTAATACTGAATTTGTGTTTTCTTTATTTACTAAAAAAATTTACTAAAAATTAAATTAAATTTATTAAAAATTTACTGGCGTTGGTGAATACGGGCCTAAGGCCCGTATTCACCAACGCCAGTTAAAGTTAACTGTAGGTTAAAATATACGAAAACATTGTTATAACAATAGGTAACTAAAGTAACGAAGTATTTTAACCTACAGTTAACGTTAACTCGCGTTGGTGAATACGGCCGTAAGGGCCGGTTTCACCAACGGCAGTTAGAGATAACTGTAGGTTAAAAGCTTCGTTACCGTAGTTACCTATTGTTACAACAATGTTTTCGTATATTTTAACCTACAGTTAACTTTAACTGGCGTTGGTGAAACCGGCCCTAAAACCACCAACAATAGTCATGTGCGTTCTGGGTCTTATGTAAAATAACGAATAATACTCTAAATTTATGTCTTATCATCAAACAATTTCGGAGCTAGGTCTTTGAAAGATTCCATTCCGCTTCAATTTCAATATTTGCGACGAATTAGGAGAGGCGTGTAAGAGGTTTGGTCTGGAGAAGGTAAATAATTAGAGCTCGTGCCAACTCTCATGATCGATGACGCAGAAACCAAAATGCGTCTGTACTATTCGAACTAAAAACGTCGGTACCATTTTGTCACGCTTTACAGATTTGTGAGCTAATTTATGTTGATATTTATTTGGCGAGAAGCCGACAAGTCCTTAGATAATGTCGGACATTCTAATCCAAATCCTTGAACAGTGTAGAATGCAAATTTGCCGCCACCCTGAAAATTTGAACTAAACGGCCGACGTTTTTACGTTTCACTTATCAAAATTGGGCTCCGCCTTCGCGCAGCTTTTGTCAAGGTCATCGATCATGACAGTTGGCACAAGCTCTACCTACCTTCGAATGATTGGTACCTCTCAGTACCTACCACCATCCTTGCGCATTCATCCTTACCATACAAATGCCGATTTCCTATCTTTGTGGCTGAAGAGAGGAGGAATGTCTCAGTTATCCGGTCCTCCTGAGGCAGAATTGAAAAAATAGTCCGTTGTCCTTTTTTTAGAATCTTTCTAAAGTCTTTCTGTCGCATCAGTTCTCAGAGAGATTTAGAGTTCTTCAGGATAGGTATCGTTGACACACACTGAGGACAGGTGTCAATTAAATCGGTTTCCACTAAACGTGACATATGTAAAATTGTGACATTCGCCAATAAGTGTAAATTTATATTTTACTTTGGTCACATCAAAGCTTGAGTAGACCTGTTTGATCTGATGGTATCCTTATTGTAACTAAATAAATATATATTTGTGAAATCGAATCAGTACAACGAAAATTCTTTTGTCACACAAAATTGACGCGTGTATCGTAAGAAGCTCTACTAGAAAGATTTTACCAAAAGACTATAAATCAGGAGAAAATATCTATCTAATAAATTTGTGTTCAAACTTATAAGTGGTGGAATAGACTGCGATAGCGACAGTGATGAAGAAATGTCTAATACAACAACAAAAGTGATGGTGATGAATTAATGTCTAATCCGCCGCCGGACATCGTAGATGATAATCGCAATAATTGTCCTGTCACCATAAATTATAACGGGAGTTGGCTTTGACCGAGTTTTTATTTTTTCTGTTACTTTATACACACGCAAGTACGAACGACAAACGTCACTCAGTACAATTGAAACATAACCAAATTAAGAGAAAAAACATTTATTGAAATGTCATACTTGTCAGTGTCTAAGGTGCAACGGAAAACAAAGAACGATCCATAGCCAACCCTAAGTGAAAATTTTAATAGTCACCCGTTATAAGTAATTGTATTGCAAATAGTAAATTTCTCATTTTGTTGGCAAACTGATAAAAAATACTATAAAGAAATTGTTAACATGTTTTGATAAATATCTATATAGTATATTTGAAAAAAGTAGATACAAAATAAATTTGTAATTTTTCCAATGATGTTCTTTGCTTTGTAGTTCGTGCGGTCGCCTAAAAAATTTACGCTGTGACTAGCCTCCCGGCTCCGGTATTCATACGAATCCCGGTTTTATGCAAGTGACGTCATCGACGACCGGTATCTCGGCTGGCGACGCAGTGCTTGCTTTCACATAATTGTCTGTTGAAACTAAATCGGAAATCATTCCTCATGCGGTTCGGTAACAATAAATACCTAATTAATTTCTAAGACAATTTAATGATAACAATTATTACTTAATATTTCAGTAACCTTTTCTCTGATGCTGCCTGGCAAGTTGTCCAAAATGTTAATGAAACGGCAACAAAACAAATGGCTCTGTGTTGTGTGCAATTCAGAAATTTGGAATTTTGATGTACCTAGGTATATTTTGAGGTTGGGGTACAGCCTTCTTTTTTTTTGTAGAACGGCAGATCGTATTTTTACAAGGGTAATGCACTCTGTAAAACTGTATAACTTAGTTTTGTGCTGCTGACGATCTACATATAAAACTTTTTTGTTTGTTAATGATGTCTTCTGTGTTAAAAATTTATTTTTATTTTCGAATTGTATACTTAATTCATAATGTTTTGCGCTCAGAATTTATTATATTTTTCTAGTTTTAGTATTAAGATATTTACCCTTTTTGAATAAACATTATACCGGGATATTAAAAATTATCTTGGTCAAAGGTGGTCATGGATTGGAAAACGTCCGTCTCAATTTATTTAGTGGGACGATTTCTTCGGTACGAACGATTGGCCTACCAGCACCTTTTTTATGAGTCACAGAGTCAGTTTCGCGAAACACACCAACACAATTTGTAAAAATCCTTCGACATTACTGCAAAGTATGGGAAAAAATAAAAAATAAAACTATCTGACAGATCTTGACATTCAAAAAATGATTAGCACAAATGCTTCGACAATTATTTGAAAATCCAAGATAATTTTTGATATCCCTGTACAAGTGTCCTACCTAAAACTTTCGAGTCTAATATCTTGGTTATTTGCCAACGGACTTTTATGAAATTTAAAATGCAGATATTTTAAACGGTGAAGAGTAAAATCCCATTAATGCGATAACCCAAGTCTTAAAAACGTAATTTTTATATGCCTTTTTAAAATGTTAAATCACTTAAGATTTACATCAAAAAATTGATCGTCAATAAAAAATGCTATGAGGAGAAACTCGTCCTTGAAAAAACGTCTGGTTTGCAAAAAAAAAAAAGAAAAAAACTGAGTTAAACGTGACTGCAGACGCAAAATGGTTGACGCGTATGAAACAAATACGCACTATCGTCGAATTTTGGTCACCCCTCGTCGCACAAACGCAAGTGACATTTGGCGTTTATTGTTACGTTTTATTGTTATTTATTTATGGCGAAGTTTATTTCCTTTTTTAACGACATTGAAATTTCTGCTATTATTTTCTATTTTTAAAGTACTTTCAATACAGTTATATAATTTTACTTTTCTAATAAAGCGCGCCCACTTTTTACAGATTTTAAGGAGTGTACAAAATGTTGCTCATCAATTATTTCAAAAGATGACTGCTCAAATACCTTCAAAATTTAGATCAAATTTTTAACAAAATCTAATTTTTTGGTTGGATAAGACGAGCGATTTAGTTATTTGTTGGTGTAGACACGTATTTTTTAATGTTTAACAATTTAATAATAATCCGCTTAATTTTCAATAAAGAAACATATGTTAAAATTTAATTTTTTAACTTTTATTATTATCACTAATTGAATCTTTACCGTCTGACATATCGAGATTTTAAATTTCATAAAAATCCATTAGCAAATAACCGAGATATTAGGCTCGAAATTCTTAGATGGAACATCCTGTACTACTACTGCAACTGTTGTTGTTAATGTCACCTCTACCTTGCATATTTGGACTTCACTGGGCCGAGATCCGTATATATGCGAGTATTGCAGGAGGCTTTGGTATTGCCCATCCCGTCTAGATGCAAATATTACGTTCCCAGCCGGGATTTAAATAATCCCGGTCATCGATGACGTCACTTGCATGATGTCGTAACAAAACCGGGATTCGTATGAATACCGGAGCCGGGAGGCTAGTCACAGCGAAAAATTTAATGTGTACCTACATCTGCGAAAAAGTACCTTTTGTCGACGCCTGTTTCAACCCTGGGCTAGAAAACCCAGAGTGGTACGAAAAAGATGCACTTTATGGCCTTGATACACAAATAACTATTTTCGGATTAGTCGATTTTCCAATTAAATAGTCTACCGCCAAAATTGTAGATACAGGGCCAAAGAAAATCTTCTACACATTATTCACAAAACATAAACGTTTTGGTGGAAATTGTTACAAATAATATCCTCAGCTCCTAATTTTTCAATGGCAGTATAAATGCACTAAGACGTCTTAAACTTCAAAAACTAAAAAATTGAACTAGACATAATTATAACTAGGTAATTTATCTTCTATCTGCTGCAATTTAATAGGCCCTTTTTATCACAAATTTTTCTTTGGCAATGTTTATAAGTTCTCGAGAATTATTTATAGAATTTTCTAAATTCTTTGCTACTCTTGTTCTCGGGCATTTTTTCGGATGTTCACACCTATCCCTATCCTCACTATTATTCCTTTTTTTTGGCTTCTGATTCTGTATCAACATTATTCTTGGAAGATCCTGGTTCATTTATTCGCCCTTCAATATTATTATCTGGCCTTTTTTTTATAAATTTCACAATCGGAACTACCGGCGAGGGTAGTAGTACTTTTGAATTCTGAAATAATTTATTAAATGTTATAATAGTTTCCTTACACGAATAGATGTAGCATACGTTCATTTCCTTCTCTGTCACTTTCCTTATTTCCTTCCCCTATTTCAATAATATCTTATTAGTAAATAAATGTATAAAAGCAGAAAATAAAAAGAAGTGTATCATATTTACGAAAATAAATGAATCCTTAACTTGAAGGTCACCTTTCACAGCCGTGGAATCTAATAAATTTAACATTTCTTCGTCAGCTGTTAACAGGGTAAGCGTTGCAGGACCTCCACCCGTGCCGCTTACATATTTCATAATTTCGCTGTTTTCCTTTTTGAATTGTTTTTTGAGGGCTTGCTATGTCTGTAAAAGCAAATATCAAAGAAGTAATTTGAAAGGAGAGGTAATGATGCATTGTCTCTTTAAAAATATTTTTACCTATATGATGTATTTAGTTATACCTATAATCGTGTCAAAAATAAATTACTCCCTAGAATTCGAACTTTAGAAAAATAATGTTTTCCATGTTGTGTGTAACTAGAATTTTCAAAAGTAATTTTGAATGGTTGGTTACTATGAATTAAGAGATTAAATACAAACAAATATGCCTCCAGAAAGCAAAATTGATTCCGAAACGAAAAAACGTCTACCACTTAGCGAGAAGTACAGAGTGATCAACAAGAATCCAAATCAGAGCAAGCGTTGCAAATTATCGGTCACGTCGTAGCAAAATCATATGCACACAAGCGGTCAAAACATGGGCGTAGACAATTTATGGTCTCAAACGCTACTTAATAAAAATGATACTTTATGAATTTTAGACGTTGGAATTATAATTGTGCATTTTATTATTATTATAAGATAAGGGAAACAATTTATAATATTAACAAGAGCAACATTTTACATTTGTAAGAGTAAGTAAATTATCATCTTTATTGCCAAACGCGACGCTACTGGTACGGAGATGCTTCGTTGAAATGTCACATTTCAAAATTCAAGGTTGTTGTTGTTGACAATTTAAGTGATTTAACCTAGAAAACAAATCTTCGATTTCGGCAAAGTTTACAGACGCTTATTGAAATTGTAAGCAATAATTATCCCAGAATAAGTTGTAAAATGGGTTTTACCATTAAAGAGAAGGCATTTTTATTAGATTATTTTCGAAAGAGGGTGAAACAAGAAAATGAAGACTGGCCTTACTTTATACCCCCTTACACCGAAGAATTTTAAGCCAGATGTCCGAACCTGATGGTATTGGTTATCAACAAGTTTATCAATGTCTTAAAATTATAGTGCCTAATTTTAGCAAATCATAATCGATCATTAAGAAGAAGTCAGGTCAGTCCTTAGTTCAAATTTTAGAAATGGTGCAAAATGTTCAACAAATTATCAAGGAACATCCCTCAACTTCCATAAGGCGTTTAAGACAACAAGTTAAATTGTGTTATGGCACTTATCAGAAATTTTTTAAGAAGGATATTAATTTGTTTCCCTTTGTGCGTTGCAAGAAATAAAACCCACATATTACCCTAAACAAATTGACAGCTTCATAAGGGTTTTTGAAATTATGAGAGGCGAGTTTGATTCTGTCTGGACCACAATGGAGAACATTTTGAGCAGTTTTTGTGAAAACTTATTTTTTGACCTTGGAGTAATTTAAATGTTTTAAACACTGCTAGAAAAGATACAAGTAAGTTCTTAATTACCCAAAAATTAGAGAATAATAACTTTTACACTTTTCTTACAGAAAACAACAAAACAAAGAATTGTGAAAAATAATTATGTATTTTTAAAATTTTGTAACTCAAGATTGTGCCTTATGAAGGAATTTTGTGTTTTTTCCTTAATCAATAATAAATAATAATTAATTATAACTTGCTTTTAAATCTATTATTCATGAATTACAAAAAAATTATAAAGACAATTAATGATAAATTTTTGAGAGATAGGCAACCAACAAAACGAGTGTCCACAGCAAGTAAATAAAAGCGGCTGATCCATGATGGAAATACGTTTCGATAAAACAAAAGATGAGGTAGCACTCTTGATTTGGTTTCTTGTTGATCACTCTGTAGAGCCATTATGCAAATGTTACAAGGAATTCGCTGCCTTTCGGTTACGATATTTTTGTTTGTCACTAGAAACCACATAGCCTCCAACCTAACCAAATTTATGGCAACCTAGTAACGAATATCCCTAAATCCTAGGGAGTAATTTATTTTTGACACGATAGTATAGTCCATGTAATACCCCAAGTCAGTAAAATGAAATCTTATATTTTTAATTATAAAATTTATGTGCATGAAATTATGTTATGCATGATGTTCTATAAAACAACAAGATTCAATTAATCAACAGAGATACGTTTTTTGCTGTAGTTGTCCGTTTTATCCAAAATTTTTATGTTAGGATATTTTACTGACGGGGTATTACGTGGACTATAATTGAACTTTTTTAATAAACAATTGTCAAAACGTTGTCACGTTGGTATGAGCCAAACATTGATTCATGATAATACGGTTTGTCACACTGAGTGTCAACATTTATTTAATGTAACTGAGTCTGCGCCCTGACGAGCGAGAGTTTATTTCAAATTCAAAAAGGATTTCCCTTGATTTCTCATTAAATTTGTTTTAAAAATGAATTCACGGAAGAAAGGTACGGGAAGTGAAGTGAGCATAACCTTAACTATGATTTGATGTAAAATTGTTAAACAGCTGATCCATATGCCACATTTTAGGGTGGTACAGTCTGGTTTTTTCTTAATTTTGACACTGACAATAATTGTTAATTAAAATAATTTCACTATAAGTACTTACACTTTTCCACTGCGGCCAATCTTTAAGTGCCCCCGGAAGAGCATTTAATTGTGTTGCAATTTTCATCTATTTATTTTGGGCATCTTTGTGGGTAAATGCAGAATTAAATTTTCCTTGCCGCAAAATGTCATCCTGTCCCATCAGCTCAATAAGTTTTCTTTTTTGTAGGTTTAAGAAATGAAATGTCCACAACGCTTGACATAATGTTCGACATTGTTTAATCTTAATACACTGACCGGCACAAAAAACGACTCACTTTGAATTTTATTGATATAATGAAGTACTTAATTCATTATTATGAGAAAAAAAATTTTGATATCATGTTGTATTGATAAGTGTTATTTAAGCTATTCTTTGCCAAAGAATGTCCGACAAACAAAACATTAAACACTGCAAATAAAATTTTAATGAAAAAAAATAAAAGTAATTTTTCAGAAAAAAATTTATGTTATGAAAAATTGCCAAAATTTGAACAGCATTTTGAATTAGTATCTCGTATTGTCACATTAAATCTTTTAACACGTAAATCAACCGACAAAAACACAACGCAAATTTTCTAATTATTTATTTAAACAAAACAATTCGGTTGCCATGGTGACCATAGCACTCCCGATCATTGAAAATATCCCAATTTAACTATAATAAAGAAAAATAAGAACAAATATAATTTCAAGATCATTTATTAAAGAAATCATAATGAGTCGTTTTTTATGCCGGTGAGTGTATACAGTGAGCGGCAAAAGTATGGAATAAATTTCTTAAAAATTAAACAATTTTTTTTTCAAAAAAATCTTTGGACAGGTCAATTTTAGTTTGTAAAAATACATATTTTAGTACAAAATAAAATTCCAAGCAGTCATTTGTTTTCAAGTCATGACGTCATCGATACTTTTTTTTAAATGGAAACCCCCTATTTTTTTCTTGATTCTGATGGCCAGTATAAAAATTTTGTTACCTTACATAAGGAAATTTTTGAGAAAAAAAAAAGTTGGAAAAAATAAATTTTATAACGAACAAAAACAAGTCAAAAACTGTGTTAGTAAGTACTTAAAATTATGGAATTAAATGTTTGAATTACCAACCCCCAGCTTGTTGACAATAAGCAAGTTTATGAAGAAATTCTCCCTGTTTTAGTTTTATCCCCGCACCCAATCAAAACTACAATTTCTATACGTTGTGTTTCTGTTAAATGAATCATTTTCGAAAACGTTTTGTAAAACAAATAACACATACGAATGAAATTGACAGTAACATTTGACTGTTTGATTTACCTACTTGATTTTTTGACTTGTTTTTGTTCGTCTATTTTTTCCAACTTTATTATTTTTTTTCTCAAAAATTTCCTTATGTAAGATAACAAAATTTTTTTGCACGACCTGTATATAATGACTAATGAGCAACTTTACTCCCTGATTGTATGGAGTAAAGTGGCTCTTTTTTCCCCTTGGGCAAAAAACCGCAGCCAACTCAAGCTTTTGGTCATCTTTTTTCCCCTTGGGCAAAAAATCATAAGCCTATTCAACCTTTTATGGTACATATTTATTTCGAATTTTTTTTTTTCACTCGAGGTGCAGTATGTAGCCCGAAGGCGAAGCCCGAGGGACCTACAAAGCAACGACGGTAAGAATCATGCATTCCCGAGGTGCAGATACTATTACATATTTGCACGATTCAAAACTTTTAATTGAAAAAAGCCGAAAGGTTAAAAATTATTTTTAACTGTCAACATGACACTTCAATTTAGCTTGACAGTTAGTGATAATTTACAAATTTTCGGCTTTTTTCTATTAAAACCGGCGAGTCGTGCAAAAAATAGTATATGGGCCTCGGGAGTGAATGATTTTTACCCTCAGTGCATAATATACTATTATACTGTGATTTAGACAATTAAAAGGGCTATCAGAATAAAAAAAAATAGGGGGTTTCCATTTAAAAAAAGTATCGATAACGTCCCCTCGAAAACAAATGACTGCTTGGAATTTTCTTTGGTAATAAAGCATGTATTTTGATAAGGAATTTATTCCATACTTTTGCCGCTCACTGTATAAATGAACAAAATCCGTATCGTCTATTTATGAGGTGACAAATGTGACACAGACATAAGACCACTAGACGCCACCGCCGATTTTTAAATTAAAATTTTTAGTCTCCTATTGGTTGGAAAGTCAAATCATGTGGACTAATTGTCGACATATTGCATTTTTAAATTCTCATGTGAAATCATTTTCCAAACATTTCAAGAATACAGGTGTGAGAACATTTTAAATTCTAATGGGAATTCATCTACTGGAAAATATTCTCAAACGAATATTTTCCAGTGATTTCAAGAATTGTGCACCCGGGGCAACCACCTCTCCTTGTAAGCCGAAATGTGCGGAACACCCATCTTGTGGGAACCAGATTTCTGATTTTCTCTTGCAACTTCTTCTGATTCAATTGCTACTTTAGTTACTAATAAATATAAATAATATAAATAAATACATATAAACAATAATCAAATTGATTGCAGTATGTTACTGGAGAAGTTGCTGTTTCATATCCTCGCCCAAACAGTAGAGATTATCCATGTTTTTATTTAAATGTAGCCAGGACTAACGTGCAATTGTGCACTATTAATATTTATCATCACTTTACAAATTTTATCACAAATTCATGATTCAATAAACTTAAACGATAAAAGTCAAACATAACCTAGAATGACATAAAAACTTGACTTTTTAGGTTGATCCTTCGTCAAAACTAGTGTACCTATATAAAAGTTTACTGAGAGTAGGGCAAACAGCGTGATCCAATTTGATTGGTGGATCACTTTTACCACAGCCTATTTATTTATTTTATTAAAATATACGTCATTGTGACATTCATTGCCGTTCGTCAAATAAGAACAATGACAGGCTGCAGTGTAAAAGGATGTAAAAACAGAAGCGAAGGTGGTATAATTTTCAAATCTATCCCGAAAAACCCATATAAGCGTTCTATTTGGACAAAGCACATGAATAGAACGCCACCGAAGAATGGAAGAATATGTGCAGACCATTTTTCAGAAGATTAGTGGGAAATTTATGGGAAAGTACTGAAGAAGCATGCTGTACTTTCTATTTTCGGCTTTCCGAAGTTCTCATTAAATTCAAACATAGAAGAAAAATGTGTGCTGCGTTACCGGATAATTTAAACCAATTTAAAGAAAATTTTGATCACGTCCATCTCCAAAAAAAAATTCAGAATTTAAAGGAGATTGATGATTTTTAAAGTAAATAACAAAAAATTAAGTAATGCCCTCTACTTACAAAAAGTAAACGAATTACTATTAGACCTTATTCTAAATTTGTAGCTCTAAAGGAATACAAAGCAGGATGTCTGTTTTATGTGACGGACAAGACATTTCAGACTGCAATTTTAGTAGAAAAAGCATTTTCCAATTTAAAAAAAAATAGCTACAGCGGCAATATATTGAAAATTCTAAAGGATGGAGTTTTTGCTGATCCTGATTATCAGGTAATCACATTTCGACGTTGTTGTAACATAAAATCAAAGTTTGCACTAAAATTGATGGTTTATCGTTTAAAAATTTATACTGCGAAATTAAAAAGGGAAATCAGAATCCGCCAAAAAAATTAATGGTCCAGCAAGAGTCATGCCATGAGGGATATGGTTCAAAATTTAAAACAATAGATTCGTATTTAGTATTTAAATGAATACATATTTATTATTGTTCAATAAAATATTGTTTGGTTTGGTTCCAGTATTTTTCATTTTTTTATTTATTCTGATCCGTTAAAAGAAACTCTTGTGACGCTACTGACCTAATGACATTAAACTGACATAAATTTGGATCAAAAATAGTTGTCAAATATATACGTTTGCCCTACTCTTAGTAAACTTTTATATAGGTACACTAGTCAAAACTACCCGCCAAATTTGACATTTTTCAGCGTTTCCCAAACAAAGTGATTCCTTTGATTTTCTTGTGACCATTAGCATTTATAAAAGGCAAGTTCGGTTGTTTTGCCTTCTTTTCACACGTCAGGTTAAAATATCTGCACAACTTTCAAAATCACTTTTGCCGTCTCCGTTATCTTTTTTGCTTCTGCGTGCCCCTTCGCATTTTCTCTCATATGTTCCCCTTTGTGCTTCTTTTCCGACTTCCATTTTCTTTGTCATTTTTCCATTTCCGTTGTCTCCGTTTTCTCCCCTACTGAAAAAGCACTAGACTCCCCGTTAATTCATTCCATTTCCACGCACCCCCCTCTGTTGTTATTTTTCTATAACCCACTTTTACTTCTTTCCCTTCCTTTTTTCTTCTTTCGTAATGGTTCTTAGTTTGTTCTGTATCATTCGTTCTTGTTTTGTAAGGTCATTGTCTATGAATATCTTCTCTGTTTCCTTCTTTCCCACTCCACTCCTCCATCTCTACTAGTACTTGATCCTTGTTTATGGTGTAACAATCTTTGACTTTAGCTTCCTCTGTTTTCTTTTATAATAGTATATTATGCACCGAGGGAGTGAAGCGGATGATTTTTACCCGAGGTGCAGTTTGTAGCCCGAGGGTTCTACAAGGCACTGAGGGTAAAAATCATTCACTCCAGAGGTCCATATACTATTTTTTGCACGACCCAACGATTTTAATTGAAAAAAGCGGAATGTTTTAAAATTATTTTTAATCGTCAACATGACACTTGTTTTACGAACACAAAAATGATACTGCTCGTCAAATCTTAGATGGCCGCTAAGGATGCGCAGAAGAGGGAGTGCGATGCAAGATGTGGAACAGTGATGCGACAAGGTGAAGCGGTAAAGTGGGGTAAAATTCTGAAAAGTACACTCAGATACAAAAATCGACTTGTTCTAACTCCGCGTTGTCGACGAGATTTTAATCCTGTAATCTGTACTGACGTATTGCGGGTCTTCAACGCATTTGTAATCTGCAATTTTTAGTAAATAATAATTGGTCAGTTAAAAATTTGTTTCGTACTTTGCTTTTAAAAGCCATGGTTTGGAGTGTACCAGTGTTTCCACTGCTGCGACGCTCGAACAAGTGACGTCCCCACTCCTACCGTTACCATTGCGCATCCGAATCTCAGCGGCCATCTAATATTTGACGAGCAGTATCGGTTCTGATGGATGGCAGACTAAAATAAACTTGACGACTGATAAACAAGAGCAGCCATATTGGTTTTTTGTTGTGAATATCGAGAACGAACTGACAAATGTGTGATCCTACTGATAAAACCATTGAAGAAGCCGCGGCAAAAATAGCTGAAAATTTATTGCCACAAAAATCCAGAAAAATTTATGAAAAGTGCTACCAGGAGTTTTGTGATTGGTGTCTAATGAAAAAAGTCGATGAAATACATAGCGAGAGTGTGCTGCTGGTATATTTTGCTAAAAAGGCGAAGCATTTCAAGGCTTCTACACTCTGGTCACATTATTCTATGATAAAATCCAGTTTTGAAATCAAGGTTAACGTCGACATCAGCAAGTATTCAAAATTAGTAGCATTTCTTAAAAGGCAAAATGTTGGATACCAGGCGAAAAAATCAAAAACCCTTACTAAAGAACAAATCGAACGATTTCTAACAGAGGGACCTGATGAAATGTACTTAATGGCAAACGTAAATTTTAAATATGCGTATTTCAAATGTAAAATAAATTCTTATTATTTCAGGTAGCAATGATTATGGTCATTGCTGGGGCTTTAAGATCGGATGAACTGGTAAAATTGACTATAGATGATATCCAGGATTTGGGATCAACCATTTTGGTATCTGTAATGAATACCAAAAATTATGTAAATAGAACATTTACAATAGTCTCCAAAGAAAACTGTTCGATTGATTTTGCTTCCATATGTAAAAAATACATGGCTCTGCGGAAAGAAACAACAGAGCATAGACGTTTTTTTGTCGGTTATAGAAATAACAAATGTTCCACACAGCCCGTGGGCAAAAACACTTTTGGAGAACTGCCTAGGAAAATAGCTTCATTCCTCAAATTTCCCGATATACCCTCTTACACGGGCCACTGCTTTCGGCGCTCATCGACATCCTTGCTGGCCGATACAGGTGCGGATATCAGCGTGTTAAAACGTCACGGTGGGTGGAAATCCACCACTGTTGCAGAGGGGTACGTTAAAAATTCATTGGCTAATAAGAAGATGATTGCCCAGAAAATTCTTATGGGAATAGATTCGGAAAAAGAAAATTGGCCATCAGTTTCAAACTCTTTACATCAAGTAGATATTTCTGTGCCGATTCATAATAATACGAGTACTAATCGATTAAAATCTGTATTTAATATTAGCGGCGGTAGCAATATCAATATAAATATTAATATGAAATAAATATACAGTGAGCGGCAAAAGTATGGAATAAATTCCTTTTTCTAATTTTGACATATAAAGTGACACTTTTCAAAATTAATTGACGTTTGGAAACGTCACACTTTTCGTAACTGGTTACGAAAAGTAAAATCTTTCCTAACTGGTTAGGAAAAATTTATTGTATCACCAATTGACACTGTCATATTTTTTGTTTTTAAGCAAAATAACCGTGCCTACACTGCCTACTTACCTACTTGATATTTTAACACAATAATAATTTATTATTAATGAAATTCATTACTTCGTTTAACGTTTGAAGAAACTTTTTTTTGTCAAAATTAGAAAAAATCTTGTATGTAACACGTTAGGAAATGCAATTTTGTGTAACTCGTGTGATTTTGCGGGATCTCGCTGCGCTCGTCCCGCAAATATTCCACTCGTTACACAAAATAACGCATTTCCTAACTGGTTACATAAATAGCTATTATTGTCATCATGATTACCGTCTTGATTATGAACGTTATTTTTTGGGTGGTAAATTTCAAAACTCAAAATTATTTTGTCATTTCTACTACTAGTCCAGTCAATAGAGACATAAAAATGGCTCCACCTTGCAAAAGGTACAGAAAAGTTTATACTTGACAGGTGTCTTCTATTAGGCATATTATTAATATTCCGAGTTTGCGACCTTGGGGGGTTGTCGCTCGCCCCGCCATACTGGAGAATAGGGGTGGAAAATTACATTTATGCGATTATTTCATTATTCGTGCGAGATACGTCTATCTAAGTTATTATAAAAAATGTAGAGCGTACAATTCTCTACATTTTTTGTTCTTTATATTTTTTTGTCAGATCAATAGTTTCGTAGTTACAGCATGTAGAAATCGAGAATTTCTATTATTTTTGTACTTTTTATTCTTTTCCACACCACCACAGAGGTAGAGCAATAGGGTGCATTTTTTTTACGTAGCGTCCCCGTTGGGCATAGTCTACGATGCAGTAGAAATTTACTGTTTTACTCTTTTTGATTTCTTTGTAACGTAAACGGATCCAAATGATCTGGATCGATCGGTTTAGATGAGCTGAATTCATCAGAGTTTATGAATTCGAGAATTCCTCTTGAGAATTTTCCTCTTGTTCCTCAGGGTCATCATCATCAGGATCATTTGGCGTTTACCTGTTTCATTAGTATACATGTTGGAGTCCGATATTCCCGTAGACGGGCAAACAATAAATGCTCGATTTCTACAGGCTGTAACTACGAAACTATTGATCTGACAAAAAAACTTAAAGAACAAAAATTGTAGAGAATAGTATGTTCTACATTTTTTGTAAGTAGTTAGATATACGTATCTCGCACGGATAATGAAATAATCACAGACGTTCCAGAATCTGAAGATCAAGACGAACAAATACCTGAAATCAATGAATTTCTATTTTGGCAAACGCCAGATGATCTTGATGATGATGATGATGACCCTGAGGAACAAGAGGAAAATTCTCAAGAGGAATTCCCGAGTTCATAAACTCTGATGAATTCAGCTCATCTATACCGTTCGATCCAGATCATTAGGGTCCGTCTACGCTACGAAGAGATCAAAAAGAGTAAAACAGTAAATTTCTACTGCGTCGTGGACTATGCCCACTGGGACACCACATCCAAAAAAAAACGCACCCTATTGCTCTACCTCTGTGGTGGTGTGGAAAAGAATAAAAAATACAAAAATAAAAGAAATTCTCGATTTCTACACGCTGTAACTACGAAACTATTGATCTGTCAAAAAAACATGAAGAACAAAAAATGTAGAGAATTGCATGCTCTACATTTTCTATAATAACTTGGACAGAGGTATCTCGCACGGATAATGAAATAATCGCAAAAATGTGATTTTCCACCCCTATTCTCCAGTATGGCGGGGCGAGCGGCAACCCCCCAAGGTCGCAAACTCAACAACATTAATAATATGCCTGATAGAAGATACCTGCCAAGTATAAACTTTTCTGTACCTTTTGCAAGGTAACACTCCCTATTGATTGGACTATAGACAGAACGTTTACCTCAGGTTATCTATGTACGATTGCTCTAATTTTGTTTATTCATGTCGGATTTGTGGAATATCTGAGCTTCAAACAATTTAAATTTATAACACAATTTATAAATTGTGAACTTGATTTTGCTAAATTTCCTCTTGGTACCGGTCATATCCTTAATTTTAAAATGATTTTCACAGACCACACTAGTCTTGTTAACGCACCAGTTTTCTATGTAGTTTAGTTTTTAGTTATTTTTGTGTGAACTCAGTGATGTGGCACATGCCCACATCGCCGTCATTTTGAACATCTTTTTATTAGGGTGTCCAGAAAGTTCTGAGCGATTTTTAGAAAAATAGATAAAAATAAATAAATATCTATTACATAAAAAATTAAACAACAATTAAACTAAATATTCACCGTTATTGTCAATGACTTCCAAGCATCTTTGTTCCAAAAGCTCAATTCCACAACGATAGAAGATGGGCTCTTTCGTCCCGAACGATTCTTATCTTTAAGATCGTCTTTTCTTCCCCATTCAGAAATTTCGCAAACCGTAGTCGACAAGTAGACTCTTTTGCCGTCCCCACACCTTCAATTCTACATAATTTCTTGTGGCTGCTGCCGCTGAATGTCCACATTTAAATTCATACAGGTGTCCCCAAAAAAGAAGACGAGTCCATAACTCCGTTGTTTATCGGAAGATTTTAATGATCTGTACACCAAATTAAATGGTTGTTAATAGGCTACAAAATGGCTTAATAAATTCAAGTATAGCCCCATGGGCTTCAAGGGTAAACTGTCAAAATATTTTTTTTTCAAATGGGATTACATATTTTTTTTTTTAGTAATTCTGATAGAGATTTTTATTCTGAAAACAACAGTGTATCACAAGTATACACTTAAATACCAAAAATTCACCCAAAAAAATGTAAAACACGCTACTATCCTCTATGTTCCATTTTTCGCTAAACATTGGCGGCATATCTGCACAATCCCACATGTTATTATTTGTCATTTGTTTTTCCAGATACCTTAATTTGGTTATTACATTGTAAAGCAATGCATTTTGATAGCTTTTCGCTTGGTGCTCGTCATTTGTTTCAAAAGTTAGTGTTATTTTTTTTTATGTGAAGTTATACTTGTGATACATTGTTGTTTTCAGAATGAAAATCTCTATCAGAATTACTAAAAAAAAAATATGTAATCCCATTTGAAAAAAAATATTTTGACAGTTTAGTCTTGAAGTCCTTGGAGCTATACGTGAATTTATTAAGCCGTTTTGTAGCCTATTAACAACCATTTCATTTGGTGTATAGATAACTAAAATCCTCCATTAAATAAGGGAGCTATGGACTCGTCTTTTTTTTTGGGGACACCCGGTATAACATTGAATTACGATTTACTTCTTTTCCATGTAAACAATCAATTATTATCAAAATGTAACCAATTGAAAATTATTTAACTGGGAAACGTCAAATTGTTTATGGACAAGTGTGCTCCATATTTTAAAAAACTAACAAAAATTGCCAATTGATTTTACATTTATTTTATATCGAGAAACAGAATACCACAAAAACGCTAAGAACTTTCTGTGACACCCTAATAGTATAAAAATTATGTATTTCCTGTTTAAACTTTTTTGTTTTATTAAAATGTATTCTGTTTCAGTTAAATGTCTTATTTTCATACTTATTATTATAATAAGCTGTTCCATTAAAAAAATACAGTATGTCCCCGGATTGCGTTTACAAGAGGGAAAAAAATTATTTTTGATTTTACGCAAAAACTTCAGAGGAATAACATTTTTTGCTCATTTCAAACTTCCATTTCCATTATTAAAAAGTCTTTTTCAACACAGAGGAAGACTTAACATTAAATTAAAGAAAAAATATTTTCTTTTTTTTTTTTAAAAGTCAAACGATAATGGAATATAAAACTATTCTGTTAAGTCTGCGTCGTTTTCTGTACATAATACAAGCCCATTCAAAAATAGGCAACGGTGTCTAGTGTAAAATTTGGTGAGACTTGTAATTTTGAGGTTAAATGTTAAGTGTCTTGTTTTTCTGGGCATGTTTAAATAAAAATAATAAGAATCAATAAATAAATGAAACGTGCTGCTAATAAAACAATATGAACGAAATTCAAAGTACTTGAATTTTACCGGGTGATCAAGAAGGAATAGATTAAGAATATTTTTTTATTCGGCCATTTACAACACTGCAACCGGATATGTTTTGTGGGTTTATTTGACAGATATCTAACGTAGCATTAATAACGACAAAATGGTAGGTTATGAGAGTAAAAATTAACGGCAAAAAGAAATCAAAGTTGGAATTCGGCATAATAATCTAAAAATCAACTAAAGGAAACTCTCGAAGTGGTCCCCATTTTGCTCTAAACATAAATTAACTCTTCTCTCGAACGATTCACCAGCATGTTTAATGTAATTTGAAATGTCATATTTGACTTGTCACTGATGCGGCTGTCAGTGTGAAGCCGTCAACAACCGGAAATTACTCCAGTTGTACCATTTAAAAATAAAATTCAGCATTACCAACTTAAACAGTCCTTCTTAATCACCCCGTATTAGAGTGGTATATAAAGTCCATTCCTATGGTTCATTCAATAAACATCTGTAAAAATCAAAATTGCAGTTGTTAGGTTGGTTAAATCACTACTTATTTTCATATTGCCCAGTTATCTATGATTTTTAAAATTTTTCAAATTATTCATTTGTTCAATTGACATTGTTAGATAAATTGCAAAATTATTTAAAGTCCATTCACGTTTGAGTTTCCTCTCAAGGTCAAATAAGTTAATTTTTTTGCTCTGTAATTATGTTTTGTAAATAGTGACATGCAGCTAACCAACATAATGCGATTTAGCAATGCTCTATCCAACCTGTACGGTGTTTACCTGCATGTCACTTTTTACAAAACATAATTACAGAGCCAAAAAATGTAATTATTCGACCTTGAGAGGAAAATCCAACGTGAATGGAATGGAATTTTGTAAAAAGGTTAAAATGGAAAGTTCAAAACGAACTAGGGTGGTTCTATTGGCGCGAGGGAAGAGGGCCATAAGAAATTATTATGAGGAACAAACAAAAAAGTGATAATAACGGGAAGAAATTACAAAATTGGGCCAAAGCCGCTCCAGTATTGTTAACTGAGAATTGGTGTCTTGTGATTCAAAAATCAAAATTTTGGAGAGATAATAGGGGAGTGTTTGAGTTGGAAACCTGGTTTTCACAAAATTTGTGAAAATAATTCAAGCAAATTTAAATAGTTAACATAATATTTATATTTTATTTTCACTCCAGAAACATTTTGTTAACTAACAATTTTATTTAAACGGAGATAACGACAATTTTGACAATAAAAGTGCAGCCAATTATTTGAATTATCAATCGGAAAACGCCCCTAGGAACCAGGATGGAGCCAACTCTCTTTAATAAATTTAAGTGTTGGGAAATTTTTCACTAAATTTTGTAATTACATACAGGGTGTCCCAAAAATGGCGTACTAACTACTTACTACCGTATCCAGAATGTTTAAATGTTATTAAATTATTATTTTTATTATTAACGGTAATACAATGTAAACAAAGATGTACTCGTACATCATTACCTTGCAATGTTACCGTAGTGGATTTAAAATATTTTTTTCGATTTCCAAAGCTTCTAAATTCACTATTGTGCAGGATTAGATATTGGTAGTGAGTAATCCTGTACTTTGTGATAATATGTACGATTAGAGGTAGCTGTCATGTCAATTTAATACATATATTTCAAAATAATTTTCCTGTTAAGTGCCACTTTCAAGGACCGCCCAATCAGTAAATAAGTCCAATAGAATTTTTTAAACATTTTTCTGACGTTTACGGTAGTTTCTTCTACACCGTAGTGCACCGTTAGTCCGCTATTTTTGGGACACCTGTATGTGACAAAAACCGGCCCAACACTGGATTAAATAAATTCTTTGTCCTAAAGATAACATTTTGAAACAGTAATAAGTTGTTTGTCGAAAAATAAGGCCAATTGTAATAAAATTCATAATATAAAATTTAATTCTAAGTCCAAATTTTAACAGAAAATGTTAATTTAAGAATGTATGTATATCAAAACTGAGATTTTAATAAATGGGGATTTCAAATGAAGCAAAAAATGTTATTCCTCTGAAGTTTTTACACAAAATCAAAAATAAAAAATGTTCCCTCTTGTAAACTCAATCCAGGGACATACTGTATACAAAGTATTTAGGATATTGTAGCATAAATCACGGATGTAGTAGCAAAGCGCCCCGTACTAACCCTTTCGAAGCGCTACCGTTACCAGCGAGACTCTAATCGCTGGGCCCCTACCATCACATCAGCTGCGCGCCGTCGGAGCGTGCCGGACCATCTCCAGTCAGGCTATAAAAGGGATGCACGCGTTGGACAATAAATCATTATTCACTTAATCATTCGAGCTCCGTCAAGAGTCTCACCACAAACCTTTGTTAACTTTGTTTACCTTTATGTAAATAAACTATTTACAACACAAACACTGTTAAAATACATATAAGGTAAACTATGTCCACTCATATAGGTTATTTTCGTGAGAGACCAGGTATCCAATGGTTTTTCTGTATCTGAAACTTCTTTCAGATTCCCGTCAAATAAAAATTTAAAAAAAAAACAGCCCTGTGCACCGTCCATGCTTTTGACTTGAAGCTTTGACTTTGACGCTAACCCATCCCATAACCTAAATTTCTAATAACCGGTACGTTTTCTCGTTAACTCATACCACTCCGTTGGTTCATTTAACCGCTCCGGTCAACAATAAATAACCCGGTCTCTCACGAAAATAACCTTATTGATTGCTTGACATAAATGTAACTAAAAATGTTCACTGTACGCTACAACAAATAGATCGGGCACGAAATTTAAAAACATTTAAAAGAGCAGGTTTACACGTGATGTTTTATTATTCTGCATGTTTCCACTTAGGAAACACGAAAGAAAACTTCAGTATAGTATGAGTAATATATTTGGTTTTATTAATACAGGGTATTTCACGAGTGATAATGTACTCGACGGAATTAAAAATGCAAGCCACAATACATTTTCGAATTTCCGAAAAAAACTGGCTACTGAAATTAAAATATCCAGCTTTTTTCGGAAATTTCTAAACACAAACAAGAGATTATTTAATATTTAATGCATGAATAAAAATTACCTCTGTATCATTTTCAATGTTTGCAATGTCATTTAAAGTGTTCATTATGTTAGATTCTTGAGGCACGCACTCACGCACGCACTTCACAGATTAAAAAAAATCAACAAAAAATCGCAACGGAACAGGTCAAAACAGCAACACGATCAAAACTAATAACTTTTAAAACCAGAGAAATGCAAAACAAAGCTCTAAAGATGAAAAATTGCAAATCTAAATGCTTGACACTTGACAGCACTGACAATTTCAAATTTGAAATGTCATATAATTTATTTTTCGCGTGGGTTTCATAACAACCAATGAGAATCAGTGGCACGAATGTTTCAAGATATTACCAACACAATCTATGATACTTTGTTAATATTTTAATGTTATGGTTTGGGAATTTTTTTATCTAAGGATATTTAAAAAAGTGCATTCTATTAGTGGACGTAGTCTAACAAACTTTTCCCGTGTGAAGAAATACGAGTAGATAAAACAAATCTTTTATTCTAGCAACATTTTTTAGTGTGTGTTATAATTTTCTGGTAATCATTTTTTCAATTTAATTTTAAAGAACTTTTTGAGATGTTTGTCAGATGGAGAATTTGAAAGGATCTGTCAAAAATCAATGTACTATGGCGGACAATAAATTTAGGTCGGCAAATTTCTGACATTTCAAAAAAGTCAATGCAAGCGACCATTTATTGTCATTATGACTGATGTGTCAGTTCGTCCAGCTGAAGGTTTTCAAGCTGTTTGGCGTTTCCTTCGCCCTTTTCGTAACTTACAGCTTACAGATCATGACGCACTAGCATAACTGATTTGTAGTAGCACTTGTCTCTGGTGCACGCTTCTTTTCCCAATTTTAATTTTGATTATTGCTGTCACGATGACAAAAATGACAAAAATCGAAAATGGGGTTAGTTGAACATAATGCCAGCTTCACATTTTGATGTCAAGCCAATGACAGGCCGGCCTAAATTTATTGTCCGCCATAGTATTTGTATCCGACGAACATTTTTATTTCCTCATTTTCTAAAAAATTCCATACCAATTTTAAATTAATTCGGAGAACTAATCCAGACTATTATTTTCCGGTGCATTGCTTTAGTGTATCGACATGTTATTAAGATGCCAATTAATATCTAGTTATTTACTTAATTACAAGTTGCGATTTCTCGCGTGCGCGTATACGATGCCCGACCCTGTACAACCGCCGCGCTTCGACCGCATTACCTAAAGCTTCTCCATACAATAACACCATATCGGTTTATTAATTCGGCATTAGTGAAATTCACCATTTTTAACAATTAAAGTATGATTTTTTATTTGAAAAAAACATTACTAAAGCGGCTGCGTTCGCCAAACAACAAAAATTGAGCGTGATTACAAAAGAATCTCAAGCACAATAACTGCCATAATTGATGCTGTCGCATTCAAAAAAGGCTACTCTACTCGTGGTGACAATAAATATTCCTCAAGCGCTGAACTTACCAGCTTAGCCCACTCTTCCGCTCTGCAAGCTAGGACGGCCGTCAGAAATCCAACAAGTGGCTAGCATTCAGCTGTCGGTGCTCAAAGCGGCTATACCCGAGCAGCTTCAGAAGCCGCATCCTAATAGCCAAGCAAATCATCGTGCAATACCTCCAACGCCATATCGAAGATGCTGAACGGCAACTCCAAGCCGAAGAAGCACAATATCAACAGTCTCTTTTGGCAGCCAATGCTGCCCAGAATGCCGTTCAACAGACTCAAGGACAACTAGCAACCGCTACGGCTGCCTTTGCTACAATTCAACAATCAGTAACACAAAAGGAGCGTGCTGCAGCTGCTGCCTCAACACTGGCTGCTACTCAACACGAAATGATTCAAGAGGCTCAACAACGCTTGGGTCGTCTACACTTGAGGCTAAACAAAGCTTTGACCGAGCTTCAGGAGACTCAAGTGTCAGTTCAAATGGCTGCTGAGGCTTCACAACTGGCCCAAAGCATCGCTGCTGCTTCAGCGCAATTCACATTCGTAAACAGCGTAGATAATCAGAGTGATGGACACGAATCTATCAATTACTCTCATTAGAACTGTTTATTGTCTATAATTTGTAAATGTAAACCTTGTTTGTTAATAAATACGTTTGAATAATTTTAAACTTTTTACATTACAACTAACTAGCAGAATTTTGTTGGTAAATACAGTGTCCACTCTATTTTACATCGAAAGATACATTTACGACTGAGAACGTTTAAAACAAATTGCAGATCAAAGAGAAAAGAACAAAAATCACTGCAAATAGAGTCGGTGGATCTAGAAATTTCAAGAGGAGGTGAAGATTTTGTTAACTTTATATAAGTAATGCAGTATTTTATATGGAGTGTTCATTTAAATTGCCGGGGCGTTGAAAAGTCGATTGTGAACGGACTACTGTGTAAAAACGTAAGATTTAAATAGGTGATCCGTGATCAATAATCCGTAGTGCATTCACAATCGACTTTCAACGCCAACTTTGACCTGAAATTTAATTGAACACCCGATACGAGTATATGTATACCTAATCAGTAGAAAAAAATATAGAAAATTTCATTTTAGATAATGGACGCAAAAGCAAATTATTTATTAAACGACCTAGATGTATTGGATGAAACAGGAAACAGCCAAGGCACCACAAAGTTCAAAAATATGGCACTGAGAAAGAAAATTTCGTGTTACAGCGTCACGCATTTACTCCTTATACACATGTGGAAAAAATGACTAGATGAAAAAATGTAGTGACTGTTTGATCCAAACCAATACGAAAAAAAATATGTCAAGCATGGGATTACATTTGAATTATTAGAGGAAAAATACAGTCGGCTAAAGATTTAATAATGTTATGCAAATTTTTGAAAAGAACAAGAAATGGAAGTTAGTCAAAAACACAGTTACTATGGACAAATGCAATTGAGAATGGCAATATTAAATTTACTTGAGTGTCATTTTGTAGTGTATTCCTTCCTCTAAATATCATAATGTTATAGTCTTCACTGCACTATTTAATGAGGAGTACCCACACTAAAAATATAATATCAGCTGTAAAAAAAAATATGAACAGTATAATGTTACGTGAAATTTGTAATAGACTCAGTGTATCAGAAAATATAGAATCAGGAGTGATTCTAAATTGACAATAGCACAAATTACAATCAATTATTTGTATTAAACCTGACGGGAGGGTATCACTTAATTTTAATACTTTAATTCTCTGATTTACACGTTCTAAATGAATTCGTATCTACCACTGTAACAGAAACGAATATCTGATTTCCGCTAGTTCCACAAAAATTCGTCAGGGGCGTCTCAGAAGGCATAATTTCCAAATGATAAAACGAAAATTCAAAGGCTATGTACCGTTTGCTACGTAGGTATGTTTCCTTAGATTTGTAAAAATTTTTGCTTAGAGAAATTATCACAAACATACACTCCGTGCCAATAAAAACGCACCACCCAAAAGGGATGAAGTTATAAGGTATAGTAAATTCATTTTTGTAATGATGAACTAGAGTTACTAAATTTAGTAACTTTTGTCTTGTGAACACACCTTTTTACCGCGAATTTGGGCTTTTAAAAAGTTAGGTTATGGGTCACGTCTTTTTGCTTCTACAATTTTGTACTTTTTCATTACGTTTCCATTATCTCCACGAGTAATTTCTTTTATTTTGTTGAAAGCCTTTAAAATGTGCTGCGTCGTCTGCTTGCGTATTGATGCTCTACTACGTTTTGGAAATTCATTCATTATGGCAGACACAATATTATAATAATTCAATTTGCCAACTGTCTAATTTTTATAAAATCCAACAAAAAAAAAGTTCCAGCTACTTCGTATTATAAAAATGGATTTATTATTGAAATTATAACCAAATTGTTATCCACATCTTAGGAATTGATGATAAAAACGACTGTGAGAGTTGGCACTGGTTATCAGTAATTTTTTAAACTGTATTTTCTGCAAAAGCATAAAGTGTTAATCGCCAACAATGCCTCGAATTGCACATGGACAACGTTCTCAGCAACTCGACTGTCCGACTTTGAAAGTGAGCAAATTGTCGGAATGCACACAGCGAGTTTCTCGCGCGCCGTTTGAACCGAAGCAATTTTGCGGTTCTTCGAGCATGCTCATTGTGGTCTGAACAAGATATTCAACACTGTCGACCAGGAACTGGACGTCCTAGAAGAACGAACGAACGTGAATATCGGCGTCTTCGTCAATTAGCTGTAAGAGATAGGTTTCGCCCTTCAGCTGCAATTGGAGTGGATTGGGTAAGGGACCTAAGACAAAGGGTGACAAGTCGAACCATTTATCGACGAATTACATCGTTTGGTCTTCACTCCTACCGGCCGTGTCGCCGTTTTCCACTGACACAACTGCATAGGGCAGCCAGGCTTCAGTGTGTCAAAAAAGGCAAGAGTTGGTCAATGAATGGGATCAAGTCATGTTTAGTGACGAATTCCGATTTTGTTGATTCCGTAGAGAGAGACGAAACTGGAGTTTGCAGTACGAGGCAATGGCGGCATAACACCATGTGTTATGGTGTGGTATGGGGTTCCATAGGCTTTGGGTACAGATTCCATTTGGTCTTTATCAGAAGCAGATTAAATGCCCATCGATATATGTATCGATGAGACCTTAAGACCCGTTCTATTACCTTCAATAAATGAACACGCTGGAGTAGTTTTCCAGCAAGATAATGTCCGACCTCACATCGCACAAATTATTAGGTCCTTTCTGCAACAAGCAGAGGTTGAAATTCTTCCTTGGCCAGCTCGTTTTCCAGATTTGTGCAGGATATCATGGGTCGAGGTTTAAGACGTTTTTCTCAATAAGCAAACAGTTTGGAGGAGTTGGGTCATCACCTGCAACAAGCTTGGGTGAGATACCTCAAGAAGAGATCGATCATCTTATTCGGGGGATACCCCAGTGAGTTAGAATATGTATTGCTAAACGTGGTGATGATGCGACACTTTTTCATTTTTTCCCAAAATGAAATCAATGACTTCTTTATTTAAGAGAAATAAACTGTGAAAATTTTAATTTAGTAACCTTAACCCCTTCTTGGTGGTGCATTTTTATTGGCACGTAGTTTAAAAAAGGGGGCACCACACCGAGGCCGGATTTTTACATATTATTACGAATAATTTAATTATGGAATTATCATTACTACTGTGTGAATTTTTATCACAGTTTTATTTTAATCACATATGAATATCTCGTTATGTTAAGCTAAGTCAGTATAAACTACCACATCTAAAAAGTAGCGAAGTACGACATTAACAGGTTTGTAAAAGAAATTAAGGTTTTAATTACTACTTACTAATTAATCTTCATATTAAGAAATGATACTTTATGAAAAATATTTACAATTCGTAAAAGTAAAGTGTTGAAATTCATTATTTACTTTCTAAGTCTCTTAAAATCTTTCATTTCAACCAATTTAATTCTAATACGTGTATAAGGGAATAACCCAGACTATGATTTTCCGGTGCATTATTTAAATGCAACAAAATTGATTTAACATGTTAATTAATACCAATTATCTCTTAGTTACCATCACTGACGTGCTCTCCATAAGTGAAGAATGTAAATCATTGGTATAAATAAGACGTTCTGGCCTATGAACAATCAGTAGCTGCACAGCCGTCAACACCAATCCAAGTTCTTCATATCGTTAGTAAGTCTACATATTGTTTAGTTGTCGATTTTAAGCTAATTTTAATTTTCAGGCAAACATGTCTAGATTTTTTGTTGTTTTTGTCGCTTGTTTAGGTAAGTTTTCTAAATTTGCAATATTTCGATACTTATTAGCATTCCTATTTAAGCGGCTTCCTCCGCCAAACAACAAAAATTGAGAGTGGTTGCTCAAGAGCCCCAAGCCCAATCAACTGGCATAATTGGCGCCATCGAATTCAAAGGAGACTACTCCGCTCATGGCGGCAAGAAATATTCCTCTAGCGCTGAACTCACCAGCTTAGCTCATTCTTCAGCACTCCAAGCCAGAACCGCCGTCAGAAACCAGCAAGCCGCCGGCATTCAGGCAGCTGTTGGAGCTCAAAGCGGCTACGCTCGTGCAGCATCAGGAGCTGCCTCTGCTGCCCAGGTGGCTCTTGTAGCCAAGCAAGTCATCGTTCAAAACCTTCAACGCCACATCGAAGACGCTGAACGCCAACTACAAGCCGAGCAAGCACAATACCAGCAAACCCTCGAAGCCGCCGGTGCTGCTCAAAACGCCGTCCAACAAAGCCAAGAACAATTAACCGCTGCTACTGCTGCCTTCGCCGCCGTCCAACAGTCTGTCACTCAAACCGAACGCGCCGCCGCCGCTGCCGGTACAGCTGCCGCTGCTCAACATCAGATGATCCAGGATGCTCAACAGCGCTTGGGACAACTACATCTCAGGCTTAATGAGGCTTTGGCTGGACTCCAAGAAACACAATTGTCGGCTCAAAGAGCTGCAGCTGCCGCACAGTTGGCTCAGAATAACGCTGCCGCGTCTGCGCAGCTAGCTGTAGCCAATAGTGCGAGTAATCAGATTGATGAACATGATTCTACTGGTTACCATCATTGAAACTTTATTCAATTCATCATGTTTCATTCATTCTGTAAATATACACCTTAGTCGATAATAAATATGTTTAAGTAAGGATTTGTTTATTTAATATTCTAATACAAAACAATTCATTAAACTGATGAAGTTTAATGGACCACTACTAGAGCTGGTGCGTTATCTCTTGACACGCGAGTTAAAGTTGCGCAGGAGACCAAATTCAGGCGACAAGTCACGAACGGCTTCCACCCGTTCTAAAAAATTGCCGTTGTTGAATTGCTGATGAACCGGTCTTTGCCGATAGTTCTCCTTCTCCCTGCTAAACTCCTCCCACCGCGCACCTCGCGTGTCAAGAAATAATGCACCTCGAGTAAAAAAACAAATGAATTTGAAATAAATATTTTATTATTATTACATATTATTATTGAAAGAAAATAAAGGCAGAGGTTTATAAAACCTATTATGCCTAGTAACTGGAGACAGTGTGACAGCTAGAAAAATTGTTTTATATAGTGTTCGATAGGTAAACTTTCAGTGGCGTAGGTGTACTTGTCTGGGGAGTACATCTAATGTATTTTTAAAATAGACGTGTAGCACTCCTTTGAACCGACTCTAGCATATTTTCAAAATGGGTCGGACAAGTGTTTTGTACAAGGTAATTGATTTGGCTAATTTTATGGTTCATGCCTAGTACGTTGCTTAAGGTCCTCAATATTCTTCGGTTTTAGGCATGAAGTTAGGCAAATCACACCGGAAATGTTACAAAACGTAAGGGATGCAGGTTACTATCAATTTGCAATTTGCCAACAAACAAACGGTGGCCATTTTGAACATTTTTTGCATTAAATAATGTTAAACTTATAAAATTGGTTTTTATTTTTTAGCACGTAGGCTTTGAAAATTTCTAGAAAACAAATAGTGCGTTGTATTCCTTGCGAAGTGGTCTTTCAAACGAGGTGTCACTTGACACACCCTTCCATTTGAGAAAAAAAAAGTTGGGAGTTGTTGCGCACTTCCTGGAGCAGATATGCAAAAATCATATGCATCAACATGTGGGAAAGGAAAAATAAAAATCGACCTGTTCCGGGATTTTTTACAAAAATTGCCTATTTTGAAGTTATGAATTTTATTCCAGTTAAAATTTCCATCCTGTATACAGATCGTGCAAAAAAGTTCTTATATTAATTAAACACAATGTGAATATTTTTCTCTGCAACTAGAGAGTACAAAACATACAGCCTAAATGTGAAACACACTTTAGAAGGTAATAATAGTAATTCATATTTCTCATCGTCATCAGTCATCACATGTGGTTAGATGGGTGACCCCCGGGTGAACTTCAATACTTTATAGCTTTATTATTTGATTTCAGAATTGTCTGTACCTAGTTCGTAATGCCCTATCAACAAATTTCCACATGGATGAGATATATATTAGTATGAAGAAAAATACAATTAAAATTCGAAATTCACAAAATAATAATGGTAAATTATATGTTTTTAATTTGTTGTAGCCAATTTAGGGCGTTTTCGGTAAGTTCGAAGAATGTGGTATAAAAGGTGGACATACATATATCAAAACAGGATGATATTATAATCGTGTCAAATAGTATATTATGTTATGAGGAGCAAAAATGAAGATTTATGTGCTCCGGCTGGTAGATTGGCTGCCGAACGCAGTGAGGCAGACAAACCAGCCAAAGCACATAAAACCATTTTTGTTCCGAATAACATATACTATTTTTTCTTCAAACCTTCATAACAAATTATTTAAGACATGTTAAGAAACCAGGTGGGAATTTCAAATGATTTAGCTAGTTTACTTTACTGCCGCTCATCAGCGGAGATAATAACTTCACGGACGCCCTCAGCGGAGATAATAACTTTATCTGCCGCTCGTCAGCTCGTTAGATGCCATGACAATGAAGTGACACTTTAGCATTATTAATGCAGCAGGATAATGTCATAATTTACGGACGTTTGAAGAAAATAGCTATTTATGCACCAAGGGCGTTACAACGATGATTACGCCCGGAGAACGATGAATCCAACTCGAGGGCTTTACCCCGAGAGATGGATATCGTTCGATGGGCGTAATCATTCGGTGACGCCGTGGTGCATACAAGATTTTATTTTTCACTACGTGTTCTTCAAGCTTCAAGTGAACAGCATGTCCGGGCTGTTTTGAGCAGATTTGCTTCGTTGAGTGTACCGTACCTACAACCATAGCCATATCCTTGTCTTACAGAGACTCGCTCGTTTCCTCTTGTACGCATCTCACTCGCCAAGCTATTCTGGTCAAGCTGTACAAGGGACTGGTCACAATCAAAATGAATAGATATTAGATACTAACTAATACAAGCTGTTTATTGTAGATTTTAATTTATAAAAAATGTGTACCTACGTTGACTGTTAAGGTTGCCGCGATGGCAGAAGTTACACAAAAGTGTTAATCCCAGTAAAATTCCTTCACAACTAACATAATACACAGAACTGAACAAAAATGTTTAATTGTTGCCAACACAAAAAAGTCCCTAATACCAATTATCAAAACAAGTGCTTTAACTTTTATTTAACAAATATCCGCAGAAGTCGGTACAAATTTTTTTTGTGTATCACACGTCCAGAAACGATTTTGCGAGTACTCGCATTTGGGGCCTCGGCTATCGCCTCGGCTCACAAACCTTACTCGCACTTGCAAAAGTGCCCTTTCTGGCCTAATGATACAAATAACTATTAATAACATAGTCACCCATCAACTTTACGCTGAGATACCCGCTTTTGAATTCAAACTAACCGCCAATAAAAAACTATAGAAGTACGGGTGTCGGTACCGTCGGCGACCGCTTGGGGGCGGGGGTGAAAGTTGACAGGGGATGAACGGCCATGTTTTTTTTGGAGACACTTTTGTCATGACCGCAGAGTAGTACGGAAGTACCGTGTATTTTTCTGTGTTCTAATTGTGCGATTTTAGTTGTTTTTTTTATTGAACTGTGCTAAATCTTGCTGTCCAGGTTCTGTTTTTGAACTAGGTATGTGTTTGGGGTACTAAAATTAATTCTGCTTCGCGCGAAATGTAGTTTAACAATAATAAGACACAAATCGGTCGCACGTGGGTTTCCACCATGTTTTACAAAATCCACATTTATCTCGACCATCCCCATGTATTCCGCTTTTAACATTTATAAGCTTGCGAAGGAGCGTAAGGCAGCCTGGTTCTAGTTTTGCTAAATTTATAAAAATGACGGATCACTTTTTCCTTTTGTTGTCAAAGCAAGTTTTACAATTCACTAATTTTCCTAAAAGAAAAGGACTCCAAGTTTTAGCGTAGGTCTATGGCTTTCACTTTTATCAGCGCACTCCCTCATTTTTGATCCCTTTTTTAATTATTCCGAGTGACGCTTTTGGTGTAACAAGTATCTATTTATTGCTTAACACTTTAATCAAAATTTTAAAGTTTCCACTTTCCATCCCGGTAGCAACCAATTGGGTTTATATTTCAGGTATCTGCGCGGGCTTTTCCTTATCCAGGGATCTTCTACATTTAGGGATTTCCATCGTTTGGTCCCGGGGCGCCCTCCATATTATTCAAGGGGGGTCCCTTGTCGATAAACCGGCTCAATTAAGCTAGGGTCGACCGGACTGTGTTTTCTTTTTATTGTTATGTATGTGTTATTGGTTGTTACCACCTTTCCATCCCAAACTGAAAGTGTTCTTAGATTACTCCGTCAACAAAGTTTTGTCGCGGTTTCGTTTGCATTTTTCAGTTGCTGTAAATGTCAATTCTTCCTTATCGCGAGGGTCTCTCTCTGTTTGAGGGGTTTAGTTTCTCCTAACATCCAATCGTTGAACACGACCCCGCGGCCCCTCGTTTAACATGTTGTGCCCCAAGAGAGACCCGAAAACCATAACGCTTGGCGGGGCTTGCTGTATGCTGGTCCGCAACGTCGCTCATGGTGTAAGTTGAATCCGAGTTCCTTGGCACAGAACTTCCGGAATGGTAATCTGTTCCCGAAGTTTGTGGAACTTGACAAGCGTCGTTTCTTTTTGCTGCTTTGAAACAGTCATATCCAACTCAACCGGTGAACTTAGAGTACCTCAATTTGTTGACTTAACGTAAAGCTGTTAGGATTTTTCCCTTAGCAGTAAATCACGGGTAGGCGAGAAATGTTAAAGTCATAAGGCTAGGGTGCCACAGACCACCGGACCACCCAAAGCCACTCATTTTTTCTATAGCGTATCTGCCGCACATTGTAAATTAACTTGGAAAAGAGACAAAGTATGCTAAAGTTCTCGTTTAGTGCTCGTTCTCGCTCGAACGGTCCGAAGTAACTGCTTTGTTGTAATGTAATGTTGTAATGTACATGACCCTTTGTGTTTTTTTCTGAATTTTGAATTGTGTTGTTTATGAAATCAGGTTTGCTCAACTTACAATAACTGTCCTGTTCACGTGATCACTTCGGATTTGTTTGTATTTTCAGGAGAGGTTTTTAGCGGAGCCTCATTCGGGGCCTATGGGAATGGCCAGAGCTCACCATTTTCCTAGGGTTCCGAATGAGTAGTCTTCTTACATTTGGGGAGACTTGGGTGCCCTCTCCCGAGACGTTTATTATTCATTAATCCCGGCGTTAACAAAAATCATAACATTGAATAAATAGCTGGTTATAATTATTGTGTTGTTTTATTTGCAATCTTCTGTGTGGTTCACAAAGCCTGTTGGAACGAATCTCGTAGCGTTTAATTTGTATTAAAAACAAAAACACAACGTAGGGAAAATTAACGATGTACGATCACACGCTCTTGGCCATTTTTGAATTTCGCGGGTTTTATTTTCATTGCGTATGTTAGTAGAAAAAAAAAAAGATGGCCGCTTGGTGGGATTTTTGAATTACCCACTTGGTTCATCACAGAGGTTATGAGCAAAAGTTAATATAAATATGAAAACCGACATGACAGACAATAAGAGAGAGCCAATCGTTGATTTAAGTACTACTTTTTATAAATTTAGGAAGCTGGAAACCATTGGAAATTGTAGTTTCGGCTGCATATAACGAAATTTTCATCGGAAGTCTCTCGTGACTAACACTGCAGGTAATAATTTGAAGGAACCAAGTCAGAAAAATTATTCCCAGATAACCCCTTCAAAAACAGATACTGGATCACTGGAAGGTAGGTACTTAATTTTGTCAAAGGTCAAATTTTCACCTAACATGACTCCTTCGAATAATCATATTGGGTGATTGAAAATGATTGTGGATAAAAATGGCAACTATGTACGAAAATCTATGTGGTAACTATGTGGATGGGGTAAAGTTGACATTTGTATAACATTTACCACATAAATTTTCGTACATAGTTGCCATATTTATCCACAACTATTTTGAATCACCCAATAGTTCAAAACGACTAGACCTTAATGTCATATTTTGCACATACACTGAGGTAAAATAAAAAAAAAAAAAAAACACCCGATACTTATAATAATATGATGTAATCACATAAATATAACACTGCAGTACAGTTAATTAATAACAACTTTTTTATACATATTTGCTCAAATAAAAAATATACCAAAAATTCTTGTTGAACAAACGCTATATCACTGGTAACAATTATTGTCGCAAAACTAGCAATTCTTAAAATTTCTTCTTCTTTTATGAATGTTAGTCTAATCGAAAGGAATAACCCAGAATATAATTTTCCGGTGCAACAATTCGCTAGATCTAAGCATGATTAAAGTATTAATTGGCATAAATTATTTGTAAGCAACCATCACGAACGTGCTTACTTAATTAAATTTGTAACTCCCCAGTATAAATACACCTGGTACCCACACTGACAAATCAGTAGCTCCACAGCCTTTTCTACAACAAGGTGTCTAGTCTTCCTGGTAAAATAAAATTCCATGCATTTAACTAAAATATTAATTTTTAATATTTGTAGGTAACCATGTCTAAATTTTTTGTTGTTTTCATCGTTTGTTTAGGTAGGTTTATTAATTTTATACTTATGTGTTAATTTTCTTTAACAAAAATTTTCAATATAGCGGTTGCCGTCGCCAAACAACAAAAATTGAGCGTGGCTTTCCAAGAACCAGAAGCCCAGTCCACTTCTTTAATAGATACTTTTAAATTTAGAAATGATCATTCAAGTTTCGGTGCCAAGAAGTATACCTCAAGCGCTGAACTTACTAGCTTAGCCCACTCATCAGCCCAACAAGCTAGAACTGCTGTACGTAACCAACAAACTGCTGGCCTACAAGCTTCTGTAGGAGCTCAAAGTGGCTACACTCGTGCCGCTGCCGAAGCGGCATCTGCTGCTCAAGTAGCTCTTGTAGCTAAGCAAGTCATCGTTCAAAATCTCCAACGTCACATCGAGGATGCTGAACACCAATTGCAAGCCGAACAAGCACAATACCAACAATCTCTCCAAGCCGCCAATGCTGCCCAAAATGCTGTCCAACAGAGCCAAGGGCAACTAAGCTCAGCCACTGCTGCCCTCGCCGCCATCCAACAGTCCGTCACTCAAACGGAACGTGCCGCATCTGCTGCCTCCACAGCTGCGGCTGCTCAGCATGAGATGATACAAGAAGCTCAACAGCGTCTGGGACGACTGCATCTGAGATTAAATGAAGCTTTAGCTGGACTTCAAGAGACCCAAGTGTCGGCTCAAAGAGCTGCTGCTGCTGCGCAGTTAGCCCAAAACAATGCCGCTGCTTCTGCGCAACTCGCGGTGGTAAACACTGCGAGTAGTCAAACTGATGAGCATGACTCTGCCAGCTACTATCACTGAGCATTTTCTATCAACGTCCCTCATCTTGTAAATACCCATCTTAAATCACAATAAATACATTTAAATCAATACAGTTGTTTTTTATTAATAAAATTGTACTGATCTGATATTTCCTCAAAACAGTTTTTAAATTACTTAGTAATATCGATAAGCCAGTTACACTAAGTAGGTAACAAGTTTTAACTTTAACTCATGCCTCAAAAGTATTTAAAAAATGTAACTCAGAAATTTGCTCCGAAAGACAAGAACATTTTTCAGAGGAAAATTACTTCTTTCGATAATACTCGTACAGTTACGGCCACGGAATTTCGTCTATTATTTTACTGTCAATTCTAAAAAACTTGTGTAGCCTAAGCTTTATTGTCATTATGACTATAATACATTCATTTTTGTTTTAGACCAGAGTAGGCTATTTAAATTTTTTTAAATGTTGGTATCGGGGCTATTAAAATAACAAAATAAAAATTGTTCGAACTACCAGTGTCAAATTTGACATTATTATTAAGTATTAAGGTACCTAAATTAGTTTTAAATTTGTGCAATATTTACATTTACCACTAAATACACACATTATTGAGTCCTCGAAACTATGTAGTTAATTGGAAAATGATAATGCTTGGCTACTTGGTCATGAATTTTTATAAGAAAGTGTAACCTCAAATATTATACATGCTGTATATTGTCATTCAGTCACAGTCTTACCATACAACTCGCCAAATTTCCATAGCCTACTCTGGTCTAAAACAAAAGCGAATGCACTGTAACATTCAAAATTTTTGTGACAGAAATTCTGTCACGCACAATAAAAATCAAAATGACACCAGTAACGTTTGTCACATACAAATCAAAAATTCCAATGTGGGGTTAGAACATGGACCTAGTACCTCCATGGGTTAGAAATAGTGATGGATAAATGACCGGTCATTTATTTTTGGTCAAAGTTGACCGGTCCTTGAACGGTCAATTACCAGTCATTATTGGTCAAAAAGTAGGAACTACTTAAACATCACAAAATGATTCTTTCAATGTCAAGGATTATTTTAATACCAAATAATAGTTCTTAATTCCATTTTTTATAAGATTTATCGACCGATAAATTATTGTTCTAAAATTGTTTAAGTGAGGTTAAGTTTGAATTGTTTGAAGTTATACTTTGTTTTTTCTTTAATATATTTGCTTGAATTTGAACTTTTTGTTAATTTAAAACGCTTTAAAAGTTTCAACACAACTGTGTGTGTGTATTTTCAGTTTTTTAGTTTCTTTTAAAATACTTAAACATTCGTTTAGAATTTAAAAAAGTAGGTAAGTATTTTATGAAAATAAAAATATATCGTATGTCATGTTAAGAAGACACAAAAACGATTGAAAAACAAAAACCACTTCTTCCTATTAGATAAAAAGCTTAATCGTTTTCCACAATGATCTTTGTGGATGTTTCATTGTCATAATTTACTTATTTATTGTCATAATCGATTTCTTCGTTGTCAGCAGCTACGTAAATGAAATCAGACAACCCAACATAACCTCATCTCATCAGTCAAACAGTCATCATATCCTACGGGGTGATCAATAAGGACTGTTTAAGTTGGTAACACTGAATCGTATTTTAAATCGTATAACAGGAGTAATTTCCGGTTGTTGGTGGCTTGTCGTTGTTAATGCTATTCCTATATCAGATATTTGTCAAATAAACCAACAAAACATATCCAGTTACAGTGTTATAAATAAAAATTTTCTTAATTGTATTGCCAACTTAAACAGTCCTTCTTGATCACCCAGTATAATCTTCAACATTATAAGCGGGAAATTTAAATTTTAAAAATGACTGGTCAAATACGTCAAGTCATTGACAATTATTGACCGGTCAAATAGGTCATTGACTAAGTCAATTACCGGCCCTCACAACACTAGTTAGAAATATATAAAACCTGTTTTCAGCTAATGTCAGTTGAATGACAACGACTGACGAAATTCCGTGGTCGTGACTGTACAGTCGATGGACAAATAAAACTGGGACAAAAATGACAATCACATAAGTCAAAATTTACAAATTTGCATCGTTTAATTACGGCTTTATCACAAATAGGTTAACTTTGGTATCACATATTATAGACTCTGACAAATATATTGACAATTCAATGATCTGATTTACATACCGGGTATCAACCACCAAACCTGGCCATAGGCACATTACACATATTAAAATAATATATGAGTTGCTATGAAATATATTATTGTGTAATGTCATATTGACAGCTATAATTATCATCCGTACAAACAATGCCATCAGGAAACTTTTGATGTAGGTAACGTAGAAAGTAGAAATACTTTTGAAATTTGGAAAAGGGAAGAACGAACACAGAGCAGTATTATGCTCAATTATTGGGCAAATTTGACGAAACAATAATATGTTTCATAGCAACTCATATATTATTTTAATATGTCTAATGTGCCTATGGCCAGGTTTGGTGGTTGATACCCGGTAGATTAAATTTTAAGTGTCCCAGTTTTATTTGTCCATCGACCGTACCTACCTACAATAGACTATTTAGAAATCCTGTGTAGTTTTCATTCTCTTCCTGCAGTTCCTCTTTCAAGAAATATTTATTAGCTGATCATACCGGGACATTTTTTTAACTCTGAACATAGTCCACACTTATTCCCTATGTTCAATTTTAAAAAACACAGATCAATGCTGTGACGATCACTTGCGGTAGTGACGTCACGGGATTTGACGCCGTTCGGGTCGGTCGCGGTATGCCTCGAGCGCCAGTCCCTTTTTGCGGCTGTGGTGGGACGCCACACGGCCGGGGTAGCTTTGCGGAGCGTACGGTGTCCGGGGGTCGGCTGTCAGGGCGCGGAAAAAGGGGTAGCAAAACAAACAGGTGTCGCAACAAGGGGGCCTTTATTTACACTATGTACAAAAAAGGGGGTGTTGGTACCTGGTGGCGCCGGAACCTTTCGGGGACGGTGTCCGTGACCTGGAGGAGTGTTCCGGGCGGGTGTCGGAGGAGAGCGCGGCTCGTACTTACTGTCTTTCCGGTCGGACCTGGACGCTGCTGGCTCTTCCTGTTCCGGTCGGACCTGGACGCTGCTTCCGATTTCGGGGCGAGAGAAAGGAGGGTGCAAGGAAAGCGGGATGGCCGGGGTTCCCTCACAGCGGGAAGGAACGGGCCAGGAAGAAAGGAGAAAGCGGGAAGGCCGGGGTTCCCTCGCTATGGGAGGGAACGGGCCAGGAAGAAAGGAGAAAGCGGGAAGGCCGGGGTTCCCTCGCAATGGGAGGGAACGGGCCAGGGAGAAAGCGGGAAAGCCGGGGTTCCCTCGCAGTGGGAGGGAACGAGCCAGGAAGAAATGGGGAAAGCGGGAAAGCCGGGGTTCCCTCGCAATGGGAGGGAACGAGCCAGGAAGAAATGGGGAAAGCGGGAAAGCCGGGGTTCCCTCGCAATGGGAGGGAACGGGCCAGGAAGAAATGGAGAAAGCGGGAAAGCCGGGGTTCCCTCGCAATGGGAGGGAACGGGCCAGGAAGAACTGGAGAAAGCGGGAAAGCCGGGGTTCCCTCGCAATGGGAGAGAACGGGCCAGGAAGAACTGGAGAAAGCGGGAAAGCCGGGGTTCCCTCGCAATGGGAAGGAACGGGCCACGAAGAAAGGAGAAAGCGGGTGGTCGGCTAGGTCGGAAGCGGAGTCGGAGTCGGTTCGGGAGCTAGACCACAGTAGATTTACTCATTCAGTAGGGACACGGAGCTGTTTCGGTTATCGCCAAATTGGAATACGCATGTCTTCGCAGCGGCGGTCCTTTACAAGATGCTCGTAGCGTGGCGCTGCTGTTTTTTGCGCCTTCACGCCCTGATTTCTACATTACAACGGGTGTTTTTTAAAATTTGGCGTCGAAGTTGGCGTTGAAGAGTCGATTGTGAATGCGCTATACGGATCACGGATCAGCTGTTTAAATCTTACGCCTTTACATGAGTGGTGCGGACTCAACTTCGACGCCAAATTAAAAAAAAAAAACACCTTTAGAGATCAGTACTGGAACCATGTATCTTGATAGAAAGAAAATTTCTTTCCGTTTCTTAAGTTCCTTTCTATTTGCCGCAAACCAACCATGTAGAACCAATGGTGAAAACGGACGCATAGAAATAGAAAAATCTCCGTAGTGCACTTTTGCATCTTTCCAATTGTCCATCTTTGTCGTTCACCAACTCAATGCATATGGCGTTTTCTCTCAGAACTCAAGTCTGGCTGAGTGCAATGAATGAATTTGCCGCGAACGATGGTGTTGCCATCTATGGCATTTTCTAGCAAGGACCGCCAATACCGCCATGTTATTAAAAAATCTGGCTGACGAAACTTCAAAGGTGCCGACCCTAGCTGTCCCTACTGAATGAGTAAATCTACTGTGGCTAGACTAGAAGCGGAAAAAGGATCGGGATCGGAATGAGCTCTGCAGGCTCGGCGCGGCCCTTTTATTGCCACGGTGGGGCTGCGCGCGGCCGGCGACTCGCGGCTGGGGCGGTGGGGGAGTCCGGGTGCTGTCGGCCGGAAGAAACACGGGTTCCGGGGCGGATTCGGTCGACGCGGTTAGGGCAGTTGGCTCCGCGCTAATTTTCTGCACCGGCTGGGAGAAAGAACGGAATTTTTCCGCCACTGGGAGCGTTTCTTAGTAACTTCGTTACAATGCATTGTGAGTTGCCTGCAACCAACTATACCGAACACCAAAGATTTTGAAATAATGTTAAAAATTGTTCCGATTGATGTAACTGGTCTATCATGTGTTGCATTGGAAATGTCACGCACATTTCTAATGCTCTGATTGGCATAGAATAACTGCATTATGTGTATTTCTTCTTCAAACAACTTGACCATTTTGCTAAACTGTCAAGTAATTATTTTCGTTACCTTGGTTACGTGATTACATACATGCATTGATCTGTGTTTTTTAAAACTGAACATAGGGAATAAGTATGGGCTATGTTCAATGTTAAAAAAATGTCTCGGTATATTGTGGTACCAAATAGAAAAACAGAGGTTATGTAACTTCATTAATGACAGGTTCTTTGATTTTTATAATAAAAGCAATTAAACGCCTTCGTGAGGCAGCAATTCATACTCCAACCTTTATAGGATGCAATCAGGTTTCTATAAATGCATGTGGATTTTCTGAACTCCATACTTAATAGTTTTGTGTCTGCAAGCAAAGCTAATAAGTTAATATTAAAATTGTTTAAATTTAATTCATCATTACGAACCTGTCATCATTCAAACTGTTTAAATAACTATTTGTATCTGTTTGTCTCCAGGGCACTTAAGTCAGTTTTTGTTGACTTAAGCCTACCTAAGCGAAGAGCCTTGTTCGATTTTCTCCGTGATCCACAATTCGTTAAATCAAAATTGACTTACCTTTTTATGCGGACCGCGAAGGGGTGGAATTCAACGATAATTTTGGACTTCGGTGCCACTTCAATTAAGTGGGTTTCACGACACAAGACGATGGTTACGAAACTAGGTGTTTTCACTAAGACGGTCAAATTCGAAGTCTCTGTTTCTTCCAAAAAATGTCCCTCACCGGTGGGGGAGGTTTCGTCAACCCCGATTTTGCACGACATTGTGATTCGGTTAACGCGCAATAACCAATGAAAGAGGGTGCAATTATTTTCGAATTGAATTTTTAAAACTAACTTAAACTATGCGCTAAAACTAAACCGAACAAAACCAAACAAAAATGAAAAGAACTAAAATTAACTATTATTATTTTATTAGGTAACTAGATAATATTATTTATATCCCACCTCCACACGGCGGCACGGCAATTTTGCCGGAGTACATACACTATTACGGATATTACTATCAAGTAATAGTGCAGTGCTTATCAACATAATTACCGGCGTCTCGCCTCCACATTTTGACTTTGTTGTGTTTTATTATGTTCTGTGTCAATGTTAAGGAACTTCCTAACGATGTGACATGAGTATAATAATATACCTTTTTGAATTTCAACTACCAATGTGTTATCTAAATCCAGAATTTTTAAATTTTTAATAAGAGATTGCGGTACTATTCCCGTTGCTGAAATTACAAGTGGTAAAATCGAAATTTTTTCTAAACACCAAAGATTTCTCAAAGCAACGGAGAGCTCTAAATATTTATTAATTTTTGTGTTATACACTCGCGAGCAATGCATTTTTTTTAGTCGGCAGGAATCAGATTTAAACAAATAATATGTCGTTTGAAAGACCGTTTATTAACGTTTTAAATGACCTTAAATTTTCTCAGATTCCTTTTGTTTTCTCAAGTGTAGAGCCTTAAAACAAAAGTTATTGCTATATGTTGTGTAGCGGACATGTGCATCCTCTAACTTCTACGGCAATAAAATTAAGTTTCTGCAGGAAATTTTTATTACATTTGTTGACATTTGACATTAGCAGACCCATTAGCCACATTATCCGTGAATATAATGGATACCACACCTGAGGTAGCTGCCCAAGTCGTTGCTTGCACACAACTTGGGCATAGTCAGCGATTTGTTGCTCAACAACTGAATCTGAGCGGATCAGCGGTTCGACGGGTGTACCAGCGATTTCAGGACACTGGTTCCTTCAATCGGAGACCAGGAGCAAGTAGACGTCGGTATACATCGGACAGAGATGACCGCTTCATTGAATCAACATCGTTGACGAACCGTCGACTGAATGCTATTCAAATTCAACGGCAGCTCCGTGATGTCCGAGGGGTGGTTGTTAATGAGTGGACAGTGAGGCGAAGACTGCAGGAAACGAACCTGACACCTCGCAGACCTGCAACTGGTCCAAAGCTGACTGCAGCTCATCGACAAGCACGGCTTCGTTTCGCACGGGAGCATCTAAATTGGACCTTAAACCATTGGATGTGTCTTCTGTTCTCCGATGAGACCAGGATATGTCTCAACGGCAAGGATGGAAAAGGACGAGTGTACCGGCGACCCGGAGAACGATTTGCCCAGTTTTTGGCTCTAAATTTTAGGTTAGCTGTCAACATGCTGCAATTAATCTACGCTTTAAAAAAGCACAACAATTGACGGTTTCCAACGCCTTCCCAGCCCAGGATTTCATTTGAACACTCGATATTCTGGTAGCGTTTTTAAATTCATCAACTTTTTGCGGTGAATTTCAACATTGGTGGACTGTCAATCATAAGTTTTTTTTGTGTTGAACATTTATGTTGTGCAAAAATGTGATGAATAGGGAAACGGATTTGGTGGAAAACTGATGACTGTGCTGACTGGTGCTGATGTGATGACACCTGAAGTGTAAACATAACCTAAACATTTTTTCATTTTCGGCAACTATTATTATATGAATAAATATGTGCGACATTAGTCTTCTTGGGACCATAATATTGGTAAAACGGATTACAATGCCTTTGGAAGATTCATCAGATGATGATTTATTAACTTCCTCTGATGAAGAAATTATTTTAAACAGAAGAAAGACTCATGAAAAAATTAGAGGATACGTGAATAATGTTGCACTTTTCCAGTTTTTCCCTCGCTTTGCTTTGCTTTGACATTGACAGTTTGACTTCGACAAACTATTTTGACATTTCCCCTACTATTCGTCCACCAAACAACCAACTCCCATTGTAGATGGGAAAGGTGAATTTTGGTTGAGCCCAACATGAAATTTTTGGTGAATAAAGAAACGTGTTTTCTTTAGCTCAACATAAATCTAACCGTAATATAACAACGTTTTGGTAGAAAACTGATTCCACCGATTGATCCATCGATGAATTTAAAAACGCTCTCTATGTGAATTTGGAACAGCTATATCTAAAAGATATGCTTGCTTTTGTTGTTTATTTAAAATTATAATGTCTGGTCTGTTATTCTTAATATGAATGTCAGTTAAAACTGTTCTATCAAAATATAACTTGTAACTGTCATTTTCCAAACAACTTTCTGGTGTATAACTATAATGTGGTTGTGTATTCTTTAATAAGTTGAATTTAACAGCTAAATTCATGTGTATAATTTTAGCGAATACCTATATCGTGACGTTTTTTATATTCGCTTTGAGCCAAAACGGTGCAAGAAGAAATGATATGTTCAATTGTTTCCCCTTCAGTTCCGCAAATCCTACATTTATCAATTATCGATTGTAAACCGCATATGTGTTTTTTTATAATTTCTTGTATTTATAACACGATCTTGTATTGCAAATATAAAACCCTCCGTCTCAGGATGAATATTTGATTTCTTAAGCCATGCATGAGAGGCCTGAATATTAACTTCTGGTTGTTCCAGTTCTTTAAAGTATCTCCCATGTAAAGACTTCTGTTTTACGAGTATATTTGCTATAGTGTCAGGTATATTTGGCTTAACAATATCTGAAATTATATTATCATTTAAATTTAAAGGTGTGTAGCCTTTATCGGCTGAAACCAAAGCATTAAAAAAGGTGTTATCACGAGCTTTATTGAGGAAATAATTTTTTAGTGAAGCAATTTGATTGTGTAGCAGTATTTCTAGATTTGAAAAACCCCTACCACCGTTTTCGCGTGGTAAATTAAATCTTTCAATAGCAGATTTAGGATGGTGTTTACTAAATTTGGTAAAAAGAACTCTAGTTTTAATGTTTATGTTCTGTAAATTAGTTTTGGACCATTTTATAACACCGAAAGAATAGGTCAGTAATGGAACAGCATATGTATTAACTGCTTTAATTAAATTATTACCGTTTAATTTTGATTTTAAAATAGATTTAATTCTTAAATAAAATTGTTTTTCTAAATTTTCTTTGATGATTTCTCCTTCTTGAGTTATATATTCTAAATGTTCGTAATGACCGCGACATATTGATTGCATTTTACACTTATCAATACCAAAACTCATCCCAATATTATTTGAGAAATTTTCAGTTATTGTTAGTAAAGATAAAATGTGATTCTTTTTTGATGCATAAAGTTTTATGTCATCCATATAAAGAAGGTGATTTAATTTGGATAGTATTATTAAGTCTAATTATTATTATTATTATTATTATTATTATTATTATTTAGTTAAGCTTGCCAACAGGTAATGACCTAATTACAGGCAAGCTATCATTAGTTAGGCAGTAAGTGGAATGAGTAGCAGCATGATACTACTCTCCCATTAGGAATCACACTTACTGCCAGCTTATATATATTCTTGCTATATTAAGAGGCATATGTCAGGACAGACCTGAGTTCAGAGGGTCTTGTAAAGAATATGTCGATTTTATTGGAGTCAGCTTTGGTTGAACAGCTGTTAACCATCTGGTATAACGGTGACATTAGTAGAATATTTGTCCTCGCAGATCTTAGTTGAAAAACTTCACATCTTCTACAATTAAAAGCAGGAACCTTAATAAGAAGCTTTGACAAAAGGTAGGGGCATTCAACAGAAAAGCTGAGGACATCCGACAGAAATTTGATTTTAGCAAAATCCCGTCTACTCGCCAATGAATGAAGCTGAACACATTCTAAAAGGGTTTCGTGCTGAAGTCCCCTAGGTGGGTATTGACCAGTTTCATTAAATACCAAAAATTTAGCAAAATGTCTTTGAATCTTCTCCAAGGCCCAGGTGTGGTTATTGTATATTGGTGACCAAACAATACCAGCATACTCCAATTTGCATCGCACATAAGCCTTATAAAGCGATACAATTGCCTCAGCACTATGGAATAATCTCCTGTTACGAAGAACAAAACCCAGAGATTTGTAGGCAGCAGATGTCACATATTCAATATGATTGCGAAAAGTGAGACCACAATCGAACACAACTCCAAGATCCCTGAACTCAGTAGCACGCAGTATCTTTACCCCACCTATCCAGTAGTCACATATAATCTTGTCTAACTTCCTTGAGAAAGTCAACACATAGCACTTCTTAGTATTGATTAGCTGATCATTGTCATTGCACCATTTTTGAATGATGTCAAGATCTTTCTGTAACCTAGAACAATCATCAAGTGTCGAAACTGTACGATAAATCTTCAAATCATCAGCATACATTTGAAAATTTTCATTTAATAAAGAGGTCAGATCATTGATAAATATATTAAAAAACAGGGGTCCAAGGACAGAACCCTGAGGAACCCCTGAAGTTTGAGAGAAAGATTCCGATCTGAAGCCTCTATATTGAACAAACTGAACCCTTTCCTGAAGATATGACTCAATGAGCAAAATCAACCCATCGGACAAACCGAAATCATCTAATTTATAAAGCAGTAACCTGTGATTCACGCGATCAAATGCTTTGGACAGGTCCATATATATAACATCAACCTGCCCGTGCGCATCCAAACTTTCACACAAAAATTGCGTGGTGGAAACCAAATTAGTGACGGTAGATCTTCGAGCCATAAAGCCATGCTGGTTAACAGAGATTTTTGACGATATGTGGTGATATATTCTTTCAAACAGAATAAATTCAAAAATTTTAGCAAAGTTGTTGATTATTGCTATTGGCCGATAGTTGGTTATATCAGATTTATCACCATTTTTGAATATTGGGCAGAGTCGGGATTCCTTCCACTTAGCTGGAAACACGGAAGTTTTAACAATAAGATTAAAGATTATTTTTAGGGGACTTGAGAAAATTGTTTTACAGTCACAAAGTAAAAAAGAGGGTATCTGGTCAGGGCCAGCCGTTTGACTATTTTTTAGCTTTTTTATAGCTTTTTGTACATCATCATCAGATATATCGTTTAAGTATAACACGTTTTTGTTCACAAGTTCAGTAGGACGTTGATTAGATTGTTGATTTTTATTATTTACCATAAATGATTTCGAGAAGTACCCAGCAAACTTATCTACGATATCTTTAGGATCTTTTAATATAGACCCATCATAATTCATGACGTCTGGAATTGAGGTGGATTTTTTTATCGAGTTCACAAAACTCCAAAAGTATTTAGGATTAGCTTTGATACTGGCGCTCATCCTATTCACGTAATTATTGTATGCGTGTCTTTCTTTCACCTTAACCTCGGCTCTGAGTTGTTTAAAAATATTGTAGGCATGAATTCGTTCTGAACGCTTATATCTTTGCCATGCCTTATACTTCCTCCTTATTAAGTATATCAGTTCCCTGTCAAACCAAGCAGGATACGTGCCAAGAGACCCACCCCTCCTCGGAATATGTTTATCAAAAACTGAGTATAACCTTTGATAAAGCAAATCGACAGCACTCTCAGTTTCATATGCTTGTTCTAGAAACGACCAATCTATACTAGACAACTCAATATATAGACTATAAAAGTCTGCTTTTCTAAAGTTATAGTTCAAAGAAGAGAAAGTCGGAAAGCTATGAGTGTCTTCCGTCCAGCTCGTAGTTATCTCCAGTGCCGGGTGGTAGTTGTCTTCCGGAACAAGGACATCGCCTGCTTTAGCAACACGGCAGGACTTATTGCACATAACTAAGTCTAGCAACCTGCCAATACTATTCACAATTTCGTTAAACTGCCTCATATTAAAGAAATCTAAAAAGCGAGAAAAATGTGTATATATGGAGGATGTTGTTGCATAACCCCGCGATTGTGATAAAGTTAGGAAATCAGGCATATTAAAGTCACCTATGATTAATAGATTATTATCAAATAACATATCAGTTGCCATAAGGGAGTCAAAGAGAACTATATAGTCGTCGATTCTACAAGCCGGAGGAATGTACACTAGGCAAATAATGACGGAGCAGCTATCTAGGAAAATTCTGACCAGCAAGATATCAACATGTTTAGGCATCCTAGAGTCATCAAGTTCATTAATGTGAAGGCAAACAGCCCTGATGGTTCTTCTCACTGCCAGCAAAACACCACCTCCCCTTCTATTACCGCAGGCAGAAAAATTTCTATCACATCTAAATAGATTATATGCATCCAAGTCTAGTACCTCACCATCCAAAACAGATTCAGACAGCCAAGTCTCCGACAGGGCTATACAGTCATACGGAGCTGAACTAGATGACAAGCGAATATCCTGTAGCTTAGAGTTAAGACCTCTAACATTTTGATAATAGAGCACAAAGTTTTTTGACGCTAATCTAAGGGAACTGACAGATTCGAAAGTGACATCAAGACTAGAATGAGACATGTGGGACAGGGGAGTCTGCTATAAGGAGACACCAAATAAATCCTTTTTAAGTTTGTCGACTACCAGCTCATGTGCACGGTCTAATATTGAAATAATCTCGTATCCCACCTCCACCCGGCGGCACGGCAATTTTGCCGGAGTACATACACTATTACGGATAATACTATCAAGTAATAGTGCAGTGCTTATCAACATAATTACCGGCGTCTCGCCTCCGCATTTTGACTTTTTTGTGTTTTATGTTCTGTGTCAATGTTAAGGAATTTCCTCACGATGTGACATGAGTATAATAATATACCTTTTTGAATTTCAACCACCAATGTGTTCTCTAAGTCCAAAATTTTTAAATTTTTAAAAAGAGATTGGGGTACTATTCCTGTTGCTGAAATTATAAATGGTAAAATCGAAATTTTTTCTAAACACCAAAGATTTCTCATAGCAACGGAGAGTTCTAAATATTTATTAATTTTTGTATTATATGTCTGTGTTATATTGTGTGAATTTGGAACAGCTATATCTAAAAGATATGCTTGCTTTTGTTGTTTATTTAAAATAATAATGTCTGGTCTGTTATGCTGAATGTGAATGTCAGTTAAAACTGTCCGATCAAAATATAATTTGTAATTGTCATTTTCTAAACAACTTTCTGGTTTATAAATGTAATGTGGTTGTGTATCCTTTAATAAATTGAATTTAACTGCTAAATTCATGTGTATAATTTTTGCGAATATATCATGACGTTTTTTATATTCGCTTTATTATTATTTTATTTACTGTTTTTTATTCGTATAAGTATTTTGTTTAATAGAATTTTTAAATAATTTTAATTTTTCAAGAATTTATTTTACCTAGTTATTAAGTGAGAATAGGGCTATTGGCGAATCACTCACTAAAAAAAATGATAACGCGCCGCGGTAATAACTCAACCTTAGGGTGGTGTGGAAATTTACCTTGCCGGAAAAATAAGTCAAAAAAGCAACGAAAGAAAATACATCTTATTCCGTTCTCTATTTATCACCAATAGATTATAAGTACTTAGTTTATACCTAGATTGTATAATATTTTGTCGCCTACCTTACTAATCAAAGCACGAGCCGCCACTGGGTCAGGTCAGATCAGGTAAAGTCGGCTTAATTTTCAATATTTAAAATTCGCGCTTAAACAGTTAGGGGGGGAGCGTGCTTAGGCTATGTGCTAAATCCAATGCATTCTCGCTTACGATCATAGATAAAATAAAATATGTTCTATGTTTTGTAATATCTATGTCTACGATTCTACGGGGTGATCAAGAAGGACTGTTTAAGTTGGTAACACTGGATCGTATATTAAATCGTATAACAGGAGTAACAAATTTTCTTAATTGTACTGCCAACTTAAACAGTCCTTTTTGATCACCCGGTAGCATGGGCTCTTGTTTATTTGTTTTGTATTTTGGTAAATTCTTTGAATTTGTGTTAACGTGAGTTGTCGAGGTTACCCCAGTGACTGTATGATAAAGGTGTGCACGAAAGAAACAATCGTGAAATTTTCTGAAGATGTGTTTCCTTCGATAGGGGTGCATGGTTATGGTATCGCTGGATCGCTCGATAAAGCGATAAAGACAGTCATTGATGGAACCCTATTGAGAAGGTAGGTCGATAAAAACAGACGTAGCTTGGCGCTAATTACACGTGTTTCCTTCGATAGTGGTGTATGGTAGTGGTATCGCTGGATCTCCCGATAAAGCAATAAAGACACAATCATCGATGGAACCCTATTGAAAAGGTAGGTCGATAAAAACAGACGGAGGTTGGCGCTAATTATACGTGTCCTAGGTTCCAACTTTGGACCCAAGTTTCAGTTGCAGTCAAGTGGCAGTTTAGTTCAAAGCACTCGTAGCCATCTCGACCTGAATATTCGCATTCTCATCTAGTGGGCTGTTCAACTTGACGCTTAGAGTGTAACACAGTCCATAACACCAGGTTTAGAACTCAGGAGTGGGTCTCTGGATGTGGTTCTCTTAGCCATTCATCCCCATCATCAAGGCAAGGTAAGACAGACATTTAATTTTGTCATGGTGCAGAGGAGGTTGTATATTATTAACGGAAAGACTATTTACAAAAATTTAGTTGATAACTACTTACAAAAAAAAGTAAATAATAGAAATTATGTATTAACAAAACTAAAGCTTCGATTATAGTGACCAGAACACTTCCGTATCCTGAAACGTGCCCTTACCCGCAATCGCAACGTCGCCGCAAAAAGGCGTTGCTAATTACAGTGACCATAACGTTGCCTTACCCGTAACGCATTGACAGATTTCATATGTCAATTATTGTAGGTTATGTTATTAATCCAATTTGTTAATAATCAGTGTTCGGACAGATTTAGGCGATTTAAGAGTGGGGGACGATTTCATGAACGTGCGGCACAGTACTTGCAAGGCGTCGGGCCCAATGTAATTTTACGATTTAATAATGGTTTGTCTGTTTTTTGAAGCAGTACAAGACTCGACAGATTACCTGGCGTCTTATGGTTTGAATATTGTCTCCATTATTATTTGATAATTTATTTTTTACTTTACAACCTTATCGAATTTTATTCAAATAAATTCGCTAAACACTTGGGACGCCACCGGACATTGCTTCTGACTTACGCTGAATAAAAACGGAACAAAAACTCGGCAAAAACCATACAGTCGACCTGTTCAGCAATAAACACTATCGCAAGTCGTTTTAACTAGCATTATTCTGTGCGCTGATTATATTTATAATACGAAACCACATCAATTGTGAGCGATTAGTACTTGGGCTACTTGGTTAGCGTTTTTGCATGCAATTATATTAGGAACTCATTCTCCGCTTCCTACCTAATGTCTATTTGAATCCGATCTCTGTTAATAATCCAGAACGTTTCAAGCTTTATTTTTATTTTGACCTAAACAGTTTAATTTACTAGAAATCCAAGAATTAAAATTTTTCTGGAACTTTTTTAAGCATTTTAGCACCAGATAGACTACGTCCATTGTAGTCCAGTCAATATAAACATTCGACCTTGCGGAAAAGATCATGTAGTTCTGATTTTTTAATATGTTCTTTGGACCTCAGCCAAGAGTAAAAAACCAAATTTGCAAGTTCGAAAGACTTGTGCGCGCCGCGTGGTAGCCGAAGAACAGCAAAATTTTCGCACTATTTTCAGTTTTTGCTCAATATCTCTTAAGATATGAGTCTAACAGAAAAAGTTGAAGTTATCTTTTTTAAACTAGATTAACTTCACTTCTGTTTGAGGCCCAAGCAAACTTCGTGCTTCCAGCAGTTTCCGAGATACAGCTCTTCAAAAATTGGGTATTTTTTCCAAGAAGTGAATTGTTTTTGTTTATTTCTCTTTTTTTATTAAATATCGTCAAAAATACTCGCCCCATGAGAAAAGTCAAGGGCAATGAACTTGAAGCGTATTTATTTAGCTTTAAACTGAGATCTGATGGGCAGCTGCAGGTCCAATGCTTCTCTAAAAAGTGGCATATAACCGAAAACCTCGAAAAAGGGAATTTGGAAAAAATAAATGAAAACAAGTTTTCAGCGCATCAAACATCACGTATAGGGCGGGCCTAAACCGATCAAATAAGTTATTTTAACGTAATTTAGTATTTGTGGTTAACAACTTGAAGTCGGTGGAGAAATACTGCCCTCAGCGCCAGACTTGTTCTGATTGTATGGAAAATCATCAACTACCCCAAGTATGCTCCTTTGGAACGGGTTCATTAAGCAGGTGACAAGTGGTCTTGATTTTTATGGCTCAAAAATTATTTTACTCTCATTTATCCGCACCCCACCTACTGATTACGATACAGTGTTCATATCACCTTTTGAAGCCAGTGAGAGAAGTAAAGGTCATTTTCAAAAAACCTGCTTCGTTACTTTTGATCAACCACTGTTCTTTAAGGCCAGAGATATTGTTGAGGGTGGCCCACATTCTGAGTTAAGCTGCGTGGTTGTGAGGCTTGGAGAGTTCCATCTCCTCATGTCATTCATGGGTTGTATCGGTACAATAATGGCAGGGAGTTACTTGAAGGCGCTATTTATGACTATTTATACAGATCACAGGCCTGGACAAAATGCTGAATGGTCATGTCTATTCACGAGCTGTACGAGCACACATTTTGACTAATCTGATATTGGCTGGCATTATTTTGGATGAGGTAGACTTGACTGGGAAAGAAAGAGCCGAATCTGAGAATAAGCTACGTGAGAGTGAGAGGTCTCTCATCTTGTTTGTAAAGGAAAATAGGACTTACCAAAGCCTAAGTGCCAAATTCAAAACTGCATTGCATAATTTGGAATGTGATCAAAGCTGTGGGACCAATATTTTCACACGTCTACTCCCGTAAAACTATTCATCCAGGCAGAGCGTCAGGGTGATTAAGAACCTTCACCTGTATACTATCGATAAAATGCTACCTTGTTTTCATTCATTTGGTCACTATTTCTTCACAAAGAGTGCCCACTTATATTTGCAAGATATGATAGCTCTAGAACAGCGGATGGATCCAACTGAGTTTAAGATATTCATAGAACAAAATTTTACAATCCGCCGATCCGATAAATTTTCGCCCGGCCTATGGTCAGATTTGATTGCTGATGTGGTTTATGAAAAGCTACAGTGGATTGACACATGTGCGTGGAATCTCCAGCAGTGAGGTAGCACAGTCGACCGTAAAAATGGGGTTCATAATAAACATACTTGTATATGCCAGAACATGTACCCGCCGGAGCTCAAATTAAAGCGCGCCAATGAATGAGAGGAAAATAATTCTTGGTCGATCAAAATCAAGACCACTTGTCACCTGCTCCATGAACCCGTTCCAAACGAGCATACTTGGGGTGTTCGATGATTTTCCATACAATCAGAACCAGAACAAGTCTGGCGCTGAGGGCAGTATTTCTCCACCAACTTCACAAACTCTCTTCAAGTTGTTAACCACACATACTAAATTACGTTAAAATAACTTATTTGATCGGTTTAGGCCCTATACGTGATGTTTGATGCGCTGAAAACTTGTTTTCATTTATTTTTGCCAAATTCCATCTTTCGAGGTTTTCGGTTATATGCCACTTTTGAGAGAAGCATTGGACCTGCAGCTGCCCATCAGATCTCAATTTAAAGCTAAATAAAGACACTTCAAGTTCATTGCCCATGACTTTTCTCATGGGGCGAGTATTTTTGACGATATTTAATAAAATAAGAGACGTAAACAAAAAAATGTCACTTCTTGGATAAAATAGCCAATTTTTGAAGAGGTCTATCTCGGAAACTGCTGCATGCACAAAGTTCGCTTGGGCCTCAAACTGTAGCGAATTTAACCTAGTTTAAAAAAGATAACTTCAACTTTTTCTGTGAGACTCATATCTTAGGAGATATTGAGCAAAAACTGAAAATAGTGCAAACATTTTGCTGTTCTTTGGCTACCACGCAGCGCGCACAAGTCTTTCGAAGTTGCAAATTTAGTGTTTTACTCTTGGCTGAGATCCAAACAACATATTAAAAAATCAGAACTACATGACCTTTTGCAAGGTCGGACCCACAGACAATTAAACTATAGTAAGACGTCGCATTGCTACCCAATTTTTGGAAACACGATTCCAGCGCGGCGCGAGCAGTTGGCCGAACTAATTTTATAAAGCATGCTTGATGGAGTTGTTTAAATTAATAATTTTGTCCTCATTTAATATTAATTTCAAATGTAAAATGTCTTTAAAATGCACAACGTTTTATTAGGTAATTATAAGAAAAATTAACAATAAATAAATTAAATTAAAAACTAGAACCAAAACTAAAATTAAATATTCAGAAAATCTCCATTTTCTTCGTAAGTACTTAACATCTCTTTGACGATTTTTTTTTTTAAATTCTTTTCTTACGTCCTGCAGTTTTTTTTTATAAATGATCAAATTTCCAGAAAATGGCTTTTATACAAAAATACACTTAGATCGTAAATTTTGGCAACACAACACACAACTCTTCTGTTATACATATACATAGTGGGTCGGTAAAAACGGTACCAATTTTGTACGCTCATATTTTCCTGAGTTATTATCTGTTTTTAATGAGTAATATAACAGTGAAAACCTCAATATTTATAGAAAAGATTGTTGTTGTCCAGAACTCAAAAATTGTGCGTCACAACATGAAGACATGCAAAAATTCTCTCAATTATAAGTTTTACAGATATGGTTCAATATGCTCCTCATTTTTATTAGCTACCATTTGCAATCGTCTTCACTAGTGATAGATGGAGCAACATCAACATCGCACCGAGCGACACAAACAATCATATACCTTGAGCTGAAGGCTCCTGAACGGAATGCTGGAATCAGCTACCTCAGAGACAAATATGTAGCTTCTGCAATTGGGGACGGACAAAGACGATTACAAATGATAGCTAATAAAAATGGAGGGCATATTGAACCATATCTGGAAACTCATAATTGAGATAGGTAATCTTCAAAACTAGAATTTTTGCATGTCTTCATGTTATGACGCACAACTTTTGAGTTAGGACTATCTCTGCACAGCAAGAGGCCTTCATCTTTTCTATAAATATTGGGTTTTTCACTGGTGTATTAATCATTTAAAAAACTTAATAACTCAGGAAGTTATGAACGAACAAAATTTGTACCGTTTTTTTCGGCCCACTGTGTATTTTAATTTCAATTTTAACTTGTCATGCTCCTTAAAAGAATAGGTACCGGGGGCACACACTATTGTTTGGTTTCTTTTTGTCTTGAATTGAAACTGAAAGTATAACTTTATTAAAAAGTTTCATCACTTAAGTTTTTACCTCTATAAATTACGTAGCAGATTCACAAATTGCCCAAAAAGTAGAAAATGTTATTTTTTTCCTTTCTTTATTGTTTTCTTATTGACAATTTCTCAATACTGAAAACGTTGGCTATTGTAATTACTTTCATTTAATAAATGGCACTAATTCCTACCTTTTTATTCACAGAAAGTCTTATATCTTTAATAAGTACATTTTTATTTTTTTCAGAAAAGTGTCACATTTGACAAATATTTTTTGACTGTTTTGAATACAACGGTAATAATCGAAATTTTACGAATAAATACGACCGAGTGTTTTGGCCAAATGCGTGCGGAAGCAGCACCGTCGAAGCTATTCCAACATTATTATATGGGATTGAAGTGTCTTACTATAGTTTAATTGTCTGTGGTCGGACCCTTTTTTATGTTTATATTGACTGGACTATTGATAGAATGCATTTTTTTTAAATATCCTTAGATAACAAAATCCCCAAACCATAACATTAAAATATTAAGAAAGTAGCACAGATTGTGTTGGTAATATCTTGAAGCATTCGCGCCACTGATTGTCATTGGTTGTTATGAAACCCACGTGATAAATAAATAATATGACATTTCAAATTTGAAATTGTCAGTTCTGTCAAAGTGGTTTAAGCATTTAGATTTGCGATTTTTCATCTTTAGACCTTTGTTTGCGATTCTCTGGTTTTAAAAGTCATTAGTTTTGATCGTGTTGCTGTTTTGATCTGTTCCGTTGTGATTTTTTGTTGATTTTTTTTAAATTTGTGAAGTGAGTGCGTGCCTCAAGAATCTAATTACAAACATCGAAAATGATACAGAGGTAATTTTTGTTCATGCATTAAATAGGAGTACATATTAAATAATTTTTCGCTTGTGTTTAGCCATTTCCGAAAAAAGCTGGATATTTTAATTTCAGTAACCAGCTTTTTCGGAAATTCGAAAATGTATTGTGGGTTGCATTTTTTATTCCGCCGGGCACATTATTATCCTGTATTAATAAAACCAAATATATTACTCCTACTGTACTGAAGTTGTCTTTCGTCTTTCCTAAGTGCAAACATGCAGAATAATAATAAAACATCACGTGTAAACCTGCTCTTTCCATTTTTTAAAATTTCGCGCCGGATCTATTTGTTGTAGCGTAGAGTGAACATTTTTAATAACATTTATGTCAAGCAATCTATGAGTGGACAGAGTTTAGAACCCAGAAGACAAAATAATACATTTTATAAATTTTATTTTATTTAATCTTAACCCTCCACCACGGCAATTTTGCCGGAGTACAGTTGCGGAATTAAAATTTGGGGCACTATTGTCAATGTCATGATATAAACTCTAAAACAACCTTTACGTTAATAACCTTATTTTTTACTCTTGTCATGTTTTTGTCTTTTTGGCATTCAAAAATTGTCATTTGTGGCATAATAACGGGTAGGCAACATATCAAAGCGATGATTTAATTACACTCAGTGCAACTAACTGAAATCTCAAAATTCAAAATTGATTGGGTGACTGACACAGAAAAGTTTAATTTTTGAATGTCAGTCATGATGACAGTAAAAGGTGCTTTACAGAGATTTTGTTGAAGTGACAGAAAAATAGTGCCCGAAATTTTAATTCCGAAACTGTACATACACTATTACGGATTTTACTATCAACATAATTACCGGCGTCTCGCCTCCACATTTTGACTTTGTTGTTTTTTATTATGTTCTGTGTCAATGTTACGGAACTTCCTCACGATATGACATGAGTACAGTATACCTCTAGAAAATTGAGCTACCCTAATGTATCTGTCACAATAGTGTTAATGGTAATGTTAATGTTAGTGTTAGCCAGAATGTTAATCTTCAGAACATTGGTGAAACGTTCAACCGTTCACAATAATGGTGATGGTGATGTTAATGTTAGAAACGATGTTAAGAGATCCAGAAAATGTCTGGTCCTTTAACATCTTCGTTAACATCTACCAATCACCATCACGCACGGGCAGGCGCAGTGACAGTTCACACCACGTTGACAGCTGTAAGAGTAACATTCCGTTACCATTATTGTGAACACTGGACTACTAACATCACCATTGCCATTTCCACTAACATTATAACATTACCACTAACATTATAGTGGAACCAGAAATACAGTGCATTTTTTTTAACTGTTGCCATAGGGAATTGCATGGTGAAACTTATACCACCTGTTAACTTTTGTTCTGATGAAAATATTCAAACCATTTTTGGAACAAAGTTGGAAGACTTTTTAAACTATCGGACAGATTACAATTCAATATCCTAAATTGTCGAAAAAGTTGTGAAAAAAATATTTGTACCACGCCGGAATAATAGTACGTCGAGCGGCCGCAGAATAGCGTCCTTATCGGCTCAACCAGCAACTGCCTATCCCCACTTTTGATTTTTGTCAGTTTCATTTAAAAAATAAATAGTGAGATCTTCTCGTGGCTATGATTAAATTTCTTTAAATTTCTTTAAAGAGATTATCAAAAGAATTGTTCAAAATGTTTTTTTTCTTCGACTATTTTGTAAATGTCGCACTGTAATGGAATTTGGTCAGATACTGGTTGAGCCGACAGGGACGCTATTCTGGCGACCGCTCGACGTACTATTATTCTGGCGCACTTTAAAATATTTTTTTCACAACTTTTTCGACAGTTTAGGATATTGAATTGTAATCTATCCGATAGTTTAAAAAATCTTCCAACTTTGTTGCAAAAACGGTTTGAATGTTTTCATCAGAACAAAAGTTAACAGGGGGTATAAGTTTTACCATGCAATTCCCTATGGCAACAGTTAAAAAAAATGCACTGTATAGTGTTTTTATGGACTCTGGTCGATAATTTCTTTTACAATTTTGGGGTCACTTTTATTACCAACTTGAAGAGAGTTATAAATATTCTATGACAGATGTTTTTGAGCCGTCTGAAAATGAACCATCGGAGACAAAGGTAGGTAGAGCCCAGTCGCGCGACGAGTGCCAGAAGATTATTGCCCTGCCATAACTGACCCTCTCAAGTTAATATACTCCATCCCTCATAAAAACACTATATTTCTGGTTCCACTATAACACTATTGTGACAGACCCATAAAACTTTATGGTTTTGACTGCAATTACCAAACAATAAGTGGCAGCTTGGGTCAGGGCTCGGCATAGATAATATAATAATACTAGCTGGCCCGGCGAACTTCGTACCGCCTCAGAATCAATAAATGTTGTGTTAACTTATTAGGTGAATTAAATTAAGATTTTTTATTAAGATAAAATGAATAATTAAAATGAATTGAAATTTAATGATTTAATGCATACACAAACAAATTTAATACAGTTGGTTGCAAAAAAAACGGGAAACGAAAATTTTTCTAATGTAAATTTGGTTTTGTCCATTTGTCAATTAATTGTCTACTCGACAATACCTATCAAATAATTTCTAAAAATGTCTGAATTTTGACTCTAATTCTAACCTATCTCTCGTAAGAAGGTTTCATACTATGAAAAAATTGTAAAAATGTGTCAATTTTATTCTGACAGTTCCCGTTTTTTTTTGCAACCAACTGTACCTTAATTTAATGCTAAGCACTACGCCCTCCGACGGAGATTATTCATTCGTATTCACGTCACGTGATGTGCAATTTCTGCACGGATGTTGGCCTTCAGGTCTTGTAGGGTCCTTAGATGGTTGATATAAACGCGATATTTCAAAAAAACCCATAAACAAAATCGCAAGGGGCCAAATCTGGCGAGCGAGTTCTCTACTACAAATTGCCCCTTATTGAACTGAAACTCCAGTTCTTCGTTTTGTCGCAGTCCCGGTTTGTCTGAACGTAGTGACCCATGTAACAATTGATTTCTGGTTCGGGACACGACCCAACATCGAAGCGATTTCGGAAGGGTTGCGATCACAGAATATCAGTTTGAAAAGTAGACCTCCACGGCAAACGCAGGGTCTCCATCTCCACTCTTCCAACCATGGAGGGAACATTCCCTATAGCCCTATACCGTCAATGCTTTAGATGCGGTATCAGTCGGCCACTCTCTGGTACATACTTTATGACTCTTTTCAAACTACGCGCAAGCGTTAGTGACACTGCTGGCCCTCTCCTGGGATCTTTCCACATGGTGCGCTCTGCATTTAGTACCACTTTATGGCAGTGCGCATTTACGCGGCATTTCCGCTTTTTTCAAATAGTCCTCCCTCCTGTTAATACTACCTCCATGCTTCCAACGCATGATGGCAGCTGACAGAGATAGGGAACAAATCTTTAAAACCACGGGACCACGGCTTCCGAATGAGACCACTCCCGCCCCATTACAGTCTGAATGGCGCGCATTTCAAAAAAGGAAGCTATGTTGTCGCACCCTGTACAATGCAAAAATAGGTAAGAATAATACGTGTCAGAATAACAGGATGAGGTCTTAGTCGCCAAGACATTATTATTTGATATTTGTTATAAATAAAGGGAATAAAGAACGTAACGGTCCGCGCGCGTGTACCTAACGCTCCACTCTCCAGTTATTATGGTACTACCCTCGCGTCACACACGAACGTTCCGTTCGTCAGGGGTTGCCCCGCTGACGCGTTCTTAAGAACAGTGATAACATGTTTCTAAAAATAACTCTATTTGGTATAAGGAGTACAGCCAAAGCATTAAAATAACAAAATAAATCTTTTCCACGAGTGGCGCCGACACGGCCATTCTGACATTATGCCCGTCCTCGGGCATCCTTATGGAAAGGTAACTACAGCAAATTGTATCTATTAGACACGTTCGGCCTTTCCTGACAATCTAACATTTCTCGACTAAACACAACGCGCGGTGGCATGACTCATCTGGCATTAAACCAGGATCGACTAAATACAATACTCAACAAGCAGGCTCATCTGGACCTGGTCCAGGATCAACGTAATAAACAGTTATTGGTACACATAACTCATCTGGAGCTAATCCAGGATCGACTCAGTACTCATCTGGACCGCGTCCAGGATTGACTCAATATTCATCTGAACCGCGTCCAGGATCGACTCAACATTCATCTGGACCGCGTCCAGGATCGACACAATATTCATCTGGACCACGTCCAGGATCGACTCAACATTCATCTGGACCGCGTCCAGGATCGACACAATATTCATCTGGACCGCAGCCAGGATCGACACAATATTCATCTGGCCCGCAGCCAGGATCGACACAATATTCATCTGGACCGCAGCCAGGATCGACACAATATTCATCTGACCTCAGCCAGGATCGACACAATATTCATCTGGACCACAGCCAGGATCGACACAATATTCATCTGACCGCAGCCAGGATCGACACAATATTCATCTGGACCACAGCCAGGATCGACACAATATTCATCTGACCGCAGCCAGGATCGACACAATATTCATCTGACCTCAGCCAGGATCGACACAATATTCATCTGACCTCAGCCAGGATCGACACAATATTCATCTGACCGTAGCCAGGATCGACACAATATTCATCTGGACCACAGCCAGGATCGACACAATATTCATCTGACCGCAGCCAGGATCGACACAATATTCATCTGACCTCAGCCAGGATCGACACAATATTCATCTGACCGCAGCCAGGATCGACACAATATTCATCTGACCGCAGCCAGGATCGACACAATATTCATCTGGACCACAGCCAGGATCGACACAATATTCATCTGACCTCAGCCAGGATCGACACAATATTGCTCAAAAAAAACAAAAAAAGGCTTTTACCTGATGTTCATTTATCATTAGTTCCCGCCGACACGGCTAGCAAGAGCGAAACTTTTCCTTGGCCCTCAGGAACACGAATATGGTGATCGTGTGCTTCCATAACGAGCATTTTCTAAAACCTTGACAATTTTGAACAGTCCACGAAACTTAAGGTCAAACTTAAAAATCATCCGTTCATTGGATAAAAGATAAAATCACCTACGCGAAAAGGCTTAAGTATAGTGGCCTTTCTTACATTCTTCCGAAGGGCGTCACTGTGGGACGCTTTGCTGCAATGCGACGAATTTCTGATACAGGGAAGTTATCCTCTCTTCTTCTGTAAGTCTAACGAACGGATAGGTGTGCCAAATAAAATTTCAGGGGTACTGAAACCTATCACTCGATGTGTAGTACTATTCAACGATAATTGTACTTTTCACCTAAGTTATCTTGCTAATTTTGTTCGCTTTCGATTTCCATAGCGGTCAAAGTCGCTTTTAGGGTTTCGTTTTGACGTTTAACCTGACCATTGGACCGGTTTGCACAGTGTGCGATGAAGTGCAGATGAATTTCAGAATTAGAACAAAAAATGTTAAATTCACTCTTGTGAAGCAGTTGCCTTGATCGCTAATGATACGATATGGGGCGCCGAATAGATAAACAAATTCATATCTTTAAGGTCACTTTTGCGTGTTAATTTTATAATAGCTGTTACAATCGAACACATCAATTTGTCAGGATTCTCCAAAAATTAAACAAAGACCTTCTTAATTCTACTTCATCTCTCTCGGAAATCAGTAGACGTTACTAGATCTTGATCTTAGGTCAAAACAAGAGTGTTTAAAAATTAATTAAATCTCATTTATACATCCCCTTTCTTAATTCTCGTAAAATAATATTTCGACTATTTTTAACTTTTATGGAAAACGGAAAGGGCTGCTCCAAATCCGCCGGCAAGCGTGACTAACGAAATTATAACCGTCGTCTTCCACAAACTTTAATAATTGTTACATTTTTCAACATCTATAAAAATTTGCCGAAAATATCGATTTGAACTGTATGCCAGTGTCGAGAAACTTTGAGGATAGGAAGCATTTGCATTTGAGTTTTTCCCGTGTGATTTTTCGAAGATTTGCAAATCAGGCATTTATCAACAAATTTGCGAACTGTTCGCGACATTTTGAGAAACCAGTACAGGACATACAATTTATCCAAATTTTTATTTATTTATTTTTTTAACTAGGTGTTTCAAATTAGTGTGTATCTACATGTGATTTATTATCGACCAAGTCCCTGCTTGGGGAACAACCGGTAACAAGCATGTGCGATGGCCGCGTTGAATTCTTCGAAAAGAGTATTAGCCCTAAACATACGTCTTAGTTAAATCTGGGTCAAGTTCATTCGCTTTAAGGGCGGCGATTATTTTTAAAACCTCATCACCTCGTTGTTGTGCGAGAGCTAACTAATCCGCCTGTAAATCAACGATTTGAATGTTTTTATGGTTTTTTTTTAAGGGCGCCGTGTTAAGTGGTGGATTCCGAGAAAAGAAGATGGCATATTTCATGTGTTTTTCTTCGCCATAACGAATATCAAAATCAAAAGCTTGCAGAAAAGTCTACCAGCCCTGTGCTCGAGGAGTTAGGTCATACCTACTTTGTACGTGCTGTTTTGAAAGCATTGCAATTTATAATCGGTCACTACCGTCAAGCGTCCTCCGACCAGGAAGTGTCGAAAATGTTTCACGGCATTTACGACGGTTCAGCCACCACGGAAAAATTTCGAATAAATTGACTGAACGAAGTAGGAGCTAAAACCAAGAAATTGACAGAGTTGGATGGGCGTTTTCTAACAATTTCGCGCTCAGTTGTAGCTAGTCAGTATGGTCTCCGATAAACGAATTTATCACTCTTTTAAACGAATTTCAACTTTCAAGAGTACCGGTTACCCTTCCTGACGGTACAACAATAACAAAATTATCTTGATGTTTACTTATGTAAGATTCATTTAAAATAGCAATTGTAAGATTCATCAAAATACCAACAAAAGTCGGAAACAATTCCATCGTAAATGAGGAGAGGTACTCTCTTAAGTTAACATGTCATTGATTCTAAACTAAAGCCAGATGCTAAATTCCTTCACATCCCCCACGCCCCGTGACATAAACAAAACGAGACAAAAAGGCGAGGTAATTAATACAAGGTCACGCGGCTGGGTCGTCTTGGGTCTCCACTTTGACGGCTCCAATCAATTCCAGAAAACACTTCAGAGTTTCAATAAATTTTGACTCTCCAGATAACAATTAAACCGGTGGAATTTAGTTAAACGTTAATGTTGTGTGCTATTAAATCTCTGCCAGTTACAATGTCCACGGAAGACATAAAATCATCAGGTACCACATAGAACGAATTTTTCAATAAATATGTCTTAAATTTCAACCACGGTTAAAATTTGGCTATCACAAAAAGAAGAGCCATCACGACCAATCCCTATCAGTGAGGTCATGTTGTTAAACTGCTTGCCATTCAAATAACGTGAAATATTGTCTTTCATTAAAGAGCAATTTGAACCTATGTTAAAAAAAAAGGAAAGGTCTCACCAGATTTAAGTTTTCTCCAAATTCACCACTTGCTCCCGTTTCGACTTTGAGGGACAATTTGTAACAGGTAGGCATTTAGGCGTCAGCACGCTTGTTCCACGCAGACCGTTGTGCAAATTCGTCCACAAAAATGGCATTTCTCAGGGAAGTGGACCCGTTTTTCGTTGTTGGGCTTGTTGGAAGACGGCGACAAAGCTCGACGCTTCAATTCGGTGTGATGACCGGAAGGAAATAGCGTCGCGCCTTTACCGAGTCTCCATTGCAACAGTGTACAGATACTTTTGGTGTCTGCTCTGGACGAACCTTCACCTGAGAATCCTTTACGCACGGACTTGTCACTTTCCGCGTTACTCGCTGTATTGTCCACAGGCCACTTTGACGGGGCACATCCCACTTCTGATGTCAGAATAACAGGATGAGGTCTTAGTCGCCAAGACATTATTATTTGATATTTGTTATAAATAAAGGGAATAAAGAACGTAACGGTCCGCGCGCGTGTACCTAACGCTCCACTCTCCAGTTATTATGGTACTACCCTCGCGTCACACACGAACGTTCCGTTCGTCAGGGGTTGCCCCGCTGACGCGTTCTTAAGAACAGTGATAACATGTTTCTAAAAATAACTCTATTTGGTATAAGGAGTACAGCCAAAGCATTAAAATAACAAAATAAATCTTTTCCACGAGTGGCGCCGACATACGTGTTGGTCACCATTGATCACACTTGGTGTCAAAACTCAGCTGACGTTAAATCTCAATTAAGTTCAAATTGTCAATGCGCGCACAATGACAGATGACATAACCTTACAAAATGAATTTTCTTCATAATTTTTTTTTCGTTAGGGTAGTTATTCGGCTAATCGGGGCGGAGACAAATCCAACAATGTGTAACACAATAAAAATCATTGGTGTAAGCTCGGGACACATACTTTTGAGGTTATATGAAATCACTGAATTAACTGAACGATCAAGTTATCGACCGGGGTTGAAAATTATTGAATTACTAATATCGCTATTAAAAAATAGGGGTTGATGGTAGAAGGGTGAAAATTTAGGGTTGTATGTATTTTTTAATGCCACATCATAGAAAAATAAAAATAAACAATTTTGTCCAAAAAATAAAAAATAAATTTTTGGGGTGGACCACCCTTATCACTTAGGGGTATAAAAAATAGATAACAACCTATTCTCAGACCTACTGAATATACATATAAAATTTCATCAAAACTGGTCAAGCCGTTTCGGAGAAGTATGATAACTAAAACTGTGACACGAGAATTTTATATATTAGATACTATTGTATATAGAATGCAAAGTCAATGTATGCGAAATTTTTTGGTTTTAAGAGCTTAGCCCCAAATGTAAAGATGTCGCTTGTGATGTTTCTGTTACAGGTTTCTATGAATACGTATCATTTTTCCACGGCCTCCCAAATACATAAGACACTCGTCTCTTTAGTCTTTTCCCGGCTAATCGCATTCGAAAAATGTCTATTTTTGATAACTGCTATTATGCTATAACATAGAACATTCATAACACAAAGTCCGTTGTAGATTTTGGAAGATCATACTGATAATATATTTCAAAACGAGTCTCTAGGAGACAGTGGTTTTTTCTTTAAATTGTGACAGTAAAAAAATGTCAAAATATAATTGTCCAGTTTTTATTAAATGATTTAATAAAAACTTCTCTCGGCACCGTTTTCCGAACCCTTTTAGAGATCGAATCAGATTTTGTACATAGAAATCCTTTTGCCAAAATCTATATACATACAGGCTGTTTGATAAAAAACGCCTCAACCCATAACTTTTTTATTTATTATCCGATTTCAATGAACAAAAAAACCGAAGATATGATTTTTCATGTGCTATGAAGCAGCCATAAAATAATTTTTTTTTGGCGTTATTTTCAGTAGCTTACGATAGTCAACTTCTTTTTTTTAAATGGACACATGTAGTTTTTTAGGCTCAGTCTGATAAAGTTTTTTTTTTCTGAATCTAACGATGTATTAAAAGTTATCGTTTGGTTCATAGCTGACTGAAAAAAAAAAAACAATTTTTAATTGTGGTTCAGTTTATTATGAAATTTTCAAGTGTGCCGTGAAAAACAATTGGAATACAAATAGCAACAAATGTCAAGTGTGAGTTTGAAAATTTTCAGGTGCAATCTTGAAGAGTTTTATTATTATTTTCTTGGAAAACATAAATAATAATTAAATTTTTTTTTTTTTAATTATTATTATTTTTTCTATTAAGTTTTTGTTTTTGACTAATTACGATTTTTATTACACTCGAACATAAAATAATAGTCAAATGACTGCTATCCTGCATGACTGACAATGTTATTTTATACTTAAATAAAAAAAGTTTAAAAAAGCAGATGAAAGCTTCTAAGCTGACGTTTAGATGACATTTATCGTACTTTGTATTCCGATTGTTTTTCACGGCACTCTTAAAAATTTTATAATAAGCTGAACCACAAAAAAAAAAATTATTTTTTTTTCAGTTAGCTATGAACCAAATGATAACTTTCAATACATCATTAGATCCAGAAAAAAAAACCTTACCAGACCAAGCCTAAAAAACTACATGTGTCCATTTAAAAAAAAAAAGTTGACTATCGTTAGCTATTGAAATAACGCCAAAAAAAAAAAAAACATTTTATGGCTGTTTTGTAGCGCTTGAAAAACCATATCTTTGATTTTTTTGTTCATTGAAATCGGGTAATAAATAACAAAGTTATGGGTTGAGGCGTTTTTCATCAAACAGCCTGTATACAGGCTGTTGTCGAGATGACGCCATGCGTCTGTCAACATCATTTGATAATTCTCTTGAAGAAAGTAATAGTTATCTTGAGTTTAAATATCCTCAAGACACAAGATTTCGTCTACGAACAACAGATTGGAAAATAAGTGATCAAGATTTAACTGATGCAGGTCCTTCGAACGCTAATCTGGAACATAAATTCGGAAACGTCAAAAAGTGTCATAAAATTTCTGGAGAAAAATTAGTTTTTCGATGTGAAGAGATTTCAAAAAGGAAAAGGGCCTTAAAATTCATAGATCAAGGATTCATGGACTAATGAGCCAATCGTTTTCGTCAAAATCATTTTCTTCAGAAATTAATAAAACAAGAAGGAAAACTGAAGAAATTAATAACACTTCATTTAATTGCACGGATTATGAGAAGCAATTCGGATCTCAAGATAATCATTCTAGTGGACAACAAAGATTAAATTGTAATTTGTGTCCTGGAAAATCTTTTAAGGATAATACCAGATTGAAAATTCACGTAGATAAGTATCATACAAATAGTAACCTACCAACTTCTTCTAATTTCTCTTCAACGGTTTCTATCACAAAATTGCTTATTAATTTAAAACAGCAGCTACCAACTATTAGAAGATTGCCTAAAGCTTGTAGACATTTAGCTGCTGATAAATTAAGTTCAATTATTAATAATTGTCTTTCGACCAAATTAATCTCTTCATTTGAGGATCTTTTGCTATTCTCTTATAGAGCTTTCAATGTAGCCGATAAATCTGATAAATCATTGAATAAGCATATAAAAGAAAATCTTTCTAATTTTGAAGTACCTCAAATACGAACATCTTCTAAGAGACGAACACATTTATCACTAGCTAAGAAAGTGGAAGCAAAAGTAGCCGATTTTGATATCAAAGGAGCTGTTAAATTATTGTCCTCGGATGACTCATTAGCTTCATTCAATGAAGATGTTGCTGAAGAATTAAAAAAAAAGCATCCTTCACCATCTCGCGAACTTTTTTTTCCAGACGCTTTCAAAACGGGAGACTTTTCTTTAATAGTTAATGAGCAAAACGTTCGAGAAGCTATCAATTCCTTTCCTGCCGGTTCTTCACCAGGTTTAGATGGCATGAGACCACAATATTTAAAAGATATTATATCTTTATCAGCGGGCGAAGCAGGTCAGCGGGCACTAAGAGCTTTAACAAAACTGTGCAATTTTTTATTGTCTGGCCAACTTCCTTCAGAAATTTGTCATTTATTATATGGTGCGTCTTTATGCGCCCTTCATAAGAAAGATGGAGGAATTAGACCGATCGCTATAGGAAACTGTTTACGAAGATTGACTTCAAAGCTTGCTTGTTTTCAAAGTCGTAATATTGTAAATTCGTATTTATCTCCACACCAACTTGGAGTGGCAACTAAGCTAGGATGCGAAGCAGCAATTCATACTACACGTACCTTTGTGAATAACGACCTAAACCGTAGCAAAGTTGTTCTTAAATTAGATTTCAAAAACGCATTTAACTCAGTCGAACGAGATTGTATTCTAAAAGAAGTCCAATGTCATACCCCACTTCTTTACCCTTATCTTTATCAATGCTATAGGAATCCTTCAACTTTATTTTTTGGTGATCATTTAATTTCTTCTTCTGTTGGAGCTCAACAAGGAGATCCTTGTGGTCCTATGATTTTTAGTCTTGCCATTCAACCAATTATTTTATCTTTGAATTCTGAACTGAATATTTGGTATTTAGATGATGGAACCCTAGCTGATTACCCAGAAGTAGTTTTGTCTGACTTTAAGAAAGTTATCAATTTATCCAGAAAAATTGGTCTTGAATTAAACTTTAACAAATGCGAGATCTTTAGCTGTTCTGGAGACACAGATTTAAAAGTCATAAAGGAATTTCAAAATTTAGCACCAGGTATTAAAATTTGTGACCGAGGAAGTTTATCTCTTTTAGGCTCTCCAATCTTTGACCAAGACTTCAAAAACACTGTCGAAAAAACTATTATTACAGTTGAAAATCTTTTAAATAAAGCTGAATTTCTTAGCAGACACGTGGCTTATACCTTAATCAAGAACTGTCTTTTCATATCAAAATTTAATTTTTTATTAAGAACAACTCCTTTTTGGAAATTTTCTAATTACGTTAATTCCATTGATTCTTCTTTAAAATCTTCTTTAGAAAAAATACTTAATTTACGTTTAACTGATTTACAATGGTGTCAGTCCACTTTACCGATTAGATTTGGTGGACTGGGAATTCGCCGCATTTCCGATATTTGCCTCCCTGCTTTCCTATCTTCAGTTCATGGTGTTAAAAAGCTTGTTTCTCAAATTAAATTCAAAGGATAATGAGCTTATTATTCACCATTATGATGAAGCTTTAGCAGTCTGGGATGTAGAAAATGAGAACGAAAGACCAACAATTCCACAATTTCAGAAGAATTGGGATAATATCAATATCAAAAGAATAATTGACAATGACTTAATCTTTAATTCATCTAGGGACTTGGCTCGTTTTAAGGCTTTGCAATGCAGAGAATCAGGATCTTGGTTACATGCAATACCTCCTAATATTGGTACTCTCTTAGATAACACTTCCTTCCAAGTTTGTATTGGTTTAAGATTGGGTTGTAATCTTTGTACACCTCATATTTGCAAATGCAATGCGAAAGTTGATGAAATTGGTATTCACGGTCTAAGTTGTTCCAAAAGCAGTGGTAGATTTTCAAGACACACTGAAATTAATTCTATTATCAACTGGTCTTTGACTTCTATTCATGTTAATTCAACTTTAGAACCAAACGGACTATCTCGTGATGACGGAAAACGCCCTGATGGGATGACTTTAGTACCGTGGAATAAAGGTCAACCTTTGGTTTGGGACGTTACTGTCGTAGATACACTTGCAGACAGTTACGTATTGAAAACATCGGAAGTCTCAGGTTTTGCCGCTGAAATGGCTTGCAAACGCAAACATAACAAATATCGTTCAATTATTTCGTCAAACTACATATTTAAAGGTTTAGCCTTTGAAACCTTAGGCCCTTGATGCAAAGAAACAATAGATTTCATTAATGTCATCGGAGACCGACTTATCGCGGAATCAGGGGATTCAAAATCTAAGAAATTCCTTTTTGAGAGGATTTCCCTTGCCATTCAACGTGGAAACGCTGCAAGCATTCGGGGCACTTTTCCAGATTCCGCATTATTATCGGAAATTTTCGCATTGTAAATTAAAAATGTTATTTTGTGTTAAATTTTAATAAATAATTACTTTCTGTTTTACACAATGATAACTTTCAATACATCATTAGATTCAGAAAAAAAAACCTTACCAGACCAAGCCTAAAAAACTACATATAATCTGTTTCAAAATCAAAAATCCACCACCTGTTGAATTATGTTGGCAGAAAAAAAGAAATCCCTAGAATAAGTTTCATTTTTTGGGTTGGCCCAACCTCCCGCCAAAATTTGACATTGAACTGTTGAGTTTATTTACGTAACACAAAATAATTATTATGTACAAAAAGGTGGTAGCTAACGTATCATCACTTTTGAGTGATGTAATAAAATGAGAATAAAAAAACACGATGATTAAGACCTAAAACAACTGTCAACAGTTTTCTTTCATAACCCCACTTTTTTCTGACACTTGCAAACACACTAAAAACAAAAGTTGGCGACGTTGTCGGTTGTATTTTCAAGGTAGAATGCAGTGTTGGTGGATTTTTGATTTTGAAAGATTATATGTCCATTTAAAAAAAAAGTTGACTATCGTTAGCTATTGAAGATTACGCCAAAAAAATACATTTTATGGCTGTCTAGTAGCGCTTGAAAAACCATATCTTTGATTTTTTTGCTCATTGAAATCGGGTAATAAATAAAAAAGTTATGGGTTGAGGCGTTTTTCATCAAACAGCCTGTATATGCCATTCACGATGTTTTGGCATAAGGGGAGGCCATGGAAAAAGTACATTTAAGTTGGCAGTAAAGCTGTCTGTTGAATTAGGTTGTGTTTTTCTAAGTTTGAGTTTATAAACTGCGTCATTGTCTAGTCTAGTGCATTGTTGTCAGTTTTACTAGTTTGCAATAGAACAATACACACATTTTTAATCCAATTTAACAAAACAGGAAACTGACTTGAACAGACTACAGAATAGTAGGGACCGGGACCGGAAGACGAAGTGGCTCCTGTTAATTTATGCACCACTTAGATAACCCACCTATACAGTGTCTTAACCAACCAGTTAGTAACTTCTCAATTAATTTTTCATTTTAACCAAAACATTCCTAGAACTAGATTGTATAAAATCTTGTACCTACTGATTAAGCCTTACTTTATTCGAATCTTTCTGCAAAATATTTACACACCGATCGTCTATGACACAAAAGAACAAAACTATTCAACTTCCATAATTTCATTAGAAAATTCTGAATCATTATTACCTGCATCAAAATCCCAATCAAATTCCGAGTCACATTCTCCTAATGAAATTATTAAAGGAAGAACGTTTTCAAATAAAAGATTTCCCATTAATTTTGCCCAATCTTCCGAAATAAATTCTTCACAATATCTAGAAAAATGTTAGCAAATTTCAGGCGTACATTTCAAAATAGACTCAAGCCATAAATTCACAACTCTATGGCGAAGTTATAATAGGTCTTACAAAGCCCCTGTGCCATTTCAATTGGGTCGTTGTTTCTTCCTTTACTATCCGTGCTACCTACGATTCAATTTATACACAAAAAAAAAACTTGACTTGACAGTCTAATACAAACACCATCAATACGTTTTAAAGTCGCTTAATTATGATTACGGTAAATTCGGCAACATGTTACGATCATTTTGATAGGTCCGCATGTCAGGCACTTTAGTGACAGCAGAGATGACAGAAATCAAACATGTATCCAACGTTAAAAAATGAAATCATAGCCTCCACTTATGTCAAAACATCATGAATGGTATATAGAAAACTAAACGCTAAAAGACAAAGAATTTTTAATAAGTTATTGAATTTGTGGAATTCATTTTGCTCCAGAAGATTTTACCAGTTGTGGAAGTCTAAGTCATAGTGCCTATCCCGAACAACCTGCTTTTGAAGGTAAATAACAGTCAAAGTCATAGGTTTGTGCCTTTGTATTTGTTAAACTGTATTTTCTCGTAAAAATAAATCAGTTTAAATATTAACTGAAATAAAAAAATTATAAAATTAAATTTTATAATTTTTTATAAAAATAAATCAGTTTAAATATTAACTGATATTGTTCTTATCAGAAAAAGTATCTATTAGGTGTAAATCCCCCATAAATACCTTCAATACAATTTAGTAAAATAAAACAATAAAATCCATTTTTGTTTCATTTTTTTTATACTTAGCCCCAAAAATGCAGAGGGCGCCCTTGTTTTATTTCAAACAAATTCCCTGAACTTTGCATTCTACAGGGTCTATCAAAACTGGCAGACCAAAATAATATGATGAAATCCTCATCTTCGGGTAATAATAGGAAACATATTCAAAAATATCCATCCTCATTGGATTTTAAAATAAGAACGTTTTTAATTGACCAATCGCGTGTAGATATAAAATTACCTTAAAAAATTATATTAGTAACTATCGAAACAAATTTGATTGTTGCAACGACATAATAATTGAATATTATGTCATAATAAATTCTTTCTGACAATTACAAAAGTCATTAAAAACGCTTAATGTTTACTTCTTCAGAAAATTTTGATATGCTTGTCTTATATGGACAGTGTGATGAGAATGCCACAGTTGCTGCTCAGGAGTACGCAGTTCGTTTTCCCAATAGGGAACATCCTAGCAGAAATACTATAACCAGAAAAATATTATAACCTAAAAACGTCCGTCATTCCACAAACAATGCAGATACCCAACAATGCATATGCATCATTTGAAAGGGCGTATCCGAGTTCCTCCTGGTGGTCACTTCTATACCTGGATAACCCTTTTTAACGGACGAGTTCCTCCCGAGGTTATCGGGGATCACTCGATAGGTAGTCAACGGGTGGTAGCCGGACTAGATTATAATGACGAGTATTTTGCTTGAAATTGGCAATAAATACACTGATGAGAGGGAGAAACAATTTTATTTACAAGGGTAAATTAAAATGACATATGTACATGATATGAGTATACAGTGAGTTTTTTTAAGACTGGCCATAGGGTTTTACATCTCCAACGTATACGGTTATCACCTATTACATAACTTTCTGGCTTGACGAAATTTTGCACCATTCACTACAAGTTTGCCTTTTTCACTCAGTTTCCATGGTGACGCTTTTAAAGAAATAATTAAACTAAAAATGTTACTTTGAAATGGGCCTATTTATAAGTGAGATTTACCCCTGCATCCCACCAAAAAAGAGATGGTTTTAATCATTGGTCGCAAGAAGTACGTATGTCTTCTTATAAAGAAATATTTAATTTAATATTTTAGGAAAGACAATGTAATTCCTAATTACCCCATCATTCTTATCACCAGTGTTAATCCCTTACCGTTCACTACCTGTCACAAGACCTGAAAATTTCTGACCGCCGGGAGGAACTCCGCTGCCGCCATTTGAAATGCATCCATAGTTACAAATAAAGCAGGAAAACTAATTTATAGGTAACTTAACATCAACAACAGGATTGGTCAGTTTAAATTGCTTCTTTCCTAATTACTATTTAAGATAGATTTTTTTAACATTTTTCCTATTATTCCCAGAAGATGATGAATTCACCGTATTATTTTGGTCCGCCAGTTCTGGTAGACCCTGTATATACGAAGTATATATTATATTATCTATGGGGCTCGGCTTACACAAAATAAACTATATAGAACGCAAACTCCCTATTAAATTTTTGGTCCTTGAAAAATGCGCCATCTGTTGGCTTGTGGACGGTGTTTCCTTGGCCTGCTTGATTTTAGAATGTAGGTACATATTATGATTTATATTTATAAATTTTATTTTATATATTTTCATTAATACTATCACAAAAAATTCTTTTCATACATTTTTTTTATTTTCAATCTTTTCTTATTGTTTTGTCACCGATGAGGATTTTCATCAGCGAATGTAAATTTATTTGAGTCGGGAAATTGAAACTCACTTTGCGCTGGTATTTGTTTATTTTGTGAACTACCGTCTGATCTGACCGAGTGCTGGGCTCGTAGTTGGTTTCTCAACCTACCCTCTGGACCCAGGTAAAATACGCGCAGGTACCTCCCCCTGCTCCGGGTAGGGTGAGTCAACGCTTTCACTTTTTTCCTAATTCATAATGGTAAAACATAATTCTTTAATCCTAAGACTAAACACTTATACATTTCGGCCGCATTTACAAATATTTTGTTTTTATACATTAAAGTTCTCGTGTCCTTACCACTTAAAATTAACTCAGAGTTAATTTTCAGCTACAACGACATCACGGTTTTCTTGGTTTAACCATGGCTGCCACATTTTTAAGGAACACACAAGACGAGAACTCAACGTCTACTGAGCGAAAAATACCTAAACGTTCTATAGGTACAGGGATATCTTGGATTTATTAATAATGAGTGATGAGTAATGACTAACAATTTTAAGGGAATGTCTTCACGTAAGTGTCAAATTCGGGTGCGAAATAGTGTGTTATTTAATATATTTTCTTGGGCATATTTTCTAGAAAAATGAAACCTACGTACATTTCTTACCTGGCATGTTTTGCAAACCTAATCTCCATATTTGATCAATTCTTTTTTTTTTGTTCGATATGCCCCGAGATGGAAATAACTCAATTGAAAGTTTTTAATAAAAAAAAAAAAAATCTGGAAAAACTAAATTAAAATAATTCGGGGAAAACTGAAAGTGCTTTTTTGTATGAACTCAGGATTCGAACGATGGATATGCGTAATTCTTTTTTTTGTTTGTTAGGGTTTTGGATAAGTTTTCGGAAAAAAATTCGGGACAATTACAAAGGAAAGTCGGAAAATTCGGACAAATTTAAAAAATTATAATGTTTGTATGGACTCTTGATCATAACTGACAATAGGAGCTACAGTTAATTTCAAAATTATAGAGTACACCTAATTTTCTACAGTGTAAAATGCACTTACATTTTTTGTCAATGATCAATGTCAATTTTGACAAACCAAATGCCTAATCTAACCGAAAACGCGAAAGTGCTCATTAGAAGATGGGTGGTCCATCCTAAGGGTAGCTCACTATTATAACATCGACAAGAGCACCGTGCAGAGGATAAAACACACTATTATGGTGTTCTAAAATATCAACGACATTTTATGTTGTCAAACTTACCTAACCTATATAAAAAATATGACACTTAAATTTCAAAAAGGCATCTTTACATGTGGAAAAAACTGTAATAAATTGACTTCTTGATTTTTGAGGTGTACTCGATAATTTTGAAATTAACTGTACATATTTGCTTGATGCTTTTTTTTTTGTTTTCAATTGAAAAAAACCCTGGAAAATTTGAAGAAAAATCTGGAAAAACGCAATCCAGTAAATTAAAATAAAATTACATTTGCTTTGTGTTGTTACGCGATCTGTCCCACAAATGTAGTAGTTGTTTTATTTCTATTCCAATTTATTTGCCTACATGCACAAATGTCATGTGACAGCTGATTGTGAAATTGGGAATCAAACCAATCGGATTGTTTACTTGAACATCGATCTTGCAATCGAAATCGAAATGTAAATATTGGGTGATTCAAAATAATTCAAAATAATGTGTAATGAACTTTTAAAAATCAAATGCACGCTTATGAAATGTCATACAAATGTCAACTCTATCCCATTCACACAGTTGCCACATAAATTTTCGTACATAGTTGCAATACTTATTCATAATCATTTTGAATCACCCAAGAAAACTGCTTGAGATTCATTGTGATTTCAACTTTAATGGAAGAAACAAATAATTAGTTTGGACATGAAATTCTGACTTAATTAAATTGTGACTTAAATTCTGGAACAATTCGATCACATTCCAGGCACATCACACATTTCCAACATTTCAGCAGTGTAGAATACTGCCGATAGAATTCATCTCCCATGTAAAATTCCTCATTTTTACTTTGTTTACACATTTCCAATAGCTTTTCACAAATTCACAAAACGATCACAAACAAATTTAGCTATTGAAATTTGGACAAGACAACGTCTGTCGAGTCAGATCTTCGCGATGTTATAATATTGGGTTACCCTCCGAATCGACCACTCTTCTAATTTGGAAAGAATGATACCACGTAAACGTCAAATTCGCCTGTCAACTCTGTCAAAGCTGACAACCGGAAATCAGAAATGCGTTTAGATCACAGTGGTACCAATTGTATTTATATTTCATGTACATAAAAGACATCGAATTTATTAGAATTGTAAACAAGTTTCATTTAATAACCGAACGAAAGTCAAACCGTATAAGATATAGCCAGTACTATTGATCTCAATGAATTGAAGTTGGAAGGTTGATTAGGATTGATTATGGCTAATCAAAATGTTACAAAAAAAAAAAAATTCAAATCGGTGAAGCCGTTTTTGAGTTTTAACGAGACTAACGAACAGCGATTGTAGGTGATACGAAGTTCACCGGGTCAGCTAGTAATTCATAAAATGCAAGTAAATAATTTTGCAGAATTTAAGGAGATGCTAGTACTTAATTAGCATATGCTTAGAAAATCATAGAGAGATAAGTTTCTACTACTGTCTATATTCATAAAATATCTCTTAAAATAGAGAAGTTACTCACAAAAATAAGCATATTGTAGTGACCCAGTTTAAAATTTAAAATTTTTAATTCCCGGTACCGCCACGAGAGCGCGCCAAATGGGAAGGTACTAGCGGCTAGACTAGGAACTAAGGGATGGGGTTGGTACTCTTGGCGAGTTGTGGAGGCTGTTGAAAAGCGGAAAGATAGGGGGGAGGAAACGGGCTCGCGCGGGCGGTTGAAGGGAGTAGGTCACTTTTGTTTAGTTTTTCGAAACAAACACACCTTGCGAAGAGCGATCCAAGTTTCTCAAATTTGTAAGTTAAATCCGAACAATTACACTACCGTCCCGGGTAGATATTTTGTGTCCCCGTGACGAATCCGGCAGTTTCTTTTTTATCCACACGGGTAATTATTTATCTCACGTTCGTTGTCCGTTGTTTTTGTTTTTTTTGGGACCAGGACCACGTGGTAAGGGTATGTTGTAGATTTCATCTTGTTGCATGCTGTTTCTTTAAGAAGCGCCCCTTTGTTAATTTTAAGCGTTATCCCTAAAGTTTCTCCCGGGAGGTTCATTTTTTTGCAATCTTGTAATCTTGAAAATTAGTAGCCGTCGTCCGAACCGCGTGCGTTCATTTTGTTTTTTTTTTCCACTAACATTTTCTAACGGCACCCGACCCGCCATTTTCGTTTTGTTTAATATTGCCAGCGAGTATTGTATTCCTCTTTTTTTAAAGCGTTTTGTTTTAGCGTTATTTAACCTCGCGTTTTGTTCTCTGTTATTCCCTCATTGTTTAATGTTGCGTTTTTGTTTTGCTTATGTTATCATTGTTTAATGTTGCGTTTTGTCTTGCTTATGTTATCATTGTTTAATGTTGTGTTTTGTTTTGCTGATTTTCTCATCGTTTAATGTTACGCTTTGTTCGATTGAATTAAACTCGGTTTTTGTCTTTCTTTGTGTTGTTGCTAGATTTCGGAAAAGTTAAAGTAAAATGTTGTAAGTACGATCACATGGGGGCTAGGTGACATTCAGGAGGTCGGGGGATTGTTTAGTCAAATTTCCGTGGGGGCGACGGTTATGTAGGACCGTATAACGGAGGTGGTACAAGTTCTGCTGTATGCGACTCTGAGAAGCTGACGTGAAGTCCCCGTCGCAGTTATAGGGATCTCGGGAGTTTGTCCGGAAACGGTTGGTTGGGGAAGGTGGAACAAGTTCTGCTCTATGCGACTCTGAGAAGCTCATCGTACAACCCCGAACGCTTATATCACTCGGAATTGGTCGGTTCACAGTAGTCCGACACGCGATACCCCGAGTACCTATAAATGTCGCTGCTTTTAAGACGATTCAGATTTTTCTGGGTCCCCTCGCGGCCGAAAGTTTGTTACCTCCAGCTCTAAGTTCCCGTTGGCGTACCTTGTCCGCGTAGTTTCAAATAACCATTGTTTTTGTCATTAGTCTAATTGTGAAATATGAGTAATACCTGGGATACGGTTTTTGAAGAGGGTTTTTCATCCGTCCCTGTCTGTAATAACTGCTTTATAATTTGTTTACTTGTTTTGCAAGCTGTAACTGTCATTTTGTCTGTCATGTGCCCGTTTTTCTGTTATTTTAAATATTGTTGCATCCATCTAGTCGTTTATCTTTGTGATGTACTCAACTAGTTAATTTCTCGTACTTCGTCAAACTTAATTTCTGTCCTATGTATTCGTTTCAATTTCTTTTTCATCAAAGTTATTACAGGCATTTTTAATAAAAGGTATTTTGCGTCCCTCACATGTGTGTTTTATTTGCGGCACTCTTCCAACTGGAACCCTCATCGTTTGCATTTCGAACCTTTTTTTTTTCGCCAAAAGAAAGACACAACGTAGGGCTCCTCCGATTCGATGACGATCACGACCACATTTGTTACCGTTTTGCGCAGGTTCAAATATTTGGCGGAAAAAGTAATGTATACAAATCATTACAGAATTGGTGCCGTGACCAGGATGCAAATTGCGTGAGATCCTTGTGAAGAGAGCCGAGTTTACGTTTTCGTTTCTTTGTTTGTCTGTTTTGTGCCTGTTCATGTACTCACCTCGCAGGGGGCGCAGATTCCCCTTGTGTGTGTTTTGTTGTAGAGGAGGACCACGATGGAAGCCGGACGTAGACGCGGAAGAGGAAGGGTGCTTAGACCCAGGGGTAGGGCCCCAGCCACCCCGCGGAACCGTGCACGACCACGAGAGGATGACACCACGATAGCGCTGTTACGCCAACAGCAGGAAATCATGGCGCAGATGGTGGAGCAACAACGACGCACGAACACGGTGATCGAGCTACTTGCGGCGAGACTCGTCCAGGTACCAGAGGCAGAAGCCCGTGCCCCTACACCACCGCCGATTGAGGTCCGACCTCCGACACCGGCCCCACCAGGACATGAGGTACCTGAGCCACAGGGGGAGCTTGTCGTGCCACCACGTACTCCCGACCGAGCACCGGACCCGGAAGCCCAGCCAGAAGCCGCGGATTGGCGTCGAATTGCACTTGCAATGGCCACCAGCGCAGCGAAAGCTGCAGGACGACGTCCAACTTTTGCAGGTTTGGACACGGAGAACCCGGCCGAATTCTTGGAGGAGTATGAGCGGTACTCCACGGACGCCCAGGTACCTCCGGAGAAGAAGTTGTCGGAGGCAATCCGATGTCTCCGCCAAACAGCGGCCCGTTGGGCAAAGTTCCACCAAGGTAAGTGGCGAAGCTTTCAGGAATTTAGCGTCGAATTTTTAGCTACCTACTGGTCGGCGGGTCGACAACTGGCGGTTCGAGCGCGGGTTTTAAGCCAGCGCTACAACATGGCCAAAGGAGACTCGATGGTGGACTTCTTCATGGAGCAGGCCACCCAGTTGCGCACACTGACACAGCCCATTCCGGAGTGTGTAATGGTGGAGGATTTGATGCGTCTCTTTCCGGAGAACATCTCGCTGCTGTTCAAGTCGGAAAAGCCACGCGGCGAGAGGTCAATCCAAGAGGCCCTGGATTTCCTGGAGCGCCAGTCTGTGCTACATCCTCCAAAACGTCCACGAACGGAGTTTGCCTCACCAAACCGAACGTGGGAGGCACCACATCGGGCAGGACCGACACCACAAGCGCCACCACAAAGGATGGTTGCGTCTGCCGCCATCGGAGAGACGGAAGGGGCGTTCAACCCATTCTCGGTGCCACCTCCGGGTCACTAGTGGGGTAACGATGGCAGAGCGGGAACGAGAGGTGTTCCCCTGATTGTTCCGGCGATAGGAGAAAAAGAAAAAGGGTAACTATAACATTGCCAACCTAAAGTTGTGTCATACGAAAGCATGAGTCTGCCTTAAATGTTCTATTCCATGTACCACGGACCTCGGGGGCGTCGTCAAGGATTGTTACCCCCCCTGCAGCCGGCCAAAACGACACCGACACCAACGCGACTACACACCACAACACGACAACCAGCCATAGCATCACTTTAACGTCCAAAAATTTGTAAACTGCGCCACCGTTTTAAAGCGTCTTCAGTCACTTCCACATTTTTTTTCGTTCCGAAGAAGCTTGGGGGCGTGTGTAGTGACCCAGTTTAAAATTTAAAATTTTTAATTCCCGGTACCGCCACGAGAGCGCGCCAAATGGGAAGGTACTAGCGGCTAGACTAGGAACTAAGGGATGGGGTTGGTACTCTTGGCGAGTTGTGGAGGCTGTTGAAAAGCGGAAAGATAGGGGGGAGGAAACGGGCTCGCGCGGGCGGTTGAAGGGAGTAGGTCACTTTTGTTTAGTTTTTCGAAACAAACACACCTTGCGAAGAGCGATCCAAGTTTCTCAAATTTGTAAGTTAAATCCGAACAATTACACTACCGTCCCGGGTAGATATTTTGTGTCCCCGTGACGAATCCGGCAGTTTCTTTTTTATCCACACGGGTAATTATTTATCTCACGTTCGTTGTCCGTTGTTTTTGTTTTTTTTGGGACCAGGACCACGTGGTAAGGGTATGTTGTAGATTTCATCTTGTTGCATGCTGTTTCTTTAAGAAGCGCCCCTTTGTTAATTTTAAGCGTTATCCCTAAAGTTTCTCCCGGGAGGTTCATTTTTTTGCAATCTTGTAATCTTGAAAATTAGTAGCCGTCGTCCGAACCGCGTGCGTTCATTTTGTTTTTTTTTTCCACTAACATTTTCTAACGGCACCCGACCCGCCATTTTCGTTTTGTTTAATATTGCCAGCGAGTATTGTATTCCTCTTTTTTTAAAGCGTTTTGTTTTAGCGTTATTTAACCTCGCGTTTTGTTCTCTGTTATTCCCTCATTGTTTAATGTTGCGTTTTTGTTTTGCTTATGTTATCATTGTTTAATGTTGCGTTTTGTCTTGCTTATGTTATCATTGTTTAATGTTGTGTTTTGTTTTGCTGATTTTCTCATCGTTTAATGTTACGCTTTGTTCGATTGAATTAAACTCGGTTTTTGTCTTTCTTTGTGTTGTTGCTAGATTTCGGAAAAGTTAAAGTAAAATGTTGTAAGTACGATCACATGGGGGCTAGGTGACATTCAGGAGGTCGGGGGATTGTTTAGTCAAATTTCCGTGGGGGCGACGGTTATGTAGGACCGTATAACGGAGGTGGTACAAGTTCTGCTGTATGCGACTCTGAGAAGCTGACGTGAAGTCCCCGTCGCAGTTATAGGGATCTCGGGAGTTTGTCCGGAAACGGTTGGTTGGGGAAGGTGGAACAAGTTCTGCTCTATGCGACTCTGAGAAGCTCATCGTACAACCCCGAACGCTTATATCACTCGGAATTGGTCGGTTCACAGTAGTCCGACACGCGATACCCCGAGTACCTATAAATGTCGCTGCTTTTAAGACGATTCAGATTTTTCTGGGTCCCCTCGCGGCCGAAAGTTTGTTACCTCCAGCTCTAAGTTCCCGTTGGCGTACCTTGTCCGCGTAGTTTCAAATAACCATTGTTTTTGTCATTAGTCTAATTGTGAAATATGAGTAATACCTGGGATACGGTTTTTGAAGAGGGTTTTTCATCCGTCCCTGTCTGTAATAACTGCTTTATAATTTGTTTACTTGTTTTGCAAGCTGTAACTGTCATTTTGTCTGTCATGTGCCCGTTTTTCTGTTATTTTAAATATTGTTGCATCCATCTAGTCGTTTATCTTTGTGATGTACTCAACTAGTTAATTTCTCGTACTTCGTCAAACTTAATTTCTGTCCTATGTATTCGTTTCAATTTCTTTTTCATCAAAGTTATTACAGGCATTTTTAATAAAAGGTATTTTGCGTCCCTCACATGTGTGTTTTATTTGCGGCACTCTTCCAACTGGAACCCTCATCGTTTGCATTTCGAACCTTTTTTTTTCCGCCAAAAGAAAGACACAACGTAGGGCTCCTCCGATTCGATGACGATCACGACCACATTTGTTACCGTTTTGCGCAGGTTCAAATATTTGGCGGAAAAAGTAATGTATACAAATCATTACAATATCCTTATAAAATCACAAGTCTGCTATTCATTAGACTTATAAGTCAATTGACTAAACTAGGCTATGCTTGTCATACCAAAAAATCAAAGAACTTATATGATGTAAGTATCTGCTCATAAGGGCAAGCATCTGTTTATGAATATCGATTCAAATATGTACTTTTACATTGAACCGATACTTTTAACTAAATACTGATGCTTATAAGTAGGTAGATACTCATTTTTATGAATATCACCCATTAAGTCTTTTCGTTTTCAAGATAAAAATAATTGAAAATTTGGTAAATTTGCTGTACGGTTGCCTTAAAAAAAAAACGGGAACTGTCAGAAAAAGTTCTGTCAGATTTTATTAAATTTTTATAGTTTGAAACGACATTTTAGAATTTAGGTTAAAAAACTGTACTTATGTGTCAGAAATACTACTGTCAAACAGACACAAATTGACAAATTAAATTTCCAATTCACATTAGGTCAAATTTCATTTCCCGTTTTTTTTTGAAGCCAACTGTACGCTAGTGAGTTAATCGGGTTTAAAAAGATGTGTTTCATATCGAAGGCACATCTAATTACAATTTTCTTGGTCACCCGACATATCCAATGACAGATTGTTGACAAACAGAATTATACAGTTTAATAACCATGTGGACAATTCGGTGAAATGTACAGGTTTTCATAAATGATTCATGCATCAGGTGTGCCATGTATTTAAATGGAGATACAGCCTTCTTGTGACACGAATCATTTATGAAAACCCGGTATAAGTCGTGCCAAAATCAAATAACCACCAACTGTGCATTCTACCGAGAAAATCAACCGGCAACGTTGTGTAATTAGATTTTATTGGTCTATTATCCTAGTAATATCAAAATTACCATTAGTACGCTTAATTTAATTTTGTTTTCACCAACTTAATTCAATAGGTAGTGGTTATTTGGCGAGCGAACGTTACCAATGTTAAAGTGTTTTACCTCAATGTCCAACATCAACATCATAAGTAAGTAGTACTTACTTATGATGTTGTCTCTGGAACATTTTTGTTTTCATGTTACGAATCTCTATCGTTGGAAATATGTAGTGTAGTAAATTGAGAAAATCAAAATTTAAAAGTAGATAAGCCAAGACTTGTATATTTTACTATTTATTTATTTATTTATTTATTACTATACGAGTATTTTACTATTTACTATACAGGTGTCTCAAAAATGGCGCCCAATCTCTTGAGTGGTTAAGATATTTGAAGAGTTAAGTTAAATTTCGTTGTGAAATTTTTTTTCCTTTGGCTAGTTTTCAAGTTATACAGAATTTGAAGTAAGCAAATGTGGCAACATCGGTTGGTATGCACAATCAACTAAAACTAAACCAATTCTCCTTTGAGAAAAAATATTCAGTAGTAAGAATGCATGGCAACAAATAATTGTTGACTGTGATTATTATCGGTGAACAATGACAAATAATAAACTTGACATTTTAAAGAATTTGAAGTTTTTAATTCAGAATTTAATTATAATAAATGCTCAAAATTATATCCATTAACGCTTAAGCAAGCATGGGCTCTTCATTGAATATTTTGTTGTACATTTTCTAGCATCTCCACCGTTACGGTAGCAGCAGCAGCATTAATCCTGTCGATCAGAATTTCTACCGTTTCGGGTACAGTCTGGTGCGTTTCTCCATACATCTGCCCCCATAAAAAGAAATCCAGTGGAGTTAAGTCGGGAGACCTTGCTGGCCACGCCACTGGACCACCTCTTCCTATCCAACGGTTTGGATAACTTTCATTTACCCATGTTCTCACAGGAAGCGCAAAATGCGGTGGAACACCGTCCAATTGCAGCCACATGTTTATCAGAGTGGCTAGAGGAATGTCTTCCAAAAGATTTACGAAGTCGTTGTTTAAAAAATTTAGAAAATTTTGGTGATTTAGTCTGTGGGGTAAAATACATAGGCCTAATAAATGACTCCCTATAATACCAGCCCAAACGTTCACACTGAATTTGTGTTGATGGCTACTACTACGGAAAAGTCGGGGGTTCTGAACTGCCCAGTAGTGATTGTTGTGATAACTAAAAACTCCATCTCTCGTGAACGTTGCTTTGTCTGTCCATAAGACTTTGCTTATGAAAGCAGGGTTCTGTTGGTTCTGATTCAACAACCAATTGCAGTATCGAGCTCTGGGTTCCTAATCACCTTTATGTAAGGCCTGCACTCTTCTGTAGTGAAACGGATGAAGGTGCTCACTTTTCAAGATTTTCCCCACAACACTATGATGAACTCCCAAGGTTCGTCCAAGTTGTCTAGTGCTCCTCTCTGGAAACGTGTCAATTACCTGAAGTACTTGTTCTTCTAGTTGAGTGTTCTGGTCGTTCTTGGACGTCCACCGTCATGATTATTGTTGTCAATGAACTGCCCCGTTTCATGGAGCCGTTGGTCCAATCTCTGAAAAACTTTTCTGTCCGGATGTCGTCAATGTACAGTCGTTGACCAAAATAAAATAGGACAAAGTAAATTTCGATTGTGTAATTCGATATTTTTGCGAAATCCATCTCTTAGGAAACAAAAATGTCAAAAATAAAAAAACAATTCTGATAAGTGTCATCATTCGACAATATTTCAAAAACTCACAATCATTCAACTGAACATAGTGACAATGACGAGATGACAAGTGAAAAAACATAACCTAACTTTTTGTAAATCAATTGTCAAGTCAAATCAAGTTGTTATCTGAGACACATACGTCTCAGTTACACTACACAAATCTTTGAATTGTGAAACTGTCTAAGGTAACACTTTGTCCTATTTTATTTTGGTCAACGACTGTACGTAATGCGCGGAATATTCTGCGGCTGCAGCAGCATAGTTCCCGTGACAGCTACCAAGAATAAGGTACATGTAACAGTACTTTACCAGACCTCTATTCTTTAAGACCCTTAGGAGATTGGGCGCCATTTTTGAGACAGTCTGTATATTATTTTAATTAGTTTTTTTGTATTGACATGAAATTAAATTTTCAGATTATAAAATCAAAATGCAAAATTCCCGGTCGCCCCTTGAATCATCCCAGTTGCGAAAGAAACGATTTAGAAAAGTACTATTTTTGTTCGACACTGTCAGAATTTGAGAATTTTCGTGAAACATCAACAACAAACAATAAAACCCAGTCTTCCATATGGTGTACAACACGGTTAAACTAAATCATCCTCGGAATCCGAATCATACTACATATATTTTTAAATTGCCAAATAAGGAAATTCAAAATTATTAAACTGAAACAACAAGTGATGCCAACATACAGGTGTCCCAAAAATGGCGTACTAACGGTGCACTACGGTGTAGAAGAGACTACCGTAAACGTCAGAAAAATGTTTAAAAAATTCTATTGGACTTAATTGGTGATTTGGCGGTCCTTGAAAGTGGCACTTAACAGGAAAATTATTTTGAAATATATGTATTAAATTGTCATGACAGCTACCTCTAATCGTACATATTATCACAAAATACAAGATTACTCACTACCAATATCTAATCCTGCACAATAGTGAATTTAGAAGCTTTGGAAATCGAAAAAATTATTTTAAATCCACTACGGTAACATTGCTAGGTAATGATGTACGAGTACATCTTTGTTTACACTGTATTACCGTTAATAATAAAAATAATAATAATTAATTTTTTTGTCTGAAAAATTTTTTCCATATTTTTTTCGTGTACATTTAAAGCTCCTGGATACGGTAGTAAGTAGTTAGTACGCCATTTTTGGGACACCCTGTATTGTCATATTGACAGCACGGATGTCATTGAAAACGACTATAATCAAGGCTGTCTCTATTTTAAAATAGAGACCGCCTTGCTATAATACACAAAAAGTGGTGGGGCGAAAACAAAACAAAACAAGATTATGCCGATATCTTCAACACATCTTTTGAGAAAATCAAAATTTAAAAGCCAAGACTTGTATATTTTACTATTATTTTAATTAATTTTTTTGTATTGACATGAAATTAAATTTTCAGATTATAAAATCAAAATGAAAAATTCCCGGTTGCCACTTGAAATATCCAGTTGCGAAAGAAACGATTTGGAAAAGTACTATTGCAAGGACTGCAATTTTGAAACCGATCTTGTGGTAATTTTAAAGCAACATTTCAAGGAATATCACAGAAAGAACACTGACTGCGCGCAAGATCAACCAAAAAATGACACTCTTGTAAAAAGCTACATTTGTCAGAAATGCTCGTTTGAAACATATTCCGTTTTAATGTGGATTAAACACTTGGATGGTTCATGTTTTAACTCAAAAGAAGAACGTGAGAACGTTAGTGACGCAGAGTGGTACCCATGCGAATGTGATTCCTTTATGACAAAGGAGGCAACAGTTTTGGAAAATCAACAGGCCGCAAAGCAGCCACTTCACCACTTCCAGTGGTATAGTTGTGATAAATGCGAATTTAAGACGAAATATAAGGGCAACATTAAAAATCATAACACAATTCATCTCTCAGCAAATGCGATCCAGTGGTTTAATTGTGATGAATGCGAATACAAAACGAAATTTAACAAATGCATTAAACGACATAAGAAAATTCATTTGTCAGCAGATGCTGTCCAGTGGTATAGCTGTGATAAATGCAAATACAAAACGATATATGAGGACAACTTGAAAAAACATAACACAATTCATCTCTCAGCAGATGCAATCCAGTGGTATTATTGTGATAAATGCGAATACAAAACGAAATATAACAAACACATTAAACGACATAAGGGAATTCATCTCTCAGCAGATGCTGTCCAGTACTATTGCTGTGATAAATGCAAATACAAAACTATATTTGAGGACAACTTTAAAAGACATAACACAATTCATCTCTCAGCAGATGCCATCCACTGGTATAGTTGTGATAAATGCGAATTTAAAACGAAATATAAGAGCCACATTAAAAATCATAACACAATTCATCTCTCAGCAGATGCAATCCAGTGGTATAATTGTGATGAATGCGAATACAAAACGAAATTTAACAAATACATTAAACGACATAAGAAAATTCATCTCTCAGCAGATGCTGTCCAGTGGTATAGCTGTGATAAATGCAAATACAAAACGATATATGAGGACAACTTGAAAAAACATAACACAATTCATCTTTCGGCAGATGCAATCCAGTGGTATTATTGTGATGAATGCGAATACAAAACGAAATTTAACAAATACATTAAACGACATAAGAGAATTCATCTCTCAGCAGATGCTGTCCAGTGGTATTACTGTGATAAATGCAAATACAAAACGATATATGAGGACAACTTTAAAAAACATAACACAATTCATCTCTCAGCAGATGCCATCCAGTGGTATAGCTGTGATAAATGCGAATTTAAAACGAAACATGAGGGCAACTTTAAAAAACATAACACAACTCATCTCTCAACAGATGCAATCCAGTGGTATTATTGTGATAAATGCCAATACAAAACGAAATATAACAAAGATATTAAACGACATAAGGGAATTCATCTCTCAGCAGATGCTGTTCAATGGTTTAGCTGTGATAAGTGCGAATATAAAACGAAAAGAAGCGACCATTTAAAACAACATAAGAAAAAGCATCTGTCAGCAGATGCTGTTCAATGGTTTTGTTGTGATAAGTGCGAATTTAAAACGAAACGAAACCATTGCCTAAAACAACATAAGAAACGTCTGGTTTGTCTAAAACCAAAAGTATAGTCTTCCCATTTCTAATTTGGTTTTACTACCAACCCTGTTGTCAGGGAGTTAAATACCCCGACAATAGGCAACTACCGCCATAAATCCTAGGACTGTAAAAGAAGGTCTGTTGTCTGACCAGGTTACAATATCTTCACTATTGCCAAAACCAGAACCCCAGCCCCTAATAATTACAATTGCACTGCCATAAAACCAAATTATAAATGGGAAAACTTTACTACCTAAAAACAACGTTGAAGAAAGACTCAAATAACTGGTCATATCATTTCCAAACAATATATCATGTCATCAAATGAAACCCTTGACTGAGTACTGTAGGGGTTGAAAAAAGTAGCAGTGTAAAGTCTGAATTTCCTGCCGTTTGACATGAATGACATTGACCCACGTAGATACAATCAGTGTTGTAAAAATACCGGTAATTTTTGTTTGGGTAATATTACCGGTTTTATTACGGTTTTTTTTTTGGTAATTTTGGGTAATATTTGTTAAAACATCGCAATTAGTAATAAGAGTTCCAAAAATATAAATTGTATGTACAGTGCGACACTAAAAATTTACACATTCGATCGAAATTTGAAAAATTTTACTCTGTAAATTAACTTTTTATTAAAGACGTTGTTGTCGGCATCATCGACTACGTCAATTTTGACAAATCATAGGCACGTACCAAGTGTTAAAATGACTAATTTTAAATAATATGCAACAATATAATATCACCCCTTTTTTCATTTTTTGTCTTTTTGTTTCTCCATTGTACATTCAATGAGTTTTATTCCCTACACCACTGATTCAAATTATTTTAGTGACATTTTATAAATACCGGCGACTGTCAATTTTAGCACAAATTTACAAAGTCAAAATTTTTCATTTGTCGAAGTTTCTCACTTTTCACTAGCCGCAACTGTACCTAAAGTTGACTCAAGTTGCAAAAAACCAATTTGGATTTGCAACAGCAATTTTATGGCATTAGTCATTTGAAATTACTTTAAAACTGTACTTATATGGGAAATATTCAATCCAAACTATGATTTTCAGGTCTCTTTGTGCCTTTGTTTGGTTAAAAAATATTGAAAAAGTGCTGTTGCAAATGAAAAGTGTTTTTTTGCAAGTTGAGTAGACTATAAACACTTAAACTCGGTACAAGTTGCAAAGACACTTGTCATTTGCAACAGCACTTTTACGGCATTAGTCATTTGAAATTACTTTAAAACTGTACTTATATGGAAAATATTCAAGCCAAACTATGATTTTCTGGTCCCTTTGTGCTTTTATTTGGTTCAGAAATATGAAAAAAATGCTGTTGCAAATGACAAGTGTGTCTTTGCAACCTGTACCGAGTTTAGTATTTTACAAACTTTGCATATAAATTTGGATATCTTTCCCTGGCGCTTTGTTTCGGCAAAATAATTTCTGATTTCCGATTTTTTACGCATGATGCGAGAATGTTGGAATTGGAAATTGGAACCAATAATTCAAATTTCAGAATTTAGATCATCAGTCATCACCAGAGACCGGCGGAAAAAGGTTTTCGCCTCCCACCACTCTAGTACAATGGCTTGGTAGCTTTGAGTTCGCCAAATGAATTGTTTGCGTGTCAATTGCGAATTCGAAAATTATATCTCGGACGAGTAAAACCAATTTTTGATTTTGTCAACACAGAATTGAACAATGTTTCTTGTTTATATGAGAATGAGGATGACGAAGAAAGCATTTAAAATAGGTAAGTTTTAGCAAAAATACAAAGTTCCGGGTTATTTCTGCTCGTCGAATAAAAAAATTATTTTCTCAAAAAGTACACGGGCTATCGACTTAATTCTTTTTTTGAAAACTTTTCCAATATCTTAGTTACATTTGACTCGCTGCATGTGTATGGAAATTTTCAATATTTCACATGGGTCCCAGCAGAGTGAAGTTTATGATGCGCATTTTTGATTAATCGAAATTCATTAATTATTTTTTTCAAAACTATCGATATTTGCAAAATTTTCAATTCACTGTTGGAAGCGCTCTACTTTTTAGTATAAATATACAGAAAATCAAAATTATAGCTTCAATAGTTGAATTAACACAGCGTTAAATGTTACGAAAAACGTAGTTTTTCGGACTACATCTCAACTACGTAGTTATAAAAGCCGTTTTCAAAGTTTGGTCCTATTAAAAAAGTTGTAGATGACCATTCCTTATGCCCCAAAATGTCCCCTACAAGATAGGATATGTCTCATTTAGTTATACCTTTGAATAACTAATTCATAATTGCAGTCCGATTTTACTCCACTAATAGGGTATTGTGGTGGGAGTTATTCGCTAGCGTTTGACCATTTTTCGCCGGTCTCTGGTCATCACTCATCAAGTGCGTCTATCGATATTTTAAAACGACCTTTTGCTTCCTTCAGTGGTTTATTGTCGGCTAACAAAGATTGTCGTAAAAGTGGTGAGTAACCGGTCCTCAATAATCCGCAGGTACCATCGAGAGTTTTTGTTACAGGGTAGGTAAATAATGAGACCATCATAAACGACCCAAAATGTTAACTAGTGTTTAAAAAGTCGTTTCAAAATATCGATAGACGCACTTTCACTCTCAATCATACAGCATCAGATCAGATTTGTTTGAAGATAGAGGGCACCATCTTCAAAATTACCGAAAGTATTGAAACTTACCGTAAATTACCGTCACGTTACCGGTAATAAAGCCAAAATTACCGAAAGGGATGAAACTTACCGTATATTACCGTAATATTACCGGTACTTTACCAGTAATAAAACTGACTCCCAACACTGGATACAATCGTTTGTTGTTTTTTAAACTTGATCTTTTGTGGTCTGCCAGTGCTTTCCAGAATTTCAATAGTTTGATTTTCGGCTTTTTCAAAACCTTACTAAGCTGTGTTTAAACTGGTTTGTTACGAGAGAAATTTTCATGGTCGAAAGGAAAAAAAAATTGATGGCAACTGGGAATATTCTGTCAATGAATGTTTTGAGGAGGTCCATGTACAAATTCTGATTGGTGCAATTAAAGAAATGTCCTCAGGAAGTAATTGAGAATTTTCAATAAATAGTGGAAGATTCACCTTGAACTTCGATTGGGCATTTCTCACAACATGCTGATCTTTCTGTTGGAACTTGTCATAAAATTTTAAGAGAAGACCTGCATTTATTTCCATATCGGCTCACCTGTCTTGAGCAGTTACATGTCAATGACTTTCCCCAAAGATTAAACTTTTGTCGATGGTTTTTGAATACAATGGTTGATGCATATTTTCATTTGTCAGGCTACGTAAATTTACAAAATTGAGAATGTGGCGTTCACAAAATCCACATTTCTTTGCTGAAGCTCCACATCCACATTACCCCCCAAGAAATTGGAGTTTGGGCTTCTATTCGCCAACGTAGGATCATTGGCCCATATTTTTTCCAAGTTAGGTTACTGTAGACGTTTGTTACTCATTTTATTATCTCAAACATATTTGCAAGCAACATCAATGGAGAAAGATACCGTGTTGACATTTTAGCACATTTTTAAATGAGCTTCATGATGATCATGGCCTCCCAGATCGAAAGAGTTCAGTGTTTTGAAGAGAGCAGCACATTAAGGGACTTGGAGGATTGCCTATCCTCAGTAACATAACCTTAAAAAATGGACAGTGTAAGGTTAGAACAGTAAAAATAATTAATTTTGGAATTTCACTGTGAGAATGACAAACTTCTGTTCATTTTTTTTATACATAATTATCTAAAAGTCGATCAATAAATTGACAAATGTTTTTTATTTCTCAAATTTAGGCGCCTACTGTAAAGTCTCCATGATTGAAAAATAAAGGGAACTACTATAGGGGATGTCATGGGATGTCCATTAATAGTATTTTACAAGAAGTATTGTACAATTGTTTTTGTAATATCTCTACGATTCGTTCACAATTTTCTTTTTGAAATACATTTTTTTCAACGCCATCGAAAAAGCCGAATGATTTATAAGTGTGCCGAGGACGTCGTCATGTCAACCGTTTGTGAAAAAAAAATGTTTCAATGTTGTTTGTTCAGATTTGTTCAACGCTTAACTTTCCGTTGAAAAAAATGAAAAAAATCGCAATCAAGATATTCCCGATGTCCGGAAGTGAGATCATGGTTATTGCCTGCAAAATCGCGCTTGTGTTAGTGTTAAAATTGTGAAGCATTGTCTTCGATCTTGTCTACATTTGCTACTGTTTGTCAGATTTGTTCAACACTTAATTTTCCAATAAAAAATTGCGATCAAGATATTCCCGATGTCCGGATGGCCGCAGAGCAAGTGAGGTGATCGTTATACCCTGCAAAATCGCGCTTGTGTTGTTGTTAAAATTCGGAAGCATCATCTTCGATCTCGTCTACATCTGCTAGTGACATACGGATTTCGATTAATTCAAGGTGTGTCCTATAACATTAAACATTAATTATTGTACCAATTGTAAAAAAGTTGAAAAATAAAGTTTAGATCTACGTTGCTATAGGTATTTAGTCATTCATAACGGCCGCTCTCGCTCATAACGGACTCCGGCCGTTATGAGGTTGTTTATTTACATGGTGACAAACAGTCCGAAAAGCTACCTTTAACAACTAGATATTACAAATATACATTTAAAAATAGACATTCCGACGATGCGGCGTGCTACAACCTTACATTGCCCATTATTTAAGGTTATGTTACTGAAGATAGGCAACCCTCCAAGCCCCTAAATGTGCCTGAAACCAGCTAATGCGACTGGTCTTATAAGAGACTTGATCTCTTTCGATCTAGGAGGTCATGATGATGATGAGCTAATTAATGGGTATTTCCAACAAGACGGCACAACATCGCATGCAACTGGCACTACAAGTTTTTTGTCAAATTTCTACACGAACAGGCTTATTTGCCGAAATGCACCCAATAACTGGCCTCCCAGATCTTGTCATCTCACATTGTGCGAGTTTTTTTTTTTGTATCCATATAACACCCCTCATAAATAATCTGACAGGACTTCAAGACAGAATACTGATGAAAATGAATCAAATCAATGAAAATCCAATGGTTCTTGAACATGTCGTCAGAAATGGAGTTAGAAGACAGGCTACACTAAGTTTACAAGAGGGTGCACATTTTCAGAATTTATCTTGAATTGTATGAACTCTTATTTATGTTAAGTTGTGCTTTGTTTAGATCGAAAAACTTTTCCAGCTATTAATTTACCAAAAAATTCTCCACTTCTCAAAATTCATAAAATCTTGCTTGAAATTATCTGTAGATACATGTTTGGTATTTATCATTTCTGGTATTGTGGATCGTTATCCGATTTTAAAACGGACAATTTATCTGGTGAACCACTGGAAATGCTATGTATATGTGTACGTGCAGTTGTTGACCACAGTTTTGGCATTTCAAAGTTTCGTTTCATGGGTATCATCATATGCATTGATATAAATGAATTCTCAGACATTGTGCTTGCAAATGCCGTAACTGTAACACCAGATCTGTTTAATTGGCACATAATTGAACATGTTTGTTTTCAGCAAAGGAGACCCTTAGATATTTATTTCGAGAATTGGAATCGTTAGTTATTCTATTTTTAGTGAAAAACATTGCACGAAGAGCAAATACAGAAAGATTTTTTGTTTATAAATCTTAGATTAGCTGTCAACGTGATTTACTCGTAATTACAACACTTTAAAAAAGCAAAAACGCCTTCCCAGGCCAGGATTTTATTTGAACGCCCGATAGATCAGTGTCAAGTGGTTTCATTGTGACGAATGTAATTTTAAAATAAGTACAGAAACAATTTAAAGTCATAAGAAATAAAAAGAATAATTTTAGTGTTTCAATTATCAATATGTTTATGTCTATGAGAAGATATGATTTAAAACAATACGCCTTCCATTTTATTTTTGTTAGCAGGGTTAGTGTAGAAAACGGACTTCTGCGTTAGCAAAGCACTTGTACACCAACCCTGAAGTGTAACTAATAAATTGTTTATTTTCTATTTCTCTATTTTTTGTTTTGTATAGATTAATGCGTGTTATATAAATTTCTGTTTTTATGATTATTATTATTTGAATATACCTATCACCTCTATTGCTATGGACTAATTTATTTGTGACAAATGTCGGCATAAATGCAAAAGCAAATATCATTCGAAGGACACCCCAAACTACATACAGGGTGTCCCAAAAATGGCGTACAAACTACTTACTACCTTATCGAGGATGCTTAAAATGTACATGAAAAAAATATGGAAAAAATGTTTCCGACAAAAAAATAAATTATTTTTTTCTAATTTTGACATATAAAGTGACACTTTTCAAAATTAATTGAGGTTGGGAAACGTCACACTTTTCGTAACTAGTTACGAAAAGTAAAATCTTTCCTAACTGGTTAGGAAAAATTTATTGTATCATCAATTTGACACTGTCATATTTTTTGTTTTTAAGCAAAATAACCGTGCCTACTTACCTACTTGATATTTTAACACAATAATAATTTATTATTAATGAAATTCATTACTTCGTTTAACGTTTGAAGAAACTTTTTTTTTGTCAAAATTAGAAAAAATCTTGTATGTAACACTTTAGGAAATGCAATTTTGTGTAACTCGTGTGATTTTGCGGGATCTCGCTGCGCTCGTCCCGCAAATATTCCACTCGTTACACAAAATAACGCATTTCCTAACTGGTTACATAAATAGCTATTATTATTATTATTAACGATAATACAATGTAAACAATGATATATTCATACATCATTACCTTGCAATGTTACCGTAGAGGATTTAAAATAATTTTTTCGATTTCCAAAACTTCAAAATTCTCTATTATGCAGGATTTGGTTTAAGAGACCAGGGCTTACTTTCAGCCATCTAATGACAGGTTAATTATTTTTTTAATTCATTTAATAAAAAAAGATGGTGAGATTCTTTCTGCTACGATTGGTATAAATCAGATATTGATAGTGAGTGATCTTGTACTTTGTGATAATATGTACGATGAGACGTAGCTGTCATGACAATTTTATACATATATTTCAAAATAATTGACTTGTTAAGTGCCACATTCAAAGACCGCCAAATCAGAAAATAAGTCCAATAGAATTTTTTTGACATTTTTCTGGCGTTTACGGTAATCTCTTCTACATCGTAGTGCACCGTTAGTACGCCATTTTTGGGACACCTGTATGTTCAAAGAAGGCTTCCAAAAGTTCAACTGTGATAAATGCTACTTTTAAATAAGATTTAAGCATACATCAAATGAAGAGGCGTTGTGATTTGTACGTGAACAGACTGTCTATAAATGGATGTAGGATTCTAGTACGCGTTGAAACTTTGCCGACTCTTTCACCAGAAAGTGAACAATGTTAGTATGATCTTTGATTTTATACTACTAGATTGGCCACCTAAATGAAAAACCCTATGCAAGCAATTTTACTTTTGGATGTCACTCATAGAGAGTGTAGCAATCAACGAAGTACATTTTTACAGTCAACCGAATGAATTTGTGAGCACTAATTAGAGATTCAGGCGATCGGTGTTTTCTTTGCCGCTTTTCACAGACATAATTTACCTGCGCTAAAAGGGCCGAGCCAAACCAAGTGGCGGCCTGTGTGCAAGTTCAAATGTTGCGCCCCTCCAAATTTTATTAGGTATTTGATTTTGGAGGTTCTAATAATTAATAAGTAAAATTACATGGGTACTATTCCAGCCAAAAAATTTCGTCCACCCTTTTCGTGTCATTTAACAAAAATTGCGTGTAGTTTAATCTTTATTAGAGAGTTTTCGCGTTACGTTCCGTTAAAATAACCGGTACGCTATTCGCGAGCAATTACCGTAACCGCTTATTCAAATAACGGGCCGTAATGAATCGATTACGCATTTGCCTAGCAACCCCGGCGTTAGCGTACACGATTATCTGAAAAATGTAACGCGAAAACTCTCTATTGTCATTATGATTGACGTTTGCAAATTAAAATTTGAAATTTATTACTGTCACCCGTAAGAACATAGACACAATTTGATTGACACATGTCAACATGTGAACGCTCATACTAACGAGATTTTAAAACCTGACACGATCAGTAATGATTTAAAAATAGTATATTACGATACAAGTTTATAAGGAAGCCTTTAAAGCACGCGCGACGAGTTTAAGAGCACGACGCGTAGTACTTTAAAGGCCCTTATAAACGTGTATACGCTATTTTTTATTATATCTGCACTACAATCTGAAAATTATAACAAAAAAAGTAAATTGAAATACCTTTTCCGAAATAATTTGTGTCATTAATCGTTGATATAGAAATGGTCAATTGTTGTTTCGTTGCTATTATAAATTGTGTATAAATGTCTATTTACCATTGTTCAAAATATAGGTGAATTTGTTGTTACCTAAGCGACCTTAAAGCTTTAGTGTTTTAAGGGCCCTTTTTCGCACGCATTTTAGTGTCAAAAACAGGGATTATGATTCAGATACAATAAAAAAAAATGTTTTAACAATAAAATACAAATAAATGCTATAGGAAAAAAATATAATATTATACACGACGATAAAATTTAATTATCTTCTGGAGCGTAATTACTAATTAGCGTCTCGACTAACATCTCGCTAAAAAACGCTCTCGAAGATAAAATACAATTTTATCGTATTGTATAATAATAGTTATTTAAGATATAAGTGTAAAAAGTTATCCTTTATTGCACGAACGGGTACCCTCGTACCTCGGTCGTATTTTAAAAGATGTGAGTGCAACAAAGGAACTTTTTACACGTATGTCTTACAACATTTTATCTACGATCGTGAGATCATCACACCGGTTTCAACATAAATTTGTATAAAATAATTATCATTGGTTCAATACTTCATGAATAACCAAAGTCGTTTGAGAACCACGTCGTTTAGCAACCTACTTCTAAACAATGTTTCTAACAAATTCGATTGTTGTATTCTGACAGTTCTGTGCCATAAAAGCGAAAAATCGTGCTCTAAAACTTTTAGAGAACGATTCCGTCAGTTTCTCTAAACGTCAACTTTGACAACGATTTTTAGTGCAAAAAGTGCCTACTTTTTACGCGATCGTAGATAAATTAGTGCGATTCTGTTTCAAAATTTAGCAAGATTGTTGTTGAACAATATTGATTTTGCATAGATCCAACCACGGCTTCCTAGATTAATAAGAGTCGAAGCCTCTAATACGGCTGGTCGAGTTCATCAGTTGCAGGCATTTTTTCTGTTCCTGAGAGGGCGCCACTATACATTTGTGTATTTGGCTGCTTAACCGCGTACAGATCTCATTTTAAAAAGAATCGTAATTTGTATGTTACATACACTACTTCAAAAAGTAGATTATTGATAGAAAAAAAAAACCATTAATACGATTTTTCATTCATTTAATTAAAAAAATATTCGTTTTTTGGTAGAGGGCGCTACTATACTTTTGGCTTTTGAAGGAACAGACAGTTCAAGGAACTCGACCAGCCGTATTAGAGGCTTCGACTCTTATTAATCTAGGAAGCCGTGGATCCAACCAATCAACAGCTTCATATCATAGCAACTACGACATTGTTATATAGCAATATTCGTAAATTTTAAAACAGAATCGCACCAATTATCTATTTTTAAACTAAAACAATGATTTAGTGATTACAGTATGAAATAAAACGCATTGCGTTATACACTGCCGCTCAAAAAATTCCGGACACCCTCCAAATTGTCGATTTCATTTATGGAAAGTCATAGAATATCTAAAATTGTATTTATAAGTATAAAACATCAACTTAACACTAAAAAACAAAGTTAACACAAAATAAATTAACAAGAAAATTGAAGAGTTAGAAATTAACATGTTATGAATATCTTGAAACAGTACTGCCAAATTAAAGTTAATATCACGTGTTGCCACCACGAGCTCTAATCACTTCCCTTAGTCGATTAGGCATGCTTTGAATTAGAGTGGCTAGGTGATCTTGAGTTATTTGTGCCCATTCTTCCTCCAACGCCACTTTTAAGTCGTTTAAGGTCTCTGGTCGAGGTTGGCGACGTCTGACTCTTCGGGGAAGAAAATCCCAGGCGTGCTCAATGGGATTCAAGTCGAGACTACACGCTGGCCACGGAAGACCTTGCACACCAACTTGTTCTAAATATTGGTCCACAATTTTAGCTCTGTGCGGACGGGCGTTATCATCCATTAAGAGAAAATTCTCTTCGATATAAATGGCTCATAGGTAACCACATGTGGTTCTAAATATTCAAGAATGTACCTATGTGCCGTCATTGCACCGTTCTCAACAAAAACCAAATCGGTGCGAGCGTCTAAAGAGATAGGTACCACCCCAAACCATAATGCTGCCTCCATTAAATCCAGTTCTGGGAGATATGCAGCATTGACTGTATCGCTCCCCTGGTCTTCGCCAGACTTTCTCACGACCGTCTGGTGATCTCGGACTAAACCTAGATCCATCCGTGAAGAGAAGGCTTCTCCATTCATTCACACCCCAATCCACATGTTGAAGTGCAAACTCTAGTCGTGCTCTTCGATGTGCTGCAGTTAGTCTAGGGCCTGTAGCTGGTGATCTCGAAGACAGACCTCCTTCTCTAAGTCTCCTCCGCATTGTTTGCTCTGAAATTGTGACTCCACGAGCAGCAGCTAGTCGTCCAGCAAAAACATTTGCTGGCAGTCCCCTATCTCGCAGCACAGAGAAATGGAGAAAACGGTCATCCCGGGCATTTGTTGACCGTCTACGACCAGATCCGGGCCTTCTGGTAAATTCATTTGTCTCACGGAAGCGGGAGAGAGTGTCTTGCACGGTACTTCGGGCTATGTTAAGATGTTGTGCAATATACCGCACACTTCGGCCATCGTTGTTTAAAGCAACAATTTGAGCAGAAATTTCAATCTGACATGTAAAATTCAGCTGTCAAAGAACATTAACTTAAGTAAAAACCAACTTGATAAGCAAACAATTTTAAATAGGGCTAAAGTGAGAAATTGATTAAAATCAAGAAGTTCCTAAAAAAACAATGTATAGTTAATTCTCAAACTATATGCAGTAGTAGCAGTTTATAACACGAACTACGTGTATGTAGCTATCTCTTTTCAACACATGTCAAACAAGTTCGTTGCCTCTGCTACGTTCGCTATGAAGATGGTCGCTCTATGCATCTCACTCTAAACCGTCGATCTCAGTAACATAGAACTATTGTCGTCTGTCGGACTCCGGACGGCGTAAGATAAATGCAAAACTGCTCATGCGCATCGTCCATAATTATTGGAAAATTGAATGATATTTGGATTATTCAAAGCGATTATTTCGATTCATTCGATTATTGAAATACATTTATCGATTATGCCCAACACTAGAAAATACTTTTGTGTGCAACCGTACGCGAAATGAGCACTTCGCGTGCTTACAGCAGGCCGCGAAATTGAATTTCGCAGCCGTTGCCTTGACGACGGCCGTAAAAGTAAGTCATTTCAATATTTATTTATTATCACAATTACAACATATCTATCTCTATATTTGCGGTGTGATCTTACAAAATCAGGAACGGCCGCTATTAGTACAGAATTTTCATCCGGTTTGAAGTTCCCGCCAATTTCAAATGGAGTGGTCGCCTAATGAATGACGAGTCGGTAAAAAAGATCTGATATTTCCACGATTAAAATAACCTAAAAGGGAGCAGATGATATAACTTATAACAGAATTTAACATTTACCTGCCACAATAAATAAATTCCAGTAAATAGATTAAGCCAATGCAACATTATCCAACACGGTTTTCACATTCTTCTTGTTACATCAGTCTCAAAGTCACTGTAACATTTTTTATATTGCTGTTTCGATTTTTCAGGTTTCAAATGCGACACTGCACAATTTATAATATTTTTCTAACTCTGGATGAGTACACGGAACAAGAGCTGCGTATTTGCGGTATAATCTTACAAATTCTGGATTGGTGACCGTAAAAGTTCGTTTCATGTCAGTTTTTGTGTCAGGAACGGCCACTATTAATACAGAATGTTCATCCTTGATGTCGTCGATAGACATTTTGGTTAGTTCGTCTCTTCGCATGGCTCCTGATATTCCCATGATTAAAATAACCTAAAAAAGGGCAGGTTATACAGCAAGTTGATCTGGTCTCGTGTCAATACCTTAGACTTTTTCGCCTGATAACCAACTGACTTTTTCAAAAATGGTACCAATTTCAGAAACTTGGTAACACCAATGCCATCCCGTATGTTCAGCGTGAGCTTCAACATTGAATATGTGCTCCATAAAGTTGAACTTTTCACAGTTTTTAAAGTCATTGTAACACTTATCGTACTGCCGTTTGGACTTTTCTGGTATTAAATTGGACACTGCACAATCTGCAATATTTTTTAACTCTGGGGAAGTAGACGGAACAAAAACGTAATTTTCTTGCGACATTTTTACAATTTTTTCTCAAAATGAATTGTTTTATTTATGTCGTTTCCATAGCGACATGGCGACATGTAGGCCGACTTTATTTTTATTGATAGTGAAGGAAATTTTACTTGTTCATTTTATAATTACAAATTGTCGGGTTGCACACAAAATGTTGTGTACACCTTGGCTACGAAATCCTTTGACGACCTCGAGATTGTCTTGTCTCGGCCGCAAAGCGGCCTTGACGACAATTTTTCTCTCGGTTCGTCAAAGTAGGATTTCGCAGCCTTGCTATACAAATAACTATTCGTGCCTCCGGCCGGAATTTGGTAAATTACAAATCTCGAAATCGTCCAGAAACACATGCATTGCCGGCCTAGTCCGACTAAAAGTAGGGATTTTGAGTTGTCATCGGTTTCGGTTGGCATTTGTTATCAGAATTCTATCAAACGTCAATGTTTGTTCTGTGGATGACTCGTTAAAAATGTTTTTCTATTTATAACTGTAGAGTCTTTATTTCTAGCTTTTTGTAATTAATACAACTTTTGTCATAACAAACTGTAGTTGCTAAGGCAACTTTAAACATATAACTTGATTGGAGTTTGCATATTTCCAACACTCCCCCTCAAACTGCATCTTGTGTCTTTCTTCATGTAGTCGTAGTCATGCCAAGGGCATGGATGCACTTATTCTGCTTTGACGATGACAATCCCTTCGTTAAAACATCGGCTGGCATTTGATCGGTGGGAAGGTACTCCACCTTGATGTCTCCTCTCCCCACGGCTTCTCGTATGAAGTGGTGACGAATATCTACGTGTTTCGTACGGTTATGAAACACCTGATTTTTGCTTAACTGTCCGGCTCCTTGATTGTCATTAAAAATGATCGTCGTTGACGGCTGATCTAGGACTTCAGACAGGAAACGCCTTCGTCGATTCAGAAAGAGCCATGTATTCAGCTTCCGTACTGGACATTGCAACCGTTCTTTGTTTTCGTGATTCCCAACTGACAGCGGCGTTAGCGAAATTGAAAACCTATCCTGTGTACGATCTTCTATCATCTATACTTGCACCCCAGTCTGCATCGGCATAACCTACAAGTTCTTGTCCAGACTTTTTAAACATTAAGCCTAGATTTTCTGTGTACTTCAGATACCGCAGTACTCGTTTCGCAGCTCTCCAGTGTTGTTCCCCAAAGTTTGTGTTGAATTGGCTGAGCATGCTGACGGCGTGTGCGATGTCTGGTCGAGTTGAAACAGCCAAATACATTAGAGAACCAAGGAGGCTCTGATATGGTAACATTTCAACTGCTTTCTTCTCCTCTTCGGTTTTCGGCCACATTTCCTTCGACAGTTTTTCATTCGGGTTAATCGGGGTTGTTACACCTTTACAATTTTCCATGTTGAAACGACTTAAGGTTTCCTTGATGTACTTTGATTGTGACATGGTAATTGTTTGTTTCTTGACATCTTGTGTGAATTCTATGCCAAGACAAAAACTCAAAGGACCTAAATCTTTCATCTCGAAGGACTTCGACAGTTCTGATTTTAATCGTTGCAGTTTTCTCGGGTTGTCCGATGCGACCATGAGGTCGTCAACATAGATCACGACTATGACGATGTTTCCGTGTTCTTTATTGATGTAAACACAGGGATCGGAGTTCAATGGTTTCAGTTTTTGTTGTTTTAATTTTTCGTCTAGTTTCTTGTACCACTGCCTGCCTGATTGTTTCAGGCCATAAAGTGCCTTTCTAATCAAACACACTTTGTTTCCTCTGAATTTTCGTGACTCCTTTTCATTTAGTATGTCGTAGAAATCACTTGGAACCTCCATAAACACTTCTTCTTCGATTTCGCCATTCAAATAGGCACTTGCGAAATCCAGTTGGTGTACTTGGAGACCTAATTCGACTGCTATTGCCATGAACAAACGAATTGATCCGAGTCTTGCCACGGGGGCAAACGTTTCGTTGAAATCAATACCAGGTTTTTGAGTAAAACCTTTCGCCACGAGTCTGGCTTTGCGACGATCGACTGATCCGTCCTTCTTGAATTTTGTTCGTAGAACCCACCTCGATTCAACGGTTTTCTTTCCCTGGGGACGATCTACAATTATCCAAGTTTGATTTCTTTTCAGAGCTTCGTATTCTGCATTCATTGCCTTTTTCCAGTCGGCAGCTTCTGGACTAGATAGAGCTTCTGAAACTGTCTGCGGGTCGCCAAACTCGATCAGACCAGCTACATCATGCAATTCTTCGTTCTCGTGGTTTTCTTCTTCTTCGGGTTCTACCCCCTCTTCGTTGACTTCTATCATGTTGAACAGTTTTCGCGGTCTCCCCCGCTTGCCGGTAAGAACCTTCTTTGGTCGTCCTAGACCTCTCTTCATTATCAGGGGAATTTCTTCTCCGTTTTCTTCTTCTACGAGAGTTTCTCCATCTGCTTGTAGATCGCAGGTTTCTGTTTGTTTATCTTCCTTTTGTGTTTCGAGTACGTTGAATTCAATGACGTTTTCTGGGTTTTTCTTGAAAATTTCTTCGTCGATGAAATCAGTGAAATCATAGAAAAACCCGGACATTTACCGCTTCGATGTCCGGCTTTTTGTTGCAATGTATTGTGGGTTGCATTTTCTATTCCGTCGGGCTCATTATTCCTCGTAAATCACCCTGTATTGTTTCGACCATTTGCTTTTCGACCTTTTTTCCTAACAACTTGATTTGAATTGTCAACATTTTCTATGATTGTCAATAAAGCTGAATTATTTTTTAGTGCTTCATTTCTTTTAAATTAAAACGATTGAACATGAGAACCCTAAACGTCAACAGTGTTGCCAATCTAATTTAAAAGTCATAGCCTACTTTAATTGTAAATTTTAATATTCTGACGATAGGACGGTGGGCACTAATCGGTTAAAAAATACATAATTTTCTCTTCTAATTAATTGTCTTTCCCTTGTAAAATTTACGGTTTCTTGGCACTTGGAACATACTTTTATTGTACTTTTGAAGATACCATACTGTTAAGGCGGCATTACACGATGCTAGTAACTCGTACGCGTCACTAAAACCGAGTACTGGAAACAAGTGTTTCCTAGGATAGTAGCGTCTACACAGTTTTTTAGTAAATTTCATGCTAGTACAAGTAGAACATAGCTAGTCTACCAACGCCCATTAATTCAAAATGGATTTAAAAAGAAACAAAGTTGCTTTTAAAAGAGCTTGCCTCAGAAGACGTTTCAGACTATCGAAACTTTATGAGAATGTCTCCAAGATGCTTTAACATTCTTTTACAAAAAATATCTCATTTTTGTTATTTCTTAATCTTAAATTTTTAATTTTATTTTTAATCTCGGTTTTTGTATCCTGGTTCCATTTAGAAGCCATTTTCAGTCAAAAAACTTTCGCAAAACAATGAAAAGAAGTTTCACTAAAACGGACAGGTACAGTCTATAGCTGTCTACACGTGTTTAAACTGTAAACAGTCGAGCAAAGTCAGGGTCGGGGTAACCACTCGCTCCAGTAAACTCTAAAAAATGCTTTCTATTTACTCGACTGGAATGGCTACTGGAGCGAGTACTGTAGACATCATTTCATCTAAGAAGTACCTACATAATGCGCACGAACGCGTTGTCGTCGGACGAGTTCATATTCAAATTTTTAGGGGTGCTTTAAGTTCAGCCATGCGCTCGTTGTTATTTCTAACTTAACCCCGTTAGCGTTCAGAAGTGTTTTATTTTTGTTATTTCTTTCTTTGTACCGTACTATGGCATTCATTATTGAATTATTAATTTATTAGTATTTTAATCATATACTCGTAAATTAATTGAACTATATCGACTCCATAGCTAATCGAATGTTTCTACGCCACTGATCATCAGCTGACTAGCGTCTTACGGTCAGATTTCCATGAGTCATCATGTACTTCTTAGATGAAATGGTCTCTACTGGAACACTAAAACACCTATTTACACGAGGGGAGTACTAAAATCCAGTTCTCGGTTTTAGTAACTCGTACGAGTTACTGGCATCGTGTAAAGCCGCTTTTAACCTGCTATCACAGTACTCTCTCCTCAATTGATATATATGTGTGACATATCAGCCACGGCCGTTATTAACGTTATAACGGAAATGGGGGTTTCAGATGAAGCAAAAAATGTTATTCCTCTGAAGTTTTTACGTAAAATCAAAAATAAAAATTGTTTTCCTCTCGTAAACTCAATCCGGGGACATACTGTATATTCCGTTGCTATGATATTACGCAATTAAGCCACAGATCATTCGTAGGCTTAAAAGTTTTAATTAGTGTTGGTCTTTTTCTTGCCACCTCTAATAGGGATCCATCGTTTCTGGTCATTTTATCGACTCTTATAAACCGATGACTGCGAAATGTTTGATACAGACCCGCTGAATGTTTTGTTGGATGAAACGACTCCCTATGAATGCATTTAATCCATCTTTTTTTATTTCTTCATCTTGTTGCGAATAACAGCTTGAAAGTAAATTTCACTTTGGATTCACGAGATATACAGGTGCGTCTTAAAAAACGCCGCAAGCCATATCTCCGTTATTTATGGCTCGATTTAAATAAAACACAAAAACTAAAATAAATCACTTTAAAAGCGCTATAAGTACAACATAGACTTTTTTTTTCAAAAAGTCGTTCAAGGTCAGACGATAGTCAACTTTGTTTTTTCAAATAGCTTGGTTTATACGTTTTTTTTTATACCCATTATAAAAGAGATTATTTTTCTGAATCTAATGATATGCCACATGTTAGAATGCATTTAACAATAACCGCGAAAATAAATTAATAAAATAGCATTATTGGAAATTTTTTCTCCAAACAAAAAATCAGGTTACATACTTAGGCAGAATAATCAGAATATAGCCTAAGGGAGTCCGTTTCGGCTCAGGGACGCGAGGGTCACGGGTTCGATTCCGACCCAGGGCGAAATTTAAAATAATTAAAAAAAAAAGGCTATATTCTGTTTCGTGATTCGGAAGTCACGTTAAGCCATTGGTCCCGGTCTATTGAGTTGGTCATCATGCCCCTCATAGATCTGTAAACCAGTCCTAGACTGTGTAACAAATTTTTGGGCAGAATATAGCCTAAGGGAGTCCGTTTCGGCTCAGGGACGCGAGGGTCGCGGGTTCGATTCCGACCCAGGGCGAAATTTAAAATAATTAAAAAAAGGCTATATTCTGTCTCGTGATTCGGAATTCACGTTAAGCCATTGGTCCCGGTCTATTGAGTTGGTCATCATGCCCCTCATAGATTTGTAAGCCAGTCCTAGACTGTGCAACAATTTTTTTTTTTTTTGGAAAACAATCCTAAACCCAATAATACTTTCCGAAGAGCAGAACAAAAAATAACGTGATAGAATATGTAATAAATACTGCGTTTAGGATTGTTTTCCATAGTAACCTGATTTTTTTTGAAGAAAAAATTACAATAATGAGTGAATAATGGTATTTGTTACGCGTAGAGAAACGGACAATAACACACGGGAGAACACTTAATGAGTATATTGAGTTTTATACAACAAAAGTGAAGTAAAGTCACAGAAAAGTTTGAAAAAGGTCGGCGTGGTTTTCGTACTTCGTTGTAGCGTACAGTACTCTTGTCTTCGCCCCGACTACGCGGCGCTTGCGCAGTCGGACGGTGGCCAGGGGCGGCGCAAGGGGTTGCAACATATTTTATTTATTTATTTTCTCGGTTACTATTACGCGCATCCTAGAATGCGGCATATCGTTGGATCCATAAAAATAATCTCTTTCAAAATCGGAATAAAAAAATATACCAAGCTGTTTGAAAAATAGTACCGTATGTTTCAAAAAATTTCTGGTCAAGTAGGTCCTGCAAAACAAAAGCATTAAAAACGTATGGCGCAGCTTGTCAAATAATAACTGAACTGTCAAAAACGTCATTAATTGCCGTAATAATTTTGTTCGCAAAATATTATCTATGAGAATGATTTTCACTCCTGAACAACAGATATTCATGATTGAACCTTATTTTTCCAATGGTCACACACTTCACACATTTCGAGAATGTGACAGTGTTCAGCAGAAGTGCTCGACCCAAAGTTCGTACTGAGGAAAATATTGAGACTGTCAAACATGGAAGACGAACTCCAATTATCTCTCAGGCAACTGTCGCAACAGACTGAGTTATCAGTGTCAATTTGTCAAAGGATTGTTCGAAAGGATCTTGAAGATTCAGTAACCGCTGAAAGATACCGGAACAACATTCTTGATGTTTTCACAATCAACTCCAACTGGCTCAAGGGTATTTTCAATTAGACGGGGCTACAGCACGCGAGACTCTTCGTTATTTGTGGCAATTTTTTGCACCAATGTTGCTTGATAAAGAGGAGTCTTCCAATGTGCATCGAAGCTCAAGGCTATCATTTTTAACACTTGCTCTAGAGTAATTTAAAACACATTATTGTTAATTGTTGTTTATTTATTGTTGTTACATTACTTGTTTACACATATTGCCCGGGTTTATTGGCTTTTGTTGATGTTGTTGTTGCGCGGCCGTGCCGGGTACATAACCTAACTTTAATCCGAAGCGAATAAGCGATCGTCCGCGGTACTGCAATATGAAATCTTGGCGCCAACGCCAACGGCCAACCCCAATTCTCGTAGAATCGTAGGGGAAAAGAACCGTTCTCAAGCTTTTTTTGAAATTGCCATTTTATGACAGTTCATTCAAAACAATTATTGTGATAAATACATTTCCACCTGAATATTCAAGTTACGCCATACGTTTTTAATGCTTTTGTTTTTCAGAACCTACTTGACCAGAAATTTTTTGAAACATACGGTATATTATATACCAAGGTGGAGAAGTTCATGATTATAGCCAGAGCGCCAAGATTAGAGCCCGAGGCGCGCCGAGGGTTGTAAGACGCGAAGGCAATAAGGGACTTCTCCACCGTGGTTTATATACTATTTTTTTCACTACTAGATACGTTAAAACCCTTTCTGATAATAATTATTAATCAAAGTATTTTGTCGGATGCGACGGGTCCGAGTTGTCATTTCTTGACAGTTGGTATGAAAATCGTCTACGTTAACCAATGAAATAGACGACAATCTTTCGTTGCTAGGTGACGGTTGTTCCATTATTCACCACTGGTTAATAATGAAAAATTATTTACCTGTCACTGAGCCAACGTAGAAAAACGAAACTTCTCAGTGTTCTATGACAACCGATAACGCTAGACTTTATTACTAGTAGTGAAAAAAAAAGTTTACTATTCTGACCTTGAATTACTTAAAAAAAACATTAATCTATATTGTGTTTATAGTGTTTTTAAAGTGATTTATTCCAGTTTTTGTTTTATTTAAATCGAGCCATAAATAACGGAGATATGGCTTGCGGCGTTTTTTAGGACGCAGCCTGTATGTAAATATATTTAGTTCAATAGTTTACAGATCACACTTTTTCTGATGTATTTTTTGGAACAATTTTATGACAACTAAATATGTGGTGATAGCAGCATATAAACCTTGTTCACGTTGAGTTGAACATTTCAAGGTCCAATAATTTAATTTTTTGGCTCTGTAATTATGTTTTGTAAATAGTGACATGCAGCTAACCAACATAATGCGATTTAGCAATGCTTAATCCAACGTGAACGGTGTTTACCTGCATGTAAATAAAATTATTTGACCTTGAAATTGTCAACTCAACGTGTACAGTCGCGGCCGTTGAAATCTCAGACAGGAAAGATTTAAACACTCTGTATAAATTCCAAAATTTGATTAGTGTAAACAGGATTTTTATCAAGGATTATAAAGTCAGTGTCAGTTTTTGACATATTAGGTCAGAATAGAGCGTAACTTTTGAAATGCCGCAATTATCTGATTTGCAAAAATTTGTTAGACTGAGGGACGGTGTGAGTATAAGAGCCATTACGAGAGAAATTACTGTGGATAATGTTTGAGTGACATTTTGAGAAACGTCACTTTCAATACCATTTACAAAGCCAAAAGTTTGAGGTTGTCAAAGTGTCTGAGTTTTCAACGGCCGCGACTGTACAACATGTAGTCGTTTTTAATGACATCCGTGCTGTCAGTGTCATTTTTAATATGTTGAAGCAGATTGTACACAGAAATTCATTACCAGTATTCAGAGTATAAGCAAATCCTAGTTAAAAAAAATGTCAAACAAGAAATTGAGGTTATGATTAAAGAAAATTTATATTTCGTGAAACATCAACAACAAACAATAAAACCTAGTCTTCCATATGGTGTACAACACGGTTAAACTAAATCATCCTCGGAATCCGAATCATACTACATATTTTCAAATTGCCAAATTAGGAAATTCAAAATTATTAAACTGAAACAACAAGTGATGCCAACATATTGTCATATTGACAGCACGGATGTCATTGAAAACGACTATAATACACAAAAAGTGGTGGGGCGAAAACAAAACAAAAAAGATTATGCCGATATCTTCAACACATCTTTTGAGAAAATCCAAATTTAAAAGTAGATAAGCCTAGGGCCAGTTTATAGAAAGAGAATTAAATATTTAATTCGGATTAAATTTTAATGCACGATTAACCCATGAATCCGAGAATTCACGTGTTCAGTTAATCTCGCATTTGATCATGATTAACTTAATTTCGCTTCTGTAAACTGGCCCCTAGACTTGTATATTTTACTATTATTTTAATTAGTTTTTTTGTATTGACATGAAATTAAATTTTCAGATTATAAAATCAAAATGAAAAATTCCCGGTTGCCACTTGAAACATCCATTTGCGAAAGAAACGATTTGGAAAAGTACTATTGCAAGGACTGCAATTTTGAAACCGATCTTGTGGTAATTTTAAAGCAACATTTCAAGGAATATCACAGAAAGGACACTGACTGCGCGCAAGATCAACCAAGAAATGACACTCTTGTAAAAAGCTACATTTGTCAGAAATGCTCGTTTGAAACATATTCCGTTTTAATATGGATTAAACACTTGGATGGTTCATGTTTTAACCCAAAAGAAGAACGTGAGAACGTTAGTGACGCAGAGTGGTACCCATGCGAATGTGATTCCTTTATGACAAAGGAGGCAACAGTTTTGGAAAATCAACAGGCCGCAAAGCAGCCACTTCACCACTTCCAGTGGTATAGTTGTGATAAATGCGAATTTAAGACGAAATATAAGGGCAACATTAAAAATCATAACACAATTCATCTCTCAGCAAATGCGATCCAGTGGTATCGCTGTGATAAATGCGAATTTAAAACGAAATATAAGGGAAACATTAAAAATCATAACACAATTCATCTCTCAGCAGATGCAATCCAGTGGTATAATTGTGATGAATGCGAATACAAAACGAAATTTAACAAATACATTAAACGACATAAGAAAATTCATCTCTCAGCAGATGCTGTCCAGTGGTATTACTGTGATAAATGCAAATACAAAACGATATATGAAGACAACTTGAAAAAACATAACACAATTCATCTCTCAGCAGATGCAATCCAGTGGTATGATTGTGATGAATGCAAATACAAAACGAAATATAAAGGCAACATTAAAAAACATGTCAAACAAACACATTAAACGACATAAATTAAATTTCTAAGGCCCAGTTTCATAATAAACTTAAAGTCGACTTTATCTTAACGTGACTTTAATCGATTGTGTCAACAATACGTTTCTATGGTAAATGGTAAACTTTAATGTTAAAGTAACTTTAGGCTGATATATTTTTCATTGTAGCATAAATCACGGATGTAGTACCAAAGCGCCCCGTACTACCCCTTTCGAAGCGCTACCGTCGCCAGCGAGAATCCACTCGCTGGGCCCCTACCATCATTACCAGCTGCGCGCCGTCGGAGCGTGCTGGACGATCTCCAGTCAGGCTATAAAAGGGATGCGCGCATGGACAATCATTCATTACAATCATTATTATTCACTTAATCATCCGAGCTCCCTCAAGAGTCTCACGCTCTACCTTGTTAACTTTGTTTACCTTAATGTAAATAAACTATTTTCAACAACCAAACACTGTTAAATCATTAATTTATCAATAAATATTCACTTTTATCTCCAGAACTTCCTTAAATAAATCGATATTTATTAAATTTGAAATTTGACATAGTGTTAGTTCTACCACCGGCCCTCTGGAACGGTCGAACTGTCGAGTCCATCTTCGGGGCCGGTGTCGAGATTTGTTGACCGATGCCTTTATTAACACCGGGGTAACAGATGTATCCCGTCGAAGAAGATGGCCGTTCCGTAATCCAGCCGGTTTACCCGGACCGTCAGGGGTCAGGCTCTAAAAGACTCGCATTTTGCGCAGGAACATTCAACTATTTAGATTCTAAATTTTAGAAAGTTGGGACCTAACGCGACGAAAGAACGAGTGGGAGTGGTTCCTTTAGTTCAATATATTTTAATATTACTTTCATGACCATAAATAAAAAATTAAAAAAAAATGTGTCCGGGGATTTGTGGAAGCCCTTAATTTGTGGAGGCCCCGGGGCTCCCGCCCCGGTTGTCCCGTGCTAATCTCTCCTCTCAGCAGATGCTGTGATAAACGCGATTACAAAACGAAATATGAGAGCAACATTAAAAACATTACACAATACAGTTGAACCTCGATAAGTCGAATTTTCAATAAGTCAAACTAATTTTGATGGCAGTAGCATTTGGATACGCCAAATTGATGTAAAACTTAATTGATAACTCGAAATCCTTAATATCTCAAATTATTTCTGCGGCATCAGATCTCGTTAAGTCGAATTTTCATTTATAATACCACGAGTGTTCCAAATTATGTCGATTATTTTTCAAACTGGTCACGAATTATCAATTGTGCTTAGGAATGAATCCACGAGTGCGTCAGCACGAGTGAGATTCCCAAGCACAATTGAATGAGTGAAACCAGTTATTATACAACTAGAAGATTGAAAATTCTCGATTATACGAGACGTGTTTCCGGCAACACAACAACAACACCACAAAATGCTTTATTTTGCCCTACGGGCTTTGTTGTGTGTTTCCGGCAACACGTCGAGTACCTAATCGAGAATTTTCCATCCTCGAGTTGTATACGGGTAGACTATATCATGAATTAAATAAATAAACAGGTTCCCGAAACCGACTGGGCGCATTCAGTAGCAGAGCGATTTAATGTGACGGCTAGCGCAAAAAATTTTGTAAGTTAAGGCGGCGAGCAAAAATACAAAGGTTGGTATATTCGAATATACAAAGGTTCGTATATTCGAAATCGCCCTGGTTACTACAATAACCGCTGTAATACATGGCAACTAAAGAAAATCAAAGATTCTTATTGGTTTATAAAGTAATGAATGATATAGTCTACATAATTTGGACTACGAGTTCGGAGGACCATTCCATGAACCAACTTGGGCGATTTAGCAGCAAATCGGAATAAGAAATTAACGCAGAAATCGAAGAAAATGTTTCCAACAACACAAGAAAGACACGTGAGTCCATTTGGAAACAATTCTCAAGGCTGCATTCATTTGTTAAAAATTATCGCTGGGATCACTAGTGGTATTACCGATACAATTTCCACGAGTGGGAATATTCGGTCCAATTTTTTGAAACCATGGTAACAAATGTGTAAAATTGTGTTTTTACTGGTCAATTTTTAACAAATGACAGGTGAATGGAATTGTCCAAGAGAAGCAATGATTGCATTTTGCGAATTCAGTGTTTAGTCTTTCCACCGTTCAGTTTCAGTTATAAATTTACTGCTGATGGTTGTGTACTTATGTAGTTGACTTTATTACTCAAAATGCCTCCAAAACGAGTTTTAAAAACTTTAACAATCTATACAGGGTGTTAGGGAATGGTCTCCCAAGAATTTTAGGGTGAGTTTGTGAGGGAAAATGTGGTCGAAAACCTTAATACCATTTGTTCCTAATGAAAGTCAATTGCTTAGCAATCAAAAACAACAATGCCTCATGTCAGATTTTATCGAGTACCTACTGTCACAATGACGTTTCGGTTTTAAATATTTCCCTTGGATAATAGATCATTAAAAACTATCAGGACTGCATTTTTTATTGACAAAATCAATAATCATATTCGAAATATTTATCTAGATTCACCACAACCTTGAGGTAAGTCCCCTTTTATTGCTGCAATGAACTGAAATTCTTTGTGCAGCTTCATTTGTGATACCACATCTCGATCAACCTCTAAAGGGATTTGAAATCGACCACTGTCCCTGATAAGATTCGTTAATTTATGTGTAACTTTATTTTTCTTCAAACGTCCGTAAAATATGACATTGCACTGCTGCATTGATAATGCTAAAGTGTCATTTCATTGTCAAGGCATCTAACGAGCTGACCAGCGTCCGTGAAGTTATTATCTCCGCTGAGGAGCGTCCGTGAAGTTATTATCTCCGTTGAGGGCGTCCGTGAAGTTATTATCTCCGCTGATGAGCGGCCGTAAAGTAAACTAGCTAAATCATTTGAAATTCCTCCCTGGTTTCTTAACATGTCTTAAATAATTTGTTATGAAGGTTTGAAGAAAAAAATAGTATATGTTATTCGGAGCAAAAATGGTTTTATGTGCTTTGGCTGGTTCGTCTGCCTCACTGCGTTCGGCAGCCAATCTACCAGCCGGAGCACATAATACTTCATTTTTGCTCCTCATAACATAATATACTGTTATTTGTATTTGTATTGAAAACATGCATAATAAATGCTTAAAATATCCTCCGTTTGCCATTACATAAGCATACCTTCGGACAACAGCATTGGCATTTCCGCTATATTCCCTATACACAAAATACATAAGCTGCGTTCGGATATTCGTCCCGGTGTACACTTTTTCGAATCAAGAGCACTTTACCGTTTGTGAATCCGGTGCGGTGCATATAGAGTTCGCTCTGTCGAGTTCGGATACCATCGGTGCGGTGTAAACGGTGCTTATTGGGCGTGCACTTTTAGCTCGGTGTTTTCATGCGGGTAATACGGTGCATATTAGTTGATTGAGGTTATGTTATGTGACCGCGAGGCATATGCACATTAAATTTTGAAGTTTTGTGATTGAATTCGGACTTTTAGCTATTTGGACATATTTTGTGATTAATTGTTTCTAACGTATGCAGCAATTGGTACAATTTTGAGGTCTGTCGGGACAGATATATATCGCCAGAAATTTTTTCTTGCAGTCCAACACTCGTGTTTGTCGCTCAAAATTACCCTCGGGCTGGCGCCCTCGTGTAATTTTCTTGCTACAAACACTCGTGTGTGAGGACTGCTCGAAAAAATTTCCGGCAATATATCTGTCCCTTGGTATATTATATATGACAACACCACCGATAAATCAACACGAGATCGTTCGGAAACGTCAGTACCCTACAGAGCACACCGTGGTTATGTGACTACAAGCTCTACAAACACCGACACCGTTGACACCGGTTCCGGAACCTAATATCCGAACGCAGCTATATCTGCATCCTCCTCGATAGAATATTCTGGCGTTGTAAACTATTGTAATCTTTGCAGGCGACGGATAAAAGATAGATCAAGTCAAAGTGCAGACTCTGACAATAGTAAATTTCAAATCGTTACCAAGCAATCATTTTTAAATCGAAACATACAAGATTTTTTCGTGCACAAACCAATATTTCAGCAGTCCCAAAACAACAGGGAACAATTTTATTTTCAGAAAACGGTTCAATTTATCTAAAAGCGGTATAAAGGTTTTCAACCACATTTTCCCTGATAAACTCACCCTGAAATTCTTGGGAGACCATTCCCTAACACCCTGTATATATAAAAATGAATCGCCGTTCGTTAGTCTCGCTAAAACCCAAAAACGGTATATTTTTTGTGTTGGCAATTTGTTTTTTTTTTTTGACATTTTCCTGAAACATTTGGTATAGTACTCGTACATACACGAGTTCATGGTCAAGAAATCGCTTAGAACGTAATTTTCATTAATTAATTTTAGTAAAATATTGCTTCTTTGAGGTTTGTACGTTATTGTGAATAGAAAAACATTTTTAACGAGCCATGCACAGAATTAACATTGACGCTTGACAGAATCCTGATAACACATGCCACCCGAAACCGATGACAACTTAAAATTCCTACTTTTAGCCGCACTAGGCCGGCAATTCATGTGTTTCTGAACGATTTCGAGATCTATAATCTACCAAATTCCGGCCGGCGCGGCGCGGCAGCGGCACGAAAAACCAATTGCAGTATTCTAAGCGGCTCTCAGAATCACCTGGTCGAAGTTCTTGAAGTGTTGTAATTTTTTATGGATAGAAGTTCAGATTTTTCCTAACAATTTTCTGACAAGTAGAGAGTGGTACATCAGTCTGAAGCGATAACTTCCTGAAGATTTTTTTTGAGCTTTGTTCCATTCGTTGGCGTAAATATTCAACAATTTCTTGATCCACTGGCGGTCTTCCTACACTTTTACCTTTTTCAACACTTCCAGTTGCCACAAATCTATCCACAATCCTTCTAATGTGTGGAATTAAATTTGCTTCCACGATGTTGTCATTTGGAAATTTTTCGAAAACTTCTTCCTTGCAAGCGTTTATGGAATAAACCCACTCTCCATTCTGGAGGGTACCATTTCGATAATACCACATCACAGTGTTTTGCTCTAGCGATAAAACCATTGCAGTTTACTGAAAATATTGCTTATTACTTACTGTAAACGTACGAAAATAAATGTCTTACCTTCGCTACTTCGTAACTTGTTTTTGGTATTCACAGTTCACATTTATGCTGTTGAAGAAAATCACAAGCAAAACAACTAAGACGCCGAACTCGCAACTTTATTTAATAATTTGACATTTAATTAATTTGCCGGCTTCAACGGCTCAACATAGTTCGGCCAAAAAAAATATAGAGCCGCACAATTCCACAGGACACTTGATATATGTTCTTTTATAGACACTATACCGTGCCTTCAAATAAATTCGGAATTAGAGTAGGCTATGATTTATATATTTCATCTAGTAACGGTTGGTAATAGACGATTAACATGTGTACTGTGCTGTGTAGTTAGTAGATATATGGCTGTGCCATGGACCTAGTATTGTTAATAGTACCTCCATGGACTGTGCCTTTAAAAATTGCATGTTACCAACTTCATAATAAAATCACAGCCAACTCTAATTCCGAATTTATTTGAAGGCACGGTACATACGGCCAAGTGTATTTATTTTCCTCTTAATTTGAAAAACCAACTATACAAGTAAAACATACGTGATCCAAAATCAAATAGGAAGTGAAATGAATACACTTCATAAAAAACCGTATTACTAAATCTCTAACATTTATTGCAACGTTTTCCGGATTGGTAGTTGCACATTTGAAGAATATTTTTATGGAGAAAAACAAGAAAAAAGCAAAACATTTGTGAAAAAAAATTCAACATTATTGGAAGAGTTATTTAAACGGAAAACTGAACATTGTTCACTAAAATTTTATTTAACAAAAAATCTGTTTTGAGTTGAATTTCATCTAAACAAAATTTATAAACAAATAAGCGTAAGCGAATTTCAATGCAAATCTAGTACTTCCTCCACCAAAACATAAGCACGTCAACTATTTCAATCTTTTTTAAAAACCCATGCCCTTCTTCAGATGAATGTCCCATTTTCGAATGCTTTTGTTTTATTTTTTTGTTTTTACAGTAGAATTATTTTCTAAATTTTTTAGTTCACTTCATGAAGCAACCTGCATAATGCAGTATATCTATTTAAATGTTGTAGTCGAGTCTGTAATGATCTAAATTCTAAAACATCACTTCTTTCCGCCAAATATTCGAACCTGCGCAAAATTAATATGTACAAGTGTGGTGGTGGTCGTCATCGAAGCGAAGGGCCCTACGTTTTGTTTTTCTTTTGGCGGAAAAGGTTCTTCATGCAAACGATGAGGGTTCGTTCCAGTTGGAAGATTACCGCAAAATAAAACACCCAAGTGAGGGACGCAAAATACCTTTTATTGAAAAATGCCTGTAATAATAACTTTGATTTCCGGCGAACAAATGAAACGAGTCCAAAATAACGGGAATTAAGTTTAACGAATTAAAGTAAATTAACTAGCTGAGGCCATTGCAAAGCTAGACAACGATATTAAAACGAACAATAACGAGTAAATGACAAAAAAAATACAAGTTTGTAATACCCCAGTTTGAATTCAAATTGCCGCCGCCGAAACAAAGGCAAGAGGAACTGTTTGGTTCTTTTGTTGTGCACGGTTGGTAGATTTCGGATTGGGTACGGTTGTTAAGGGTCTAAGCCCTCGAAATGAACGGTAGTGTTTGTTGAACCGTCGTTTTCACTGTTATTGTTTTAGTTGAAAATGTAGTTATTGTGATTACGAATCGCGAGTCGTGTATTTTCTTGTGTATTGTCAAGTTAATCTGGGCCGTGCTCGGTAAACATTCGCCAATCGCGGAGGAGATTACAGGTGCGCACCTCGTGTGTCGCCGACAGTTTGCGCGTTGTAATTCAGGTAGGATGATCTTACAGACAACAGGTAGTGTTTAGCAGGTATGTTATTTCGTTTTGTTATTCCGATAAGCTCGGGTGAAGTAGGAATTGATAGAATGGGTAATGCTTGAAGGAACGTCGCAATAACGTGGTCAGGTAGTTAAAATCCGTGGGACGAGTCCATTTTCAAGAGAGAGTAAGGGGTGAACCGTGAAAATCCGTTGGTCGCCTCCAGGCTTTAAAATCAGAGGTATTTAGGGGCGAACAGTTAGAAATACTTTGGGCGAGTCCATTTTCTGGGTAGGGGTAGAAACGGTTAACAGAACATATTGCGTCAGCGATTTAAATAGAGGAACGGGAGTCCATTTTGGGAACGGCCTTCCATTTTCCCCAAGGAAAAACGGGGTACGTGTTTGGCCGAAGTTAGAGGTGTAGACGCGGGGTCAGTTTATCCACGTTGCAATGAAAAACGGGAGCCTGCTAAAAGAGCCGGACGTGGGGGGCCTTTGTGGTCGCAGGGCCCTTGCATGACGTGTGATCTTGGCCGCAGAGTTTCTCGACCACCTTGGTGGAAGGCCTCTGTCTCTTCATTTGTTACCCTCGCAGTGGGGATTCGGAGGACACAAGTCTTGGGCACTGCACCCATAACGAGTTATGTGTCGCAGGGACTTGGAGGACCCGCCATTACTAGGGTAGAAATTAGGAGACTGGGGGGCGAGGACTAGATTAACTTCGCGATCGGAGACGCGTGCTATCTTGAAGAGCTGAGAGTCAGAGTTTCATAATATTCAATTAGGGAATTAGAGTGTCTGTCATTGTAATCTAGTCTTGCTGAGCAATCTTATGTAACATGTTGTGTAACTTTAAACATTGAAAAGATTATGGTGTGCCTTCGTTTGTGGATGATTTTTGGGGGTTTTACTTATCCCATTTACAGTGTCTATTCGTAATAACATAACTATCATTTGTTTCACGGTGCCGCTTTGTTCTTGTATTACCAGTTTAGGTTCTGAGCAACCGTTATTATTTTTATTTGTTGTAAAGTTTCGTCCCGTCAAAAAAAAAACAAAAAGAAAGGGAACTCTTACTTTTTCTACACTCCTGCAGAGGTAGATAGACAAATTTATTATGTTCTGTATTTTTCTTATTGCCATGTAACTCGCACCGCTGAATATTTAGGCCCGGTTGTATAAAGCGATGTCAATTCGTTGTTAAAGTTAACATACTGTCAAGTGATATGATTGGGGGATATTTAACATTGAATTTGAATCAGCCAATCAAATGGGCGAATTTCCGACTTGACGCGTTGTTAGCTGACACGATGTTAACTAAGCTTTATGCAACCGGGCCATAATGTATCATGTGATCGGGTTGGATATCAATCAGCACTGTAGATGAAAACGAGAAGGTATTTATTCATGTTCGTATAAAATAAATACAGGCGTCCTCCCACCGATTTGCCATTTGCATCCCGAGCTAGTCTGCCGCCATTTTGTACAAAACACACAACGAAGGGGTCCTACTGCTTCGATGACGATCACGACATGGCCAATTTGTTCAATTTCGCGGGGTTCATTTGAAATTTCAAATATTTAAATTTTGGCGGAAGACTGGCGATATCTGGGTTATTACAAGTTATAGTTTATAAACAAGTAACCAAATTATAATGCAGTTATCACAGACATGGACGGATAAAAACCCTCTTCAAAACCGTATCCCAGGTATTACTCATCTTTTACAACTCGATTAATGACAATTCTATGTTTAATTATTAAATACACAGTCAACGTACACCATTGAGAGCTTAAGAGCTGGTGGTAACAAACTCTCCGCCGCGAGGGGACTCAGAAGAATAATCTGAATCGTCTGAGATCAAGCGACGTTTCTAGATACTCGTGTTAACGCGCATCGGACTATGTTTACCGACAAATAACGAATGATAGAATCGTCCTGGTGGTTTCACGTAGCATCCCAGAGCCGCATGAGCAAGGCCTAGGTCAGTCTTCGCCAAACAACCGTTTATCGACAAACCACGAGGTCCAGAACCGCCGCGTGGCTTCACCTTGTTAACATCTCAGAGCCGCATGAGCAAGGGCTAGGTCCGCCTCCGCTAACTAACCGTTGACCCCACGTTACTTTATTAGCTAATCCCACGACTTCCTGAATGTCACCTCGCTCCCATAGGGTCGTACCTACAACATTCTACCTCTGACTCATCCGAAACCTAGCGGTGCTTCCTCAGCGACACATTGAAAACCAAGGTTAATTCAACTAAATAATATCTACAAACATACCTACCATCTACAACACAGTCCTGGCACGAAAAAAAAACAACGAACGGGGGTTAATTTACCCTGTGTGGATTGAAACGTCTAATTCTTCAAGGAGACACAAAATATCTACACGGGACGGTAGTGGAATTAATTCACTGTTGAGATCACTATTTAAAAAAATGGATTACCTACTCTCCACACAGTGGGTTCTTTTAGACAAAACTCCAAACATAACTAACTACCCTTACCACCCAGGCGCGCGAGCGGCCGCTTCACTCCTGCTCTTCTTCCGCTCTCCCCAGCCTTACCAACCTCGTTTCTCAGTTCGTAGCCTATCCGTTAGTACTGTTGTTTTTGGCGCACTATTGTGGCGGTACCGGGTATTCGAATTTAAACTGTGTCACTACAAGTTAATGAAGGTTTTTACTTCTTAATCCTCAAGAACAGGTCTGATTTTGATGATTTTTTTCAATGTTTTTTTTTATAAACGGTTTTTTTTTAATTTGGCGTCGAAGTTGGCGTTGAAGAGTCATTTGTGAATGCATCACAATGTAGTGTCACCAGTGCCGGTTTTAGAATTAATTCGCCCCTAGGCAACATTTTAGTGCGCCCCTCAGAACAAAACAAGAGAATCACAGAAATAAATGAAAATCATCTTTAACTTTTTTATTTTTTATCATTTTAAAGAATAATTATGTACCTAATGTAATACAGGGTGGCTGAAAAGTATGGATACAGCTAAATATCTTCAGAACAATTTAGCAGAGCTCGTTGAAATTTGGCATACAATTGTAAGTGTTTCATTCTATCATCTGAGATTTTGTTTCACTTTTCTAACATTTATTTTGAAGATGCAAGGCTAACTTAATTTTTTTTAAATGGCACGGGGAGTCAAATTTAATATTTTTGAAAAGAGTATTTTTTGCGAATACAGTAATGCAACACATGTCCACATCGCCGCCATTTTGAAAATCTTTTTATGTATTATCGCGTTTAAACTTTTTTTTATTAAAATGTATTCTAAATCTACAAAAAAATACTATTTTTAAAGATATTAAATTTGACCACCATCCCATTTAAAAAAATCAAATTAACCTTGTATCTTCAAAATAAACGATGTTAGAAAACTGAAAAAATTTCAGATGATAGAATTTAAACATTTCTAACTATGTGCCAAATTTCAACGAGTTCTGCTAAACCAATCTGAAAATATTTAGCTGTGTCCATACTTTTTATCGACCCTGTACATATCTACATTCTAGAGCCGAAAATATTGCACTAAAAAAAGATCCAAAACATTCCCTTTTCAGAGTTGTACCGAAACCGACGACGATGACCATTGTCGGTCATAAATCTACCCTAATTTATTTTATGATGTCTAACCCATCTGGCACTTTTCTTTTGCTGACGCGTTGTTGTCGATTTCCGCAGCAAATTATTTATATAATTTATAATTTGTTTTAAAAGCACGATCGGCCGGGCGCCCCTTTTCTGCTGGCGCCCCTAGGCAATTGCCTATGATGCCTAGTGGTAAAACCAGCACTGAGTGTCACTAATGTCAATTTATTTGAAATCAATTTGAATTTTCAATTTGTGTCAAATAAAATGGTTTTTTCGCAAGAACAGAAAATTTACATAGTCGAATCATATTTTCGTAACGGGCATTTCATTGATGGTGAGTGGCAATATTCAATTGAAGAATTTCGCCTACAATATTTTTCATCATAATTTAACGCAATGTATTCAAATCTTTCGCGAAACTGGATCGGTTGATCGGAAAAAGGGTAGTGGTCGCCTTACAAAACGAACAGAGGAAGCAATTGCGAATGTGAGACAAGTTATGGAAGAAGTCCCACGAACTTCTGTCCGTCGGCTCTCACAACAAGTTCAATTGTCAACCAGCACTTGTCATAACATTTTGAAAAAGGATATCCACCTGTACCCCTATCGTGTGCAGGTGGTACAGCAACTTCTTGAATCTGATTATCCTGTACCTACGTGTGTGCAATACATTGCATTGCATTGGTTTCTTAACACCATGAACGAAAATTTGCTGAACTGGAGTTTCTTTTCAGACGAATCTTGGTTCTACTTGGACGGTTATGTCAAATCACAAAACATGCGATAGTGGAGTTCAGAAAAACCTAATTTGTTTGAACAGGTTCCTTTACACCCCCAAAAGGTGGGAGTCTGGGCGGCTATTTCAAGACGCAGGATTATTGGACCAATTTTTTTTAACGGTACAAATACCATAAAAATATTCTTCTCAAAAAAGTTAACGATGCCAATTTTTTCAGGAACCTTGACGGCTGTAAGGTATCGGGAAATCATACAGCAATTTCTTGAACAGCTTCATGATGATGAAATTGTAAACGGGTATTTCCAACAAGACGGGGCCCCTGCACACACCACATTAGAGACGTTGAATATGATACAAGAATTTTTTGATCGAGGAGTCATCAGCCGAAATACAGCCATAGCTTACCCTTCAAGATCCTGCGACCTAAGTCCGTGTGACTTCTTTTTGTGGCCCTACTTAAAGAACTCGGTTTTCCAGCATCGGTTAAATAACCTCGACGAGTTGCGTGAGGCAATAGTTGCGAAAATTGATGAGATTAATAATAATCCTCAAATGTTAGCAAATGTGAGCACCGGAATTTTTGGAAGAGTTCGTAAATGCCTCGAAACTGATGGAGCACATTTTGATTATTTATTGTAAACGTTATTTCCTGATTAAAGTTTATTTTTTCGTTTTAGTTGCATTAGCATGTTGAATTGTCGATTAATTAAATTAAAAGTGAGGTTAGATCTAGGTTGAAATGTCACATTAAATATTGTCATTTCGATGGTGCGTTCGCAATCGACTCTTCAACGCCAACTTCGACGCCAAATTTAAAAAAACACCTTTTATATTAATTGAAATCAGAAACATTTTGGTGAGAACACAAATATTTCTATTGTTTAAACAATAATTTTGCTATTTATGAAAAAAAAAAAGTTTTTCAGGATATTTATTCCAAAGGAAATGTTTTAAATTGAAAATGTAGTAAAGTTAAGTTAAAATTTCTGGTAAAAATTCAATTTTTACAACATAAAAATGCGGTAAGTACAATGAGAATCGAGAGATACGTTTGCGATAGATACTAATTCCGGATACGGAATCTTGGCCACAACTGACATTTAACTGACAAATATGTGAGAACTGGCCTTTATTGAATATAACACAACTTTTGACTCGATAATGCCATTTCCCTGCTTTTTTGATGTGACAAGAAAAACTTAAAAGTGATTTTTAATAATTGTCATTTACTAATGACCAGTGTCCGGACGAAATAGTACCGCACAAGTCGACCAGTACAACTTTGCGTAATACCCCACTCACATATAAACACGATTCAGCTGGTTCGTTTTCAATAACAGGGAACCAGCTGAATCGTGTTTATGTGCGAGCGAGGGATTACGCAAAGTTGTACTGGTCGACTTGTTCGGTACTATTTCGTCCGGACACTGCTAATGACACTAATGATTGGTTTATATATTTTTTTTTAGAAATGTCTAAAAAATGTTGGCCAAGATTCCGTGTCCGGAATAGTACGATATGATTTATATACAGGGTGATTTTGAAAGTTGTGCAGATATTTTAATCACGAGCTACTGGCTTCATGTAGAAGTCGGAAGAAATATTTAAAAAATTCTATGTGTTTTAATTGCTTTTAGTCTTCTACGTTGTCAAACAACCTCGTAGGTAAAATTTTGGCACATTTTAAAAATACACCCTGTATAACATATTTTATAAAACGTACACCAATGCGGTTTCCTTGTTTTAAAGCATATTTTCTATAGGTTACTTCGCATTGGCGTACGTTTTATAAAACATGATGTACTATGCCGGCCAAAAAATTTTGGCCGTCATTGTCTGTCAATTCAAAAAAAAAAATTGTAATCCGTACTTTATTGTCATCATGATTACCGTCTTGATTATGAACATTATTTTTTGGGTGGTAAATTTCAAAACTCAAAATTATTTTGTCATTTCTACTACACAGAACGTTTACCTCAGGTTATCTATGTACAGTTGCGGCCGTTGAAAACTTAGACACTTTGACAACGCCAAACTTTTAGCTTTGTAAATGGTATTGAAAGTGACGTTTCTCAAAATGTCACTCAAACATTATCCACATTAATTTCTCTCGCAATGGCTCTTATACAAGGTGGTCCCGATATAAGCTGCCAAAAAAATTCTGGGTCATTAGAAGGATCTAACAACTCCAAAAAACCCCTTTTCATTAGGTCCAAAACGATGGGGATAAATTAACCACTATCCGTACCCATTCGACGCTGCTGACGACAAAAATACGTACCTACTCAGGAATTAATTGTTGGTGTTTGTAAGGATGACAGTATCTAAGCAACATAGGTACCTGAATCGTTTATGACAAATCTCAAATCTGACAAACTAAATCAAATTAATGACATTTATTAAAAACGCTGTACACTGTGTGCGTTAATTCACCAGCTTATTTAGGTACAAAAGCTGATTTTGTAGACTGAGATGAATGAATAATAAATAAAGTGGTGTTCTTCAATGTGTAAATAAATGTAGAGGTAGTGTGTGCAAAATTGTGGAAGAACTGTGTAATAAGAGTATCGTCTTAATTGTGGTTAAATAGCCAAAATAATGTATTGAATAAATTTATTTACACTTTACATATTCGTACTTTCAACTCTAACTGAGAATATCTACTAACTAATGAAAGGTAAACTAGACTAGAAAAATGATTTTATAATAAATGTTCTGTGTGCCTTCCGTTGGCATTTAAGCACATTTGAGTACGCCGGTACCAATTTTCATAAACAGAATTCAGCATTTCTGGGTTTTTACGAATGTGGTTCGCGGCGTCTATTACGCGTTTCTGGAGTTGGCCTTTTGTATTGGAATCAGTCAGAACCAACCTCACATAAATGCAGATGTAGCTCCACAAAAGTACAACGGGACGGAAGGACTCCTTCAAGAAAACGTTCGCCGTATGGTCGCCTTGCCGGTCTTGAATTACCACGTATTTCGCCATAGAGTAAATGCAAATCGGCGTATTCTTGTTTTGTGAATTTCATAACTTTTTGAAGGATTCGCAAATTTAAAATTAAACTTGACAAATGTCATAGGTGTTACAAGTACCGTTGCTAAAGAAATTGCAGCCAAGTAACCAGAATTACCTTTTTAAAACCGATTGACTCATTAGCGTACAGCAAATTTTGACCAAATTTTCAATTATTTTTATCTCGAAAACGAAAAGACTTTTATTAGAAACATTTTTTGTGTATGAGTTCTACTCATCGTCACCTATTACTGGATTTCTTCTGGCAGGTTATATCGGGACCACCTGTAGTCACACCGTCCCTCAGTCAAACACATTTTTGCAATTCAGATAATTGCGGCATTTCCAAAGGTAAACACGATTCTGACCTAATATGTCAAATACTGACACTGACTTTATAATCCTTCATGAAAATCCTGTTTACGCTAATAAAATTTCGGAATTTATGCAGAGTGTTTAAATCTTTCCTGTCTGAGATTTCAACGGCCGCAACTGTACGATTGCTCTAATTTTGTTTATTCATGTCGGATTTTTGGAATATCTGAGCTTCAAATAGTTTAAATTGATTGTCAAAATGACAAGAATCGAAAGTGGGGTTATGATTCCTAAAGGTTTATTTACACTTTACTTGAATGTCAAGAAAGTGACGGCCAAAATTTTTTGGCCGCCATAGTACAAGGGTGTATTTTTAAAATGTACCGAAATTTTACCTACGAGGTTGTAGGACAACGTAGAAAACTAAAAGCAATTTAAAAAAATTGCAGCTCGAAAAATAAATGTCATTTTATTTTTTGACATAGAATTTTAAACATTTTTTTTTTTGAGTTTTACATGAAGCCAGTAGCTCGTGATTAAAATATCTCCACAAATTTCAAAATCACCCTGTATTTACATTCATTTAAATTTATCCTCAAAGTTGGCGTAGATTTAAACAGCTGATCTGTGATCTTTTATCCATATACCTAATACGTTAACAATCGAGTCTTCAACGCCTGCTTTGAGGATAAATTTAAATTAACCCACGATATTATTTACCTACATATACACTTCGCACCAAAATTAACGCCTAATTTTCAAAACGGAGTATAGTCCAATTTTTACCCTTTTGCGATGACGTCATTATCTAGTAACTTTACGTATGTTTGAGCTAGGATCAGAAACAAATTTGAATTGATCATAAATTACTATAAATGTGTCAAATTTGTTGACCACGACCTGCTGTATAATAACTGGCCTGTTCATTTCATTAAAAAAGCATTGCACTTCCGGGAGCAGATATCCAAAAACCATATGCGTCAAAATGTTTCGAGATTTTTTACAAAAATTGCCTATCTCCAAGTTATGAATTTTATTGCAGTTAAAGTTTCCAGCCTGTATACAGAGTGTCCCAAAAATGGCGTACTAACGGTGCACTACGGTATAGAAGAGACTACCGTAAACGTCAGAAAAATGTTAAAAAAATTCTATTGGACTTATTTGCTGATTTGGCAGTTTTTGAAAGTGGCTCTTAACAGATAAATTATTTCAAAATATATGTATTAAATTGTCATGACAGCTACCTCTAATCGTACATATTATCATAAAGTAGAGTTGGTGCGTTATCTCTTGATACGCGACTTAAAGTTGCGCAGAAGACTAAATTCAGACGACTAGTCACGAACGGCTCCCACCCCACCCGTTCTAAAAAATCGCCGTGCTACGATATTGTTGAATTGCTGCTGAACCGATCTTTGCCGATGATTCTCCTTCTCCCTGCTAAACTCCTCCCACCGCGCACCTCGCGTGTCAAGAGATAATGCACTAGCTATACAATATTACTCACTAAACTCTGTCCACTGATAGATTGCTTGACATAAATGTTACTAAAAGTGTTCACTCTACGCTATAAGAAATAGATCCGGCGCGAAATTTAAAAAAATGAAAGAACAGGTTTACACGTGATGTTTTATTATTATTCTATATGTTTGCACTTAGGAAAGACGAAAGAAATCTTCAGTATAGCAAGGGTAATATATTAGGTGTTATTAATACAGGGTATTTCAAGAGTGATAATGTGCCCGATGGATTTAAAAATGCAACGCACAATACATTTTCGAATTTCCGAAAAAAGCTGGCTACAGATATCAAAATATCCAGCTTTTTTCGGAAATGGCTGAAACAAACAAGAGATTATTTAATATTTAATGAGTGAACAAAAATTACCTCTGTATCATTTTCAATGTTTGTAATGTCACTTAAAGTGTTCATTGTGCTAGATTCTTGAGGAACGCACTCACTTCACAAATTCAAAGAAATCAACAAAAATCGCAACGGAGGAGATCAAAACAGCAACACGATCAAAACTAACGACTTTTAAAACCAGAGGAACGCAAAACAAAGCTCTAAAGATGAAAAATCGCAAATCTAAATGCTTAAATCACTTGACAGCACTGACAATTTCAAATTTGAAAAGTCATATAATTTATTTTTCGCGTGGGTTTTATAACAACCAATGAGAATCAGTGGCGCGAATGCTTCAAGATATTACCAACACAATCTATGATACTTTCTTAATATTTTAATGTTATGGTTTGGGGATTTTGTTATCTAAGGATATTTAAAAAAATGCATTCTATCAGTGGACGTAGTCTACAATCAATCCCACTGAATATGCAGACGAGAGTGATAAAAGAATTACATACAGTTGTGGACAAAATGAACTGGGACAATGTTTTTTCGCTAATGTAAGTCTGTCTGAAAGTTTACTCTTTCTATGGTTACTATTAAAATATTTATAGTTTATTATGTATTTTGTGTTGCATATTATTATCATATTAATTCCGTTTTTCCTTGTTAATGTTGGCCTACGGTTGGCCCTTAACCCTCACCTAGTGCAACTTTACAGTTGTGGACAAAATAAAGTAGGACAAATCGACAAATTTTTCTCGCTCGTATCATTTTCTCTAGGAGATCAGTTATATTCACATGATTGTGAAATTAAGGATATGTTGAATAAATCTAAAATTTAATTGGTTTTCAAATAAAAAATTAAAATCGAATTTGTAAGTACCCATGATAAGTTGGGAGTTTATTATTCCCCTGATCTTAAATACAATGCAATGAAAATAATTTAAACTAAACTAAATACATTTATTTAATAATAATTTTCAAACTTAACAATAACTAATATTTTGTCATTGCACCGTTGCGATTAACAACTTCTGCTAATCTTCGGGACATAGAATGGCATAAATTCAAGCAGTAATCGTCTTCAATAGTTTCCCATGTATTATGAAGAATTTCTAACATTTCTTCTACATTTAGGGGTCTGAGATTTTGCCTTTGTATTTTTTTTACGAGTAGCCCCCAGACTTTTTCGATAGGGTTTAGGTCGGGGCTGCGGCTAGGCCAATCAACGATATGAATATTATTTTGCCTGAACCAGTCTTGCACAATATGTGCCGTATGGACAGGACAATTATCCTGCTGAAATAAAAACTGATCAGGATATAACAGCGACACAGAGGGCAACATTATATTATTTAAAATTGAAATATATTCTGGACTGTTCAATCTTGTATCAATATGCCATAAAACACCGGGGCCACGTGCTGATATCCAAGCCCACATATTTACAGTAAATCTATTACTATCTACATGATTTACATATCTTCCTTGGAATCTGCTATTAGCGGGACGATAAACACGAATGGGACCATTACGTGTTGACTGGAAAGTCTTCTCATCAGTAAAAATAATATTATCCCTTAAAGGTTTCATCAACTGCCATGTACTCTAAAGCAAATCCAACTCGACGTTCTTTGTGTTGCTGTGTAAGAAGTATTTTTTTCGCCGCTGAACGACAACGTCGGTCTGTTTCTTTTACCCGTCTTCGAGCAGTACGAGCCGATCCTGGGAAGTTGGCTTCTCCCACAGCGTCCACAACGGAGTAAAAAGGATGTTCTCTTATTGTCTGGATTAATAAAGCATCTTGCTCTTGATTAGAAACCCTTCTTCGTCCGGCCCCAGGATTTGCATTTATTGTTCCTTGTTGTCTCCACTTTTTTAAAATATTGAAGACGGAATTTTTACTAATATTGTACCTGAGAGCAATCCGCCTTATGGACCAACCGTCCTCAGCTTTAGAAATTATTCCCAATTTGACTAAATTGCTAATGCGAACCATGATCGTTTTTGATTTTTTTTTTTTTGACAAGTGTCAAATTTAAAACTTCAGATTTAGCGCCCGTTGCAATCAACTAAAATTGAGCGAAAATCTGCATCAAGACTTGTCCCACTTCATTTTGTCCACAACTGTATGTTGAAATCTACACAATCATGTTTATATGTATCAAGTGGAAGGACAGTTACATACAGGTCTCTCTGAACTAGCGGACCAAAATAATACGGTGAAATCACCATCTTCTGGGAATAACAGTAAAAATATTTAAAAAAATTCATCCTCATTGGATTTTAAAATAAGAACGTTTTTAATTGACCAACTGCGAGTAGATATAAAATTACCTTAAAAAATTATATTTTTTGCGCGATTGTACTCTATTTGGTTGTTTACCACGTCTGTTTCCAAGGTGGTAAGCTCTGTTTACTCGTTGCTAACGATAAACTCGATGGTAAGTAATTTTTGGTGTTCTAGAACGGTAAGTAAAGTTTATTCAAAATTAATCGATTATTATAATAATTTTTATGTAGACAGAAGTTGAAGACAAGATGTGGGGGCACTTTCTGGAAACTCATAAAGCTCTTGTAGTCGGCTTTCCTTGGCGCTGCAATGAAATAGCATTAGCAAACTTGCCGCGACATTGGCATTGTCAAAATTTTCATACCCCGCATTTTCCTTGTCTTCTTGATTACAAATTGAGATCGTTGGTTTCGAAAATTCTTAATTTATGTAGACGGAAGTTGAAGACAAGATGTTAGCACTTTCTGGAAACTCACACGGCTCTTGTAGTCGGCCTACCTTGCCGCTGCAATGAAACAATTTTAGTAACAGACTTGCCGCGACATTAGTATTATCAAAATTTTCATACCACAAATTTTCCTTGTCTTCTTGATTACAAATTGAGATCGTTGGTTTCGAAAATTCTTCATTTATGTAGACAGAAGTTGAAGACAAGATGTTAGCACTTTCTGGAAACTCACACGGCTCTTGTGGTCGGCATTCCTTGCCGCTGCAATGAAATAATATTAGCGAACTGGAAAAAATTTTTGAAACTAACGACCTCAACGTGTAATTAAGAAGACAAGGAAAATTTGTGGTATGAAAATTTTGATAAAAATTAAATTTTAATTTTTATCAAAATTTTCATACCACAAATTTTCCTTGTCTTCTTAATTACACGTTGAGGTCGTTAGTTTCAAAAATTCTTTATTTGTGACGCACCCCACATTCAAAGTTTCTTCTACAATATCCACTTCGTTTTCGGAATCACTAATATCACTCATTTTACTGCTTGTTTTTCAACACAACTGGCGATATTTGCGCACAAAAACTGCAATGGCGGTAGTTGTTTGCAGATTGCCTTAGAAACGCGATACAAAAATCGACATTGTGGCAACACGATGTGAAGGGCGTCGTATCGCATTGCATTCTATTATAGTTAGGAATGTTTTGTAATAAATATTCAATCGCGCAAAAAATCTCATAATCATGACGAACGTTAATGACAATGTACGGATCTCAGACAATATTGGAGTCGTCGCAAGCTCCTCCTCCAAACAATTGTCTTCGATCCGTACATTGTCATTACCGTTCTTTATACTTAATATACTATTGTAATTGTCAGAAATAATTTATTATTTATTTTTTATTTTCATTAATGTCATCGGAAACCGACTTATCGCGGAATCAGGCGATTCAAAATCAAAGAAATTCCTTTTCGAGAGGATTTCCCTTGCCATTCAACGTGGAAACGCTGCAAGCATTCGAGGCACTTTTCCAGATTCCGCAATATTATCGAAAATTTTTGTATTATAAAACAAAAATGTTTATGTAATTATGTTATACTTAATATAATATTTATTATGACATAATATTCAGTTATTATGCCTTTGCAACAATCAAATTTGTTTCGATAGTTACTATAGTATATTAAGGCTGTTGCACAGTAATAAAACTTTTGGGCGAGGTGTAGTTCAAGTTGCAGAAGTATTCAGAATTCTTGGATCGGTCAAACACTGCAGCAGGTACCCTCTCGAGACCCGTCACTCATAAAATTAGCATTTTACAAGAGCATTAAATCTTCGTATTGTGAACAAATTTGTTGGCAAATTTTAGATTTTCTTATTTCTTGTAGTTTGGATGTATTTATCTGTGCACTTTAGTGATTGAATCTCTTACTTGCAGAAAATTCTTTTGAAGAAAATAACGGACAATGATTAATACAAATGTAAAGGCTATGACTTTGACAGTGTCAGATTTTTCGTATCTCTGCTATCTTTATAATTGATTTCATATAAATGTTCATCAAGTGAGCTGTGCATTTGTAAAAGCACCTTTAATTTAGTTACATTACAAAAGTCACATTTATGAAGGTCATGTCCAATAAATCTTTACTTGGTAAAAATACAAAGACAAAAACAAATAAGAATTACTTTAATTTAATCAGTAAAAAGACGTAACATTGCTTTTGAAATAAGCGATGTTAAAATGGACGCGCAGAGCAAGCAACTTTGAAAGTTAAAGTCACTAGCTTTAGCTGTTGCCTAGCGGTTGGCCAAGCAATGGTGAAGCGCGCTAAACGGATTCTAATTATTTTTCCACAGTTTTATGTTTGAAGCTATGGTGACTATATTTTTTGTTAAACATTAACGTATCTCACGGGGCTACTGTCTCAGTTTTTTGAAAAATCGCTTCATTCTTTTAAAAAAAATTAATAACGTTTTTCAGTAATTTTAATTATTTATCTACTTTCATACTGTAATGTGCCATATTTCACAATTTTTTTAAGTGTCGTAATGGCAGTTTTTACGGCACTAGTGCGGTAATAAAGCACTAGTGCAGTAAAGAGACTAAATTTTGCAAAATTTACAACTATTTATTAACATAAATTACACAGTTTGAGACAGTTTCAATATTGACCCCAGACGCTGTCCCCAAGTTAATGCTGGGCTTTTCCACCATGACGTTACTTGTTGAACGTAGAGTATCTGAAGAGCCCATTATTTTCGTTGCAATTATTTTCTTATTTTGAACTGATGTTTCAACATATCCCTCTGCAACATTGTCAGACTTCCAGCCTCCATGACGCTTGAGAGTATGCATATCTGCCCCTGCATCTGCCAATAATGATGCTGAGGATCTCCGAAAACAATGTCCTGTATAGTTTGCTGGTTCAGATAATCCTAATGCAGTAGCGATTTTCTTTGGAATTCCTCCGATTGTATTCACTCCAACAGGCTGCTGGGTACATTTACCTCCCCTGTAGATAAGAAAAAATCTATCGTGCTTGGTCTGACTGGGACGCAAATCCATATATTTTCGAAATAAATCCAAACAACTTATTCCCTGAATATTTCCGTCTGTTATGGCAAATTCCCGTGTAATTTTAGTTTTTGTATTCGGCAAGGTGATCCAGATAAATTCTCCTTTATCTTGAACGTCTCGTCTCATCAAATTTGTGATCTCCTCGCGTCGACAAGCACCAAAAATTCCAAATATCAAAACGACCTGAAAGCATAATACGTTTGAGATTGTTTTTTATTATCTCAGCTCCAATTTACCTTCATAAATAAGAAATCTTTATCATTCATTTCCTTAAGAAATTGGTGTATCTCCTCTTTGCAAAAAATGCACGATTTTTTAGGTCGGTATCCTTCTGATCTCCTCTTCAAGAAAGCCACAACCTGATGATATTGACTAATGTCAATCTTTATCTTAATCGACACCATCGTCCGCAACATAGAATACCGGCACGATAAGGAGGATGGTTTTAGCTTCTCTGATTGTTCCGCAAAATAGGCAAGGACCACCTTTTCAGAGACTTCACGAATTTTCTTGATTTCCATCCATTCTTCAAAATATTTGCACACTATCTCATACCACTCTTTGGATTTGGCAGGAATTAATGTATCTATAGCAGATTGAGCAGCCAATTCTACCGGGTGATCAAAAAGGACTGTTTAAGTTGGCAGTACAATTAAGAAAATTTTATATTTCGGTTATTTATAACACTGCAACCGGGTATGTTTTGTTGGTTTATTTGACAAATATCTGATGTAGGTATAGCATTAACAACGACAAGCCATCAACAACCGAAAGTTACTCCTGTTATACAATTTAAAATACAATTCAGTGTTACCAACTTAAACAGTCCTATTTGATCACCCCGTATATCAGAAGGCAAATTTTCCTCTGTATCACTCATTTTTGCACTGACACTGCAACTTGCTTTCATTGGAACACTTTTGAAAAAAGTAAACAACTTCGTAACCACGGTTATTAGATAGATTAGCCGCCCTATTATTTTTGCATAAACGATATTTTAAAAATTTAATTAACACTTTGGCTACTATGTGTACCATTTTTGGTACACACTCGACCTTTACCTGCAAACTATGTGGCCAGATTTGGTACACATTTCACGACTCAATTAGATCCACTGTGTACCCTGTACGGACACGATTTTCGTAGTTTACAAAGGGATTCTCGATAGTCGAAGTTTGTGAGTAAAGATTGGTGGAGCATTTCGAAAAAAAAATTACAAATGTCGCCTAGGTCACCTTTCTAATGCCTTTCTAACTACAAATGAATATAGACAAACAAAAAATGTCGTAGTTTGTGGGGACATTTTTCAAAATACCCCCGTAGTAGCCAAAGTGTTAAACACAAAAATACCGGGTGGGGCATTGTATACGCGCACGCGAGAAATCGCGACTTCTAATTAAATAAAATTGGCGAAATTTTATATACGTGACTAACTATTGATAAGGTATATTCGAGAATTTTTAAAAAAAATTTTGTTAATAAATAAAGCCGTAACAATTTTATTACTTTTCTGAAATTAACTGTTAATTTACTTATAAAGTTTTTAGACTAAATGAATCTGTATCTGCTAGCCCATCAAACCCTGGTGGCACAATTACAAATTTTGACTTGGTTAGCTAAATAATTCGCTTTTTTATTTAAACGTAAACCAGACGGGTGATTTACGGCACAATGGTATAATTTCCCAACAAAGGTTTAGCCGACCGTTTTAAACCTTTTTGCCATAAAATTGACAGTTTCCATTGTCACCTAAATTTACGGCAGCACAAGTAGCAGGTCATAAATAAAAATGATTTTGAAAGTTGAAATGTAAAACTGCGTTTAATTCAAAATCTAATTGGTATTTTTTCCCGTAGATTTCGTAAATAATTATAGGAAGTGAATCTGGGTAGGTTAGTATAAAAATCAGAATTTGACTTTTTGGTTGAAATTTACATTTTATTTTTTTTTGGCTTTGTTTGTAAGTGAAAAATTATCAAAAAATTATGAAATGTACCTTACCAATAGCCAGGTAAGTCTGAAAAATTTCGACAATTTTATTTAATAGAAGTCGCGATTTCTCGCGTGCGCGTATACGATGCCCCACCCGGTATTGGTATTAATTATGAAAGTAGATAAAACGTTGTACGATATTTGTATCGTAATGTGTTGTTACGATACTTGATGGATTATCCAACTCGCCTTCGGCTTGTTAGACAATTTTTCCATCGCGTATCGTAAAATTCCACATTACGATACACATATCGTAAATAACTATTTTGCTCAATTGTTCATTTAGAGACTATTTAAAAAGTGCATTGGATTCAGAAGAACGTATCTCATGGGGCTACTGTCTCAGTTTTTGGAAAAACAAATAGATTGGAAGCAAAAAAATAAACAAAAGCCTCAACAAAACGCGTAAAATTCGGTTATTAGGCAGTCCACTATACTTCTCAACTACCTGCAGCCCCTGGAGGTCGTAAACTCGGGTTGACATAATCACTACTTAACGCCCGCAATGCAACTTTTGTTGGGAAGATACTTGCACTGGGCTCACGGGAACACCCTCGGGGCAGGCCCGGCGTGCCGCGATGGTCAACTTATGAATCCCATTTTTAAAATATACCTGAAAGGAGATGGCCGGATTGTCGCGGTGCGGTATCATAACCTTTTTATCTTTTTAACAAAGTAAACCAATCACTAATTCTAATAATAGCGAGTAATTAAAATACCTAATACCTACATATAACACTTTTTTTGATCGAGCACCAATTATACAGGTGTCCCAAAAAAAAGACGAGTCCATAGCTCCCTTATTTATCGGACGATTTTAATTATGTATACACCAAATTAATTTGTTGTGAGTAGGCTACAAAATGGCCTACTAAATTCACGTAAAGCCCTAACGACTTCGAGGTTAAACTGTCAAATATTTTTTGTCTTTTTCACTTTTCAGTATCAGATTTGATGTATAAAAATAAAACAGCCCGTTAGGTGTTGCTTAGTGACACTTTCTGATATTGTTATTATAACTAACAGCCCTTTCACAATAGCGTTAACGTTACGTCGATGTTAAAACGTTAATGTTAACGTTAGATCTAATTACATGCATTTCAGTACTTTTTATAAATTATTTCCGTTGGCTAATGTTAGAATGTAACGTTAAGAATCCACAACATTTCTAGAACTAACGTTAACGCTAACAATATCATGCAACATTAATTTTCATCATAACGTCATTGTGAACGGTCCACAATGAAATACATGTCATTTTGAATTTCTAGATCTAACGTTAACATTAACGTTTTAACATCGACGTAACGTTAACGCCATTGTGCATGGGCCTTTACTTACCGGACTCAAATTGATGATGCAATTGAACATCTACCGGATAGTATGAAATAAAAATTTAAACTATGTACCGGGTGTCCCATCACTTATGACAAGCACGAAAATGACTTAAAACTAAATTATATTTATATGAAAGTATTATAGATGCATGAATACTGTTCACCGCCACAAAAATTGGGTATTACTTTTTTGTTAAAATTAATTACCTAGGTAAGTACAGCAGTTAAAAAACTATCACTTTAAAAATTAAATTTTGTTCGATGCAGTTCAAATTTGGTACACGTTATGAAACCATAATACATAGAGAAATAAAATCCGTGATTAGAATTTAATGAAAATGTTTTGATGTAAAGATATTTGGTTTATTTAATTTAGGGCGTTTTACTTTATGAAAATGGATTGAAAACAATTAAATTAAGAAACCTAAGTTAAAATAGGTATATCATCTAATTATTATTAACCTAAAAACTAAATAATCTCAGAATGTGACACTCAAACTTTTCTGTTCCCATTCATTCCAATATCGAACCCGGTATCGGTCGTTTGGGCCAAACTACAGCGTGATCAACAATGACTGAGTCTGTTGGCAAACAACTGAACAACAACTGAAAAATATTGGGGTAATCTTGTAGTTTACGTCGCCCAAACTGCGCATCTCATATGCGCAGCCCCATAGACTCTGCATTGTTGCCAGAACGTAATTAGAATTGAGCGTCTCTTTTAGTTGGATGTGTAGGATTCCAATACGTTTGTTAATTGATCTGTTTCCCTGGTTTAGTTTGTGTTTGGTGCTTTTTTTAACTTTGTTTCGAAACAATGGGTGGTAAAGGGGCTCTTGCACAGAGTATAATTGTATAATTAAAATCACCGTCCCGTGATTTTAATTGTGAATTTTCTCTTATTCGATACAAATAAATAAGTCTGGCAACGCTGGACACATTTAGCACGGTGCGCGAAGCGATGCGCAGTTTGGGCGACGTAAACTACAAGATTACCAATATTGGTGTTTTTCTGTTTCGTGATTGGCACTGACCGGATGTATTAACTTGATACGACATTAAAAAAAAATTAGGTTATGTCGGGTATGTTTATGCCATGACCAACTTCATTCATATCCGCTTCGCTTCTATATGGCCGTTTCAATTTTGAATTTTACATGCAATCAAATGTTCCCATTTGATGGACATCTACTAGCGACATCTCGGTAGCGTTTTTAAATTCATCAACTTTTTGCGGTGAATTTCAACATTGGTGGACTGTCAATCATAAGTTTTTTTTGTGTTGAACATTTATGTTGTGCAAAAATGTGATGAATAGGGAAACGGATTTGGTGGAAAACTGATGACTGTGCTGACGTCATGACACCTGAAGTGTAAACATAACCTAAACATTTTTTCATTATTATTATATGAATAAATATGTGCGACATTAGTCTTCTTGGGACCATAATATTGGTAAAACGGATTACAATGCCTTTGGAAGATTCATCAGATGATGATTTATTAACTTCCTCTGATGAAGAAATTATTTTAAACAGAAGAAAGACTCATGAAAAAATTAGAGGATACGTGAATAATGTTGCACTTTTCCAGTTTTTCCCTCGCTTTGCTTTGACATTGACAGTTTGACTTCGACAAACTATTTTGACATTTCCCCCACTATTCGTCCACCAAACAACCAACTCCCATTGTAGATGGGAAAGGTGAATTTTGGTTGAGCCCAACATGAAATTTTTGGTGAATAAAGAAACGTGTTTTCTTAAGCTCAACATAAATCTAACAGTAATATAACAACGTTTTGGTAGAAAACTGATTCCACCGATTGATCCATCGATGAATTTAAAAACGCTCTCCTCCTCAACAAACAATCAAACTACAACTGAATTTGACACGGCTTCCTAGATTAATAAGAGTCGAAGCCTCTAATACGGCTGGTCGAGTTCCTTGAACTGTCTGTTCCTTCAAAAGCCAAAAGTATAGTAGCGCCCTCTACCAAAAAACGAATATTTTTTTAATTAAATGAATGAAAAATCGTATTAATGTTTTTTTTTCTATCAATAATCTACTTTTTGAAGTAGTGTATGTAACATACAAATTACGATTCTTTTTAAAATGAGATTTGTACGCGGTTAAGCAGCCAAATACACAAATGTATAGTGGCGCCCTCTCAGGAACAGAAAAAATGCTTGCAACTGATGAACTCGACCAGCCGTATTAGAGGCTTCGACTCTTATTAATCTAGGAAGCCGTGGAATTTGACATTAACGTCAAGGTCAATGGCCAATGGCCTCATTTTTATGTTATTACTGTTATCAGCCCATTAAAAAAAAAACACGAAGACGAAAATGTTGGGTTTAATTTAACTAGATGACAACACTAACAAAACACATTTTTAAAGGTAAGAGCACTATTTATAACTTCAAAACTTTTCATCTCAGTGGTTTACTGTTCAAGCTTACTCTTCAAAGAATCCATTTATTCTACATATAATAACATTGCATACTGCAGCTTTGTGGTCTGCACAGGAAAACGCTGAATTTTGAAGGAGGTGATCATACAGCAAGTCATGCAAATGAGTACATGGTTTCTCATATTGTAGAAATGGTACCTAACAGTTTTTGTATTATATTCGCAATTCTCAATAATGCCTACAAATGAATCACTGGGATACAGCAATTGACTCTGATTTTGAAGGGCTATTAATCTTAACAAAGATCCTAGTATGATGGTGGATAAAAGTGACATAAAAGATCACTTTGCCAAATTTGTATTGTATATGTATTGTTTTGCAGGGAAGAAGCAGGTTCATTTTCATCTGGGGACTGGGTCAGGATGTGAATTCGTACAAACAACAACAGGGTTCTAAAATAACCAAAGAAAACATTTTGCATGTTGTATACATATTTTGGATCTGAATTCCTACAAATACGAATGGGACAGCATCTTTAGTGAGTGTCACTTTTTTTGAAGATGATCTGTAATTTTGTTGAGATCTGTAATACCATTTAATAAACTACCTTCTATAAGAAATTTTATTATTCAAAAAATACTACAAGATCTTTTAAGAGACTTTAGCCATTTGTTTCTCTGATCAGAATCGCTTGGAAATTGGAAAAAAGGCTTCAAATTTCCACAAATAAAACACTTTCTGCCCATTTTGTTAAAAAAACAACTAAACAGTCCCGAATTTATTTAAACTTTAGAATGAATAAGTTGTCAACTTGACGGAAGATGGCGACACATGATGCACGTTTCATGGACTACTTTGCGGGAACAAATTTTTGCTAAATTGAGACGGCCATATAGAAGCGAAGCGAATATGAATGAAGTTGGTCATGGTTTATGCTAATACAAAAATGACCCTTTGATGGTAAACGTCAAATTCGCCTGTCAACTCTGTCAAAGCTGACAACCGGAAAGGCGTTTAGATTACAGTGGTACCAAAATCGTTCAAATTTTCATTGTTACCAACAGACTCAGTCATTCTTGATCACGTTGTACCTGCGTCTAAACTCCGTCCAGCGAGAGATTGGGAGAGTTTAAATTGTAGGCTTGTAACCCAACACTACAAAATCCACTAGAATACTACTACTACTAGAATACAAAAAAAATTAATAAAATAAATTATTGTGGTGGTACCTTTGAAATAATTTCGCGGGCATTGTAATCCTACGCCAATTTATGCTGTCACAGCAAATTGTCAAATTTCAGCTGTTGTCGTTGCCGCTGTCATTTTGAATCGTCAACACCGTGTGCGGTTTATTTGCTCTTTCGTCTTCAAGTGAGGTATTTTGTTGTGTTTAAAACTTCTTAATTATCTGGGATAAGTTAGTTTGTTGGTTTGCATTGACTAAGTTCTGTATTGTTAACCTCCGAGTAATGTGTGTTTTGTTCGTTATTTCTTGCTTAACTATTTTTTTGTGGTGTTTAAACTTTCTAAGTTTTTAAGATTAGTTAGTTTGTTGTTTTAGTTTGTTTCTGTTCTATAAGTTCCCTATTGTTTACCTTCGAGTGCCTTTTTTAAGTGACATTTCTATTTATAAACATGAATCCCTTTAGTGATATCACGAACAATATCTAGACTGATGCAAAGGTATGAAGATAACATTTTTAATTAATTACATTGCTTTAAAACTGTGTTGTAGGCAACCTGAAGCTATTTGACTGTAGCTGGCAACCCAGCAGTCCAGAAGATGATGCAAGTGCTTATTCATTTTTCATAAATGAAAAACTTACAACTGAAAGTCCACTGGAGGTTGCTTTTCATACCTTTATAACAAAAAATATTATTATACCTATCATAATTTTATTGACATCATCATTAATTAGGTCAGATTAGTCAAGGGTTAAAAGTATTTTTCTTAAAGGTCACTGCGAGATGCTTAGGAGTTAGCAAAAACACAGTGTCAAAGTGTAAAGGTGGTCCAACTAAAACATCATCAAGAAAGTTGACGAGGCAGCGTCCCAGAAGAGTTACAGCAGACTTACATTGCAATATTAAGCAAGAAGTTCATCTTGTACTCAATGATATGATGCAGAGCAGTAAGACAAGGGTTGTGTACTGTAAAGCTAGTTTTTTTTTCGATGAAATATTTCTTTTTTAAATTTTCAGCCTTATACCGCCACAGGCTCTTCTGATATTTATTCAATAAGTAAAATTAATCTTCTAAAATATATTTTAATAAGACAAATTGAATTCGGACTGTCGCACGATATTCGGTCATTCAGACAAACGTCTGCAGAAAGTCTCAGGATTTAGTTTAAATTAACCTTGACGCTCTCGTTGTCCATTTTTGTTTTATGTTTATATTACCTACGTACCGGGTGATCAAGAAGGACTATTTAAGTTGGCAGTATAATTAAGAAATTTTTTTAATTGGGTTATTTATAACACTGCAACTGGATATGTTTTGTTGGTTTATTTGACAAATATCTGATATAGGTATAGCTTTAACAACGACAAGCCACCAACAACCGGAAGTTACTTCTGTTATACTATTTAAAATACGATCCAGTGTCACCAACTTAAACAGTCCTTCTTGATCACCCCGTATTATGTCTTATAATTTTGTGTAAGTCAGAAATTTAATTTGAAATTAACCAGTTACTGCAGGTGAAAACAAGAACGTATTTGATTTTATTTATTTGAAAAATTAAATACAGGCGTCCTTCAACCCAAGGAATTGTTTTATTTTAACTCCTAGCCTCCTGAGAAGTTCCCCATATTTTGCTTCACGAACTGATCTTCCGCTATTTTGAACACAACAATTTCGTAGACATTTAACGACCAGCAAAATTAAGTCGTTTGATTTCGCATTGATATAAAATTGTTATATAAACGATCTTGTTGGTTGAGGTTTTACTTTTAAATATTCTTGGCGCAAGTAGTTATCAAGAGTAGGTAGGTACACGTCTTCGTGTAAAATCCTGCAACTGTAATATTTTCATTCATTTTATCTCTTATTCGTTAAGGTACTTCATTAATTAGAGCATAATTTCCGGGCACAAAATGTTACTGCTTGAAGGATATATTTCAAATTTTACGCGCGCTAGGTACTACTTTCTCTGCGTAGAATTTAGTGATTTTTATGTCAACCAATCTCTCACTGGACAAACTATAGTAACGTCGAGTAAACGGCCAAGCTGTAGGTAATTAGTTGTTCTCAGTAACGATTGAATATAGAATATTAAAACCCCTACTAATTTATACAGAAACTATAATTTTTTCCAATAAATGTCTAAATGATTCTGACATAGTTCTAAGTATAGTATTTTTCTGCAATTGGAGAAAAGTTGTAAGTATTATCCGATAACAGGTTTTTTTTTAATGGAAATGATTTGTACATACAGATAATGAAAACGGGCGCTATTGTAATCCTACCTTTCTTACGCTAAATAATCCCTAGGATTACGAAAATAAGATTCAATCTCTGAACTCTAAAGTTATGGTCCAATGTTTACCCTTTTGGGATGACGTCACGATTTCCTTTCTCGCTTTCTCTTTATTGAAACAACAGGAACAAACAAAAAAATGCGATGCGTTTATTTATTATTGATTACTTGTGCTCTTGTCAATTTGACATTTTTTTATTTTTCATTTATTAGTTATGTTATTAAATACATTGATTACAATCGTAAACTTTCGAAGCAATTGTCAACAAAATTGAAATTTAATAGTTATTTTTGATAAATCCAAATTTATTTCTGATCCTAGAGTCCAATTAGTACCCATTTGCGATGACGTCATTATTTAGTAACTTCACGTATGTTTGAGCTAGGATCAGAAACTAATTTGAATTGATCATAAATAACTATAAGGTTAGGTATTAAAACGATTGTAGTCGAAGCAAGCCATACCCTAGTTATGAAATTTTCTGACAATTGCTTCAAAAGGTTATGTTTGTAATCAATGTAATAAGTGAAAGAAATTAAAAATTGTCAAATTGACAGGAACATAAAATAACCACAAAGTAACCAGCAATAAATAAACATACTACATATTCCGGACAAAAAATGTTGTCCACATTTTTCCTATCATTTCACAAAAATTTGGTGTAGTTTAAGCTTAATTGTCATTATGATTGACGTTTGCAAATTAAAATTTGAAATTTATTACTGTCACCCATAAAAACATAAATTATAGACATAATTGGATTGACACATGTCAACATGTGAAGCGAGGTTATTCGTTCCTAAAGGTCGCTTTATAGCATATGTGAGTGGAATGACAGTGGACGAAATTTTTTGTCCGCCATTGCACCGCTATTTTGTTTTTTACTCTTTCTGTCGTTTCAATAGAGAGAAAGCGAGGAAGGAAATCGTGACGTCACCTCAAAAGGGTAAAAATTGGACTATAGTTCAAACATATAATTGATTTCATATAAATGTTCATCAAGTGAGCTGTGCATTTGTAAAAGCACCTTTAATTTAGTTACATTACAAAAGTCACATTTATGAAGATCATGTCCAATAAATCTTTACTTGGTAAAAATACAAAGACAAAAACAAATAAGAATTACTTTAATTTAATCAGTAAAAAGACGTAACATTGCTTTTGAAATAAGCGATGTTAAAATGGACAAAAACTGAAAAATTAATCAAATCGGGTTCGCGCAGAGCAAGCAACTTTGAAAGTTAAAGTCACTAGCTTTAGCTTTAATACCAACAGAAAATCAGATTTTCATGGCTTGCTTAGATGTACATTTATATGAAATTGAGTATAGCTAATAAACGTCAAACAACTGACACTATTAATCAAATTTTAACGCAAAAATTGTTAGTTTTATTACTGTGCAACAGCCTTAATATACTATAGTAACTATCGAAACAAATTTGATTGTTGCAAACGCATAATAACTGAATATTATGTCATAATAAATTATTTCTGACAATTACAAAAGTCATTAAAAACGCTTCATGTTTACTTTTTCAGAATATTTTGATATGCTTGTCTTATATGGACAGTGTGATGAGAGTGCCACAGTTGCTGCTCGGGAGTATTATGTTTAGTGTCTTTTGTAACTCTCTTAAATAAACTGTCGTTTATGTGGTCAAAAGTTTTTATGTCAAATACTATAACCTGAAAAATACTATAACCTAAAAACGTCCGTCATTGCACAAAAAATGCGGATACCCAACAATGGATATGCATCATTTGAAATGCGTCCATAGTTACAAATAAACAGGAAAACTAATTTACAGGTAACTTAACATCAACAACAGGATTGGTCAATTTAAATTGCTTCTTTCCTAATTACTATTTAAGATAGATTTTTTTGAACATTTTTCCTATTATTCCCAGAAGATGGTGAATTCACCGTATTATTTTGGTCCGCCAGTTCTGAAAGACCCTATATTACAAAGCGGAAACAGTGTTATTTTGTCGTCTACACAAAAAGATTTGAAGAATGGGATAGTCTAAAAAGATGATGACTTTTGGACAAATATATGGTACAACAATTAGAAAAATTTTATCTGGGCGCTTTGTTACCTGAAATAATAATTGATCCCAGGCGTACCAAAAATAGGCCTGTTAGATGCATATTAAAAAAGACCTATAATAGCAATGATTAATAACATGCAACTATTACTAAATTACTCGTATTCAGTATTAATTAAATTAAAGGCCAGTTTATAGAAAAAGAATTAAATATTTAATTCGAATTAAATTTTAATTCGCAATTAACCCATGAAACCGAGACTTCGATTGGTTGAATCTGATCACTGGCCCTAAAACCTCTGTAATTTTTAGTATTTTATATTTTATACCGGGTGTATTATGAAAAATCTTTGGTGCTATAACTTCCTTATTTTTTATCGGATTTTAATAAATGATACGTCAAACAAAATCGCTTTAGAAACACTATAGCGATAGCCTGACATGCTATGCTTTTTTTTGACATTATATTCTTTGACAGACCGCCTAACTTTGTTTTTTTAAGTTGCACGGTATATTTTTTAATTTTTATTATGATAGATGTTTATCTTCTGAATACGCAAACATTAAAATCAAAAATCAAAAATTTGTTTTTAATAAAAAAAATTAGAATTTACAAAAATTAAGTAACCATAACTTTACTATAGTAAATGTTCGAAATTACCTCCATTCTCTCTAAGGCATATTCCACACCTTCCACTGACGCCCATTGCGGCGTTCAATAAAAATTCTGGTGGTATTTGTTCACATACTACTACGATTCTTCTTACTAAATCATCTCTTATCGGGCGGAGTCAAATAGACATTGTCTTGAATGTCCACAGTTCTCTTAGTCGCTTTGGAAAATTAGAATGCACTTTTATTACTGTTAAATGTGACTGCTTGATTTAAAGAAAATTACATTATTTTTTATTTTCTTCTTTTTGTTTCTATGCATGAGCATGGCTGTTTACATTTTCATATTCAAAATAAAAATCTGTATAAAACTGAGCAAAAAAAAGTTAATAGTGCAATTTGGAAAAAAAGTTGACTATCATCTGCCAAAAACAGAACTCAAGAACAAATATTAGAACAATTCAAATTGTAGCCCATTTAAGTGCTTATTCACAATGGACATAAGCTTGACATAAGGCATAAGAAATTCATGATACATGCAGTGGATATACTACATATTAATTTTTACGTAACTTATGAGAAGTGATCTCAGTGAACATTATCGTTGTGTACAAAAAGGCATGAAGAATCATATTCGAGTTATATGGACGCATAAATTATTTTCCATTTGCCAATATTTACAAATTATTCTTATCTCTTATGTATCTCTTATGTATGTCTTATGTCTATTGTGAATAAGCACTAAATAGCTATTTATGTAACCAGTTAGGAAATGCGTTATTTTGTGTAACGAGTGGAATATTTGCGGGACGAGCGCAGCGAGATCCCGCAAAATCACACGAGTTACACAAAATTGCATTTCCTAAAGTGTTACATACAAGATTTTTTCTAATTTTGACAAAAAAAAGTTTCTTCAAACGTTAAACGAAGTAATGAATTTCATTAATAATAAATTATTATTGTGTTAAAATATCAAGTAGGTAAGTAGGCACGGTTATTTTGCTTAAAAACAAAAAATATGACAGTGTCAAATTGATGATACAATAAATTTTTCCTAACCAGTTAGGAAAGATTTTACTTTTCGTAACCAGTTACGAAAAGTGTGACGTTTCCCAACGTCAATTAATTTTGAAAAGTGTCACTTTATATGTCAAAATTAGAAAAACGATTTTGTTGGACACATCATTTATAAAAATCGTATGAAAAATAAGGAAGTTACAGCACCAAAGATTTTTCATAATACACACGGTATATTTTTTGGCAGACGATAATTAAATTTTATCGTCGTGTATAAAATTCTACATTTTTTTACAGCATTGTGGATTATACCTATCGGGCAAACAACGTTAAAAAAAACGCGCTTTTTATTCTACCTCTGTGGTGGTGTGGAAAAGAATACATAACAAAGAACGGAGAAGTATTTGGCTATATTCGAAGTAATAGCATCAGGTAGTAAAATGAAAATTAGCTCGGTGCAGAGAGAAGTCGGCCGGCCCCTTGGTCCTAGTCGGAGCTCAACTAATGGGTGTTGTAAATCATGGGCTGCTGATATTGTTGGTTGCCATCATCACACTTTCGAACAATGAGTTTCGTTTTTTGTTTTCCCTCGTAAGTCAGAATTTAACCGATTTCAAGAAAAACAAAGATTTCTCCGCATTAGATTATACATTCATGATTACAATGAACTAGTTTAGAACTCAAACAAGTTAAAAATGAGACCGCTACGAGTAATTTTGAAATTGCAATTGTTTAATCGTAACGACCAATTTATTGCCTTAGTCCAAAAATCAATATTTCTCCTCATTTGATTAAGTCAAAAGGAATCGATAGAACCGTTGAGCAACTTTTCAACTTCAAATTTGAAATTTTTAGGAGTAATTTGCGTTTACATTGGTTTAGTATAGGGCTACGAAGGGACCGGTGGTCGAATTCGACCATCAGATTAACACAAATTAGGGATGGTGGTCCAACTCGGTGACACCCAAATTTACAACTGACCAGCATTTCCATCGCAAATGAACGGTATTTAAAATATTTCGTTGAAATCATTTTAAAATTAAATTCTAAATTTATCGAACCTATTCGGACCGTTACAGTACCTACCTTCTGCATTCTTACTCTCTCACCAAACTTCAACAAGTTTGTATCTAAAATTAGAATTTTTTATTAGATGACATTTTTTTCATTCATAGTTCTTACTACATATAAGTACGTATGATAAATTAAAGGAATGATTTTTATTTTGAAATACTTAGGTGCTTCCCAAATCTGATTCCATAAAGTAAAACTTCTTAGTTTTTGTTATGAGTCTACATGACTTAAAAAGGTCGATATTTGGCAATTGCATTACATACTGAGCATGAATTCACCGAAAGAAGAATCAGTATTAATAACAAAGAACGTACTTAAAGTTATCAATAAGTAAATAACTAGTTTTACTGTTAATATAATTAAATTTTCGTTTCAACATAAAGATTTATAAAACTGGAATATACGTTTTAATAAAAAATTAGAAACTTAGAAATAAAAATAAATACATAAATAGGTACCTACCTACCTATTAACCTATTAATGTTTTTAACACATGCTACGACTATGTATTTATTTTACAATGTCAGTATCTAAATTCCAAGAACACTCTTAACGGAATAAACAAGAAACAGGTTTAAACTGCTTAATTGTATCAATCGCAATCAGTATAGTAACATGAAGTTTATGTTTAACATCCCAAGGAAAGAAGTGGCAGTGAGATACAGGTCTAAATCTGAAAATGGCTTTTGCCATATTACTCTTTATTTTAGTTGAAGTCGTTTATTGTAAAGAAACCGTTGGTATGTAAAATAACCACTCTTTAATTTTAATATTATGTACCGATCGTCGGGACCACGACCTTATCTAAATAGTCGAGACTCTTGGCTTTCTCCAATCTCCAGCCTGTTCATTTGCCAGTTTTCGGCGTTCGTCGTTTGGCGCTACTTTGCAGGCGCCGAAATTGGCGCGAAATATTAAATGTCAAAAAGATGACATGTAAAATGCTGTTTGGAGACGTGTAAGGATTATAAAAAGACAAAAACATTCATGAATTGCCTTCAGACAATATTCTACGGAATCACTGGCTTGAAAGTTTAAATATTTGCCCAGGTGGCGATTTCAAAAATCTTTTAATCAGTAATAGACGCATATAATATAATTTAAAATGTATTTTAAAAATATTCTTCACTAACATAATGTTGTAGGCAACCCTTTCCAATAGTGCTGGTAATGTACCGATCCCGATTGAAACATTAAATGTCTCCGCAAACAGTCCTTTGCTTGCTTAAATCGTCATTTTCTTTTCCTTCGTCTACTTCCAATGTTGTGCGTATTAACAAGTACAGAATTCCGTGAAATAATTAAATTAATACTCACATCTCCATAATCTTCGTTGTATTTAAGAATATGTATAGGCTCTGCCATTTCTATTGAAACACCACCTATTGGATTTTTTCTAAAATTTAGCAATGTGTAACAGGTTCGGTTGGTTGTAAAACGGCTTTTAGTGAGAAATTTGAAATTTTGACATTTTCTAGTTCCTAAAACGTCAAAGCAAATCACTGTCAAAATAAGTATGATAAATTGATAAATCAATGATCTAACTACACATTTAGCAATTATTTATCTCATCGACGCATCGTGCATTCTTAATATATATAATAATTTAATATAAATGTCAATAGAAATCTAAAAATTTTACGCCTGCGAGTCCTACCACTACAAAAAAATAATATAAAGTGCGGGATTTAATTTTGATGTTATACCTAAATGTTAGCATTGTTAGCAAATGTAAATTGGTTCTAAGCTGAAGACGCTGACGCTTTTTAGAATGATAGAAAAACACCTTTTTTAACTTACGGAAAAGATTTCTGAAATTTCAACACAAATTTTTCCGACTGACCACATTGGCTGACTTAAATGCAGTTTATCATATAATTTAATAAGAGTTCTCTTCATGTCAGCACCCATAAGGACTCGTTTTTTTTTCTATTTTGCTCTATTTTCGCGAAAAAACAATAAATTCTTGATAATTATTGGGTTATAATTGAATGAAAGACGCGTTGAGTCAAATATGACATGACATTCAACAAAAATCAAGATTGGCAATAATAGTCAAAAAATTACTAAACATATTTGCAGCGTTGCCAAACTGTCAATCAAGAGGTGGTGTTTCAATAGAAATGGCAAAGCCTATATATTGTATATCGGAAAATTTCGATTAAAATGTGACAACACAGTGACAGAAAGCCAAGTTTCAAACCGCGTGGTTTCGAACTCAAATCGTCCGTTCGCTAGCGCCAAACGGCTTACAAGTGCATAATGGTATTTTTCTACTTTGCGTTTCTAATGATGTCATTATGAAACCCATTTGAGTATCGAAAGAGAGCTCATTATGAAACGCAACATTTTATTTTCTAAGGTTGGTACCGGGTTCGTTGATCGGGTGTTAAACGTCGAAAATGATAAACAAGTAAGTGCAAGTAACATAACCTCAAAATACTTTTATTTTTAAACTTTAAAGATTAAAAGATTACAGACTAAAGGATTAACACGGAAAGTTAGGGTAATGTTGCACTTTAGGTCGGTGTAATAATGATACTTATGCGGATGTACAAATAGCGAAAACCTAAACACATTTTTATTAAAAATTAAACTAATGCACCGACGATAAAGTGAAACATTACCCAAGTTAATTTTGTTCACTTGAAGATCTCGAGTTATTATAAACATTAATGGTAACGGTGGACGAATCATGGCTGTTAATTGTGATGCCAGGCATGCCAGGAATAGTTTCACTCGACTTGAAGTTTTGCTGAACACTCCTATTGTCAGACACCACAATGGTTGAAGTTGCTTTAGTGTTCTCTTTACTGCAAACAACCACAGGCACAGGATTACATGGCTGTGAAGCTCTTGATGTAGATGCACATGAAAGAATTTGTGCCACTTCAACTTTCTTTTTTAGGGATTGTTCGATGTAGCCCTCAGCCACAGCTGAGGACTTCCAGCCCCCATGACGCTTAATTGTTATCAAGTCACCTCCCCGGTTTGCTAGGTGGGATGCACTAGACCGTCGAAAACAGTGCCCTGTAAACAACTCAGGATTGGGTAGTTTTAAAAAAGTGGCAATGACTTTTGGCATTTTGCCAAATGTGTTTATCCCAATGGGGCTGTTAATGCAGTACCCATTTCTGTATGTCAGAAAGAAACGACTGTGAGTAACATTTTTAGGTCGTAAGTTGTGGTAAGTCTTAATTAAGTCAATCCATTCATTGTCTGTTATTGCAAATAAACGTGGTTTATTTGTTTTTGTTTTAGGTATGGAAACCAGAATTGAATCACTTTTAAAGTCAACGTCGTTTACGGACATAATCGTTAACTCTTCACGTCTACAAGCTCCACAGTATCCCATTATTAAGGCGATCTAAAAAAAAAACTATCAAGAGCAACTGATAATACACTCTGTTATGAATTACATTTTTTTATTACGGTTTCTGTACTTATTTTATTCATAATAATAAATATAAATTGAAAATGACTACATACCTTCATTGCTAGGTACATCTTATTATCCGCGTGTCCTATGAAGCGACATATATCTTCGACTTCCAAAATTTTGGATTTTTTTGGTTGATAATTCTCTCCTTGTTTTTTTAAGAAGGCTTGCAATTTAGCGTAACGTGATATATCCACGTTTTTGTAAATGTTTAAACATGATCTTAACATAGAATATATCGACCATAAGGTAGAGGATTTTTTCGTCTTACTTTGCATATCGAAATATGCAATTAAAACATTCTCCGATATGTTCTGCACCTTATTTTCCCGACACCAGGCTTCAAAGTTCGCAAATTCCTTCTCATACACCTCTCTTGATTTTGTAGGTAGTAAGTTGCTAAGGGTGCCCTCAGCAACTTCACGTAACTCAGGGGGGGTACAGTTTTGGTCGTTTTCCATACTTTTTTCTTAACTTATACAATTAACTTAAATATTGCGAACTGTCAATTTTACAATTTCGAATTTCATTTGTTTCAAATTCAAAATGATAAAGATCCAAGTTACCAGTAGGTACCACCCGTCATGTATTAATACAAAAGTCACTAAATTCCAAAATTTTGATTTTTAAGCCAAAATAGGGCAAAGTAGAAAAAATAGTATAAAGAACTCGTTTCGTAAGGCGTTTGTCGCACTTGTCCATTACAAAACTCGCCGCTACGCTGGCTCGTTTTCTAAACTTGGACGCGTGCGACAAAATTGTGCCTTACGAAACTCGTTCTTTAATATACTATTTTGTAATTTGCCTCGATTTTGATTCTCTAATAGACATATTAACGAACGCGACGTCATCATCTGGGGTGTCCTTATAGCCATTATTTCACGGAACATTTTACGAAAATTTTTAGGTTGGCAAAGCTTGATCCGTCATGCGTGTCAGTTTAAATTACAAAATGTGCAAAGAATTATTTATCAGGCTTTATCAGGCAACAAATTCGCGACCGTATTTTTGGCAATTTCACGTATTTCAGCGGGCGTACATGAAAGATTATCTTCCATATTCGTGTTTTGTGACAGAATTTGGATAAAACAAAAGGCGACTTTGAAGACTTGATCATATTTTCACTTTTAAAATTAAGACATTACCAACCGCCACAAAAATCCCTAAATCGAGGAAAGTAAACATTTTTGTTTAAAAACGACATAAAAAGGGCAAATTACAAAAAATAGTATAAAAAACTCGTTTAATAAGACCTTGAAGCACTCATTCTTTAAAATAACTCGTGGCTACGCCACTCGTTTTTTAATCTTGAATTCGTGCTTCAAGACTGGTCTTATGAAACTCGTCTTTTAATATACTATTTGTTCAAATGAACAGGCCGGAGAGAGCCAAGAGTCTCGACTATTTAGAAGGTCGTGGTCGGGACCAATGCTTACCTTAAAAAAGATATTTGATGATCAAGATAACTTGGCATTTGTTTTATACAGCCTGATTCATAACCTATGGTAAACATTTGAACCTGTGATATCGTGCGTTCATTTAAATTTATCCTCAAAGTTTCCGTTGAAGAGTCGATTGTGAACGCACTGTACGGATTACGGATCACGGATCAGCTGTTTAAATGTAACGTTTTTACACGAATGGTGCATTCATAATCGACTCTTCAACGCCAACTTTGAGGATAAATTTAGGATGAACGCACGATAGGTATCTATTACAACAGGTGACTACATATTTAAATTTTCACCTAGGCTTAGCCTATTGATCGTTCTTTGTTTGTATCTACTCTTAAATCATTATTTAATTTCACATTTCACATTTCATTACAACTGTAATGAGATGTTTACATCATTCTTTTAATTAAAACAAAATCGCAACAATTTTAAAAGGTTATGGTTTTTGTTTTTAAACAAAATCTAATTTTCAGGCGATTCTTGTACTCTAAAACCGTCAGACTCTTTAGGTAGATGCAAACTGTTAAGAGACTGCCAACAAATTCGTGACCAGGTATTGCAACAGCAAACTCTACCACAAACATGTGGATTCCACGGAACCCAGGCAATTGTATGTTGTCCGATAAGTTCACAAAATACCAGAAAACCTGGTGAAATAAGTAAAAAAAGTAAGAAATATTAACGCAATTAATTTAAATGCGTAAATGAATCTAACTACTTACTACATACTTTGTATTTATAAATAGAATGTAGAGAATACTCATCAATTGCGCGTGATGATTCACTAAATAATCAAAATGAATGTGAACACAAAAGGATTAAACGAATTGTTGGAGGAATATTAGCGAGCAGAAAAGAATTTCCACATATGGTGAAAAAGACCTTAAATATTAACAAAAACAATTTTTATGTTATATTTTAGGTAACAATAGGATATGAAGAAAAACCTGATCAGATAAGTTGGTTATGTGCAGGAACTTTGATAAGCCCACAGTACGTTCTAACAGCTGGACAATGCTTGGCAAGCCGATCTTCGTAAGTTACTCTTAAAATCAATAATACATATTACATTTTTAAAGTATTTAAAAAAAGCAACAAATATTGTACCTTTTGTTATACCTCACTTATTTCCACTTCTTTTGTAACACATCCAAGCAAAATAATTTACCATATTTTTAGCGGTTTTCCAAAATACGTAAAAATGGGTATTACGAATTTAAATGACACAGACCACAAACAGCAATACGAAATAATAGAACGCATTAAATACCCGGAATACCAACCCCCTTCTGCTTATCATGATATAGGGCTTTTGAAATTAGAAAAACCAGTCACAATCAATTCATTTGTTCGACCGGCTTGCCTTTACACAGAAGCAGAACTCTCGTCTGATAAATTAGTCGCCACAGGATGGGGACGTACCGAATTTACAGGCCCAACCAGCGAAGATTTACTTAAAGTTACATTAAACGTTGTCGAACATGACGTTTGTAAACAGCATTACCTGAAATTAAGGAAACTTAAAAACAGTGTCATGAATGACATTCAAATTTGTGCCGGCTCAACTGATCACAAAGATACTTGTCAGGTACAACTTTATTTTACTTTTAAATGAATGATACAAAGAAATATAGGGTGTTCATTTAAATTTATCCTCAAAGTTGGCGTTGAAAGAGTCGATTGTGAACACACCACTCGTCAATGTGCAGAGTAAAATCATAAACAAGGTAAAAAATGAGGTTAGATTTAAACAGCTGTTCCGAAATTTGTAATTCGTGGTGCGTCCACAATTGACTCTTCAACGCCTACTTTGAGTATAAATTTAAATGAACAACCGATACTAGCATGGTAAGTAAGTACTTGTTTGCCTACTTTGAGTATAAATTTAAATGAACACCCGATACTACCATGGTAAGTAAGTACTTGTTTAACAACTAAAAGCAATTGATAATTACATTTATCTACGGCTGCTTGGATAAGACCTTATAACCACATTCATTTATAGTCATTTGAGTTGCGTAATGTAGTTCATTACTGCACTGGTTTCATTACGTAACGCATTTTTATTTAGAAGCAAACAGACAAAATTTATTGAAAGACAACAATACAAAAGAAAAGCTAGGTACTTATTGTAAATATATAACACAGTTGTTCGCCCAGTTGCCGGCATCGACTTCGTTTCGGTCTTCAATCTCTGGGCTTGGCACAAAAAGACTCACTTCCACTTTTAATGATATCATCTACTATTCTCTTTTGGGTTGCTCGCACAAGAGACCTCTTTGTAATACACGCCATACTGGAAAAACGACGCAAACTGCAGTGACACCTCCAGAGACGCTCGTCTCTTGCACTCCAGGTCGTCCTCGAAACAGGTCACTTCACTTCTGAGAACCGCGATAAGACGTACTGTAGTTTCAATTTGGTTGTAGGTCGTAAAATTTTATGGTACTTTAAGTTAAAAATCTTGCGGGGCTTATAAATCCTAGTTTACCACTAGCAGGTAATATTTTAAGCAGGGTTGTATTGTACATTTGGTATATTTGCATTGTACGGCAAACCGGCGATGTCAAATTGCAGCGAGGATCGAAGGTTTTAAAATCCTAAGTACTAAATTGCAGCGCGCGGTTAGTTTGGGTCTTAATAACCTGATGTAAACTGCAGCGCTTATAATCTTAATAAGGGGTCGGCTTGTCATTTAGAAATTTTCAGGTAGCACTGCACTTCTCAGTTCATTACGCAGATGTATAAAAGGTGTACATGATGCTCTTGAATCGATTCAAATTAAAACTAATCGAAATCAGGATTTTCTTCTGGTGAATGACAAAAGAAAAACATTATAATTTTTTCTTGCCACAAAAATTTGAAATTTTTGTCAACATCGTCAAAAATTTACGCGGACGGTACGTTTTCACACTGTACAATTTTTTTTAAACAATTATTTACTGTTCACGGATATAAAAATGTACATTATGTGCCTCCTTCGTCTCGATTTTTCAAACTCTTTCTCGATTCTGTTCCTTCCTAACCTTATATCCCAATATACCTACTATTAAAATCGTTCTACTGAAAAATGAGCGTCTTTTCCAAAAATTCCAGACTTTGCAGATGATTAATTAGTTACTTCCTTAAAAGTCGGAGGTAAGGGATAGTTATTATTTATAATCGTCTACCTGCCCACTCCCTGGGGGGGTAAAATGACAAGCGCTGCTATTTACTTATTTGGAAATCAGTACCTGCTTCCCCTAAAAGATTAAGACTTGACCGCCGCTGCAATTTGATACTGCCCCGGCAAACGGCACGCGCCGCTTTCCAACCTTTTCAAACCCAACCATTGTGCGCGTTAATCGCTCATAATATCCAATAAAATTTTACGACCTACAACCAAATTGAAATTACAATAAACGACCCGGCTCTCAATTATGAAAAATTAAAAACAACGCCTTGTTTACAAACAGAATTAGTTGGTTGTCCTGGTATTGAGCAAATTGTTTCAGTCTTGTGGCTTTGATTTTGAATTAAAACGATTGAAACTGACATTTAACAATTATCAAAATATATTTTTGTAAATGTCAAATTTGACGTTTTTGCCAAAAATTGATTTTTCGTGCAGCCGGCCGGAATTTGGTAAATTACAGATCTCGAAATCGTCCAGAAACACATGCATTGTCGGCCTAGTCCGGCTAAAAGTAGGGATTTTGAGTTGTCATCGGTTTCGGTTGGCATTTGTTATCAGAATTCTATCAAACGTCAATGTTTGTTCTGTGGATGGCTCGTTAAAAATGTTTTTCTATTTATAACAACGTACAAACTACAAAGAAGCAATATTTAACTAAAATTAATTAATTAAAATTACATTTCGAGCCACTTCTTGAATATGGGCTGGTGTATTTATTACAACAAATGTTTCAGGAAAATGTCAAAAAAAAAACAAATTAATTAAATTTAATAAATGTCAGGAAACAAGAGCGATGTTGATTTTAAAATTTAAATGTTTAAATGTAAGTGTTGCCAACACAAAAAAAGTCCCTAATACCAATTATTAAAACAAGTGCTTTAACTTCCATTTAACAAAAATCCGCAGAAGTCGGCATGAAAAATTTTGTGTATCACACGTCCAGAAACTGTTTTGCGAGCATTCGTACTTACAATACTCGTCTATCGACTCGTATTGCAAACCGCACTCATGCTCGCAAACGTGCAGTTCCTGGCCTTGTGATACAAATAACTATTTTTAATTAATAATTCGCAGCCGTAGATAAAATGTTGTACATAACACGTGGGCTAAAGCATATTACAGGAAACTCGTGTGTTACACAATCTTCACACTCAAGTCCTGTAATATTGCTTTTATCCCACTAATTATGTAAATAACTATTTTAATTGCAATTCAAGTCAAGTAAACTTGGAATTATTAACACCCAACTCTCTTGTTATTAAGTACTGAGGATCTGCTGTATTCCCGAGAGGTCGTCGTTGACAAACGATATCGGTGTATCGGTGCCGATACATCGGCATCGTATCGACAAATGAAAAGGAGCTCCATATACTGCTATTTTATTATGTCAGTATATCGACAACGATATATCGGTACCACGTTGCTCAGTGAAAAAGGGCCCCAATAATAAACCCTATTTTAAAAACTGAGAACTTCAAGAAATTGTGCTTTTTCTATTGCTGATAAGTACATAGGTACATTTAAGCATTATTTTAGGGGGATTCCGGTGGACCTTTGCAAACTTACCACGTCGGTGATGATATTACATGTATGTATGATATTGTTGGAATAACATCATTCGGAAAATCCTGTGCTGTCAACGTTCCCGCAATATACACAAGAATTTCATATTACGTTTCATGGATAGAAGATATTGTCTGGCGCTCCTTCGTACTGTAACTTTCCTGACTTTGAGGATGCTTGGATTTTTACAAAAAATATGAGACGAAAAATTGTGAGAAGATAAAAACCTATTGATCTTATATTATGTTGTGTTATTTATTTTTATTTAATTAAGGTTCTACGAAAGGTCCCTACGTTGGAAGAGTAATCGTGCTTTGGCAATGTTTGGTACCAACAAACAATGATTGTTTGTGGCTTTTTTATTTAAATTTTGACTGAATGAACTTTACTTGCGGTCAGCGAAGTGAAATTTGACTAATAGATAAGTGAGTCAGCTAAGTAAATAAATTTGTGAATATGAAACAACTTTAAAAAGAATATGAGATCCGAACCATGGTACAAATAAACATGGTATGATCGAAAGACAGACCTAAAAATTTCGTTGTGCGCACAATAAAATGACGTCAGGTGGCTGCACGCGTGTTATTGGCTGAAACCTGAAAACTGTCAAATAGGCGTCAAACGTCCCTGTCTGTTTATATTTCAACGATGTCAATGTCCTAACCCTAATTCGTTTAATTTCAATTACTCTTCAAAAGAATGGTTTCAATGTTTCATTATTGTTTTTTTTATCTTGTTCATGGCTTTCTTTAAACAATCGACCAAAGATTTTGTACACTAATGTGTTACAATCTTATTTGTGTGTAACAAGACTTACTGCTGCAATTTAGGTATTGCAGTGTTATACTCGTATTTAATTTTTACGTATTAAATAGTAACCTTCCATACTGTTGAAGATCAGTAGATTTATAAAAAAAAAAATATCATTTTCTAATATAAGTTGACATTGCCTCATTAAATTGTTCCGCGAATTTTGGGGCACCCAGTATTATGTATATGACTATTAAAATATATTTTTTAAAAGACCTTAGGATATTTTTGAACAACATCGCTACCTCCAACATTTCTTTGAACGAACATTTAAATGTGGCGCCTATATGAGCAGCCACCTGACGTTACAGATATGTGCATAATCATACCATAGTTATTTATACCATGATCCGAGCCATGTGATTCCTCGTGGAACCTCTATCAAGTTTAGAATAATCTCGGGAAGAATAAAAAGGAAAGGTCATCCTTCTCCACCTAAGTTTGGCGATGGCTTACATTTTGTTCTCTACCACGGACCACAGTTATTTGAGTACGATGGACCTTGGCAGAGCTTCCCTGACTACGAGAGTTTCAAGGAACGATAACGTAGAAAAAAATATGAAAAAAAAACGCCCTGGCGTGAACCCGTTTTCCCAATCGTTAAATGCTAAAAGATTACACACTTTGCAATGATGAATTTAAAACAATTTAAAAGAATGATTTTGAAGATTTTTTAATTAATTTTGAAAGAAAATAATATGTACACTTCTATTTAAAAAAAAAACGTACAAGTAGTGAGCACAATTTTGGCTAGATTGTGAAATGGTAAACCTATCTTTTAATTGTTGTTACTTAGAAACCTGTAACAAAACCCGTGCTGATAGCTGGATTTTATCGATGTATTTTTCAGAGATTTTAATGTGTGTAAAAGTTTTGCCTTATTTTTAGGCAAGTATACCAATTACATACTACAAACACAACTCAAACTTTTATTCATAAATTTATAGAAAAAGGCAACTCCATTGTATGACATACAGTTGGGAGCACGGAATTTCGCACACCAATTTGTATGTCACTAAAAAAAAACTATCTAGTCTAAGCTTTATTGTCATATATAATATACCAAGGGACAGATATATTGCCGGAAATTTTTTCGAGCAGTCCTGACAGACGAGTGTTTGCCGCAAGAAAATTACACGAGGGCTTCAGCCCGAGGGTAATTTTGAGCGACAAACACGAGTGTTGGACTGCAAGAAAAAATTTCTGGCGATATATATCTGTCCCGAGGTATATTCGGAAGAGAATCGCCCGAAAAAATTTTTCCCTAGGGCAATTATATCGGAAATTTTCCCTAGGGAAAATTTCCGCTTAATTAAATTGTGATTGGTTGCTATTCAAACAATTCGGAGTTGTGATTTGTCAATATAAATCATGTGACATTTGAGGGCGATTCTCATTATAATCAATCATGACATATATGATCATGACTGACGTTTCACCTAAACTGTCACGAAAATGCCGCCAGTATCTTATTTTAATAAAATTATGTCAGTGAAATGTCCAATGTGTGCGAAATTCCGTGCTCGCCACTGTACATACAAAATGTCAATAATACGTTTTCTTGGAAACGATTAATTAATTTGATCCGTATTTACAGTAGCCCTCAATACGTGTACGCTTTTTTTTTTAATAGAAGTGTACTTAATTTACTTTTAGCTTAATGCAAGAAAAGACTAATAATTTACCTTGTAATTTACAACACTGCTTTCGGTGTGAAAGATACCTCCAGCTACTGCAAAGTTCACAACCGATGTTCATTGTGTTGGTTTCGCTTCGTTCAGTCGTTCTCGCACATCGTACAGTGGAGAGCACGGAATTTCGGGCAGCAATTTATGTCATTAAAAAAAACAATGTAGTCTAAGCTTAATTGTCATAGAATGTCATAATAAATGTCAGAATAATTTATTTTGACTCAACTTCAAAATAAACTGTCACAATTATGCAAAATTATTTTACAATTTAGTTATTGATTTTTAAAGTTTAACAAAAAAATGTTCAGCTTTCGGAAAATGACATCTAATCACGGGAGCTATTCTGTAATTTTTAAAGGGCCGTTAAAATTTTAGCGTCTTTTGAGGCTTACAGAATGGGCCGTATCACGACACCGTTATTAAAGTTTCCGTTAACTAGCGTCGTGATTAAAGTAAATATAAAACGATGTAGATTTATGTAATTATAAGCTGCCAGAAAGGGATGAGTTCGTTGTTAAAATAATACGTTAAATTGAAGTTGAACTTTTGAGTTGAATTACGAATCCATAGACGGCACAGCAAAAAAAAATCAAAAAGGCCGAGTGCTGCGTATCTTTACAATTTTCCGTAGTTTTTGAGCTTGTTGGTCTTACTAGAAATGTAATCTGTTTTCTCGACAAATAGTTAGTTTCATTACAAGCTGCGAAAGTTTACTTTTATGTGCGAGGTGTTTTTAAATGGCCGAGGCGAAGCGTAAGCTTAGCCCAGGTTATTTAAAAACTCGAAGCACGTGAAAGTGCTTGGGCAGCGTGTAATGTATTAAACTTTTCATTCTCCCATCGACATTTAATAAAATATAATGATTGAGTGGTTATAATAAAATTAGTACAGGGTTATTCTAAATGATTGTAGTCGAAGTAGGCGTGAAAACTGAATGTAAAATTTATGGTTGCCGCTCCACATAAAAAAACATCAAAATGATGTGAATAAGTGAGTACACACCGTTCACACACGGGAGTTAAATTGGGTGCAAAACAACTCAATATTTCTGAATTCAATCGTTAATTTAACAAAAATCGCACTTTTCACCTAAAAAATGACAGTGACAGCGACAAAACTGACAGTCACATGAAAGCGGCAAAAATGTAATAACATGGACATGGCCTACTTCGACTACAATCATTTAGAATAACCCTGTATAAGCTGGCTTGTTGTTAACGTTACTTTAGTACCAATACAAAAACATTTTTTTTTTATTTTGCGTTTAGAATAAGTCTATTCTAGCACCCCAATGACGTCATTTGAGTGCTTTAATAGGTCGTTGGCGTGTTAGAATAGACTAGTAAAATTTACTGTTGTAGTAACCCAGTTTAAAATTTTAATTTTAATTCCCGGTACCGCCACGAGAGCGCGCCAAATGTGAAAGTACTAGCGGCTAGACAAGGAACTAAGGGATGAGGTTGGCAATCCTGGGGAGTTGGCAACTCGGGGAGAGCGGAAATATAGCGGGGGTTAAGCGGTCTCTCGTACGCGTGGTTGAAGGGAGTAGAGTCCGCCCGTTCTAAGAGTAGCACACCAATAAACTTGCGTTGATGACAAATTTGAGTCGGACCGAGTCCACTTTTGAATTTAAGGGGTGTTCTACCTGCGCAGTGGCGCCCGTGTCGAAATGTCTAGTCATTTCGAATTTACGTAGCGTGTTGGTGATTTCGTGTGTTGTTTCCGAGTCTTTTTAGTCGTTTTTATAGAATCAGTTCGTTTCAGGGCTACACAGTTTTACAGTATTCTTTACTAAGAAAGGACAACGTCTGATAATGGTTCATGCGGGTGGAAAAGATGGTTTCATCCCGAATGCTTTGCTAAATTCCAATAAAAATAAACAAAGTGGTTGATCTTTCTTTGAAATAATAGTTACGAAGTCGGGTGATTATCACGACTAAATGAATCACACTAATTTTATGACCTGGGTGAGAACCAAGCTGTTGCCAAATCTACCTCACAAGCTGTTTTAGTGATAGACAATGCATCCTATCATAACGTAAAAATTAATAAAGACCCAACAAGCGCTAACAAAAAAAAACATGATTTCTTGGTTGGTACGACGGAATATCACCCACGACCCACGCAAAACGAAGCCTGAATTATACGAATTAATCAAGCAAAATAAACTGAGACATTGCGAATATGTGCTGGACACCTAACTGGAAAGCCATGGACATCGTGTTTTTCGGCTGCTTCGTTATCACCCGGAGTTAAATCCTATTGAAAAAATATGGGCTTTAGTAAAAAATTGGGTGGTAGCTCGAAATATAAGTTTTAAGGCACAGGAAGTCGAAAAATTGACAAAGGAAAGGTTCGAAGCTATTGTTGCTGAAGATTGGTTAAAAATTTGCGAACATGTTGACAAGATTGTTGCGAAACACTTGCAAAAAGAACATATTATGTTTGATAAAGCATCCGACAAATTAATTTTTCACCGTAAATACTGGTGACTGACGAATTCAGCGAAAGTAAAGATGATAATACGAACAGTAAATAAAATGTATAAAATATTAATTAAAAAAATCCATGGGGTTTCAGTGAAGTGCGCACAAGTTACGCCACTGGTAAGATTCTACTTGTCAGATTCGCATGACTCAGTGTGCTACTCTTAGAACGGGCGGACTCTAGGGACTTTTGTTTGGTTTTTCGAAACAAACACACCGTGCGAAGAGCGATCCACATTTCAAAATTTGTAAGTTAAATCTGAATCAATTACACTACTCTCCCGAGTAGATATTTTGTGTCCCCGTGAGGAATCCGACGTTTTATTCACCTCGGGTAATTTTTTTGTCCCCTTTTTGTTTTAGGGCCAGGACCACGTGGTAAGGGTATGTTGTAGATTTCCTTTTGTTGCATGCTGTTTCTTTAAGAAGCACCCATTTGTTAATTTTAAGCGTTATCCCTAAGTTTCTCCCGGGAGGTTCATTTTTCAGGCAACGCGTTAATTTCGAAAATTAGGAGCCGTCGTCCGAACCGCGTGCGTTCATTTTGTTTTTTCTTTCACTAACATTTTCTAACGGCACTCGAACCACCATTTTCTTTTTGTTTAACATTACCAGCGATTATTGTATTCGTGATTTATGTTGCTTACTGATATTTGTGCCATTTAAAGTGGTTTTATTTTATCGTTATTTAACTTTGCGCTTGGTTCTCTTTTATTTGATCATTGTTTAATGTTGTGTTGTGGTTTGTTGAATTTTTGCATCGTTTAATATTACGCTTTGTTCGATTGAATTAAACTCGGGTTTTCTTTATGTTGTTGTTAAGCACCTCTAGATTTCGGAAGAGTTAAAGTAAAATGTTATAAGTGCGCCACTATGGGAGTTAGGTGACGATCAGGAAGTCGTGGGGTTGTCTAGTAAATTTCTATGGAGGCCACGGTTAAGTTATGGCCGTTAGCGGAGGCGGACCTAAGTCCTGCTCGATGCGGCTCTGGGATGCTGACGTGAAACCTCCGTCGCGGTTCTAGAGACCTCGTGGTTTGTCGGTAAACGGTTGGTTGGGGAGGGCGGACATAAGCCCTGCTCGATACGGCTCTGGGATTCTCATCGTATAGCTCCGAACGCTTCTATCACTCTTTCTTGGTCGGTAAAATAGTCCAACGTTCATTTACCCGAGTAACTAGAAACGTCGCTGGTCTCAAGCCGTTTCAGATTATTCTTCCGAGTCCCCTCGCGGCCGAGAGTTTGTTACCTCCAGCTCTGAGCTCCCGTCGGCGTACCTTGACCGCGTAGTTAGTAATAAAACTTGGAATTGTTATAACTAATTGTAAAATATGAGTAATACCTGGGATACGGTTTTGGAGAGGGTTTTTATCCGTCCCTGTCTGTAATAACAGCATTAGAATTTGTTACTTGTGTTTTTTTTTGCAACCTTTAACTTGTCATTTTTGTTGTCATTTACCCGTTGTGTTTGTTTTAAATGTCGCTGTATTAATATTGTTGTTTGTTTTTGCAATGGCCTCAGCTAGTTAATTTTCTTTACTTTGTTATACTTGGCCCTCGTTAAATTTGGATTCATTTCATTTGTTCGCCAAAAACCAACGTTATCACAGGCATTTTTCAATAAAAGGTATTTTGCGTCCCTCACATGTGTGTTTCATTTGCGGCACTCTTCCAACTGGAACCCTCACCGTTTGCATTCCGAACCTTTTCCGCCAAAAGAAAAACACAACGTAGGGCTCCTCCGCTTCGATGACGATCACGACCACATTTGTTACCGTTTTGCGCAGGTTCGAATATTTGGCGGAAAAAGTAATGTATTCAGATCATTACACTGTATTGATGTTGGTAGCGTGAAGTGTCAACTGACACACGTCAAAAAATAAATCTCGCAGAGAACAAAGCAAATTAATAAATAACAATGAACAAAACGTTTAATTTTCATTCTGGGATTTGGACTTCTCCAGCAGTAAATTTTCTAACGTCTTTTGTGCAATTTGCCTAATTTGCGGCGGCGTTAGTGATAAACTTTCTTCAGCATTCATTTTCAAACATCAAATGCGAAAATAAAAAAAATCTTACGTTTTCAATTAATTTTTTTCACAGTCGGCTGAAATTATGCCACATAAAAAATGTCACCAACCACCGCAAAATTCCCTACATTTAAAATTTTTATTTTTTTATTTATAAAATGGTATAAAGCGGCAAAATAGAAAAAAATGTATAAAAGATTCGTTGCAGAAGGTCCTTCAAGCACTCATTTGTTCCTCAACTCGTTTCGGAATTTCAAATTCGTGCTTGAATAGATGCCTTCGGCAAACTTATATTTTAATATACAGGGTCTATCAGAACTCGCGGACCAAAATAATACGGTGAAATCATCATCTTCGGGAATAAGTCGTTGGAAACTGTCTTCAGAGCCCTGATGTGATTTAAACATTTAAAAGGCTCACACCATTAGAAGTTAACCTAAATTCTATTAAAAATAATAAATTATAGTCTGGGTGTAAATTGTCCTGTAATTTAAGTGATAACTACCTGCCACCGATTTTAATTTTTAACGGGATGAAAAGCAGTTCATTTCATTTAGGAGTGAGGCATACATATATAAATAAACACTGTATAATTTCAAATACACTCCCTAATTACTACTTGTATGCGTATCTTTAATAATTGATGCATTGGTTAGTTTGGTTTGATTCCCATTTGGTTAGGTAATAATTAGTCGTTGTCTGTAATTAAAAACATTGATTTTTGTTGTATATCTGTTAGGTAATTTTGGATAGTTGACGAAATTATTTTCAGTCTTAGTCGGTTTAGTCCCACGATCAATCATCCCACGAAAATATGAGTTTTAGTATAAAAGTAATACGACTGATGCAGTGATTCTCCAAAATTTAATTTTTTTATTATTCTAGGATTACGATTTAAGAAACACCTTCAGTATCGAAAAATCGTTGCTATTATTTGCTGGATTTTATCCGAGAAGAGATACCAAAAATAGTTCCTTGCATACTTTCAGCGCATTGATGCATTTATGTTTTGCTTATACACAATTGTTGTCCATGATAATTCAATTAATAATAGATAAAAACGACGTGTCGAAACTCTCGGAAACACTCCTTTTCTTCATGACACATGTTACCTTTCTGTACAAACTGACGAATTTTATATACCATAGAAACAATTTGTTAGATATCGAGGATAGTCTAACATTACCAATTTTTTATGGATTTCCGTTTGATCGATTGGGACAGTTAAAAAGTGAAATTGAATCTTGTAAAACAATAGGAAAAATATTTCGTATTACGTGTGTAGTAGCTCTGGCACTGTATGGTTTAGTTCCGTATTTAGATAAGGGCAAATCGATGACTCTACCGCTGCCGGGATGGATTCCTTACAACGTAAGAAAATGTTATTATCCTACATACATGTTCCAGATGATAAGCGTTTGCATCACTGCTTACGTTAATTCTACAATTGATATCTTAACTTGGATGTTAATAACAGTGGCCTCTGCTGAATTTGAGATACTGAAAGGAAACTTAGAGAAAATCGATTATCGCTCTAATGGTGTAAAAGAACATTCGAAAATAATTGAGAACAATTTTAATAAATGTGTGAAACACCACAAGGCAGTTGTCAAGTATGATACACTATAAATTGTGCCTAATTTTAACTGAAGCTACTCTTTATAGTTTTGTCTACAAAATAGAATACACTTTCTCTGATGGAATATTCTTACAATTTTTTTCCAGTGTGATTGTGATTTGTGTCACTGGTTTTCTAATGATTATTGTAAGACATTTATTATTTGTGCGATCAAAATGATAATAAGTACTAAATTGTAGGTACCAATTCCAAGCATGCAGTTCGGATTCTTGGCAATGTATTTCCTGTGTATGATGTGTCAAGTCGCAATGTATTGTTGGTACGGACACATCGTAATGACTACAGTTAAGCGAATTGATCGATCATTTTATTATTAAATGTCCAAAATTAAATTTTAGAGTGATAACATTGGGCACTCTTTTTACATGTCCAACTGGTACGAATCGGATATTACAATCAGAAAAAACCTATCGATCTTTTTGGAAAAAACGAAAAAACCAGTAACTCTAACGGCAGGAAAATTTATTACATTATCTTTAACAACATTTACTCGAGTGAGGAACCAATAAAATTAGTCGATTATGAACAGTTTTCATTTATATTCGTTTTTTATTTCTAGATTTTGCGTTCGTCGTATTCTTACTTTGCTGTTCTGCAACATTTATATGACAATTCTTAAATAAAGGTGTTGGAACAACAAGCTATACCTATACTTATGTATGTGCAGATATACACTTTAAAAATTAATAAATCACAAATGAATAGCCTTATTGCGTTGTGAGAATTGTGCTTACAAATCCTGTTTTTCCTTTTTAATAGCTTGTAACAATACACAATTGTTCTCGTTGTTAACTTGGCAATGAATATTCAAATCGTTGGTGAGTAGGGGAAACCGGGGTAATACCGCGCAGTGGGGGTAATATCGCGCATCCCGAAATACAAATTGTTGGATGCAAGAGACAGAATCTGCCTACATCTACCTTAAAAGGTAAATATGGCAACTATGCTCCAGAAGTTTGCAATCGCTAGGAGCATCAAGTTGCACGCGGGAAACAAAAATGTCATTTTGCATGAGTTGGTTATAATAATTTTGTGCTGCTAGCAAATAAGCAAGGTAAGTGTCAATTTTAAAACAATTTAAATTTCGTTTGTACAGATGTTTGCCTTTCTTCTTTAGTGATCTTCTCCTAACTGGTGTTTGTATTTTGCATGATAAACAACAGAACTATGATTAAAAAACCAATTCACGGTCGATACGGGGTAATATCGCGTAAAGTTGCGCGGTATAACCCCACACTGATTTCAATAGTAATTTTGTTTCCATTTTAGATGGTCAGAAATTACATACGAAAGACCACACGGCAAACGTGGACAATTGATCAACTTAACAATGCTATAGCTGCAGTTCGTTCAGGTGCTAACTTCTTGGGAAGGAAATCCCTTTTCACGAAAGAACAAGAGCAAGGCTTAGCAGATCATGTCATAAAATTGGGAAACTTGTTCTATGGAGTAAGAGAAGTTTATACATTATACGAGTTTAGATCGTTTTTTCAGCAGTGTTTTTATTACTTACTTATTAGGTACTTCCAGGCCTTAAACAACATGCGCGATATTGCCCCACCGGGTGCGCGATTTTACCCCACCAGGCGGGACAATATCGCGCAAAGCAGTCGTTAGATATTTTCACAATTTATGAACGTTGCGTTGATTATTTTAAAGTAACCCATATATGTACTATCTTAAAGTAAAGATATGTGAGAAACGTGTACTGGATTACCGACTTCTTCCAATGAAAAATTTAATTTTTTTCAATCGATCTAGCTTAGGTGCGCGGTATTACCCCGGTTTCCCCTAATTTCAAATTATATGTAGGACTGTAAGTTAATATCGATTGTAAACGCACCACTCCGCCCGTCTGCAGAGTAGTGAAGTTATAAAGAGTGTTTTTTTAAATTTGGCGTCGAAGTAGGCGTTGGAGAGTCGATTGAAATCGCACCACTCGTGTAAAAGCGTAAGATTTAAACAGCTGATCCGTGATCCGTAACCTGTATAGTGCGTTCACAATCGACACTTCAACGCCTACTTCGACGCCAAATTAAAAAAAAAACACCCGTTATTTAAAAACCTGATTCATGATCTGTAATCCGTGGTGCGTTCACAATCGATTATTATTCAACGCCAACTTTGAGGATAAATCTAAATGAACACCAGAACACCCGATATCATCTATACAGAGTTGCGATTATATATGGAACCGGCTCCATCCTTAGGACTAATTATAAGCTAATTATCAAATTAAAAAAAAAAATCATAAGTTTTCTAAACACAAAGCCAACTTGATTTTTTTAATGGGAACATGGGTTAAATGGGGCATCATTAAAAAGCTTATTTTTTTAAGAATGAAATAATATAATAGGTCTAGTGATTTGTTCGACAGAATCTTAGAATAGCTATTTGTGCAATAAGTTAATAAGCTAATTCGGTGTTCAGAAATATACTATGGTATCTGCCAGATGTTTTCCACATTGAGGTACTGATTTCATAACCCAGGCTGCCCAAACCTGGTATCACCCAGTTACCAAAACACCTGGCAACTGTATCTCTTTCACGGGCTACCACAAGTCTAATTCACTCCACTACTCTCGGGGTCCCGGACCACAAATTATTCACCTGCCATCACTCCCGTGCATCTCGAATAGCTCCATTCGGTTTCAGCTGCCAAGCTTTACTGTCTTGCCTGTGCCGAAAATCACCCCCGAACCTTTTCAAACATCATTTATGAGCCATATGTTCGGGTAGAAGAAGTAGGTAGTTTTTGGTGTTGCATTTTTAATATTCCCTTACATATGAAATTTCAATTCACCAAACATAAATTCCTTGTAATATCTATTTGACACACCTATCACCTACTCACATTTAGAGTTCAAGTTAAAAACGAGTACCAGTCAGGGGCGGCTGGTGTATAAGTGCTGCAGAGCTGCAGAACTCCCAAAAATTTTGTTATGCATTGTAATTTTAATTTCAGCAATAAAACAGTGACATGATTAATTATTTTACGTAAAAAAAAATTGAAAATGATTGCTATGCTCCATTGTGACGCGCGAGACGAGTTCCATTAAGTCAAATAATTTTTGTAGTCGGTGCCGCAGCTGGGCGGCTTTTATTGCAATGGGCCACTGAAGCTTAGCACCTCTTCGCTGTTCCTTCCAACCGCAAACGCGTCTACAATTCATTAGTAGGATTAAACGAGAAACTGAGCTGCAAAGGCATCAGTTCATGGAGTAATTTCGCTCGGTTGTGACGTAGCGTGTAAAAACGTGTTAAAATTTACGGAAATAAATACAGTAGGGCCTCGATTATTACCTAAATGGGACTGAGGGTAGTGCCAATAATTGTAAAATATACCTAGCTGAAATTAACAAAAAAAATATAAGAAATATGTTTGATCTACGACACAGACTCGAATTTATAATAAATCCCGATGTAAGCGGTAATAATTTTAAATTAGAATTCAATGTTCTTATAACTAACATTCGGCTAATCAATACTTTACTACTTTACTGTACCAGTATTGTAATAGGTATAATATTAAACATCGTTTTATAAAAAGAGAAAAATTGGTTGCAAGCAAGCTTACAATTAAATTTCGCATTTCTTTCCTTAATAATCAGACATTTCTAAACTGTAACTCTGACTGGATGGGACTCACTAAGAAACACTCGTGTCGGTTTCGCCACCTTTTACGATATTGTACTAATGCAGTAGAAGTAGACTGTTATGAAAGTACCTTCCTTGTATTTTTTAAATTTTGAACACCGATTAGCTAGATCTTAAGGCACATCGCCACAAGACATTTTACTGATATCCAAGTGAAAATGTCGTTAATTATGGTACCTACTTTTTAAAATTCTACAGGTGATAACTAGTGATCGAACATATTTAGGCGATTCTAGTAGTGCGGGTCGAATTTCATGAACGTGCGGCACAGCACTTGCAGGGCGTCGGGCACAATCTAATCTCACGATTCAATAATGGTTTGTCTGTTTTTTGAAGCAATGCAAGAGTCGACAGATTACGTGGTATCGTACCTACCGTTTGAACATTGTTTCCATTATTATTTGAAAATTTATTTTTTACTTTATACCTTAACAAATTTTGTTCAAATGAATTGGCAAAACACTTATTGGGACGCCATCTGGCATTGCTTCCGTCTCACGCTGAATAAAAACGAAACAAAAATTCTGCAAAAACCATACAGTCGACCTGTTCAGTAATAAACACCATCCAAGTCGAATTAACTAGCATTATACCGTGCGCTGATTGTATTTATAGTATAAAACCACATTAATTGTGAGCGATTAGTACTTAGACTATGTAATATCCCAGTTTGAATTTAAATTGCCGCAGCCAAAGGAGACCAGGAGAAGTAGAGGGACGTCCGAAGATGACCGTGAAGATTCGACCGCGGGGAAGTGGGGGTAACTTTTTGGGGTTTTCGTTTTTAAAAGAAACGCTCGTTCTCTACTCTTGAATCGAACAGTTGTTTTTTTTTTTGCTTGTTAGTTTCTTTAACCGAGTGTTAGTCTTCAGTTTGTATAATTTCTCCAGATAATCATTTCGTTTGTTTTTATTTTAAACGCCACGAATCGCACACATCATACACGTGCAGACTGACTACGTTGCAGAGAAAAAAGAGGGCCTACCAAAGGAGCCTTCTGGGGTTGCCGGTATGGGACCCGCAAGGCTTCTCCATGAAGCGTGACCTTGGCCGTGGAGCTTCTCACGTCCTTCGTGGAAGCCTCTGTTTTATTTGGTGTGGGATTCGCAAGGGTGTTCCGGAGGACACAAGCCGGGGCACTGCACCCATAACGAGTTAGGTATCGCAGGGACTTGGACGAATGCGTCGTGGTAGGTCAGAGACTCATACATCGGGGGGCGAGAATTGGGCTAACTTCGCGAGGGTAAACCACGTGTTACGCGAGGAGGTGAGAGAGCAAGAGTGCAGTATTCAGTTAGGGCCTTAAGTATTGTCAATTTGAGTTTCTTTATTCATTCTTATGCCATGTTTGTATAAAATGTAACGATTAGAAAAAATTATGGTGTGCCATCGTTTGTGAATGAGTTTTGGAGGTTTTACGCATCCCATTACTCGTCCACGATTTATGTATTTTTATTTTGAAGTTTGTCCACTCTGCAGGTCCGCCATTCGCATCTCGAGCCAGTCTTCCGGTATTTTGTATAAAACACACAACGTAAAGGTTTCCAGAGGTTTCCTAAGGTTTTTACTGTCCCTATGACCATTGACGATCACGACTTGGCCATTTTGTTCATTTTCGCGGGTTTTATTTGATTTTTCAAATAATTGAATTTGCGCGGAACCGGCGATACTTGAGTTTACATTACAACTACTTGGTTGGCGTATTTTCATGCAATATATTAGGAACTGATTCTCAGCTTCCTACGTAACGTCTATTTGAATCCGATCTCTAGTTAGAACATTATTCGAACATACATTTTTTTTTCAGAATGAGCAGGAATCGGTCTTCCTTCACGTAAATCATTGCTCGCAGATTAAAATTCACTGTTTCAAATGTAAAAAAACATATACAGGTAAATGTATTTGAAAAAATCAACAACAAAAAAGTCAACATTTCCGTGACTGATGAGTAATGTCGTCAATATAACCAGCAAACATTTTAACGAGTAAAATACACAAATCTCTTTGTTTTTTAATTTTATTGTTGAAAAATTATCACTCGAAAGGCGAAAACTTCAGAAGTCTTCGATTACTGGATCCCCAAATCTTGCAATTTTCACTTTGCTTGAATCTAGTTCCATTTGAACCTTCTTCCGAATATAGAAAATAGGGCAATCTCTACTCGTACACAATATCTCCTCGTGCAACGATCCTTGACATCGTTGACATTCTGTAAACAACTCCGAAAATCGATTTTCCAGCATTCTATGGTGTCCCAACTCCTGCTGATATAACATCGCCTCCTTTGGCTTGCAATGACTACAAACGGCTTCGCTTTCGTATCCCGCCGATAATACAGAACGACATCCCAAACAAGTCTCCTTTTTCTTTGTAAAAGCTGCCAAAGCACCTACCTTAGAAGTTACCATCGTTTTTGTTCGTGTGTGCTCTCCACCTAAAAATGTTTTACTAATAAAATGATAACAACCAAAACGTTCATTTTATACGTAATAAAACTGATTCGGCGTTATCACCCAAAATTGGTTGAAAAATTCGAATTAAAGGCTTAGAAAGTTGGTTTTCTAGGTAATACTGTGAATCAATTGGAACGTTGTTCTCCAAAACGTAAATTGGATCCTAAAATGCATCAAGTCAGCTAGTAAAACAGATGGGTAGTCATGTTTGTAATTACTTCAGCTTTTTCGAAAGCTCTAGCGTTTTTGGTGGCCGCTATGATGACGTAAGGAATGCGGTCGCCTAATTTAGGAGCATTTCCTGGATCTCTTTTTGTCATTTTCTTTGCTAATTCGACGTGTGCTTGCTTTGCTGCATAATCGTTCTTCGTTAGCTCCTTTGTTATAACTAGCTGGGATATATCTACGTTATTTTGGAGCAAATCCGAAATAACCTCTTTAGCATATTTGACTGCCCCATCTGGATCCCTACAAATTTAATTCATATTTGACAAGGTATTTTCCTTTACACTTTTCTATTATTACAACTTTCAATTTATACAAACACAGATATTGTCGTGCAAATCACAAAAAAAAAAATCAAAAAAGTGTGCAACTACCGATTAGATACAAAACGATGTGTATAACTCCACTTCGATGGCTTGAAATATTGAATTTTGTAAGATATTGGGCGAAAAAAAATGTTTAATCCCAATCATTATTGTAATATGCCTATTGTTAACCTGCATGAGGTTGGAAAGTGCGTCACTGCAGCCTGAAAAGGGTTCCTCTTGGTTAGAAAGTGAACACTTGCATCTCTTCGTCGGAAAGTGACATTTCTGGCAATTCTCGAAAATGTCAATGTCAAATGTCACTACAACGTTTACGAGAGGTTAATTTCTATTATTTGCAAATTCTAAATGGGACATGTTGTCAGACAAATGGAGAAACACACGTTTAAATTTCCAACCGAATATCCAACAGCAATATATTGCCAAACATGACCTCAAAAAATTCAAAATTCTAAAACTATTCAAGATCATACATACACAACTTAATAAAATAAAATGATGATTGCGAATAAAGTAGTATACTATTTTTGCTTCTCCTGTAAAATTGGCGAGAATGGAGTTACCGGGTTTTAACGATAATATGTTAATATGTTTATTACGTAAAAATTTGGCTGTTCAGTTTTTCTGGAAACAACAAATTCAATCGTTCGAAAAATGTCTTCGTCGACATCAGTATCGGTTTCATATAACGCAAAGTAACTGTACTTCCCGTTTAATATCAGTGAAGAAATAACTTACTTATCAATCAAAAGTTTTTGCAAGCATGTGTTGATCACGTCAACAACTAGTGTACAGTTATCTCTTCTGACAGTTTCAATACCCTTACAGTCCATCTTGTCGTATTTATCCGGCTTTGTAAAATATAAGCCAGCATATCGTTTCTTATTAATCAGCAAATACGGATAATAAACCTTCAAAAACACATTTACGAACACAAAACAAAAATTCCCAAATAAATAAACCTTCTCGAATTCCAATTTTATGGGTTTGATAAATTTGGCACTGATCAATTCGGCCGCTTCTCTCCCCAGTTCCATGCTCCTCTCCAAAGACTTCACTTTGAAATTTACCATAACAGAATCCGTATCGCCGTAAATAACCGTTGCATCCGCTTCATAATTGTTCACGATGCGATAATGTTGTTCTACTTCTCGTTTAGTTTGTTCGATCATCGTACGTCCGTAAGCTGTGACACTCTACAATGAGATTTTTAAAACATTGACGGCAATGCAAGCAACGTGTTTACGCTAGAAATTTCTAAACAGGGAAGTTTTCCGACTTGAGCCCCTGTAAATCCGTAAACCGAATTGGCTGATATCTTGTAGGCTAATTGTCGACCATCTAAAACTGCCTTCACAACTGGATCAGTTGCCTCCTTCAACTCGGCTTTAGTTTTTTTACGAGCCGCTAAAAGATGTTGTAAAATATGTGGCAGAAGACCTGGCCTGACCGACGACTTCACAAACATACAGTTTGCCGGCGTTGTAGTAACTTGTTCGTCTGTTAAACTGCAAACACGAAGCGTAACATGTGGTAAAAGATGCACAAAATATAATCCCCTTACCTTAATTTTTCTTTTACATTGGGTTTAATAAGTGTGGTGTAACACAAATTGTGAGCTATCATGATACTAGGGTATAGAGAACTAAAATCTAGAGTGACTATCGGATCCGTGTAATATCCTCTCATTGGTTCAATAACTGTGGCTCCTTCGTACTGTTCAGAAGAAGCCGCTCCTTGATGAGCAGGCATAAAATAACCTGCTTTTCTAGCCTGCAACCAATATTTTTTAATATAAAATCGAAACGTCAAATGCATGAAAAGTACATGTTTCAGTAACTGCGCTACCACTTTAACTTGTTCGCCTTTGGTTAGTAAACTGGTTATAGGAACTCCTGTTACTCTTGCCATTTCCACATCATTCGTGAAACTCCTAACGGTATTTAGTAACCTAACTGGCAATTCTGCATCTTTCAGACAATAAACGGCAAGTCTGAAATTATTAACTTAGCATTTTCGGTTAAATAAATAACAAAAATTTAACCTTCTCCTAGTCTGTTCGTCGCCATTTTGCAGATCTGTGATGATACTATAATGTACGTCTTCTTTTTGTTCACCTAAAATTTCCTGACAGACGCTGTTTAAAGTGTACGACCTGAGTTTAAAGTCCCGTTTAATAACCATCAGCATGTCATAGGGGACACGACCTTCAAAATTAATAGACTTGAAAGTTCTTCTACCAATTTTTGTTTGAGTAACGGTTTCTTTTATGGTCGATCTATTAAAATAAATTTTATTATATACGCGTATATGAGGTCCGTATTCTTTGATAACTTTTATCATGAAGTATTTTAATATTAATTTTAATGAAAATCAAAGGTAAAATAACCAATGAGCAATTACCTTATGTCAAGTATCCGCCCCAAAAAATCAAATCGTTTCAACTTTAAATGACGGGCACGTTCAATGAGATAGGGAAAATCAAAGTTGTTTATATTGTAACCTGTAAATATATCCGGATCCATCTCGCGTACAAATGCGGCCCATTCTTCTAACATTTCCCCTTCAGTTTCAAAACTTCGGACCTGAAATAACCCAAAAAAATGTGCCACTATCTTTTAAATACAAAAAATTATTTTTTATATAAGTTTTTTATCGAATTTAAGAATATGACGCGGATAGCAAAGAGTTAGACAATTGCCTATTATAATGAAAAAAAATGGAAACATTAAATAATGTACAGTTGCGGCCAATAAAGCTGGGCAGCAATTTTTTCTAAATTGACATCATCCGTCACGGTTATGTTGTGCCACAGGTATGGGTATCTGGTTACCCGAGAAACTTTCATTTTAAAAGCTTGAATTACCAAAATTTATAAAGATAACATAAAATGTCAATTTAGTGGTCGCTTCTATTTGGCCGCAACTGTACAGTCGATGTCGATCTCCACCGTTTAATTACGGCTTTATCACAAATAGGTTAACTTTGGTATGACATATTATACAGTGAGGGGAAAAAGTAACGCAACAATTCGATAAATCATAAACTCTTGAGTTTTGAAAAAAGAACAAAAACAGGTCGAATTTTAATTTCAATTTCACGTTTATTGACGTAAAATATTTTTATACAGGGTGTTCCTTGTCAAAGTAATGACGTCATCATCTATTTTTTTAAATAGCAACCCATATTTATTCGTCATTATTTTGATAGCTCTTTTAGGCCCGGTTGCACCAACGTGAGCTAAATTTAACTACAGCTTAAAATATACGAAAACTTTGTTACTCTCGTGTCAAAAATAAATTACTCCCTAGAATTCGAACTTTTAGGAAAATAACGTTTTTCATGTTGTGTGCAACTAGAATTTTCAAAAGTTATTTTGAATGCCTAAGGTTGGTTACTTTGAATTGAGAGATTAAATCCAAATAAATATGCCGCCAGTAACCAAAATTGATTGTGAAACGAAAAATCATCTATCACTTAGCGAGAAATTAGTCATTTGCAACTTACTCCTTTTGACATTCTTGACTCAGCTCCTAACATCGCCTCTTCCAGAATGTCTAACTCGTACTGTTACAAGCAACCCACCGAACTTATAACGTAAATTACTATATTCGACCAAGTTTCGTCAAGTAGCAGTTGCTCAAAGAATTTACCAGTACTAAATAAATTTCGCAATAAGAATTTTTGACAAAGGATTTGGAAGTTACTTGCCAGGAAAACTGCCCTGTTAATGCCCTATAACGGACACCCAAGGGGAATGAAATATTGTCCGTTATTCGTAAGTGTCGGCTTTTACGAGAAAAGCGAAAAAATGTTTGGAATTTGGGGATAGAGCGTGAAAATTAAATTATGTACTATGGCGGACAATAAATTTAGGCCGGCAAATTTCTGACATTTCAAAAGAGTCAATGCAAGCGATCATTTATTGTCATTATGACTGATGTGTCAGTTTGTCAAACTGAAGGTTTTCAAGCTGTCTGGCGTTTCCTTCGCCCTTTTCGTAACTTACAGATCATGACGCACTAACATAACTGATTTGTAGTAGCACTTCTCTCTGGTGCACGCTTCTTTTCCCAATTTTAATATTGATTATCGCTGACACGATGACAAGAATGACAAAAATCGAAAATGGGGTTAGTTGAACATAATGCCAGCTTCACATTTTGATGTCAACTCAATGACAGGCCGGCCTAAATTTACTGTCCGCCATAGTACATAGAGTGCATTTTTTTTAACTGTTGCCATAGGGAATTGCATGGTAAAACTTATACCCCCTGTTAACTTTTGTTCTGATGAAAATATTCAAACCATTTTTGGAACAAAGTTGGAAGATTTTTTAAACTATCGGATAGATTACAATTCAATATCCCACTGTCGAAAAAGTTGTGAACAAAATATTTTCTAGCGCGCCGGAATAATAGTACACGTCGAGCGGGCGCCAGAATAGCGTCCCTGTAGGCTCAACCAGCACCTGACCATCTCCACTTTTGACTTTTGTCACTTTCAAGATCTGTCTTGTCTAGCAGTCGAAGGAAAACACTTTGAACAATTCTTTTACTGCGGTAACTAATGTCGTGCACGAGATAATCTTGAAAAAGACTCTTTTGCTTTTTTATTTAACTCAAAACACCTTAATGAATCATTTGAAAAATAATAAACAATTAAAACTGCAAAGTGACAAGTGTACAATTACGGCCACGGAATTTTGGCCGTCACTTGTCATCCCATTGAGTTGAGATGTAAAGCGGCCCTTAAGTATTCGTAACCTCACTTTCTGCTATTATAAGACATTTCGTGCAATCTTGAAATAGGGATATTATCTGCACTTTATTGAAATAGGGTATTGGTAGCATGTTCGCAACTATTTGAATGAAGTAGGTATGACATTGACAAATTTTTGGATGTCAATTCCAAAAGTCATAATGACAAGAAAGCATGGACTACATTTTTATTGGAAAAGCAAATACGCACGCCTGTGTCGCTTCTTTGTAAGTATTTAGTCTTTGGTTAGACCACAACATTACCTAAAGAAAACAACATTAATAAAAGAATTAAAAAACAGAATAGTAGACTAGGTTTAGCTACTGATTTACCCGAATATATTCGAGATGTTGAAAAGCAATAAAAAAAAAACACTATCTAACAATGAAAAATATAAAAATAGATCAAAGGTGTAGAACAAGAAAGTTTAAATTGATGAGTTCAGTAACAAAAAAAATTCCGGTATCGGGTACTGAAACTGGGCCATGAATATACAGAGTCGCTACGAAAATTGGAGTTACTTTTCTTCATTCTGCCAAAAGATGTCGCTGTTTTCACAAAAATTTAAGCATGAAAAAAATAAATGGCAACAATTTTGTGCAATTGTCACTATTTTTAAACAATAATTGTCAATGTCACTGTCATGAATTTCAATATTGAGCAACGAATATAGTATATAACGGTATTAGGCCGATATGGGTTATATAACAGACGAGGTTGAGATATTGTAAAATCAAGGCGAGCCGAGATTTTATAATCAACCGAGTCTGTTATATCCATATCGGCCGTATGTTGTTTTATAGTTTTCTTTATACCAATAATATTTAACATTTAACGATGATTTATTTGTAAGACTGACATTTCTCTTTACTTCAAAAATTAAATTTAGTTGTCATTTGTGCCGTAACCGTAGCAACGGCAGCCAAAATAACGGCCTCGGTCTGATAATTTTGAATAACGGCCTATAATTTAGAATAACGGCCTAGACTGTTATAGGTGTATGGTATAAAGAAAAACATTATAATGGTATTATCCTTCTAAAGAAGGTCGTTCTGGTAGAACAGCAGTTATAAGAGTGCAGGATCATTGGCTACAACCAACATTTAGCTACTTAAAAAAAAAACAATGTTGCCAGCAATTTCATTTAATTTTTGCTTATAGTTCCATCTTTTGGGAGAATGTGGAAAAGTGCAATCCAATTTTCGTAGCCACTGTATTTATTAATTCAAAAACAAAACAAAAAATATTTTTGTTTTAATAGTGTCAAGAAAATCATTCCAATTTCTTGAAGATATACGTTTATGTAGATGTAAACAGATAAGCAAGTTTCATAGGTCATGGAATTTGATAAAAAAAGTCAAATACAAAGACTATCAAGATTTATTTGCAAATCTAGCTCGGCAAATTTTGAATCGTACTAATGAGATAAAAACATGAGTAAATCATGTTTTCTTAAAACCCACTAATATATCAAACACTCAATATTATCAACTTTGCGAAAATGTTGCTTTATCTGCATTAATTTTGCGAACATATCAAAGAATTAATCTAGCCAGTACTCATTAAAATTAAATATATGTACTAACGAAAAAGATCAAAAATGTTATCTCTTACCTCCGCATGTCCTATAGGAGCGCAGCTCTTCAAAGTAAATATGTTCCGGGTGACCACCTCTTCATCTCCATGTAGTTTAACGACATTTGCAATCTGAATGATGGGGTCAACATTCGGCTCAGGGAAAATACCTTTCCTTCCGGCGCATTCGATGTCAAAACTGTGAATGCGAAAACGGGCCACAGGTGACCATTCTCCCTCAGGCGAATGGGATATAAAGTCCGTCCACGAAACGTCCACTTCTAGCTGACAACGCGACGTCACGGGATAAGAATTTTGTGGTCTTCTAAACCACTTTCCTGCAGGCAACTCAATCCAACAGCAACCCAAAATGTTAGTGTCGACCATGAAACGCGTTTCGATGTCGACGTTCGACTCGAAAGGGTAAAAAGTGTGATTCGCGAGAGGTTGATAGACGATAGTTGTGGTTAACAAGCGTTTAGCTGCCGCAACAAATTTCGGTAACGCTAGTGTTATTTTCGCAAATTTGCCGTCTTCCTCTCCTTGATATTCTACAAGAGATTTTCCTTTCAACAATTCCATCATTAGAACAGCTTCAGTGATATTATCTTTATTTGATCTCATGTCGGCCACAACTGCGTCATTTAGCTTCTCCTAAAATTAATCAAAAATGATTTCGCAAGTTAACAGGATGTATCTTTGTAGAAAAACAAAAAAGACGATCTAAGGTCTGTATTGTAATTAATTTTTTGTTTTCGTTAATACAGTGTTTTTGTTTGTTTCATATTACTATTTTTCTAAACTCGGTACAGGCTGCAAAGACACACTTGCAACCTGTACCGAGTTTAATATGTTTTATAAATGATATAATGTCGTTCGGAAAAAAAGCATTAATGACATTTTTATTATGAATACTATTGGGGACAAAATAAACTAGGCAAAAATGAATAGGGAATTCCACAATTTTTCTTGAAAAGCAAAATAATTACCCCAATCCTCCCACGTATTCTTAAACTCTAGATAAATTTAAAAAGTTACAAGTACTTGAAACGTTACTTTTAATGTGTATAGATACATATTTCTAACACATTTCATTATAAATTTTAACCTGCATTTATAAAAAATTCCAAAATGGAAAAATTCCCTATTCATTTTTGGCTAGTTTACTTTGGTCGTCATTTTTCTGTCACTTCAAAACAAATTAATGTAAACCAAGCATTAACGTCAAGTCAATAGTGATGACAATTTCAAATTGTCAAAAATATGGCACCATCCACCATTCAAAAATTTTGAATCATCACCCTTGATTCTGGGGGTTGTCCATGGGCCAAATTGCCTTGGAATATCTCCTTCAGTTGTCCATTTTTCGGTATTTAACATTTTGCAATGATAAGTTTGACAGTGACAGTGGTTGACAGTAGTAAAAAATAAGGTTAACCGTCCGTGCTTGCTTTACAACTTTCTGTCAGTCAACTGACTTTGACGACCAAAGTAATTTGTCCCCAATAGTAGGTATTTTTTAAAATTTTGTAATAGTTGTAATAGTTATAACTTTGTTGTAAATATTCAATTATGTATTTAAAAAAAATATTTTTTTACTCGACGGATTTGTGCACTTGCTGCGCTTGTGCGCCAAATTTTTCTTTTCATAAAAAAAGTATTACTTTACTCACTTGTTACATAAATAACTATTAGACAACATAATTTTCATTCATTATTATTGATGTTGTTGAATCAATAAAGGGCTAAATAAAAACTTATTAAAACTTGATATTAATAAGTCTGCTGTACAGGGTCATTATAAATGATTGTCCCATCGCAGTTAGCGTTGAAAACCCACACAAATTTTGGATGTGCCGCCTGCTTCGCAACGTTAGACAAACTGGTACACAGATTTCCACTACCGCCAGTAACGCCACCTATCGGCGATACTAGTTTTACTTATATTATCAAGCTTGCGGCACATTCAATTTAGCCACAGCCACCAACGCCTGCTACGATGGTACAATCATTTATAATGACCCTGTATAGTCGACTCAAGTTGCAAAAAACCACTTGTCATTTGCAACAGCATTTTTTCAATATTTTCGAACCAAATAAAGGCACAAAGGGACCTGAAAATCATAGTTTGGATTTAATATTTTCCATATAAGTACAGTTTTAAAGTAATTTCAAACGACTAATGCCATAAAATTGCTGTTGCAAATCCAAATTGGTTTTTTGCAACTTGAGTCAACTTTATAATTTTATGTGCAAAATTCTGTGTGAATTTGTATCCATGAACTGATACTGATTATATCCTTGGTGATTATTTTAAATTTACTAATATTGTAATCAACACTGCCAATGAAGATAAGATACTACAGATTTAATAATACCAATAAAGTAACACTTGCGCTTATAAAAATTCTACTATGTAAGAATGGCATTTTCGTTATTTAAATATATTTAGTGACTAACAATATGAATACGAATCTATCATTGTCTCAGAAATAAATTGATCAAAAATGATCCTAAAGAATTCTTACCTTAAAAAGATACATTTCAGCTTCTTCAAAATTATCAGGTAAATTTACATAGAAGTAGGGCGAAAATCCGTGTATATGACAGCATACACTGTTGCCTACTTTTGTTACACCGAACATACGAATCACAGGTACCATGCCCGTTTGAGCTCCTGGCATTCCGGGATAAGGCCGTGATAAGTAGTGATCCAATTCCAATTCTTGAAAAATTAAAGTATCATCGTTCGGATTTAAAGAACCCACTGGTGGTCGGAAGAATTGATCATTTCTGCAAATTATTGTTGTAACGTTCATTACCACTGATTGTTCTCAAGTACTTACTTAAATTTTTTGCGGGGGTTATTGGAATCCTGCTGATTCCGTTTTGCCATTTTAATCACTATTCGTAACCAAAATGCTTCGTAATAAAGTATCGTCGTTGAAACTGATTCCCCAATTCCCGCTCAAAAATAGAGGTTATGTATCGTAAGCGTCAACAAAAATCGAGAAGACTTTCTAAAGGTATGTTTACAAATGTGGGGAATTTAATTTCTTGTAATTTTGTAATTTTAGATCATACTATCGCAGTTCCCACTTCTGTATTGAACTGTTCAGTGTATTTTTTCAATGTTAAGTTTCAGCATTTCAAATATAAATTAAAAATCCCTGACAAAAAATTATAGATACGTGTAAAGTAGGCTTTAGCTAATATGTAAATGTCAAAACGTCAACACTGTCAATAAAGAACATAACCTAAACCTTAAACTTTATTAACCTCACATTCACTTATTTGACGACTGTATTAAATTGCCTACGATAAGCGTGTAAAGTTCCGAAAAAGTTGTTGTTACAAAATAAATATTTTTAATGATGTCACTTTACATATTAAACAGTTCCAGGAAGTAAGTATCATAATTATTATCATTTATTTATTCAATAAATATTGTTCAAATTCTGTTCAGATTGTTTGTAAGATTGTTTTGGTGATGGATATGTGTGTTACTTTAATTGCGTATTAAAAACACAAGACTTGAGGCCCTCTAAAATCAAATTAAATTGATGTAGGTATAATATCTTCATTGCTATTTTTTGTTTATTCAATCAATATAATAGAATAAGTTTTCTGTAACCTCAATGAATTATTTATTTCTTAATGAACGTTACTAGTAATACAGATCCTATAAATAATTTAAGATTAAAGCAGTATCAGGTTGTTTAAATTGAATCAATAGTCTGAATAACGATATAAAAGTAGAATTTTACTGATATAGACAAAAAAATGGAATAAAACTGAATCTTTCTTTTGGTTCATATCACAGCAGATTACTGTGCATACATACAAAAATTTCTGTCAACCATATACAATAAATAAATAAGAAATTTATGAATATAATCATTATTTGGCGTTATTGACAGAGTAATTGTGATTACTTCGATTGGGTTCATTCAAAGTTTAAAGGTTCCTTTATTTTTTTAAACTGTTTGAAAGGAAAGAATGAAAAAATAATGCTTAAGTTAGTAAGAAATAAAATGTATATTTAGACCCTTATCACTAAGCTATTTTTAAAATTGACTTACATTGATGTCATTATGAGCATAAAATTACTGTTTTTTTTTCTTTGATAAAAGACGGAAACAAAGCTAAAGTAATTCTGATATACCCACTACCGGTGTGTATATTTTATATGTATAACATGTGTTATATAATATTAAAAAGGGTATCCATAAATCCTCTTGTTTTTATTGACATATTATCAGTTATCACTCGCACGAAGATATTAAAAAAATGCACAGAATAAAATTTACAGCAATTTACGGCTGTGTTTTCAAAATTCACATCATAAAAAAAAACAATACCTACTCGAAATACGTATTTTACCATAAAGGTGACGACTACCAGTTAATCTTCATGAGCCTATGTTTCAGTATACAGTACGGTACTGCAAACTGTACCAAAATAAAAAATATTCTATATAAAATATGTAGGTATAATAAAATTTTTTTTTTCATTTCAAATCCTAAATGTTAACACTTTAAAAAACGCGACTTTTTGGCATGATTTTAATATGATAAAAAAAAATCTAAATTGTTGACTCTTTCTCTGAAAAATGAAGGTACATTTTTTATATTCATTCATACCGGTTTGATTGATCTCAGGTGTTTCACATCTGAATATTTTTAGTTATTTTTAAATTGCATTAAGAACATAAAATCTATAGTTTTCACATGTTTTGTAAGACAAATAGACATTAATCGATTTCATTTGATTATGACAACTTTGATGTCATCTAATAAATATTTAGTATACAATTTGGAAAATTAAAAAAAAAAACGGTCACAGTATGTTCTACGATCTACGTGCTGTCGATGAAAAAGTTACTTTTAGCAATTTGATCATAAACTTCCCATTAAAAAGTTATTTGACTTTAAATGACCCATTTGATTTAACATTATAAACAATTAAGTTTAATTTGTAATGTTACCACGAAGCAATATAATATGCAGTAACAATATTTTAAAACTCAATTATCATTATTGGTCACTTAACTTCACTAAGTTTAATGACATTGAGATTAATGTTCAATAGTTTCAACGATAAAAGTTTATTAAACCGATATAGGTATGTATAGGAAACCCTAGTGTCATTTACACTTACGAAAAATATCCAGCTCATGAAAATGTGGATAAAAAAATATGTACCTATATATTTTTGATTATGTAAACACTTGTCTTCATATTTTCAGACTGTATCAAAGAACCATCCCATATAAAAACTGGATAAACATATCAAGACTTGATACTCCTAGAGTAGTTTTTACAAGACATTTGTCAACGAACGGGAGAAATTCTGGTAAGTTTTAGAACTAACCAATAACACGGAAGGTCACTCCAGATAACCTAAGCAGAGATTGTATAAATACGATTAAGACACTAAGAAGTAACCCATTTGTTGAATTCACGTTGCACCGTCAACATGTCTCCACGAATAATTCTAATAGAATTAATCGTATGGACCACATACTGTATTAATGAACTTATGACTTCCAAAGGTCTGCAAACAACACACGTCATGTTGGAACTTCATCAGTCATTGCCATCACGATTTTTATATTGGTAAAATTAATTTTGAATTTTCTTTTTTTTTTAAATATAGATCGATTAGAATGGAAAGGAATTCTGACCAGATTCGTTCCAGTAGGAATTTGCCTCGTTGCAGTGATGCAATGGCGTTCTTACCGGAAAAAATCTGCTGAACGAATTGCTAGGCAATGGGAAATCGACTGCTACTGTATGCTGCCTCTGAGAACAGTATCGCGGTGGTGGGGATGGATTGCAGGTATTTTTTCAACGTTTTTAAAACTGCGAACACCACTAGTGTAGATATTTAAGTTACGTAACAGTGAGTTCGTCTTTTGCCGCAGATATACAACTTCCGGAGTTTTTACGACCTTTAGTCTATGGTTTGTATTCTAACACTTTCGGTGTTAAACTGTCGGAAGCTTTACATGAGGATTTAAGGTCTTATCCCAGTTTGGCGGATTTCTTCGCAAGGCCCTTGAAAAATGGAATTCGGAAAATCGATAACAACAGTAGTCTAGTGTCTCCTTGTGACGGCACTGTTTTACATTTTGGTACTATTCACACTGGAGAGATAGAACAAGTAAGTATTTTGATTACTTGAAATTATTTGATAATTTTTATCGCCTTTCCGCTGTGAACTAATTTTGTCTGGAAATTGGCGTTATAAATTATTGTTGACAATTTTTTTCGCGTCTTATTTTTGCTTTGCTGTCAATATGTTTACGCTTCAGTTGTTTACCACTTAGAATCCATTGACTCTGGAGTTTTATTATTTCTGTGTAAAAACTGATTTCATTGTTTACAAGGATGTAGACTGTCTGGTTTCTGTTTAATTGTAATATCTCTCAACATGACTATTTTTATGAGTCACTTTAAAAGCGTGTACAAACATGATATATATGTTCTAGGTGAAAGGCGTAACATATTCTTTGGAAAAGTTCCTCGGTGAAAATACCTGGAACAATAACAACACCAATTCTAAAGATTACAGAACGTCGTTACTACACAAGACTCACGAAGAAAACACACTCTATCAATGTGTAATTTATTTGGCCCCAGGCGATTATCACAGGTAATGAAATTAAAGATTATTTCAGTTATTCTACGATACATAGTAATATTTTTTGACATAAATCATAAGCAGCAGAAATCAATTTATCTTTTACAATTTTAGAACAGTTAAAACCATTTGATTAAATGATAAAATATCTCTACAACCCTTTTCTGTAGATTTCATTCACCAGCTGAATGGAAACCGACTCATCGCCGACACTTTCACGGAGAACTTTTGTCAGTGAGTCCTAGAATAGCAAAATGGGTCCCCGGATTATTTTGTTTGAATGAACGTGCTGTCTATTTAGGATCATGGGAACACGGATTTTTCTCGTACACCGCAGTTGGTAAAATTTTCTGTTTTTCGTTATTTCATATTATAATTTGTTTCACTATAGGTGCAACAAATGTGGGAACGATCAAAGTATATTGCGACAAGACTTTGCACACTAATTTTCCTAAAAATACAATTCGTTGTAAAGATATATGTTTAGGTAGCAACGTAACCCTAAAAAAGGGGGATGCTTTTGGAGAATTCCGAATGGGTTCCACTATAGTTTTGGTATTTGAAGCTCCGGTCAATTTTCAATTCACTGTGTTGCCAGGGGATCATGTACTAATGGGACAGAGTTTGGGTCAAGTTGGGCAACAGAAATTTGTTGATAGAATACAGAAGCCCCCAAGGCAGATTAGTAGAGCCAGTTAATATCATGTATTAAGTGATGTGAATGGTAATTGAAATACTTTTTAAAATACTATTAAATCATTGTGATACCTAATGACGCTTGGCAAATAAAGCACTTTTTAATTTTATTGTATATTGTTGAATTTTTCCCATATATCTTGTAGTCCCAAATTTTAGTATTTTGTGTGATTAAAATGCCGAAGATTAAAACTGATGTTATTTATGTCTGATGATTGATACCTAATCGAAGATAAATATTGGTATTATACTTACTCTAAATTCCAGCAAGGTTTTTCCGAACTTCATATAGGTACTTACTGAGAACGCCCTAAATAATTGGCTACAACAAATTAAAAACGTATAATTATACATTGAATGTACAGGGTGATTCAAGTTTTACCGCCCGCACGATAAACACTATTAAAAAATTAGTAAAAATTATGAAACTTTAGATTTACATTACCTTGATATAAGGCTTCCAATGTGTGCAATTAATTTTCCCTTATCACTTCATTCAGAGGCATGAATTAAAAAAATCGATTTTAACCAAAAAAATTCACAATTAATTCAAAGAACACATTTATGAAATTCGCATCAAAAGAAAATTATTAGCTTTTGAATTATTCCAATTTTAACATCAAAAGCGAAAAATGACCAAGATTTACAACTACAGTGTCATAAATAAATACCTCATTGTTGGCAAACATCTGTTGACAACTTTTCTAGTAGGTAATTCTTCAGTCCCTAAAGTGTACCATAAACAACCCACGCCAACCTCTTTTGTGGAAGTGACCACCCAATTTAATAATAAATCATAGCTAAATTTTACATTTTAATACAGGGTGACTGACGAAAAACCTTTGATGCTCTATCTTGCTTATTTTTTATCCGATTTGAATAAGTGACACATGAAATGAAATAATTTTGAAAACACTTCATTACCAACTAATTAAAAAAAAATCTTCCGTCCAGTTTTTGACAGATGAACATCAGCTTCTTTTTTTCAAATACCACTGTACATTTTTTTTTTATTCAGTATTGTAGAGATTTGTCTTCTGAATATAAAAATGCAAAGAACTATATCTGTTCATTAAACAAAAGTCAAAAAATTAAAGAGTAAATGTACAAAATTTAAAAATCAAGTGACCAAAATAAACAAGAGAGAAGTTTGTTCTAAATGCTCGAAATGACTAAGTAAGCTCTGAATATTCATTTGTCAAAACAGTTTGATGATGATAATAATAATAATAATGTTGCTGTGGAAGAAAATTTCCAAAGACGATTTAGTGCTAACGTGTGGTGTGGCATTTTTGGAGATAGAATGGACTAGTAGGCCTCTTTTTTACTGATAGCAGACTCAATCAAACAAAATATCATATTATTTATTTATTATCAAACGAAATAAGCAATTTTCTGGATGAGATACCATTAGCAGTGTTGAATAGAGTCGTGTTTCATCAGGACGGCGCCATACCTACCACATAATGCACGCATGAATTTTGTATTTTTAAATCATGTAAATCATTTTGGTGAACGACGAATGGGTGCTCATGGAGCTATTCGATGGCCCGCTAGATCCCCAGATTTGAATCCATTGGATTTCTTTATTCATTCGAAACTTTCGAGACAATGTTTATTTGACCCCACCAGGTACCCAAAAAGAGTTAAGAAAAAAGATAGTGCGAGTATATCAGGAAAAATCCCGAAATTTTTTACTGAATGCAAATTTGGGCATTTCTAGAAGGTATCGACAGTGTCTGCAACAGCATTGAGGCAACTTTGAGCAACTAGAATAGATTTTGTATTGTTTACAAATTTGATTAAGTACTTGATTTTTGATTTTCAATTTTTTTCATTTAAAATACATTTTTTGTTTTTTCTTTTAATGTAAGAATATTCAGAAGAAGATTCTTTATAAGAACGAATAAAAAAATATATACAGGGTGTCCCACAACTGGCTCCCTAGAGAAAACAGGCATGTGCCGCCAACAAAAGAGACCCTAAATTGACTAAAATAAATTTTCTGCTAGCTCAAATTACCGAGTTACAAAGTTTTTAATTTCACCAATCCCGGAAGCTCGTCCTCAGGTATTACTAAAAAATCCGATCGGTTGCTAAACAACAACAAAAAATCTCTGATATCGCACAAATCAATAAAATGTTTGGGCTGTTGCGTTACACTTTGGTTCACTAAGACGGGAACTGGACTGCTGAACTGAACTGCCGGGTGTGATGCTGGGGTGGAATTTGATTCCTCCTGGTGCCTCACAGAGCGGTAGTCGGGGGTTTGGGTCGCCATCTATCGGTGATTGCTGATGCTGGTGGAAGTTCCATTGGGATCGTCTAAGGCTCGTAGGCAGTAGCTGGTGATGCCATCTTCAGGCGATCGTTGGGAAATCTGCCGATAGATCTATTGGTGGTTGCGGATGTATTGTTGGTTGCAGTGACTGGCTTCCAACAGGTCGCTACATCACCCCCCTCCCAGCGGGATGGTCGCGGAAGCGGACAGGGCGTTGGATGTTGCGTCCAGATCGCGTTTGTTTGGTGTTGGTGTCTGTTGTGTTTGTTGCTGTGTTTGGTGGAGTGATGGTGGGTTGTGGTGGGTCTTCATTGGCGACGTATGCGGGTTTGAGACCAGGGGGTGTGCACTCTCACTATTTTAAGTAAAGTTGAGATTAGTTTAACCTCCGTTCGTAAAGGCTGCAGTGGCGCTAGTGTCGGTAAAAATTACAGTTACCTTTACCATATTTGGACTTGAGTTGTGGGAGTTGTGGGGAGAGGTGTGAGCTGTTAGTTACACATTTGATAAATTGTGAGGTTAAAATCATAGTTGTGATATAAAACAACTAAATAATATGTGTAATAAGAGCTGCAAATTTTCTTTGTTATAAATGTATAGAAAATGGTGCGTTGCAGTTGCCATCGCCAGAGAAGAGCTGATGGTTAAAATTCTGGCTGCAAAAATATTATCGGGTTTGTGATATACACTTCGATGAACAATCCAAATCTCCAGATAGTCCCAACTGACCATTATCCGAGTCCCGACCTGTCTGTTGCCGTTCAACTGACGGATTGAAGTAGAGGTGAATCCGATTTAAAATGTGTACCAACGAGACCGATATTTTTATATTAATTGTATTATGTATCTTGTATTTGTAATACGGTTTTATAACAATACTAATTATTGTCTACATTTCTTTGTTTTCTTTATTTTATTTTGATACTAGCTTTTACTCGCAGCTTAAAGTAATTTTCCCCCTTGTTTTGAAGGTCAAGTGTGCAAAATTTCATCACAATCGGAGTAAAACTGTAGATTTGCATACAAAACAGACATTCAAACAAAGATCAAATTTGGCGCGATTTTACAGAACCTTGGCGACGCTAGCGACCACGCGAAAAGCGACCGAAGGTAGAACTAAACCCACTTATGTTGTTATTGGCAGGAGTGGGCTGTCTATATACCCAATATATATCTTTAGTCTGTGTTTGAGACGATCTGTCGAGACGGAGGTCGGACGACCGTTGAGGAGCAGGCGGAAAGTTCTGTGATCACGGTGGAGAACTTTGTAGGGTCCGTCGTACGCCGGTTGAAGAGGAGGTTTGACTGCGTCGTGGCGTAAGAAGACGTGGCTGCAGGTTTCCAAGTCGCGGAAAGTGAAAATTTGTTTGTTTCCGTGACTGCTTGTTGGTGTTGGACGGAGGTCGTTCATCAATTTTCTGAATTGTTGAATAAATTCAGGGTCGCTGAGGCGTGATTTGCTAGGGTTGAAGAATTCTCCAGGCAGACGAAGGGTTTGACCGTAGATTAACTCGGCTGTTGTGGCTTGTAGGTCATCACGCCACGCGGTGCGGAGGCCCAACAGAACGAGAGGAAGCGCTTCTGTCCAGGTTTCGGCGTGGCAAATGAGGGAAGCCTTTAGTTGACGGTGGAGTCGCTCAACTAGTCCGTTGGCCGCTGGGTGATATGCGGTGGTACGGAACTGGGTAGTACCACATATCTTGTTGAGGCAGCGAAAGAGTTCAGATTCGAATTGGCGGCCCTGGTCGTTGGTGAGGCGAAGAGGCGTACCGAACCTGGAGATCCAGCCTGCTACAAATGTTTGTGCGACGGAAGCAGCGTCGATGTTGGTCAAGGGGAATGCTTCGGGCCACCTGGTGAAGCGGTCGATGCACGTCAGCAGATAGCGGTACCCGTTGGATGGAGGTAGGGGGCCTACTATGTCGACGTGCACGTGCTCGAAGCGGTGATTGGGGGGTGCGAAGCGTCCGATAGGAGGCGAATTGTGACGCCAAATCTTAGTTCGCTGGCATTGGGTGCATGTGCGGGTCCACTGGCGACAATCTCTCTTGATGTTGGGCCATACAAAACGATCTGTAACAAGCTTTGTAGTGGCACGAATGCCTGGATGAGAGAGGTTATGCAACGAGTTGAAGACGGGACGTCGGAGGGTTGGTGTGACAAAGGGACGTGGTTCACCGGTTGTTGTGTCACAATAGAGTGTCAGGTTGGTACCAGGGATAGTGATCTTTTCCAGACGGAGGCCTGTGTTGGCGTCTGGGCGAAGAAGTTCCTGCAGTTCGGCGTCGTTTTCTTGGGCCATGCTGAGGGCGCGGAAGTCGCCGGCTGAGGAGATGCTCCCAGTGCGTGACAGGGTGTCGGCGGGGATGTTCTCGGGGCCTGGGACGTATCTGACATCTGTGGTAAATTGGCTGATGAAGTCGAGATGGCGAAACTGACGCGGTGTACACTTCTCGGGTTTCTGTGCGAACGCGAACGTCAGTGGTTTGTGATCGGTGAGTATGAAGAATGTTTGGCCTTCCAGCATGTGACGAAAGTATTTGATCGCGGCGTACACGGCGTAGAGCTCGCGGTCGTAGGCACTGTACTTAGTCTGTGCTGGAGTTAGTTTCCTGGAGAAGAAGGCAAGCGGTTGCCAATCGTTGTTGACTCGCTGTTGGAGGCAGGCGCCGATACTGAAGTCGGAGGCGTCTGTAGAGAGGGCGAGGTCAACTCCAATGATGGGGTGTGCCAGGAGCGTGGCGGTGGAGAGACTTTGTTTGCAGTCTGTAAATGCTTGTGCCATCTCTGGGGTCCAGTTGATCGTTGCTTTGCTTTTCGTTTTTGGAGTGAGAACAGCGTGAAGAGGAGCTTGGAGACTAGCTGCTTTCGGGATAAAGTTCCGATAAAAGTTTATTAGTCCCAAGAATTGCCGTAACTGTTTCGCTGTTTCCGGTCGCGGGAAGTTTGTGATCGCGTCGGTTTTTTCGGGCGTCGGTCGGATGCCACTCGCGGAAACGATGTGTCCAAGAAATCGGATTTCGCGTTGGCCGAACACGCACTTGTTACAGTTTATGAGGATGTTGAAGCTTGCGAGTCTTTCACACACAGTACGGAGGTGTTTTAGGTGCTCTTCCTCGTTTTTGGATGCGACGAGGATGTCGTCTATGTACACATAGCAAAATTCCAGGCCGCGTAGAACGGTGTGCATGAAGCGTTGGAACGTTTGTGCAGCGTTGCGGAGGCCGAAGGACATATACATGAATTCGTACAGTCCGAACGGTGTCGTGATTGCTGTTTTCGGGATGTCTTCGGGTGCGATTGGGATCTGGTTGAAAGCGCGCACCAGATCAATCGTCGAGAAGATGGTGCAGCCAGCAAGGTTTTGAGAAAAGTCTTGAATGTGCGGCACGGGATACTGGTCGGGTATGGTGCGTGCGTTGAGGGTGCGGTAGTCGCCGCAGGGTCGCCAAGAGGAGTCTTTTTTGGGTGCTAGGTGTAGCGGTGAAGACCATGGGCTTGCTGAGGGGCGGATGATGCCGTCATTGAGTAGTGCCTGAAATTCTGTCTTGGCTATCTGCAGTTTGTGTGGGTCCATTCGTCGAGTCTTACAAGAGATAGGAGGTCCTGGCGTGGTGCGAATGTGATGCACGGTGTCATGTTTGAGGGTGGTTCTGGTTTGCTGTGGGTTGGTTAGTTGCGGAAATTCTTTGAGCAGGCGGAGATATATTGAATCAGTGACCGCAAGGAGACGTGGAGGATTGGTCGCGGTTATGGTAGAGACGGTACGGACGCTGAGGGACGTCTGGGTATCGATTAACCGTTTGTTGCGGGGGTCGATCACTAGGTTGAAGTGGCTCAGGAAGTCCATTCCGATGATTGGGTGTGTGACCGCGGCTACAATGAATTTCCAGGTAAATTGTCGTCGTACACCTAAGTTGAGATCCATGGCTCGAAAACCAAAAGTTGTAATGGTGGAGCCGTTTGCGGCGTGTAGCTGGAACTCGGTTGCGGCGGGACGGTAGCGTAGCTTGTTGACGGGGTAAACAGATATTTCGGCACCGGTGTCCACCAGGAATCGCTCTTTTGTGGCGACGTCGACTACGAAAAGGCGGCGTTGCTGGGGTACCGGACCAATTGCCGCCGTGAGTGGTCCAGTACTTAGTTTTCCGTTTGGTAGGAACAAGGCTGGGTGCATTTGGTCGCTTTCCCCTTGAAGCGGTTGTGGTACCAGCAGATTGTGTTTTCTGGTTTGTCTTGTTGTGCTGCTGGTCGTGCTGGTGATTGGTTACGGCGCTGCTGGCGGTTGCATGCTTTGCGGAGCTCGGCTACTTCTTTGCTAAGGTCGGTTGATGTTGCTGCTATTTGAGTGGCGTCAATGTGTGGCGCAGTGGGCAACATCTCGTGGACCTTGTCTGCGAGTTCAGCGAGCTTGTCCAGGGTGGAGTCCGTCTGTGTGGTCAAGATCACCTGAGTTTGGTGCGGCAGGCGATTTGTCCACAGGGATCGCAGAAGGTTCTCTGGTACTGTCGCTAGGCTTCGGAGGTGCCGTAAAAATTCAGAGGGCTTGCGGTCCCCTAGGTCTTCTCGTTGAAGAAGTTGTTGAATGCGTTGCTCTTCAGAGCTCGACAGGCGGGATATTAAGGCTGTCTTGAGTGCTTCGTACTTGTCGCTCCTAGGTGGTGTTTGCAGAATGTCGCGGACGACTTGTGCGTTCCGGAAGTCAAGGTTGGAGACCACGTAGTGGAACTTGGTGGTGTCGGCCGTGACGTTACCTAGTGCTAGTTGGCTTTCAAGTTGCGAGAACCAGAGTGCGGGCTCGTTACTCCAAAATGGTGGGACTCGAACTGTGACGCGGTCTACCTCAGGGTTGCGGAGCGCAGGGGCCTCAGTCTGCACGGAAGCTGTGGATTCGCCGTTGTTGGGCATGGTGCGCAGTCCAGGAGTCAAAAGTTGGTAATCACCACACAACACTCGCGAATGGTAACTACGTTGGCACACTGGACTGACACTACTGGGGGCACTTGGGTACACTAGGGAGCACTGAGCACTGGGGTCACTGGGGTACACTGACTCACAACGGAAGCACTGGAAGACACTACTGAATCACTACTGGAGCACTGTTTCTCGGGGTCACCACTGTTGCGTTACACTTTGGTTCACTAAGACGGGAACTGGACTGCTGAACTGAACTGCCGGGTGTGATGCTGGGGTGGAATTTGATTCCTCCTGGTGCCTCACAGAGCGGTAGTCGGGGGTTTGGGTCGCCATCTATCGGTGATTGCTGATGCTGGTGGAAGTTCCATTGGGATCGTCTAAGGCTCGTAGGCAGTAGCTGGTGATGCCATCTTCAGGCGATCGTTGGGAAATCTGCCGATAGATCTATTGGTGGTTGCGGATGTATTGTTGGTTGCAGTGACTGGCTTCCAACAGGTCGCTACAGGGCAACTGGAATTTTGACGTTTTCCGATATAAAAATTCGTTGACGTTTATCTGTCATCAACATCAAGACTTGACAATTGCAAAATTCGAAATAAAACAATAAAAACGGCGATTCTAAAAAGAACCATTTATTTAAATAGGTAACAATGTTAAAGCAGATGTTCGAAATGACCACCATTCATTTATATGCACAATTGTGCTCTACGTAACAAACTTCTTTTAGTAGCGTTAGTTATCATTTCTTCAGTAACTGAAACAAAGTCTCCCGAATTCAAACTCTCAGATCAGCCTCTGAATTTATGGGCCGCCGATAAATGATTCAGATCTGGAGACCTGGCAGGCCAATGATGCGGTCCTCCTCGACCGATCCAGGGCTGTGGATATTGGTTATCCAAAATTTCCCGAACGTTTCTGCTAAAATGTTGGAACCAGTCATTTATGCGATAAGCAAGAGGTACAATTTCAAGTAAATCAGGTAGCTCCGTTCCAATGAACTGAGCATATCTTGCTTGCGTTAATCTTGCGGGGAATTCAAACGGTCCAATCTAGAGCCGGGGATTCGGAATTTTAACAAATGGAAGGATCCACCACGCTTATACTTGCCAAACGATCGCCCAATAGCCCAGTCCACAAATTAACAGAAAACCTATGCTGAAAACCTCTGAGAAATTATTCTCTTGGATTTTCCTCTGCCCAGATATGAAGGTTGTGATAATTGGAACAACCTTACCGGCAAAATAGCGACTCATCAGAAAACAGTATCCGTGACAAGAAGTGTGAAGCATCGTTTTGGTTTATTAACCATAAATAAAAGTCTCGCTTAATTGGATAATCCTCTGGCAGAAGATGTTGTACTCGTGTATAGTGGTACGGATGCCTCCTATTATCAGCTAGAACTCTCTGCACCGAACTTTTGGATAAACCCATTTCACGAGAAACTGTTCGAATACTCCGGGTGCCGTCTTCCTCAAAGACATTCAATACGGCTTCCTCGTGCTCGACAGTCCTTACATTTCTTGGAGCACCCCCAACTTTTCTTCGAACTGGCTGCATTTGACCCGATTCTCGACTCCGAGCGATTGTTTTATGATCCGGATGATTTTGTCTTTGCGGAAATTGTTCACGGTACAACCTTACTGCTTCACGTGCATTGTTCCCACATCGTGCAAAAGTATTAGAATCATATCTACGTACTCAGAGGAAGAATACATATTAAATGATACACTTGAATTAAATATTGCAGCGAAATTCTATAACAAATGTCAAACTGACGTAAACAATCATTCTAATAAATGTAGTGGACCAAATCAAATGGACAGAATTATAGAGGTTTACGGATAAAAAGGAAACCTAGGCAACGCAAAATTGCGATTATTCCACTTTAATGATGGTCAACTCTAATTGGTCAACTTCAGAATGTCTTTTCTCGGTTAGATAGGACTTTTTTTCTTCAAAATACACGTTAATATATTTGCCCTAAGGCTCCCTTTTTTTCTCTGGGGAGCCAGTTCTGGGACACCTGTAGAGTGTAATTTGAAAAAAAAAGTTGGCTATCGTTGTCAAAAAATAGATTTCGAAAAAAATATCGAATAGGATAAAAATGAAGTGTTTTTCGAACTATTTCATTTGATGTGTCATTTATTCAAATCGGATAAAAAATAAGTAAGATACAGCGTCAAAGGTTTTTCGTCAGTGACCCTGAACCCTGTATGTATCTCTCTCTCTTAAGTTGGCCGCGCTCAGATGCATTGAGTTTATACGGTAACACCACAGATCACAGAATAGAATCAATCAGAAGGCAAAGTCGGCAAAATCGCCTTTGATCTCAGTCAGGGGGTGTGCACTCTCACTAGTTCAAGTAAAGTTGAGATTAGTTTAGCCTCGCGTCGTAAAGGTTGCCAGTGGCGCTAGTGTCGGAAAAAATTACAGTTACCTTTACCATATTTGGACTCACAGACAATTAAACTATAGTAAGACCAAAGAGTAACTATCTTTGGTAAGACTGTCAAGTGGGATTACATTTTCGGGGACGCGCTCAAGTGGCGCTGCCCGAGCGTTAGGCCAAACTAATGTATAACAAGTTGCATATCTGACTTTCTGTATACCTAGTTGCCTATTTTTTTTTTCAATTTGATTTAAATTAATACTTATTTAAAAAAAATAGAAACGACTAAATAAGTATTAAATATTTTAATACAAATTCTAACATATACAACAAATTAGTAGTTCATTAAACGAGTTTGTGTGTAAATTGGGATTTTTTGGGCATGAGTGGGCTAGTTCAAGGCGAGTGAAACTGAATTGAAGGGTAGATCTAGGTCAATAATTTGATCTTGCGTTAACTTCTAAAATTTCTGGAGATAATTTTAGAATCGTGTAAAAGATTTTTTTAATTTTGAAATTGTTTTTCGCTGATATCGGTCCATATAATAAATGTTTCTACCTTTTGAAGTACGACTACTAACTTTCTTGCATTCAAGTACTTGCAACACACTAGAAGATTTTGTTGGGTGTCTATTTTGGGCCTTGGGCATAACAGGAAGGATTAGATTCTCTACATTATTTATTGAAGTTTGTTTTCACGAAGAAAAATCGACGGCAGGGCGTATTTATGGAGTTTTGGTTTTTGAGTAAAGAAATTGTTGCTAAAATGTTTCTCGCAAATAAAGGCATTATCTGTTTTGAAGGGTGGTGCAACATTTACCTAAAGCTTCTATCCATCGTTTCCTTTGTTCTTCTAATTTTGGATACTTAAAATGTTTATTTTTTATCGCCGCTCTTGTTGTTTACAAAGCATTTATGTTTAATTTTTCCCATATCCAAATAAATAAAATAAAAATTTCGATCTGAAAATAGTATATTATATATTGAGGGAGAGAAATGCATGATTTTTCCTAAGGTGCAGTTTGTAGCCAGAGGGCGAAGCCCGAGGGCTACAAAGCACCGAGGGAAAAATGAGCATTCTCTCCAGAAGTATATATACTATTTTTTTCACGGTAGGGAGTAGAAACAGCACAAAAATCTCAAATTTTAAGAATAAAAAAATGATGACAAATGAGTTGTCATCTTTCGATGAATTTAATGGAATTAGTAGTTGCCTTGACAACACAATTAGATTTTTGTCACAACAGTCAAAAAAAATGAAAACTCCCATTAGATTTTTGTCACAACTGTCAAAAAAATGAAAACTCCCTAGGGAGCAAATATTTGCAAATATTTGCTCCCTAGGGAGAAAATGCTCTACTTCTGTCACGATGTTGACATCCGAAAAGTTGATTTCTACTCCCGATCGTGAAAAAACCATATTTCGTACTTTTTCAAAAAGAAAAAGATAACTTACCAAATAAAAAGATAACGAAAAATTATCTCAAGAGACTGGTTTGGAGTAATTTATTTTGTAGAACAATTTATAAAATTTATTGACTTAACCTTGACAGAAATTAGAAAATTCAAAATTACTGATGACATTATTAATTAATATTCAAATCAACCTTCTTTTTAAACGGAAACTCCCGATCGGATTAACGAGTAAATTCGGTACTTTAGTTTGGCCTAACGCTAGAGCAGCGCTAGTGTTGTCAGTGTCTCCCATGTTTTATACGGGTTTTGAAAGTCTTAATTCTGTTGATGGTCTGTGTTTGGACTTGAGATGTGGAGAGAGGTGTGATATGTTAGTTACGCATTTGGTAAATTGTGAGGTTAAAATCATTGTTGTGATATAAAATAACTAAATAATATGTGTAATAAGAGCTGCGAATTTTCTTTGTTATAAATGTATAGAAAATGGTACGTTGCTATCGCCAGAGAAGAGTTTATGGTTAAAATTCTGACAGTGCAAAAATATTATCGGGTTTGTGATATACACTTCGATGAACAAATGAACAATCCAAATCTCCAGATAGTCCCAACTGACCATTATCCGAGTCCCGACCTGTCCATTGCCGTTTAACTGACCGATTGAAGTAGAGGTGAATCCGATTTAAAATGTGTACCGACGAGACTGATATTTTTATATTAATTGTATATGTATCTTGTATCTATTTGTAATACGTTTTTATAACAATACTAATTATTGTCTACATTTCTTTGTTTTCTTTATTTTATTTTATTTTATTTTATTATTAGCTTTTACTCGCAGCTTAAAGTAATTTTCCCCTTGTTTTGAAGGTCAAGTGTGCAAAATTTCATCAAAATCGGAGTAAAACTGTAGATTTGCATACAAAACAGACATTCAAACAAAGATCAAATTTGGCGCGGTTTTACGGAACCTTGGCGACGCTAGCGACCACGCGAAAAGCGATGAAAGGTAGAACTAAACCCCCTTATGTTGTTATTGGCAAGAGTGGGCTGTCTATATACCCAATATATATCTTTAGTCTGTGATCTCAGTCAGCCATGGTCAGCCACCAGTCAGCCAGCGGCAGCCATTATTATAGAGTAGAATATCAGGTCCGCATTTACAACATGTGAGCCCGAGGTTCAGGTCCGGACTCGCATAAATTGTTTTGAGTTATTTGTGCGAAAAGTACATCGAATTACAGCGATAATTTGCACTAGAGCAAAACGGTCGTCAAGAAATTACCTTAGATACATACCAGTTCAGTACAAATGTCATGACTGTCAACGACACACAAAATTACGTTTATTTGTACTTACCATGTAAATTTTTCTCAGGAAATAGTCTGCCAAAATTCCTCTCGTGCATGTAAAATTGTCTCATAATTTCCTCTCGTGCGCTTCGCGCACTCGAGAAAATTAAATTATCGACAATTTGACATGCACTCGGGATATTATTGTGATAGGCGCTTATAAAAAAAGTTTTTCCAGAAATGTTACAAAGTACGGAGTCGAATATGAATATAATTAATTCAATTCAAGAAGTATCAAGAATCACACAAATGGAATAGAACGAGGTTTTAATTATTAATAAAAAATAGAAAATAAATAAATAATACTTAACAACGTAATATTTTGTCATCCATATGTGACAATTTCAGTAAAGCATAATTTAGAGTATTTTTTTATGTGACAGAAAAATTACGTTCAAAAGTTAATGAAAGTATACCTACATACGAGAATAGTAGTTTCTTACCTTGCTCGATTATGTTCTTTTGGAAAAGTGAAAAAATCCAAATTACAGTTGTAGGCTTTGTTTTCACATTTTTTTGCCGTACAAACCATGCCACCTTTGAGCTTACTCATCTTAATATTATTCATGTATCGCCACCACTGGTAGAAAACCAATTGCGTCAACCGCGGTTATGATACGCAACTGACTTCTACTCTGAACTTATGGCCGCTTCATCTGCGCGGCTTAGATGCGCGGACTTTTCCCGCCCAAGAGAGTTTGTCTTCTGATTGATTCTATTCTGTGGTAGAATCGTATTAATCTGTAAAGGACCTGGGGCGGAGCTTAGCTTGCGCGGCCTTTAACACGTCAGTGGCGTAGGGAAAATGAGAATCGCTGGGAACCACGACAGTGGCGCATCATGTAATGGGAAATTTTCACCGTAGAATAAAACGTTTGAGCAGTTTGTGATATAATCAATAATAATGAATAGGGGATTTTTGTCAGATTTGAGGGCGAAGTCTAGCATTATTATTTTATAATTCTAATATAATACCTAATTTATGCATGCAGAATTGTGAATAAAAGTATTAAACGTAAAATCAACTTTTTATTAAATTATATAACTCCTGATTTTTTCTAACACAGAACTCACTCTGATTCGTGTTTTATAAATGCGATAACGTTGGCGAAAATTTCGCAAGCTCGACTATGTAAAGTTTTCCCATGCTGGCCAAAAGTTTGATGCGAAGCCATTCCAATCAACTGCTTAAAAAAATCAACAAAATTCTAGTGGTGTTAGTTAAGTTTTCATTTCATTTCATTTACAAGTCAATTGTTATTGAAAGTGAGGTTATAAAATTAATTTTCCTATTATTTTTTTGTACTTACGAAAACACTGTAAAGTTATCTTCAGTTGTGTCGAGAAGGCAGATTTGAAATCTTGGGTGAATTTGGTAAGCGTATAAAGCAAAATCATAAATAAAGTTGCACTATATGAACATGTAAACAACTATCTGACAAATCTCCCCTATTTTCCGGCGAATGGACTCGACCACACAAATTGGTTTTGCGCGCAGATCACGTGACCGTCCCTTTACACTTTATTACAAGTCTAACACTCCTTCCATTTATATTAGTTCGATGAGGCCTGCCAACACAAGCACAGTTATCGTTGGCAACCGCTCAACAACAAGCGCCGACCGCCAACGCCGATCTCGAAGCATTTCGGTTGGTCACACTGCGAAAAGGTTTTAGCTCACACCACGCCAACACTGATGCAGATTTTAACGCCTGTACCAACATCTCTTGTGTAAACGCCCGTTTTAAACCAGTTTTAACAACACCGGTTTTAAATAACACCGGTGTTAGCGGCCCGTGTAAATGTACTCATTTCTTGGATTTTTTGCAATAGTTGCACCTGTAAGATAAAACGTCGTATATCACACGTGATCGACATGCCATTATAAAACTCGTGAGAAATGTCCCACTCGTGCGCAAGCGCACTTATCGGTCAAAATTCTCACTCTTGTAATAATGATGCATTTCTATTATAATATACTATTATGCTCCTATTTTCCTTTTCCAAATGCCCTCTTCTTTTGATAAACGTAGATTTTGATTGAGACTTTGCATTAAGTAAATAAATATTCACTAAGTGCTTATTTACACTCATTCCCTACAACCTACAATACTTAATGACAACGTCAATCAATTCACAGTAGGGTTAGAAACAAATAAGGCTCAAGACATTTTTTTGACAAATTTCCACATGGATGTGGTATACAGGGTCCCAAAATTGGCGTACAAACTACTTACTACCTTATCAAGGATGTTTAGATGTACATGAAAAAAATATGGAAAAAATGTTTCCGACAAAAGAAATCAATTATTTTTATTACGATTATTAACGGTAATACAATGTAAACAAAGATATATTCGTACATCACTATCTTGCAATGTTAGCGTAGTGGATTTATAGCTATTAAGACAACAAGTTTTTAAAAATCGAGATCGTAGTTTAAGTCAGAGCGACCGCAGGGAGCGAGGATTTAATAGATCGAGATTTTTAAACTATAAAACACGCGCTGTCTTCAAGATTTTTTCTAACACTAACATAATTATTATCAAATATTTTAATCAATTCAGAAATTATTCGAGGCGCGTCACAATACACAAAATGCGGAGATTGCCGTGGGTACTATGATAATAATATCAACAAATTTGGAAAAAAACAATTTTATCGTTGAAATGTGCTAAAACGTTCCAGAATTAATAAGAAAAAAGAGGTAATTTGTTACCAATGAAGTCTAAAAGTGCATACGAAAAGGTGTATGTTTCGTTTCAAGGCCGGAACAATAAAAAAAGATCACGGAGGTATCGGAAGATGTCATTTTGGCTTTTTTTGATATGGGGTAAGTGTGTAGAACTTCATTAAAAGTTAATTCACACTACGGCAAGAATCATTTGAAGAAAATGTAAAGATTGCCAGTTTTCGATGGCCGGGAATTTGCATTGGATGAAACAGCAGAAGTTAAAGAAGAAGATGTTAGGAACAAGAGCACGAAGCTAATATGGCAGTTCCAATTCAACAATTGTACTTTTCACTTTTGAGATAATTACTGTAAAAATGATGAATAAAATGTTACTTGAATAATATGTGTGAGCGTATTTTATGACTCTATAAGATACGTTGCTATTGACGACGTGTCTTATAGAGAAAAGCGTATTTTATGGGAAACATAAGGTGTGAGCTCAAATGCACCATGGAAACAGTATAAGATATTACTAATATTAGTGTTAGAAAAAAATAATTTTTTCGATTTCCAAAGCTTCTAAATTCTCTATTGTGCAGGATTAGATATTGGTAGTGAGTGATCTTGTACTTTGTGATAATATGTACGATTAGACGTAGCTGTCATGACAATTTCATACATATATTTCAAAATAATTGACCTGTTAAGTGCCACTTCCAAAGACCCCCAAATCGGCAAAAGTCCAAAAGAATTGTTTTAACATTTTTCTCTCGTTTACGGTAATCTCTTCTACACCGTAGTGCACTATGCACTATTTTTGGGACATCATGTATATTCGTATGAAGAAAAATACAATTAAATTTCGAAATCCACAAAACAATAATAGCAAATTATTGGTTTTTAATTTGTTGTAGCTAATTTAGGGCGTTTGCGGTAAGTAGATGAAGCTCAAAGAATGTGGTATAAAAAGTGGACATACATATAACGGGTGACTATTAAAATTTTCACTTGGAGTTGGCTTTGAACGAGTTTTTATTTTTTGTGTTACTTTAGACACGCGCAAGAACGAACGATAAATATCAGTCAGTACAATTGAAAACATTTATTGAAATGTCAAACTTGTCAGTGTCGAAGGTGCAACGGAAAACAAAGAATGATCCATAGCCAACCCTAAGTGAAAATTTTAAGTCACCCGTTATCAAAATAAGATGATATTATAATCGTGTCAAAAATAAATTATGCCCTATGATTTAGGGATATTCGTTACTACGTTGCCATAAATTTGGTTAGGTTGGAGGTTATGTGGTTTCTGGTGACAAACACAAACAAAAGATATCGTAACCGTAAGGCAGCGAATTCCTTGTAACATTAGGCACGAGGCTCTGTTTCTCGCTAAGTGATAGATGTTTTTCGTTTCACAATCAACCTTAGGCATTCAAAATTACTTTTGAAAATTCTAGTTACAAACAGCATGAAAAACGTTATTTCCCTAAAAGTTCGAATTCTGGGGAGTAATTTATTTTTGACACGATTATATGTACAAATAGTGCCCCCTTTTTATAATATCTAATAATTTTTTGACGGTGGAAATGATAGATACGGTTTTCACATTTTATCACTTATAATTACACGAGAGTTTTTTTTGTCGAAGTAAACTTGACATTTCAATGAGAATTTTGTTGCCTGGCAATTTAACGAAAAAAACTGCCTCTGAAAAAATTACGAGTCCTACGGACTGGTAATTTTTTCTGGCAGTTTTTTAAGTTTAATTGCCAGACAACAAAACTCGAATTATAAATGGCAAGTTTACTTCGACACACAAAAAAAGCTTGAGTGTAATTCGGTAAGACAATTTAATGAATACGTAAATCACTATGATGCAGACCTACTAGAATCAGACGCTTTCAAAAGTTAGGTTCCGTTTTGTCGCTGGAAAAGTTAGGGCAAACTTTTTTCGCTGTCATAATGACAAAAACACCGCTGCTTATGGGATTTTTAGTGTATGAATTAAATTGTCAAAATAAAAGTTACAAAATCGACTGACCTAGGAATTCTTTATAATAGAAAGCAACGTGACACGGAGATTAAGGAATAGTAAGGAATTCCAACATTACCTAATTATTTACAAAGTGTTCGCATTCGTGACATTGGTGAAGAAAAATTATGGAATGTTTTATGAAAAGGCATGTCCAGTATGTGAAAGTATCTAACTCTACTAAAAGTAATCAGGTTATTGCTACCTAAAGCTTCCGGTGATTAATTTTTCATCCCAAATTTGTGACATAGGTGTCTTCATGAACTTGATGTCCGTCTGAAAGTCGACAATTACTGATTTTACAATAATATCGCGCCTTCAAATGAAATCCTGGGCTGGGAAGGCGATTGAAACAGTCAATTGTTGTGCTTTTTTAAAGCGTAGATTAATTGGAGCATGTTGACAGCTGACCTAAAATTTAAAGCCAAAAATGTTTTCTTTTTTTCTTTCTTTGCAATGTTTTACATCAAAAATAGAATAACGTAACGATTCCTATTCTCGAAGCAAATATCTAAGGACACCCTTTGCTGAAAACAAACATGTTCAATTAGGTATGTCCCGATTAAACATAAACAAATGTTGCCATGTGTTTCATGATTCTCTCAAGTGTCAATGTCAATTCTGTGTTTTTTCTATTTACAATAACGTACAGTTAATTTCAAAATTATCGAGTACACCCCAAAATCAAGAAGTCGATTTATTACAGTTTTTTCCACATGTAGAGATGCCTTTTTGAAATTTCAGTGTCATATTTTTTATATAGATTAGGTAAGTTTGACAACATAAAATGTCGCAGATATTTTAGAACACCATAACAGTGTCTGTTTTATCCTCTGCACGGTGCTCTTCGCGATGTTATAATAGTGGGCTACCCTCCGGATCGACCACCCTTCTTCTAATTTGGAAAGAATGAGCACTTTCGCGTTTTCGGTTAGATCAAGCATTTTATTTGTCAAAATTGACATTGATCATTGACAAAAAATGTAAGTGCATTTCACACTGTAGGAAATTAGGTGTATTCTATAATTTTGAAATTAACTGTACAAACTACAAAGAAGCAATATTTAACTAAAACGATTATTTCATTCATCATTCATCATTCATCGTTTTCGACCAATCGTAAGGCTTTATTTTTTGAATTATAGTGATAATTCGATAATTCGTCAAGTAGGTTTCTCAGATGTTTTCAATCCTATTGCTAAAGTAATAAAATAAATACTGTTGTCAAATGGTACTATTTAATTCATGAAATAATCAACCGAATTACACTCTAGCTCTTGAAATGATCTGTTTTAACACTCAAGCTCTCAAAAGGTAACCACTCGTGTCACTTTAACAAATTAATACTGTCAAAGTGACACTCGTTGTTACCTAGGAGAGCTTTCGTGTTAAAAATCGATCATTTCAGAGCTCTAGTGGAATTACAACCCATAGTTGTAACATACTAATAGGTACAAGCTGTTTATTGTAGAATTTAATTTATAAAAAATGTGTACCTGCGTTGACTTTTAACGTTGCCGCAATGGCAGAAGTTACACAAAAGGGTTAATCCCAGTAATATTCCTTCACAAATCACATAATAAACAAAAATGTTTAATGGTTGCCAACACAAAAAAATCCCTAATACCAATTATCAAAACAAGCGCTTTAACTTTTATTTAACAAATATCCGTAGAAGTCGGCAGAAATTTTTTTTGTGTATCACACGTCCAGAAACGATTTTGCGAGTACTCGCATTTGTAGGCCTCGGCTATCGCCTCGGCTCACAAATCTTACATGCACTTGCAAAAGTGCCCTTTCTGGGCTAATGATACAAATAACTATCAGGTAATCAACAGTCACTCATCAACTTTTCGCACTTAATACAACGTTCATAAAAATCGTTCGGAAGACAATTAATTTCCTTGGTCTACAAACCAGGTGTCTGGAGCATCGTGGTAATCGATTTGACATAAATCTTCCATCCTTTCTTGAGTTTTTAGATATACAGGGTTATTCACGAGAGACTTCCGATGAAAATTTCGTTATATGAAACCCAAAATACAAGAAACCCCTAGAACTTAATATTTTGTTTAAATCCAAATAAGTTAGCAATTCAAGTAGCTTGGCGAATAAGATTAATCATGACACTTTATCGAGGTTATGAGCAAAAGTTAATACAGGGTGTTTTCGAAGTTGAGGCATTCCTTGTAACACGAGGTACTACACATTATTCTTAAGAATTTTAGCCTAAATCTTCTTAGTAAAATGTTTGTATTAACGGAGATAATTGATTGTATATTTTTATTATTTTCTAAAATTTTGAGTCCGGTCCTGTCTATTTCTCCGCTGTACTAGATTAATAATTGACGTGGCCCAGAATGGAAATCGCTCTGCGCACTTTCTGGACGCCGCAGCTGCATTCTGATAACGTGATAAGACTGCCCATACATTTGCAACATATCTGTGAGCTCTTTATTTTCCTAATAATAAAGCCATTTCGACTAATTAGATGACAACTCTGACAGTATTTTTGATTAACGTCCATGCTCGTTTGATTTTCTTTTGTCAATTCTAATTTCTAACAAATCAGCGCAAATTTGAGCAGGACCAGATTCAAAAATTTTAAAAAAATTAACTTATTGTATCTTCATTGCCGTACACATTTTACTAAGGTGATTTTGGCTAAAACTCTTTAGAACAACGCATACTATCACATGTTAAAAGGAACGCCTCAACTTCGAAAACACCCTACATAAATATGAAAACTGACATGACAGACAATAAGGGCCAGCAATCGTTGATTTAAGTATTACTTTTTATAAATTTTATAATATTGGGTGATTCAGAATGATTGTGGATAAATATGGCAACTATGTACGAAAATCTATGTGGTAACTCTGTGGGTGGGGTAAAGTTGACATTTGTATGACATTTCATAGGCGTGATTTTATTTTCAAAATGTTCAAAATTGTGCGACTATGAACTGTCAAAGAAATGTCAACTCTATCCTATACCTACAGAGTTACCACATAAATTTTCGTATTTTCTAAATTAATTCTATTATTTATATTATTTGTAGCCTTCTCAGAAAAATAATAATTTGACATGGTTTGACATATCGGGTGTTTTTTTAAATTTCACCTCGTAGTAAGCGTTGAAGAGTCGATTGTGAACGCATCACTCGTGTAAAACGTAAGATTTAAACAGCTGATCCGTGATCCGTAACCTGTATAGTATAGTGCGTTCATAATCGATATAATATTATAATATGATATAATTACATAAATATAACACTGCAGTACAGTTAATTAATAACAACTTTTTTATATTTTCTCGAATAAAAAATATACCAAAAATTCTTGTTGAACAAACGCAACATCACTGGTAACAATTATTGTCAACATCACAACTAACAATTCTTAAAATTCCTTCTTCTTTTATGAATGTTAGCCTAATCGAAAGGAATAACTCAGAATATAATTTTCCGGTGCAACAATTCGCTAGATCTAAGCATGATTAAAGCATTAATTGGCATAAATTATTTGTAAGCAACCATCACGAACGTGCTTACTTAATTAAATTTATAACTCCCTAGTATAAATAGACCTGGTACCCACACTGACAAATCAGTAGCTCCACAGCCTTTCCTACAACAAGGTGTCTAGTCTTCCTGGTAAAATAAAATTCATGCATTTAAGTAAAATATTAATTTTTAATATTTGTAGGTAACCATGTCTAAATTTTTTGTTGTTTTCATCGTTTGTTTAGGTAGGTTTATTAATTTTATACTGATGTGTTAATTTTCTTTAACAGAAATTTTCAATATAGCGGTTGCCGTCGCCAAACAACAAAAATTGAGCGTGGCTTTCCAAGAACCAGAAGCCCAGTCCACTTCTTTGATAGGTGCTTTTAAATTTAGAAATGATCATTCAAGTTTCGGTACCAAGAAGTATACCTCAAGCGCTGAACTTACTAGTTTAGCCCACTCATCAGCCCAACAAGCTAGAACTGCTGTACGTAACCAACAAACTGCTGGCCTACAAGCTTCTGTAGGAGCTCAAAGTGGCTACACTCGTGCCGCTGCCGAAGCGGCCTCTGCTGCTCAAGTAGCTCTTGTAGCTAAGCAAGTCATCGTTCAAAATCTCCAACGTCACATCGAGGATGCTGAACACCAATTGCAAGCCGAACAAGCACAATACCAACAATCTCTCCAAGCTGCCAATGCTGCCCAAAATGCTGTCCAACAGAGCCAAGGGCAACTAAGCTCAGCCACTGCTGCCCTCGCCGCCGTCCAACAGTCCGTCACTCAAACGGAACGTGCCGCATCTGCTGCCTCCACAGCTGCGGCTGCTCAGCATGAGATGATACAAGAAGCTCAACAGCGTCTGGGACGACTGCATCTGAGATTAAATGAAGCTTTAGCTGGACTTCAAGAGACTCAAGTGTCGGCTCAAAGAGCTGCTGCTGCTGCGCAGTTAGCCCAAAACAATGCCGCTGCTTCTGCGCAACTCGCGGTGGTAAACACTGCGAGTAGTGAAACTGATGAGCATGACTCTGGCAGCTACTACCACTGAGCATTTTCTATCAACGTCCCTCATCTTGTAAATACCCATCTTAAATCACAATAAATACATTTAAATCAACACAGTTGTTTTTTATTAATAAAATTGTACTGATCTGATATTTCCTCAAAACAGTTTTTAAATTACTTAGTAATATCGATAAGCCAGTTACACTAAGTAGGTAACAAGTTTTAACTTTAACTCATGCCTCAAAAGTATTTAAAAAATGTAACTCAGAAATTTGCTCCGAAAGACAAGAACATTTTTCAGAGGAAAATTACTTCTTTCGATAATACTCGTAGGTACAGTTACGGCCATGGAATTTCGTCAGTTATTTTACTGTCAATTCTAAAAAACTTGTGTAGCCTAAGCTTTATTGTCATTATGACTGACATTCAAAATTTTTGTGACAGAAATTCTGTCACGCACAATAAAAATCAAAATGACACCAGTAACGTTTGTGACATCCAAGTCAAAAATTCCAATGTGAAGTTAGAACATGGACCTAGTACCTCCATGGGTTATAAATATGTATATAAAACCTGTTTTACAGCTAATGTCAGTTGAATGACAAAGACTGACGAAATTCCGTGGTCGTGACTGTACCTACAATAGACTATCTAGAATTCCTGTGTAGTTTTCACTCTTCTCCTACAGTTCCCCTTTCAAGAAATATTTATTAGCTGTTATTAGGTTAAAAAAAATTTTTTTTTGAACATACGTTAACACAACCCGAACATAGATAGTTCTGTCGTACAGTTAGAGACACGGAATTTCGGGCATCATTTTTCTGTCACTGAAAAAAATTGCGATGTGAATCACTCTTTATTGTCAACGTGACATTCAAAAGTCAAATTTTGAAATTTATTTTCTGTTCACGTCAATCGCATGTCAATCAAAATTGTCGCAAACGGTAAAATTGAGGTTAATAATGTAAAGCCTATTTTACATTTTTTGACAGTATATTGACAGTAATGCCTGAAATGCCGTGTCTCGAACTGTACAACGCAGTGTTATTAGATTTCTTTGCGTTAAAGCTTCATCAGCAGTTTGGGGGAAAACCCTGTCAAAGATTCAAATGTTCCACTATTGCCAAAATTTTAAGCAAGGCCGAAAAGGCGTCAAAAACTTGTAAAACGCAAACGAATAATACTTATTTCATCTAACAAATTAAGAAATTAAATTAATTAAGAATTAAGGAATTACAAGAAATTAGACAAATAATCTTACATGTACTATTGGGAGCATAAAAAGTGGGACATCAAATTTCTGTCAGTTTTGAAAAAGTCCATGTAGTTCAAGCTTTATTGTCGTTTTTTTTTGACACTATTCTAGCTGGCAGTTTCAATTTATTTTATACTCCTATTTTCCTTTTCCAAATGCCCTCTTCTTTTGATAAAGGTAGATTTTGATTGGGACTTTGCATTAAATAAATATTCACTACGTGCTTACTTACAATCATTCCCTACAACCTAAAATACTTAATGACAACGTCAATCAATTCAAAGTAGGATTAGAATCAGATAAAGGTTATTTCACATTAAAAGTCAAGACAATGACGTTCATGTCCCACTTTTTTTGCCCGCAATAATACAGTTCGAGACCCGGAATTTCGGGCATCAGTGTCAATATACTGTCAAAAAATGTAAAATAGGCTTTACATTATTAACCTTAATGACTGACATGCGACTGACGTGGACAGAAAATATCAAATTTTGACTTTTGAATGTCACGTTGACAATAAAGAGTGAAAAATGATACCTGAAATTCGGTGTCCCGAATTGTATGATGACCGTTTCTTAAGATTTTTCACGACTCGGCTCATTTTCGTGTTATTATTTTCGCGCGGCCCTCTTTAAGTGTTTAGCAATGGGATGTTCCGATTAAAATAAATTAGGACTACTTTAATGATCTCTTATGAACTATTGGGATGTAGCCCAGGGACCTCTAGGTGAGAGGGAATACCTAAACAAGATCTAAAAAAAATCTTTCTTTCCATTTTAACTGAGAAGCTCATAACATTTCGTGAAGCTTTTATGGGTCCTTTTTGAGGAAATCACGACCTCCCTGAGGTCTTTTAAAAAATTCAATAGAAACTTAGAGAGCCTCTTTTGCTGTTGCTATTGTATCCAAAATTTTGTGTTTTTTTTTCTTTTTATACAGGGTGTTTGGGGTATAAGGTAACAAACTTCTCCCGTGTAAAGAAATAGACAAAATAAGACTTTTATTCTAGTAACATTTTTTAATATGCGTTATACTTTTCTAGTAATCATTTGTTCAATTTGAGAAACCACTGTTTGAGATTCACCAAAATTCTAAATTATAAAGGCGGCAGATAAGGCATTTTCCTTTACAAACCTGTATCAGCTTGGTATTAATAATTACGTGTTTACAGACACGAACAGTGGCTCTCAAACAGTGGAAACAGAGTTTAGTTCAGCGTAATAAGAAAGCAAATTGAAAAAAAAATGTCACTAAGAGAAGTTGTTCATTTAACCTAGCTGTGCATCTCAGAAAAATTTGTTACCTTAAACACCAAACACCCTGTATTTGCCTCCTTTAATTTATTTATTTGGCGGCACAAGAATAGCGTGAGAGTCCAAGTAACGTTAAAGACGCCAGAAATAAACACATCTGAACTTTTCACACCGACGCCCAGTATACATACAGGGTGTTATGGAAGTCCACGTAATAAATTTGATCACCAGTAGGACTCGTTAAAATAAACATTTTTTTATTGATCATTTTTTCCGCAAAATTTTCAAAACAGAGTTAAATTTAAATATAATTTTGTACGCTACGCATTTTTCGAGGAAACGCCAGAGAAGGTTACGTAATCACCCCACCATGGAAGGGCGACACCCAGCGGAGGAATCTCAAGTGGTCGGAGTCTGGGACTAACGATAACGGATATGATACGAAGATTAGAGACAACTATTGACGAGAGCGTGTGTTAGCTGTATTTGTCTCGTATTTACGAATATATTTATACCTTATTTAACTGTTATTAATTATTATCCGTACATATTCATATGTTTACACGTCCATTGATAATGAAGCACGAAAAAATTATTCGACTAAAATACTCGAATAAAAAATAGTGAAAATCGTCAGTATTTAAACAGCAGTCGTTTTTTGTTCAAGGAAACTGTAAAATTTTTATCGCACAAAAACATTTTCAGAATTGTGTAGTGATAGTGACAAAGGTAGTGACCCAGTTTAAAAATTTAAATTTTAATTCCCGGTACCGCCACGAGAGCGCGCCAAATGTGAAGGTACTAGCGGCTAGACTAGGAACTAAGGAATGGGTTGGTAATCCTGGGGAGTTGGCAACCGTGAGGGAGCGGGAGTGAAGCGGTTACCGCGCGATGGTCGATTGTTTAATGTTGCGCTTTGTTTTGTTGAATTTTCTCATCGTTTAGTGTTACGCTTTGTTCAATTGGGTTAAACTCGGGTTTTCCTTGTGTTGTTGCTCAGCACCGCTAGATTTCGGAAGAGTTAAAGTAAAATGTTTTAAGTGCGCCACTATGGGAGTTAGGTGACAAACAGGAAGTCGTGGGGTTGTCTAGTAAATTTCTGTGGAGGCCACGGTTAGTTATGGCCGTTAGCGGAGGCGGACCTAAGTCTTGCTCAATGCAGCTCTGGGACGTTGACGTGAAACCTCAGTCGCGGTTCTAGGGACCTCGTGGTTTGTCGGTAAACGGTTGGTTGGGGAAGGTGGACCTAAGCCCCGCTCGATGCGGCTCTGGGAAGCTCTCGCACAGCCCCGAACGCCTCTATCACTCTTTCTTGGTCGGTAAAATAGTCCGACGTTTATTTACCCGAGTAACTAGAAACGTCGCTGATCTCAAGCCGATTCAGATCATTCTTCTGAGTCCCCTCGCGGCTGAGAGGTTGTTACCTCCAGCTCTGAGCTCCCGTCGGCGTACCTTGACCGCGTAGTTAGTAATTAAACTTAGAATTGTCATAACTAATTGTAAAATATGAGTAATACCTGGGATACGGTTTTAGACAGGGTTTTTATCCGTCCCTGTCTGTGGTAACTGCATTATGAATTTGTTACTTGTGTTTTTTTTTTGCAACCTTTAACTTGTAATTTTTGTTGTCATTTACCCGTTGTGTTTGTTTTAAATGTTGCTGTATTAATATTGTTGTTTGTTTTTGCCATGGCCTCAACTAGTTAATTTTGTTTACTTTGTTATACCTACTTGTCGCCGTTAGTTTTGGATTCATTTCATTTGTTCGCCGAAAATCAACGTTATCACAGGCATTTTTCAATAAATAGTATATTAAGTATAAAGAACGGTAATGACAATGTACGGATCGAAGACAATTGTTTGGAGGAGGAGCTTGCGACGACTCCAATATTGTCTGAGATCCGTACATTGTCATTAACGTTCGTCATGCTTATGAGATTTTTTGCGCGATTGAATATTTATTACAAAACATTCCTAACTAGAATGCAATGCGATACGACGCCCTTCACATCGTGTTGCCACAATGTCGATTTTTGTATCGCGTTTCTAAGGCAATCTGCAAACAACTACCGCCATTGCAGTTTTTGTGCGCAAATATCGCCAGTTGTGTTGAAAAACAAGCAGTAAAATGAGTGATATTAGTGATTCCGAAAACGAAGTGGATATTGTAGAAGAAACTTTGAATGTGGGGTGCGTCACAACTAAAGAATTTTTGAAACTAACGACCTCAACGTGTAATTAAGAAGACAAGGAAAATGTGTGGTATGAAAATTTTGATAATACTAATGTCGCGGCAAGTTCACTAATACTATTTCATTGCAGCGGCAAGGAATGCCGACCACAAGAGCCGTGTGAGTTTCCAGAAAGTGCTAACATCTTGTCTTCAACTTCCGTCTACATAAATGAAGAATTTTCGAAACCAACGATCTCAGTGTGTAATCAAGAAGACAAGAAAAATGCGGGGTATGAAAATTTTGACAATGCCAATGTCGCGGCAAGTTTGCTAATGCTATTTCGTTGCAGCAGCAAGGAAAGCTGACTACAAGAGCCGTGTGAGTTTCCGAAAGTGCTAACATCTTGTCTTCAACTTCTGTCTACATAAATGAAGAATTATTTTCGAAACCAACAACCTCAATGTGTACCTAATCAAGAAGACAAGGAAAATGCGGGGTATGAAAATTTTGACAATGCCAATGTCGCGGCAAGTTTGCTAATGCTATTTCATTGCAGCGCCAAGGAAAGCCGACTACAAGAGCTTTATGAGTTTCCAGAAAGTGCCCCCACATCTTGTCTTCAACTTCCGTCTACATAAAAATTATTATAATAATCGATTAATTTTGAATAAACTTTACTTACCGTTCTAGAACACCAAAAATTACTTACCATCGAGTTTATCGTTAGCAACGAGTAAACAGAGCTTACCATCTTGGAAACAGACGTGGTAAACAACCAAATGGAGTACAATCGCGCAAAAAAGTAATGTATTCAGATCATTATATTTGATGCAATTGAAATTTTAAGAGAATGGGTGGAAAATGCTGCCACAAGAATTCGCAATAACAGAGAAATACTGGAAACAGTAGAAGAATAATTTCGTCAGCGCCTTCATTATTGTATTGACAATAACGTCGGTCACTTTAAAAACTTCTTGTAATCATTAATGATTACTCTGATTACTTCATGAGAATTTTTACGGATTAATACACTAATTTTAGGAGACCTTTTGTCATTATTTTGGTTATGGGCGATTCATTAAGGTCAGTTTACAATATTTATTATGACTCACCGCCTAAGGCGAGAAGAATCAAATTAACGCGTTGTGTTAACGCAGCAGCCCGAAGAGCGCCGAGCCCGTGGTCGCTAGATCAAAAACCTGAGGGAGTGGAAACCCGAATAACATTCAGTGATGGTAAAAATCGAGGAGTCCTCCTATATTTACGGAACTATACAAGTCTCACCTAGTACAATTTGACACTGGTATCGACAATAACTTAAATGTTGGCAAAAAAAAGAAGTTTGATCCGGTCCTATCTCTAACAAGGTCTCTGCCCCAGATAAGACCGGCTAGCAAGATTAAAAAAAAAACTTCTAACCAGATGGGACTTCCCGTCTGGATTTTACTGTTTGATTGACCTGTCAGAACGCGCTGCTGTTGTCGACGACTCCGATCCAGGGAGCGGATGGTCGGTTACTCCGGACGCGGAGTTACTGCGGATGAAGCGCTCCGGGTGGTGAAAAGTCCTCGGAATTGAGGGTCCCCGGAGGACGAAATACGGGCCGATTCGTCGAGCCCCGGTGGGTCTTCTCCTGCCTCGGAGGTCTTCCGTATGGTGTTGGAGCACCTGTTATTGGGATTTGAGCCGCTGCCAATCGGTCTCTGTACTACCTAGCCGGAAGTCGTGCTCGGAGTTTTGATCCGCCCTAGGCGAGTGAACCCTTTTTTAGCGCGGTCCTTTTTTCCATCTCTGGACTTGCGGGGTTAGGTCCCCTCGTCCTCGCCACTACTGGATACCAGGGGGGTGAAACTGGTATTGGTAAAATGGCAGCGCAAAAAGTGTTGGTGCCACCGGTGAGGGCGTGGAGCGAGGGGGGAATTTTGAATAAGCCGCGCAAATGTCATTCTTGTCATCTAGTGACTCTTGTGAGTTTGCGAACTAGCATCTGCGACGTTCCCGCCCATTCTTGTGTGTTTCATGTTGGGTTATGCCAAGGACGCTTAGCAAATTTCCCGAAAGTTTTCGTTTAGATTAGTGCGGATTAGTGCCATATTTGATATGTAAACTGTGTAAACCAAAGTTTTTCAGTCATGGGAGTTGTTGGCCGAAAGAAGTATTCTTGTAAATATCCAGAATGCAACAATGGTGCATGGAAAATTTGTGAGCATCATTTTAAGGCAAATAGTTTTGTGAATGAAAGAAAGGATCGTTTAAACACCGATTGTGTACCAAAACCTTACCACTATTTTGCAAATGAAGATTTTGTAGTTGTTGATGTCATCAGTCTACATTCTACAACATTGACCCAGGTTTGCAAAGGTTTGGATCAAAAACCTTACTCACATTCTCAAGATAGTGAAATAATGGACAGCATTTCCAGTTTTCATCTTCAAGACCATAATTATTGTGGAACAGGTGAAAGTGAAGTTTTGACAAACAAGCGTAAATTCGCGATTAGAAGTATTCCGCAGTATCCGAGGGATATCAAGACTGAAATGTAAATAGTACTGTGATTTGTTTTTTTACTTTTTTTAAGTGAATGTTATTTTGTTTTTTATCTATTCTTATTTGTGTCAGTTTTTCGTTCAATATATAGCTATATAAATATATTTGTATTGTTAAGATTTTAAAGTGACAAATTCCCTCATGTTATGAAAACAGTTCATATTGACCAATAGTGTGCCGAATATGGCGAAAAAATCTAGTCATGGTCAGAAAATGCGTCTTCCGCCGACAAAAATCTCCCTTCCGGTGAAAAACCACGTTGACAAGGCTTTTGTTTTTGTTGGTAACACAAATTAATGAACAAAATGTCAGAAAATTATTTTGACGTTTTCCGAAATGGATTTAAAAAATCGTTTTAGAAACGACTCCAGCAGTGATATATTGAATACAGTGTGAAAACAATTTGGAATACAACAGGTAAATTGTTGCAGGAAAAGTGCCACGATGAATATAAACTAACCTTTAATCCGTTTTGTAATGTTGTTCCGAATGTTTGTTTGAATTGTTCATTCGGGAATTTGTCTAGACAAATATAACTCGACTTCCCATTTTTTTTCGAAAAATTTTGATTTCATTAGACTCAAAGTTTGTTGCTTTAGGTTAGGCAAAACCACTCGACCCTAACGGGTTGCCAAGCAACAAACTTTTCGTCATAAAATCCAAATTTTCCGAAAAAATGGGAAGTCTTGTGATATTAAATAAGGTACGAGCTTATATTAATAACATAATTACATAAACATTTTTGTTTTATAATACAAAAATTTCCGATAATATTGAGGAATCTGGAAAAGTGCCCCGAATGCTTGCAGCGTTTCCACGTTGAATGGCAAGGGAAATCCTCTCGAAAAGGAATTTCTTTGATTTTGAATCGCCTGATTCCGCGATAAGTCGGTTTCCGATGACATTAATGAAATCGATGGCTTCTTTGCACCAAGGGCCTAAGGTTTCAAATGCTAAACCTTTAAACACGTAGTTTGACGAAATGATTGAACTATATTTGCTATGTTTGCGTTTGTAAGCCATTTCAGCGGCAGAACCTGAGACTTCAGATGATTTCAATACGTAACTGTCTGCAAGTGTATCTACAACAGTGACGTCCCAAACCAAAGGTTGACCTTTAATCCACGGTACTAAAGTCATCCCATCTGGGCGTTTTCCGTCATCCCGAGACAGTCCGTTTGGTTCTAAAGTTGAATTCACATGAATAGAAGTTAAAGACCGGTTGATAATGGAATTAATTTCAGTGTGTCTCGAAAATCTACCACTGCTTTTGAAACAGCTTAGACCGTGGGTGCCAATTTCGTCAACTTTCGCATTGCATTTGCAAATATGAGGTGTACAAAGATTACAACCCAATCTTAAACCAATACAAACTTGGAAGGAAGTGTTATCTAAAAGAGTACCAATATTAGGAGAAGGTATTGCATGTAACCAAGATCCTGATTCTCTGCATTGCAAAGCTTTAAAACGAGCCAAGTCTCTAGGTGAATTAAAGATTAAGTCATTGGCAATTATTCCTTTGATATTAATATTATCCCAATTCTTCTGAAATTGTGGAATTGTTGGTATTTCGTTCTCATTTGCTACACCCCAGACTGCTAAAGCTTCATCATAATGGTGAATATTAAGCTCATTATCCTTTGAGTTTAGTAATAAAGAAACAAGCTTTTTAACCCCATTAATTGAAGATAGGAAAGCAGGGAGGCAAATATCGGAAATGCGACGAATTCCCAGACCACCAAATCTAATCGGTAAAGTGGACTGACGCCATTGTAAATCAGTTAAACGTAAATTAAGTACTCTCTCTAAACAAGACTTTAAAGAAGAATCAATTGAATTAACATAATTAGAAAATTTCCAAAATGGAGTTGTTCTTAATAAAAAATTAAATTTTGGTATGAAAAGACAGTTTTTGATTAAAGTATAAGCCACGTGTCTGTTAAGGAGTTCAGCTTTGTTTAAAAGATTTTCAACTGTAATTATAGTTTTTTCGACGGTGTTTTTGAAACCTTGGTCAAAGATTGGAGAGCCTAAAAGAGATAAACTTTCTCGGTCACAGATTTTAATGCCTGGTGCTAAATTTTGAAATTCCTTTATGACTTTTAAATCTGTGTCTCCAGAACAGCAAAAGATCTCGCATTTGTTAAAGTTTAATTCAAGGCCAATTTCCTGAGATAAATTTATAACTTTTTTAAAGTCGGATAAAACTACTTCTGGGTAATCAGCTAAGGTTCCATCATCTAAATACCATATATTCATTTGAGAATCCAAAGATAAAATAATTGGTTGAATCGCAAGACTAAAAATCATGGGACCGCAGGGATCTCCTTGCTGGGCTCCAACAGAAGAAGAAATTAAATGATTACCGAAAAATAAAGTTGAAGGATTTCTATAGCATTGATAAAGATAAGGGTACAGAAGTGGGGTATGACATTGCACTTCTTTCAGAATACAATCCCGTTCGACTGAGTTAAAGGCATTTTTGAAATCTAATTTAAGAAGAACTTTGCCACGGTTTTGATCGTTATTAACAAAGGTTCGTGTGGTATGAATTGCTGCTTCGCATCCTAGTTTAGTTGCAACTCCAAGTTGGTGAGGAGATAAATACGAATTTACAATATTTCGACTTTGAAAACAGGCTAGCTTTGAGGTCAATCTTCGCAAACAGTTTCCGATAGCGATCGGTCTAAGTCCTCCATCTTTCTTGTTAAGGGCACATAAAGACGCACCATACAATAAATGGCAGATTTCTGAAGGAAGTTGCCCAGATAATAAAAAATTGCACAGTTTGGTTAACGCTCTTAGTGCCTTCTGACCTGCTTCACCCGCTGACAAAGATATGATATCTTTCAAGTATTGTGGTCTCATGCCATCTAAACCTGGTGAAGAACCGGCAGGAAATGAATTTATAGCTTCTCGAACGTTTTGCTCATTGACTATTAAACTAATGTCTCCTGGTTTGAAAGGGTCTGGGAAAAAAAGTTCGCGAGATGGTGAAGGATGTTTTTTTTTAAGTTCTTCAGCAACATCTTCGTTGAATGAAGCTAATGAGTCATCCGAGGACAATAATTTAACAGCTCCTCTGATATCAAAATCGGCTACTTTTGCTTCTACTTTCTTAGCTAATGATAAATTTGTACGTTTCTTAGAACCAGTTCGTATTTGAGGTTCTTCAAAATTAGAAAGATTTTCTTTTATATGCTTATTCAACGACTTATCAGATTTCTCTGCTACATTGAAAGCTCTATACGAAAAAAGCAAAAGATTCTCAAAGGATGATAATGATTTGGTCGAAACACAGTTATTAATAATGGAACTTAATTTATCTGCAGCTAAATGTCTACAAGCTTTTGGAATTCGTCTAATAGTTGGTAACTGAAGTTTCAAATTAATTAGCAATTTTGTTATTGAATCGGTTGAAGAATAAGTAGAAGAAGTTGATAGATTATTATCGACATGATACTTATCTACGTGAATTTTCAATCTGTTGTTATCCTTAAATGATTTTCCAGGACACAGAGTACAACATAATCGTTGAGATCCATCAGGTTGACTATCTTCTAATCCGGATTGTTTCTCAAAATCCATGGAAGTAGGTGGAGTTTGATGGATTTTTTCATTTTTCCTTGTTTTATCAATTTTTGAGGAAAATGATTCACACAAAAAAGATTGTCCCATTGGTCCATGGATTCTTGTTTTATGAATTTTAAGACCCTTTTCATTTTTAAAGTTCCTGTTGCACTCTTCACATTGAAAAACTAATTTATCTTCATAAATTGTATTGTGACATTTCTTGACATTTCCGAATTTTTCGTCAAGATTTATATTAACGTTTGAAGGACCTGCGTCGGTTAAATCCTTATCACTAATTTTCCAGTGAGTAGTTCGTAAACGAAATCTTGAGTCTTGAGGATATTTAAATTCAAAAAAACTATCATTTTCGTCAAGAGAAATATTAGATGATGTTGACATAGGCATGGCATTATTGTTTTTTTTTTTTTTGTGATATTGTTTCTGAAAAAGTATATGTATTTGGTTTTTTCTTTAACCAAATTTACTTTTTTCATATACATATAATACAATAAGTGGTCTAATTTTTTCCAACAAAATTTGTCATTTAAGACGAGTGTAATTTTCCAAAAGCAAAAGCTACGAATGTCTTAAATGACAAATTTTGCAGGAAAAATTAGACCACGAATTGTATTCGACTTGACAATCCACCGAGAAATGTTTTATCGAATTGACCTAATAAATTTTACGTTTCATTTTGAGATAAATTTATTCGCTGAAAAACTGCCCGTTGTTTTTTCACTCTGCTCGGTGTTTTTTCGAGTGTAATTACACAAGAGGTTTCATTTAGTCGGATATAGTTATTAAGATGACTAGTGTTTTATAGACGATTTAAAAATCGAGGTCGTAGTTTAAATCAGAGCGACCGCAGGGAGCGAGGATTTAATAGACTGAGATTTTTAAATTATAAAACACGTATTGTCTTCAACATTTTTTCTAACACTAACATTTTATCACAAATTTTAATAAATTCAGAAATTATTCTAAAATGTCATAAATTATCCGAGGCGCGTCAGGCGTCACAATACACAAAATGCGAAGATTGCCTGCCGTGGGCACTATGGTAATAATATCAACAAATTTTGAAAAAAACAATTTTCATCGTTGAAATGTGCCAAAACGTTCCAGAAAAAATAAAAATAAGGGAAAAGAATTTCGTACGAAAGACTGGAAGAATAAAAAAGACATCAAGGAGGTAACCGAAGATGTCATTTTGGTTTTTCTTGATATGAAGGTAAGTGTGCAGAACTTTATTGGAAAGTTACAGTGTTTTTCTTTTGCTTTTCTCCTTTTGTCAATTGTGTTTCACAATGTCTTAATTGATTTTCCCACTTATTTTGCTAGTAAGCGATGATTTTTAGAACAAATTCCTTTTTTGTCAAATATATTTCTCGATTTGTCAATTAACTTTCACGTTGCGATAATTACAGTTAATATAATTACAATTGATATGGATCATCGTCAGAGACGAAGGAATAATAAAATAAGTGATGAAATACGTGGGTTGATAATAAATTCCATGAATAACGGTACAACAGCAAATAATGTAGGGCACCAATTTAATGTACTACCAAACACAGTGAGGAAAATTTATTCCACATACAGAAGGACTCAAAATACTACCAAAAAAAGTGCTGGGCATCGACAACAAAAACTATCTGATGCTCAAAAGGAACAAATTTGTGACTGGGTGGATGAAGATTGTTCCTTAACTCTTCAACAACTGAAAACAAAGTGTTTAACCCAGTGGCCAAATATTAATCAAATTTCATTATCTACAGTCAACAGAGCCGTTCAGAATTTTCATTATTCAGTTAAAAGAATTTCATTCGTTCCTGAGAGAAGAAACACACCTGATACCATTCAAGCTCGCTTTGATTATGCAGTTCAGTATAATAGAATTATGCTTGAAAGGGATAAAATTTTCTTCATTGATGAGTATGGAATTCAAGTAAATTCTCGAGTTTCATATGGAAGATCAGTAAGAAATACACGAGCATCGAAAGTTAAAGCTCAACTAAGAGGACGCAACTATTCCATTGCTGCAGCGATGAATGACAATTCTTTATATTTGTTTCAAGTTCAAGATAGACCATATAATATCGATCATTTTTCGGAATTTATAACGTCCTTGATTAATCATCTAAATAATGACGCTGTGCAAGGAGCTCATTTCGTTATGGATAACGTGCGGTTTCATAGGAGTGAAGAAGTAGTAACTCTCATTGAAGCTCATGGCCACTTTGCAGTATTTCTACCTCCTTACAGTCCCTTTTTAAACCCCATAGAGGAACTATTTAATCAGTGGAAACAGTTAATAAAAAGAGCCCAGTCAACAAACGAAAATGAATTATACGAAGCAGTTCATACAGCTTCTGAAAATATAAGTCCGGAAAATTGTCGCATGTACGTTCAACACATGGAAACATATCTGCATGATTGTCTTCGACGAAATGAGATAATGAATTGAAAATTTAATATTACGTAATACATATACATTTTCAATTCATTATGTACCTATGTATGTATCTCATTTCGTCGATGGCAATCATGCAGATATGTTTCATGTGTTGAACGTACATACATGCGACAATTTGTATGTTTGTATTATGCATTATTGTATTATATTAGATATGTTATGTATTATTGTTATTTGTATTTATAATATTAAAGATAAAATAGAGTTTTTGTTTACTTAAAAAAAAATTATCCAAATCAATTAAATTAATAAGAAAAGCATTTTGTATAAAGTGAAAGTGATCTGAGAAAAGGGGAATTTCATTTGATATATCATTTTGACATTTAAAAAATTGGAAAGTCATTTGACAAATCGTGAAACACATTTGACAAAAGGAGAAAAGCAAAAGAAAAACACTGTAATTCACATTACGACAAGAATCCTTTGAAGAGAAAGTAAAGATTACCAGAAAAGTCTTCGGTGGTGGGACGCTTGCATTGGATAAAACAGCAGAAGTTAAAGAAGTAGATGTTATAAACAAGAGCAGCAAGCTAAGCAATAGGGAGGAATGTGGCAGTTCTAACTCAAGTACAGGCCTGAGTTTTCAATCCAATAATTGTGCTTTTCATTTTGAAATAATTACTGTAAAAATGATGAATAAAATGTTACTTGAATAATGTGCATCTGCCTGTTTTTTACAATCTTATAATTATAATATAACACAGAAGGTGATAGTAAAAGTGTGGAGTGAACATGGAGTGAAAGAGTACAGGAGGAGACTGGAGGAAGCAACATTCAAGGAGCAGGAAATAGAGAAGATGGTGACAGAGCTAAAGGAAGTGATCGAGAAAGCGACGAAGAAAAAGGAGGTGATAGTAAGGGGAGCAAAAGGGGCAGGAAAGAAAAATGGATGGTGGGACAGAGAATGTGAGCAATCAAAGAGGGAAGTGGTAAAGGCGTTGAGAGGATGGAGGAGGAACAAAATTGACAGAAGCAGATTCCTAGAAGCGAAAAGAAGATACAGAGAGAGATGTAGAGAGAAGAAGAAGCAGAAGAGGGAAAGGGAGGAGAAAGAGATAAAAGAAATAAGAACAGAGAGGGAGGTGTGGAAATACATAAACAGAGAGAGGAAGAAAAAGGAACCAGTGAGCGAGAAAATAACAATACAAGAATGGGAAGAGTACTTCATGAAACTGCTGGAAGGGAGGAAAGAAGAAGGAAAGGTGGGAACACAAAGGAAAGAGAAGCAGACGGTGATGGAGGAAACAGAAATCACAGTGGAGGAGGTGGGAAGACACATAAGATACTTGAAAAAGAGAAAGGCACCGGGATGGGACGGGGTGCAAAATGAAGCGTGGATGTATGGGACTGAAATAATGGTAGAGAGAATGGTTGAACTGATGAATGGGGTATGGAGAGGAGAGGGATTCCCGGAGGAGTGGAGAGAAGGCGTAATCTGCCCAATTTTTAAAAAAGGCGAGAAAACTACCGAGGAATAACTCTCCTGAACACGGGGTATAAGTTGTATGCGTCTGTTTTGAGCGAAAGGATGAAGAGGGAAATCGAGGAAAAGGGAGTGTTGCCGGATAGTCAGGCAGGGTTCAGAAAGGGAAGGGGTACTGTGGACAGTGTGTACATCCTGGACCATTTAGCAAGGAACGAATTGAGGAAGAAAGGGGGGAGGATGTACGCACTGTTCATAGACTTCAAGGCGGCGTTCGACAAGGTTGACAGAGTGAAAATGTTTGAATGTGTGAGAGAAAGAGGAATAAGTGAATGGCTAGTGCGGAAGGTCGAGGATATATATGCGAGAACGAGGAACAAGGTGAAGATGGGAGAGAAAGAGGGCGAATGGTTTGAGACAACAAAGGGAGTGAGACAGGGCTGCCCGCTCAGTCCCCTGCTGTTCACGATATACGTAGCGGACGTGGACGAAATGTTGAGGAAAGCGCAGGCGGGGGGGGTTGTAGTGGGTAGGGAGAAAGTATGGAGCCTGGCGTTTGCGGACGACATGGTGATTGTGGCAAAGAGTGAGAGAGAGATGAAAGAAATGATGAGGAACCTGGAAAAGTATGTGAGAAAGAAAAAGCTGGAAGTGAATGTAGAGAAGACGAAAATGATGGTGTTCAGCAAGAGAAAGAGGAAGAATGAGGAGAGCGAGTGGAAGTGGGAAGAAAGCAAGATAGAAAGAGTGAGCGAGTTTAAGTACCTGGGCTACACCTTCAACGAGAGAGCCACAGTCAGGGCGCAAGTGAGAGAGGTAGTGAGGAAGGCGAACAAGGTAGTTGGATGTGTGTGGGGAATAGGAGAGAGAATGTGGGGAGGCGAGTTCGGGAGGAGAATGATGATGTTCGAGAGCATGGTGGAGAGCGTGCTGATGTACGGAGCAGAGATATGGGGATGGAAGGAACAGGAGGAGGTGGAGAGAGTGCAAGAGAAATATTTGAGATTGGTGCTAGGAGTGGACAGAGAAACACCAGGGTACATAGTGAGGGAAGAGTGCAAGAGGAGCAAGCTGAGAGTAAAAGCGGGAAAGAGAGCGGCAAAGTTCGAGGACAGAATGGGCGGAAGGGAAGAATGCAGGATACTGACTGAGTGCTATAGAGAAAAGAAAAAGAACGCGGATGAGAAGGAGAGAGCGAAGTACTGTAGGAGGAACGGGTATGCCAGCGAGGAAGTGGAAAGAATGAGAGCGGAAGGAAGATGGATGTGTGCGGAGCTGAGCGAGAGGGACAGAGATACGGACAAGCAAGAGAGAAGGGAGAGAATCAGAGAAGCGAGGTACAACAGGGAGTATGAAAGGTGCGTGACAGAGGATGTGCCGGTATATCTGGGGAGAGAGAGCACGAAAGAAAGGAAAATGATGGCGAGATTTAGATGTGGGAACGAAGAGAGAGAAAACAAGTACTGGGTGGAGGAGGAGGAAAGAATGTGCAGGATGTGCCGTGAGGAGAGAGAGACGATCGAGCACATGTAGAGAGGATGCGGTGAAATGAGAGAAAGGGAGGAAAAGGAACGGGGAGAAATACTGAACGAAGACGGAAGAGAGATAGGATGGATGAAAGAGGTATGGAAGAGGAGGGAAAGGATAGAGAAGGAGAGGGGTGGGGAATAAAAGAAAATGTAGGTTAATTTAAAAAAGAAAAAAAGATTGATTTTGGAATTGTAAGTTTATTTAGAACTGTGTAAAGTATAGGAATCCTTTAAAGCCCGTAGGGTAAAATAAAGTAAAGTAGTAGTAGTAGTATAATATAACACAGACATATAACACAAAAATTAATAAATATTTAGAGCTGTCCGTTGCTATGAGAAATCTTTGGTGTTTAGAAAAAATTTCGATTTTACCACTTGTAATTTCAGCAACGGGAATAGTACCGCAATCTCTTTTTAAAAATTTAAAAATTCTGGATTTAGATAACACATTGGTAGTTGAAATTCAAAAAGGTATATTATTATACTCATGTCACATCGTGAGGAAGTTCCTTAACATTGACACAGAACATAATACACAACAAAGTCAAAATGCGGAGGCGAGACGCCGGTAATTATGTTGATAAGCACTGCACTATTACTTGATAGTAATATCCGTAATAGTGTATGTACTCCGGCAAAATTGCCGTGCCGCCGGGTGGAGGTGGGATAGTAAAATAAGTTACTATTAACGGCGTGTTTTATAATTTCATAAAAAACGTTACTACTGACGACGTGTTTTATAAAGAAAACGTATTTTATAGGTAACATAACGTGTGAGCTCAAATGCACTATAAAAATAGTTTAAGATATTAGTATTAGAAAAAATATTTTTTGCAACGAAAATGTATTGCTTAGCAATTATACGAGAAAAATTGGCACGATAAAAGCACGACGGCCGTAGGCCAATTTTTCGAGTCTAATTGTCAAGCAATTAGTTTGAGTTGTAAATATAGTATATTGTAGACCTAGGCGGTAAAGTATCATTTTTCCAAGCTGAAAGAAGAAATGTACAGGCGAGCTTTAGCGAGCCTGGACACTTCTTGAAGCCTGGAAAAATCACTTTGCCGCCAAGGTTTACACATTATTTTTCTTCCTACACAACATGACTGCAATAATTTTTGTCTGTCAACAAACTGTCAACAATAACCATTTGATTTAATAACAAAACAAACAGTCCGAAACGCAGCGGCACCTACACACAGTTAGATATAACTTTCTGCAGAAATCTATATCTGTTAAAATAAAAATTTACTTATATTAGATTTTATTAAGCAGGTTATTTTATAAAAAGAATACGGCTTTTGTTTGAACCAAAAAAGTTACCTAAAATCGTAAAAATCTTTTTTTTTTGTAAATATTATTGCAGCGGCCTCTATTGAAAAAAGTAAAAAAAAAATTACTGTCTAGCCATTTGTGTTTTTTTTGCAAGGCTAGCCGTAGAAACACCTACTTTCTCGTCCCTATGGAGACGGTAAAATTCAACTTTACCATAGTGTAGGAAGAAATAGCTATTTATGTAACAAGGCAGTAAAGTGACACTTTATCGAACGAGTTTGCAGATTGTGAGACGAGGCGAAGCCGAGTCGAGCAAGCAAACAAGTTCGATAAAGACACTTTACTGCCGTGTTGCATACAAGATTTATCGACTACCACCTCACTGCTACTTACGGAAGTCAATCTATTTGCTTACTTCAACTGTAGATTTATATTTTAGAAAGTAAATAACTATTTCAATATTAGAACATTATTATTTATTATATATATTAAATGTGAATGTACAACCAGATGGATTATTAAAATTGATACCAGACGTTGAAGGAGCAGCTATTGAAAAAGGTTTGGAAGTGTTTGTTACTATGTTGTTAATATGACTACTTTTCTTTTCCACATCTTCGCCAATTAAACAAGTATTTGGATTTTTCTCCATTTCAGATTTTTGTAAAATTTCTATATCGGCGAAAGTTTCTGACTGTGCTGGCTGTTGGTGAATACCGCCAAGAATTGTTTTTGCAATTTTTGTTTTATTCAAAACTGACTCTTCCACGTACGATTAATTATTTATTATGTACGCTTCAAAATATTTGTAAGTAGGCCTAGTCAGAGTCAGGTAAAGTACTTTACCTGCCTAGACAGACAAAGTGACACTTTCTCTCCTTGAATCAGTACGCCAAAATTATATTTTCGCTATGGTAGTCGATAAAATATTTTTCCTGACTAAATGAAACCTCGAGTGTAATTCGGCGAGACAATTTAATGAATGAACAATACAAATTTAATTTTTTTAATTTAATTTGGTATTAAAGGTATTAGATGCCTAGCAACTAAAGATATAAGTTACCTGAGTGTTTTTGCCGGATAAAAGTTAGGGCAAACTTTTATCCGCTGTCAAAGTGACAAAATCACAGCACCTTATGAGATTTTTTATACATGAATTAAATTGTCACTATAAATCAATTTGATTGGTCCAAATTTGAAAAATGGTCCAATTTGATTGGTTAAAAATTTTCGAGTTGGATTGTCACTTGAATATCTTGACAACTAAAAAAACTTATAGACTACGTCCACTGATAGAATGCATTTTTTTAAACATCCTAAGATAACAAAGTCCCCAAGCCATAACATTAAAATATTAAGAAAGTATCGTAGATTATGTTGGTAATATCTTGAAGCATTCGCGCCACTGATTCTCATTGGTTATTATGAAACCCAGGCGGAAAATAAATTATGACATTTCAAATTTGAAATTGTCAGTTCTGTCAAGTGGTTTAAGCATTTAGATTTGCGATTTTTCATCTTTAGAGCTTTGTTTTGCGATTCTCTGGTTTTAAAAGTTATTAGTTTTGATCGTGTTGCTGTTTTAATCTGTTCCGTTGCGATTTTTTGTTGAATTTTTTAAATTTGTTAAGTGAGTGCGTGCCTCAAGAATCTAATTACAAACATCGAAAATGATAGAAGTAATTTTTGTTCATGCATTAAATAGGAGTACATATTAAATAATCTCTTGCTTGTGTTTAGCCATTTCCGAAAAAAGCTGGATATTTTAATTTCAGTAGCCAGCCAGCTTTTTTCGGAAATTCGAAAATGTTTTGTGAGTTGCACTTTTTATTCCGTCGGGCACATTATCACTCGTGAAATACCCTGTATTAATAAAACCTAATATATTACTCCTACTGTACTGAAGTTTTCTTTCGTCTTTCCTAAGTGCAAACGTGCAGAATAATAATAAAACATCACGTGTAACCTGCTCTTTCCATTTTTTAAAATTTCCCGCCGGATCTATTTGTTGTAGCGTAGAGTGAACATTTTTAGTAACATTTATGTCAAGCAATCTATGAGTGGACAGAGTTTACCTGAAAAAGGGAGCAGTATAAAGGCGGTTGCGTTCCAATTTTACCCGCGGTCATTTAGTTTGCCACTGCTCTACCAGGATCTCTGCATTTTGCATTGCCAACGTTTAACATAGGGAAATCAGTTCTTATATTGGGTGTTCTGTGCTGGATACATGATACTGTCCCTATGGGGACCGCACTTCGCACTATTACTCGCATGAACACTCTTCGGTTTGTCGGACCTGAAAAAAGCGTGGTGTTCCCAGGTCTGTTGGCGCAAAAAAATTTCCTTTCGAACTGCGCGAGCATATCCCGGACGAGTTCTTGTGAGAACGCTTGATCCGGCACGAGAGAAATTTTTAAAACGTAACAGTACCACACGATTCCCTTTTTTCTCCTCCATCCTTATCATTATAGGTCACAGCAACGGGTGCTGGAATTAGCCGCTGTAATTAAGTTAGCAACAAACAAGTTAAAGTTTTCTTGGATTTGTTTTTGTTCTTCGCTTATCGGTATCGCTGAAGCAAGTAATCCCCATAGGCGGGTAACGAAATTTGTACCAAATCTTTCAATAATTTTAATTAGATAACTTCAAGGTTGAGGAAAAAAATACATTTAAATATATTTTTGCTATTAACGAGTTCTATTACCAGTTAAAATTAATGTACTTTTTTTCTGAGACACGTTGTATATTTCATCGAATTTTGATGTTCAACTTTCGGTTCATTCGGGTTGTGTAACTACAGCATAGATTGGTCATTGTAATTTCGGGGTCAAGGTGTCAGGTCTATTGCGGACACGTCCAACCTTCCAATTCGTACAGATTAAGGCACTCGCAGACTTTGGATCGTTATGTCCGATCAGTAAAAATATTAAAAACATTGTTTGCAGATACGATATTGAGTTTAAGCTGGGAAGTCAGACTTTGTTCTCTTCCATGACAAATCTATGACGTGTTAATAATTTGAGAATTACGAGTAGAGCCATGAATAAGACTGTGTAATTGCCCGGAACATGATCTACAAAAACAATTTTTAAATTAATTAATCAATCTAAATAAGTAATATCCAAATGCATCATACCCTGTTAAAAATTAATTTCGAGAAAAATTTAATGGGGAAACTCCAGAGTACTAGTTGTTGAACTCGGAACAAAATGAAAAAAGTGACTTCCTTTTTTGCAGAAGCTAGATTCATAGATAAACTAGGCAAAAATGAATAGGGAATTTTTCCTTTTTTGAATTCTTTATAAATACAACTTAAAATTTGTAATGAAATGTGTTCAAAATATGTATACAGTCTTTGAGGAAGACGGCACCCGGAGTATTCGAACAGTTTCTCGTGAAATGGGTTTATCCAAGAGTTCGGTGCAGAGAGTTCTAGCTGATAATAGGAGGCATCCACTATACACGAGTACAACATCTTCTGCCAGAGGATTATCCAATTAGGCGAGACTTTTATCTATGGTTAATAAACCAAAACGATGCCTCACACTTCTTGTCACGGATACTGTTTTCTGATGAGTCGCTATTTTGCCGGTAAGGTTGTTCCAATTATCACAACCTTCATATCTGGGCAGAGGAAAATCCAAGAGAATAATTTCTCAGAGGTTTTCAACATAGGTTTTCTGTTAATTTGTGGACTGGGCTATTGGGCGATCGTTTGGCAAGTATAAGTGTGGTGGATCCTTCCATTTGTTAAAATTCCGAATCCCCGGCTCTAGATTGGACCATTTGAATTCCCCGCAAGATTAACGGGGGCAAGATATGCTCAGTTCATTGGAACGGAGCTACCTGATTTACTTGAAATTGTACCTCTTGCTTATCGCATAAATGACTGGTTCCAACATTTTAGCAGAAACGTTCCGGAAATTTTGGATAACCAATATCCACAGCGCTGGATCGGTCGAGGAGGACCGCATCATTGGCCTGCCAGGTCTCCAGATCTGAATCATTTATCGGCGGCCCATAAATTCAGAGGCTGATCTGAGAGTTTGAATTCAGGAGGCTTTGTTTTAGTTACTGAAGAAATGATAACTAACGCTACTACAAGAAGTTTGTTACGTAGAGCACAATTGTGCATATAAATGAATGGTGGTCATTTCGAACATCTGCTTTAACATTGTTACCTATTTAAATAAATGGTTCTTTTTAGATTCGCCATTTTTATTGTTTTATTTCGAATTTTGCAATTGTCAAGTCTTGATGTTGATGACAGATAAACGTCAACGAATTTTTATATCGGAAAACGTCAAAATTCCAGTTGCCCAAACATTTTATTGATTTGTGCGATATCAGAGATCTTTTGTTGTTGTTTAGCAACCGATCGGATTTTTTAGTAATACCTGAGGACGAGCTTCCGGGATTGGTGAAATTAAAAACTTTGTAACTCGGTAATTTGAGCTAGCAGAAAATTTATTTTAGTCAATTTAGAGTCTTTTTTGTTGTCGGCACATGCCTGTTTTCTCTGGGGAGCCAGTTCTGGGACACCCTGTATAGATATACACACCTGTAACATTTTAAATTTATCTAGTGTTTAAGAATATGTGGAAGGATTGGGTCAATTATTTTGCTTTCCAAAAAAAATTGTGGAATTCGCTATTCATTTTTGCCTAGTTTATTTCGAGACACGAATGTACCAGACGATATTTCGGCACCCTTATTACAGCGCATTAGATCTCAGCTACAGTCCTACGATAATTTTATTTACAATATTTCACCTCACCTCTTTTATGCCCGGTTTCTGGAACGATCCGATAACTTAACGGCCAGTTAAATCAAGCGTTGCTATAGAAACGCTAGAAAGTCACCAATCACATTACATGATTTTTGTATGTATTTATCGAAGAGTTAACTAAAGTCCATTCAAAAATCAAAAAACCACCAACGTCGCATTTTCCTCGATAATTACTATCGGCAACGCTGTTTAGTGTAAAATTTGGTGAGAATTGTAATTTTGAGGTTAAGTGTTTATTAAATGTCTTGTTTTTCTGAGCATGTTTAAGTAAAAATAATAAGAATCAATAATAAATGAAATGTGTTGCTAATAAAACAATATGAACGGAATTGAAAGGAATTGAATTTTATTTTGAATCAAATAAATGTCATAATTTATAGTTACCAACATACCTAGTATGAAAAAATATCTACCTAGGGTTTTTTAAATTTTACCAACCTAAAGCAACAGGTGGTGGTTTTTTGATTTTTGAATGGACTTTTTTTTTAACTGGCCCAATAAAATTGTTTTCAGAAACCGGCCCTTACAGGCCTATTCTGTAAGACACTTGGTTAAAAGTTAAACGTTAAAACAACGGCTAAAATATTTTAACCCATTGCGCTATTCTCTAAGCCAAAATTTTAACCAAAAGTTGTTAAAATTTAACTCAAATTGCTAATTTTTAGCGGGTGGTCATACCCAGCCGTTGAAAATTAACTTACGTCAAAACGGTCCCAAATTATAATGGTGTTCGCAATGAATGGTGCATGAACTGGAATGAAGGCGACAAATGTAAGTACATTTTTCGACAAATCAAATCTGTAAATTCCATAAATTTTTCTCAATTCTTAAGGGTCATTTTGCCACCAGCGGTAAAAGATGAATCACCCTGTACAGCTTTTTTTTCTCATTGTAGCTTGAGCTGTAAGAACCGGATGCGCAGTGGTCTTACACTAATTTTGTCGCATTTCTTTGCCGCTTCCAGGACCTCTTTATCTGACCTCTTTATTCAACTTTGCGCATTCCTCACAGCTCAAGCTACAATGGTCAAGCTGTAACATAATTATTTGATTTGATACCTAAAGTGAATTTATTGATATTTAAAACGACCTTTTGATTCCTTCAGTGGTTTATTGCCGCTTAACGAGGGTTGTCGTAAAAGTGGTACCAATTACCAATTACTTTCATTTCTACAGTGAGGGGCAAAAGTAATGCAACAATTCGATAAATCATAAAATGTTGAGTTTTGCAAAAAGAACAAAAACCGGTCGATTTTTAATTTCAATTTCAGGTTTATTGACGTAACATTTTTTTTATACAGGTTGTTCAGTGCAAAGTAATGACGGCATCATCTATTTTTTTAAATAGCAACCTATATTTATTCGTCATAATTTTAATAGGTCTTTTAACTGTCAATATGTGAAGCGACCTCAGTGAACATTATTGTTGTGTACTACCGTGTGAGCAACAAGTACTGATTGAGTTGGCAATAAATTCTGGTGGTTTTTGGTGACTTTTATGTCATCTTCCAAAGAGAAAACCATTTTATTAATAAAAGATTACAAAAACCAAGACGTTTAAATTTGAAATGTATACCAAGTATCAATATTGTCAATAAAACAAACCGAAATAGGTACAATTCACAGTCTTGAAAATTTTATGTAAAATTAGTTTTTGCCAACTGAAACAGTTATTGTTGCTCACCCTGTAAAAGGCATGAAGAATCATTCGAGTTATATGGACACATAAATTATTTTTTCTACTTCCTTCTCTAAAGTGTCACATTTTTCACTGACAAATAGTGTATAAAACGTCACTTTAAAATCGATTGTTCATTAGTCACAACTTGGTGTCCATTCGGGCGTTTTCGGGATATTAAACACGCTCGAAGTTTCTTTAAACACGGCTTGAATTTTTTGGACATATTTAGCTCTAGATCAAGTTGGTATTTTGACGTTTATCAGTTTCGCATCCGGCGTGAAAGAAAACGTCATTGCAGTGGAATAATTCGTTGTATTTTTCAAATATGGACCTGAAGCCACCAATAGTTTGTATCCTGAGAAATATATATATTCCTATTTGATATGTTCATTTAGTTTGTATGTTTAAATTAACGTTTAATAAAAAAGTTGCTTGTTTCGTTTGCGTGTTCCATTTGTTAATTTGGTCGTAGAAAAAGTATAGTATTCAACTCGTTTATAAACTTCTCTAGACACTTGTTTATTAAACACTCGTTCCGCTACGCTTCGCTCGTGCCTAACATAAAACGCGTGTCTAAAGTGCCGTTTATAAATCTTGTTGCATAATATACTATTCCAATTGCCCAAATTTACAAATTATTCTTAGGTATCTCTTATGTATTTCTTATGTCTTATGTCCATTGTGAATAAGTACTAAAGGAATCTAGTTTAATTCTGAATTATAGATACATATTTAAATAATAAAGCACATCTCATTTTTTGCTGGAATATTTCCTACTTTTGTTGGTATCTTAATAAATCTTGTACGCGATATTAATTAAATACATATGAGAATTGACATAGGTTGAAAATATCCTTTGGTTCAATATATTTATTTTATTATGTACTTTCATAATCATAAATTAAAAATCAAAATTTTTGCACTGCAGAGAGCCACTGCACACGCATAATATGTGTGGATCACCGACCGGATAGTTGGTGAATGTACCCACTCGCATTGTACACCATGCTCTATCAATAGTTGGCCAACTGTCTTGTTGAAAGGGAATTCCAACTATTTTTCGATCAATCTGTCGGCCGACTACAATCGCTTTAGTGTGCGCACTCACATAAGTCCTCATACTTATTAAGCAACCAACTAAACTGTCGGCCGATGAAAAATCTGTAGTGTGGCCCTAGCCTTAGAATTGCCGTGCACACGAGCTGGTAGTCGACAAACTCAAAAAGGATTTATTTGGTGTCTCTTTATAGCAGACACCCTTCTCCGACATGTCTCACTCCAGTCTTGATATCATTTCCAAATCAGTCAGCTCCCTTAGATTAGCGTCGAAAAACGTTTTGCTGTATTATCAGAATGTTAGAGGTCTTCACTCCAAGCTACAGGATATTCGCTTGTTATCTAGTTCAGCCCCGTATGATTGTACAGCCCTGTTGGAGACTTGGCTGTCTGAATCTGTTTTGGATGGTGAGATACTGGACTTGGATTCATAATATAATCCATTTAGATGTCGCAGAAATTTTTCTGCCTGCGGTAATACCTAGTAGGGGAGGTGGTGTTTTGCTGGCAGTTAGGAGGACCATCAGGGCTGTTTGCCTGCACATTAATGACTCTAGGACGCCTAGACATGTCAATGGGCAGTGTGAATAAAATTAAGTTTTTGCTTTTAGCATTTAGTTTTAGCAGTAGCTTTTGCTAGGTAGTTGCTTAAAATGATGGGAATAATCTGTTGCTTTCACTTAACAGCAAAAGCTGGAAAATTATAGCATTTGCGAACTAAACTAAAAAAAACTTCTTGGCTGTGATTTCGCATTGATTTTTTTCAACGTCTTCCTCAAGATCATCGTTTTCCTGAAATAAATCTTCAACTTTATCATCATTTGTTGGTAAATTGTCCTTTAGATATTTAGCAACGTGATGCAGTACAAAACAACTTATAAGAACAGAAGGTATTTAATGAGTGCCTATTCGGATAGGATGCTGCAAGGCGGGAAATCGACGGAAATCCCCGGTTTTCTAGAAATAAACAATGTCACCAGAATTTTTCACAAGCGTTTAAAATAAAGCGGTTCTTCTTGCCCGAGTCTCCCTATGTGTGACTACTGGATAAGTGGGGTAAAGATATTGGGTGCTACTGAATTCAGGGATCTTAGAGTTGTGTTTGATTGTGGTCGCACTTTTCGCAATCATGTTGAATAATATGTGACATCTGCTGCCTACACATCTCTGGGTTTTGTTCTTCGTAACAAGAGATTATTCCACAGTACCGAAGCAATTATATCGCTTTATAAAGGCGGCAACATTAAAATGTTGCAGGCAATAAGTTGACAATTGTTGCCTAAGGCGACCTAAGGCTGATGTGCGATGCAAATTGGATTATGCGGGATCGTTTTGTCACCAATATACAGGGTGGGGTATCGTATACGCGCACGCGAGAAATCGCGACTTCTAATTAAAATAAAATTGTCGAAATTTTTCACACTTACCTGGCTATTGGTAAGGTACATTTCATAATTTTTTGATAATTTTTCGACTGTAACTACACGAGAGGTTTTTTAAAATTGAATTTTTTTACGATAATTCGCACTCGTTTTTTTATCTGGTGGTTTGTGAAGTCAATTTACCAAAAAGAAACCAAATTAGAGTTTAAAAAATGAAATTTTATCCAGGACGAAAAAAACCTCGAGCATAATTCGATGAGATAATTTAATGAATAATAATAGGTAAGTAAGTAATTATGAAAAATTGAATTGGCCATTTTGCACTTCAGTTTATTACAAGCTGTATCAATGTTTAAGATTGTTGGTTCGTTATCATAACAACAAACAATAATCAGGTTCGAAAAAGTTTGCCATGGAAGTTTAAGCACATTTTATCCAGATGCAAAGTTAGGGCTAATTTTATCCGATGTCAAAGTGACAAATGCATCGCGGCTTATGGAATTTTTTATACATGAATTAAATTATCACTTACAAACAAAGCCAAAAAAAAAAAATGTAAATTTCAACCAAAAAGTCAAATTCTGATTTTTATACTAACCTACCCAGATTCACTACCTATAATTTATTTACGAAATCAGCGGAAAAAAACACCAATTAGAATTTGAATTAAACCCAGTTTTATATTTCAACTTTCAAAATCATTTTTATTTATGACCTACTACTTGTGCTGTCGTAAATTTAGGTAACAATGGAAACTGTCAATTTTATGGCAAAAAGGTTTAAAACGGTCGGCAATACCTTTTGTTGGGAAATTATACCATTGTGCCATAAAGCACGCATCTGGTTTGCGTTTAAATAAAAAAGCGAATTACATATTTAGCTAACCAAGTCAAAATTTGTAATTGTAATTTGTAATTGTGCCACCAGGGTTTGATGCGCCAGCAGATACAGATTCATTTAGTGTAAAAACTGTATAGGTAAATTAACAGTTAATTTCAGAAAACTAATAAAACTGTTACGGCCTTATTTATTAACAATTTTTTTTTTAAATCCTCAAATATACCTTTTCAATAATAGTTAGGTATATAAAATTTCGACAATTTAATTTAATTAGAAGTCGCGATTTCTCGCGTACGCGTATGCGATGCCCCACCCGGTTCAATAAACACACCTGGGCCTTTGAGAAGATTCAAAGACATTTTGCTAAATTTTTAATATGTAATGAGACAGATCAATAGCCACCTAGGGGACTTCAACACGAAGCCCTCTTAGAATGTGTTCCAGCTTCATTCTTGGCGAGTAGATGGGATTTTGCTAAAATCAAATTTCTCTCTGATGTCCTTAGCTATTCAGTTGAATGCCCCTACCTTTTGTCAAAGCTTCTTTTAAGGTCCCTGCTTTTAATTGTAGAAAGTGTGAAGCTTTTGAACTAAGATCTGCAAAGACAAATAATGTTCTACTAATGTCACGGTTATAGCAGATAGTTAACAGCTGTTCAACCAAAGCTGACTCCAATAAAATCGATATATTTTTTACAAAACCCTTCGAACTTAGATCTGTTCTGACATAGATATGCCTCTTAGTAAGGGTATTTATAAGCTGGTAGTAAGTGTGATTGGTGATTCCTAATAGGGAAAGTAGTATTCTGCTGCTACTTATTCCACTTACTGCCTTAACAGATGATAGCTTGCCTGTAATTAGGTCATTAACTTCTGGCAAACTCAACTAAATAATAATAATAATACTGGAACATAATCAAATTGCTTCACTAAAAAATGATTTCCTCAATAGAGCTCGTGATAACACCTTTTTTAATGCTTTAGTTTCAGTCGATAAAGGTTACACACCTTTGTTGAACCAAATATACCTGACACTATAGCAAATATAAAACAGAAGTCTTTACATGGGAGATACTTTAAAGAACTGGAACAACCATAAATTAATATTCAGGCTTCTCATGCAGGGCTTAAGAAATCAAATATTCACCCTGAGACGGAGGGTTTTATATTTGCAATACAAGATCGTGTTATAAATACAAGAAATCGATCATTGATAAATGTAGGATTTGCGGAACTGAAGGGCAAACAATTGAACACATCATTTCTTCTTGCACCGTTTTGGCTCAAAGCGAATATAAGAAACGTCATGATATGTTCTCTAAAATTATACACATGAATTTAGCTGTTAAATTCAATTTATTAAAGAATACACAACCACATTATAGTTATACACCAGAAAGTTGTTTGGAAAATGATAATTACAAATTATATTTTGATCGAACAGTTTTAACTGACATTCATATTAAGCATAACAGACCAGACATTATTATTTTAAATAAACAACAAAAGCAAGCATATCTTTTAGATATTCACATAATATAACACAGACATATAACAATTAATAAAAATTAATTTATACATATCTATAATAATTTATATCTTTAAATTTTGTAACCAAACAATTTAGCAGTGTACAGACCAGTCTGCTCGTACATAGAAATAGTGTAATAGACAGGAGCAGCTCTTACCAAACTTCAACAAGTTTATGTTTAAAATTAGAATTTTTATTAGATACTTACCATTCTCTTATTCACAATTCTCACTATACATATGATAAGTTAAACGAATATTTTCTATTTTAATACATGGTGATTTTGAAAGTTGTGCAGACATTTTAATCACGAGCTACTGGCTTCATGTAGAACTCGGAAAAAATGTTTAAAAAATTCAATGTCAAAAAATAAAATGACATTTATTTTTTGAGCTACAATTCTTTTTAATTGCTTTTAGTCTTTTACGTTGTCAAACAACCTCGTAGGTAAAATTTCGGCACATTTTAAAAATACACCCTGTATATCATATTTTATAAAACGTACACCAATGCGGTTTCCTTGTTTTAAAGCATATTTCCTATAGGTTACTTTGCATTGGCGTACATTTTATAAAACATGATATACAAGCGTGTATTTTTGAAATGTGCCGAAATTTTACCTATAATGCATTCATTTTTGTAATGACGAACTTTTTTTTTGTTAGATTTTTTTTACAAAATATATGAAAATTCGACAGTTGGCAATGATTTAAAATGTCATATTATTGTCACTGCCAAAATGAATGAATTTCCAAAACGGAGTAAAGCATCAATAAGCAAGCAGACGAAGCAGCACATTTAAAAGGCTTTCAACAAAATTAAGAAAGAAATTATTCATGGAGATAATGGAAACGTAAATACGTAAAGTACAAAAAGTAGAAGCAATGGTGAATGTTTTTTCGGTAAATCCTAATCTAAAATAAAACTCTTCCTAGGTGGTGCACAGGCTTCAGTCCCAGAAGTACTATGTACAGAATTTTAAATGAAGGACAAGAACAAGGCTTATGGGAAACTTTAGCATCCATCCTTTTCGTATTTGTTTAGGGCAACTTTGCTTTTTTCTCCAAAATAATTAAACACATTTAATTTCACTATACTTTGATTGGGGCCAGTTTTGACAAAACAAATGATGTGACCCATAACCTAACTTTTTAAAAGCCCAAATTCGCGGTAAAAAGATGTGTTCACAAGACTAAAGTTACTAAATTTATAGTATTGCCGTTATAACTTTTTATCTGCTCCGCCCACATAAACTGACCAATGAGAATCAAAGCCAGATTCAATCTGTATACTTTTTCATCACATTTGCCACGTAAAAAAGTTAAGGTTAGAATTTTGCTGTCAAGTCCACAATTATTGTTTTAGGTTTTAAAAAATATGTCATTAAGACAATTCGAATGTCAAAATTTTTTGTCTGGGTAAATCAGATCGTCTTAACAACCTATTTGATTGGTAACTAAGAAAATGTAATGGGCGTGGCAGATAAAATGTTACGTTGTCCTTAGTATAGTAACTCTAATTCGTCATTACAACAGTGAATGGATTATACGAGGTTGTAGGACAACGTAGAAAACTAAAAGCAATTTAAAAAAATTGTAGCTGAATAATAAAGGTCATTTTATTTTTTGACATAGAATTTTTTAAATATTTTTTCCGAGTTCTACATGAAGCCAGTAGCTCGTGATTAAAATATCTGCACAATTTTCAAAATCACCCTGTATAGTTTGTTTCCAAATCTGATTCTATAAACTAAAACCGAGGGGGAAACCGTTGAGGGATTATGGTGTACACTCTCAAGGAATTCCAGGAATTATTTGGGATTATTGGAATTATATGGGATTATTTGGGATTAAATGGGATTATGTGGATTTATATGGGATTATGTGGAATTATATGGGATTATGTGGAATTATTTGGGATTATTTGGAATTTGTGATCATTTGGAATATAGATTCCACGGAAATTATGAAGGATTCCATAAGAATTATGAGGTATTCCATGATGAGAAAATATTTGTAGATACCTATCGTACCATATAATCAACAAAATTTTATAAAGAACGATCAAATTAATTTGTAATCGAATTATCTATGAATCCGAAATTGTATGTCGTTACTTGAACTCCACGCTCCAATAAACACAGCTTGAAACACATGTTAGATGTCGCCATATCAATCGCAAAAGACATACGGATTCAAATCCATGGATGACTCGATTACAAATTAATTTGATCGCTCGATATAATACAGGGTTATTCTAAATGATTGTAGTCGAAGTAGGCGTGAAAACTGAATGTAAAATTTATGGTTGCCGCTCCACATAAAAAAATCATCAAAATGATGTGTTAAATTGGGTGCAAAACAACTCAATACTTTTAAAATTGATTGTAGAACTACTCAATATTTCTGGATTCAATCGTTAATTTAACAAAAATAAATAAAACCCTCATCACCGCACTTTTCACCTAAAAAATGACAGTGACAGCGACACAACTGACAGTTCACATGAAAGCGGCAAAAACGTAATAACATGGGCATGGCCTACTTCGACTACAATCATTTAGAATAACCCTGTATTTTATAACGGGTGACTATTAAAATTTTCACTTAGAGTTGGCTATGGAACATTCTTTGTTTTCCGTTGCACCTTAGACACTGATAAGTTTGACATTATAGTTAACATTATAGGTTATGTTTCAACAGAACTGACTGACATTTGTCGTTCGTTCTTGCGTGTGTCTAAAGTAACAGAAAAAATAAAAACTCGTTCAAAGCCAACTCCAAATGAAAATTTTAATAGTCACCCGTTATAATTTGAAATTAAACGACATGTCGATGGTCCAATCAGAGTAGTAAGGGTAAAATTGAATTTTAACAGAAAATGCTTGAAAAGCGACTTAACATTATCTGTGACTTCCGCAACAAACCTCTGTTAACAAATGAGATTTTCCTTCCTTACCTATTCGGCAGCCAACCATGTGAAAAAATATTCAGAACTACGACATCAATGACTTCCACCTTATCAACAGTGGTTAACTACAGCATAAAGGACATTATGCGAAGATTGGACAGAATTAAGAGGATCAATAGCATTCTACATGACTTAAAAGAAGTATTTACTTTTCCAAGGGAAGTAAAAAAGCGGATTTCATCAGCTGATGTCAATGTGGAGAGATCTTGGGAGTCAACTACTGACTTTGCATTTAACTGCAAAGCATTTTCCAATGAATGTATAAGAGAGTCAATTGAAAATGCGTTACGAGATGTCATAAAAGGTACACAGGGGTTAGCTATGACTGTAGAAGAGAACAGCTGGAATATTCTGTCAGTCTCAGTTGTAATGGGGTCCGGGATGGAAACAAATGTTTCCGAGAATGTTTCAAATGATAATGAGATATCAATCGATGGAAATATTGTTGCTTGCACAGAAGAGGCAGATAAAGTTTTTCAATTAGTTTCGGACCTTCGTGACTCGGAACACGATCAGGAACAGAGTACTACATCAAGAGATGAAAATACCCTTGAATATACTACACTTGAATCGAAAAAGACCACGGTAAGAAAACTTCGAGGAAAACTTATAAAACCGGGCTCTTTGTTACAGTGAATATCGATGGAAAATTTGTCGTAATGAAGAAGTCATCCTTATGTTGGCTTTTAGATGATACAAAGGGTAGAGTCAGTACAGATCGTCTGCGTCGATTTATAAATAATAGTACGATATTGCTGTCATCCTAGCAGTCATCTAAACGCAAGTCAATTTTCAAGTCGAGTTGTAAGTCGAAAAGCAAGAAAGTTTCTCTGATGAAAGTGACGATGATGCTCTGGATGAGTTCAGCGTATCATATGCTGACAGTTCAGATGCGGAGACATCTTCTGATTGTCCAGAAAACCAGCCAGCGCAGGGAAAATAAAGCCAATCACTCAATGAACATGGTGGTATACAGGGTGTTATGTATGTAATCTGCCGCAACGCAACTAGCGTACAGCACCTCTGCAACGAAAAAAAAAATTATAGGTACAATTTGTTACTGCTCCTCCTCTTACAGTATGTAGTTGAAAATATTTAAAGTTGACCAATAAGAGTTTACAACGTGAATTACAATTACAAAAAATTTAAGAATCATAGTTGGTTCAGATTAAAAAAGAGTGTGTGTCACTTACTTGTCACATTTGAAATTAAAAAACAGTAGAGGTGTAAATTATGGAAACCAACAACTACCAAAAATAAAACTTTATTAAATTAACTGTTCACAATGTCTCCCCATGATTTTCAATGTGTGCTTGTAAACGCCGCAGCAATGACCCTTTTACGGATGTAAGAAGTTCGGGATCATTTCGTATTTGATTTAAGGTATCCAAAATTCTGATCCATAAGTCAGGGCGGTTTTGAGGAACGGTGTTTTAAACGAGAGTGCGATTTGGGTCCGGGGACTTCGGTGCCCATGCTACAGGACCATTTCTACCGATCCAATTGTTGCCATACTCATTATTCAAATAATTTAAAATGTCATGGTGAATACACGGAGAAGCTTTATCTTGCATATACCACATGTTTGCGAAAGTTTCCACTGGAAGATTCTCTCTGTATTCTTCAATTACATTGTGTACAGTGTGGCCAAGAATACCTGCCCAAACATTTATTGAAAAGGGATGTTGTGTATGCCTCGATCTTGTAAGGAAAGGATCATTCCACTGACCAAGTATTTTGCTGAACTTGACCAAATTCGCAAAGCCTTCTGTGGACATCTGCAAAGACTCCTCGGCTTGGAAGCCGTTTATTCGGATATAGTTCCTGATAGCGTCTTACCGCAGCTCGACTCTTTTGTCCAACCGCACCCTGTACCAAATGCATGTTTGCATATTCTATGTTTGTGAAGGATAGAGGCATTTGCAGGCACAATAATTGAAATACCGATGCCAGTTGACAGTTATGTTTTTTTTTGTTTTCTTGAAAAACTTGATACATACATGAATTTTGAATAATTTGGAAACAGCAAGGCAACTGGTTATCTTTCACCTACAAGAAATTTTTCACAGAACAAAAAATTCCAATTTATTGTAACTCTCGGCATTCTGCATTACTGCAGATTACTTACATAACAGCCTGTATAGGCCAAAGTATTGAAATTATCAATGATGCAATTTTTGAAATTAATTTTTTAAAACGTGGAAGGAAAGTAAAATAAAATGTTTACCTGGCCAAAACTTAAACAAGATGTAGCCACGGTTGATCGTGAATACATTTTTTACGGCCCTGTTAAATTTACCGCCGAAATGGAACCTTTTTATTTAAATGAAATCACATACGCTGAGATTTCTAACAAATATGATAATGTCAAATCCTGTATTAAAGTCTAATTATTATTATTATTTAATTCGTTTTTTGTATTGTTTACAAATATGTATTTGAAGTTTATGAATTTTATTTTTGTTGTCTTATTGGTTTGTTTTCCTTGGGTCGTGTATAAATAAAATTAATGTTTTGCATAACGGTGGTGTTACGTACGAGTATATTCAACAATAATTTACGTCAAACTCCCCATAACTCCTAGAAATTATGAAGCAATAATTAAGGATTATTTGGAATTATTTGGGATTATATGGGATTATTTGGAATTATTTGGGATTATTTGGAATTATATGGGATTATTTGGAATTATGTAGGATTATATGGGATTATGTGGGATTATGTGGGATTATTTGGGATTATGTGGGATTATTTACCTAAAGTGGGATTATGGTGTACACTTTTGAGCCAGCGGTTTCCCCCTCGACTAAAACTTTTTAGTTTTTTTCTACATTTAATTCTTAAAAAGTAGGATATTTGGCAATTGCATTATGAATTCACCGAAAGAAAGAAATCAGTATTAATGACAAAGAACGTACTTAAAGTTATTGATAACTATAGTTGACTCAAGTTGCAAAAAACTAAAATTAGTATATTAAAGAGAGTTGGCTCCATCCTGGTTCCGGTGCACCCGAACTGCGGTCAGCGGTCAGAAGCGCAATAATCCAACACCTGAATTGCGCTCAAAGAATTTTAACTTACTTGGTCGTCTCTAATCTTATCTTGAACTGCGGTCAAGAAAATTTAGCTTATCAGGCATTTATGAACTTTTTGGGACCGCGTTGGCTATGATCATCTAGTGTTTTTGTTGGCAGTATTTCGGTGATAACTAAAAGGTATGTACTGTAGCAGACACAATATTCGGACACCCAATAAACCCAAGCCAAGAGCCCATAATTAGTCCCACAATAGGAAGGGTCGGTTGGTTGTAAATCAATGGGAGATTGGAAACACGCTTATAAGAATTTCTTACGATAGACCGTATTGTAAAATTCCAGGGGCAGTTTAGTGATTTATGGCTGTGGTTACTGCTTATTGTTAACATAATTGTAGGTACTTGGTTTAGGTTTATTGGGTGTCCGAATATTGTGTCTGCCAGTATACCTGTTGGCCTCTCCCCACCATGCCATGAATTGCAATTAAACTTTATTATATTTAATTCAAAACTTTGGAAACAAACATTTATTTACAAAACAGTATTACAAAACTTGTGAGACACGCATTTAACATAATCATACTAATGTTTTGGTATTGAGGTGTTCAATCTTAGATTTAATAAAATTCTGTTTTGGCGATAGTTAAATGTTCCATCAACAAAGAATATTTGTTGATTACACATAAATTGCATGTTACTTTCACAAGAAAATATTATGTGAGATTCTGTGCTGTTGACTGATAAAAAAATTACACCTCTCGAGGTCTTGACCGCAGTTCGGGAGGAGATTAGTAAGACCGATTATGCCCCTTTTTACCTGACCGTACTTGGATCGCAGTTCCAGTGCACCCCCTGGTTCCTAGGGGCGTTTTTCAATTGATAATTCAGATAATTGGCTGCACTTTTATTGTCAAAATTATCATTATCTGCGTTTTAATAAAATTGCTCATTAACAAAATGTTTCCAGAGTGAAAATAAAATATAAATATTATGTTAACTATTTAAATTTGCTTGAATTGCCTTCACAAATTTTGTGAAAACCAGGTTGCCAACTCAATTCTCAAACACTCTCCTACGAACCAGGATCGAGCCTACATTTGCAACAGCATTTTTTCAATATTTTTGAACGAAATAAAGGCACAAAGGGACAGTTTGAATTGAATATTTTCCATATAAGTAAAGTTTTAAAGTAATGACTAATGCCATAAAAGTGCTGTTGCAAAAGCAATGTGGTTTTTTGCAACTTGAGTCAACTCTTATACAGGGTTATTCTAAATTATTGTAGTCCAAAATAGGCGTTAAAACTGAATGTAAAATTTATGGTTGCCGCTCCGTATAAAAAACTTCAAAGTGATGTGAATAAGTAAGTGAGTACACACCGTTCACATACAGGGTTACATTGGGTGCGCAAAACAACGCAACATTTTTGGATTCAATCATTTCAAAAATTTAAAAAAAAAAATCTCATCACCGCACTTTTCACCTTAAAAATGACAGTGACAGCGACAAAAATTGACAGTTCACATGAAAGCGGTAAAAATTTCATAACATGGGCGTAGCCTGCTTCGACTATAATCGTTTAGAATAACCCTGTAGTTTTACTGTTAATGTAATTAAATTTTCGTTTCAACATCAAGATTTATAAAACTGTACTTAATGTACAGTGGCGGCCATTAATTTGGAAACACCAAGATTTTTCTATTGTAAATTGTTTGTCACTTTGACAATGTTATTGACATATCAATTTCGGCTGCGACAGTCTGTTGAAAGCTCTCAACGATGACATGGGTGACATGACTTCATGACATAACGCTTACACTACCAAATATTAGAAATATCCAGTAAACTAGATTAGGCCGGTGTTTCCAAATTAATGGCCGCCACTGTACGTTTTAATAGAAAATTAAACTCAGAAATAAAAATATTATAATTTCATAGGTTTTTAACGCATGCTACGACTATGTATTCCGCTCAGTGTTTACAATGTCAGTAGGTATCTAAATTCCAAGAACACTGTTAACGGAATAAACAAGAAACAGGTTTAAACTGCTTAATTATATGAATCGCAATCAGTATAGTAGCATGAAGTTTATGTTTAACATCCGAATGAAAAGAAGTGGCAGTGAGCTACAGATCTAAATTTAAAATGGCTTTTGCCATATTTCTATTTATTTTATTTGAAGTCGTTTATTGTCAGCAAACTGTTGGTATGTACAATAACCACTCTTTGATTTTAAATACTACTGACAGTCGGAACCATTGCTTCGTAAAAATATACATACATGGTGTTATAGAAATGCGTGGACGGAATTTAACCACGAGCTACTGGCTTCATGTAGAAATCGGAAAAAATATTAAAACATTCTATGTCAAAAAATAAAATGACATTTATTTTTGCGCTACATTTTTTTTTAATTGCTTTTAGTCTTCTACGTTGTCCCACAACCTGGTAGGTAAAATTTCGGCACATTTTAAAAATGCACTCTGTTTATTAAATTTTATAAAACGTAGGTACGCCAATGCAGTTTCCTTGTTTTAAAGCATATTTCCGAGAGGCTACTTCGCATTGACGTACAGTTTATAAAATATGATATTTTTAAAATGTGCCGAAATTTTACCTACGAGGTTGTGGGACAATGTAGAAGACTAAAAACAATTAAAAAATGGTGGCCCAAAAAATAAATGTCATTTTATTTTTTGACAGAATTTTTTAAATATTTTTTCCGAGTTCTACGTAAAGCCAGTAAGTAGCTCGTGGTCAAAATTTATCCACGCATTTCAGTAACACCTTTTATCAAGATCACTGGGCATTTGTTTTATACAGGCTGATTCATAATGTGCGGTAAACATTTGAACCTGTGATTCCACCTATTATAACGGGTAACTAGATATTTAAATTTTCACTTAGAGTTAGCTTTGGATCGTTCTTTGTTTTTTGTGCTACTTTAGACACACACACCGTGTTATATGTGTGTTATGTGTCAATTGTACTCACTGACATTTGTCCTTCTTGTCTGTGTGTAAAGAAACACAAAAAACACTGAACGATTCATGGCCAACCATAAGTGAAAATTTATAGTCACCCTTTATTATAATTAGGTATTATACATACAGGCTGATTCACGTAGCCCGTTCATTAGAAATTTTTTGATTTCCCAAAATCATACTAATATGAAAATTGGTAGTTGACTATAACCGACTACTCCAAGTTCAAATGAAATATTTTCAAAATGGCGGCACTTCCGGAAATACCGGAAATCGATGCCATCTTTCTTTTTTTAAATAGAAAGGCCCCATTTTGACTTCACATGAGAGTCCTTTCAAACATTCAGGAAAGATTTGGTGTCATTAAAATCATGAAAACATCACCGGTTTTTGAAATAATTGGAATTTTATATTAAAGTGCAAAATTTATCTATGATTTATTATTAAACTGGACGGTCACTTCCACAAAAGAGGTTGACATGGGTAATTTATGGTACCCTTTAGGAATTACTAGAAAAGTTCTCAACAGATGTTTACCAACAATGAGGTATTTATTTATGACACTGTAGTTGTGAATCTTGGTCATTTTTCGCTGTTAATGTTAAAATTAGAATAAGTCAAAAACTAATCATTTTGTTTTGATGCGAATTTCATAAATGTGTTCTTTGAATTAATTGTGAGTTATGATTATGAGCATGGTCGAAAAAAAATTTTTTTTTGCTCAAAATCAATTTGTTTACATTTATAGGTCTGAGTGAAGTCAGAAGGAAAAATTGATTTGAAGCCTTATATCAAGGGAATGTAACCCAAAGGCTTCGTAATTTTTACTAGATTTTTAATAGGGTTTATGGCGCGGGCGGTAAAACTTGAATTTCGTCAGTCGTTGTCATTCAACTGACATTAGCTGTACAACAGGTTTTATATATTTCTAACTATAATACACATTGGAATTTTTGACATGGATGTCAAGTGGCATTTTGATTTATATCGTGCGTGGCAGAATTTCTGTCACAAAATTTTTGAATGTCAGTCATAAAATGACAATAAAGCTTAGGCTACACAAATTTTTTCGAATTGACAGGAAATATCTGACGAAATTCCGTGGCCGTAACTGTACCTTACTTCTCAAAATTCATCGAATAGTTGTAGTGAGATGTTTACATCATGAAAACATAATTGCTACAATGTTTAAATGGTTAAGGTTTTCGTTGTTAAACAAAATTTAATTTTTAGGCGATCCTTGTACTCTAAAACCGTCAGACTCTTCAGGTATATGTAAATTGTTAATAGACTGCCAACAAATTCGTGACCAGGTGTTGCAACAGCAAACTCTACCACAAACATGTGGATTCCACGGAACCCAGGCAATTGTATGTTGTCCGAGAAATTCACAAAATACAAGAAAACCTGGTGAAATAAGTAAAAAAAGTAAGAAATGCAGTAAATTTAAATTCATAAATGAAGATAACTACTACTTTTTATTTATACACAGAATGTAGAGAATACTCATCAATTGCACGTGATGATTCACTAAATAATCAAAATGAATGTGAACACAAAAGGATTAAACGAATTGTCGGGGGAACATTAGCCAGCAGAAAAGAATTTCCACATATGGTGAAAAAAGACCTTAAATATTAACAAAAACAATTTTTATGTTATATTTTAGGTAACAATAGGATTTGAAGAAAAACCTGATCAGATAAGTTGGTTATGTGGAGGAACTTTGATAAGCCCACAATACGTTCTAACAGTTGCACGATGCTTGGGAAGCCAAACTTCGTAAGATACCCGTAATAGTACCGAGTGACTATAAATGATTGAAAGAAAATAGTGGATTGGCAACACTGATGCAGTTGGTAGTGCAAGTCTTCTCGTGCATCATCTGTCAGTCATTTCTATTTAGGTTAGGTTAGGTCACGAAGTACCGAGTGACTATAAATGATTGAAGGAAAATAGTGGATTGGCAACACTGATGCAGTTGGTAGTGCAAGTCTTCTCGTGCATCATCTGTCAATTATTTCTATTTAGGTAAGGTTAAGTCACGAAGTACATTGTCGATTTAGATTTTTTTGACGTTTGTTTTAATTTAAAAAATTGCGTGTGTCATGTCAACGATGTTGCTAACTAAAGATTTCAAATGTGTTACCAACATAACAAAATAATGTTCAATCATTTATAGTCACTCGGTACATTGTCGATTTAGACTTTTTTGACGTTTGTTTGAATTTTAAAAATTACGTGTGTCATGCCAACGATGTTGCCAACTAAAGATTTCAAATGTGTTACCAACATAACAAAATAATTTTCAATCATTTATAGTCACTTGGTATATTATTATTTAACGAGTTCGTGTGTAAATTGGGCTCTTTATGGCATGAGTGGGCCAGTAAAACGCGAGTCAAACGAGCGTTTTAAAGGCTCAAGAGTGCCATAAAGAGCTCAATTTACACACGAACTACATACGACGTTTTTTTGTTCGACGAACTCCTTAAAGGCTCCAAATCGCTTAAAATCTTTTTTCTAACACTAATATCTTATACTGTTTCTATGGTGCCTTTGAGCTCACCCCTTATGTTTCCCATAAAATACGCTTTTCTCTACAAGACACGCCGTCAATAGCGCGTGTTTTATAGTTTAAAAATCTCGGTCTATTAAATCCTGGCTCCCTGCCGTCGCTCTGATTTACACTACGACCTCGATTTTTTAATCGTCTATGTAGAGGATCTATCATAACTGGCGGACCAAAATAATACGGTGAAATCATCATCTTCTGGGAATAATAGGAAAAATATTTTAAAAAAATCCATCCTTATTGGATTTTAAAATAAGAACGTTTTTAATTGACCAATCGCGTGTAGATATAAAATTACCTTAAAAAATTATATTAATAATAATAATAATAATAATTTTTATTCAGAAAATACCCATAAATACACAGGTTTAACTTCGTCCATAAAAATACTAATTTTTGTTAACTACATACTTATAAAGTTAAATGTTTACTAATGCTAAAAAATTCATTGTAATTATATAATGGGTTGTTTATTAGAAAATTTTTAACAATCGCTAAAAATATTTTGGTTGGCTGCTCTCTTACTGTTCTTTCGATGGCGTTATAAAATTTAGGTGATAGATACTCAAAGTGCTTTATGGATTTTGTAAGTCTGTGACATGGTAAGTATAAGTTTGTTTTGTGACGGGTATCATGCTGATGAACATCCTGTGCCCAGACGACCTTTTTTGCACTACATATTCTAGACACCTATACACGTACAATGAAGACAGAGAGAGTATCTTCCAGTGACGGCTCGTTAGGGGCGGCAGAGTCGGCCGGGCCGTACCATACAAAATTACGAATTTTATTTTCATACTTTCTGATAAAAAAATGTTTACGTTATTTTTCTTCAAACACAAATAACAACTTAAATTACAATTTACATTTCTGTCTCGTACCTAATTACATTGTACTGTGTACCGTATGTGCTGTAAATACACATATTATGTAGTATAAATACCTAAACGCATCCAGGATAGTTTTGAAAAAAAAATGTGTGTGTAAATAAAAATCCACTTGATAAACGCATAATTCTACTAAACATAAATTATGATGTCTGTTCGCCTTCATCGTTTTTTTTTAATTGCCTCAGTAAAGACCAATTTAAATTAGATATTGAAGTTAAAGTTATTTTTTCACCATTACAAAAATTAAATGCATACGAATATTTACAAAACTACGACAATAATTGACAAAGCCGTTCCTAAGCTCGTGCGGCAAGTGTTTATTAAATAGGTAATAAATACATTCGGCCAAGGAAGGGGAAGGGTCGGCCAGTGACGTATTTGCCGAGTGCACACTGACTAATCTTTGCACTGCGATTTTGAAACGATGAATACATTCAGAAGTACGTCCAGCTGTCTCGTCTCACCAATTTTAAGTTATGTTGCTGTAACTTGTAACGGATAGCTTAGCTCGTTTCACACAACCCCGGCAAAAGTTAATTTGGCCGAGAGCTGTTGCAGCGCTGTGGCGCTGCTAAACTGAGTTTGCTAAGGTAACGACAACGGTTGCGCCAATATTTCCATCTCACTTAATTTGGAGTCTATGCAAGTTAATCGACACGATACAAACATCCCGTGACACGATACAAACATCCCGTAAAACAATGAGTTGTCGCTACCTTATTTATTTTATCAGCGAGAACCTTAGAGTTTGCGTTTGCGTAGTTTAATTCCTTAATTTCAAATTCACGTCTGCTCCTAACCGTTTAACGTATCGTCTTTTGTTTCTGTTTTGTGTGTTTAATCTGTTATTAATTATTATAGTATTATTTAAATTGTGAGTGTAAGTGGTAAGTAGGTAAACACACCGACAATGGCAAATGTAAAAGATGTAGTGAGTACCAATGCCGATTTGATTAACTATTTATTGGTAAATAAATTTCATACATTGTCTTATGATGACAAAATATTTGTGAAGAAATTGCCAGTTCCACAACCCTCAATGGTTGATTTAATACAATCGAAAAGTGGTCATAATCGCGCGTTTTCTAAAACTCTGTACCAGAAACATATTTGGTTAACGGGCAGCCAAGTGCACTTGCACTTGTTAGTTTTACTATGTAACATTTTTTTAATTATGAACCTACATTTCTCACGCGGATGCCTATCAAAAAGTTAAATTGACTAATTAGAGCTTTACCGATCTACCCATGTTCGGCCGACCCATATTCGCGAAACACGAGCCGTCACTGGTATCTTCAGTTGTATGAACAGCGGTTTGAAGGAATCCCTTTTCTTTGCCCTGGCTAGTAACCGGATGACTTTCTTTTGGAGTCGAAAAAGTCGTTGACACCCACTACTATGTCCCCACAGAATGATACCGTAGTTCATGATTGACTGAAAGTGAGCGTAATACACACACTTTAAAGTTTCATTTGACACGATTTGATTCAAACTTCTGAATAAATATATTTGTCTGGAGAGTTTATTTGCAACTTCACTTATGTGTTCATTCCATGTTAATTTTGAATCTATGACGGCGCCCAGAAACTTTTCATGATTAGTCGCATCGTTGCATGTGAAAGATTTCAACGTGAAATGTAGTTGTGCAGTTTTTTCTTCATTTAATGTCATTTTATTCATTAAGAACCAGTGTTTTGCTTCACTGTAACTTTACTGAGATTGAGTCTCTACAGCGGCAGGATTGGAATTTACAGATACCAAGGTGGTATCATCTGCATAAAGATATGGAGTTGCTGTTGTTATGTTTGATTCAAAGTCGTTTGCATAGATGATGAATAGTAGAGGGCCCGGTATTGACCCCTGTGGAACTCCGATATTAAGCATAACACTGCCAGAGGTCTGGGAGTTATAGAATACTTCTTGTGAGCGGTCATGTAGGTAATTACTGATGAGCTGTAAAGCTTGACGTCTTACACCATAATGTTGAAGTTTCTCTAAAAGTATTTCATGATTTATGCAATCGAATGCTTTGGACAAATCTAGAAATGTAGCCGATAAAATGCTTCCATCTTCATATGTTTGTATTATCCTGTTGACTACTTCCAGTAGAGCTGTTATGGTGGATCTACTTTTTCTGTATCCATATTGTCTTTCCGAGAAGAAACCCTGTTTATCGAAATAATCTGTTAATCTAATTTTAATTGCTAATTCGAAGATTTTTGACAATGCAGGTACAATTGCTATTGGCCTGTAGTTCTGCACTTCTTCCTTATTTCCTTTTTTGAAAATTGGCACGATTTTACTTTTCTTCAGTTGCTCAGGAAAATACCCTTCCTCAAAACACGAATTGATTATAATGTGTAATGGATAAGAGATGAAATCGATACTGATCTTCAGAACCTTACTAGATATATCATAGATGTCTTTGGTATTAGAGTTTGCCAGTTGCAGTATTAAACTATGCACTTCTTGTGGAGTGGTTGGTCTTAGGAAAAAAGAATTTTTATTTGATGTGATAAATTTCTTTAGATATGTCATTGGAGAGTTGTCATTTTCATCCGAGAATCTTTCAGATATGTGCTTAACTGACTCGCCAAAAAATTGTTGAAAACTATCTGCTGTCAAATGCGGCACAGTTTCATGGTAGTTTACTGCATTTAAGCTTTTAACTATTTTCCATATCGTTGAAGATTTGTTGTTGGACTTTTCTATTAAATTACTGTAGTAGTTTTTCTTTGCCTGGTTGATGCTTGCTTTATATGCAATCCTGAGTTTGTTATACAGATTTTTAGTTTGTGGCGAACCTGTACATTTTCTAACGACATCTAACGCTTCAAGTACGCGTTTTCTTTCAAGTTCTTTACCAAACCACAACTGATTTTCAGTATTATTATTAATTTTTTGCCGCTTTTTAGGGAAACATTGGTAGAAAATTTTTAGAAAATTTTAGAAAAACCACTCAAATTTTTCTTTGGCTGTATACAGACTATTCACAAACTCCCAGTCCACCCTATCGAGGTTTTCGCAGAAATTTTAATGTTATTGGTTGTCATTTGTCTTATCCAAGTTACACTATCCACTTTGATTTTTGCAATGTATTGCATGTCGAGAAAAATCGCATAGTGATCGGAAAGATGAGGATCTAAGACATCTACGTCCACTTTGTTATAAATGCTGGTGATTATGTTGTCTATGCATGATGAAGATGTCGAACATACTCGCGTATTGTCCTTGACATTGAGATGTAAAGCATAACTATTAAGTAAGTCTATGAAGGAATTCTTCTTTGGGTTGTCTTTGTTGATGTCAATATTGAAATCGCCCGTAATGATAACATTTTTATTTTTATTTTTAGCCAATAGTTCGCACACCGCGGTGAAAACAATTATCCACGATGGAATTTCAATAGCACATAGTTCACAGTCTACTTCTTTTGATAATTTGTTAATGTCTTGTCTTGTAACTATCGAAACTATTAGTAACTATCGAAACAAATTTGATTGTTGCAAAGACAAATAATTGAATATTATGTTATAATAAATAATTTCTGACAATTACAAAAGTCATTAAAAACGCTTAATGTTTACTTCTTCAGAATATTTTGATATGCTTGTCTTATATGGACAGTGTAATGAGAGTGCTGCTCAGGAGTACGTAGTTCGTTTTCCCAATAGGGAACATCCAAGCAGAAGTACTACACTGACCTCCAAAATTAACGCATCAGTTGTATTTTTACGGTTTTTTTGAAAAGTTTTACTTTAAAGCAAAAAATTGTTATACACACTGAAAATAGAGGAAAAACATAGATCATTCTACAAGAGTAAATAAAATTTCCAGCCACTGTGTACAAAAATGAGCAAAAATATCGATTTTGCTCAATTTTTAAATTTACTCGAAAATAATTACTAATTATAATAATTATTAAAATAATTAATTAAATTAAGTACTGACATCAATCTTCATTTACTTTTAATATGGGTGATGTTAGGAACAACTTCGCATTTAAAAAGTCCGTACAAGTGGTTTTGTTAACCCAGAATTAAGAGAGTCGGAGGACTATAGCATATCACTTTGGTATGAACCAATCTACCGTATCTAAGGTTCTAAGAAGACATCGGGAGACTGGACGGCACACAAGGAGGCGGAAACAAGGCCGAAAACGGATCACAACACCTCACCAGGACCAATACTTATGGTTAATAAGCATTAGGGAAGGGTTTCTCACTGCTCTCCGACTTCAAGATCGCATGTTAGACAATATGCACTCCGCCTGGGTGAAAATACTGTCAGAAAATGACTAAAGGAGGATCAGATACATCCGAGAAGACCAGCCACTGGATCCAAGTTAACTGCAGCTCTTCGGAGGGCCCGTTTAAACTTTGCATTAGAACAAGATTGGCGCAGAGTTTTGGCCTTCGATGAATCCAGGTTCTGTGTATACAAATCTGACGGACAGGTAATAGTGTATAGACGACCTGGTGAGTGATATGCGCAGTGTAATTTCGTTACTAAAGAGAGTTTTGGGCGAGGGTCAATAATGGTATGGATAGGAATATCTTTAGACGTAGCTACAGAGCAGGTGGTTTTAGTTAGACGCAATTTAAATGCACATCGATATAGCACGAACATCTTGGAACCTGTTGTTGTGCCTTATGCCCCATTCGTAGGGCAAGACTTTATTTATATGCACGATAATAGACAGCCACATATTGCAAGGGTTATTTCCGACTAATTTAGGACTATTGAAATATCAGTTATGAAGTTGCCAGCACGTAACCCTGATCTCAACTCAGTCGAACACTTATGGGATAATATGGAAAAACTGGTACAGGCAATGTAAGGACGTCCAAATGACTTCAGTCAGCTAACAAGAGCACTTCTGGATATTTGGCAAAATATAGGCTAAAATCATAACAGAAATCTCATTTTTAACATGCCACTACGTTATTGAGCTACAATTAACGCTAGAGGGGACAAGACAAGATTTCAGGAAAACAATCTTTAAATTTCGATGGTTTTTTTGATTTCTCATTTTTACTCGTGATGTTACCTTTTCGAATTTTTGTATTTTTTTTACATTTATGTGCTCTTTTTTTGTAAGAAAATGTCCTGAAAATATTTCCCATGGTTCAGCTGTTATTGTTGTTGACATATTTTTTAAAATATTTCAAAACTTGCTTTTTTAATTAAAAAAATCAAAGTGATGCGTTAATTTTGGAGTTCAGTGTATAACCTGAAAAATACTATACAGTGCATTTTTTTTAACTGTTGCCATAGGGAATTGCATGGTAAAACTTATACCCCCTGTTAACTTTTGTTCTGATGATAATATTCAAACCATTTTTGGAACAAAGTTTGAAGATTTTTTAAACTATCGGACAGATAACAATTCAATATCCTAAACTGTCGAAAAAGTTGTGAAAAAATATTTTCTAGTGCGCCGGAATGATAGTACGTCGAGCGGCCGCCAGAATAGCGTTCCTGTCGGCTCAACCAGCACCTGACCATCTCCACTTTTGACTTTTGTCACTTTCATTTAAAAAATAGCGAGATCTCCTCGAGGCTATGATTAAATTAGCTTTTGGATGGCAGAACATCTAAACATTTATTTGTTAAAAAAAAAAAACAGAATGTAAAAACGTTAACGCACAAGTAACTCAACAAATTAACAGAAATTCTCAAAGGAATTGTTCAAAGTGTTTTCCTTCGACTGCTGGACAATGTCCGAAGCGATCTTGAAAATTTCTTCGCGTGTTTTCTAAATGTCGCACTGTAATGTAATGTAATACAAGCTTCAGTTATTCTTGCCCTTAATTTCTCCACAGTTTCTGGTTGACCTCTTATGTGTTTTTTTACTGTTGCCATAGGGAATTACATAATTGCATGGAAAAAATAATATCCTCTGTTAACTTATGATCCACTGCAGGTTTGATGCTAATTTTTATTTTTGTAATCGATCATTAATAAGACTACGTAAGTGCTTATTCACAATGGACATAAGACATAAGAAATACATAAGAGATACCTAAGAATAATTTGTAAATTTGGGCAATTGGAAAATAATTTATGTTGTCATATCACTCGAATATGATTCTTCATGCCTTTTTGTACACAACAATAATGTTCACTGAGGTCACTTCTCATAAGTTACGTAAAAATTAATAGTAAAGGGTGTTTTTTTAAATTTGGCGTCGAAGTAGGCGTTGGAGAGTCGATTGCGATCGCACCACTCGTGTAAAAGCGTAAGATTTAAACAGCTGATCCGTGATCCGTAACCTGTATAGTGCGTTCACAAACGACAGTTCAACGCCTACTTCGACGCCAAATTTAAAAAAACACCCGTTATATCCACTGCATGTATCATGAATTTCTTATGCCTTATGTCAAGCTTATGTCCACTGTGAATAAGCACTAATGCATATTGTTTGAACAACGATAAGCAATTTTATTTTACTAATTTTAGTCTTCAAAATTGAAATTAATGAACGTAAATAATTTGACAAAAACGTAGTAGACGATATGGGAACAAAAATTAGATTTTATATTTTATTTTGTTATTTATTTTAATCATAGCCTCGAGGAGATCTCGCTATTTATTTTTTAAATGAAAGTGACAAAAGTCAAAAGTGGAGATGGTCAGGTGCTGGCTGGTTGAGCCGACAGGGACGCTATTCTGGCGGCCGCTCGACGTACTATCATTCCGGCGCGCTAGAAAATATTTTTTCACAACTTTTTCGACAGTTTAGGATATTGAATTGTATTCTGTCCGATAGTTTAAAAAATCTTCAAACCTTGTTCCAAAAATGGTTTGAATATTTTCATCAGAACAAAAGTTAACAGGGGGTATAAGTTTTACCATGCAATTCCCTATGGCAACAGTTAAAAAAAATGCACTGTATAGTCCAATCAATAGGGAGTTTTACCTTGCGAAAGGTACTTTTCTGTACCTTTTGTTTATACTTGGCAGGTATCTTTTATCAGGCTTATTATTAATATTGTTGAGTTTGCGACCTTGGGGGGTTGCCGCTCGCCCCGCCATATTGGAGAATAGGGGTGCAAAATCACATTTTTGCAATTATTTCATTATCCGTGAGAGATACCTCTATCTAAGTTCTTATAGAAAATGTAGAGCATGTTATTCTCTACATTTTTTGTTCTTTATGTTTTTTTGTCAGATCAATAGTTTCGTAGTTACAGCGTGTAGAAATCGAGAATTTGTTTTATTTTTGTACTTTTTCTTCTTTTCCACACCACCACAGAGGTAGAGCAATAGGGTGCGTTTTTTTTTTGACGTGGTGTCTCCAGTGGGCATAGTCCACGATGCAGTAGAAGTTTACTGTTTTACTCTTTTTGATGTCTTTGTAACGTAGACGGACCCGAATGATCTGGATCGAACGGTATAGATGAGCTGAATTCATCAGAGTTTATGAATTCGGGAATTTTTCTTGAGAAGTTTCCTCTTGCTCCTCAGGGTCATCATCATCATCATCAAGATCATCTGGCTTTTGCCAAAATAGAAATTCATTGATTTCAGGTATATGTTCGTCTTGATCTTCAGATTCTGGAACGTCTGTGATTATTTCGTTATCCGTGCGAGATACGTATATCTAACTAATTACAAAAAATGTAGAACATACGATTATCTACACTTTTTGTTCTTTACGTTTTTTTGTCAGATCAATAGTTTCGTAGTTACAGCCTGTAGAAATCGAGCATTTATTGTTTGTCCGTCTACGGGCATATCGGACTCCAACGTGTATACTAATGAAACAGGTAAACGCCAAATGATCCTGATGACGATGATGATGACCTCGAGGAACAAGAGGAAAATTCTCAAGAGGAATTCCCGAATTCATAAACTCTAATGAATTCAGCTCATCTATACCGATCGATCCAAATCATTTGAATCCGTCTACGTTACAAAGAGATCAAAAAGAGTAAAACAGTAAACTTCTACTGCATCATGGACTATGCCCACTGGGGACACCACGTCAAAAAAAAAAACGCACCCTATTGCTCTACCTCTGTGGTGGTGTGGAAAAGAAGAAAAAGTACAAAAATAAAAGAAATTCTCGATTTCTACACGCTGTAACTACGAAACTATTGATCTGACAAAAAAACATAATGAATAATCGCAAAAATGTGATTTTGCACCCCTATTCTCCAATATGGCAGGGCGAGCGGCAACCCCCCAAGGTCGCAAACTCGGCAATATTAATAATATGCCTAATAGAAAATAGCTGCCAAGTATAAACTTTTCTGTACCTTTTGCAAGGTGGAGCCATTTTTATGTCTCTATTGACTGGACTAATAACCTAAAAACGTCCGTCATTGCACAAACAATGCGGATACCCAACAATGCATATGCATCATTTGAAATGTATCCATAATTACAAATAAAGCAGGAAAACTAATTTATAGGTAACTTAACATCAACAACAAGATTGGTCAGTTTAAATTGTTTCTTTCCTAATCACTATTTGAGATAGATTTTTTTGAACATTTTTCCTATTATTCCCAGAAGATTATTATTTTGGTCCGCCAGTTCTGATAGACCCTGTATAAAACACTTCTCAAATTCTGACAGTGTTGAACAAACAAATCAATAAAATCAAAACCAACAAAAATTGTACCTTTTGTTATACCTCACTTATTTCTACTTCTGTAACATTTCTAAAATAATTTATCATATTTTTAGCGGTTTGGCAAAATACGTAAAAATGGGTATTACGAAATTAAATGACACAGAGCACAAACAGCAATACGAAATAATAGAACGCATTAAATACCCGGAATACCAACCCTCTTCTGCTTATCATGATATAGGACTTTTGAAATTAGAAAAACCAGTTACTATCAATTCATTTGTACGACCGGCTTGCCTTTACACAGAAGCAGAAATCTCGCCTGATAAATTAGTCGCCACAGGATGGGGACGTACTGACTATGCAGGCGCAGCCAGCGAGGATTTACTTAAAGTTACATTAAACGTTGTCGAACATGACGTTTGTAAACAGCATTACCAGATATCAAGAAAACTTCCAAACGGTATCACGAAGGACACTCAAATTTGTGCCGGTTCAAATGATCAAAAAGATACTTGTCAGGTACAACTTTATTTTACTTTTAAATGAATGAGGTTAATAATGTAAAGCCTGTTTTACATTTTTTGACAGTATATTAACAGTGATGCCCAAAATTTCGTGTCTAGAACTGTACATATTGGGTGATTCAAAATGATTGTGGATAAGTATGGCAACTATGTACGAAAATTTATGTGGCAACTGCGTGGGTGGGGTAGAGGTGAAATTTGTATGACATTTCATAAGCGTGCATTTGATTTTTTTAATACCATTGCACATTGACTTGACACTTTTCAAAATTGCGCGACTAAGAACTGTCAAAGAAATGTCAACTTTACCCTCAGAGTTGTCACATAAATTTTCGTACATAGTTGTCATACTTATCCACAATCATTTTGAATCACCCAATATAACATTGTTTTAGGGAGATTCCGGTGGGCCTTTGCAAACTTACCACGTCGGTGATGATATCACATGTATGTATGATATTGTTGGAATAACATCATTCGGAAAATCCTGTGCTACCAACATTCCCGCAATATACACAAGAATTTCATATTACGTTTCGTGGATAGAAGATGTTGTCTGGCGATCCTTCGTACTGTAACGTTGCTGACTTTGAAGATGCTTGGATTTTTACAAAAAAAAAATATATATATAGGTGTCCCAAAAAAAAAAGACGAGTCCATAGCTGCCTTATTAATCGGAGGATTTTAATTATCTATACACCAAATTAAATGGTTGTTAATAGGCTACAAAACGGCTTAATAAATTCGCGTATAGCTCCAAGGGCTTCAAGACTAAACTGTCAAAATATTTTTTTTCAAATGGGATTACATACTTTTTTTTAGTAATTCTGATAAAGATTTCAATTTTGAAAACAACAATGTATCACAAGTATAACTTCACATAAAAAAAATAACACTAACTTTTGAAACAAATGACGATCACCAAGCGAAAAGCTATCAAAATGCAATGCGTTACAATGTAATAACCAAATTAAGGTAGCTGGGAAAACAAATGACAATTAATAACATGTGGGATTGCGCAGATATGCCGCCAATGTTTAGCGCAAAATGGAACATAGACGATAGTAGCGGTTTTTTTTTTACATTTTTTTGTGAATTTTTGGTATTTAAGTGTATACTGGTGATACATTGTTGTTTTCAGAATAAAATCAGAATTACTAAAAAAAAATATGTAATCCCATTTGAAAAAAAAATATTTGACAGTTTACCCTTGAAGCCCTTGGGGCTATACTTGAATTTATTAGGCCATTTTGTAGCCTATTAATAACCATTTAATTTGGTGTACAGATAATTAAAATCTTCCGATAAATAACGGAGTTATGGACTCGTCTTCTTTTTTGGGGACACCTGTATATACGAAACAAAAAATTGTGAGAAAAGAAAAACCTGTTGATTTTACATTGTGTTGTTTATTTATTTTTATTTCATTTAAGTTCTACAAGAGGTCGCACCGTTGGAAAAGTTTTTTTTGAATTGGAACCATTGAATACATTTCATTCAAATTTTATTTAACAAGTAATTCTGGTTTGGTAATGTTTGGTTCCAACAAAACTTATGTACAGAGTGAGCTAGAAGGTTGTGCAGATATTTTAACCTGAGGTAGTAAGTACTATTCCCGTTGCTGAAATTATAAGTGGTAAAATCGAATTTTTTTCTAAACACCAAAGATTTCTCATAGCAACGGAGAGCTCGAGCTTAATATGAATGTCAGTTAAAACTGTTCTATCAAAATATAATTTGTAATTGTCATTTTCCAAACAACTTTCTGGTTTATAACTATAATATGGTTGTGTATCCTTTAATAAATTGAATTTAACAGCTAAATTAATGTGTATAATTTTAGTGAATATATCATGACGTTTCTTATATTCGCTATGAGCCAAATCCGTACAAAAAGAAATGATGTGTTCAATTGTTTCCCCTTCAGTTCCGCAAATCCTACATTTATTTATGATTGATCGATTGGAAACCGCATATGTGTTTTTTTTTTTTAATTTCTTGTATTTATAACACGATCTAGTATTGCAAATATCGGGCGTTCAAATAAAATCCTGGGCTGAGTAGGCGTTGGAAAAACTAAACCGTTTAGAACAGTGTAAAGTTTGAATTCCCGCCGTTTGACACGAATGACATTTGTTAATGTTTAATCGGGACATAATTGAACATGTTTGTTTTCAGCAAAGGGTGCCCTTAGATATTTGGTTCGAGAATAGGAATCGTTACGTTATTCTATTTTTGATGTAAAACATTGCAAAGAAAGAAAAAAAGGAAAAAATGTTTTGCTCTAAATTTTAGGTTAGCTGTCAACATGCTCCAATTAATCTACGGTTTAAAAAAGCACAACAATTGACGGTTTCCAACGCCTTCCCAGCCCAGGATTTCATTTGAACGCCCGATATAATGTATTCCATTCCAACTTTAAAAAAACGATGCTTGGCCATGACAATCTGACTGATTCCATCCTGTATGTATGTATGTATATTTGGTACAGGTTTTCAAAGTAATCCGATTTTTATACATTTCCACTAACTTATACATTTCCACTAACTTAATATAATATATAATAACTAAAAACTAATCTAAGTAAATAACTAAAACAGTGATTCAAAATCAATAACCAATTAACAAATTAGCAATTATCCCTCCCCACATATTGTCCTTCTTCTCCACTCAACATTCTTCATCCATTCGATCCCTCTTCCATCCTCATTCAACATTTCTTCTCTATTTTCATCTCTCTCTCTCAATTCTACGCATTCATTCAACAAATGTTCTATCGTCTCCTTTTTTTCTCCACACATCCTGCATACTCTAATCCTATCCTCATTCCAATATTTATTCTCTCTCTCCTCATTTCCACACCTAAATCTTGCTATTATCACTCTCTCTTCCTAGGTACTTTGGTAGTTCTTCCGTTATTATTTTTTCATACTTTCCATTGTACCTAGATTCCCTAATTCTCGTTCTTCTTTCCTGCACTTGCACATCTCTGTCTCTCTGCACCAATTCATCTGTCATTGCTCTGCCTCCCTCTCGCATTCTTTCTATCTCCGCTCCTGCATACCCATTTCTTTCAAAATATGCCTCCCTCTCTTTCCATACCCCTTTTCCTATTTCTTTCCTTTTTTCTTTCAGACACTCTTGCAAAATTCTACACTCTCCTCTCTCTATCAACCTCTCCTCAAATCTTATTGCTCTCTTTCCTGCTTCTATTCTTATTCCGTCCCTTTTTGTTTCCTCCATCACTATATAGCCCGGTGTCTCTCTATCTACCCCTAGCACCCATTTCAAATATTTTCCTTGCACCCCTTCCAACTCTTCTTGCTCTCTCCATCCCCCTATTTCCGCTCCATACATCATCACGCTTTTCACCAGACTATCAAACATCATTATTCTCCTTCTAAAGTCATGTCCAAATTTTCTCTCTCCTATCCCCCATACCGCTCCTATTATCTTATTCGCTTTTTTCACTAACTCTCTCACATGTGCTGCTGCTGTGTTTCTTTCATTCATCACATAACCTAAATACTTAAATTCTTTCACTTCTTCAATTTTATCCTTTTCCCATCTCCACTCATTTATTTTTCTCCTACCACCCCCCTTTCTAAACACCATCATCTTGGATTTCTCTACATTCACCGTCAACTTTTTCCTCCTCATATATTTCTCCATGTTTCCCAACATTTCTTTCATACCTTTCTCCTCTCTCGCTAGCACCACCAAATCATCCGCGTATGCCAAAGACCACACTTTTTCTTTGCCCACCACGACCCCCCCTGCCTGCCCCTTCCTGAACATCTCCTCTATATCTCCTATAAACGCTGCAAACAGGCTGGGGCTTAGTGGACAACCTTGTCTTACTCCCTTATACGTCTTGAAACATTCACTCACTCTTCCATCCACTCTCACTCTACTTATCGTCTCTTCATATATCTCTTCTATTTTTGTTACCAGATGCTCATTTATCCCTTTCTTTCTCAAGTATTCCCACAGTAAGTCTCTTTCCACATTATCAAAAGCCGCCTTCAGGTCTACAAAAAATGCATATATCTTGCTACCCCTCTTTTTTATCTCATTTCCTATTATGTGATTCAAGATATATACGTTGTCCATAGTCCCTCTACCTTTCCTAAATCCCGCCTGCCCGTCTGGTAACGCACCCCGCTCATTCATTTCCTTCATCAGTCTTTCTTCCACAATCATCGCGTATACCTTATATGCCGTATTAAGGAGCGTGATCCCCCTGTAATTGCTGGCTGTATCCTTTTCTCCTTTCTTATATATGGGGCATATTATCCCCTCCTTCCACTCCTGAGGGAAGCTCTCTCCCTTCCACACTCCATTCATTATCTCTAACAACCTATCAACTTCCCTTTCAGTTCCATATATCCACGATTCGTTCTGTATACCGTCCCTCCCCGGTGCCTTTTTCCTTTTCAGTTTTCTTAGTTGTTGCTCTAATTCTTCTCTTGTTATCTCTTCTATTTCTCCCACTCTGTGTTGTTTCTTTTCCTTTTCTTGTCTGTTTTCCTCACCCCCCAACAACTCACTGAAGTACTTTCTCCATTCCTCCATAGTAATTCTATCACTCACTATTTCTCCTTTTTTCTTTCTTTCCCTATTTATGTATCTCCACACCTCTTCTTCCGTCTTTATACCTTTCATCATCATTTCTTCTTCCATCCGTTTCTTTTCCTTCTTCTCTTTGCATACTAATTTGTACCTCTTGCGTGCTCTCTTGTACTCTTCCTTCGTTGCTTTTTCTTTTTTCCAATTTCTTAGTTTCTTTCTTGCTGCTTGCTTCCCTTCCCTGCATTCTTTATCCCACCACTCGTTTTTCCACAGCCCCATCTTCTCTCTTATCTCTATCTCTTTTTTTTCTGTTGCATTTTTTACGTTCTCGCTCAGCTCCCTCACTTTTTCGTTTATTTCTCCTTCTTCGTATTTTGCCTCCCTAAGTCTTGCTCTATACTTTTCTTTTCCTTCTTCCGTCCAAATATTCTTCACAATTTTTCTTTTAACATCCTTCATACTTCTCTCTTTCTCTCTTCCTTTTATCCTCACTTCCAATGACATATGATCCGACTCCACTCTTTCTCCCACCTTAAATTCTTCTATTTTATCCCATGCTTCTTCATTCACCATAACATAATCAATAACTGTCTCCCCTCTCGATCCAATATACGTGTACTCCCCTTTCTCGTCTCCTATGCAGTTTCCATTAAGTACGTCCCATCCTCTTTCTTCTACTAAGCTAACCAGTTCTCCCCCTTCTGCGTTTTCTATTCCATCTTTTGTTGGTCTTCTTTCTATTGTTGCTTGTTGTTCTTCCATCCGCCTTCCTTTTCCCCCAATTCTTGCATTAAAATCCCCCCCAATCACTAGAGTTCCTTCTTCCTGCTCTTTTACTCGCTCTTCTATTATTCTCTTCGTTTCTTTCATACTTCTGCTGTATATTGTTACAATTCTCCATTTTCTCTGTTTTCTTTTTACCGTTCTTTCCATAAACCCTCTTTCTTCTTTTACTCCAGATCCGTTTTCTTCTTCCAGTCCCTTTTTCACACCCATTATTATCCCACCTTTCGCTCTCCCTTTCTTGCTTTCCCTCTCTGCATATTGACACTTCCACTCAAACTCTCTCGGCATTCTCTTTTCCAATCTTTCCCAGCCCTTTTCTTCCACCCACGTTTCTACCAATCCCACTACGTCAAATTCTCCCAAATACTTCCAAAACTCATTCTCTTTATTTTTTATTCCCGCTACATTCCAGAATACTGTGATGAACCAAGTGGGTAATTCAAAATTCCCACCAATCGGCCATCTCATTTTTTTTTTTTACCAACATACGCAATGAAAATAACACCCGCGAAATTCAAAAATGGCCAAGAGCGCGTGATCGTACCTCGTTAATTTCCCTACGTTGTGTTTTTTTTTAATACAAATTAAACATTACCAGATTCGTTCCAACAGGGTTTGTGAACCACACAGAAGAGTGCAAATAAAACAACACAATAATTAAAACCAGCTATTTATTCAAAATTATGATTTTCGTTAACGCCGGGATTCATGAATAATAAAACGTCTCGGGAGAGGGCACCCAAGTCTCCTCAAATGTGAGAAGACTACTCATTTAGAACTCTAGGAAAATGGTGAGCTCTGGCCATTCTCCCAGACCCCCGAATGAGGCTCCGCTAAAACCTCTCCTGAAAATACGAACAAGTCCGAAGTGACAACGTGGACGGGACAGTTAGTGAGAATTGAGCAAAACTGATTTCATAAACAACACAATTCAAATTCAGAAAAAACAGGAGGGTCATGTACATTACAAACAAAACAGTTACTTCGGACCGTTCGAGCGAGAGCGGGCACTAGGCGAGAACTTCAGCATGTTCTTTTTTTTCTTTTCCAAGTTAATTTACAAAATACGGCAGATACGCTATAGAAGGAGTGAGTGGCTTTGGGTGGTCCGGAGGTCTGTGGTACCTATCCTTACGACTTTATCATTTCCCGCCTACCCGTGATTTAGTGCTAAGGGGAAAAATCCTAACTGCTTTACGTTAAGTCAACAAATTGAGGTACTCTAAGTTCATCGGTTGAATTGAATATGACTATTTCAGAGCAAAAACAAACGACGCTTGTCAAGTACCACAAACTTCGAGAACAGATTACCATTCCGGAAGTTCTGTGCCAAGGAACTCGGATTCAACTTACACCATGAGCGACGTTGCGGACCAGCATTCAGCAAGCCCCGCCAAGCGTTATGGTTTTCGGGTCTCTCTTGGGGCACAACATGTTAAACGAGGGGCCGCGGGGTCGTGTTCAACGATTGGATGTTAGGAGCAACTAAACCCCTCAAACAGAGAGAGACCCTCGCGATAAGGAAGAATTGACATTTACAGCAACTGGAAAATGTAAACGAAACCGCGACAAAACTTTGTTGACGGAGTAATCTAAGAACACTTTCAGTTTGGGATGGAAAAGTGGTAACAACCAATAACACATACATAACAATAAAACAAAAAAACACAGTCCAGTCGACCCTAGCCTATTAGAGCCGGATCATCGACAAGGGGCCCCCCCTTGGATAATATGGAGGGCGCCCCGGGACTAAACGATGAAAATACCTAAATGTAGAAGATCCCTGGATAAGGAAAAAGCCCGCGCAGATACCTGAAATATAAACCCAATTGGTTGCTACCGGGATGGAAAGTGGAAACTCTCAAATTTTGATTAAAAATGTTAAGCAATAAATAAATACTTGTTACACCAAAAGCGTCACTCGGAATAATTAGAAAGGGGATCAAAGTGAGGGAGTGCGCTGATAAAAAGTGAAAGCCACAGACCCACGCTAAAACTTGGAGTCATTTTCTTTTAGGAAAATTAGTGAATTGTAAAAACCTGCTTTGACAACAAAGGGAAAACTTGATCCGTCAATTTTATAAATTTAGCAAAACTAGAACCAGGTTGCCTTACGCTCCTTCGCAAGCTTATAATGTTAAAAACATAATACATGGGGATGGTCGAGATAAATGTGGATTTTGTAAAACATGGTGGAAACCCACGTGCGACCCATTTGTGTCTTATTATTGTTAAACTACATTTCGCGCGAAGCAGAATTAATTTTAGTACCCCAAACACATACCTAGTTCAAAACAGAAGTTGGACAGCAACATTTAGCACAGTTCAATAAAAAAACAACTAAAATCGCACAATTAGCACACAGAAAAAATACACGGTACTTCTGTACTACTCTGCGGTCAAGAAAAAAGTGCCCTCCAAAAAAAAACATGGCCGTTCATCCCCTGTCGACTTTCACCCACGCCCCCAAGCGGTCGCCGACGGTACCAAACGCCGGTAATTCTATAGCTTTCATTGGCGGTTAGTTTTGAATTCAAAAGCGGTTATCTCAATACTATTCTTATTTGCTCGTTTTCTCCTTTATTCCTCTCCATGTTCGTTTTCCCTTTTCTGCTCTGTCGTCTTTTTCTTACGCTCTTATTCAAAAATTTGCTGTATGTAACTTCCCGTTTTCTTCATCCCACCTAAAACCTTTTCCCTCTATCCATATCTTTTTATAACCCACTTTCACCCGCAGTCCTTTTTCTCGCTCTTCTTTGGCTAGCGTTCTTAATTTCTTCTGTGTGTCTCTCTCCTTCTTTGTCAGATCATCTTCTATGTACACTCTCTTTCCTTTTTTTTCTCTTAGTTTCCTCTTATTTTCCATAACTTTCCGTTTTTCCCCCAGCTCTCAAGTTCTGCCACAATCATTTTTCCTCCATTTATTTTATACATCTCTTTCACCCTTACTTCAACCTCTAATTCTGCCTTCATCCATTTTTCCAGTTTCTTCTCGTTCTCACATTCCTCTTCATCCAGTCCCGTTACGACAATATTCTTTTTTCTCACTCTTTTTTCCTGCTCTTCCATTTTCTCCTCCAATTTTGTCATTTTTTCTTTTAATTCCATCTTTTCTCTTTCCCATTTTTCTTCCTTTTCACGCATCATACTTTTCAGTTGTTCCAATTCCCGGCTCATCTTCCGATTCTCTTCCTTTATCTCCCCTACATCCTCCATAATTTTTTCCAACATCTTTTTCATTTCCTCATCCATTGCCTTTTTAACAGGTGATCTTTCCACTTTTTTACTTTTCCGAAATGGGTTAATCCTCTCTTCTGATTCTCGTCCTTCTTCTCTTTTCCTTTTGTGATCTTCGTCTCTCTCGCTTTCACTATCACTTTTTTTCATTCTACCTCGTTTTTACTTGCCGCTTATCTTCGCGCGCGCCGTAAAACAGGTCCGCTCGCTTCGACTGCTCGAATCGGACTCTTGATTCCATCCTGTATATCTGAAGAAAAGTTGCAAACATTATTTTTTGTAAAATCATTTAAATCCACCTTAAAGCTTTGAAAAAATAAATGACATGATTCGTTCTCAAAAAAGGTAGAAGTTATAGAAATAGTCTGCCTGTGCTTGATTAAATATAAAAACATAACCTCACAAAATATTATAGGATGTCGAAAATTAATTATTTTTGGAATTCATCCAACTATAACAAGATATGTATGTGAAGTACAAAACAAAACAAAAAGTATACCTACTGTAATGATCTGAATACATTACTTTTTCCGCCAAATATTCGAACCTGCGCAAAACGGTAACAAATGTGGTCGTGATCGTCATCGAAGCGGAGGAGCCCTACGTTGTGTTTTTCTTTTGGCGGAAAAGGATCGGAATGCAAACGATGAGGGTTCCAGTTGGAAGAGTGCCGCAAATAAAACACACATGTGAGGGACCCAAAATACCTTTTATTAAAATGCCCGTAATAACTTCGATTAAAAAAAAATGAAACGAATGCAAAAGGACAAAAATTAAGTTTAGCGGAGTACAAGAAATTAACTAGTTGAGTACATTACAAAGATAAACGACAAGATGAATTCAGCAACATTTAAAACAACAGAAAACGGGTACATGCAGAAAAACAATGACAGGTTAAAGTTTGCAAAACAAGTAAACAAATTATAATGTAGTTATTACAGACAGGGACGGATGAAAAACCCTCTTCAAAAACCGTATCCCAGGTATTACTCATATTTTACAATTCGATTAATGGCCAAAACAATGTTTAATTTGGAGCTACGCGGTCAAGGTACGCCAACGGGAGCTAAGAGCTGGAGGTAACAAACTTTCGGCTGCGAGGGGACTCAGAAAAATAATCCGAATCATCTTGAAAGCAAGCGACATTTAGGTACATAGGTACTCGGGGTATCGCGTGTCGGACTGCTATTTACCGACCAATTCCGAGTGATATAAGCGTTCGGGGTTGTACGATGAGCTTCTCAGAGTTGCGTAGAGCAGAACTTGTTCCACCTTCCCCAACCAACCGTTTACCGACAAACTTCCGAGGTCCCTATAACTGCGACGGGGGCTTCACGTGAACTTCTCAAGTCGCATACAGCAGAACTTGTTCCGCCTCCGTTATACGGTCCTACACAACCGTCGCCCCCACGGAAATTTGACTAAACAACCCCCCGACCTCCTGAATGTCACCTAGCCCCCATGTGATCGTACTTACAACATTTTAACTTTAACTTTTCCGCAATCTAGCAACAACACAAAGAAAAACCAGAGTTTAATTCAATCGAACAAAGAGTAACATTAACGATGAGAAAATTCAGCAAAACAAATCGCCACATTTAACAATGATAAAATAAGCAAAACAAAACGCAACATTAAACAATGAGCAAATAAATGAGAACAAAGCGCAAAGTTAAATAACGATAAAATAAAACGCTTTAAATGGCATAAATATCGGTAGGCAACATAAATAACAAAATAACGAATACAATAATCGCTGGCTGGTCGAATGCCGTTAGAAAATGTTAGTCAAAGCAAAACAAAATGGACGCCCGCGGCTACTAATTTTTGAAATTACCAGATTATTAAAGAAAATGAACCTCCCGGGAAAAACGGTATAACGCTTAAAATTAACAAATGGGCGCTTCTCGAAAGAAACAGCATGCAACAAAATGATATTTACAACATACCCTTACCACGTGGTCCTGGTCCCAAAAAAAAAAACAAAAAGACAACGAACGTGGGACAAATTACCCGGGGTGAATTAAAACGTCGGGTTCTTCACGGAGACCCTAAATATCTACTCGGGACGGTAGTGTAATTGATTCAGATTTAACTTACAAATTTTGGAATATGGCTCGCTCTTTGCACGGTGTGTTCGTTTCGAAAAACCAAACAAAAGTGATCTATATGTATATACCCCCCTTCAACCACGCGCGCGAGAGACCGCTTCACCCCCGCTATATTTCCGCTCTCCGCGTTGCCAACTCCCCAAGATTACCCACCGCATCCCTTAGTTCCTAGTCTAGCCGCTAGTACCTTATAAGGTACTATATCTTTAGAAGGTAGCGCCATTCCGCTCCACAATTTTTCGCCTCGAAATTAAAAGAGAGGACATTATCTATAAATCCCGTGAGTGTGACAAAGATAGAAGTATACACAATTTTAAGGGATGTTTGTATCCTGTCAAACAGATTAACTTAACATTGCTCGAAATTAAAAGAGAGGGAGATATATCTCTGCACCGTTGGCGATACCTTTGTGATATAGTACCTTAGTACCTTAACATTTGGTGCGCTCTCGTGGTGGTACCGGGAATTAAAAATTTTTAATTTTAAACTGGGTCACTACAATACTGTTATTGAATTTGATATTTATTGTTTACTATAATGACTGGTTAATTAACCAGTAAAAAATCCGGTAAATTTAGCTAAAAATATAATTGACCGTTAAATTTACAACACTAATTTTCAAGGACATTAAAAATGACAGGCGCTGGTGGGTATAGCCAATAGATATCATTAAATTTTCCAAATTTAGTAAAATTTTATATTTGCAAACCTAAATCAACAGGTCGTGATTCTTTGATTAAAAAATAGACTATAGTTGTGTGTCTGTGGTTGAATGGTTACGCAATAACAATAGCAATTAATGGTGGATTAATGAATGACTACTGACAGATTCTGCCAATGACAGTTGGGTCAGCGTCAGCGTGGTTTGTGTTCTGTGGTCAGCGTGTGTTCTGTGGTCAGCGGCATACAACCAACACCACCGAAAATCAAGGCCTGATGACGTGAAGTATGAGTCATCACGAGTAGTCATGATGTCGTTTAGCGCATATAGGCAAGGCAGACTGAGCGGGTTAGTTCAAATCATCGAACAAACGCCAAACTTGAAAAATAGTTTATTACTTCATATATTGATTAAACATAATAACAATTAAGGTGTTGACCGAAAAAGGGCCCATAAGCAAAATTATGGTCAAGAATAAAAGAACGCATCACTTGTATTTTAGGCTAGTGTTAAGAACGGTGTTTGCAACAAATTTTTATTGAGATAGTCCATACATTAAGTAGGTTTGACTCTTTTACATTGAGGCATATTTTTTCTTACAATAACATCATTTTTGTTTCGAACATAATTATTTAAAAGAGTATTTACACTACAACTTACTATATGCTTAAATATTAGAGTTTTATTATGTTTAGAACATTGATGTCCAAGAAAAATATCCTGATTTTCCAAAATGGGTAAACCCAGCTTTGCTATTACGTTCTTATGCTGGTTTAAAGCCAAAAAATCTTTTTCATATTCCCCCGATATTAATTTTGTTACAATAATATAAATTATTGAAAAGCAGCGTACTACATCGTAACTGGGATATTGTAAACCCCCTCTATTTTTGGCAGTAATGAAAGACGTTGGTATTTCATTACTTTCCTCAAAAACAAGATCATCTTTCTTAGAAACGAAAAACGTTTCACAGTACTGACATTTTATTTTTTTATTGCATGCAAATGAACAATAACCAGCTATGAACGTTATTATTGGCCACATATGTATGGATTCAATATCATCATCATCAACTGTTATTTCAACAATTTTTGGCGGCAAATCAAAATCAATGTCGTAGTCGAGGACATCAGAGTCTGGAATATTTAGTACATCAGCAATTATTTCTTTCAACTTTCCAGGGTCTAAATTTATGGAACCGTAAATCGAAGACTTTAAAATTAAAGGCAACACGCTCTGCATTCGGAGTTTTGCTTCTGATTCAAATATTTGCCTCAGAGACACATGATATTGAGCTCCTGCCAACTGCCTGTATTTTCCAAAGCGGTCTTCCAAATTGTCGGTCTGAATTTTACCCGGAAGAAAATAAGCATTTCCCTTTTCTCTAATCCAATAATCAGAAAATTTTATTAAACCCTCTGTGGTAAATTTGAGAGCGCAGAAGGTTTCTGACGTTAATTTACCACGATTTTTAGCAGGCAATATTAAACTATTCCAACTCTGCAACCAACTTAAAAAAGTGTTCAAAAATTCTAAAATATTGTGTGAGTCAGCAGTAATCGGTTCTTGAAAAGGATTCCGGAGCCTTACGCCTTTAAATGGGGTTTTAACATTTACAATATCCCACCATTTACATATAATTTCTATAAAAGCACTTGTATCCTTCCAAGATGTAAAATTTTTTTTTGGCCCTAATTCTGATAATGCCGCCACATTATTAGAGTTAAAAACTTTCAACGCTAATTTGACATTTTGTCGCTCGATGGATGTTGGATAGAGTGCTTTAAGGGTTAAACCAAATCCATATTTTATGAGGCTGTTTTTTTCAAGTGCATGCATCTCTTTCAGAGCACTAAAAGATGCAATTAATTGTTGAGTGTGATCTGCAAAATCAGGACAAATCATTTCTTGATTTTTCTCATTGATCCAATTATTTCTTATGCACTTAATAATGTGAACTGAATCAAACCAAAAAAACATGGGTTTAGTGCTGTCGTTTGGATGCGGATATACATTTATAAGTTGAGGAGGATCAGAAAACAAAGACATACATTTCCTGTTTATAGAATGATTATCAGTTACTACTCCCATCACTTCAAAGCCAATATTTTCTAAACCTATGATAATTGCTTTCAAAAATGAATGTAAAATGTTTGCATTAATTTTTCTTACAGGTAAAATGTGGACAACGTCTTTATATAGAGATTTCAGACTATTAATCATAAAGACAAATGCGCTTGAAGCATTTTCTGTACCATCAAAAGCAGCTCCAACAATTTCGCCCCCTTTATAGTCTAAGTCAGGTTTTAGATGAACTTCATCCATAAGCAAAATTACACTTTTATCTTCTGCATTCAAAATATTAAATTTGGAAGTGATATATCGCAACAAATTGTTTTGTTCAATAACAGGATTAGTTTGCAAAGTGTTTGTATATGACTTGATAACAGAACGACAAGGAAGTCGCAAGTAATCAGAATTTCTAAAAAAATTATATGCATGAGGAGAAATTGAGCGAAATAAACTACAAAACACTAAAAAATCCGCTGAATAACGCGTTTGATTTTTGCATATGTTTAGAAAAGAAATTTGCTGCTTAAAAAAGTTAATATTGCTTTCATCATGTGGTAAATGTTCTCTCAATAGATCTAAGTACGTCAAAATCATTAAAATTAGTTCCTGCGCTGAGCTTTTCTGACTAAATTCTTTGTTGAAAAATTGTTCATGACAACTTTCAATTAAATTATCAATTTCATTTAAATTATTTACCTTCTTGGGAATGCTTTTTCCACGAACAAACTTAATTTGTACATTATTGTGGTAAACAAGAACATTCAAATCGCTGGTTATTTTTACACAACATACTATTGTAGGATTAGGATCATCTTTAAGTAAAAGTATAACAGTACATGACTCTTTTACAATTACCGACCAACCTAATTTGACCGCATGATTTTTCAGCTTCATTTTTAATTCATTAAAACATTGGAAAGATTTCGCTTGCTCATAATTTATATGTGTTTCCAAGCTTGCAGCAATAGCATTGCTGAGATTTTCAGAATCTAAACGAGCCCTTTTCGTACTGGGAGCCTCTCTTCGAGGCGGGTCGTTCTGCACAGCCGATGATGATGGGCTATTGAGGACGTGAACAGGCACAGCACCTAAAGATTTTTTTATTTAAACTAAATACTTATATAACACTAAAAAAATACCAGGTGCAGGTCGAGGATATTTAAGGGGAGCCTTCAAAATCGTTCCTGTTTTTTCGTCATGCATGGTTGTGAACCGAAGAATGTCCTGCTCATGAAAATGCAGTTCACACACCTGTAAGTGTGTATTTAACTCACGATATGTTACACAAAAAAATTTGTTCTTACCTTTGAAGATGCAGTTGGGACAAAACTTTTACCATTTTCTCCTTGCCTTTTAATCGCTTGCACCCATCGGGCCTTCAGGTCTTTGTCTTTTGGAAAATTAAAGAGGCTAACTTTAGGGCCGCCAGGGTAATTTCCCCTACAGTTGGGCGCACAACACCGAAACGGCATGATATATGAAGATATAAATCACATATAAGTGAAGATGAACTTTATTAAATCACCGCTTGGGTTTAAAATCACCACGAGATCACCGTTTTGCTCATTTGCTTTGCCAGCTTTACTCAATGTTCTGCGCACGCTGTTATGACTACTTGTGCTGACGTCACAGACTGCCTTCTTTTTCGCCATCTGGCCTTATTTCTCGGTGGTGTTGATACAACGTGATGATAACAAACAGTGACAACTTTAAAAAAAAATCTTGACAAAGCTAATTTCACATTACTGTCGATGAGAACGGTAAATATATCCAAAAAAATATATAAACAACGATATAAAGCTTAAGAGTTAACTACTAACGACCATCTCCAATAAAATAAATACAACTGCAAATTATAACCTAACCCAACTTTCATAACCCTCCAAAAGTATTTTTTTAGGTTTCACTAGCGTTTCAGGTTAAGATGCTCAAGAAAGTTTTATTATTAAAGTTAAAATACGTTTTTTCTACAACGTTGATGTTGTTGTTTCTCATTATAAACACAAAAAGTGGACGTAAGTAATCAAATCCACGTAAATTAATTTTTACTTTTGATTTGTATTTAATAGCAAATAATTTGCATGTACATGATGGTGCAACAACGGCAGAAATCATTGCTGGTGATATCTTTTTTGAAATAATTGATCCCATAGAATTAGAATATACTTATCGTATCAGACCTGCCAAAGATTTTGGAGCACCTTTTGTAAGTCATAGATCACAGCAGTAATAAATCGTTTAATAGTTATTACTTTTAGAATGAGTCATTTTACATAAAAAATGTTCCACTTGTGCCTATTCAACCAAAGTTTGGTTGTACAACACCAGATAATATTGATAATATTGAAGGAAATGTGGCATTGATTGAGAGAGGGTGAGTTCACACTATTTTTATAAAGTAAGACTTTTAAATGACAAACTATCATTTTTTTTATTTTACATCCACTTATAGGGAGTGTTCATTTAAAACAAAAGCAGTAGTTGCAGAAAAAGCTGGAGCACAAGCTGTTATTATCACAGATATTTCTAAACCAACTGAGGAATATTTTATTGAAATGATTGATGATGATTCATCTGTTGAGGTTAATATTCCTGCTGCTTTCCTGATGGGTAAAAATGGTATTATGATAACACAAACTTTACAACGATTAAAAAGAAGCTATGCTATAATCAATTTACCAGTTAATTTAACATTTACACCAGTACATCAAATGAACCAACCACCCTGGTTAGGCTGGTAACACAATTTGTTATAATTATTGAACATTTTTTACAATTATGTTCCTTTATGCAGAATGATTTTAGCTAGTTGATGTTTTATATTTATTTATAATAAATAAACTACCAAAAATCACTCTGTATGATAAATTTTAAACGTAATCAGGGTAAGGTTCCTCAAAAGTAGCTAGTATTATAAAATACTGTTATTCTGTACTTATCATGAAGTGAGGTCATTGTTATTTAATTTTATTACAAGTTGTATATATGTATTTTAAATAATCTTGACACATAAAAAGGCCGTTGTTTTGTTTTATTTATTATGTACTGGTGTAAGTTTAAGTAAATCATTTAAAATATTTTGTAAGGTTGACCAAATCATTATGGCCTTTCTCCATATGGAAAGTATGTACATTTCATTTCAACATAATGGCTACACTTGTGCCATACCTACATAGCAGATGAAATTTGCTCATCTCTAGTCAACTTATTAGCAATCATTTTTGTAAAATTTTACCGTTACTGTTCATCTTGTATCATCAGTAGTATTTATTAAATAAACTACATTAAAATCTTTGTTGTGCGTTTTCTTCCAGTTTAAGTGTGGGGAGTTTTAATATAAGATTTCTCAATAAAAGTCAAGCCTTCAGAGTTTTATTTGAAACAGGCCAAATATCCAGTAATGGTCAAATAAATATGGGACAATTGGTGCAACTTAACTCTCAATTTCACTTGTGCTTATAAATTTGGGATAACTTTTTTTGGTCTTTAAATGCGACTTCAAGCAGTTAACATTTTATTAAAAAAAATATTTTGGCTAAAATTAACAACTTCATTACTTTTTTGCGGTAAAATTGCTTTGGAAAATATAATCACTTGTCAACTTTGACAAATAAATGAAATCTGCAATTTTTTTAGCAGCAAAAAATTCATGGAAAGAAATATTGTTGGATGTTCGGCCGACATTACCCTCGAAAAATAAAATTGTCCCAGATTTATCTGAACATGACTGTACACTCCACTTGATATTTTAAATATTATTGAAGATTTGAAACAGACCTGACCATAACCTATGTAAAAGGTAATAACAATACAAAGAAATTAACGGAAATCCTGCATTTTATTACATACAAGTATAAAATATAAATTACGACCTAGGTCTTTCTTTCTTTTCCTTATACAAAGCTAGCAGGGATACATTGGCCACTTTGACAACCTGAAAACAAAGAATAGTGGGTTTTATTGACTTTTGCATTTTTACAAGACAAACCTTAAATCTGACCCCAGGAATATCACCTACAGCGTGACCTTTACGACCAAAACCCGCCACCAAAACTTCATCATTTTCCTCAATGTGATTTAAACAACCATCCCTAGGGACGAATGCTGTGATCTTCTTACCATTCTTAATTAACTGTACCCTCACACATTTACGGATAGCAGAATTAGGCTGTTTGGCTTCAACACCCCTGCAAAGTAACAATGTAAAATTAGTCAATTTCTATACAGTTAATTATTACGTTAAAATCCAGATTTAAATATACCCTGTCCACAAACTCAACAACACCGTAATTCATATCGAAAATACACGCGACAATGTTGAATTTTGATTTAGTTGATTAAATTTTTTGATTCTTCCACACCGTATTAAAGCAATTTTTAATGTTTGTTAATGCGTCATTTTGACAAAATGAAACTGTGGTTTCCGTTGTGCCAACTTGTATCGTCTTCAGTTAAGGTGGGTCTATCGATATTTTGAAACGACTTTTTAAACACTAGTTAACATTTTGGGTCTCATTACTAGGGGATTATTTACCTACCCTGTAACAAAAACTCTCGATGGTACCTGGGGATTAGTGAGGATCGGTTACTCACCACTTTTACGACAATCTTTGTTAGCGGGCAATAAACCACTGAAGGAAGCAAAAGGTCGTTTTAAAATATCGATAGACGCACTTTACTACAAAGGAATACAGAAGTCAACAGGTGGTGAGGAACGGCAAAGTCCCCCGCTCCAATTTACTACGCAAGCGTCCAAACTTTTAAGGCGCATATACAAAATCACGCAAGCGCAGTAATTCAAACAATGTCGATTTTGAATAATCCAACACTGGAGGCTCGGTTAAAAAAACATCCCATGCCCTGGTCATAAATTCTTTGCTTGTTAACAATTCTGTCATGTGAATCTTGCCCTTATAAAATTCTGAGCTTACAAAGGTATTTTTTTTGCTGAGACAAGCTTGTATTACACATAAATGTTAGGAAACTCACTTAGGCCCGGTTTCCGGAAACAATTTTATTGGGCCAGTTAAGTTAACTTTCTAGCGTTTCTCTAGTAACGCTTGATTTAACCGGCCGTTAAGTTATCGGGCCATTCCAGAAACCGGGCATAAGTTTTGTTAATCACATCCTTCGTAAAATGGATAATAAATTAACCACCTGCAGATATTAAACTGAAATTTTTGTCAAATAAAATTGTGAAATAATGGCATTTACAAGGTATTAGTTGAAACCAACTGTATAAATGATTCTAGCCTTCCAAAAAGAAAAAAACAACTGAAAAAGTTATTCATTTTGACTGATTAATTGTCCTGAAAATTTTACTTTTTATAATGTATTCCAACTTAAAAAAAAACGATGCTTGGCCATGACAATCGTGACAGATTTCATCCTGTATATCTGAAGAAAAGTTTGGTTAGGAATTTTGAAAATTTTGAAGGCACAATGTTGGCATACTTGTGTTCCGCTTTTTTACGAATCGACTAGAGAACCAGAGTGTGTCCGAATTGTCGAAGTTGTACTGTACACAGTTTCAAATTTAATCGAATACAAATTCATTGTTCTCACATTGAAGATGTCCATCTCGTTTAAAATGTGTGTAGCACTTTAACACACTACGTTTTGTCTCAAAAGACACAACTTTTGGCATTATGCATTAGTAAACCCTTTAAATTATTACTTTGTGTTGTTTAATTTAAAATAAATTAGAAAAACGTCAAAATGACATTTATTGATGACTTTATTTATTTTTTGTTTTAGAATCATCTTGCAACATAGGATTTCAAATTTAGTTAAAAAAGGTTTACAACCAACATGAAATGAATTATAACTACTACTTTCCTCAGTACTGCCAATTTAACAAAATTAAAGCATGGCACCCTATTGTTTTTTTAAAGATGGAATAGATTATATGTAAATATGAATAAAAACATTTGCTTCAATAAACATCATAAGTAAGGTTATGTTCGTTTTTTTTAATAACTACTCATTCTACCAATCACTCTTTTAAGTATCTTTTCTCGATTCATATTCATCGCATACAATATGATCAACAAAAAAAAAGAGACTATGGGTAGCTACAGAAAACAAACCTTCTGCAAACAGGTGGTGTAACTTACTAAACTATCTCGTATCAACATTCAACATTCATGTGAAGTTTATTTAGACAATGATTTTCACCCAAGAATAAAGTCCTCGTCTAGAAATAGTCAATTTTGACTTAAATTGTAAATCATTTTACAACAGGACAGCAAACCGTCTTATAACTACCATAATACCCTCTAACTTTATTGCCCCTTTGTTGTGCAGTGCCGACTCAAGGAAGAGCAAACATCAGGTAAAGTAACAGCCCCTATTTATTTATGGTAGTTATAAGACGATTTTCTCTACTATTGTAAAATGATTTACAATTTAAGTCAAAATTGACTATTTTTCGACGAGGACTTTACAAAATACTGATCATGGAAATCTATTTTCTACCTGGGAACTAAAAAAATGGTAAGTAGGTTTATCAAGCACCAGCCTTGTTTGATAGAATTTTAACAAAAGCTCTCTTCATTGTAGCTGTTAATATGGTTCAGCTGTGCAGCACATTTTCAGAAATTTTAATTCCCCATAGCTTTTTTGTTGATCATATTGCATAGTAATACTTTTATAAAAAGTTCCATACTGATCTGTTTTTTTTTTTAACATTAGTGTATTTTCATGAACAGGTTAGGTAAATAATAAAAAATGTTAATCATATAATTTGATGATTATATCAACACCCCGCACAGAATTTTCCTGTGATTGAATTAAACATACCCATTCACAAGCAAAATCCTGCGCAGGGAATTGACTTTTCTAATAGAATGTGGTACACATATCAGAGCGTAGAGCAAATTGAATTAGCTCCCCAATGGTTCAGAGTACCAACATAATATAGCACTAAATACATAAACTGAGGTACAAGTTACATACATCAGTGATCTCACAGTGCACTTTTAATTTAAATGAAGTTACAAACTCACACTTTCTCAAGAACAATTCCTTTGGCGTGTGAAGCGCCTCCAAAGGGATTTGCCTTCCAACGAGTTCCCAAGTGGGCCTTTTTGTAATCCTTATCGGCCCATCGCTGTTCACGCCGGTGATTAACATGCTTTCTGGCTGTTCTCAATCCGCGGGGCTTACCTAGAGAATATTTCACAAAGCAATTAGCAAAAAAATATGATAACATACAGAAAATATACAATATTGAATTGATAATCATCCAAAAAAATGTCAATGTTGTGAAGATTTAGGTACGAGATGATGTGGATTTTTTTAAGACTGCAATTTCTAAAATGCTTTCAATCAATATTTTATTGTGTACAATGATGGAAAGTTTATTGTGATTAATAACATTTGATGACATAAACTACAATGCAATGAAATCATTTAGATCTTTGTATAAGAATTCTTTAAAAACGCTATAAAATAATTTATTTACCCTAATGTGTAACACTCACCCATGTTGACGGCTGCAAAACTTCAGCGAAAGAGAGGTAGGAACTAGTTATACCAACTTGACAGCATGTAATGAATAAAAATGGATGTCATATTGAAGAAACACCCTCTCTCGTTGCCAATAGTTCAAATTTCACTAAATTCACTTACCGTTGTTGACAAATAATTTTCCAATTTTAATGTTTTGTAAAAACCTCTTTACATTTTCGAACCGAATTTGCGTAATGGAATTATTAATTAACTTAATAATCTCAAGTCAACTATGAAAATATCTTTGGCCAAAAAGTTTTAGGGTATTTCGTGCAGTAGGTTGGTACAATAATGAAATTGATCGGATTTTTGTGATAGAAAAAGATAAACAATTTTTGACAGTTCGAAGCGCACTTTTTGTATATTTTTTTAAGCAAGCTATCGAGTTCTTGGCTGTATAGCTTTTTTTGTACTTCTATTCTGGACCAAGTTAAAATGTTTGCGTGTTTTGCGTTTTTGCTCCGTATTTTTTAACAATCAAGGTAATTATCAAGACCTTCTCCGTATTATAATTCAATTATTCGTTTGTTTATTTTGCGAGTTTTGACAGTAGCAAAAATAACACAGTTCGTAAACAAAAGCGCATTTTCGGCTTTATTATTAGAAAAATGATTTCTCAATGTTTGTTCAATTCTAGATTCGGAGCTGATCATGGAAAATGCTCAAGAAAGGGATTTTCACAGAAGTTTGGAGCCTGACGTGATCATTAATCATGAGCCCAGTGAAGATGAAGATGTGAGTCGATTTGATACCCAATAAACATCTTTCAAAGACTAAAACCATTAAATAATTCTTTCATTTATATTATTAAAGCAAGCATGAATTTCCAAAACTAATCGGTGGGTGTTTCTAGTTTCCATAATTATACCAAACATTGAAACTTTAATTACATAAACAATATCACTTTTATGTAGGTATATCACATTATAAAATAATGAATAATGTATCCCTTTCTTGTGATAGATCGATTAGACATTTCATTGTGTTCAAACATCCGATGTTCGCATTAAATAACATCTAACTTGTTGCCTATTTTAAAAGTATTTGGAAATTTTGTCATTATTTGACATATTTTTAATATTACTACAATAGTAAAAATAGTGGTTGGTATGGTGGAAAAAAAAAACTATCCTGTGTGCACGTACTCAATTTTATCACTAAAATGAATGAAAAGTGGTTAAGATACTTGAACAGATAAGTTCCTCCAGTCTTACATTTTTGTTAGAATTAGAAATGAAATTTACTTGGTTTGGAACAAAGCATACAAATATGTTTAAAGTTTAATTTAGATCTTGGTTCAGGTAAAACATCTGAGACACTGAATTATCTTACTTTCAATTGTTTTTATTTGATTTAAAAGTTTTTACTTAATCTATTGAAAATGTTAATATTTAGGAAACATTATCAGTTATTAAAACATTAGTGTTTTTTTTAATCATTCTGGATGCATATTTTAATCTTGACTAAAAAATATGAATTTAATCAATTAATAAATAATTGAATTAAAAAATAATAGGGCTCCTGTACTGGGATCTGAAGTTCTGTTGTTGTTATTTTGCTATTGCGATTGTTCATCATTTTTCAAAGTGTAAATTACACTGCTCAGAGTTAATTAAGGTAGACAAAGTTGAAAAGCTGAACACTGTTATGATTTGCGATATTTAAAAAAAAAAATCGTTCATTATCTAGAAGCCCTATGTTGTTAGACAACCAATTAATCTCGTCTTTTTTTTTGTAGTGTAGGTATAGTATGTATTGTAGGCGGCAAATTTTCACAGCACCTTACGGTGTTGGAAACATTTATGACCCTCTAGATATACACGCAAAATTAACGCATAATTTAGAAAATTAATCGTAATCCTTTTTACAAATTTTTTCACTGCCAATTGGAAACCAAAAATGTTCATTCGCATTATCTTAAGGTTTTTATCTGATGCTCATTAAAAACCATTTTTCATAGTGCATCATTTAAAATGTAAATTTAGAGGCTTTTTTAAAGTTATCCATGAATCCGAAGTCGTATGTCGTTACTTGAACTCCACGCTCCAATAAATACAGTTTGAAACACAGGTTAGACCTCGACATATCAATCGCAAAAGACATACGGATTCAAATCCATGGATGACTCGATTACAAATTAATTTGATCGCTCGATATTTTAATTTAATGTCCGACTGTATTGTTATACCTTAATAACTATAATTAATTCTTCATTATTTCATGATACACTTTTATGTATATTTTTTTAGGAAAATTGCTCCAAAAGTAAGGAACCTTATCCATCCACTAACAACGGCCACGGTGTCCTGTCAAAATCCGTAGAACCAGACATATCCATAATCCCTATAAGCAGGAAACCCCAAATAAAAATAAGACTTTTCAAAAAGGAATATTCACCTTCCAAGGACGACACGAAAGTACAAAGCATCTCTCGATCTCCACGCCAAACTGTAAGACTGGTATCAAAAGACGAAGCGGAACGTGTAGGAGACACTTACGCCCGGCGCAAATCTCTCCCTCTCGAAAAATGTCCAATTTGCAAGAAATTCTTCCGTCGAATGAAAACTCACCTACTGAAGCATGAACAAGCCAATCGCAACCCGAGTGATCCTCTTACGTGTACATTTTGCATGAAAGGTTTCAATACCCAGAGCAACCTCCTCATTCACATGAGGACTCACACAGGAGACAAACCTTACATTTGCGAAGTTTGTCACAAAGGGTTTGCCCAATCTTGCAATCTTGTAAACCATGTGAGGATCCACACGGGCGAAAGGCCGTTCAAATGTCCCCACTGCGAAAGGGCGTTCACACAATCAGGTAATCTTAATAATCACATAAGACTTCACACAGATGAAAAACCATTCAAGTGTCATTTTTGCGATAAAGCGTTTGTCCAATCCGGAAATCTCAATTCTCATATTAGAAACAATCATAAATTTGTTGACGATGTGGGGCTTGAAGTTATTGAGAGAGTAGATGGGTTCAAGTGCTAGTTTAGGTGGTTCAAAGATGATGACTTGATTAAAGTTATAAGGCAATAATGCTGAAGCTAATGTATTACCTGATCCATAACACCAGAATTGAAATCAATTTTATACAGGGTGTTTCAATTTAAATATTCCGATACGCATAAGGTTTTACGTACGTTTTTCTAAAATTAAAAAAAAAACAGATTATCCAAGTACCTCAGCTTATTACAGAAGCAAATTCTTAACGACGCGGTTATGTCTTCTGGGTATTATTCTAGATCTACTAATGTTTAAGGGAATATTTCGAATGATTTAAAAAAGTTACGTCATATTTGTTGTCCCATGGCAAAATCTTTGGATTTAGAAGTTTTATAGTCTATTGTAAATAAATTTTGAGTCCTAACAATTACATTTTATTATAATGTGTAAATGTGAAAATTTTAATAACAAATTTTTATTGTCAGCCAACGAAAGTACGATTTATAAAGAAGAACGTTACTAGTATTCTGCAAAATTCTCTGGCGTGGAGGACAACGTATAGGCCTTGCCAAACCCAAATAACCACCACTTGTTGAATTATGTTGGAGAAAACAAAATTAAACTAAGTGTATAATGGCAGTTTTGATATTACTAGGATGCTAGACCAATTAATCTAAGTATACAACGTTACCGGTTGATTTTCTGGGTAGAATGCAGTGTTGGTATACTCCGTACGGTGATAGATTGCACGTTTTTAAATTCTAGTTCTAAAACATAAAACAGTGAAAAATACTAAACTCTCCGTCTCAATTGTTTCACGTTATGTAAAAAACTGTTGTAGCCCTGCAGATTAATTCCCGCCACACTAGTCTCTGTGTCTGTCTTCTGTCAAAAAACGTGCAATCTATCGGAGTACGGAGTATAGTTATTTGGTCTTGGGAAAGACTATAAGGGGTGTTTTTTTTTAACACCACCGGATTACAACTCTGATCAGCTGTTTAAATATAACCTCACTTTTTGCCTGTTTTTAATCTGCAGTTTGAAAAATCAGTGTTTTTAAGACGAGTGGTTCATTCACAATCGACTCTTCGACGCCAGATTTAAAAACACCTTTATAGGGATACGTTTTTTCGTATTCAGGTGTAAGAATCTCTAACATCAATATTTTGAATCAATTTGAAATTGTTTCAACACGATTCCACAACAGGCGACAACGTACTGTTCAGCAGTATCATTCAAATGAATAATAAAAACAATAATCGATTGGTTTATTTCTAATGACTTGTTTTATTTTTAAGAGACGAAATGGCTGTAAATATTTTATAAGGTGCAATGTATATGTTTACCATTGGCATGTAAAATGTACGCCATAAATATTAGCCAAATGGTTGCACAAAGGGGTTTTGCAATAAATTTTATTTTATCCTTTAGAAATTACATTCATTAAGTATTTATTGTGTTATTTTATCTATTTTTATTTACTTACATTTATGATTTTGTTGAAAAGCGCTGTTAATTTAAATTATAAGATCTTTAAAATTTTAAATTCTAGTCAAAATAAAGCGGCCATATTTAGTTTAGAATAAAAATTTTTACTAAACCCGTAATTAAGAGTGTTTAATAAGAAACATAAATGGAATTGAATTAAAACACCCTGTACATTATGTTGTTAGGTGCTATCTATTTTTGAAAATATTGCTTCCATAGATTTTAGTTGCCATCTTGCAACTCAATGAAAATAAAAAAAAGCAACTATCGTCGGATTGGTAGTATAAAATAGGTTTTGTTTTTCGTTTGTCGCAAAATTTAGTCAAGTCACTATCATACTTAATACTCATTGCTTTCACGATATTCGTATTTTTGTAGGTACTCTATATTATATATCAGTTTTTTATACTATATATATACTTACACAATATACTTACGAGACTTAGTTTTACAACAAAGTCTGTAAACTGTCGGATTGTTTTTAGTAATTTTAAAAGACTAATTGGAAGAGACTGCGTAAGTTTTGCATAGTTTGTCGCTATTCACCACAATTTTACCGAATATGGTTCAGATCAAAAATGAAACAAATATTTATCTCAGTGAGAAACGTACGGCAGAACCATCCCTGTCGTGTTGTCGTGGTCTTATTTAACGGTAAAGGAATCGCCTGTAGAATATGGCACCAATTTACGCTTAAGACTAGCGCAAACTATGCATTTTTTAGACTTTATACTGTGCAATAACGCTAAAGATGTTAAATTGGCCAAATTATTGATCTCTAAAAATGTATTTATTTATCATTCACATCATCCATTCAGAATTCATTGAACTTCCAACTCACCTTATTCAATATATTTGTAGATTTTCCAGGATTAAACGTTATGTTTTTTCTATATCGTCCCAGGTGTTCTTCGATATGTTCCTTATACTGTCATTAATAAAAATTTGTACTGAATTTTGCATGTCACTATGTAGTTTTATATTTAAAACAAATATACGATAAGTAACACTACGTTATTTTTTTAACACAAACTTTATTAAATTTCGGAATTCCACATTAACAAAAACTACAAATTTATTTAACTATGTTGTGGTGACCTTAATTTGTATTTGTCTAAGTAAGACATTGTCTGGTATATTTAGTTGAACCAATTGTTGTAAATAAGCTCTGAATATCAAACAGCTGGATTTTCATTGGAGAAATATACAGATAGAGATACACAAATGAACTTTCATTGTATCACTTCTCGTTATCAACTAGAAGAAGCTGGCAGTCTTGACAAATTTTTAGAAAGAAGCAGTACATTGAAGAATATTACAAAAAATGTCACAAAGAAGAATCTTTATTCTTTGAGACAGGCTTGTGTTGTGTTTATGAAGAATCAAGTTTGTAGCACCACAGAGGGAAGACAGTTTTCAACCTTGAGAATTAACTAAACAATTCGTTACTTAAGCAGTACGGCGATAAAAAACTATGTAACGTCTATGTAGTTTATTCGTAAATAAAGACCATGTATTGATTTTTCTAACTTATTTTTTACTATTTCTCAATGAAAACACCATCCACGCAATTTAATTCAAGTTCTGAGTACCTAAGCTCTTCTTTATATAACTTTTGTTTGTTTTACATTCTTTTAGGCGTACCTAGTTTTTTTTTTTTTTTTCATTTTTTCCCTGTCACTATTATTGCATATCTTATTCGTAAAGAATAATACACTAAAATAAAACAAAAAAGTGCGTAGAGATTGGGTGAGCCGATCTTGCAATATAATACCTACTCACCGAAAGATTGGTGCGACAAACACATCGCAAGCCGAGTACGCTACGGCTTCTACGGAGCAGGGATATTAGATAATAGCAGGGATGATAGATCAAAGAGTAGAGTATAAGCATTGATGGGTATGCACAACGGAGCTTTACATCATAGGGGCCGTTCAAAAATTATGTAACGCATTTTTTCACCGTTTTGAACCCCCTCTCCTCCCCCTTCGTAACTGTCTGTAACACTTTACGTAGTCCCCCTTTAAAATTGCGTAACAATTGTGCCATATGAACCCCACCCCCCCACCCAAAAAAAACGCAATTTAATTTAAAATATAAAAATGAATGATGAAAACTGAGAAAACTAAAACCAACTCATTTTTTCCCGGGTTGCAAAATTGCGTCAGGTTTATGCGTTATGTAACATAGGAACCACACCCCCCCCCTCCCCTATGTAGCAAGAAATAACGCTTTAAGGAGACCCCTCCCCCCTTTCAAGCGTTACGTAATTTTTGAACGGCCCCATAGCTGCGATAGTAATCAGTAATCACTCGGTTTTAAAGTGTCTGACACCCGAAGAGGGTTATTTTAAATAGAAACCACAACTTTTCGCCTAGAAAATATAAAGTGCATTCCATTAATAATAAACGATTCAAACTGGGAGAATTTCATCACTTACAAAGAATTAAGACATCATCCAGATCGTGTTTATGAATATTTTCGAATGGAGCCTCTCACCTTTGATTATATCTTGGGGAAAATCCAAACAAAACTTGTTCAACAGTGGAAAAATTGTCATAAAGATCCCATATATGCAGAAGAAAAATTGGTAATAACAATAAGGTAAGTAATTTTTATGTAATATTTAATAAACAAATTTAAAAAAAATAAGTAAACCAAAAGTTTTTATAACAAAAAAAGAGAGAAATAAAACATGTTTCTTGTTTTTTGACGAAACTAAACCCACTGTATACAGTGAGTTTTTTTTAAGACTGGCCATAGGGTTTTACATGCTAATTTTTCAACCCCCTGTTAACTTTTGTTCCGATGAAAATATTCAAACCATTTTTGGAACAAATTTGGAAGATTTTTTAAACTATCGGATAGATTACAATTCAATATCCCAAACTGTCGAAAAAGTTGTGAAAAAAATATTTTTTTAACGCGCCGAAAGCGTCCAAAATTGGAGATCGTCAGGTGCTGGTTGAGCCGACAATGGCGCTACTCTGGCGGCCGCTCGACGTACTATTATTTCGGCGCCCTAAAAAATATTTTTTCACAACTTTTTCGACGGTTTGGGATATTAAATTGTAATCTATCCGATAGTTTAAAAAATCTTCCAACTTTGTTCCAAAAATGGTTTGGATATTTTTATCGGAACAAAAGTTAACAGGAGGTTGAAAAATTAGCATGTAAAACCCTATGGCCAGTCTTAAAAAAAACTCACTGTATGTTGCCATCGCTATTGATTAAAATTAGGGTTCGGCATTGGTGTTACAGTAGATGAGGAAGTTGGGGGTGAGGCAGCTGCGTAGGCCTCTTCTACAGTGATTTCTGTATCCTCTGGCGCTGTCTGCTTCTTCTTCATTTACTCCAAATGGCGCATATTATCAACAGCCATTGAAACAACATCGACCAGCCGGACGTCCAGCAGATATGTCAAAGTTTATTCGAGACACATATCTGTAGGAAGACTTCAATTTGTATGATAACTGTGACAAATAATAGTTATTTAATGTATAAGTATAAGCATTTTATTAATTTTCTTAAGTGAATAAAATGCATCTAAAACACGTTTAGCATGTTGCACCCCAAGAGACCCGAAAACCTTAACGCTTGGCGGGGCTTGCTGAATGCTGGTCCGCAACGTCGCTCATGGTGTAAGTTGAATCCAAGTTCCTTGGCACAAACTCCCGGAATGGTGATCTGTTCCCTAAGTTTGTGGTACTTGACAAGCGTCGTTTGTTTTTGCTTGGAAATAGTCATATTCAACTCAACCGCTGAACTTAAAGTAGCTAAATTTGTTGACTTAACGTAAAGCAGCTAGGACTTTTCCTTTAGCACTAAATCACGGGTAGGCGGGAAATGTTAAAGTTATAAGGATAGTGTGCCACAGACCACCGGACCATACACAAGCCACTCACTCCTTCCACAGTGTACCTGCCCCACATTGTAAATTAATTTGGAAAAGAGAAAAAGGATGCTAAGGTTCTCGTTTAGTGCTCGCTCCCGCTCGAACGGTCCGAAGTAACTGCTTTGTCTGTAATGTACATGATCCTTCTGTTTTTCCTGAATTTTGAATTGTGTTGTTTATGAAATCAGGTTTGCTCAAGTTACAATAATTGTCCCGTTCACGTGGTCACTTCGGATTTGTTCGTATTTTCAGGAGAGGTTTTTAGCGTAGCCTCATTCGGGGGTCTAGGAGAATGGCCAGAGCTCACCATTTTCCTAGAGTTCAAAATGAGTAGTCTTCTCACATTTGGAGAGACTTGGGTGCCCTCTCCCGAAACGTTTATTATTCATTAATCCCGGCGTTAACAAAAATCATAACATTGAATAAATCGCTGGTTATAATTATTGTGTTGTTTTATTTGCACTCTTCTGTGTGGTTCACAAACTCTGTTGGAACGAATCTGGTAGTGTTTAATTTGTATAAAAAAAAACAGAACGTAGGAAATTAACGAGGTACGATCACGCGCTCTTGGCCATTTTTGAATTTCGCGGGTTTTATTTTCATTGCGTATGTTGATAGAGAAAAAAAAAGATGGCTGCTTGGTGGGATTTTTGAATTGCCCACTTGGTTCATCACAGGGTTGCCAAGCAATTGAATTACGACCTTATAATATAGTCATTGTGGATAAAATAATAAACGAATTTGACCTGTCTGACCTTTCTTACTCTCGTGTCAAAAATGGATTACTCCCTAGGATTTAGGGATATTCGTTACTAGGTTGCCATAAATTTGGTTAGGTTGGAGGCTATCTGGTGTCTGGTGACAAACCAAAGATATCCCAAAAATGTAAGACAGCAAATTAATTGTAACAGTTGCAAATGACTAATTTCTCGCTAAGTGATTGATGATTTTTCGTTTCACAATCAATTTTGGTTACTGGCGGCATATTTATTTGGATTTAATCTCTCAATTCAAACTAACCAACCTTAGGCATTCAAAATAACTTTTTAAAATTCTAGTTTCACACAACATGAAAAACGTTATTTCCCTAAAAGTTCAAATTCTAGGAAGTAATCCATTTTTGACAGGAGAGTAGAATTTTTCAAAAACAACGATGTCTTTATAGGATGGCTAGGTTTCATTGGGGCGCACTGTACATGTTATAGTTTTTATTTTTAAAGTAACAAATTCATGTATTATATATTGTAATTCAGAATAAGTGCATCGCGGTAGGCGTTGGAAACTCAAATTTACGTTGGCAGCAAGACCCTTGCTAATAATACCCTAGTTTCGATGCTGTTGGTAACCTTCGCTTTTAATTTGGCCTTGATATTATCATTGGAATCGTTTTGTGTTTATTTTCTTGTTATAAGTATTTGGAATTTCCTTGTTTCATTTATGAAAAGTGTATTATTTGTCTGGGGGTTATCTCAGCTGTGGGTGAAAATCATGTCAAAATTATGTAACGCATAACCTCAGAATAAAGTAATGACGGTTTCACATGTTTACAAAATTTTTTGACATAACATAAAGCTCACTTTATAGAATCAACGCCTACCGCGATGCCACCTATTCTGAATTATACTATAAAGTTGACTCAAGTTGCAAAAAACCATTTTGTATTTGCAACGGCGTTTTTATGACATTAGTCATTTGAAATTACTTTAAAACTGTACTTATATGGAAAATATTCAATCCAAACTATGATTTTCTGGTCCCTTGGTCAACTATAAAGTTGCAAAAAACCACTTGTCATTTGCAACAGCATTTTTTTCATATTTTTGAACCAAATAAAGGCACAAAGGGACCAGAAAATCATACTTTGGGTTGAATTGGGAAAACGGGGAACGGCCATTCATTTGCCACAAGGAAAAACGTGTGCACGTGTTTGGCCGAAATTAGGTTGTCGAGGCGAGGGCAGAGTTATCATGTTGCAAAGAAAAACGAGAGCACATCATTGATTTCGCGGGGCTTTGCCATGACGTGTGACCCCGGCCGTGTAGCTTCTCGACCGCCCTCGGGGGAAGGCCTCTGTTGCATCTACTGTTGTTTCAATAGGGGCGATTCGGAGGACACAAGCTGAGGGCACTGCACCCATAACGAGTTAGGTGTTGCAGGGACTTGGACGACCACGACGATAGGGTAGGAACTCGGAATCCGGGGGCGAAAGCTAGTTTAACTCCGCGATCAAAAACTGCTTGTTATCGGAAGGAGCCGAGGGTTAGAGGAGCGTTATTGTCGGTTAGGACGATATTCATTGTAATCTAGAGTCTTGTTGCGCAATCTTATGTAACATGTTGTGTAACTTTGGCAATTGAAAGATTATGGTGCGCCATCGTTTGTGGATGATTTTTGGGGGTTTTACTCATCCCATTTACAGTGTCTATGTTAAATAAATCATTTGTTTCACGGTGCCGCTTTGTTCTTGTACCTACCTATTACCGGTTTAGGTTCTGAGCAACCGTTGTTGTTATTTTATTTTGTAAGGCATTTTTGGAGTTGGTTGGCGTTGGCGCCGTGCTTCCTGGAGTTTAAAGTGGAGACCCAATACGAGCCAGATACCTGAACCACAGATGTTATGAATCATAACAACCTTAGATGTCTCTTTAGGCAAATTGCAAATTTGGTCTTTTACCACGATATCGACGTATGCAAATCCTGTCATCATTGTGCCACAAACAAAATCTTGATTTGTTGCTAAACACATTGCTTCCATTCATCCATCCACTGTTGTCTTTCTTAGCACCACTGCTCTATAGCAGCTCTCTCTTGAAGTGTCAACGGAATTTCTCTGTGGAGGTGTTAACGGAATTCTCCGACAAACGCGATAAACATGTACATAGTTCAGAGGAGTTTATTTTGCGATAAATAGTATGTGTTGAGATCCCGCGTTCTAAAGCTCTTCTCCACTCCACACCCATAGATGCTGTTGGTTGAGCTCTGAACCCTGGTAACGATCTTCGCGATTTGTTGTCATTCGTGGATGACAAGCTCGACCTAGCATTCCTTCGAACTACAAAATGCAATTGCCCAACCGTTATTTTACCATATAGGTGAGAAGTGGAACCAAGCACCCTTAACAGACGTCCAAACCAGAGCGACAAATCCCTTTGTGTTCGTCAGAAAACCGACAGTGAACGGATCAGTTGAAGAGGTTCGCGAGGGGCTCATAGCCCGCTCATTCGCAGACCCATCCAAGCTAGGCAAACAACATGAAGACCAAAGGATAAGGAAGAATTGATTTTAAATAAATCAGAGCATTAGGTGATATTTAAATATGTATTTATAGCACTAGAGCATTCAATTTTAATAGTAAGCTATGTCAACACGTCAAAAGTTGTAATTTAATTATTTGAAGGGTAGAAGCTATTTATTTTAATTGCAAAATGGCTCTTCTAAAAACGGTGTCAAGAAGTGTACGTCCGTTTCGATCAAATTTTGCGTTAAATTCAAACAATTATTTAAAACCAGCTTTACTGATTACTGCCCAAAGTCGCAATTATGCAGATCATAAAATACCAGATCGACTGAAAAATATGGAAAACGAAGCGAATCCAAAATTTTTCGACATGGTTGAGTACTTCTTCCACAAAGCGTGCATTCTCATGGAGGACAAATTAGTAGACGACTTGGGTAAAATAAAAGGCGCTAAAATACCATTAGAGAAACGCAAAGCCCGGGTACGAGGTATTTTGACGTTAATGGAACAGTGTGATTACATTTTGGATGTGTCCTTCCCTGTCAAAAGAGACGACGGCACTTACGAAATTATCCAAGGCTACAGAGCTCAGCACAGCGCCCATCGTATGCCTATGAAGGGCGGCATTCGTTATTCGCTCGACGTTAACATGGACGAAGTGAAAGCTTTAGCTGCCCTGATGACTTTTAAATGCGCTTGTGTTGACGTTCCTTTCGGCGGTGCCAAGGCAGGAATCAAAATAAATGCAAAAAAATATTCTGAGAACGAGCTGGAGAAGATCACTCGACGGTTTGCGCTGGAATTGGGTAAAAAGGGATTTCTGAGTCCTAGCATTGATGTTCCTGCTCCCGACATGGCTACCGGAGAAAGAGAAATGGCTTGGATTGCCGACACTTACGCCAAGGCTTTGGGTTTCAAAGACATAAACAGTAAGGCTTGTGTTACGGGAAAACCCATCAATCAGGGCGGTATACACGGGCGAATTTCGGCGACTGGTCGCGGTGTTTACAACGGACTGCACGTATTCATTAATGATGCGAACTACATGAGCAAAATCGGCTTAACACCGGGATGGGAAGGGAAAACTTTCATTCTTCAAGGATTCGGGAACGTCGGCTTGCATTCAATGAGGTACTATACTCTGTTTACATAGATTTTTTTGAATGATCGTTTTGTAATAGGTACTTCCATCGAATGGGTGCCAAATGTATTGGTGTCATCGAAATTGACGGCGGTTTGTATAACCCAGACGGTATCAGTCCAAAAGATTTAGAAGACTATCGTTTAAACCACGGTACCATCGTGGGATTCCCTGGCGCTAAGCCATTCGACCGTGAGACTCTCATGTTTGAACCGTGCGACATATTGGTCCCTGCTGCTGCCGAGAAGGCCATCCGAAAAGATAACGCGGATAAAATCAAAGCCAAAATCATCGCCGAAGGCGCCAACGGACCGACAACACCTGCGGCCGATAAAATTCTCATAAAGAAAAACATTTTAGTCCTTCCTGATCTGTTCTTGAACGCAGGTGGTGTAACGGTGTCCTACTTCGAATGGTTGAAGAATATCAATCACGTGTCTTACGGACGACTTACTTTTAAATATGAGGAAGACTCAAACAAACATCTGCTGAATTCTGTTGAAGAATCGTTGAAACGATCATTGGGAGGAGCTGGTAGCAAAATTTCCATAACCCCTACTGAAGCGTTCAAACGACGAATGGCCGGTGCGTCAGAGAAGGACATAGTTCACTCAGGATTGCAGTTCTCGATGGAAAAGGCGGCCAAAGCTATTAAACGTATAGTGGAAGAACATAAATTGGGGCTAGACATTAGAGCTGCAGCTTACATGAATTGCATTGAGAAAATATTCAATACCATCAACGTAGCTGGTCTGACTTTCTGAAATTTGTTTGTAACATTTTTGGATCATTAACACATATACATCCTACACGAGCGTGTTTTCTTTCCATTACTGACATAGTGCAGATGGAAAAAATGTCTACCTACACAAACGGAGATAACACAAAAGTTCAAATGTAAACATGACAAATTCCCTCATGTTATGAAAACAGTTGATATTGACCAATAGTGTGCCGAATATCGTGAAAAAATCTATACTAAGTACAACGTAACATTTTTTATTTTTCACTTTAGTAAAGTCCATTCACGTTGGATTTTCCTAGTCAAGGTCAAATAATTCAATATTGTGGCGGTGTGATTTTTACTTCAAAAATGCTTTAGCTGTGTATGTCACCAATACGGGCTGATAAAGTAACCAAGTCATTCGTAGACTGTAGAGGTTATGTTATTCTCTGTCAGCAAAGAAACAGTCATTTTTCAAATATTGTTTTTAGAGGATAACAATAGGTAATAATACATCCATTTTGTTATCATTTGCACTAAAAATAGTGTCAGTTGTTAATCGGTATGATAGGATTAGGAACATACAATAGGTACCTAACTCCTACCTACTGGTGTTGTATTTTTCTGCTTGCGTTGTTGATTAAGTGAAAAAACTCTTAATGACTACAGTGATGACTGATGAGGAACCAGAATAAGTTATAGAACCCAATAGGAAATTGTGTGAAGTTTCTTTCATTGGAAGCGATGGAAGTAAGGAATGCATCTAAATGATGGAACAAATTTGGCAATAAAATTTCAGTTATTCAGAGACACTTATACGTTTTGATTGTGGTTGTGACGTTTCAAGAATATATTGTTACAATTGCATACCACAAAAGAAAGATGTATTTTGATTTTTAATGATTTTTTTCTAATTTAAGTTTTTTCGATGTACACATTACCTTTAAAATAACGTTGTATTGTTAAAACTGCTCAATAAAGGTCGTAAATAGATTATAATCATGTTAATACATACAATACATTAAATATTAAAGAATTCTGACTAATTAATTTTCGAACTGAAGCTATTTTTTCTTGAGTCCGTATTAGCTTGCGGGTTTCGTCACATTACGTCAGTTGTGGAAGGTTAACCCAATTTTAAAATTAACCTTTTTTCTTTTCGCCATGGTAAAATCACCCAGGAATAGAATTTTATTAAAAAATCTGTGACTTTATTTCACACGTCAAACTAACATTCAAAATTAAAGACGTCAAATCGCTCTCAATCACTCTATCACAAATTAAACACGATAATGTAAAAATTACTAGGAAAGGAGGCGCAGGCTTGCAACGTGAAACAATTTGGCAGAGAAAATCCAACGTGAATGGACTTTAGGTATAATTGCATGACAACTCCTAGGATACGAAATACGTAAACATGTCCATAACAACCGGGGAATAACACAGGGCGTAATAAGAATAAGCGGGCGTAATCAGGATAAGCGGGCGTAATCAGGATAAGCGGGCGTAATGAATTCATAACGCCCTCATCAATTCAAAATTGCAAAGATGCCAATTTTTTTTTTTTAAGAACACGTATAGTGAAAAATAAAATCTTGTATGCACCACGGCGTCACCGAATGATTACGCCCATCGAACGATATCCATCTCTCGGGCTAAAGCCCTCGAGCTGGATTCATGGTTCTCCGGGCGTAATCATCGTTGTAACGCCCTTGGTGCATAAATAGCTAATCTGCCCCGCCCATTTCATTTTCTTAGTTACCAATCAAATAGGTTGTTAAGATGATCTGATTTACACAGTAAAAATTTCTGACATTCGAATTGTCTTAATGACATTTTATTTTTTAGAACCTAAAACAATAATTGTGGACTTGACAGCAAAATTCTAACCTTAACTTTTTTACGTGGCAAATGTGAGAGAAGTTGTACAGATTGAATCTGGCTTTGATTCTGATTGGTCAATTTTAGTGGGCGGAGCAGATAAAAAGTTATAACGGCAATACTATAGTCATGGTCAGAAAATGCGTCTTCCGCCGACAAAAATCTCTCTTCCGGTGAAAAACCACGTTGACAAGGCTTTTGTTTTTGTTGGCAACACAAATTAATGAACAAAATGTCAGAAAATTATTTTGACGTTTTCCGAAATGGATTTAAAAAATCGTTTTAGAAACGACTCCAGCAGTGATATTGACTACAGTGTGAAAACAATTTGGAATACAACAGGTAAATTGTTGCAGGAAAAGAAAAGTGCCACGATGAATACTAACCTTTAATCCGTTTTGTGATGTTCATTCGGGAATTTGTCTCGACAAATATAACTCGACTTTTTATTAGACTCAAAGTTTGTTGCAAGCAACAAATCATTGCCATTGGCACGCTATACTTCGTGCGTTCGGTCATGTGTCAAGGTATGACTGACGTGATAGCTTAAAAAATAAACGAATACGTTTCTTACTCGATACAGTGCGCTCAGAAATGTGGTAGCAACTTTTACACAAAGTGTCACAAGATGGCACTTTCGAAAAGCCAAATTTGTTCAATCTTGCAACATTCAATTTTTGAATTTTTTCAACAGAATATGTTAAGGAGGTTTTCCAAACAATTTTTACCCCCAATTTGTGCACTAAAATTTGTCGAGATGTTGCTCGAAGGGTTCAGTTATGCATTGAGCATAATGGTAGTCTATTTGAACATTTTCAATAAAATTTAAATTTGAATGTTTTACGTTTGACAATTCATTTATTTATCTCAATTTAGATAGCGGCGTTGCTATGCATAAAAAAGGTCTCTGTAAAAAGTGTCATCTTGCGGGACCTATCGAAAAACTTGCTACCACATTTCTGGGCGCTCTGTATGGTTGTGGCTGAAGCGCGTACCAAAATAAAAAAAAAAATTAGGTACATTGAAAACTGGAGAATTATTGCTTTCAATTTATGAACACTAGCCATAAGATTGAACAAACCACAACAAATAAATGAACACGACATCGAGAGACAAAAAAACATAAAAATAATAACAACCACTGTAAATGGGATGAGTGAAACCTCCAAAACTCATTCACAAACGATGGCACACCATAATCTTAATAAACAAAACTCAACTTAACAATAATAAGGCCCTAACTGAATACTACGGTCTCGCTCTCTCACCTCCTCGCGTAACACGTGGTTTACGGTCGCGAAGTTAACCTAGTTCTCGCCCCCCGATCTATTATTTCACAAACTAGCGCTGCGCATTCGTCCCTGCGACACCTAACTCGGTATGGGTGCAGTGCCCCGATTTGTGTCCTCCGAAACTCCACTGTGGACGTCACACATGGTGAAACAAAGGCTTCCGCCACGGGTGTGAGGAGCTCCACAGCCAGGGCCACACTTCATGGAGAAAGCCCTGTGGAACGCCACACCAGCAACCCCAGAAGCCCCCCTTGGTGGGCCCTCGTTTTTCATTGTAATCTGGTCAATCTGCCCCCGGTCTACAGCCTGATTCCGGCCAAACACGTCCCTCGGTTTTCCTTGCGGCAAATTTGAGGCCGTTCTCGAAATGGACTACCGTTTACCACCCCACGCGCTCCGACCACGTGTTACACAACGCCCCAAGATCTCACCCGCTCATATGAAACCCCCTGATTATTACTTCATTCGGCCGTACATCATCGGAATAAACAATGAAACAAAACATACCTGGAGCCACGTATGGTAATTTAAACGATCCTACCTCTATTAAACTGCGCACCTTGCGAACGTCGCACGTGTATGATGTGTGCGATTCGTGGCGTTTGAAATAAAAACAAAATGGCTACCTGAAGAAATTATACAAACTGAAGACACTAGGTTAAAGAAACTAACAGGGCAAAAACAAAACACAACCGTTCTATTTAAGAGTCGAGAGTGAGCGTTTCCTGTAAAAAAACAAAAAAACAAAAAGTGACCCCACTTCCCCGCGGTCGAATCTTCTCGGTCATCTTCGGACGTCCCTCTACTTCTCCCAAACTTCTCCTGGTCTCCTCTGGCGGCGGCAATTTAAATTCAAACTGGGCGACAATTCAAATTCACACTGGGATATTACATTACAAAACATTTGTTTGGCGGGCAAAACAGTATGTTTGCTAACATTTAGCTCTTTAGCAATTGCTCGTATGGTAATACCCTCCCCAGGGCATTGTCTAATTAGGTGTTTTTGGAATTCAGTTAGATTGGGCATTTTGCTTTTCAACGCTGCCTCCGCAGCTGGGATTTACCCCACCCGTATAAAGGGCCCCACATACTGCGTTTTTGTTCGACGAACAAGTCAGTTCGAACAAAAACAACGAACACGAGTTGCACACACACTTCAGCTTTATTTAAATGTTTTTTTCTATAATTGATTCAAAAAATTGAAATTCACGCATAGTTATCTGTGCCTGAAGTGGGTCATTTTCTGACGTGTATTTTTTTTTGCATTGTTAGTAAGATCGAAACCATAGAAACCATACAAAACAGTGTGTGAAATGCAATTTCACGCATACGACTATTTCTGTTTTTCATTTCACGCACTGTTTTTTATTAGTTACCTACGGTTACCTAGCAACATGGTCACTGCATTGAAACTTCAGAGTTCCTTCAAAAATTTGAATTTTTAATTTCAATTTTTTGAATCAATTATAGAAAAAATATTGTTTATATTTCGTGCGCGAAGATGTTTTTGTGCATTCAAAGGCTTATACTGCCTCGACCTTCGTCTCGGCGTAAAAGACCTTTTCATGCACAAAAAACACTCTCTTCGCGCACTTAATAAAAAAATAACTATAATGAGTAAATAAATATCAAGTTATAGATATTTGTATGCAGTGGCGGCCGCATTAGCTATAAAAGCATATATTTTCCATAAATACGAAAGACTGCGAAGAGTTCTATAAATTCCAGTAAGAACTTTCTGTTAATCTGGCGAAAATCCGTCATTTTCAAACAATAATTTGTCGCGAAATACAAATCGCCAAAATCTGGTTTTATTATTTGGTACTACACCACTGCAAAAACCAACGTTTTTTAAAACCGTTCACCGCACACACTTCAGATTTGCTCGAATTGACAAGTCTGTCGAACAAGTTCGACGGACATAATCAGGGTAAACCCGATAATTTTCCTCATTTTTGTTCGCGAGCAAAAACGACGGTTTTTCAAACACACACTTCAGATTTGCATCGTTTTTGTTCGAACAGACTTGTTCGTCGAACAAAACCGTCGAACAAAAACGCAGTCTGTGGGGCCCTTAACACTGACAGATTAAAATATTTTTGACAACAGTAAAAAATAAGGTTATCCATCCTAAAAATTTTCTTTACAATTGAATATCATTTATGTCACATTGACGACCAATGTATTTTGGCCGCGATAGTACCAAAATCATTCAAATTTTCATTGTTATATATCAACAAATTTAGCTACGAGATTTAGTCATTTTTGATCACGATGTATTTAGTATCTACTGTTAAATGAAAGGCTCTGACAAATTAAAACGAATTTATTTTGGGTAGATGACCAACATAACTGCATGTGAGCTTGATTACTACCATAGACTACTCCCCGATCTTGATCCGAGCAGAGCAGTGTTTCCCCCGATGCCTCCGGACCACTGGCCTCGCCGTCTGGCGGGACATTTGAAATTTCATTTAACACTACATACTTTCAGAGCAATAACTATTTTTTTTTCAAAATACGTCCGCCATTTTGGGTCTGCCATCTTGAATTTGATAAATGTGATATCAGATTTGTAATCAGCGACCCCGAAAAGCTTATAGTACATACTTTCAGGACAATAACTTAATTTTTTTCAAAAATCATCCGTCATTTTAGGTCCGCCATTTTGAATTTGATAAATCTGATATCAAATTCGTAATCACAGACCCCGAAAATCTTACAGTACATATTTTCAGAGTGATACACTCACTTTTCGAGTTTTGGCCAGCGAAATAGGCCATTCGCCCCACTGTGGGGTGGCACGGGTGGCCCGCTTCGCGGTCACCGTCCAAACGTCGCTTTTCCGCCTCGTTTGTTCTATCGCTTATCTTCTGATCGCTGATTAAAAAGTATAGGTACACTGCCAAGATTTTTTTACGTACATTACTTCCTGTGAGCTACTTACAAATACGAGTATTATCTCACGAAACATTAAAACACCATTTTGACCTACCTGCAACGGTTTGCTAATTTGAAAATCGGGACGTGGTCTCCCCTATTCTTTCATAAATAATTTGTCTTGATAATTCAATAAATTAAAAGCGTACCTGGTGAGCAAGTATTCTACAAGATCTTGATAATTTTGAATTTCATTTATATTCATTTTCTTTTTAATAATTATGTTAAATTTAAATGTTTGAAATTGTTAATACCACCGACATCACCGAGTTTTTTAATTATCTTGGGGTATTTGATTTAATCTGACACAGGCGTAGACGGACACAGCACAGGACTAGTCGGGGAAAACCTCTAAAAAAAAAGGTATTCAACTATACTAGTTTCAATTTGGTTGTAGGTCGTAAAATTTTATGGTACTTTAAGTTAAAGATCTTGCGGGGCTTATAAATCCTAGTTTACCACTAGCAGGTAATATTTTAAGCAGGGTTGTATTGTATATTTGGTATATTTGCATTGTACGGCAAACGGCACGCGCCGCTGTCCAACCTTTTCAAACCCAACCATTGTGCCCGTTAATCGCTCATAATATCCAATAAAATTTTACGACCTACAACCAAATTGAAATTACAATACAGTCCTTGAACCTCCTGAATTTTAACCGGACGCGATATCCAGGCAGCCACCTTGGCAGTCACGGTGCTCGGTTCTGACGCAGGCGCATTTGATGCCGGAGGTGTGCCGCCTTTGTCGCAAAGTTCCTATTCTTTGTCGTCTATTTAACGCTTGCTATTTGCAAATTTCAAGGTCAATCTCGTGTGGATAAATCCTATGTATCTTGGCTTTGATTTTATATTAATGAATATAAAAAATCAAAGATCTTGGTTAGCTGGGGGAGGTAAAGACACAGTCTGCCTCCGGTCACGTTTGCAGTGTTTACACTTTACACGCAATAAAATTGGACGTTTGTACTGTAAAACTAAAACTCTTTCTTAATGAACAAAACCACTGTAGTGACCCAGTTTAAAATTTAAATTTACATTTCCGGTACCGCCACAACAGCGCGCCAAATGTGAAGGTACTAGCGGCTAGACTAGGAACTACGAGCGGAAATATAGCGGGGGTTGAAGCTCGCTCGCGCGGGTGGTTGAAGGGGGTAGAGCACTTTTGTTTAGTTTTTCGAAACGAACACACCTTGCGAAGAGCGATCCAAGTTTCTCAAATTTGTAAGTTAAATCCGAACCAATTACTCTACCGTCCCGAGTAAATATTTTGTGTCCCCGTGAAGAATCCGGCAGTTTCTTTTTTTATCCACACGGGTAATTATTTATCTCACGTTCGTTGTCCTTTGTTTTTTTTTTGTTTTTGGGACCAGGACCACGTGGTAAGGGTATGTTGTAGATTTCATTTTGTTGCATGCTGTTTCTTTAAGAAGCGCCCATTTGTTAATTTTAAGCGTTATCCCTAAGTTTCTCCCGGGAGGTTCATTTTTTTTTTGGTAATCAGGTAATTTCGGAAATTAGGAGTCGTCGTCCGAACCGCGAGCGTCCATTTTGTTTTTTTTTTCTAGCATTTTCTAACGGCACTCGACCCGCCATTTTCTTTTTGTTTAACATTACCAACGATTATTGTATTCGTTATTTATGCTGCTTACCGATATTTGTGCCAGTTAAAGTGTTTTTTTTATTTTATCGTTATTTTACTTCGCGTTTTGTCCCCTTTTATTTGCGCATGGTTTAATGTTGCGTTTTGTTTTGTTTATTTATCATTGTTTAATGTTGCGCTTTGTTTTGCTGAATTTTCTCATCGTTTAAATGTTACGCTTGTTCGATTGAATTAAACTCGGTTTTTTTTCTTTGTGTTGTTGCTAGATTTCGGAAAGGTTAAAGTAAAATGTTGTAAGTGCGCCCCTGTGGGAGCTAGGTGACAATCAGGAAGTCGTGGGGTTTGTTTAGTAAATTTCTGTGGAAGCTACGGTTATTTAAAGCCGTTAGCGGAGACGGACCTAGGTCTTCGCATCTGCGGCGGCGGGATGTTTTCGTGAAGCTTCCGTCGAGGTTATAGAGATTTCGGGGTTTTGTCCGGAAACGGTTGGTTGGGGACGGTGGAGCTAAATATTCGCTGATGCTGTTTAGTGATGCTAATCGTACAACCCCGAGACGCTCTGTCACTCTTACTTGGTCGGCGAAATAGTCTGACGTTCATTAATACCTACCACGAATATCTATAAACGTCGCCTGCTCTCAAGATGATTCAGATTATTCTTCTGAGTCCCCTCGCGGCCGAAAGTTTGTTACCTCCAGCTCTAAGCTCCCGAAGGCGTACCTTGACCGCGTAGTTCCGAGTTAAACATTGTTTTTGTAATTAATCGAATTGTAAAATATGAGTAATACCTGGGATACGGTTTTTGAAGAGGGTTTTTCATCCGTCCCTGTCTGTAATAACTGCACTATAATTTGTTTACTTGTTTTGCAAGCTTTAAACTGTCATTTTGTCTGTCATGTGCCCGTTTTTCTGTTATTTTAAATATTGTTGCATTCATCTTGTCGTTTATCTTTGTGATGTACTCAACTAGTTAATTTCTTGTACTTCGTTAAACTTAATTTCTGTCCTTTGTATTCGTTCCAATTTCTTTTTCATCAAAGTTATTACAGACATTTTTAATAAAAGGTATTTTGCGTCCCTCACATGTGTGTTTTATTTGCGGCACTCTTCCAACTGGAACCCTCACCGTTTGCATTCCGAACCTTTTCCGCCAAAAGAAAATCACAACGTAGGGCTCCTCCGATTCGATGACGATCACGACCACATTTGTTACCGTTTTGCGCAGGTTCAAATATTTGGCGGAAAAAGTAATGTATTCAAATCATTACACCACAGTTTTACGTAATTAAAGAAGTTATAGTGACCCAGTTTAAAATTTAAATTTTAATTACCGGTACCGCCACGAGAGCGCGCCCCAAATGTGAAGGTACTAGCGGCTAGACGAGGTACTAAGGGATGGGGTTGGTAATCCTGGGGAATTGGCAACGCGGAGAGCGGAAATATAGCGGGGGTAAAGCGGTCTCTCGCGCGGGTAGTTGAAGGGGGTAGGTCAGTTTTGTCTGGTTTTTCGAAACGAACACACCTTGCGAAGAGCGATCCAGTTTCTCAAATTTGTAAGTTAAATCTGAATCAATTTCACTACCGTCCCGAGTAGATATTTGTGTCCCCGTGAGGAATTCGACGTTTTTCATTCACCTGGGTAATTTATTCCACGTTCGTTGGCTTTTTGTTTTTGTTTTTGGGACCAGAACCACGTGGTATAGTATTTTTATCTTCCTAAGGAATTTTGGCTTAAGTCATAAATAAACCGAACAAAGACCCTACTTAAAGAAATTTATTGTGATCTTGTACCTGTCAATCACTAGCCGGTCTCGGAGAAAAAAATTACCTGAGGTAGTACTCAAAATATTTGTCGGAGACCCTCTAGTGATTGACAGGCACAATATGACAATAAATTTCTTTAAGTAGGGTTTTTGTTCGGTTTATTTAGGGCTTAAGTCAGAATTCCTTAGGAAAATACAAGCACTATAAGGGTATGTTGTAGATTTCATTTTGTTGCATGCTGTTTCTTTAAGAAGCGCCCATTTATTAATTTTAAGCGTTATCCCTAAGTTTCTCCCGGGAGGTTCATTTTTGGCAATCTGTTAATTTCGAAAATTAGTAGCCGTCATCCGGACCGCGTGCGTCCATTTTGTTTTTCTTTCACTAGATTTATCTAACGGCACTCGACACGCCATATTTTTGTTTAGTATTGCCAGCGACTATTGTATTCCTTTTTTAGAGCGTTTTTATTTTATCATTATCTAACTTCGCGTTTTGTTCTCTTTTATTTCCTCATTGTTTAATGTTGCGTTTTGCGTAATGTTGTAAGTGCGCCCCTGTGGGAGCTAGGTGACAATCAGGAAGTCGTGGGGTTGTTTAGTAAATTTCTGTGGAAGCTACGGTTATTTAGAGCCGTTAGCGGGGGCGGACCTTAGTCTTTGCGGGAGCGGCGTCGGGATGTTTTCGTTCCGTCGACGGTTGGTTCCGGAAACGGTTGGTTGGGGACGGCGGACCTAGGTCTTTGCGGCTGCGGTCTAGGAATGCTAATCGTACGACCCCGAAACGCTCTGTCACTCTTGCTTGGTCGGTGAAATAGTCTGACGTTCATTAATACCCCGAATATCTATAAACGTCGCTTGATTTCAAGATGATTCAGATTATTCTTCTGAGTCCCCTCGCAGCCGAAAGTTTGTTACCTGCAGCTCTAAGCTCCCGTTGGCGTACCTTGACCGTGTAGTTCCGAATTAAACATTGTTTTTGTCATTAATCGAATTGTAAAATATGAGTAATACCTGGGATACGGTTTTTGAAGAGGGTTTTTCATCCGTCCCTGTCTGTAATAACTGCCTTATAATTTGTTTACTTGTTTTGCAGGCTTTAACCTGTCATTTTGTTTGTTATGTACCCGTTTTCTGTTATTTTAAATATTGTTGCATTCATCTTGTCGTTTATCTTTGTGATGTACTCAACTAGTTAATTTCTTGTACTTCGTTAAACTTAGTTTCTGTCTTTTTGGATTCGTTTCATTTTTATTTTTTTTCATCAAAGTTATACAGACATTTTTAAATAAAAGGTATGTTGCGTCCCTCACATGTTTTTTTTATTTGCGGCACTCTTCCAACTGGAACCCTCATCGTTGCATTCCGAACCTTTTTCCGCCAAAAGAAAATCACAACGTAGGGCTCCTCCGATTCGATGACGATCACGACCACATTTGTTACCGTTTTGCGCAGGTTCAAATATTTGGCGGAAAAAGTAATGTATTCAGATCATTACAAAGTATATTTAAAAGCTGCTACATGGCACGGGCAATATTTCAGCTTCAATAATCCGCTCCTGCCGTCAGGTCGCGTGTCCCCCCTCATTCCAAGATCGTTCGACTGTCATGACTCCCGTTCGGTTCTCCTCGGTTCTGGTACTCGACAGTCGGGGAACCCCAGAACTGGAGATGACGCTCTCGACGCTTACAATACGTACCTACGTCAGAAATTACGAATTGTTTTAAACGATGGAGTGTTTCAAAGTTGGTAAAATATGCGTATGAAAACGAACCAAATAAATAATTTAAAATAATAAATTATATATTTGCCTCCCCTAACGAGCCGCCACTGCTAGGATCCCCTTAAAAGTTTTACTAATTCCGTCCCCAACGTAAGTGCCCTACTTCACAAGCTCCTCCGATCGTGCAAACATTTCCGTAATCCCGTCCAGAGCTAAAGTTTCCTTATGCTTCATACTCAAACGTCTCTGTGTTTTTTCGTCTCCCATGTGCTGGAACTCAAAATTTTGATTTTACCACTGTGCCTATCATATTCTTTGTGCCATGCCGTAAAGAGACGTAAATCCTCTTTTCTTCCAGGACCGTCCCCCGAAACGATAAATGTGTCTTCTTGTCAATTCGCAACGTTAGCTTTCTTCTCTTCCTCCACAGCTTTTTCGAGAACATTATCGTATACAGCTTTCGTCGCTGTCGCAATATTTTCCATGCACGCATAGTAAGTATTCGTATTTTTCTCCATATCATGGCAATTTACACTGAGATGACAATGTTTTTACTACCAAGACGTGCATGGTTATATATATCTAGTATCTACCTTTTCGGTCCATTCTTCGGCACCACGTGCTACTTTCAATAAGAATTAAAAAAAGTGCGAAAACACAATACTTGCGAGTACACGATGTTTTCGCTTCAAAGGGCGAAGTAAAGCAAAAGATTCGTTAAAATATCAATGTGGGTGTGAACCGTAGCAAAATATTGTGGAACGCAAAAAAGTTGATGGCACCGTACCTAGAACTATAATAAAACACCGATGCAGAGCAAGCCGCTCGCAAGCTTCCACTTACGCTGACAGAGGTAACTTCGGACCCTTCAAAAGTACCGAAAATAAATTAATCGCGAAACATCCTTCAATAGGATGAATTTTACGTACCTCTAGATTAGAAATATGCAAAAAAAATCGATTTTTTTTAAACCGGCGAAGGTAGAAGACCCCCTTAAAGTAGCATATTTTACGTAAGATAATTTAGCATCTAATCCATAAAATTAGCTGCAATAAATTAGAAACTAAAAGTACAGGCTGTTTGATAAAAAACGCCTCAACCCATAACTTTTTTATTTATTATCCGATTTCAATAAACAAAAAAACCAAAGATATGGTTTTTCATGCGCTACGAAGCAGCCATAAAATAATTTTTTTTGGCGTTATTTTCAGTAGCTAACGATAGTCAACTTTTTTTTTAAATAGACACATGTAGTTTTTTAGGCTGTCTGGTAAAGTTTTTTTTTCCTAATCTAATGATGTATTAAAAGTTATCGTTTGGTCCATAGCTGACTGAAAAAAAAAAAACAATTTTTAATTGTGGTTCAGCTCATTATGAAATTTTCAAGTGTGTCGTGAAAAACAAACATTTTCTTGAGCTTGAAACTTTCAAAAGCAATTTGCAATGCTAACTGAATGACCTACACAAAACACTTCAAGGACGTCTGGTCAAAATATGAGTAATGTCAAGGTTAAGATAGGGGTATATTCATTTTCGTGTTCTCTTTAATAAATCAACAGCCACTTAATCACACATTTTATTTGAGTACTTTGAAGTACAATATCACACTAACATACATACTTTAAAAGCAATTACACAAACATTTCACGAAAAAACAAACTAAAAAAATTATAAACAAATATACACAATTTATGTACATTTTACAATCAGCATAGAAAAATCACAATAATATAAACACAGTGTTAAGATAACTCATTCCCATATTTTTAATATCATGAAAACAGGTTTATGTGTTAAATGGCACACAATCATGAAAATAACACTCACTTATCACCTTTTCCTAACAAACTAAATAACGGAATTAAGTAAAAAAAAATACAAATATAAGAAATAAAAATAAGTTTACATCACAGTGTGTATACAGAAATGTGCAATTGAACGCTTTGAAACAATGTCACGATGCGATTTTTCTTCTCTAAGAGTGAATCACAATCAAAAGTAAGTAATACATGCTTATCACTGCATATTTTTGACACCAATGATATGTACGATTGTATTTTTAAAAAATATGCATAGCGGTGATGATGTTTCCGCCTATCGCACATAAGCACATTTCTGTCAAAAGAATTTACAACAGAATAAACATTTATAATTTCGCTATTATACAATTGAGCTAAAATGATACATTTTGAAAAAATACAGTTCGATACTTTTGCAGTTCTAAAACACAGATGTATAACATTGGTCTAAAAAATATTGCAACATAAAGTCGCTCACCGAAGTGAGCATATTTTTTTTAATGATTTACTTTTCGGTAGAGCAGTCTACTCAGCTGTTTTAAATTTATTTAGCTTAAATTTAGTTAGGCCTTCTAATAGTTAACTTTTTCTCTAACAATAATGCTCATACACATATAACTATATTCTTAATTAATCTAACATACAATTTGCGGTTGCAATAGATGGAAGAAGTGCTATAACATCGTCTTTATGTCGTTGAATTTACAGTTTTTCAGTCCATCAATTAAGTTAAATTGTAGTAATCCAAACTTGTAAAATACGATAAAAAATCATATCTTAAGACATTTAAAGTTTAGAAAATAGGTACGTTAAGAAAGCTCAGTCTTATACGAAAAACATTTTAATCATTAAATTGCAAACTTCCCTCTATTCACATTAAAATTAATTAAAACAATTTTTTTTTTGTAATTATTCTGCAACCAATAATACCAATCATTGGTTTACGTTTTCTTAAAAACGATCAAGCGAATTAATTCAATTTGCTTTGCAATAAAGACGGAATGCTAAAAAAATTCGTTGCACAAAACTTCCTTGTTTTCATGAGATTTCTTAAAAGAGAATTTTTAAGAGCTTAGAAAAAATTTAAAGCACCGCATTTTACATTTAATCGCCACGAAATTCAGGTTGCAAAGGACGAAGAAGTCTTACAAACATCTTCCTAGCTCATTTCGTAAAATACTGATATTTTAATTATACGCATCATAAATAAAGTTTTATTTAAACAGAGTTCAAAATTGCATTAAAATCGACAAGTATTGCTGTTTAACTAGGATGACGTCTACTTACTAAGTAGCTTTTTTGCCACCGCGGGGTTTTATGGACTCAGATAGCTGCCACATCGCATCTTCTCCGATGAAATCGTCGAAGTTTTGGAAAAACTGGATGATCCGTTCGTGTCTTTTAAACGTATGAGTGCTAAAAAAAGTTTTGATAAACCAATTCAACCTTCTACGACGTCCGAGAGAACTCACCCTTTTTTAAATTTCTTCATGTTTTCAACAATGTTGAACTGTTGCCACCTTTTTGAAAAATTTATCGTACCGTCGTTTAATAAATTGCTGTTCCCTATATGAACGAACGTCAAATCTTGCAAAACCAACCCTCTGAAACAAAGTAAAATAAAATACTGTTCCATTTGTAAAACTACATTAATTACATGTAAGGGATGCAAGGAGGTTGCGTTTCTGCTAATGCTTGTCTGTACGCTCTGAAACTCGATGAACTGTCTATCAGGGCGCAATACTCTTTCAACCCTTCTTGAACATGTTTCTGCCATTCCAGACGTCGAATTGGTGCTGAATCTAATGCCGAAAGTAACGCGAGATACGAATTGAAATTATTGATCTTTCTCAAATGTTTCATGATCTTGATAAATTTCAAAAAGTACTTCTCCCTAATATCTTTTTCTGCCGTCAATATCCTGGTCCTAGCCCAATACGACATTTTATTGAAATGCTCAGTAAACCTCGTCAAGTTCGGACTTCGCTCTTCATTCTGCTCTTGGGCCCAAATCAACACTTCCGGTATTTCGATCTTCATGAACAATTCCGCATCGAGAAGTGTCATCTGTTCGGCGATTTGCTCAGATTTGAAATCCAAAAGAGTCCATGTTCTCGCACTAAGAGATAGACTTGTCACAACGCTAGTGTATTTCAAACTCATTTGTTTCGCCTCGTATCTTTCCAGATGTTTTACTCTCAGCGCCTTGGCTAACGTTATTTCACCTGATGCGATCAATTGTTGTACGAAATTCATCAACTTGCACTGGAGCTGATCATCCAGATCAGAGACCCTAAAAAAGAGCATACGCTAAAGTACTGTTTTCTCAATTTCGTTGTACGTCGTAAAGTTTTATTGCGTATTATAAGCGATTAACGGGTACAATGGTTGGGTGTTTGAAAAGGTTGGGAAGCGGCGCGTGCCATTTGCGGTACAGTGCAAATGTACAACCCTCCTTAAAATACTACCTGCTAGTTTTAACTTAAAGTACCATAAAATTTTACGATCTACAACATTGAGAAAACAGTAGTTTGCTACTACTACTACTACTACTGATTCGATGAGCAAAAATGGGAGAATGTTTTGATAATTGTTATTAAGTGTATCTGATTATAATAAAACTTACGTCAGATCATTTACCACTCGGACAATCAAGGCAAAAGCTTCTGATCGTAATTTCTTATGAGGTTGAAAAGTAAAATGTTCGTATCTTCTTACAAGTTTGTTGATCAAGTCGAAAGGTGTGATGAACGTACGGTAGGTTGTTAAAAAGGCTTCTTGATACATGAAAACTGCAAGAAAAATGTATTAGAAAAGGAATAAAAGCAGTCATAATACACAATAAGATGACGTAAAGAGTATAAAAATATTTTGAAATTGTCTGGTGGTAATGACGGCGTTTATTTAAAAAAATATGAATTTTTAAAAAATATGAATGTCGATACCACCAGATTGTTTTTCTTTAAAATTGGAAGAGAAATTAAAAAATGTGTGTACCATTTTGTGGTTGAGTTATGCAAATTCACTGCTGGTTTTATCGAGTAGGTATTTTTTCATTAGTGTACCAATCACAAAATGGAAAACGTTCTAAAAACGAAAGTAATACACATAAATCAGAACAATGGCGCAACAACACATATAAATTACGGAGAAAAAAATAGTTAGCTGTTTCACCACTGTTCATTAATAGCATTCACAAAATTTCATGTAAGTATAATTTCTACAGTGTATTTAATGAAATTAGCTACACAGGGTCTATCAGGCAAAGGAAGATAGTGAAGGAAAGTGGCTTCTGTTATCTGTTTTGACTCCTACATACCATTTTCCTTTTCTTCTGCAATTTAAAGTAAAAATAATGTTATTAAAATTATTTTTTATCAATAATTAAAACAGACATAATATACATACTATTGTATTTAGTACACTATTTGTAGCTTTTGCATTTGACTAATATTAAACGAAAACTATTATTTTGAACTGGTTCTGACTTGTTACGTTTTACTGATAACATTTTTCTTTTTTAAATTACTGTCAATTTTTCTCTCTACTGGAACAAGCTGAACAGTTCATAACTTTACTCCAGTTCACAGCTAAGAAAACGAAGACAAAAAAAAACCCGCAAATATGTCTAATTGTTTACTTGACTTTATCCAATTAATTTCCGCTAATTTTCATCAGAAATTCAATATTGAAACCTGAAAGTTCCTCCAGTAAAAAAACGAAATTATGCGATCACTACTCTACGCGCCACTATAACCAAATTCACATAAAGGCCCTACCTCCATTTTTGGTGGCCTTAGTAGCCTGAATAATTAAGGCATCTATAGGCCCTCCTCTGATATCAGGGCCTTCTTCTTCTTGTTTCTTCATTACTAAATATTGCTCCACCTCGGGTTCTTCCATTAAATCTATATCACAGCGACCGACTTCGTTTTCGCTCTTGTCGTCATCCGGCTTCGTTACATTATTCGTAGTGTGTTCCAACAAATCAGGTAATGCCTTAACCGGAGATTGTGGTTTGACTTCGTTTACTGTCGGTGTAGGAGGCGGCGACGGTTTAACCGAACTGGTCCTAGACCGTTGTTTGGGCGGCAAAGCTGGAGGAGTAGAATTGGATTCCATTATGATGGTGTTCGGGGAATGCATGGGCGATGATAATCTACACACAATGAGATGGCGTTAGCAACGTTCTGCTACAGGAGTAATCATGAAAGATGATTGTCTTGTCGTACCTTTGGTCCATAGTGGAATGTGGCGGTACGTTTAGAATTTGGATTTGAGTATGTGATGATCGACTAGAACTGTGTGAACTGTGACTGAATGAACATGACTGGGTCGTCGGTAGACCGGGGGTCGACGGTTGGCCCCAATGCGTTTGCACCATGTGCACCGAGTGCCTCATGAATTCCTGTTCGTTGGCGTGGGAGCAGTTGCCGAACATCTCCATGTACGCCATTACTGCAAAATCAAATTTTATTTAATAATATCATTTACAAGTGTAGATTGATATCTCTGTGCGTCTGGATATAAATTTGTTTTTAAACTGCCAGCAGTGTTATTATTCAACATGCATAAAACAAAATTGAAATATTTTTAGAATCAAACGTGTTGCCTAAAGAAAAACAAGCTAAACATATAGAATGCATCTTCTGGTGGTATTTAAAAATTTAATTGATAAATTATTAGATGGTAGACTGGCCCCAAAGAAAAACGGCAGAGTATCCGTAAATCGACAGTGAGAGTGAGGCCGATAACAAGATTATTGTTTGTCACGGGTTTTTTTTCATACTATTGTGTATACTTGCTATATTAAGAAAACAGTTCTTTTTAGAATTATATAATTATCAAAGACTTTCGTTACATATCTACGACGATGAGGTAACTTCGGTCGGAGTCGGTGGTGCAATAAAGGTCACTCAGTTATGTTGTTGCGCCGCCACTGATATTCTGCACAGATTTTTGATGACTCAGCATGATGTTCTTTCTTTGGACAAAGTCTACCTTCTGATTGTAATGTTCTTGCTTTATTTTTTACAGATACATGTCCATAACACACATTGCTCTGTCTTTATTAACTGGTGGTTTCTTTGAAAACTACTGTCGATGATGACTACTTTTAATTTTTAATGATTATTTCACAAACCAACATGTAATTTGGAAGATAATGAGGAATAAATGAATTAATTCATTTGTTAAGAAAATATCAGGTGTTGAAAAAAAATTGTGGTCAGTGGGGTAACTAACGTATGGCGTAGCTTTATTTTGTACTCGTGTCCGGTTAATTTTGCGGCTGAGTGTAGATTAAATTTTAAGTGTCCCAGTTTTATTTGTCCACCGACCGCACATTTCATAATTTTTTGATAATTTTTCACTTACAAAGCCAAAATAGTTATTTATGTATTAAGGGCATAATCAGGAGATTATGGCACGAGGGAATGTTTAAAGCCCGAGGAACGAGGGCTTTTAAAGTCCCGAGGGCCATAATCGACAATTATGCCCGTGGTACATACAACGTTTTATTCTATTTTATAATTTCTAAAAGATTCAAACAAATATTTAGTATTCCTTAAAAGAAATCAACTAAAAGTTGTGTCCATGCAAATTTAGTTAGCTATTTTGATGTTGTTAGGGTTACTGTGTATATAATGTATGATTTTCTTTAATCAAACAATGTTTGATACCATTGTTTGAATAATTAAACCAACCGTTGCTTGGCAGATTTTTGACAAATCTGGGCCATAACGGCCAATTTATGCCCTCATTTGGGGGCGTATAAAGACGATTATTGACCAAAATAGAATAAAAAAATAAATGTAAATTTCAACTCAAAAAAGTCAAATTCAGATTTTTATACTGACCTACCCAGATTCACTTCCTATAATTATTTACGATTAGATTTTGAATTAAACGCAGTTTTACCACGGCTTCCTAGATTAATAAGAGTCGAAGCCTCTAATACGGCTGGTCGAGTTCATCAGTTGCAGGCATTTTTTCTGTTCCTGAGAGGGCGCCACTATACATTTGTATATTTGGCTGCTTAACCGCGTACAAATCTCATTTTAAAAAGAATCGTAATTTGTATGTTACATACACTACTTCAAAAAGTAGATTATTGATTGAAAAAAAAAACATTAATACAATTTTTCATTCATTTAATTAAAAAAATATTCGTTTTTTGGTAGAGGGCGCTACTATACTTTTGGCTTTTGAAGGAACAGACAGTTCAAGGAACTCGACCAGCCGTATTAGAGGCTTCGACTCTTATTAATCTAGGAAGCCGTGAGTTTTACATTTCAACTTTCAAAATCATTTTTATTTATGACCTGCTACTTGTGCTGTCGTAAATTTAGGTGACAATGGGAACTGTCATTTTTATGGCAAAGAGGCTCAAAGCGGCCGGCTACTAGTGAATGGTCCTTTTGTTGGCAAATTATAGCTCGCGACAGTAAGTGTGAAAAATTTCGACAATTTTATTTAATTAGAAGTCGCGATTTCTCGCGTGCGCGTATACGATACCCTACCCTATATAATGCCATAATGGCGATAAAATCTGAGAATGTAACAAAATCCCACTAACAAGGAAACAGTACAAATTCACACCACACGCATTTGTGTCGAATATTGACAAATTGATAGTACATAAACAATTAAACAGACCATAATTATTAGGATAATGGGATTTGTCTCGGAAATCCCAAGAAGGGCGCGCAATGTGCATATGCAGTAATGTTTAAACCAGAATTTGAATAGAGAAGAACCTGTCACGTGACCTTTACTGCGCGACGAAATGGAAGGGACACCGAGCGCAGTGGCGTAGCAAATTGTTTTTTCCTAGCTGTTTGACGTTCGACATAATTTTATTTATGTCATCTCATAAGATTTATTGATACTAAAAACAGTTGAATAAATTTTGAAAGTTTACATACATACTTCACTTTAACAGACTTTATTAGACATAACAATACTCATTCAAATTAAGGTGGCAAAGCTTGAACCTGTTAATTGAAATTAAATGACGCCACTGCAGAAAGAAATGGAATACTCCAACCAATTTCGTCTCGACACGTTCTTCTCTATTCAAATTACCTATAAAAAAGATAAGCCAATAAAATCTGAGTAAATACACGTGCGCACTCATGGTCAGCTATAATTCATACGGCGATAGATTGTTGACAGACAAACTTACTATTTCAGATGCTCCTGACCAGGCAAAAAAATAGTACCGCGCGAAAATTGAAACACCAAATAATGTTACTAAATTAAATAGAACAAAAATTCGTGCGATTTAAAGCGGAAATTATTACAGACGAGATTCTATTATCTGTGACAAAAATTAAAATGCATAATTACTTACATAATAATTAGTACAAATATTTATTGTTAAAACATTTTTGGCACAATTAAACACTGTCATTGGTAAACAATAAAACAAATACACATTGTAATTTTTCCAAACACGGTTACAGAGGTTAATAAACATGTGGACTAACAGGGCGGTACATGCAGAATCAGCATAGGAATATAAGGGGGAGAACTTCGCCAACATTAATGTGGTTTAATACGCGTAGAGGGATTTCATGTCAAAGTTCTCCGTCAGCAGTGGCGGCTCGTGAATCCGTAAATGGGGGAGGCAGGTTTTTATAAGATTAAAAAATTGTACAATCAATGATTAATCTTTTAATTCTATCGCGATTATGTTTAACGTAAAGATTATGGGACTCAATCTGAATTTTTCTCGCATCATCTAATGCTGTTGTTACATTTAATTTGCCTGGTAACTGAAACTTGCACACTTGGTTTAATGTGTTCTTTAATCTTTAGACTTTCCATGCTTTTCACTTGAAGGGAATACATTTTTTAAATCACTGTATCCTAATTTGCACCATACTGAATTTTCTGATTGCTGATTAAAAAGTATACGCTGCCAGGAATACAATTTATTACGTACATTACTTCCTGTGAGCCACTTACAAATACGAGTATTATCTCACGAAGCATTAAAACACCATTTTGACCTACCTGCAACGGTTTGCAAATTTGGAAGATCGGGACGTGGTCTCCCCAATTCTTTTTTATAAATAATTTGTCTTGATAATTATTCAATAAATTAAAAGCGTACCTGGTGAACAAGTATTCTAATTCTACACGACTAGACGAGGAAAACCTCTGAAAAAAACCCTATTTACCTACAGTCTGGCCAGGGATTTGAACCTCGAACCTCCCGAATTTGATATCCGGAGGTATACTTCCCTTGCCCTGCATTTAACGCTTGCTATTTGCAAACTTCAAGGTCAATCTCGTGTGGATAAATCCAATGGATCTTGGTCAGCTGGGGGAGCTAAAGACACGGCCTGCCTCCGGCCACGTTTGCAGTGTTTACACGCAATGTAGAACGATACAATTGGACGCGTTTATACCTACCTACATCAGAAATTAAAAATTGTTTTAGACGTTGCAGTGTTTACAACATCAAGTTCGTGAAATATACGTACGAATCAAGTAAATAATTTAATATAATAAATTATTATGTTTAAGGAAATGTTTGTACTGTTTTTTTTTTGGGGGAGGCACTGCCTCCATTGTCTCCCCTGACAAGCCGCCACTGTCAGTCATTACATATTATTATGCTGTCTATCGATATTTTTTGTTCTTATGTTATTTAAAAATCTTGAATACATATATCATCGGAAATACCATAGCACAGATCATATTGTGACTATAGAATGCAATTTACTAAACAATCATTCATAAGCATCATAATCGTTGAAATAACCATATTGGGCACATTTATTCCAGAAAAGTAGGCAGTTGGTTTCTAGCACGTTTCTAGAGATCGCTGCGGTAAATGTTCCCAGAATTTTTAAGCCCCCTAGTGGCTATAGCCGGAATTTCTGAGACAAATCCCATTGTGATAATAATTGTCTGTCTGTGTACAATCAAATTTTAAACATTCCGTCCGAATCCATCTGGTCTCGATTCGTGCTGTTCCCTTGTAAGAAACTTAAGAGTTCATTTTTACGAACAGCATCCCTCACAAAACTCTCAATTACAAAAAATTTAAAATGGCAGTATTGACAATACATATTTCTTTTTATTTAAGAAACTGACTCATCATATATCAATATCATATCGATACTTTAGTCATTGAAGCACATTTAATGAACAAAAATTATTTCAGAATTATACAAAAATGAATTGTCAAGTGATTATTATCAATAATGCGGGAGTGTCCAGATTTCATAGTAAATAAAGGTATCAAGTTATCACTGAATAACGTATTACTGGCTACATTTAACTTTCGTTAGAGTTGGAAAGTTGTGTGAATCAGTCAGCACTTTTAATTTGATTAGTGTCCGTTGGCGATTTTATGATTTAAGGTTTTGAAAATGCAAAGCTGCTACACATTCGAAAGAGACAAAGAAAAACACTAACACACAAATTTCAGAAATACAAAAATGGTTACAGTTAACAAAACAAATGCTGTGTCGCATAATGGCAACAACATCTAGAATTAGTTTGCAAAGAAAAAAAAATATGACCAAGCTCATCAAACATTTTTAAAAGGAAAACGGAAAGATGTCCTTGCTAGCGGCTTACTTACCAGAGTAAGCCACAGACTGGAACACTATGAACAAATTTAATCGCATTAAAAAAATTCTAAATTGAATGTATCTAATTTCTATATGTTTAAATCTAGCTATGACTAAAAACTGTCAACAAGAGAAACGGTACAAGATTTACTTACTGTGTTTTTTCTTGGGAGGAAGCGGCGGCGGTTTATTGCTATCCTGTGCTATTGTACTTGACATACTGGTACTACTTGATAAGCTTTGATGAGACTGGTGCATTTGGCAAGTAACTAAGACCTCTCCTCCTATCAAAAACAATTAGTTAATTACCTTTTTTCCATTAAGTGTGTCATGTTATTGTTTCCCACTATAAGGATGAGTTCAAATATTTTGTGTCTAGCTTGCTTACCTAAATTACTATCAGGTACATTATCGTAAGGTGAGGGCTGTCTTTCTTGTTTTCTTCTAGTCTTCTGCGGAATGGCAGGGGGTAGTGAATCGTCAACAACCGAATCAACTTCACTGATGCTCATATGTTGTCCCGCACTCACTATTGCGGACACCAAAGAACTACTGCTGCTGCTGCTACTCGATTTTTGATTAAAATTTTTGATCGTCAAATGAGCATCATTATCTTTATGAACATTATGCACTACACTTTCAGTTTTCGTTGCTTCGGTAGATGACTGTTTGGACATGTGCTGCTGATGTGAGGCCCACTGAGAACTGACAGAACTCTGCTGCGAACTTCTTTTCGAATATGACGTATATGACTGCACCGACATGAATCCTGAGTCGGTATTTGATAACCTGTTGTAGTCGTAATGCTGATCGGTGATCGCACTAGATATGTTTGAGCTTAATGATGATTCTTCCCACGAACTATGAGACCCGTTGCCTCCTAAGATTTCTCGTAAAGTTGGTTCACAAATTATCACAGCACTTACCGAACACATCTGACGAATGATTTTCTCCACTAATGTCACCGTCGTACGTGGTATCCATTATGACCTTTATTTCTTCATCCTCTTCCCCTCGAGAATGGTTTAACATGGAGTCCAAGCTGCCCGCACTTGCCGATAACAGAGAAATAGAATCTTCTGGTGATTTTGATCTAACGGAGACCCTAAAATCGGTTAAGCATATAGACATTTATCCGCAATAATAAAAGTATTAAATATTAACGTACATTAGGTAAACTAACAGATAACTTAAAGTTAACAACCTACGTATTTTGTTTAAGAAGCTTTTAAACATCCAATTATATTTTTAATTTTGAAATGAAAATTAAGTTTATAAAATGTCGTCTGAACTCTATTGAATATATCACAACAGAATAGACAGCAATATATTTGTCATGAAATTTTGTGCTTTGTTAACTGTTAAAATGGCCAGAACTCGGTCGGTAACATAACAGTTACTTATGTTATGAATGAGGATTCTAACACCAATCATTATGGGCGCGTCTAGTACCATAATGATTGGTTATACAGAGTCATTATAAATGATTGTCCCATCGCAGTAGGCGTTGGTGACGTAGTTGACTGTGCCGTAAGCCTCATAACATGAGTGAGACTGAGACTAGTATCATCGATAGGTGGCGCTACCGGCGGTAGTGGAAATCTGTCTACTAGTTTGTCTAACGTTGCGAGGCTGGCGGCACATCCAAAATTTGTGTGGGTTTTCAACGCCAACTGCGATGGGATAGTCATTTATAATGACCCTGAATTGTACACAAAATTCTGCTAGAATCTATGAATGAAGAAATTAAAAATAAATTATTTGGTTTTGAACTCTTTTAACCGTTCTTTTAGTAACTAATAACTTATTTACAGACAACAAACGTTCCAAAGTATATTTTTTGCCATTCAGCTTTTAATTTTGGTATAGAACAAATAGCCGAAAATGTTAGTTCTTCAAATTTTGCCGGAAAAATCACGATCAGTGTATGAGTTTACTCGTACGTTCGAAAAGAATGAGCATTTGATGAGTACGAGCAACGAACAAGAAAGTTTTACTGACTGACTTCGATTTCCTACAAAACGGTACCGTAAAATGACGTCACAAAAAAACGGGGGCGTGCTTGTAGACTCCAGTCGTTTAGTGAAGAGACATTTGGTGGGGGAAACTTGCGCGGTCCAAATATCCAACCAACAGCAACCACTCTTATTTACTAACAAATGGACCTGGTTGAACCACAGAACGGTCGAACGAAATAGCGTTGCTGCGCATCAACACCTAAAGTCCCTTCACTAAACGGCTGGAGTCTAAATGCCAGTGTTTTCCTTCAGAGCGTTAGGCCCTACCGCTTCGTGAAAGTACGCCACCGTATTATCGGAAGCGGCCGCTCTGTACTGTGGGATATTGCTAGCACGTTTTTGTGCGGTGGTCCAGTGCAGAAATTCTACTGTTTTGCGTTGGTAGAGGCATAGGATCAATTTACATTGATAATTTTTCCATAAAATCACTAAATTTTTCTTTATTTTTTAGGTAATGATGTCATGTTCAAATAAATCTGGGACAACTGTTGTAACGAAACTCTCAATTTCAGTTGTTCATATAAATCTGGGACAACTTCTTTTTTGGGTTTAAATGTGACTTCAAACAGTTAATTAATTAACATTTTATTAAAAAATATATTTTGGCTAAAATTAACAATTCAATGGTTGTTATTTTATTTGGATCACTAGTCCAGAAAATGATATTTTGCGAGTGTTAGTGGTATTGCGTAGCCAACGAGCACAAATGCCGACAAATTTAAATCATTTTTAAAAAGTAAAAAATTATTATTAATTAATTCAACCAAAGTAACTTCTATGTCAAACTTTGTTGACATTTAAGAATCAATGCTGCCAGCCCATCCTCTAGCGAATTTTTAACCAAGGTCACTTTTGTACAGTTGGTTGCAAAAAAAAAAACGGAAACTGTCAGAATAAAACTGAGACATTTTTACAATTTTTTCATAGTGTGAAACCTTCTTACAAGAATTAGGTTAGAATTAACGTCAAAATTCAATAACATTTTTAAAAATTATTCGATGGGTATTGTCAAGTAGACAGTTAATTGACAAATGGACAAAATCAAATTTACATTAGGAAAATTTTCATTTCCCGTTTTTTTGCAACCTACTGTAAGTAAAGTTGACTCAAGTTGCAAAAAACCACTTGTCATTTGCAACAGCACTTTTATGGCATTAGTTATTTGAATTTACTTTAAAACTGTACTTTTATGGAAAATATTCAATCCAAACTACGATTTTGTGGCCCCTTTGTGCCTTTATTTGGTTCAAAAATATTGAAAAAATGCTGTTGCAAATGACCATTGGTTTTTTGCAACTTGAGTCAACTATAGTAGGCCGGGAATTTAACGTTCCCGCCGGATTTTGAATCATGCAAAACCGTCGATAACGGTCGGCCGCATGAAAATAACTATACAAAGTAATAACTTTGTCAACAAAATCACTCAAACAAATTTTCGGATAGAATCTATGTATCGGGATATTATAAGTGAAAAGTATAATCAGATGTCAACTTTGAGAAATAAATAAAATTTGCTATTTTTTCTGGCAGCAAAAAATCCATGGAAATACAATATGAGTCAATTGTGGCTTATTTCTGAAATGGTTTTTGATGCAACCAAAAATACTAATTCCAGCATTCACTAGATCTGTAATTTAAACAAAATTAAAACATTAATCCACGATTGCATTGCTCTGAGAATTGTCAACTTTGTCTTGACAGTTTTGCTAAAACTTGGTTATGAACTATTATGACTCAAACGATGAGAAAGTAGGCATGTTTCTCATGTATGGGCTACCTATGCCGTAAAAATGCTATGGTCGCTGCGGATCTGTATCTACAGAGGCATCCAAATCGCAGGCATATTTTTATTTTTTATTTATTTAAAGTTTCTACAAAATGAGTTAGCTTTTATTGTTGGAAGAGTTGCATCTGAATACATGAACACGACAACAACGTATGTGGTTCTAGCAACGCCTTTAGATTTTTTCTTGTGGGGCGTTAAACATCTGTACTTACGATTGATGAGTCAAAAAATTCGTAATGGGTGTATGGCCATTATGCCAGAGACATTACACAACGTTCAAAGGTCTTTTTCTAAACAGGATTGACGCGTGTTTACTCCAAAATTGAATGCATGTTGAACAATTTTTACCTTAGTTTTCTATTTACTATTTGCTATTTAAATTTCCTACATTGTCATTTTGACGTTTGTAGCCAAAATAGTATATTACATTACGAGAGTAGTAAACAGCACATTACGTACAAGTGGATGAATTACATACGAGCGGTAATGTAAATCCACGTGTACGTAATCTCGTTACTACTCGAGTAATGTACTATACTGTTTCTACGAACGGAATGATCCACAAAATTTCTATAAATAAAAATATTTTTCTACGACCATTATTATTCGAGTAATATACTATACTTTTTTCTATTTTGCACATATAAAACAGTCAGTATAACACTCAAACGGGTTTCGAAAAGGAAGTCTTTTCGATACGCGTTTCAGGAACATTTACTTCAATTTTTATTGTTGGTAGTGACTGATAGTGAGTTGTTACTACGTGATCGCTGCACTTCATGACACTTTAAATTCAAAACAATTGTTCGTCTATTTACCAGCGTTACCAACCCTTATATTTGCCAAATATAATTTTCCTAGCATTATGTTTTGAACTTTTTTTTAAATTTAAGGGGCAAAATAGAAAAAAAATTGTATTATACTCGTTTTATAAGCCATTTTGTCGCACTTGTTTGCTTTATAGCACTCGTCGCTGCGCTCCTCGGGCTCTAAAAAACGCGTGCGACAAAATGGTGTCTTATAAAACTCGTATAATAAATTACTATTTCTACGTCCGAAATGATCCCCACAAAATTTTTACAAAAATATTTTTCTACGACCATTACTTATAGATACAACACAAATATGCCAACAGTCTACTTGATAATACTTAATTTTTAATAATGTCATTTAATTTTGACGTTAATTCTAACCTATCTCTCGAAGGTTTTACACTATGGAATTGTAAAAATGTGTCAATTTTATTCTGACAGTTCCCGTTTTTTTTTTGCAAACAACTGTACATAGGAAGAACTGAAGTATTTACGTTTGTAAAATGTATAAGATGAAAATAGGCTTCCAGATTGTTATACATATTAGGCATTCACGACCTTTTTGGGACCGAGTTGGCTGTGATTTTTTCTTTTCATGTTGGACTAACTGACTCAGTGATGCAACGGATGCATTTTTTTTTTCTGTCAGTGTCTGTTCGACATTTTCTTGCCACCGGATTGCCAGATTTATTATTTTAATATTCGTAAGAAACTAAATGAACTATGTAAAAATAATTTAAATTTCCGTCAAAGGAACATTCAAAATTGCCAAAATAATTTTATACGATAAAAAAATTCCATTAAACGATTTAATTTAATTTAAAAAGGTCAGATCAGATTTAAGAGATCCGGCAACAATGTACCTATTCAGAAAATATAACCCTAAACTGAAAACAACCTAACCTAACACAAAAAGTGTCAATTTCCTTTAGGGAATTTAGTTATTACCGAGGTACTGCCAACAAAATCACTATATGGTCATAGCCAACTCGGTCCCAAAAAGATCGTGAATGCCTTATACATGGTGATTCACCAGTAATAATTAGCCTAACGAAATTTGTGATGCAGCCAACATTACACTTGCACCGATTATGTGGATTTAAAAAAATTCATTTTAATTTTATAAAATATAGTCAATATGCCCGACATTACATTTGTCAAATTTAATCAAAATCAGTATGTGGAATAAGCAATAAAATCACAAACAAACTATGGGGGATATGTATTGTTGCTTGCATCATAAATTTTGTTAGGCTCATTACAACTCGTGAATCACCTTGTAAATAGCTAATACGAAAAAATTATAAAACATCCTTCACTAAATGATAAGCTTATTGTTAGTTGATTTAATAATGTCCACATATCATAGTTAATTGAAAAATACTACATATTCGGTTTGTGAGATACTACTACAATTAAATTGCTTGTAAAATGTAACTAATTCTTGTAAAGTTGTATTTACACTAATTTGATGTTGATAAAGTTAAAAACCTATTGGTCCATAAACTACAATAATCTCTTGTTTACTTAAGATAAGGTTTGTAAAACAAATTTATTTTCACCTACAGGTTTTGGTCATGAGTACTGAGCTTCGGAAGCTGAATAACTCTAGTTTCGGGTCAACATCATTTAAGGAATAGGTAACGCCATGTGAACAGAATCTTTCTGTGACCAATTAATAGTAGCTTACATACCGAGGTGGGAAGTATTTCATTCCTGTCGAGAGCTAAGATAGTTTACCAAGGCGTAGCCGAGGTGAACTAATGCTCGAGACAGGAATGAAACACATTCCCACCGAGGTTTGTATACTATTTTATTTGGAACCATTACATTTTTAGCAAATAAACAATTAATTTGGTGCTGTTTCATTTCTACTGTTTTTCGACTTATAGTAAGTACGCCACTGGAAAAACCTTATAATAGGGCGGAAAGTGGCCTATTACTGACCAAGAGAGGGAAGTAAAGATGAAAAGGAATGGTTAACTTTCCGCCCTCGTATAAGGTTAGGAATGTGCATATTACAATACGATTCCGAATAAAATTTCTAATACAGGACGTAAAAGCGCAACAAGTAACTGGACTAGACATTTCTAGACCTTAGTAATACTGCAACGATTTTCGCAGCCGTTATCTATGCGGTTGCTGTTTCAGTATCGTCTTCACGATGTTAGTAATGTGAAAATGAAACGTCAGCATTTTGACACATACGAGGGCAGCATTATCCGGAAACCAACAACCTCGTAGAAGATAACAATAAGATACATTTTGCGCATAAATTCCAGTTCTAGTTTAATCATTCAAAAAAGGATTTATAAATGGTTTGTTCTGTGCTAATTCAATTCTCGGTTTAATTAGATCATGTTTTATTGTTTATTTCGTTGCTTAGATATTTTCATAATTATTGATCTAATAAATAAAGAAAATTGATCGAACTGAGTTATGAAAAAATACAAATATACTATTAAATTATTAAACAGTACATATTTCGCAATGAGTTTAGAAAAGTAATGTTGTATTATGTATTGATCTGATATCGCTGGTTTGACTACGACATCAGCGAATACTTAATAGACATATGGGTTGAGTAAAACCACTTTTTTAACGCCTTGCGTAAAAGTGACACAAAATGACAGAATATATAAAAATTACAAATAAAGCAATAGTAGGCGAGTTGAGTCAGTAACATAAATAAACAAACAAAAACATTTTCCAAAGGTGTTCTGCCGGAAAATTTGAATATGTATTATGATTTAGGGCCGGTTGTACCAAATCAGTTTAGCTTCCGTTTATCTCCCAGTCTAGATTAAAGTTAGATTATTTTGTTGTGCGAACGGTGATCGAGGGTTGTCTGTAAGCCTTGAACGTGGTTTTCAGTGATATCGTTCAAGGATGGATCAGTATCATTTTGACATACATATTTGCTATCAACATTTTAGATTAGAAATCCAAGATTGACTCACACTTTCAGGGAATGCGCAAATAATTTTGAAAAATGGAATTACTGCGATTTTAGAAATCATTTAGATTACCCAAAGACGTGGTAAGATTTATCATTGAGGAAATTCATGAGGAAATTTCATCAGTAACAAATAAAAATTACGCCCTTTCACCGCCAGACATGGTGTTTATAACACTTCGATATTTGGCAATTGTAGCAAAGGGACAACTAATCGGAGACCACAGTAAGCCGAGCGATTCCCAAAATGATTAATGCAATAGCAAGACCCCGCCGCCGGCGCCGTCCAGAATTTATAAATATGCCGAATAACGAAGAAGCGACAAATAAAATTAAACAAACAAGAGGCAATGATGCCGAAATAAATGGTAGAAATCGTTTTTTTTTGTTTTGATTTTCGTATTTTCTTTTAAGAATTAATGCAGTTCGATAATTTTGAAATCCAACAATATTAAATTCCTGTTGAATTGCTTTCCATGCATCATTTTTTAATCGATTTACATCTGTATCTGTTTTTTTTTTTCTACTTTATCTTTGAATTCAAAAACTAAGCCCAGTAAATGTTTTTCTTCAATTGTAGAAAAATTCATGCACTTTTTATTACTATTCATTGAGAAAATTCACATAAAACACATTCGTAGACAAATTTACCTGGGTCTGATTCTACCAACATAACTAATTTTGACGAAAACGGTCGATCAAGTGATCTTACTGTGAACAAGAGATGTACAACGCGTCTATTAAATAAACCCGGTTCAGTAATAAACTGTAGTTCAATTGAACCGAAGTTCAGTGTAATTTGGTACAACCGGCCCTTAGAGAAGCAAAGCACTATTTCAAATTTAGGCAATTGTGTTTTCAATATTTATACCGATGAAAATAAACAATTTCCATGTTGAAAATATTTTTTTGTTCGACACTGTCAGAATTTGAGAATTTTCTCCTGTGTGAACGGATTTTGATAAATGTCACAACCTGTCAAAACGAAACGTCACGCTAATTTTAAAGATTTTAAGCTATTTGGAGCCTTTAAGGGGCTCGTCGAACAAAAAAACGTTGTATTCAACTCGTTCGTGTGTAAATTGGACTCTTTATGGCACTCGTGGGCCTATAAAAAGCGAGTGAAACGATGCATTCATGCCATAAAGAGCCCAATTTACAGACGAACTCGTTAAATAATATATGTACTATTATATGCAAAATTCGTTGCTACACAATAATGGTTACTACAAAGTGAGCAAAAAGAAAACAAAGCAGAGCAGGCGTTGCAAATTATCGGTCATGTCGTAGCGAAATTCTATGCAAATAAGCGTTCAACACATGGGCGCAGACAATTTGTGGTCTCATACGCTACTTTATAATAAATCATGCGTCATGAATTTTAGACGTTGGAATTATAAGTGTGCATTCCAGCATCAACGGTGTTGATGTTTACTTTGAAAAAAAGTTAACGAACGTTTCCTGTAATTGTAATCAACAATTATTATCCCAGAATGCGGTAAAATGAGTTTTCCAATGAAAATAAAGCATTATATATTATAATTCAGAATAAGTGGCATCGCGGTAGGCGTTGGAAATTCAAATTTACGTTGGCAGCAAGACCTTTGCTAATAATACCCTAGTTTCGATGCTGTTGGTAACCTTCGCTTTTAATTTGGCCTTGATATTATCATTGGAATCGTTTTGTGTTTATTTTCTTGTTATAAGTATTTGGAATTTCCTTGTTTAATTTATGAAAAGTGTATTATTTGTCTGGGGGTTATCTCTGCTGTGGGTGAAAACCATGTCAAAATTATGTAACGCATAACCTCAGAATAAAGTAATGACGGTTTCACATGTTTACTAAATTTTTTGACATAACATAAAGCTCACTTTAGAGAATCAACGCCTACCGCGATGCCACTTATTCGGAATTATACAGGGTTATTCACGAGAGGGGTATTTCTGAATTTCTTTTTGCCGCAACCCATTATACACATTGCAACATCTTGATTTCAAATTTTGAAAATAATTATAACTGAATCCACGACGGCTCTTAGTCCTGTCTCTTTGACGTTAAAGCAAAAAATCTTTGTCAATTCGAAAAAAATGTTTTTACAATAACGACGAAAAGACTGATATGATCCTCATGTTGGAGAGCGTGGAAGGAATTCTGTCGCCCCTGCGGATGTTTCCAAGCCGATGGTAGACACTTCGAACACCTTTTACATTAACTTAATTTGTGAATTTATTTGTTGAATTTTGATTAAATATAGGTTATCTGCGAATCTGACATTTCTGACAAATCTATTCAGCGTACTTTGATTTCTAATTTAAAAGAAACAACACATTTGATTTAGTAGTCACTGCCATTGTATTGTTGGTTGCGACAAAATAAAAATTCAGAAGTACCCCTCTCGTGAATAACCCTGTACTATAGTTCATTTTTAATCCCATAGAAAAAGTCAGGCAGCCCAATATACAGTTATCAATGCTGTCTAGATCCCTTAGATTCATTTAAAATTGATGTGGATCCACGATGCTGCTAAAATTTCTCTTTGTCAAAATCTCCGTCAGTCTGACAAGGTTTTGACATTTGATAATAAATTTTAATTAAAATGAGAAAACGTGTTTAATGTAGAATTAATGAATAAAAAAACAGTAAGTTAGTAAATAGAAACAATAATTAACGATAACTCAGACATGTTATGGATTTAAAAAATCAACTTTCATCTTCGAATTCTTCCGGTTAATCCGAATCGTCATCAGATTCTCCAAGGTGTATAATCACTTAATCAGTGGTTCCACAGTCACTTCAATACACACATCCAATTCCCACATCTGCACTTCTTTAGTTTAACCGTATCCCCAACCTTAAGTTCCGCATGTTCATAACAGACATGTTTGTAAATGTGCACAATCATGTTTTTTTCGAATACGCATAAGGGCGATTTATTTTTCGTTGAACATAATTTGTTCTGTGTGTGCCATCGATAATCACTTTTTAAAAACCCTTGACCAAACTAGCCCTTAAATTAATACTTAATTGACAGTAACACGAATTGATATTAATGCATTTATTGTGGCACATGGCATCGTGGATTAAAGTAATCTACAAAATTCTTGTGAACTATTGAAAGTGTATATTGGGCTGCCTGATAAAACAAAAGATGAAGTATAGTTTGTCCAGCGAGAGATTGGTCGACATAAAAATCACTAAATTCTACGTAGAGAAAGTACAACTAAGTACAACGTGATCAAGAATGACTGTATCTGTTGGTAACAATGAAAATTTGAATGATTTTGGTACCACTGTAATCTAAACGTATTTCCGGTTGTCAGCTTTGATAGAGTTGACAGGCGAATTTGACGTTTACCATCAAAGGGTCATTTTTGTAATAGCATGAACTAGCATGAACATACCCGACATAACCTATTTTTTTTTTAATGTCGTGTCAAGTTAAAACATCCGGTCAGTGCCAATTACGAAACAGAAAAACACTAATATTTTTCAATTGTTTCATTGCCAACAAACTCAGTCATTGTTGATCACGCTGTAGAACCTAGCGCACATAAAATTTAAAATATATTCTTCAAGCAGTAACATTTTTGCCCTGAAATTATGCTGAAATTAATTTATTCTAGTGCATTTTCTAGTATTGGGTTACAAGTCTACAATTAAAAATCTCCCCACCTCTCGCTGGACGTAGTTTACCACTCTTGATTTGTTTTCTTGTTGATCACTCTGTATACTTTAAAGTACCACTTTACTAAATGATTTTGAATTGAGCTGTATAGTCCATTAATGTACCGTAGGATCAACAATTATTTAGATCAAAGAACCCTTTGAGATTTTGGACGTCCAAATCTTCTTGACGTTCAGACCTTCAGATGCTCTGGAATGCATGGAAGTATTTTTGGTTGCATATACCTGTTTCGATTTAAATTTGAAAATGTTTGCCATAATTCGGCCAAACAAGTAACAGCGCTGTATGTCCATTCTCCGTTATTGAAAACATCATTACGAAAGTAAGATTCAATAATGAATCTTTTATGTTCTGAAGTAAAAACCATTTTTGCTTTAAAATTTGATTTTAATAATGACAGTTGTTTTGAGTTAGCAAAGATACGAAAAATCTGACACTGTCAAAGTCATAGCCGCCCCTTATCCAAGTAATTGTTGATCGCACGGTATAAAATGTTAATCAATTGCTGTCACTATTCAAAATTTGGAATTTGCGACTAGAAAATATTAGAAATAATTTACCTTTCTAGACTAGAAGCAATGGGAGAATTATCCATACTGTAACATTCGTCCATCAAACGATGTGACTTGTAATTTTTTTTCTTTGGGGGCAGAGGCGGCGGTGTTATGCAGCTGTTCGGTTCCGATTGGCTTATATTAAACAAAACACTGGAATTGGCTTGGTTACTTTAAATCTAGTCTCACAAAACACATGCATGTACAGTAACAGACACAATTTAAGATGAAGTCTGAGTGATGTCACTTTTCTCTTGGAAGATTTGAAGGCATGCTTAACTCAATTTGATTTAGTTACAATAACAACATAGTAATTCAGGAATTCAATATGAATAAATTGTAGATAGACATCTGACCGCATGCTTGCGATGAAGAACCATCATTTTACGATTTAAATTTCACTCAAATACGTTTTGAAAATCCTGTCTGTGTCTGCACTTCGGTAGTAATACTAACCCGTCTGGTAACGGTGGTTTCGGTGGAGGACTCGAATCTCTCAATATTGATTCCGAACTGTGACTGCTCCTCACCATCGGTGGGCTACAAGAATTCTGTTCTAAAAGTTGTCGTTCTCTTGGTGTCAGTGGAATATCAGGTAAAGAGTTTCGTTGTGCTGGCATTTCTAAACTGGTGTTAACGTATGACGATCTTGGTGTTGTCTTATAAGAAATATGTTGTTGAGATATCTTTTCTTGAGCCAACTTTATAAGATCTTGCACAGCTATTTCCACTTGAGCAACGATCTCATTAACATTATCTTTAGTCAACTCGGTGCTTTTATCGTCTATCAAAGCGTCGTCGCAAAGTTTTATCAACCTTGCCACACTCTGATACATGCGATTGGTGGCTGAAAAAATTGCACTACTCGAGTCTGACGATACCGACGATCTAACGGCCAAATTGATCTGCCACACCGTGTCCAAAACTATGGTACCATTCCCAGGCAACATCTCCAGCTTATGTTTAGCAACGACATCTCTGAAATGTTTCAACGTTGCTTGCGTCTGCTTCCACAAATGGTCCAGTTCTTGCATAGGCCCTTTGGTCGTTGGATATGAGCGATCGACCATCTCCGCTTTGGACGGTCGATCTTTAGGACTGTGAGATCGTAAACCGGGTCCTGTTGGACTCCGCATTTGAGATATTTTTCCCAAAAAGTCGTCTTTGAAAGAACGGGCGCGTCTTGCGAGTTTTGTGCTTTTGAAAGATGGTTTGTGGCCGCCAGGGCCTGACCCGGCCAATGGTGAAGCAATCGGACTCTCGCTATCTGAAAAAATTAGTATTTTAAGAAAAAGGCGTTTCGAAAAAATATTGGTACAAATTTTTATTGAAAATGTATTATTTCAGAACAATAGTATCAAGAAAAAAAACAATATCTCCGATTATAAACCAATAAATAAAATGCCAGAGGGAAATTTAGTGAGTCAAGTCAGAAATCATTAATAGAAAGTAAATGATTTGTAAATAACTAATACACAAAATTTTACTCAGAATAAAAATGTTTGCTATCAAGTATGTACAGTTAATTTCAAAATTATAGAGTACACCTAATTTTCTACAGTGTAACTTACATTTTTTGTCAATGATCAATGTCAATTTTGATAAACAAAATGCCTGATCTAACTGAAAACGCGAAAGTGCTCATTTTTTCTAAATTAGAAGGGCGGTCGATCCGGAGGGTAGCACAGTATTATAACATCGCTAAGAGCACCGTGCAGAGAATAAAACACACACTATTATGGTGTTCTAAAATATCAGCGACATTTTATGTTGTCAAACTTACCTAACCTATGACGCTCAAATTTCAAAAAGGCGTCTTTACATGTGGAAAAAACTGTAATAAATCGACTTCTTGATTTTTTAGGTGTACTCGATAATTTTGAAATTAACTGTACCTGTATTCTACGAGTATGTATACCTAATTTAAATTATTCCACACATTTTTATATACAGGTTGTTTGATAAAAAACGCCCCAACCCATAACTTTTTTATTTATTATCCGATTTCAATGAACAAAAAAACCAAAGATATGGTTTTTCATGCGCTACGAAGCAGCCATAAAATTTTTTTTTTTTTGGCGTTATTTTTAATAGCTAACGATAGTCAACTTTTTTTTTTAAATGAACACATGTAGTTTTTTAGGCTTAGTCTAGTAAAGTATTTTTTTCTGAATCTAATGATGTATTAAAAGTTATCATTTGGTCCATAGCTGACTGAAAAAAAAATAAAACAATTTGTAATTGTGGTTCAGCTTATTATGAAATTTTCGGGTGTGCCGTGAAAAACAATTGGAATACAAATAGCAACAAATGTCAAGTGTGAGTTTGAAAAATTTCAGGTGCAATCTTGAAGAGTTTTATTATTATTTTCTTGGAAAACATGAATAATAATAATAATTTAAATAATTAAGTTTTTGTTTTTGACTAATTACGATTTTTATTACACTCGAACATAAAATAATAGTCAAATGACTGCTATCCTGCATGACTGACAACGTTGTTATTTTATACTTAAATAAAAAAAGTTTAAAAAATCAGATGAAAATTTCTAAGTTGACGTTTAGATGACATTTATCGTACTTTGAATTCCGATTGTTTTTCACGGCACCCTTAAAAATTTTATAATAAGCTGAACCACAAAAAATTGTTTTATTTTTTTTTCAGTTAGCTATGAACCAAATGATAACTTTCAATACATCATTAGATTCAGAAAAAAATACCTTACCAGACCAAGCCTAAAAAACTACATATATGCATTAAAAAAAAAAAAGTTGACTATCGTTAGCTATTGAAGATAACGCAAAAAAAAAAATATTTTATAGCTGTTTTGTAGCGCTTGAAAAACCATATCTTTGATTTTTTTGTTCATTGAAATCGGGTAATAAATAAAAAAGTTATGGGTTGAGGCGTTTTCATCAAACAGCCTGTATTTTTCTGAAAATTTTGTTTAAACTTTTCCTTGCAAAAATCTTTCTTTTATGAAAAAATTAAGACACATTTTTTTGTTTTATCATAAACAAAGTAAAATTACCCCCTTCGTATAAATTCTGAAATATGTTTGAAAGAGAACTTAGACACTATTGAAAATATAAACACATTTAATATAATAAACGAGTTGTATTGTTATAAATTAAATGTTACATTTCCGGAGGAGTAATTATAGTGCAAGTTAAATACCTTCAAAAAAAACATTGCACTTTTTAATGCTAATTATATGATTGTAAAAAGACACTAATATAAATCAAAAGAATTTAGTAAAATTTTAAACTTGGTAAATGACACGTTAAAAACAGCTTCAAGGTGAGGTAAAAATGATTCAAATTGGAATCTTATTGTAATATCAATAGGTACAGTCGCGAGCAATAAATTTTGGTCGTGAAGGTCATTGTTTGACGCAATAGAAGATGCTCCATTGTAAAACAGTCGTAAATGTCATAACCTATCATCATGTTGTATGACATTAATTGTCATTTTGTTCTCATTTTTTTGACACTTTGTTGACATGGGCATAATCAGGCAGGGAAATTTTTTAAATTTGTGACAATCTAACCAAATTCTGAAATGACATTGACGACCAAAATTTATTGCCCGGGACAGTACGTAAATTATTTTGTCATCAAAAATATTTATATTGAATGCATTTATTATATAATTCAAAACCAGCTAAAGCCACTTATGATTTTGTACTACTTCTATTACGCTCTTATCTGAAGCAAAAAATGCATTTAACGTATAAAAATTCTCATGAAAATAGCGTCGACGTCAGGAATTTACAAATATTTGCTTTAACCGAGACATAATGTGATATACATATAACACGATATAAACAATTCGGTCACAATTTGATGTGAAATTCTTGTATTACGTAACAAATGAAACGCCATATGCCAGGAAATGAATGTAATAAATTGTCTTTTAATCCAGCAATGAATAATAATGATACATTTTTTAATAGTATATTGGGATATAAGGTTAGTATACATAAGTGCGTTATAACAGAATCGAGGAAGACTTCGACTTCGTTTCGATTTTTCAACTTCCGAGATTCTGTTATGATGGCACTTAATAATCGTATAGTCCATAACGTTTTTCGCACAATCGCTTATACGAAATGAATTGACTTTAAAGTAATTTTTTTGAAAAGAGTATTTTGAAGGCATTAATGTCATTAATTATTTACCGCATTCGATATTGGTGTCATTAATTACTTACCGCATTAGGCCGGTAAGTTCAACTTACAGATTGTGTCAACAACAATAGTAAGTACCTAACTAGTAATGTAAGAACACGATTGTGCGAAAATATATTAAATGACATCAAGTTAAAAACGCTGCGTATTTCTTAAACATTTAAGCAATATTTAATCTCAGATAGCTACGTATTTCAAATCAACTTGATCGAAATCCCTTCGTATCACTTCCAAGTAGAACGGAAATTATTTACTTAGAAAATCTATTATCTATTTTCACCTAAATTTTATGGGTCATATATAATGTATACAATTAACTTACTGGTTCTGTTGGGAGCAACACTGCAACATTTAAAAAATTTAATTGTTAATTTTGAATACATTATATGCAGGTATATCAGACAGATAAAAACACAGTAAAATAAATGTCTTCATTGTGTCGGATAAGATTGTTGAAGCAACACAAATATGAAATAAGAAATGAATAAATAAAAAAGAATAGTTCAGTTTATTTTGTTATTATGTTATCTGATAACATGGAAAATGTTTCTAAACTCTTAATGTAACACAGAAAAATACCTTATGAAAAACAAAAGATGTGTAGAATGACACGTTGCCAGATTGTTCATGTAAGCATTTGAATATGAGTCAACAAGGGAATCAGAAAGCAAAGTAAGTAAAAAAAATCAATTCTATAATTTATAGAGCAGCCTAGGAATAGTTATTTTTATCTCAACAATCAGTTATCCATTTGTTTTTAAAAAATGCAACCCACAGCGAACTTTAATTATCCGATTGAGATCGTAATGGATAACACTATCATGTATTCTCATCAAAAACATTGTAATACCGGGTGATCAAGAAGGACTGTTTAAGTTGGCAGTACAATTAAGAAAAATTTTTAATTCGTTTATTTATAACACTGCAACTGGATATGTTTTGTTGGTTTATTTGACAAATATCTGATATAGGTATAGCATTAACAACGACAAGCCACCAACAACCGGAACTTACTCCTGTTATACGATTTAAAATACGATCCAGTGTTACCAACTTAAACAGTCCTTCTTGATCACCCCGTATAATCCTTGTTGTGATTTCATATAACGCGATTTGTTAACTGTGGATACTTTTTAGCACTGTGTGTCATTTTTTCGGTATAACGAGATTCCAAAGTAAAACTAATCGGTATCGCACATAACCAAACCCCATTCTATTTCCAATAACAAAGCAATTTTGTTTTTTGCATATCGTAATGAAAGTAGCACTTGTTTACACGAAAAATCGTGGTGGAAAGTAGTACTTTTTTGCAACATTTTATTCCACTTCCTTGGAGATGATTGTCAAAGCACGCCAATTTTTTTTTTGTAATTTCATATAAATCCTTTTAGACCAAATTTCTCAACTTACATCGATATGCAAAAAAATAGTGTGTACACCACGTTATGAAAGTCTCTTTTTTTCACTTATTTGCTTGATTAACTCGGGCTACGCCCTGGTTAATAAATCTGCAAATTCGTGAAAAAAAGTATGACTTTCATAACTATGTAGTTGTACAAATAACTATTCTGACATTTATATAGTTTGTAAAATTAGGTAATTTTTCTGGGATATTTGTGTTTGGAACGAAGAAAAATTATAAAAAATTAATAATCACTTTTTTAATTTAATACAGTTTGTCTCAGAACTGCCTCCCCATAAAAAACAGGGATGTGGCGACAGCAAAAGAGACTCCAAGTTGTGTAAAATAAATTTTCCTGTAGCTCACATAACCCAGTTATCAAGTTTGCAATTTACCAATCCCAGAAATTCGTCCTCAGTTATTACTAAAAAATTGCACAGATTGCTAGACAGCAAAACTAATTATTGATATCGCAACAAAATTCGAAATCCCGGCAACGAAAAATTGCAGTCACCACTTAATGGTGCTCAACTCTGATTGGTCAAGTTTAGAATGTCTTTTCTCGATTATCACTTGAAATAACACTTTTTTTCTTAAAAATTCAGATACATAATTAATTACATTCACCCAAACACTCCCATTTTCTCTGGGGAGGCAGTTCTGGGGCACCCTGTATACAGTGTAAGTGTAAAGGACTAAAATTTCTGAAATTTATATCGTTGATTTTTGGCTATTGGATAGAAGTTGAACCCTATTGGCATTTAAGATCTTTGAGTTATTCGGTTGCTGGATGGAATAGAAAAGGTGACTTGTGTTAAACATAGATAAAGTTAGTTTTATACCCATGTTTTCGACTTATCTAGTACGATATATCGAAAATTGGTTCAAAATACTGCGAGTTTAAGATGTTTAAAGTTCAGGTTTACACACTTCCACATTTTCCGCTCTCAACCAACAAAACTACAAAAGAAATTTCTATATTGTCGCTCTGATGATGACAGCTTTACTGTAGAAACGCGTATCAGCAGTTTAGTAATAAAGTGTATTCGGTCTTATAAACAAAAAAGAAACATTTTGTTACAATCAAAAGAATGAGGTAACAAATATCTTAATTTTAATCAATGGTCTAATGGTTCTAATGGTCACGGTTTATTATAATAAACAGTAGTATGAGTACGAGGGCAATTTTTTATGTAATCTACCTAGCAATGAATATGAAAAGTTAAAATGAAAATTGTCATTCTGTTAAATAGCTGAACCTGAATAGACAATTTTAGCAAAATATGTTATGTCTGAAGACTTCTGTGCATTTTTTTATAAACTAAAATGAGTGAAATTCAACTCGAGTATCAAACTGGAATAAAATTTCTTACAAAAGAGGCCAATGGGCCAAAAGTGATTCATCAAAGGATGATCATCGTGTATGGGCATGAAGGCCCATCTTTATTTCAAATAAGATTTTGGTCTGAGCAGTTTTGCTGGGGTCGGGTCAGGTCAGGTCAGGTCAGGTCAGGTCAGGTCAAAATCAGGTCGACCAGTTGAGGCAAGAACTGGACATGATTTTTAAAAATTGAAGATTTGGTGCTGTCAGATCGGCGGATGAAGTTGACTTTTATTGCCAGGGGAAATGCAGTATCCGAAAATATTGTTTGGAAAGTTTTGCACGATGATTCGGCATGAACAAAGTGTTTGGACTTTGATTCCAAGCTTCCTTACGCCAGACCAAAACTTGTCAGGAAAGAAATTTCCCATGAAAATTGAAAAAGTTTTACAAGCCCCTATTATTATTTTTTTCCGCAAATTGGTACCGGGGTGTATCACTGGAACTCTCCTACCAAACAAGAATCAATGCAGTTGGGTTCACAAAGTTCGCTTCCCCCCAAAAAAAGCCAAAACACATTCTTCGGGCGGAAAGCGCATGGCAACCATTTTTTGGGCCGAGGAAGGGATTCTGCTTATTGAAAGATGGTAAAAGGTACTATAATCAATGGAGAGGTTTATTTGAAGACAATTTGAAGGTTAAAAGGAGCATTGAAATTGAAACGGCCTTCATCGTGGCGTCAAAAGAATCTGCTTCTTTCTGAAAATTGCAAGGTCCATAAGGCATGCAATATTCAGGCTGCAATGCAGGAATGTGGATTAACTGAACTGCGTCATCCATCGTACAGCCCCGACTTAGCACCCTGCGGCTTCTTTTTATTCAAAAAACTAAAAAAAAAACTAGGGGCCCAAAATTTACCACCGATAAATGAGCTAAAGACAGCTGTTGATGCTTATTTTGCAGAGCGTCGTAAGGAATGCGGAAACTCGAGAAACGTTGTATTAAGTGTATAAGCGTTAAAGGTAATTATGTAGAAAAATAAAGTTATTTGGTTCTCCTATGTGTTTTCTTTCATGGCTAGGTAGATTACATAAAAAATTGCGGTCGTACATCCGATTCTCAAACCCATTTTCAATATTTTGAAATTTTTTTTGGTCAGTGGACTGGCAGAAGCGGACCAACTGAGTAGACGGCCAGATTATTCGATTGAAATACTTAAAATATTTAAATTATTTCCCATGGCGACACTTCAAAAGTGTCGATTATGCCATACAACGTGCCACAATTGCAGAATTTCGTCAAAGAATTGTAGACGAGTGTCGTGGAATAATTTCCACAGTACTTCAAAATGTGAGAAATCCATTTGAGTTGTAATGTAATGTTATACAGCGTGTTCCAAAACTATCGCCAAAACATGTTATAGAGCAATTTCCCATATCCACGACCTGCTAGATAGTCAGAGTGTCTATAGCGGCCTGGGCGTAGACCGAAAAATCCTTAAACTATTTTGATCCTTTATTTGTAAAACCTTAAACACAGCATCTAGCGATCTGAGCTTTTAGTATGTTGTGATGCATAACATTAAATTTTCGCGGGAACTCTACGGTGAATAACCCTGTATTAACGCGAAATCGTAATCAAACGTTCTTTTTATGCGTCTGTCTGGTTTTACAGAGGTTTAAATTACTATAAAAATGGCAACATTGTACAGAAGATGTTCTGAATATGATAATAATAATTAGCAGCAGTAATCACAGTAACCATTTTGTTATAGTATACAGTCATAGTAACGACTTATACATTGCAAATTGTAAGGTAAGTCGATGTTGCCAAATGCAAATTTAAAACAGTTTTTGTTAATGGAAGATGTCAGTAATGTCAATCAAGCCATAAATAACGGAGATAGGGCTTGCGGCGTTTTCTAGGACGCACCCTGTATATCTGTTCGTTGGCCGGACTTTAGTTTTCAAGACAATCCGGGAGAGGGCTTTCACTGAACCAACCTGTAAATTTATATGTATGTAGTGGATTTGTTTGCACCTTAATTTTTTTTTGTGTATGTAATTATAAAATTACAAGCAACAAATTAATCCGTGTTTTATTAATTCAGACAAAACTAGATCATAACGTTGTTGTTTTCGTTAATTTATAAAAAATGAAATTGGGGAGCCAATCTGGGAAATAAAAAAAGATTCCATCCAAATTCTTTATCTCTAAAATTAGAAGACATTAATAAATATTTTAGACTAAAATTTATGTATTTATGTACATATTCCTTTACTGTAATAGACTGTTGTAAAAAAAATTCAGCTATGTGAAATATGACACAGATTTTTCTATATAATTGGTAAGGTGAACTGCTATGCCAACGACCGCACTGTATATCATAAAAAGCTGGTGTTAATATTCGCATTTATTTAAAAAATAATAAAACACAACAAAATCATGTGTTAGAATTTTTTTCAAAATTTGAATTTCTGTAACCACTTTATCCGACAATTTTCACGAACGATTTAATTTGAATACATCCAATGAAATAAAAGCGAAAATGACAAAACAATAAAAATTCCACACTGAGAAACCAAATACGTATTGGAATGAATTTTTTTTTTTTTAATTTTTAGTGGCGGGCGGAGAAAATGAGAATGACTTAAATCACTCTGGGCTGTATTTAAATAAAACTGTAATGGTTATCATTATTCAGTTTACGGCAGGGCCAAATTTTTGCCTGCCAGCACTTGCAAACGAAACCCTATTAAGCTAGTGTGACACGATACTAAATTTCACAGAAAATTCTGTAAAAATGACAAAGACAGACTATAATCCTGATCGCTCATTGGTCCTGATCGAGGGTCTCTCTCATTTTCTAACAAATTTTCTACAAAATTTAGCATCGTGTCAAACTAGCTTTAAAAGAAATCGGTTGGGCAGAATTTTTAAAAATATTTATAAAAATAGAAAATAACAGGATACATATGTATTTCATAAAATCTAACAGAAAAAAGTAAATAAAAAATATAACAAAATTATTTGAATGGGTATTATTCCACATCATCATCTTCGCTGTCAGATGATTCGTCGTTGACATCGATTATAATTTGGAAAGTCATTATTTTCTAAAAAACTGTCTTCAATTTTTTTTTACGTGGTTCACACAATTTATCTGGTATCATATTTAAAGTTAAAAAATAATCGCATAAAAGAAAGTTTAAAAATCTTAATTTGATAATATGTAGAGCCTTTAACAATTGTAGCAGAGCATGTAACAAGAAACCAAAAATGTGATAAATCCAACACGTCGTATATGCAATACCGTGTAAAAGAAACACGCCTTGCGACATATGAACTTGGTAAAACAAGTTTGACATTTAAGGTAAGAACAATTTTCACAAAAACCTACTACCAACTATGGAATATGGAATTAAATATGTGAGAATTGTTTAATGTGAGAAAGACGTCCTATTTCAAACTGATATTGTCTTTTAAAATAATTTCTTCATTTTACGCTCTCGTCATTATTTGAAGTAGTGTTTCGGGTACATTATACATGAAAATAAAATAAAATTTTTGAGAGAATCTCCCTTGTGTCTATATCGGTGTATTTCCGGCCACTTTAAAATTCAACATAAGCACCTAATCCCATAAAAAATGCTTCAGCGGCGTACGCTGTATAAATAAGTAATGAAATAAAATTTTTGAGATGGTCTCCTTAGGATGTCTCTCTTTACGTACAATTTACATACAATGTTACAAAACAAATTTGCATGCATCCTTTACTATAAAAGGATGTACCTAACCATATTTAAGACTGATAAAGTTTACCAATAATGACGTCGACATGTGTCATAACATACGTGATTAATAAGTTACATATCGTTTTAATAAAATAAGAAACACACACATAGACGTAATTTTCCGGCACAATTCTGTTTTAAGAACTTACTAATGCAGACACCACGCATGCTTTTTCATTGTTACTAAGGTTTCATGAATCTCACACAAGTCTTATAAATATACATAAAAATAACATTACTATATACAACTATACCTGTATTTGAATTTTGTACGATTATAATATTATTCCGTAGCAATGCATTCCACACATCTGTATTAAACCAAAACTATAAAAGTTTAACGATCAAACTAGTGCAATAACCGAATGCACAAAAATGACTAACGAGGAAAAACTATTTTCGTGTTTTTTTTATCATACAAATGAGTCAAAACAACACACCACAAAACACGAAGCAATCACTGATAAACATGGTAACATGACTGCTAAGCTTGACTGACTTAAGCGATGCTACCGATTCAAGAAACAGACGACGAGTAGGGGAGTTATTTACTGAAACAACACGCATGATGTGTTGAAAAACATAACCTATCCCACTCTCTTTTTCAGCCTTGTATGGGAAAGACCCCATTGTATTTTAATATTTTACAATAAGAGTAAAAACGAAACACTTAGATTTAAGACTTTTGTATTCTTAAAAATTATAAACTTTTTGTGTGAATTGTGAATTTTTTCAATGATATTAGAATTTCAGCGCGTTTTTATTTAAACACTTTAAATTAATGAAATATTTTCGTGTTTATTTTCGGTTCATGTAAATATTTGGATGTTAAAGGAACAGAGGTATGATTGTACTCTTGGTATTTAAAGCTGGTTTTCAACACAATCACAAAATATATTTAATGAAGAAGTTAAATGTTGCGATAAGGCGTCTGTTTGGTAATCCGTAAACAACAACGAAGCCGGAGATGAAAACAGAACCCGATTATTAAGTGGGTTTCAAATAAAAATATATGCCCTAACGTAATGTTTAACAATATTATTTTCAAAAATGACTGAAATAATAATATTTTTATACCAAATTTCCAAATAAACTTTATCATCATAAAAAAAGAAAAATCACAAACAAATTAACTCACAGTAACCATGAACTCTTAAAATTAATTCATACTTTCACTATCCATAACGATATGTAAAAGCAGCCATCGAATAACAATTTATATAGGTTTTCATTTCTGAAAGAATTTATTTGGATGAGATTACTCGCCCAAATGTTTATCTGAAAATGTCTCCAAAAAATTGTCTTTTTCGTTTTTTTATTTTATTAATTGTTCAAACCATTTTCATATAAGATTAAAAAAAGTGTTAAAAAGTTATTAATCATGCAAACATTCACAAGTTCCTTCACAATGTCTCACTAACGTCACACTTCCTGTATTACACCACCTTCAAGTTAAGTGATGGTCTTATGTAATTTTTAATTATGTAGGTTATAAAATGGAGCAATGGTTTTTGTGGAATTTTTAAACGAGAAAAAAAAACGACAGACATGACAAAGCAACTTAAGACTTTTACAGTCTTACTAGACGTAAATTTTACTTATAACATAATATTCAACATACAGTGTATAAATTTAAAATGTTATACCTACTTTTATGATCTACATGCGTTACTGATAAGTTTTATCGTTTTGTATTTGCTTTACTATTTTTCTTATAATCGTTTAGCATATTGTTGAGGACAATTCATGAGGGGAGACGACAATTTTAACATTTTTTGGCTTTACTTTCTAAAATTCCTTTTAATTTTGATTTTTGAAAATTGTATTTTATGTAAGAGAACTATCTCTTTTCTTCTCAAAACCGACACTTTTACAATTTCAAAATAGGTACCCAATAATTTACTTACATGTCCAGTAATATGTAGTCACACAATTTTAATTCAACAGTATCTTCGTTAACACCCCTAGGCTGCGAATGATCATCACACTATAACGTTTTCGTGTGGCTCTTAAGGCTCAAAACTTCAAAGTCAAATGAAAATAATATATCAATCGATTCGCTACTAGATTTGAACACGGTGATATCCTCGCATCTCGTTTGTCCGTCCGCCTGAATATTCCCAGATAAATTATTAATCTAATGTTCTATAGTCCCAAGAGCGTGCCGCAATTTGTATGTACATATAATGATGTATATGATGTGTTAAGAAACAATTTACCTTGATAAGAAAACCTTGTAAATTTACAGTTAGTCTATTAAATAACAATCATATGCGAGTAGACTTTATTTTCCCACTCTATCCTTGTTTTATTTTTGTATGATTGTTCATTAGTAAAATTACGAATGTAATGTCGTCATTTCTAATGGAATTAAGTAATCATCAACGGCGTTAACATTAATGCAAAATTGAATTCGAAGTGTCTTTACATACATTCCAGCAAAATTTCTGCGTACCTAATGTTGTTAACAGAACTTCATTTAAATCATAAAAGCCTTTTATGACTTGAAGAAATCGTGCAACCGTATCAAAGTTATCATATCAGAGAGAAAAAACACATCATAAGTTACCACATATTCCATGTAAGGAAAGAGTTAAAATCAAATAAAAATAAAGTTATCTCTAGATGTAACAAAAATACACAATAAATAAATAGGTGTATGTGTCATATTCATATGTATACACTCCGCGACAACTGATCAGCCTCACTCCAAAATTACGCTTCTTTGCATGTTATGAAGTGAGTTCGATTTGTTTTGTTATAAACTAGGCAAAAATGAATAGGGAATTCCACATTTTTTCTTAGAAAGCAAAATAATTGCCCCAATCCTCCCACGTATTCTTAAACACTAGATAAATTTAAAATGTTACAGGTACTCCCTCGCTGTTGTGGCACTTTTAATGCTACCTCTATAATTTTTTCCATAATTTTCAATATCTTGAACAAAATTATTGACGACTTTAGCACTACGATGGATTCTTCTGGCAATTTCTCGATTGGAGTACCCTTCTTCTCTTAAACAATTAATATTGCCAATCTCTTCGGCAGTTAATCTTTTTCCGCGACCCATTTTATTTTAACAACTTCAAAGTTTAATGTAAATAACCTATTTTTTCTGGGATAATTGTTGCTTACAATTACAGGAAACATCCGTAAACTTTGCCGAAATCGAAAACTTTTTTTCAAGGTTAACATCAACACCCCTGCTTTAAAACTGACGTTTCTTTGACATTTCACAGAAAAATTTGTATACCAGTGGCGTCGCGTTTGGCAATAAAGCTGGTAAATTACCCGTTCTTACGAATGTAAAATGTAGCGTTTGAGACCACAAATTGTCTACGCCCAAGCACTGAACGCTTATTTGCATAGGATTCCGCTACGACATGACCGATAATTTGCAACGCCTGCTCTGGTTTGTTTTCTTTTTGATCACTTTGTAGAAGTTAATTTTGTTTAATGTAAGAAGTTTATTAACTCAACAAAGGTACAACGGTTTTGAAGATTTCCCAAAACCCTGTACATACATATTATGTTTTGAACCAATTTTAATCTTAAAATATAGCTATTTATTATACAAGTGTCTTATAAGGCAAATAAGTCACGAAAGAAATGTTTAGCCACGAGAGCTTGCTCGAGTTGGGTATGCTTCTTGAGTGACTTATTAGCTGTTAAGGCACGAGTGTAATACACAGTTTTATCCAACACCTCCTTCTGTAACAGTTCTTATTCTTTTTGATGTTCAATAAACTGTTCAATTCTCTCTAAACTCGTTAATTATAAAAACAGTTTAATTATGGGTTAATAAGTCCAGTAGTGTTTTATAGACTTCATAATATAATCAAAATCGGCATTACGACTCATAATAAACAGGTGTTGGAGCTATAAGCCTGTCTCATTATTTTATTTATTATCAATTGGGTTTCGCGTCAGGAGGCGATCAAGTGAAATTAATCAAAATTCGATTTTTTTTTAAATCTAAATAGGTTCAAACTAATACAGAAAACAGAAATCTGAAAATAAAAAAAATTAAAACGCATCACACTGCCGATTATTTGCAATCAATGAAGGTGCCGCACAACTGACAGGAATTTATGACGTAGTTACATTAACTGCCTAATCACAAACCAAACCAGAAGTAAGATTTACAATAGGTACCCCATCGCCAAACTGCAGGTGTACGAGTATATACTTACCCTGTCAGGGTCGAACTCGACTATTTTATGCCTAGCAATTTCGGCAAAGATTTAATAAAAGAACGTGCTTATTAAGACAATGTTAATGTTTGCAATTTTGTTTATTTCTTATTACGCTATAACTTGATAACAAATGAAAATCGGATAAGAACATATGAGTTTGTTTTACATTATTTTCACGTGTGAATACACTCATGGAGTTTCGGCCGTTCCTCCCGACTCACCCTGTATACCACAACTTAAAGAATCAGCCATTACGAATTCCTTCGGTAATTTTAGGACACTTGTATGGTAACCAAAGGAAATTCAAGTCGGCACAACCGAAACGACAAATTTAATACGATGACACGAAAATAACGAAATTTGCTTTACAAAAAGTTAATACGGTGAGTGTGGTTAAATTAAATCATGTTAGCTTAGTTTTTCATTTTGCCCTAGATCAAAATTCAACAGTGCTGCCACTGTATTTTTTATGTAAGTAAATTGCGGTGTTGGTGGATCTTTGATATGTGAACTGGGTAGTCTTTAAACACAATTTCTGAACCAAGTATTTATAGAAAACGAAATAATTTTATTGTTAAGGGCGAATATTAAAAAATAACGTTGTAACGGGTGAGGGTGATTTAAAAGAAAAATCATAAAACTTATCTATCATTGCACATTTTGAACATGCAATATGAATATACGGAAACCCTACTTTAATATCACTAATGCCCGTTTGCACCGTCGTACTAATCAATGCTGCAATGCATTGCTTAGTACGACGGTGCAAACAGGCATAAGGGGCAAGCACTAGAATTTCTTGACTGTGGATGTATAGTGATCCCAAAACTCCAACGTTTTATGATAGGCGCAGGTAATGGACGTAAATAAACGTAGTAAAGGGTTGGTCTTTAGCCTGGGGGCTCTGGATTTAGAAAGAGGGCAGACGGTACCAGGTAGTCTCTCTTGGACTAGTGCTCGTCTTCTCATTACTCCTCTTCTCATTAGGAGGTGTCAAATACTAATCTCCTCGTTATTAGTATTGCCTATCATAAAACGTCCGAAGTTATACAAAACTTTTATTTAGTGCGATTCTGATTCAAAATTTAGCAACATTGTTATTGAACAACATTGATTTTGCATAGATCAAACCAATCAACAGCTTCATATCATAGCAACTGCAACCTTGTTATAATAGCAATATTGGTAAATTTTAAAACAGAATCGCACCAATTATCACTCTCATATTAACATACCCAGCTTTGAAAACAAAATTTTGACGTTAGCGGCGTTATTTTTTTCAACGTTTTTTTGGCGTAATACAAATGAAAATTCGTAAAATTCGAAAATTATAACAGTGTGAGTGAAAGTGTTGAAAAACCAGAGTGAAGGTAAGCCATTTAAAAATTCCTAGTATAAAATTCACATAATTACAATTGAAAAACTAGAAAACAATAACATTTTCCTAATAACATGACAAATTAACTTACAATGACATAATGAAATTAGTGGAAATAGTTCTTTTATTCACTGAACGCCCAAGTGGAAGCAAAAAAACTTTGATTCTTTGTTCAGTGTTCATCGTTGCCATTGATATTTTAACAAGATCGTATTTCGATCTCAAACATGTAGTGCAACATATCCTTGAATTTAGATTAAAGCAGTCGTGTATGATTTGATGGGTAGCATATGTTTATTAACTTTGGGTGTTAATACTGTCATTTCTATTTTTTGTTCCTCACCCACGGCATTTTTGTTAGTGGTCGTCGTTGCTCACGCTTAAATCAATTCAAGAAAACGTTATCCGATTGCAGTTATGGGTGATACCGACGCACCGACGACCGAAAACCCTCCCGAATCTCAAGAAAACGCCACTTGCGATATTACCAAACCTTCGATTGATATTTTAAAGGAGGCCAAACCAAGTGAAAATATCGCAATTACCGATCCAATCGAGAAAACTGAAAATACGCCACTCATAAATGTTGAGACCACTGTTAAAGCATCAACAGTAGACGACACCGCTGTACAAAAAGATTCGCCTAAAAACGTTGAGGAACTCCCGAAAGATAAATTATGCGACATCCTTCCGAAGACAATCGATGAACTTAAAAATGATAATAAACCGATTGCTCAAAGCGTCAAAGACGAAATCGACGATGCCATAAAGCAGAAGGAAAAAGCATCGCTAAAGAACAGAAGCGATATTTTTTCTCTGAACGAAAACAAAAATCTGCCATCGACTATATTTTCGGTTGGAGGTGCTCCTTCGAAGACCATCCACATGACAACGAATACCAACTCAAGTAAAACGTCGTCTTCTAATGACACAATTGGATTAGCTGGCTCCAAGCAGAATCAATTTAGAAATCCCGTCACTGGCATAGGTGTCAGTTCAAATGATGAATTTAAAAATAAACCTTCAAAAAGAAAAGGTAAATGCAATATTGAAACAGTTTTAACACAAATTTGACGTTAATTGTCTTCTAAATCACATTTGAATTTTTAAAAAATTCTAATCTTAGGATTTATTTAATCCTATAATCGTTATTACAAATGCTCACTTTACCTAATTTTGGCACGAGCGAGTACTTGCGTAAACAAATTTTATATGAATAATTGGTTTTTCAGATGGGAACCCGCTGCTTGGAGTTGGTTACAAGGATGACGAAGAATTTTTCAATGCACCAACATCCCAAAGAATCCCACCTGGTGGTTATTCGAAAGGTTTATGGTGAACCAAAACCGACACAACTCACAAATTAGTAGTGGCATCGACAAAATTTTAATGATTTAGCAAATAAGACGTCTCACCTTCATTTTCGTTTAAAGGCGAAACTGATAATAAAACAGTCCAGTGTCGTCTTGGCCATTTCTTTGTGTTGTTATACAGTTTATATTTACGTCTTCCACCTCTTGGTTCATAAAGTAAATCATCATAGTACAGCATCGCACTAAGAACAACTCAAAAATCGATGTTTCTAACTCGCGGATTTTTTTGTACTAAAAATTACGAACGACTCCTAAACTAAAATTAATTCCGCACAGCATCCAAACAATTCGGGATAAATAAATCCTATTTTTATCTCTCATTGTCAATTACATTAGTGCTAGTTGATGTAATGCTGCATCGAATACAATCATATACGCGATTAACAATTAAAATCGAACATCTGTCGAATCGATTTGTAATTTTTTCAAGACGAGTTGGTTGATTTTGTCGCGTAACTTGACCAAATTTCTGGCCTTTGTCCAGCACTGTAGGATTTACTTGGGCTTATTTTTAGAAAAGCCTGTTCGTAGGTAATTTTTGATACCAATTAGACTCAGTTTACTGAGTTCATTCACTCTGTCTGAACGCTATTTTGATTTTTTGTGCTTTTACTACAATCGCGATTAAGATTGTTTAACTAACAATTAAAATGTTCATACAATTTGATAATTTATTACAAAAATCGATAAGATATAATATCTAGTGGCATTAGGTTTCGTTGAATCGCAAAATATATTATCTTGATAAGTGATTAATTATTAAGAATCACACAAGATAGATACCTAATAAGTACATCAGCATAATAACTGATCAATGTAGGTATCTTTTTTTTATTTGCAAATGAGGACTTTTAATTAAACAAACTAAATGTTAAATTTCTGGGCGTTATTCAATAAATACATGCAAATTAACAGAATTATGCAAGATTTTATATAATTTATGGTGTCCTATGGGTATGTATGGGACTATACCTTTAAATTTTATTCAGAAATATGTACAACTTACAGAAGATAAAATAGTAGGTAAGTATTTTAGCAGGATTCTGATATACCTATAATTTGGAATGAAAGTTTAAAGATAAGGAATCAATCAATCAATAAACGATAACGAAAATAAAATCAATAAGTAGGTACCTTGGTTTTTCTCGAATACACAAATCCATATAAATTTAAGGTACAGTGAAATTTTAATAAATAATGAAAAAAAAGTGAAGATGAGATCTATAAAAAAAATCTTAGACCTTCGTGAGATGTATAAAATACATTTCATTTCTGTTAATTACATTCAGATTTTCGTTGGAATTTTAATTAAAAACAAGAAACTTACCTGGTACATGTTTTGCAGATTTTGGTGTTGATGTAGATGTCATATTTAAAAACACCCACTAATAAATAAGGGAACAAATACACCTGCCTGCATTTTCACATTTCCGTCACATTGTTATCACTGTATTTTTTTTAAACATTCACGTTTTATTTCATTGTAACAAAATTAAATTCGTGTAAGGTAAAAAAAATAGATCAAGATAAATGTTACGAGTACCGCCATCTGCTACGTCAACTGTCATTAGCTGAAAACAATCGATAATGCAGTCGGCAAAGTAGGTAGTATATTGTTGCCATCGATAATTTCATATGATTTCATATCAGTAGTCAGTACAGATTACAGAATTTACCTCAAAAGGAAGTTATAAAGAATTAGTACACGTTAAAAAAGACAGTGTCCACGGAAAATATTTCATTTCATTTTTTCACATTTACTTATTTTTTGAAGATTTAATTGGTGACATTTAAAAACAAATGGTACCACTGACACCACTGTCTGGACTGTAAGTGTCAATTTTCATTTTCTTCATAGGTTTTCGATTATTTATGTCGAGTCTAGGACATATTAATTATTTAAAAAGCATGCAATATGTTCCTCGTGAATCTTTCAGTTTGTAAATCAATCGTCACAACTTCACATATCTCACATTTCAATTAAAGCGGTAAGTTGTTAATCCAGTTCTGATAAAATGTCAATTGATATAATATAATGTTCTTAGCTAATGGCATAGTAGCACCAAATAAGAATATCGGAAAACAATGGGTAATTCAGGACTAAAGCAACACATTGTAACTGCTCAAAAGACAGGAGTTTTGAAATTATCACAAGGCCACCTCAATGGATTTCCTCCTGAATTTAAACAATTGGAAGGAAATTTGAGAACTCTGGATCTATCAGATAACAAGTTTGTAGTTTTACCTAATGAAATTAGTAGGTTTTTACAATTAAAACACCTCAATTTAAACAAGAATAAGTTGGGAAAAATTCCTGACTGCATCGGAGCACTTACAAAACTAGAAACGCTCAATCTTTGTCATAATAATTTCTCGACGTTACCCAGAACATTATCAAATTTGATAAATTTAAAGCAGGTATATTTGTGTGACAACCATTTAAAGGAGTTGCCGTTGATGTTCTGCAGTTTAAAACATTTGGATATATTAGATTTATCTAAGAATGAAATTACCACAGTTTCTGCAGATGTTTCAGGTTTAAATGTGGTAGAGCTGAATTTAAATCAAAATCAGATTACAGACATTTCCCCTCAAATTGCTAATTGTCCTAGATTGAAAACATTACGTTTAGAGGAGAATTGTTTACAGCTTTCTGCTATACATTCCAAAATCTTGACTGATTCAAAAATTTCTAATTTAGCTGTGGATGGTAATTTATTCGAATTAAAACAATTAGCAGATGTGCCAGGGTACGAAGCTTATATGGAACGATTTACTGCAGTCAAAAAAAAGATGTTTTAATACGATTTTAACAAGCTTATCATGATATGATGGTTGTGAAACTTATTTATAACTTGTTCATCCTATTACCATTACAAAATATTCCCTCCAATTTTCCAGCATGTAAAATTTATCCAAAGTAATATATACAGATTTTGTGGCAACACTTTATGCGAATTCATTTTTTTTAATACTTTGCAATTAATATTTGTTGTGCATGAGCATTGTAAAATAAAAGACAATCAGTGTAAGTGTTTTGTGTATTAGGTCAACGTCTTTTTATTATAAATTGTGATGTGAATTATGAAACAATAATAAATGTAGTAGTTCAAGTCTCTAACCTTCTGAAACAATATTCTGTAAAAGTATTTTGGGGCCAAACTTATTTTTGTCTGATAACTAGCGTATTGATAGTATTTTTAACATGTAGATTTGTGACTTGTCATTGTTGTGATCACCTTAGGAAGATTAGAGACGAATTCAGTGGCAATCTTGCTTGTGTTATTTTTTGTTTTAAAACATTTTTAACTATGCTCTTTTTATTGTTTGTAAAAAAACAAAACACCAAGGTTTAATTAAGTTGCGTAAAATAACAGTTGACCTCGCAAATTAGTCCCAGAGTATATTTTGCGAGTGTCGATACTTGCTTACAAGAGCAATAAAATGATATAAATCAGTTACCTACTCTTGGATATTCCACATTTATTCTTGCTAAGTTATTGTAAAAATGTACACTTTAACAGGTATAGGAGATAAATGTTTGCGTTTAAAAACGACTAATGTGTAGTTGGTTTATTGGGTGTTTTTTTTTTTTTTTAAACATAGTCATTTATTATGGGTGTGCGAAAATAGCACTGATCATTTTACAGAATACTTCTGTTTAGTTAACTTTTATTACTGGAGTTTATTAAATGACTCTAAGCGAATGTGAGTTTATTTTGAAAAAAAAAAATTAAATTGTAAAGATATTGGGTGATTCAAAATGATTGTGGCCAAGTATGGCAACTATGTACGAAAATTTATGTGGCAACTGTGTGAACGGGGTAGAGTTAATATTTGTATGACATTTCATAAACGTGCATTTGATTTTTTTAATTCCATTACACATTGATTTGACAACTTTCAAAATTGCACGCCTATGAACTGTCAAAGAAATATCACCTCTGCCCTACCCACACAGTTGCCACATAAATTTTCGTACATAGTTGCCATACTTGGCCACAATCATTTTGAATCGCCCAATACTTAGGTGTCTTACACATCAGAATGGAAAAGTTGAGTTCGTTTTTTTATGTCAGTGGATAACAATGCGCTTATATGTACAGATAACTTAGTTAAGTACTGTTATTATTTATTGTTAATTTATAGTTATTTATAGATAATATATTTATGATTAAGTCGTTACAGACGGACTAAATATATCTTAAAACCTCAAGTGTACTTCTCAATTACTGTTTACTGTTTATCTATACTTTGTAAAAATATGTTGCACATTTTCTATCTCTATTTTTTATTGTATATTTATCCGATTTCTAAGCAAACAATATACACTCTCGGAGAAGTATGTGTATTCTTAAGCAACCCAGTCATACTAGTAAAACTTCGACAATCAAATATTGTTTAAAAAATAATGACTCACCTTTACAGCCAGTATATTAATAATTTTAGTTCAAGGTTAAGAGACGTGTAATGAAACAAAACGGAATATTTTAAAACATGAAGAAAGTGCCCATCTATATATTTTTATTTGAAGATGATTATTAGACGCCAACAGAATTAACACATTTAGTAGATTGCACCTTCTCCCTTTTAGGGCAACAAACTATCCTATCTCATTTATAAGGCGAGACTTAAATATAAACTTAGTTATACTTAACTTCCTATAAACTATAGGTACCTAATTAACAATATCGATAAAATTATATTTCTGTTACCTGGACGTAAAATAGAATTTATTGGACGAATAAGAATATACGGGGTCATTATAAATGATTGTCTCATCGCATCTAGGCGTTGGTGACATAGTTGAATGTGCTGCAAGCTTCATAACATGAGTGAGACTAGTATCGCAGATAGGTGGCGCTACTAGCTGTAGTGGAAATCTGTCTACTCCGTGGGTTCAACCTCCTTGGTCTACTAGTTTCTCTAACGTTGCGAGGTTGGCGGCCCATCCAAACTATGTGTGGGTTTTCAACGCCAACTACGATGGAATGGGACAATTATTTATATAAGGACCCTGTATTATGGTATCTACACGTTTTTATCCTATAATATGTTAATAAAAGAATGTTCCGAAAATGTTACTATTTGATTATTGCACTTATTTACAGAAGTATCGGAAAACAAATGAAATAAATAAAATTAAGACTGTTGCCAAAAATCCATGGACAGGATTTATATCGGGTGTTTTTTACACGAGTGGTGCGTTCACGGTCGACTCTTCAACGCCTACTTTAAGGTGAAATTTAAAAAAACACCCGATATATTATCTAAATTATCATATTTTGGTACATACTTATATAGGGTCATTATAAATGTTTGTAACAACTAGTGGGCGTAGCGGCGCACCTAAAGCATAGCGCACAGCCACCTACGATGGTACAATCATTTATAATGACCCCGTACTTTGGTACTTTATATACCTACATTACATTTTTCTGTTCTTGGCAATATAAGGGGGAGCGGGCAACTCAAGAATTTTTAATTGCAACAGGAATCAAATGTTATATTTTTCAAACAATCTTAAGCAAAAAAAAATTGTAATTAAGGGCGAGAATTAGATTCAATTTCAGTAAATGTGGTCATTGGTTTTTCGTAATGTTCTCAATCAATTTTAATACTATTAGTCAACAAGTTGGTAGAGTCCATTGCGAGAATTTAATTTGAAAAGATAATGTTTTTTTTTTCTTTTGATGGGGCGATCAAAAAATTCTTTCACTATGTGGTAGAGGATCAAAATTAAAAATTTTGAGTTGCTTCCCTTTGCGCCGCCACTGGATGAAATGGAATTATATGCCAAACGATGACAATTTATATAAATACAAATTGATCCTTCCAAGGATTTTTGATAGAAATCAACAATATAAGTAAATTTAAGGAATTTTATTTCCTACTTTAGACTCACTTAGTACCTACGTGTATAGACATGATAAACCGAGCAACTTGGAATGATTTTTGTTGTTTCCCGATAGGTGCATATTACAAAATCTATTTTCCTTAAATAAGTGAAGAATGTGTGGGAGGGACAGGTTGTCTACTAATAAAAGTACACTTGTGAATTTAGTTTTGGATCATATCAGTTGAATTTTGTTGATTGAGCTTAATAGATTTGGCGAAGTTCAGTGCGGTCAGTGTATAATAGAAGGGTGATCGCCGGGGCACATGACATTCTGTTGAAACCTTAATATTTCATTTCGATTTCAGTGCTGTCTGTAATTCGTAATTTTGTAGAATACACTCCGACGTGAATTTCATGTAAAAAGTGGACGTACTTAATGCAAAATAAATGATAATAACCTTCAATTCTATTCTTTATTCATCCGTTATACGATTTACTTATGTGGCCCTTAATGAAATTATGCGCAACAGTCAAAACAAGATTCTGGTGTTACGATAGTGGAATATGAGTTTTCAAAATGACAATCTAACCATCACCAAAGAAGTCTACCACCTGGGAGGCTTAAAACGAATTTCTAACAAAAAATAAAATGCGAAGCCACGTATCAAATAAAAAATAATGACTTTGATAATAATCGTTCGTCCATCGTTCTCTTCGCCAGATAGTGATACACACGATCTCGTGGAGTGCATGGAAGTGTTACCCTACTCCAGAAGATGTGGTCCATGGACGGTGAGTAGTAGGGGTGATTGTAAATTCGGGCTGGTCGAATAGCGGCGTCCAGGTGACAAGTCATTATGGGGACTGCAAAAATGGACCGTGGTTTACCCTGCTGGTCCGGTCGATCCATCTGACTGACCCAAAGTCTCAGATTCTCAGAAAGGCATCACGTCACATCAGATTGATGGTGGCAAGATGAGAAGGTTGTTGGATTTCTTCATCCAAGGAAATCACTTCCAGGTGGCAAAGCATTCAGGTCCCAGGTGTGATGAGTTCTTTCAGCTAAGGAAATCACTTCCTGGTTGAGACACGTTTGTGGTAGTCTCACCTTACTGAGTGCGAGTGTCATAGATTGCGTAGTTCAGGAATTTCAGCGTGTTACAAATTCCTCGTCCAAGGAAATGACGTTCCTACCGGATGGGGTTTGCTGAAGCCTCGAACGTCGCTAAATGCGGCTGTCTTGCGGAGGTTTGCTCAGGTTTTAGGTGTGGTTTGAATTTTCTTATCCAAGAAAATATAGGCCCCAGGTTAAGCGGTATTTGACACACTCGGCCTGGCACAGGGCGGCGAATGGGTGTGCATTTCGGTAAATGGAAAGATGTAAAGGCAGCCTTACACCAAGGCAACAATTGGCAACATGTTGCCATCAACATTTTTTAGTAATATTGCCGGTCATTTTTAAAAAATGTTGCAAGCAACATGTTGCCAATAGTTGCCTTGGTGTAACGGCGCCTTTACACCAAGGCAACAATTGGCAACATGTTGCCTGCAACATTTTTTAGTAATGACCCGCAACATTAATAAAAAATTGTTGCCTTGGTGTAAGGCCGCCTTAATGATCGACAAGATTACTAAAAAATGTTGCAGGCAACATGTTGCCAATTGTTGCCTTGATGCCTTCGTGTAAGGCCGCCTTAAGGGGCGTAATCGTCAAATTAATTTTTTAACGCGATGTCAAAAATTTTAGACAAACAAGAATTAATGGCGACGCAGTTTCAATAAAAACGTTATTTTTTAAATTTATTTATTATCTGCTTAACACATCAACGATTGTTGGTGAAAGCTGTTTCAAGGTCAATTTTATTTAAAAGCAACTGCGACTTTGACTACCTCAAAATTATGTTGAAAATATTAAATTAAAGCAATAATTTTTCTATGTACTGTTAGTTTTTTATTATCGTTTTGCTATACACAGATATTACTATTATTACTATAAGTACTGGGACGTACCTATCTAAACAACTGAGTCAGAATGGTCTCCGGTAATAAAATAAAAATTACTTAGTGGAAAGTTTGGTGGAATTGTCACCTTTTAGAGACAAAATAATCGATGTTTCCACTTATCTTTCGAATGGATTTAAAATTTCGATCACATTAATCTGCACCTCACCTCCACAACTCCATCCTCCTTGCATATTTCAAAACGTCTGTTTCTGTTACAAATAGAGACAGGTTATGTCTCTACGTTCCACGGTATTCGTGTTCTCCCTCTCCTCGCCCTTCACTCAATGCGTTGAAAAGAGTGCGAATGCCGGTAAAATCTGCCGGCGCATGGTAACTTTTCCCCAGTCTATATTGTTTATGGCTGTCTTGTAGTGGCGTGTTGCGCAAAAACCGATTTCTCAAAAACTTTCTTGATTTTCGGAGATTTTTTCGCTGGTATAAATTATTGTGAATTAAAAAGACCAATAGGAACATTGGTAAGTGGAAATTACCCCATTTCAACGGGTTTTTGAGTCAGTTTGAATGTCATGTAATACCCACCCAGACCCAGATGGTTTGTTTTTGTTTACCTCGTAGTCGGCGGCGTTCTAGAAAACGCAGCTCTTCAAAAAGAAGCAGGGGGTTTTGTCAATCTCACCCTTCACGGTTTTCAGTTCGATTGATGTGTGAATGTTGTTATTTTGGGGTCTTCAACGTCTCGAATCCGCAAACGAATAAATAGTTCCTGTTGATCGGTCACGTAGACGTTTTGTTTGCCCGTTCCATCTCTTGTTGACGTAACATTTCACAACAGCGGGCCCCATCGCCGATGTTTTGTTGTAACGTTATGCATTTCGATGTGATACAACTATATATTGATATCGTCAATTGATAAAGTTTAAGTTAACATTTTTATTTGATAATTTTTCCGTTATTAACTGCTGTTGTTATCGGTTGTTTATTATTAACGGCGTTAACAAAAAGATTGCCAAATGTTAACTAATTTTGATCAAAAGCACAAAATGTTTGGTAAAATACCAAACGTTAGTTTATGCAACACGTTAAACACACGACCTTGAGGTAATGAGATAACACACAACCAAGATAGATGCCGTTACATAATTATTGTTTAAATCATTTTTAAATTGCATTAAAATTGCCTAAAAACAAAAGAAGATGGATGTTTGCAGCTAATGAATATTTGTAATTATGTTAGACAGATTACTGTTTTGAAAAAAACAATATAATCCATAAAAGTCTGATTTTCTATTGGTATTAAAGCTAACACAAGTAACTTTGACTTTTAAAGTTGCTTGCCCTGCATGAACCTTATTTACTTTGATTATATTTTTTTTAGTTTTGTTGTCCGTTTTTAAAATTGCTGATTTCAAAAGCAATGTTAAATTTTTGTACTGCATATAATGTCACATAATCAATTTCATATAAATGTGCATCGAAGCAATCCATAAAAGTCTGATTTTCTGTTGGTATTAAAGCTAAAACAAGTAACTTTGACTTTTAAAGTTGCTTGCCCTGCATGAACCTTATTTACTTTGATTATATTTTTTTTAATTTTGTTGTCCGTTTTTAACACTGTTGATTTCAAAAGCAATGTTACATTTTTTTACTGATTAAATTAAAGTAATTCTTATTTTTGTCTTTGTATTTTTACCAACATAATAATGGATCTGTCATAAATGTGACTTTTGTAATGTAACTAAATTAAAGGTGCTTTTACACATGCACGGCTCACTTGATGAGCATTTACATATCCCAAAGAATGACTGACGACCAAAATTTATTTCTCGCCACTGTAAAGAAAGGAAAAATGCGAAATCAGTGGTAGGAAGAGTTGTTAAAACTAGAGCCAACTTACACATTGTATTAGATATGAGATTAATGTAAAAAAAAAATAAGGAAAACCAATAATATAGGTACTACAAATTAGGACAATTGTATTTTTAAAATGCACAAGGTTTAATGTAGCATGTGAATTGTTTTATTATTGAAACTGTTTTGCACAAAAAAGTATACATACCTACTTGTTATTGTCACACTTTAATTAATTATGAAATTTGTGCAATCTTTGTGCGTCAGAAATTTTTGGCAAAGGAACATAACAGAATCATGCGAACCGGTAATCAGATTTCTATAACAGTATAACCAAATAAATATTGCTCAATTACTAAAGCAGTTGTACTCGTAATTTATAGTATGATTTCGTAACGTTATTTACATGTTCACTGAAGGCATATGTTCCAGCCTAATTCAATCCTAAACTCACTATCTATGTACTGTCGCGAGCAAAAAATTCTGGTCGTCACTGTCATTTCAAAATTTGGTTAGATTGTCACAAATTTAAAAAATTTCCCTGCCTGATTATGCCCATGTCAACAAAATGTCAAAAAAATGAGAACAAAATGACAATTAATGTCATACAACATGATGATAGGTTATGACATTTAGGACTGTTTTACAATGGAGCATTTTCGATTGCGTCAAAGAATGACCTTGACGACCAAAATTTATTGCTCGCGACTGTACAATAAAAAGGAAATTGTGTTCACAGCATATGATTATAGTGGGATATGAGAAAAGAAATATTTGGAGATAATCATGCAGAACTAACTGGCCGAACAACTCGTCGTCGTCAAATTGGTACCTAGTTCTTGTACTTGATACATATAATAGTGAAGGTGGCTCCATGATGGTGTAGCTAAAGAACAGTACCAAATCTTTTTCAGTATTTATTTTTTGGTGAATATTATCGCATAGAGTTGGGACTAGATTGTATAATTGATAAGTTAAATACAGATCCATATCAGAGAAGGTTTTGTTACGACATTATTATTATTAAGTATTATGGATTCTTTCAACACAGTAAAAGTTTAAAATATACCTTAAAAGCAGATATACCAATAACAAATAATAACAATACTATTTTTTTGGAGAAGTAAATTTTAAAGATCAGTAATAAATTTTTCTTTTGTCATTAGAAATGCATTTTTAAATAGACATTTTTATTGGCTTTTTGGTTTCGCTAACCGTCTCTAAAAGTGTTTTTTTTTTAAGAATTTGTCTAGTAATTTATTATACGAGTTTTATAAGACACCATTTTATCGCACAAATTTTTTTATAGCACGAGGACCGCAGCGAGGCGTGCTATAAAGCAAATAAGTGCCACAAAACGGCTTATAAAACGAGTGTAATACAATATTTTTTCTATTTTGCCACTATTTTAAATAAAAAAAAATATATTTGGCAAATATAAAGGGTTGGTCACACTGGACTACTTATTGTTAGAGTGGTATATAAGATAAAGTCATAAGTAGGCTCGATCCTGGTTCCTAGGGGAATTTTTGAAAAGTAGGCTCGATCCTGGTTCCTAGGGGAATTTTTAAGAGTTAAATTTGAGTTGGTAATCTGGTTGCCACAGACTTTGTGAAGTAAATGCAAGCAAATCTAAACAGTTAACATAATACACTCACCGGCACAAAAAACGACTCATTATGATTTCTTAAATAAATGATCTTGAAATTATATTTGTGCTTATTAAATTATATTTGTGCTTATTTTTCTTTATTATAGTTAAATTGGGATATTTTCAATGATCGGGAGTGCTATGGTCACCATGGCAACCGAATTGTTTTGTTTAAATAAATAATTAGAAAATTTGCGTTTTTCCACGGTGTTTTTGTCGGTTGATTTACGTGTTAAAAGATTTGACAATACGAGATACTAATTTAAAATGCTGTTCAAATTTTGGCAATTTTTCATAACATAAAATTTTTTCTGGAAAATTACTTTTATTTTTTTTCTCATTAAAATTTTATTTGCTGTGTTTAATGTTTTGTTTGTCGGATATTCTTTGGCAAAGAATAACTTAAATAGCACCTACCAATACAACATGATACCAAAAAAAAAATTCTAAGACAATGAATTACTTAAAATTCAAAGTGAGTCGCGAAGTGAGTCGTTTTTTGTGCCGGTCAGTGTATTTAGATTTTATTTTCACTCTAGAGACATTTTGTTAAGGAGCAGTTTTATTTAAACGCAGATAATAACAATTTTGATAATAACAGTGTAGCCAATTTACCATGGGACAAACGTCCCTAGGAACCAAGATGGAGCCAACTCTATTTAATATACCGTGAGATCATTTAAATTTATTATTAAAGTTGGCTATGATTTTAAAATTAGATTGGCAACACCATTGACATCTTGATTTGGTTTGTAAAAGTGGCGCTTTAAATTCAATACTGAATATGAAACTGCGAGTTAACAGTTGTATCAAACACCTGGCCTGGATAGAACTGTTAACTCGCCATTTCATATTTTGTATTTGAATTTTAAAGCGTCATTTTGACAATTCAAATCAAGATGTCAGCGGTGCTGCCAGTATAATTTTAAAGACATAGCCTCCTCTAATTATAAATTTAAATCATCTCACGGCACTAATTTTACTTACTGTAATTCGCTACCAATATTAAAAATTTAAGTAAATGTTCCTGAAACCGGTATCGAAAAGAAATCTTTTTCGAAACCCGTTTCAGTGTTATACTGACTGTGCTAAAGGTGCAAAATAGAAATTTATTATACGAGTTTTATAAGACACCATTTTGTCGCACGCGTTTTTTAGAGCACGAGGAGCGCAGCGACGAGTGCTATAAAGCAAACAAGTGCGACAAAATGGCTTATAAAACGAGTATAATACAATATTTTTTCTATTTTGCCCCTTAAATTAAAAAAAAGTTCAAAACATAATGCTAGGAAAATTATATTTGACAAATATAAGGGTTGGTAACGCTGGTAAATAGACGAACAATTAATTGTAAGTTTTGAATTTAAAGTGTCGTGAAATGCAGTGATCACGTAGTAAAAACTTACTATGAGTCACTGCCAACATTAAAAATTTAAGTAAATGTTCTTGAAACGCGTATCGAAAAGAGCTCCTTTTCGAAATCCGTTTGAGTGTTACACTGTGTTATAGGTGCAAAATAGAAAATAGTAGTTTATTTAACGAGTTCGCCTGTAATTTGGGCTTTTTTGGCATGAGTGGGCCAGTTTAAAACTCGAGTGAAACGAGAGTTTTAAAGGTCCACGAGTGCCAAAAAAAGCCCAAATTATACAAGAACGAGTTGAATACAACGTTTTTTTGTTCGACGAGTCCCCCAAAGGCTCCAAATTGCTGAAAATCTTTAAAATTAGCTTGACGTTTCGTTTTGACAAGTTGTCAATTTTATCAAAATCCGTTCACATAGGAGAAAATTCTCAAATTCTGACAGTGTCGAACAAAAAAAATAATTATGCCACCCTATTTGCCATGTCTTACATGAAAGTTTGGATGAAAGGCATAAACTAGTATTGAAGTGGATAGCACTGGATGTGCTTTTTAGCTGATAATAAACCACATCGATGCTGATTCAAATGATAATAAGTTTTGTCTGTACCGAAAAGCATTACAAATCTGAAAGCCACGATGAAGGTCACGATAAAATGTTTACGGTTTTAATAATCAAAACAAAAAACAAGCAATTGGATTATTTTATTTTTTTTTTTGTAGTTAAATTGGCATTTTTCCACAAATTTTTAGATGTGTAGTAGACCTTGATCTACATAACATTTTCTTTTCAGGAACAAAAAATACAACTGTGTCCGTGCATCAGTCACACTCGATCCTCGATCAGTATTTTTATTTATTTGGTGCGGAATGGCTTTAGAACAAGGCCACGTCGACGTTGATCTCGACAACGACATCGACATCGACAAAGTGGTTGACGAAGAACTCGCTACCAAAGAGACTGTTGCCGGTGGAGATGGTTCCAACATTAAGCAGAGGAGGGCGAAGAAGGTTCAGAGGCAGCTGAGTAAAGATAACGTCGTGGCTTCCGGTTTCATCCACGGTCCCAGGTCGTGGAAGAACAGCCGCCGTTCTAGAAACGGTTACGGTCGAGGTCTTCCAAAGAAGGGTGGTGCTGGCGGCAAAGGAGTTTGGGGTTTGCCAGGTTCAGAGCTACTGGAAACCTACGAGGATGTCAACGATCCGAATTTTGACAATGAGAATCTGAGCAACGGAGACATCGAGCTAAAAGCAATAGGTGAGTAATAAAAACTGTGCTGTTTTAATAGATATTAATTCGTAAACTGTTGTAGTTCCTGATGTGTCCTACGAAGAGATAAAGAAAAAAGTGGATCCGATTATTTTGGAATATTTCGAAAACGGAGATACTCATGAAGCCGCTATAGCTATTGTGGAAGCCGTTCCTAAACATCAGAGAGATATGCTAGTCGAACAAGTAATCGAGGTGGCAATGGACCACAAGCCTTCTCACAGGGAAATGACGTCGGTGCTAATTTCTGACCTTTTTGGTCATGTGATTTCCGAAGCGGATATAACCAAAGCTTTTCAAAGCCTATTGGCCAACCTCAACGATTTGATTTTGGATATTCCGGATGCTTCCACTGTTCTTGGTAATTTTATTGCCAGGGCCATAGCAGATGACTGCATCCCCCCTAAATTCATTACTACGACCAAGGAAAAGAGCGATAACGAAGTGTTCCAGGAAGCTTTAGGACGAGCTGATACTTTGCTGTCCATGAAGCACGGCCTAGTTAGGTTTGTCTTTTATTGGCACATTTTTTTCTCTTACTATATTTGTGTTTCACAGATTGCATAACGTGTGGGGAGTTGGCGGGGCGTTGAGACCTGTCAAGGCCTTAACTCGCCAGATGAACTTAACTCTGCAAGAATTTGTCTCTTCCAGAGACGTAGAGGAAGCTAGCAGATGTTTACGCAACTTAGAAGTGCCTCATTTCCATCACGAGTTGGTGTACGAGGCTATAGTGATGGCTTTAGAGGCCAACAACGTTCCAACCGAGGAAGCGTTATGTAGTCTTCTCAAGGCGTTCGACGCAGCTATTTTGATTACACCAGAGCAAATGGAGAGAGGATTTTTGCGTGTTTTTGATGATTTACCCGATATTCATACGGATGTGCCTCTGGCTTACATAATTTTGGATAGATTTGTTGATCGTTGCCATAAGGAGGGATTTTTGACTGAAAAAGTTGTGGAAAAAATGCCCAATAGAGGGCGTAAACGATTTGTCTCCGAAGGAGATCAGGAATTCAATAAGAATCATAAGACATCGTAATTTAAACGATCCATTTCATTTTCTTATGCTAGACCTGTGCCGTAGATTTCATATGTATTGCATTTATGTTTATTAATTTTCTTTAGTAATACAGCATCGAGTGCGTATTCAGTATATCATCTGTTACTTCTTTTTTGTATATGTTCTATGGAATAAAGATTATTCAAAGTTGATACACGATTTTGATACAATTTTAAGTCTCATGATTTTTCTCCAACTAAATCAGTACTAAAAGAAGTTCACCTTATGGAAGTTTATTTTTTGCTACATCACAGTATGTACACTGTTTTTAATACTAACTAAAGTTACTGTTCAAAATTTTAAAACAGTTAACAAAAACTTCATAACTAACTTAGTAATCTCATGTAACTTCACGCAAAAAAAAAACAACTACGAAATTACAAAAATATGGCTGTTATTTGTGTAATTTTTCTATTTATGCAAAAGTATAATAATAAAAATTCTATGTTTAAAATAAATTTGAGCAATGATATGTGGGTGATTTTACGTCCAATAATTCGACCTAAAAAAAATGTTACGTATTACCAAAAACCAAAAGGTAGGCACTTAAACCAATGTCAGTCTTGCATTGAAATAAAATGAGATTTTTTTAACTAATTTTACGTTCAGCAATAAGTTTTAAACAATGCACTGGCAAGACCTTGTGCAAATGAAATGTAGTTCTTAGCACTAAGTCAATTTGCTTATTGTCTAACACTATATTAATGACAATGTTCCGTAACGTCGACGATGACAGATTTTTTCCATCCGAATAAAAAGTACCCCACTCCAGCTCCCACAACAACAGCTAAACACAACCATACGTTGTACGTCATGAAAATTAACATGAGGAAATACGAGAGGACCATTTGGATCATGTGTAAGCCAGTCTGATAGAAATGCATAACACTCAACATCGTTGGCCTGTAAATGAAAAAAAAATATAAGCAAGCTAAAACATATTTGTAAAATCATCGAATAAGTTACGCACATGATTCCTTTAATTTTAAATCTCATATAAGTATAAAACTTTAAAACATGAAAAATCTTTTAGATAAATTTTGGTTGGGATAGATTTGTTACTATGTACACCAGCTAAAAATTACAACTTACAGGATTGAAAAACGTGTGTAATTCAATGAAGTTGAATTCGGAAATAATGTACTTATGTAATCTTTAGTAAGTAATAATTTTTTGAATCTGAACCATTGAAACGGAACTTTGTATTTTTTTTAATAAATCCCCAAAATCTAAAGGAAAGGAATCAAGTTCTTAACTTAATCGATATTTTAGTCGTGTTAATTTTTAAAGATTATTTATAATATCATTTCAGTTGTTAAATTTACTAAAAGCAAAAATTAGAAATTAAAACCGACGTTAAAAAATAATGTCAAAATTCTAAACATGGTCGATTTAAATTTGTTGAACATTATTTTTAAGCGCCAGATAGTTTGTAATAACACCGACTACAATTGCATGCAACTGTATAAAAATTAAAAAAGCTAACGTGCCATTTACAGTATGTTAGTGCATTAGATTGCCATTTATTTTTAACTTACGGCTGTTTATGGATGACTTCTCCAACCACACTATAATTAATTGAAGAGGTTAATAAAAATATACATTACTATTAAAATGAGTTTTACTACTTGTAACATAAATTGAACGGGAGCACGGCATTGAGGCCGGATTTATTTATCTTTACGCTTATTTCTATCAAGTACCTAATGATTATTCCCTTGAAATCATACCGTCCACTTTTTACACGACATTCACCTTAGTTAGGGTTTACAAATAACACTAAAATCAAGTAATGAAGCTATGAATTATTTAAAAATTATAACGGAACGGGGTTCTTAACTTCACCGATCAAATAAATGATGATAATGCTTTCACAGTGATGAAGCCGCCATGCATTATATTTATTATATGTAATATAATTATTACAAATACATACAAAAACATAACACTGGATGTGTGACAATTTCGTATTTGCTGATAGATTATGAAAGAAGTCGTAGAATATTTCTGGTGACATGTTGGTCTACGTGGAACACTCTTATTTAGTTTTGTCTAGTCCCGAAGTGCCTATTTTTTTTTTATAACTACAACTGTGTTTTTGAATTTTTTATTATTTGCATAAAAATGACACGTAATAATTCAACTGTTAATGAATTTTTAAATTCAAAACTTACTTATGTCATAACGAGTGTTCAAATAAATGTGTGGTCTTGTGCTCTTTCTTTTCCAAACGAAAGTCAGATTTTTAGTTGACAAATCCTTCAGATACAGTTCGAGACACGGAATTTCGGGCATCACTGTCCACACTGTCAAAAAATGTAAAACAGGCTTTACATTCTTAACCTAAATTTTACCATTTGCGACCTTTTTGATTGACATACGATTGACGTGAACAGAAAATAAATTTCAAAATTTGACTTTTGAATGTCACGTTGACAATAAAGAGTGATTTACATCGTAATTTTTTGAAGTGACAGAAAAATGATGCCCGAAATTCCGTGTCCCTAACTGTACGTACCTTATTTTGATCATATCTTAATTTGCGGTAAATGAGAAATTGCAATTTTCGGTTTATTTATTTTTTAATGGTTTCTGAAATACGAGGTGATTATACGGTGCGATCAATTAAAGAATAAATCGAGACGGCGTGTTACCTATGGCAACCCATGCTATAGCATAGGCTCCAAAGCAAACTCGATTTATTTTTTAAATGATCGCTCGGTAGTATTGCCGTTATAACTTTTTATCTGCTCCGCCCACTAAAATTGACCAATCAGAATCAAAACCAGATTCAATCTGTACAACTTTGCATCACATTTGCCACGTAAAAAAGTTAAGGTTAGAATTTTGCTGTCAAGTCCACAATTATTGTTTTAGGTTCTAAAAAATAAAATGTCATTAAGACAATTCGAATGTCAGAAATGTTTACTGTGTAAATCAGATCGTCTTAACAACCTATTTGATTGGTAACTAAGAAAATGAAATGGGCGGGGCAGATAAAATGTTACGTTGTCCTTAGTATAAGAAGAACTGTTCGAGTTGGTAATACTGAATTTAATTTTTAAATGGTAAGTACAAGTGGAGTAACTTCCGGTTGTTGACGGCTTGACACTGACAGCCGCATCATTGACAAGTAATGTTTGACATTTCAAGTGAAATTAAACATGCTGGTGAATCTGTTCGAAAATCTAAAAAGAGGTGTTAATTCATGTTTAGAGCCAAATGGGGGTCACTTTAGCGACGTTACCAGATAAGTTTAATAACAATTTATTTGAAATATTTAAAGTACTATGCCGGCCAAAAAATTTTGGCCGTCATTGTCTGTCAATTCAAAAAAATTGTAATCCGTACTTTATTGTCATCATGATTACCGTCTTGATTATGAACGTTATTTTTTGGGTGGTAAATTTCAAAACTCAAAATTATTTTGTCATTTCTACTACACAGAACGTTTACCTCAGGTTATCTATGTACGATTGCCCTAATTTTGTTTATTCATGTCGGATTTTTTGAATATCTGAGCTTCAAACAGTTTAAATTGATTGTCAAAATGACAAGAATCGAAAGTGGGGTTACGATCCCTAAAGGTTTATTTAGGTACACTTTACTTGAATATCAAGAAAGTGACGGCCAAAATTTTTTGGCCGCCATAGTACCTAAAAACAGACTATGTTTTATGCTGGTGCTGGACCCGTATACAGCGTGTAACAGAAATAAGTAAGTACTATGGCGGACAATAAATTTAGGCCGGCCTGTCATTGGCTTGGCATCAAAATGTGAAGCTGGCATTATGTTCAACTAACCCCATTTTCGATTTTTGTCATTCTTGTCATCGTGACAGCGATAATCAAAATTAAAATTGGGAAAAGAAGCGTGCACCAGAGACAAGTGCTACTATAAATCAGTTATGCTAGTGCGTCATGATCTGTAAGCTGTAAGTTACGAAAAGGGCGAAGGAAATGCCAAACAGCTTGAAAACCTTCAGTTTGACGAACTGACACATCAGTCATAATGACAATAAATGGTCGCTTGCATTGACTTTTTTGAAATGTCAGAAATTTGCCGACCTAAATTTATTGTCCGCCATAGTACATTAATTTTAACTGGTAATAAAACTCAAGTGTAACAACTTGTTTATATTTTTTTTTTTCGTAAACGTTCTCGTTAATGAGTTAAAATTGTTTAAAATTTTCCAAAAATTTCGCTACCCGCCACTGGAGACCAGAAGTGACTATAAATGTGACGACCGTTTCTAAGCATTTTTACGAAATCAAAATACTGCCCATTATTAGAACCTGTGCTTAGAAGGTTTACACAAACGCCTTGTTAATTTATGGGGGGAAATAATAAACAAAATTGCCGATTTGGAAAAAATGGTACATAGAAAAATTGTTCATCATGACGTGTTCTGTTAATGGTTAAAATTAATGTACTTATTTCTGTTACACCTTGTACCGAGTGACTATAAATGATTGAAGGAAAATAGTGGATTGGCAACATTGATGCAGTTGGTAGTGCAAGTCTTGTCGTGCATCATCTGTCAATCATCCTATTTAGGTTAGGTTAAGTCACGAAGTACATTGTCGATTTAGATTTTTTTGACGTTTGTTTCAATTTTAAAAATTGCGTGTGTCATGCCAACGATGTTGCCAACTAAAAATTTCAAATCTGTTACCAACATAACAAAATAATTTTCAATCATTTATAGTCACTCGGTATATTGAATCCAGTTTTAGATTCACCGAGTTTCGGAATTTCGGAGTTTCATTTGCGAATGCGTGGGATTTGTCGATCTAAACTGTATAATTACCGCTACCATTTTGTCGCTATTAATATTACGTCAGATATCTGTTAAATCAACAAAACATATCCGGTTGCAGTGTTGCAAATAGCCGAATAAAAAAATGTTCATAATTGTATTGCCAACTCAAACAGTCCTCCCTGATCACCCCGTACTTATTATATTGATGGTCGTCCACTTCCACTTTTTCGTCCTATACTTCCTTTCATGACAGGATGATGCTACACAATACATTAACGAAAACAAAAGTAAGCTCCGGGCCGCTTGACCACTTTTTTTAAATACACGTTATACAGAGTTATTCACATAAGGGTACGAGCCTAGCATGCAACCCAAATTACATTTCACATTCTTTTCCTGTTAAATGTAGTTTGGGTTGCATGTTAGACTCGTACTTTTGTGTGAATAACCCCTGTATATTAATAAAATGCCAAGTGGTAATTATTTATCTATACAAGTTTTAGTTTGAAAAATCAGCAAATTTGAAAAAAAAATGTTTGAAGGTATGTACAATCGCGGCCATCCAAAAGTGAACGATAGCTTGCGAAAATTTCCGTATTTTTCGTTAGATTAAATCAGGCTGTATTCATTGGCGTTCGTGCAGCAGGCGTTACTATTTTAATAATAAAAAGTTGTAATAAATAATTATTAATAAAAATGAGGCTGAGAAGCAATTAATACATTATTAAAATGAAAGTAAACTTTTATAAAGAAACCTTTCCAACACCTACCTATTCGTATTTGCCTCTCAAGCCTGTTTTCTTGCCAACACCTCTTTATGTTGAAGATGCAAGTCTTACTGCAATGTAATTCTCTCGCCACAGCAGCCAACGACCAATTTTATTCTAGCTTTGCAATAGCCCTAGCTGTCTGAATCGGAGTGAGATGTAGCATTAAAAAAAATAGTTTCAATAATTTTTTGGACGCTAGTGTCAAACTTTGACATTTTAGGACGCCTATGATTTAAAGTAAAAATCAAACTATTAAAAAAAAACGTTCACTTTTGGATGGCCGCGATAGTACCTAGTTCTTTTTTTATTGTTGTCACTTTAAGTCTTCCTAATTTACCCGCTTTTCAATATTTTTCATAACCATAAATACAGGGAAATTTATTATATAGGTAGATAGTATCAACAATTTTACTTTTTGACAAAGACATTTAAGGAGATGCAGTGATTATCTTCATTTTTTATCATTATATACTGATAAATTTAAGAGCTCGGAAGAATGAAAACAATTTCCTGCTTATCTAGAATTTTTAGGTTAAATAAACAAATTCAGAAAAAATATTTCCTCCTTGAAAATGTGTATCTGTATTAAATCTGATTGATTGAAAGGCCACTATACATTCTATACTTATTAAAATACTTACTGGACTATCTGATTATCTTCGGATACGACACCTTTTTCAGGAAGAGTAACGGCTCTGTACTGCAGAGCATTGTAAGTTTTCCAAAATAAATATTCCCTACGAAGATAGTTCAGATTTATAAATTTGACCCTTCTTCATACAACAAACATTTTGTTTTTGTAATTCTCACCTGTAATACTTAAGGCCTTCGTAAAGAGCGGCCATAAAGAAAATTCCAATCATGGAACCAATCAAACCTCCCACTGTTGTGAACTTCCATTGATCGAAAAGAACTGTTTCGCTGTAACCAGCGTGAAACTGTAAAATAAAACCTCTGTTAATTTTCACCAACATTTTTTTTTTAACATTACCGCCATAGACATAGACATCATCATATGACCGCTACCGGAACCATCCCCATGATCAGGCATGGTTGTAGTCATATCACCGTGACGCATCATGTCATGGTTCATCCCCTGGTGCATGTCGTGGTTCATGTGCTGATGGTGATCCATTTCTTCTCCTGCACAGGAATGAACCATAAATGAGAAATAATTCGTGTTAGTCGATAACAAGCGTTACAAATGAATTAGGTATTTCCTTTTTTTAATCACAACGTTGTTTATAAGCCACATTATTTCAAATAAGAAAAGAATGCATGTACATGGAAATAAGAACTTAAAAAAAAAAAACAACCACGCGTACTAAGACAATAATTAATACATAAATTGTATCTTTCGTTTTAGATTTATTAATGGAAAGAAATATAAAAGTGTAAAAAAACTGACCTATAATGCCCATGTAGTTTGGTACCGACAAATGAAATCAGTACCAGTGGAACAAATTGTTGTTGTCCGCTTCCACCAAGGAACAGAACTGGTCTAACTTTCATTAATACAGCTACAGTTAGTCAAATAAAAAGTATTCTACGATTATTATCGTCTACCGAAACATTTGTGGTCCGTGGGGGAAGTTATCATTGTCACTGCCACAAAACTGGATAAAATTCATTCTAGCTGAGTGTTCAATTTATTGTTATAGTTTGTCCGGCGAGAGATTGGTTGACATAAAAATGACTAAATTCTACGTAAAGAAAGTAGTACCTAACGCACGTAAAATTTGAAATATATCATTCCAGCAGTAACATTTTTGCGTTGAAATTATGCTCTAATTAATGTATTCTAATGCATTTTGTAGTATTGGGTTAATTTAATAAAATTTAAAATCTCCCAATCTCTCACTGGGCGAAGTTTACCATGAAAAAACTGCATAGAATCAAATTATATCCTTATATTTTCTGTTTCTTATTTGTACATAGATCATTTTAATTAAACATAAAAGCATTCGAATATCAACTTTAATTAAAAAAAAGATTCACCAATATCTGTACGTGCGTCATTTTTCCAATGGTGTAATATTTCATACCTGTTACACACAGTAATAAGAAAATATTGTCCGTGTCATTGTTGATGTTGAAATAGTTAATAATCTTAGTCGTCCGCTTCATTCAATTGAGTATCTTTGAAATCATCTATTTCTGAAGTAAATATTATTTGCTGCCAATAGATAGTTGTACAATCGACAAAAATTGTACACTTCATTTCACAGTGTCAACGACCGTAAGATATTTTTTGTTCAGCTGACACAAAAAATTGATACGAATTCAGCAGAACGCTCAATTTATTGAATTATGCATTAGATACTTTTCGTTGTAGAGAATATTTCAAAGAAATTCTTGTTGAGGAAGTTTTAAGTGTAAAGTCTAAAGTTTAACTACAAGATAAAACATGAAGTGAAATTTCCGGTCACTTTAGGTCCGTGGATTTGATGACGTGCTGAAACTGTTTTAATTTTTTTTTTATATGAACGAAACTTGTGTCAATTTGGGGCTTGCAAAAATTGGCAAAAGGAATGCGTTGTCTTGAATACATAATTTCAATCCCATTTTAAGATTTATTTAGTTTATTTACCTAGTTTAACGTGTAATAATGAAATTAAGAAGTTTTTTTCAATTCCATTCTTATTTTTGATGTGAAAATTCTTCTTGTATTAATAGTTTTTATCCTATAATTATTTTATATCTGAAAACTGCTTACCACTGTAGTCAGAACTATACCACTATAAAGACAAAGAGTAAATCAGTTCCTGGAAAAAACAGGAAATGCAAGCAAGATGTAAAATGCGACAAGTAATACTTTTGATGCCTTAAGTCTCAACACTTTGATATCAAAAATTAAAAAAAAACTGGAGGTGATCATGGTTTTGTTCAACAAAGAAATTATAACATTTGAAAATTTCTCTTTACCTGGTTCTTTGCGTTATTTAAACTAGTTAGAAAAAAATGTTTACTTTGTTTCATCTGTCGCTCAATACAAACATTTTAAAAAGTACGAACAAAAACTTGAGTTTTTACTCTAATTTAAGATTGGGATAACCCTTTACTTTCACTCATAACTTCACATGGTCTGTACCGATTTAATACGGTCTTATAGGAATGGATATAAGGGATGCTGTACTTAATTCATTTCCCAAAATTTCATCAAGATATCGTAGATAACATAGGCCAAAATACTTTTCAATTTTTCATTATTACCACGGCCTCATTACTACAGTATTTTTAGAACAATAACTTATACGGGGTCATTATAAATGATTGTCTCATCGCAGTAGGCGTTGGTGAGTTAGTTGAATGTGCCGCAAGCTTTATAACATGAGTGAGACTAGCATCGCCGATAGGTAGCGCTGCTGGCAGTAGCGTAAATTTGTCTACTAGTTTGTCTAACATTGCGAAGCTAGCGGCACATCCCAAATTTGTGTGGGTTTTCAACGCCAACTGCGATGGGACAATCATTTATAATGACCCTGTATTTGATCTATTTTCTGTGTACATTATATCGTATATTGATTACAAAAAATAAAAGTTTTAATTGCTTCAATGACGCTTCTTTCGGACTCTGATAAATTTAGTTTAATAAAATTAAAAAATTTAGGCTATATGTAATAAACGTGGACGGTTGTCACAATTAATGCCTTTCTAAAGTAAACATCTTGCATAATATGAAAAACAACGTATATCTGATCTTTGCACGACTTTGTTTCCAAAAATTTTATCTCTGTATAAAATATATTTTTAAAAACAAGTTTATTTATCTGCCACAGATACAAGTGATAGCACCTTGTGGATTTCCTAATGCGGCTGGATTTACGACGTTGTAATCTTTTTGCGGTATTTTCTTCGTTTGGAATTGGGTAGTATTCCAAAACACGAAACGTGTTGGTTACAAACAGTAAAGTAACGAGTTAAAGTAACGCTTAAGGTATAAGATTATATGGCCCTTTAAAAGTATTTGGCCGGAGATAAACGTTCCTTTTGTCGCAATTGCAGTAGGCGGTCAGCCCAACCATAAATCATGCTTCAAGCAATTCTGTGTTGTGAATTCCAAAGCCGGTCTCAAAACAAATGCGTACCCACGAAATTATATTTATTTATTAAATATACAATACTATTACAAATCATCTTTACTGTTTTTAAGACACAAAGTGCTAAAGGGAATTTCGTTTCAATAACAAAATTTACAATAAACATCAAAATCATGTTCTTTCACAAATTTTTAATCCCTGCCCTGAACGAAGGAAAAGGGATGCAGCTGCACGACCCCAGACAACCATCTTAACGCCAATATTGGTTTCCATTATTGGGATAATTTTAGTGCTGCCATATAATCTTATACCTTAAGTGTTACTTTACTTCATGTTGTTCTTTTACTTGAAAATAATTAAATAATTAAAACAATGAAAATGAATGAATAAATAAACGCATTTCAGTAAAACTCATTTCAGTCTCTTCCAAACTTTGAATAAAATGAGAATTATTTCAAATTCTCGTTGGTTACTGAGAAAAAATGTACACCGGAATCTTCTTGCCATCGTTTTATTAAGGAACTCGTTGCACACGACTGACTTTTAATTGTGCACACGGCACCACAAACTTATCTTTTTAACGAAATTCGTCTTTAAGTACATTAAAGAAAGAGTCTCTTTTGGTACCTAATTTTTTCCACTTTGCACACGATACCAAATCGAATAGCAACAAATTGGTACCGTGTGCAAAAGGACTGAGGGTAATCACGTAACTTGCCTTTGTGTTTGGCAACAGTCACAGGTGTTATCAGTTGCTGTGTATTTGTTTTCAATTATTGTCAGTGATGTGATTGCTGATAAAATGTTATAAAATGAAATAATACTTTTACAATAATTAAGTAATTATACCAACTGCCATTTATCAAATAAATAACTTATTCAAATATACTATTATTATTTAAAGAGGGGTCAAAAATTCATTCTAATAATATAATTAATTCTGTGGTTCCTTTATACCTAAATACGTACATATTGTACACTTTCATTGTGTTAACTCTGTTGTCAACTTTGTTTAATATAAATTAAGGACTATTCGAACCATATGTTATCTAATTGGTTGATGATACAGCGATAATAAGACTGAATATTATTAATGTGGAACGACCACGTGAATAAAATAGGAGTGTAAATAAAATGGGCCACGTGCATTCTCGTGTAAATGTTTCTCTTTTTATATGGGGTGTTTTTTTAAATTTCACCTCGTAGTACGCGTTGAACAGTCGATTGTGAACGCACCCCTCGTATAAAACGTAAGATTTTAAACAGTTGATCCGTAACCTGTAACCTGTATAGTGCGTTCACAATCGACTCTTCAACGTCTACTATAATCTTTGCCAAAGCCAAATAACCACCAACTCTGGATTCTACCCAGAAAATCAACCGGCAACGTTGTGTACTTTGATTTGATTAGTCTAGCATTTTAGTAATGTCAAAATTGCCATTATACACTTACTGTAATTTTGTTTTCACCAACTTAATTCAACAGGTGGTGGTTATTTGGGTTTGGCACGGTCTATGAGGTGAAATTTTAAAAAAACACCGGATACATTTTAAAGTAAATGTATACATATGCCCATATGCGTCCTTTAGGTACTGAAAAGATACTCGTATTCTTGTCCCTGCACAAAACAGTTAGGGACACGGAATTTCCTATTTTCTGTTCACGTCAATCGCATGTCAATCAAAATCGTCGCAAACGGTCAAATTGAGGTTAATGATGTATTGCAAAGCCTATTTTACATTTTTTGACGGTATATTGACACTTGACAGTGATGCCCGAAATTCCGTGTCTCGAACTGTACATTTAGAATGAAAATGATAATAAATAAGGAATCTACTATGGTGGTATGATAGCCGCTTCAACTAGATATAACTACTAGTCCATTAACTGAAACGGGATTTACTTTTTACTAAAGTAACAGTGTTTTATTTGCTTTGTTTTGTTGTTTCGTTCAAGTAAAAATAATGTAAAATAAATAATAAAACCATAGCAAATGAAGTAACATGTTTAACGAAGATCGCCTTGGTTTAACTAATGACATAGGCACCCATATTACGCGCACCTTCCACGTAGTCTCTTTGTACAACTGAACATTTGAGAATGTGACTATGACTAGTCGATTAACTGAAACGGGAACTTTTTACTTTAGTAACATCGTTTTCTTTGCATTGTTTTATTGTTTTTTCAAGTAAAAATAATGTAAAATAAATAATAAAATCATGGCAAATAATTAACATATGTTTAACTAATAACATACCCCTATTACGCGGACCTTCGACGTTGTTTCTTTGTACAACTATCTGAGAATATTTACAGTGCCTGAAGCTCTGACTTCCACATTTACACTTACGTAATTTAGAAAAAACATGCACACAATACGGAATTTAAAACACGGTAAAAGTACTAACCTTAAAACTTGTCCTTGTTCACCAAACTCTGATCCGTTCAGTTTATTCAGTATTACAAATTCCTGGAGAAAGTTCCTTAGATCGCTCCAATTACAAATAAATATCAGGACATGCACCTTTCACTTTGAGCTTAAAATTCAAATCACTTTTAGGTTATATAATAAAACTAAATTTCAATGAAGTGAAAAATGATATTTAACCAATAATCATTAACAAATATTTAATTGTTTACAATATATAAACATTTTAATGTCTTACGAGCTACTTAAATATCAAATTAAGAATGCAATCACAATGCAATGTTAGATTTTGACATTTGTTTAACTTCAGACGAATTTGACAGCTTTTACAGAAATACCAACATGATTTTCTGTTACCTTACAAATTTAATTACACAAAAATCATGATTTACAACAGATTATACAGTACATTACATTAAAAAATTAAGAATCTAAAGTTAGTTAAAGAGTTAATTTACATTGTCACATTGACATTAATTACATCTACTGGTGAATTTCGTTCTTGTGATACATCCATTTCAATTTCATCTTCTTCTTCTTCGTCGTGGCTTTCTGATTCATCATCATCATCATTATCATCTTCATCTTCTTCATCATCATCATCATCAAGAGCCTATTATCACAAAATTAGTTTTCTAAAATATCCAACCACAGCATTGATATACCTCACAAATGGTCTTACCAATAGGCGTCAGGTCACTATCTCGTTGGGAAATGGATTGTAACTAAAAAAAATGCAAACTGAAAACTGCCTATTTTGCTATTTAATTATGATGATACCCAAGTTTGATGTTGTGCTTCAAGTTGCGAGACTTCTTCTTCATCATCACATGGTTGATCAACGTCAAACCATGATGAATCAATTAATTTTGGTTTTAAATTGGGAAACAATGGTACACTCATTTTAAAAATTTGTTTAAAACACTTAATCCAATCAGAGATTCGAAATAAAACTTGGAAGTCATACAACTGTCAAAAATATATCACCATCAGTCATCAGTAGTACCACACAAAACACGTAAATGTACTGCTCGAAAACACTGAAACGTGAAGAATTCATAAATTTGAAAATGAATTTAAAACAGTAAAAACAATTTGTACGTTACAATGTTACATTCAAAGTCATTTAAGTGAAACATGTTCACGAGAGTCGATTTTTGACAAATTTAAATTAAAAACGGTGCCGAAGATTAATAGTTGTTTGAGGTTACGTGTTATTATGTGAATCCTTCATTTTTTTTTTGTACAAATAATTTAATTTGACAAAATGTCAGAAGACATTACTTCCAATACAAATTCTACAAGTGATACGCCTGATTTCTGTCACTTGGAAAAATTTCGAAGCAAGAACTTGGACTGCATTCCCAGATGTTTCAATAAGTGCAGTTTTAAGCCTGGACAATCATTTGAAGCACGAATTACACATATTTACGATCCTTCAAAATTCTGGATGGTCCTTAAATTTTGGGAATTGGAAGTCTTTCAGAAATACCTTTTTAGGTTCTATTATTGGAATGGCAATAAATACAGAGTACCAGCAGATAAAATTATAAAAGATCTTTATTGTGTAATCCTTCTTGATAATGGCTATTATAGAGGTGTAATAGTTGGCATACCTAGTACCTTACAAACTGAGCAAAAAATTCAAGTTTGGTGTGTTGATTATGGATTTATAAAAGTGGTTGAAAAAAATAATGTTTATTATATGAAAAAGGAATGTCATGCAGTGCCTCAGTTTGCTGTGAGATCTACATTGGCAGGAATATGCCCTCGAAAGGGACCACAATGGACTAGTGAAGATGCTTTGGAATTTTATAATTTAGCTAATGATAAAATTTTAATAGGAATTATCATCAACGTTGATAATGAATCACAAGTTTTAGAAGTACATATTGGTGAAAGAAATGACTTGTCTATCATTCCAATTCATGAAATATTAATAGCACTTAAACATGCTAGATACTTTCATGAGAAACCAGAAGTCATTGAAAGTAAAATGCCATTTGAGTCTAAATTACAATTTCCTTATCTTTTTCCATCACATGAAGCATTAGAAAGTGGAATTGTGCCTACAAATGTCTATGATAGTGAATATCAAGTGCAGTTTAGTTCTTTGTTATCCTTTTTAGGACGTTATTATAAGGCTAAAGACACAACTAGGAAAAAGTTTTCCTAATTTGCGTTTTTATTGAAATTATTATGATTGTGTTTATTATATCTTTTATATTAACTTTAGTAATGTGTAATAAACGCTTCATTAAAATTAATATTCCACCACGTTACCTAATTTAGATTTAGCAAAAAGCAAAGCAAAATTAGATTGTATATTTTAGACTCATAGCAATCTTTTTTTTTAAATAACCTTTCTTATTCTTACAAGTTGGAAAGATTTTTCTAATTACTGGTGATGTTTTACTTTTATACTAAATGTCGTTATCTCTGCTAATGTCAAAAAGTAAGGTTATGCGTTATAGTCTTGGTTTAGTGAAATTTGTGCATGTAATATAAATATAGATATTCATGTCTCTACCCTGGATTTCAATCAGTCCTAGGTACATCTTAAATAATATTGTAGAATAAATGGATATAAAAATATTTCTAGGTTACAAGGGGGTGTAGCCTTGATTAATTCCCTGAATAGGAACAAATTTAATTTACTTCTGCAGCATATCATTCAGTCTGAAAACGAAGAAATATTCACGCAGAGCGAGTTAGCAAAACTTGCAGAGTCACTGAAATTAGATGGTCCAAACCTTCAACTTTTAATTCAAAGCATTGCCCACATTTTTAAGCAATCATCAAAAGTTATTTTAAAACCAACTGCCTTGCAAGAACAGCTAGTTGAAGAATTAAAATTGAACGATGACAAAGCTGAGGACTTTGTGAAATTATGGACACAAGAAACAAAAAAAAATTTTGATGTAGAACATTCTAAAAATTTAGAGAACATTTCTTGGGAATTGAATGTTCAAAGTTCTTCCAGTATTTGCAGTAAAGAATGTCATGTAAATACACATCTGCAAATGGCATTAATCAGTGTTGATGGGAAAGACAAGGAAAATGTTGTTTTAGAACTAGATGAACAAGAATTGACAAATTTATATAATATCTTGGAAAACATTCAAAATAAATTAGACAGTATATAAGTTAAATAAAATATTTTATTAATCAAAATTATGTAATGTTAACAGTAAAATTCTCTTGTGCATTTGCACTAGGTGTTAAGTTATGAGATGCACCACACTTTAATGTTGGTTTCGTATGTGCTGTAGCAGCTGTTAATAACATATGCATAATACCTTGTAATTCAGTTAACTTATTTGCTAGTTCAGCCTCTTCTCTTAATAACTTTGTCAAACTTATCAATAATTTTGTAACTTCTGGATTCATCATAATTGGATTGTTTTCATATACATCAATAAAAACATTGGCAGCATCAATCAATACTTTTGTGAAAGGAGCCTCTGTAATATTTCTGATGAAAAACTGTAAAATTTGTTTTATCGATCTTAAATCCCTTTGATCAAATGCTTTTTGTAATGCCCGCCTTCTTATTAGTTCTTGTATCACACTTACTGTGACTTGGGGAGTTCTGTTTGCAATATAGTTGACCAAAACGCAGTTTAAAGCTTTAGAATACTCAAACTTCCTCAGACATTTATCATATTTTGTTTCTTTATCATGAACATATTGTGGCACAACCATATCAATAGTTGATTGGCATAAATTTATAGTGTGTTTAAAAGAACTTTCTTTTTCTTCAGATTTTTTTTCTTTTTGTCCTCTCCGATTGATTACAACTAAACCATCAACAAGCCCAGCAGCGACAGTTTCATCATTTTTAGAAACTGCCAAGCTTATAACCGAGTTTGAATATTCAAAATTGTGTACAACCTCAAAGTTATTGAGGTCATATATTTTAACATGCATGTCTAGACTTCCAGACATTAATCTGCTGTTATCAGAAGCTAGTGCCAAACAAGTAATAGTCTTGTGGTGGTGTGAAACACTTGTCAATAATTTATTACCAGCTCTAGTGTCCCAAATTTTTATTTCTGTTCCTCCTGCTGATATAAAAATACTTCCTGCTGGTAAAAACAATAGAGATTCTACAGGGCTTCCATGATCCACATTTAGAATCATTTCGTTTATTCTGGTGTCATACATTTTAACAGAATTATCATAACCTCCTGACAAAACAACATCTGGAATAGCTGGATTGGTAGCTCCTGCTCTCACATAATCAGTATGTTCTGAATATGAAATAATATTTTTTTCAGTTGGCATGTCCCATATTTTTACACTTTTGTCATCAGAGAATGATGCGATATAAGGCTTTCCTTCAAGAAAAAATGTTCTATGTACAGCTGCACTATGTCCTTTAAACAATCTAAAACTTACAAGGTAAAAAGTTACGAGCATAACAATCAATAATTACCTTAAGAGGTTTTTACTTGAAATGTCAAATAATTTAACATTTGTTTCTTCACTGCCAGTGCATAAAAGCCTACCATCTGACCGAAATACAGCTCCATATGCATTTTCCCTAAATCTTGACAAATTTTTTACTACTAATTTTGTGACTGGATTATACACTTGTACACGTACTGAGCATGTTACAGCAAATAAGTAGGGTTCAACAGGGGAAAAATCAATGTAGTCAATGGGACCAAACTCTTTCAGGTATACTGGAGCCTAACCATGAAATAGTTGATTACAAAAATGTGTTACTTATAATTATACTTACGCTTAGCTGTTTCCAGTAAGTAAAATCAGGAGTTATCGCAGGCGCGGTTTTTTCATAGATTTTTGTATTTAACTTCTTAAACGAAGTCATTTTTGAATGTTCAAACACGTGGTTAAAACAATGTTGAATGACTTTGACAACTCTGTCATTCGTCAAATCGTCAAAATGTGAACCACAGAATGTGAATTTAGTGGAGTAACGTTAGGTTTTTATTTCGGAATAGCAAGAGCTCGGATTTGAACGAAATTTTTTTAATGTGTTATAAATAAAACATATTAAAACCTTTATAAGTTAAAAATTGCCGCTCATTGTTTGTTTCATTAATTTATTGTTTATCTATAAGAACTGAAATTTTCCAGTTAGAAATCGTTATTTTCGCAAGAAAAATACTAGTGAGCAACAAGTACTGATTGAGTTGGCAATAAATTCTGGTGATTTTTGGTGACTTTTATGTCATGTTCCAACGAGAAAACCATTTTATTAATAAAAGATTACAAAAACCAAGAAGTTTAAATTTGAAATGTATACCAGGTGTCAATATTGTCAATAAAACAAACCGAAATAGGTACAATTCACAGTCTTGAAAATTTTATGTAAATTTTTTTTTTGCCAACTGTAACAGTTATTGTTGCTCACCCTGTAGAATGACTTTGGGAAGAGTATATTGTTATATTGAAACTTGTTTGGAATTAATTATATGTGGAAAAAGAAGAACAATAGGCAGAATTTCGGTATAGTCGAGTCAATGAAGGTTTTTACTTCTTAATCCTCAGAAACAGCTCCGATTTTGATGATTTTTTTTTTAAATGTGTGTATTTATATATTATTTGAAATCAGAAACATTTTGTTTGGGGCACGTAAATACAGCGTGATCAACAAAGACTGAGTCTGTTGGCAATGAAACAACTGAAAAATATTAGTGTTTTTCTGTTTCGTAATTGGCAGTGACCGGATGTTTTAACTTGACACGACATTAAAAAAAAAAAATAGGTTATGTCGGGTATGTTTATGCTAATACAAAAATGACCCTTTGATGGTAAACGTCAAATTTGCCTGTCAACTCTGTCAAAGCTGACAACCGGAAATGCGTTTAGATTACAGTGGTACCAAAATCATTCAAATTTTCATTGTTACCAACAGACTCAGTCATTCTTGATCACGTTGTATTTATATTGTTTAAACAATAATTTGATATTTATGGAAAAAATTCCGTTTTCCACGATATTTATTTCAAATATTTTTTTTATATGGAAACTGAAGTATGAAGAGTAGTTGTTAAGTTAAAATTTCTAGTAAAAAAACAATTTTTACAACAAAAAACATAATAAAAATGCGACATAAAACCAAATTCAGAAAACATTTTTTACCCATTCCTGTCTTTCTGAACAGCTTAAACAATGACATAGTTGAATCAAACAGTGTAGTTGTTTTTAAAAATAAATTACAAAAATATCCTCTGGAAATTCATAGCCATAATTACAATTAAGTAGTGCTTATAGGCGGCCCGGCCGCGACTCGAACGAAGCAAACAGTGAAATACATCTGTTGGAAATCCTACACTAAAGCTTGCTAAGTTAATTTCTGGGAATAAAACAGGCTAATGCCTCTATTCCTCCAATTAATAATAATAATAATTATTATTATTATTATTATTAATAATAATAATACATACGCTGTGTTACTGACCTATTCTATCGGTGTTATACCGGTGATCAAGAAGGACTGTTTAAGTTGGCAATACAATTAAGAAAATTTTTATTTATAACACTGTAACTGGATATGTTTTGTTGGTTTATTTGACAAATATCTGATATAGGAATAGCATTAACAACGACAAGCCACCAACAACCGGAAATTACTCCTGTTATACGATTTAAAATACGATTCAGTGTTACCAACTTAAACAGTCCTTATTGATCACCCCGTAAAATGGTCCAAAACTAATTTACAGAACATAAACATTAAAACTAGAGTTCTTTTTACCAAATTTAGTAAACACCATCCTAAATCTGCTATTGAAAGATTTAATTTACCACGCGAAAACGGTGGTAGGGGTTTTTCAGTTCACGTCACGCGCTCGGCGAGTGACGGCGTTAAGATGAGTGATTGTTCAAAGTGCTCTAAATCTAGTAAAGATGAAATGTTACACTGTGATAGTTGTAAACGCTTCCTGTGTGAAGGATGTTCTGAATTATCAGCAACGGAAATGAGATGTATGCAACTAAAAATTAGAAAACTGCTGTTTTTGTGTGAAGCATGTAAAAATGGCCTTGGTGAAGTACCTGTATTAATAAAAGCAGTCTCGGAAATAAAGAAAGAAGTGTTGAAGTTGCAAGGATCATCATTGACACGTCAGAATAATCCGAGCAAGGATATGGAAAATAATCATGATATTATAAACGAGATTGAGGAAAGAAGCAAGCGACGTAAAAACGTTATCATAGCCAACATTAAAGAGTCGGAAAAAGTGAATGGACATGAAAGAAAAATTGATGATAAAAACACGGTAATAAAAATACTTTCACCTATAGGGATTACAATGGACAGGATCAAGGTTTTTCGTCTAGGAAAATTTAACAAAGAGAATAACCGTCTTATAAAAATTATCTTTGAAACGGAGGACGATGCCATCACGATACTAAAAAATAAGAACAAAATTAAGGTTCCCAGGCTACGGATATTTAATGATCAAACTAAAATGCAAATTGATTATTATAAAAAACTAAAAGGGAAACTACAGGCCATGCAAGACAACGGTGATATGAATAAAGGTATCAAGTACATAAATGGTAGACCCACCATAGTATCCACCAAAGACCACCAGCCAATAAAAAACTAGAAACGTCACCTAATATACTTTACAACACCGATATGCTATATACTATAGCATATTTAATATTCAAAGTCTCCAAGGTCATATGGATCAAATAAATGAACAGCTAATTCATTACAACCCAGCTATTTTACTATTTAGTGAAACAAGAAATACAGTAGATGTCCGCAACAGTGAACTCTTTATTCAAAATTATTGTGCAGTGCGATGTGACTCCAATAGCAAATGGAGCGGTGGAGTTGGGCTTTATATAAAGAGAACAATATCTTTCTCGCATTATAAAACTTTGGTATTAGATAATAATTACTGGTGCAAAATTGTTATGGTATTTCTACCGTCGGGAAAGTGGCTAATTGGTTGCTTGTACCACTCTCCAAGTGGGTCGGATGCTAAATTTTTGGAAGATTTTGAGGGTTGGTGTGATCAATTAAGTGGAGAAAATCAAAGATTTATTTTAATAGGAGATTTTAATATAAGTTTTTTAAAGAATAGCTTCTACTGTAATAAATTTAAAAGTATTGTTAGGATATATGGTATAAAACAGCTGGTTGATAAATGTACACGCACTACGATAACTTCATCCAATTTAATTGATTTTGTGTTGACAAATGTCGAAAAAATGTTAAAAGTAGAAGTACATGACATACCAAAAATCACTGATCATAATATTATTACTGTAAACATATGTAATCAAAGTCAATATGATAATAATTGGAGTGAATACAGGATATATAGAAAATTAAACACTTTTAATTTGACGAAAATGAATAACCAGTTAAGCAGTCAGTTTTGGAATCTTGATTCTAGTAATGTAAATGAGATTTTGGAAGAATTAGTCTATACATGTAAGAGAATTATAAACAACGTAGCACCTTTACAAAAAATAAAAATAAAAAACAGAGCAGTACCATGGTACGATGGGGAGGTTAAAAATTTATCTAAAGCTAGAGATGTTGCTTATAAAAAATTTAAGATTACTGTAGGTGATGAGGCTAGTCAATATTGGAAACAATATAAACAGTATCGAAACAAAGTTGTAAACCTGCTAAAAATTAAGAAACGACATTATTATACGTCCAATATAAATAAACATAGAAACGATTCCAGGATGATGTGGAAAACATTAAAGAAAATAATTAATAAAGATAATGATTATCTCCCAAATAATGTTAGATTTGAAAGGAATGACAAGATTGAAACGTACACCGATGACATAGCAATAGCTAATAATTTTAATACATATTTTGTAACGAGTATTTTAGAGTTGAATCGGAGTATAAAATGTAAACAAGATATTTCTTCATTAAAAACGGTCCGAGCTCAATGTCATTTTCATGAATTTTCCCTCATTAGTTTGCAGGACCTTGGTAACATAATCAAAGGATTAAATAATAACAGTAATTTAAATGAAATACTTAATGCTAAAATTATTAAAAGTAGTTATAAGGTGATAGGGCATGTTATTCTTAATCTAATAAATACCTCTCTCAGATACGGAGATTTTCCCAATGATTTAAAAAGAAGTTCTATCATTCCCATTGCAAAAGTTAATAATACAATTTTGGCAGCTGAGTTTAGACCGATTAATACACTACCTATCATTGAAAAGATATTGGAGAAAGTGGTTTATCACCAGCTAAGTAAATATATTAATGATAACAATTTGCTCTATATATACCAATCTGGTTTTCGTAAAAATCATTCGTGTGAAACGGCATTACAGATAACATTATCAAAATTTAAAAAAGCAATAGATGACAATAAAATTGTGATAGCTGTGCTTCTCGATCTAAAACGAGCGTTTGAAACTATAGATAGAAACTTACTCCTAAAAAAATTAGAAGACGTAGGATTGGGGGGTAGTGTGTTGAGTTGGTTTAAGTCATATCTTAGTGGTAGGACACAAAATGTTAAAGTAAGGGAGACAACGTCAACCAACATAACAAATAATCTTGGTGTTCCACAAGGAAGTGTTTTGGGACCGCTGTTATTTCTATTATATATTAATGATATGCATTTAAATGTAGTTTGTGATTTTCTAAATCTGTTCGCAGATGATACATTAATTGCGTGTATATGTGACAATATTGATCAGGGAATAAAAAGAATAAACGAAATATTAGAAAAGGTAAAAATATACTTAGAAATTAATAAATTAAAACTTAATGTAAGTAAAACTAAAGCCATGATTTTAACTACAGACAACAGGTACAAAAAAATCAATATAAATCAAATTAATATTATTATTGATAAGCAACAAATTGAAATTGTTAAGGAATTCAAATACCTGGGTTTTGTCATAGATAATACGATATCGTTTAATAGTCATTTTAGATATATAGTTGATAAAATTTCTAAAAAACTTTATTTTTTCTCTAGAATCTCAAATTTTGTAAATATAGATATTTGTTTAGTGATATATAAATCAATAATTTTACCACACTTTGATTTTTGTGCCTCTGTTTTGTATCTAATGGATAAAACAAAAGTTGGTGTATTACAAAAATTACAGAATAGAGGCATGAGAATAATACTTAAATGTAATAAATATACACCTATTCGACTCATGCTCAGCACTCTACAGTGGATGTCAGTGGAACAAAGATTATATTATATGTCAATGACTTTTATGTTTAAGATGGTACATAACATGTTACCGGCATATTTTAAATGTCTTATTAAATTCAATTGTCAAGTTCATCGGTACTCAACTAGAGACAAGCTTGATTTAAACATAACTAAAGTCATGTTGAGCCGAACAATGAACTCAATTTTCTACAAAGGAATGAAAGAATACAATGAATTGCCGATGAATTTGAAAATTTTAGGCAATGTAGGTGAGTTTAAAAGACAATTATCCAGATACATGCAATTTTAGAGCATAGTTGTAGATGAATAATGGTAACTAAATATTGTAAAAAGTATATTGTATCGAGACAATAATAATAAAGTTCTTCTTCTTCTTCTTCAAATCTAGAAATACTGCTAAAAAAGCAAATTGCTTCACTAAAAAATTATTTCCTCAATAGAGCTCGTGATAACACCTTTTTCAATGCTTTGGTTTCAGCCGATAAAGGCTACACACCTTTAAATTTAAGTGATAATATAATTTCAGACATTGTTAAGCCAAATATACCTGACACAATAGCAAATATAAAACAGAAGTCTTTACATGGGAGATACTTTAAAGAACTGGAACAACCAGAAGTTAATATTCAGGCTTCTCATGCATGGCTTAACAAATCAAATATTCACCCTGAGACGGAGGGTTTTATATTTGCAATACAAGATCGTGTTATAAATACAAGAAATTATAAAAAACACATATGCGGTTTACAATCGATAATTGATAAATGTAGGATTTGCGGAACTGAAGGGGAAACAATTGAACACATCATTTCTTCTTGCACCGTTTTGGCTCAAAGCGAATATAAAAAACGTCACGATATATTCGCTAAAATTATACATATGAATTTAGCTGTTAAATTCAATTTATTAAAGAATACACAACCACATTATAGTTATACACCAGAAAGTTGTTTGGAAAATGACAGTTACAAGTTATATTTTGATAGAACAATTTTAACTGACATTCATATTAAGCATAACAGACCAGACATTATAATTTTAAATAAACAACAAAAGCAAGCATATCTTTTAGATATAGCTGTTTCAAATTCACATAATATAACACAGACATATAACACAAAAATTAATAAATATTTAGAACTTTCCGTTGCTATGAGAAATCTTTGGTGTTTAGAAAAAATTTCGATTTTACCATTTATAATTTCAGCAACAGGAATAGTACCCCAATCTCTTTTTAAAAATTTAAAAATTTTGGACTTAGAGAACACATTGGTGGTTGAAATTCAAAAAGGTATATTATTATACTCATGTCACATCGTGAGGAAATTCCTTAACATTGACACAGAACATAAAACACAAAAAAGTCAAAATGCGGAGGCGAGACGCCGGTAATTATGTTGATAAGCACTGCACTATTACTTGATAGTATTATCCGTAATAGTGTATGTACTCCGGCAAAATTGCCGTGCCGCCGGGTGGAGGTGGGATACGGGTTGAAAATGTTGTTACACAGTCTAGGACTGGTTTACAAATCTATGAGGGGCATAATGACCAACTCAATAGACCGGGACCAATGGCTTAACGTGACTTCCGAATCACGAGATAGAATATAGCCTTTTTTTTTAATAATAATAATAATTATTATTATTAATTGTAGGAAAAGAGGCATTAACCTGTTTTATTCCCAGAAATTAACTTAGCAAGCTTTAGTTTAGGATTTCCAACAAATGTATTTCACTGTTTGCTCCGTTCGAGTCGCGGCCGGGCCGCCTATAAGCACTACTTAATTGTAATTATGGCTATGAATTTCCAGAGGATATTTTTGTAATTTATTTTTAAAAACAACTACACTGTTTGATTCAACAATGTCATTGTTTAAGCTGTTCAGAAAGACACGAATGGGTAAAAAATGTTCTCTGCATTTGGTTTTATGTTGCATTTTTATTATTATAAAATAAAAAAAAAAAAAAAATTGTTACACAGTCTAGGACTGGTTTTACAAATCTAGGAGGGGCATGATGACCAACTCAATAGACCGGGACCAATGGCTTAACGTGACTTCCGAATCACGAGACAGAATATAGCCTTTTTTTTTTTTTTAAATTTCTCCCTGGGTCGGAATTGAACCCGGGACCCTCGCGTCCCTGAGCCGAAACGAACTCCCTTAGGCTATATATATTATTATTATTGTTGACGGCTAACAGGCTATTATGTTTTTTGTTGTAAAAATTGTTTTTTTTTTACTAGAAATTTTAACCTAACAACTACTCTTTATACTTCAGTTTCTATATAAAAAAAATCTTTAAAATAAATATCGTGGAAAACGGAATTTTTTCCATAAATAGCAAATTATTGTTTAAACAATATAAATATTTACGTGCCCCAACCAAAATGTTTCTGATTTCAAATAATATAAATACACACATTTTAAAAAAAAATCATCAAAATCGGAGCTGTTTCTGAGGATTAAGAAGTTTCGGCGATTTTTCGGCTTTATTGACTCGATTAGTAGCCCGGTGTTGGCCGGCTCAGATAGAAACACGTTCAGTTTGTCTTCTAGACTTCTAGAGTCGCATAGTTAGCATTTTTTGAAGAAAATATATAATTATTTTTAATAGTTTTTGACAAAAAAGTGTTTAGTAATACCATGCGATCGAAAATAAAAAAAATTCAGAGGTCCGTGAGTAATACACTTCAGTTGGCAACACGTAAAAATGTAATTCAAATGTCATCAGATGTCATTACAATGGAGAACTGTCATTATTAATTATTGACTATTAAAATTTGGAGAGTAAAAAAAACCAGACATAATTTTTGACATAACAGTCATAAGTGTGAAACCGCCCTTCCTACATTTAAACTTATTTAGACTGATTGTGACAGTTTAGTTAATAACTGTGCTACAATCGTGTCAAAAATAAATTACTCTCTAGGATTTAGGGATATTCGATACTAGGTTGTCATAAATTTGGTTAGGTTGGGGGCTATGTGGTTTCTGGTGGCAGACAAAAGATATGTCAAAAATATAAGGCTGTGGCTAATTCCTTGTCACAGTTGCAAATTAATGACTAATGCCTCGCTAAGTGATAGATGATTTTTCGTTTCACAATCAATTTTGGTTCCTGTCGGCATATTTAATTGACTTAATCCCTCAATTCATAGTAACCAACTTTAGGCATTCAAAATTACTTCTGAAAATTCTAGTTACACAACATGAAAAACGTTATTTCTCTAAAAGTTCGAAATATAGGGAGTAATTTATTTTTGACAAGGTAGTTGGTACGTCTGATCAATTCTTCAAATGTTCCAGTTGTCATAAACTGTCACATTGACAATAAAGAATGGGTTATATTGAATTTTTGAAAATGTCACATTTTTGATGTTCGTTTTTTTTAATCCCAACTGTACCAACAACTTGCCTTGATTATTTTGTTTTTCCATTCCTGAAAAACAACGTGTTCAAAAATAGGCCACTGTAATTGCCCACCATCAACAATTTTAGATGAAAATGACATAGAAGAGGATGAAACCGGGGAAAATATTTAATTTTTATAATACACTCTTAATAATCACAATGATCGTTTGACGAGTTCTACTCACTTTGAATTTTAAGTAATTCATTGTCTTAGATTTTTTTTTTGGTATCATGTTGTATTGGTAGGTGCTATTTAAGTTATTCTTTGCCAAAGAATATCCGACAAACAAAACATTAAACACAGGAAATAAGATTTGAATGAAAAATGATAAGTTATTTTTCAGAAAAAAATTGTATGTTATAAAAAATTGTCAAAATTTGAACAGTATTTTGAATTAGTATCTCGTATTTTCAAATTGAAAATTTTAACACGTAAAACAACCGACAAAAACACAACATGGATGTAGCGCAAACTTTTCAATAATTTATTTAAACAAAACAATTCGGTTGCCATGGTGACCATAGCACTCCCGATCTTTGAAAATATTCCAATTTAACTATTATAAAAATAATTATTTAATTTCTTCTTCTGTTGGAGCTCAGCAAGGAGATCCCTGCGGTCCCATGATTTTTAGTCTTGCCATTCAACCAATTATTTTATCTTTGGATTCTCAAATGAATATATGGTATTTAGATGATGGAACCTTAGCTGATTACCCAGAAGTAGTTTTATCCGACTTTAAGAAAGTTATAAATTTATCTCAGGAAATTGGCCTTGAATTAAACTTTAACAAAGGCGAGATCTTTTGCTGTTCTGGAGACACAGATTTAAAAGTCATAAAGGAATTTCAAAATTTAGCATCAGGCATTAAAATCTGTGACCGAGAAAGTTTATCTCTTTTAGGCTCTCCAATCTTTGACCAAGGTTTCAAAAACACCGTCGAAAAAACTATAATTACAGTTGAAAATCTTTTAAACAAAGCTGAACTCCTTAACAGACACGTGGCTTATACTTTAATCAAAAACTGTCTTTTCATACCAAAATTTAATTTTTTATTAAGAACAACTCCATTTTGGAAATTTTCTAATTATGTTAATTCAATTGATTCTTCTTTAAAGTCTTGTTTAGAGAGAATACTTAATTTACGTTTAACTGATTTACAATGGCGTCAGTCCACTTTACCGATTAGATTTGGTGGTCTGGGAATTCGTCGCATTTCCGATATTTGCCTCCCTGCTTTCCTATCTTCAATTAATGGGGTTAAAAAGCTTGTTTCTTTATTACTAAACTCAAAGGATAATGAGCTTAATATTCACCATTATGATGAAGCTTTAGCAGCCTGGGGTGTAGCAAATGAGAACGAAATACCAACAATTCCACAATTTCAGAAGAATTGGGATAATATTAATATCAAAGGAATAATTGCCAATGACTTAATCTTTAATTCACCTAGAGACTTGGCTCGTTTTAAAGCTTTGCAATGCAGAGAATCAGGATCTTGGTTACATGCAATACCTTCTCCTAATATTGGTACTCTTTTAGATAACACTTCCTTCCAAGTTTGTATTGGTTTAAGATTGGGTTGTAATCTTTGTACACCTCATATTTGCAAATGCAATGCGAAAGTTGACGAAATTGGCACCCACGGTCTAAGTTGTTTCAAAAGCAGTGGTAGATTTTCAAGACACACTGAAATTAATTCCATTATCAATCGGTCTTTAACTTCAATTCATGTGAATTCAACTTTAGAACCAAACGGACTGTCTCGGGATGACGGAAAACGCCCAGATGGGATGACTTTAGTACCGTGGATTAAAGGTCAACCTTTGGTTTGGGACGTTACTGTTGTAGATACACTTGCAGACAGTTACGTATTGAAATCATCTGAAGTCTCAGGTTTTGCCGCTGAAATGGCTTGCAAACGCAAACATAGCAAATATAGTTCAATCATTTCGTCAAACTACGTGTTTAAAGGTTTAGCATTTGAAACCTTAGGCCCTTGGTGCAAAGAAGCCATCGATTTCATTAATGTCATCGGAAACCGACTTATCGCGGAATCAGGCGATTCAAAATCAAAGAAATTCCTTTTCGAGAGGATTTCCCTTGCCATTCAACGTGGAAACGCTGCAAGCATTCGGGGCACTTTTCCAGATTCCGCAATATTATCGGAAATTTTTGTATTATAAAACAAAAATGTTTATGTAATTATGTTATACTTAATATTATATCTGATTTATAAAAAAAATAAGCACAAATATAATTTCAAGATTATTTATTAAAGAAATCATAATGAGTCGCTTTTTGTGCCGGTGAGTGTATTTCCCACTATGAGCGTCAATTTTTAACCTATAAAGGTTTTAGTATTTTGTATTCATGACATAAAAAAAAAAAAAATTATTACAATCGGAACTCTTGCTACCGGTTCCGAAATAACGCCGTATTTTTGTCTATCGTTACTCCACTAATTGTGAACTGACTGAACCCAACTGAACCAGAAGTACTGATTGAGTTGGCAATAAATTCTGGTGATTTTTGGTGACTTTTATGTCATGTTCCAACAAGAAAACCATTTTATTAATAAAAGATTACAAAAACCAAGACGTTTAAATTTGAAATGTATACCAGCTGTCAATAATGTCAATAAAACAAACCGAAATAGGTACAATTCACAGTCTTGAAAATTGTATGTAAAATTGTTTATTGCCAACTGAAACAGTTATTGTTGCTCACCCTGTAGTAAAACAAATAGACTGTGAACTAAAAGTAAAGTTTATCTACGGTTGTTTCTGCACTTTTAATTTTTCTCTTTATGAAGTGATCAAGAATCATTGAATCTGTTGGACAATGAAAATTTGAATGATTTTGGTACCACTGTTCTATTGGAGACACGGAAAACTGGGCAGGTGTGTCATTCAGTTGTCAAAATTTCTAAACCATACCTTAGGTACTCATAACCAAGCTTAAGTTAATTTGACAGTTTTTTTGAAAATAACAATCATAATGACAGTAAAGGTGCATTTACATTGACACAATGACAATGACAATAGCAGACTGCCCAGGATTCCATGTCCCTCATTGTAAGTACTCTCGTCACAGAATAGAATCAATGATGTTTCGTTTCACAATCAATTTTGGTTACTGGCGGGGTTTATTTGGATTTAATCTCTCAATTCAAAGTAACCAACCTTAGGCATTCAAAATTACTTTTGAAAATTCTAGTTACACACAACATGAAAAGCGTTATTTCCCTAAAAGGGAGTAATTTATTTTTGACACGAGAGTAATCTAAACGCATTTCCGGTTGTCAGCTTTGACAGTGCTGACTTGACAGGCAAATTTGAAATTTACCATCAAACAAGATAATTCTATAGAGTTATCTTGCCATCAAAGCAGAGATCAAGGGTTCATTTTTGTAATAGCATAAACATATAGGTCCATTTTTTAATCAAAGAACCACGACCTGTTGATTTAAGTTTGTAAATCTAAGATTTTACTAAATTGAGGGAATTTAATGATATCTATTGGCTATACTAGAGGCTATACCAGCTACCAGCCAACGTCTGTCATTTTTAATGTCCTTGAAAGTACGCAAACTCGCAGCTAAAATTTGAACATGTTATTAAAAATGCCTCGCAAAGTAAGACATTTATTAAACTCTCAAATTAGTTATTAACTTTATTAACATACTGCGCTACTAATATCTCTAATAACGTCAATTTTTATACGATGAGATTTTTCACCCTATGTCAAAAGTGTACACTGTTGTCAGCTCTATTTTGGGTGTAAATTGCGGTGTTGTGGTTCTTTGATTAAAAAATGAACTATAAGCGTTGTCTGCGCTGATCTCTGAAGTAGAAAATCAGCGCAGAAAACGAACATAAGTAACAACCAACATAACCTAATTTTTTTTTAATGTCATGTCAATTTCAAATAGTCAAATTAAAACAAAAAACATCCAGTCACCAGTCAGTGCCAATTACGAGACGAAAAAACCACCAATATTTTTCAATTGTTTCATTGCCAACAGACTCGTCATTGTTGATCAGGCTCCAGGCTGTATTTATTATACTCTCGTGTCAAAAATAAATTACTCCCTAGAATTCGAACTTTTAGGGAAATAACGTTTTTCATGTTGTGAGTAACTAGAATTGTCAAAAGTTATTTTGAATGCCTAAGGTTGGTTACTTTGAATTCAGAGATTAAATCCCATATATAATTGATTTCATATAAATGTTCATCAAGTGAGCTGTGCATTTGTAAAAGCACCTTTAATTTAGTTACATTACAAAAGTCACATTTATGAAGTTCATGTCCAATAAATCTTTACTTGGTAAAAATACAAAGACATAAACAAATAAGAATTACTTTAATTTAATCAGTAAAAAGACGTATAGTATAATTCAGAATAAGTGGCATCGCGGTAGGCGTTGATTCTCTAAAGTGAGCTTTATGTTATGTCAAAAAATTTAGTAAACATGTGAAACCGTCATTACTTTATTCTGAGGTTATGCGTTACATAATTTTAACATGGTTTTCACCCACAGCAGAGATAACCCCCAGACAAATAATACACTTTTCATAAATGAAACAAGGAAATTCCAAATACTTATAACAAGAAAATAAACACAAAACGAAAACGATTCCAATGATAATATCAAGGCCAAATTAAAAGCGAAGGTTACCAACAGCATCACAACTAGGGTATTATTAGCAAGGGTCTTGCTGCCAACGTAAATTTGAATTTCCAAATATATATTATAATTCAGAATAAGTGGCATCGCGGTAGGCTTTGGAAATTCAAATTTACGTTGGCAGCAAGACCCTTGCTAATAATACCCCAGTTTCGATGCTGTTGGTAACCTTCGCTTTTAATTTGGCCTTGATATTATCATTGGAATCGTTTTTATAATATATAAGATTTTGAAATCAGCAATGTTAAAATGGACAAAAACTGAAAAATTAGTCAAAAGTCACTAGCTTTAGCTTTAATACCAACAGAAAATCAGATTTTCATGGCTTGCTTAGTTGCACATTTATATGAAATTGAGTATATCTTAAATCCAAATAAATATGCCGCCAGTAACCAAAATTGATTGTAAAAGGAAAAATCGTCTATCACTTAGCGAGAAATGTAACTGCAACTGTTACAATTAATTTGCTGCCTTACATTTTTGGGATATCTTTTGTTTGTCACCAGAAACCACATAGCCTCCAACCTAACCAAATTTATGGCAACCTAGTAATGAATATCCCTAAATCCTAGGGAGTAATTTATTTTTGACACGAGAGCGTTATCTCTGACGAGAGTAACTAAAAACTGTTTGATAGAAGTAGAGGTTTTTTACCTAACTTTTATTTGATTGTATAACGTCTTTGGTATTAATTTTGCAAATAAATGTGTCATTTTAATTTTTAGCGAGGTGCATGTATTTTTAATGGGAGCATAATACATATTTTATTTAACAAAATAAAATTTTGAAGCAGTAGTTCGAATCCAACACTTGTGGTCTGTGGCCTAGATAAAGGTCTGTGGTAGACACTTAGACAGTGCGGTGTGCGCATGTCACCAAAAGTACGGTAGGTCTGCATTATCAGGCATTATAAAATGACAATTTGTACGATTTGTACCATTTGAGTTTTGACAGCTTGTTTGTTGTCAACATTCCATTGATAGTTTATTGCAAAAGGACAATACGGTACCAATGAATCTCCGGACGTTCCCCCTGCAAAAATAATTTAGGCCCATCAATAAATAGTGTTATGTTTTTCCGTTGAAAGTTGCGTGTTTGATTTGAGCATTTTAAGTACAAGACCCATTAACCATGTCTAAGACTAGAATGTATCCTATTTATGGTAGGAACCCATCTTGTTCAGTTTCTTCCCGATTAGAAGAACGTAAAAATAAGGCTAAAGCAACAAGAATGGAACACAGCCGTAGGACTGATAAACCAGAAGACTTTATTACTTATGAAGACAGTGACAGTGATGAAGAAACACCGGCAATGCAAAAAGAAATCTTAAATACCTCTTACAATTTCGTTGATTATATTAAGAGTAGAGAAATGTTTAGTAAAAATCCCAGTTCAGTAGTAAGTGATTATGGCTCGCGGCACATTCTCACGCATGAAATGTTCCGAGAAACACCTATTACGTTAGGAAACATGAATAAAGTATTTTGTTCCCAGTGGTTGAGTGATCGTCAAGTCGTCTTTGGTACAAAGTGTAACAAGGTAAGTTCTGCAGTATAATTCGCTAAATATTTCATAATTTATTTGTTACAGTTGATGGTGTATAATGTAGTTACTCATAAATTAGATCAAATTCCTTCATTGATGAGCCGAAAGGATAATTTAATGGCTGAACAAGCACATTGTGGTATTCATTCAGTACAAATAAACCCCTCAAGGACTCTCCTCGCAACTGGGGCACGAAATACATGTGATATAGCTGTTTATAGATTGCCAACACTTGATCCAGTTTGTGTAGGTGAAAATGCTCACAAAGATTGGGTTTTTGACATGTGCTGGTTAGATGACGAATTCCTAGTATCAGGATCTAGGGATACAAAAATGGCACTATGGCGGATCACACCTGACATGTTTGAACATAAAACTGAGGTTCCAATGTATCATCACATATCCGCCATTTCAGTTAAAGATTGTCGCAATTCACAACGGGTAGGTACATAAATCACACTTTTAAGTAAATACATATATTATACTTTTGGGTAGGTTAGGGCTTTGACTTTCAATAAAGCATATGAAGAAATTGCCGCATTGAGTCTGAATGGATACATCCACATATGGAATGCCGAAACTTTTAAACAAAAATTATCAAGGAAGTTGCCATCTTCTCAAGAAAATGTCTGTTTAGCAGTGCAAGAATCAGGACTATATGCAATTGGCTGCCGTTCATATACTTTACTCTTAGATTGTCGAACGCTGCAGGTGAGTTCTTTGTTGATTGCGATTTTACAAAAGTTTTGTAATTTTGTAATATTCAGGCTGTTAAAAAAGTGTCGTCTCGTTATTCTGGTTGTGGTATAAGGTCGGCTAGTTTTCAAGGCGATATACTAACAGTCGGTACTGGACTAGGTATGTTAATGTTTTATGATTTGAAAGCTGGAAAATATTTAGACTCCAGCATTAATTCTTCGAGAACTGTAGTACTTAAAGCCAGTAAAGGCTACGTGGTACGTTTTCACATTTCTCAAAAGTTTTCTTTCTCAACGTGTTTTGTTTGCAGTTCCCAGACGACGAATTCGTAGATAATATACAAAATGTAAAATACGTTCCTGCAATTTATACACATTGTTATGATACGAGTGGAACTAGACTATTTACTGCTGGAGGGCCTCTGCCAGCTACTTTGACGGGAAATTATGCAGGTTTATGGCAATAGTTTAATTTTATTCTCGTACTATCGTAGGGCATAATAAACTCGAATTACATAAGATTAAACTTATATTGTATGTATAGTTTTCAAGGACGGTTTTTAGTTGTTGTCAGATGTAATTGTGCAATGCATTCCTTTATTATTATTATGAATTTATTTGTTATTCGCATAATTAAAGTAAGTGAACTAGTCATAATTTTAATATTTTACGTTGTCATACTGTACATACAACATAAGCTAAACTGTTCTGTATTTGTGATATTAATCTACTTACTGAATAAAAAGGTGACAGACTTGAATTGATTTCGGTAATTGTTAAACAGGCATTTAACGATAAATAACGTGATAATTATCACGAAAAAATTATATTGATTTATTTATTTGTACATACATTTTAAAATTTTTATAACTTCAAAGACTGTAACTAGTGGAATAATGTTTCTCACTTCTTGAAGATAATGAAAGATGAGCTACAATTTTTACATAAACTTTCTAAATTATTGTATGCAATAACTATTGTATCTGATGTTAAATATTGTATAATTACAAGTCGTTTTTTAGAATAAATACATGATCCTTGTGATTTAAAAATATGATAGACGAATAAATTGAATAAAAATTAATAAATTGGTAACTTACTTTACAGAATGGAAAAATTAAACAAAGTCTGTGTTGTAATCGTTTTTTTTTAGGGTTAAGTCTAGACTTATTTAATACATGTATTGTACCAAATTAAGAGTGCGATGAAGTTAATCTCTCCTAACATTACGCGTAGTGAGACTCACTTTCTTGACCATTACACACAGTTAAACTTCGTTCAGCGAAAGATTGGGAGATTTTAAATTGTATTAAATTAACCCAACATTACAAAATGTACTAGAATACATTAATTAGAGCATAATTTCAAGGCAAAAATGTTACTGCTTGAAGGATATACAGGTGTCCCAAAAATGGCGTACTAACGGTGCACTACGGTGTAGAAGAGATTACCGTAAACGTCAGAAAAATGTTAAAAAAATTCTATTGGACTTATTTGCTGATTTGGCGGTCTTTGAAAGTGGCACTTAACACGTCAATTATTTTGAAATATATGTATGAAATTGTCGTGATAGCTACGTCTAATCGTACATATTATCACAAAGTACAAGATCACTTACTACTAATATTTAATAAAGAATTTAGAAGCTTTGGAAATCGAAAAAAATATTTTAAATCCACTACGGTAACATTGCAAGGTAATCATGTAGTACGAATATATCTTTGTTTGCATTGTATTACCGTTAATAATAATAATAAAAATAATTGATTTTTTTGTCGGAAACATTTTTTCCATATTTTTTTTGATGTACTATGGCGGCCAAAAAAATTTGGCCGTCACTTTCTTGACATTCAAGTAAAGTGTAAATAAACCTTTAGGAATCGTAACCCCACTTTCGATTCTTGTCATTTTGACAATCAATTTAAACTGTTTGAAGCTCAGATATTCCAAAAATCCGACATGAATAAACAAAATTAGAGCAATCGTAACCTGAGGTAAACGTTCTGTGTAGTAGAAATGACAAAATAATTTTGAGTTTTGAAATTTACCACCCAATAAATAACGTTCATAATCAAGATGGTAATCATGATGACAATAAAGTACGGATTACAATTTTTTTTTTTGAATTGTCAGACAATGACGGCCAAAATTTTTTGGCCGGCATAGTACATTTAAGCATTCTCGATAAGGTAGTAAGTAGTTTGTACGCCAATTTTGGCACACCCTGTATTTAAAATTTTACGTGCGCTAGGTACTATTTTCTCTACGTAGAATTTAGTGATTTTTATGTCAATCAATCTCTCGCTGGACAAACTATATAAAAATACACATTTTTGTAATAGTATATTACATTACCAGAGTTGTAAAGAGCATATTACGTACAAGTGGATGAACTGCATACGAGCGACGAAGGAGCGAGTAATGTAAATCCACGTGTACGTAATCTCGTTACTACTCGAGTAATGTACTATACTGTTTCTACGAACGGAATGATCCCCACAAAATTTCTATAAATAAAAATATTTTTCTACGACCATTATAGATGCATGATTTTAAAAGATGGCTTCATTGTATTGGAAATTTCTTCGAAATATGCCAACAGTACATGTTCCGAAAAGGATTTAATGTTATACTTTTCCAATTCTTAAATGTTTGGTTAGCAACGGTCATAGGTGCTGCCATCATAGATTCGCCACAAGTAGTAGGCGGAGTTAATTTACTTTACACGTGGATAAGGAAGCGTTTACTAGAGGGGTTGTTGGTGCGATTTTCGCTATTTACACTAGCAGTCGCAGAAAAAACTACTTTTTTGACCATGAGGTTTTTTTTTATAATTAAATAAAATCACAGAAAAATGTACGATAACATCAAAAAAATCACTAATTAATAATCTCGCGAAGTACCTATTTGAGCTACATAGAACGTATCGTGACAGAAACAGAATATCCTAGACGATTGCTTACCAAATTATGGAATTTACATAAGAAGACCACTACTCCCGCGCAATTCCATCAAAAAGGTTTCAATCGAAATATACGAGTATGTGGATCATATTTGGTCATTCGGAAGCGTAACTGGAAGTGTATGACTGTCTCAAAGTTTTGTTGCACGTTAACTCTTTGTGTGAAGCCGTTATGACGCGTTTTATGTGCTTTTAAAAACTTCTAAATAGAAGACCGATTTTGCAGTATTGGACAGATTGAAAGGTTCTTTGATTACATAAAATGTCCAATGGCGAGGAACGTTCTTGGAACTTTGTACTTGTTTGCATATTTCGATCGATAAACATGAACCGCTACTCACTGAAATGGCATAGTGTTGATAGTTAGTTAAAGTAGGAGTAATAATGAGAAAAACCCATTACTAAATCACCAAGACATCTCGCGTTTTCGGACTCAAATTCTTTTCAACCTTGTACTTTTTCCTGGATATCCGTAGTGACATTTTTGTGCGAGTTAAATTCTTCGGGATATAGAGTGTGAAGACAGGGTAGAATTGGAGGGCACACTCCGTTTACAGTAAAGTATGGCACTACCTTCAGTGCCATTTAGATAATAATCGACGCCCTACTGTATTTATTTCTGGAAATTTTAACACAATCAGCACGTTTTTACACCGAATGAATACACGCTACATCACAACCAAACGAAATTACTCCATGAACTGATGCCTTTGCAGCTCAGTTTCTCGTTCAATTCAACTAATGAATTGTAGACGCGTTGACGCGTTTGCGGGTGGAAGGGAGGTTGGAAGGAACTGCGAAGAAGTGCACAGCTAAGCTCCAGTGGCCCAATGCAATAAAAGCCGCCCAGCTGCGGTACCGACCACAAAAATCATTTGGCTTAATGGAACTCGTCTCGCGCCTCACAATGGAGCATAGCAATCATTTTCAATTTTTTTTAACGTAAAATAATTAATTATGTCACTGTTTTATTACTGAAATTAAAATTAGAATGTATAACAACATTTTTGGGAGTTCTGCAGCTCTGCAGCACTTATACACCAGCCGCCCCTGCATCATACAACGAATATGTGAAACAAAGATGTTTTAATAATCTAATATTCCCGTGTAGGTAGGTATCCATTTTTTAATTAAAAAAAGAATTCAAAACGTAAGGCACTATTGACAGAATTATGTGCCATTGGCAACTGCACAATAACTTTTGAACTTACATTGCAAATAATGAATGACCATCAATGTCCACGAATAACTTGAAATCGTCATGTTCTTTGCATCACTGATGTTGTTCGCTTGCGTCTAAAGTTTTACGATGACCACCCGAGGACGTACTCTCTAGTCCATCTTAAGGTTCTCGATAATAAATAAGGTAACGACAACGGTTGCGACGAATATTTCCGTCTCGCTTAATTTGGCGTAATGTTAAGTTAATATGCTTTACACATAAAATTTCAAGTCACAAAAATCCCTCAGAATAGTGCACACTCACAACATCTATCGATAATATCCTCTCTTTTAATTTGGAGTGTTAAAAATGAACACCTTATTTATCATAGAGAACCTTAGTTCATCTGGGTATCTAGGTATAACAGTACAACAAACGAGTATTCTGAATGCCGACTACGTTATTACACTTCAAATCAATCTCGAAGCCGGTTTCCCTGTTTTTAAATTTTAAAATCGGCACCTTTGCTGTTATTAGTTCAGCTTCGATGGCAATGCCTGAGTCAAAAAAATATGAATCTTTATAACTAGTTGGCTGACTGTAATGAAATTGGAAAACTACAGAATTTGGACAATTACCAATATGATTATAGTTAAGTAAACACGTAGACAGAGCTGTAAGGAGATGATCTTGAATCATTGAAAAAACTTACCATTAAAAAGAGGGTTTTATTAAAAGACAAATGTCAATGTCGCTGCCTTCCAGATCGAATCCAGACATTTTGACCCAACTAATAGCTATTTATACACCGAGGGCGTTACAACGATGATTACGCCCGGAGAACGATGAATCCAGCTCGAGGGCTTTAGCCCGAGAGATGGATATCGTTCGATGGGCGTAATCATTCGGTGACGCCGTGGTGCATACAAGATTTTATTTTTCACTATACGTGTTCTTCAAAAAAAAAAAAAAATGACATCTGCAATTTTGAATTGATGAGGGCGTTATGAATTCATTACGCCCTCTTATTCTTATTACGCCCTGTATTATTCCGCGGTTGTTATGGACATATTTACGTATTTCGTATCCTTGGAGTTATCATGCAATTATACTAAAGTGAAAAATAAATACATATAATCCGTAGTTGTTGAGGTAGGTACGTCTAAAAATAAGAATATTGCTTCAATTTCCTAGTTTCAACTGCTTTACTGTTAAAATAACTGATATTTTATTTTATCACATACAGGTATCTCAAAAATGGCGCCCAATCTCTTGAGTGGTTAACATATTTGGAGAGTTGAGTTAAATTTAGTTGTGAAAATGTTTTCCCTTTGGCTAGTTTCCAAGTTATACACAGTTTAAAGTAAGCAAATGTGGCAACATCGGTTGGTATGCACGTATGCACCTTCAACTAAACCAATTCTTCTTTGAAGTCACTGTTGCCGCTGTTATTTTAGCGTATTTTGGTGTGTCATTACTTTAAAAAGATGGACTTCTGTGTTGTTCCACTACCCAAAGGGATCTTGGAAAAATTAAAACAGTAAAGTAATTTATAATTCAGCTGTAAAATTTGTTAATAAAGGAGATAAATCTCTTTGAAATCAGCATATTTAAGAACAAGTTGTACAAAATCTATTGTTCCGATCAAACTTTGTATTGAGATATACTTTACCAGACTTAGGAGATTGGGCTCCATTTTTGAGACAACTGTATATTTTTTAAACAAAACAAATCTATTTACCTACATAATCATATGCAATTTGTTAAAGTATGCCTTTTTCACACACAGTTGAAAATAAACGCATTTGTACCCTAAAAAATAAAAATATTGATTTCCACACGTTCAGTTTGTTGATGTAAGTTTCTTCTTTTTGGGTCTTATTAATGAAGACATCCCATATTGCCGTATTTAATGGACCCCACCTGAAATAACTTGTGGATTAGAATTAATCTTATTGTGTAAGTTCTTGACTGAAATCTTCTCATCAATCCATAAACTTTTTTTTCAACTTCTTCTGGATTTTTGGCAAACTCAGCTGGGCAGCTACCTACAGTGGAAACAATATTTGCTGTAATAACACATTTTATTTATTTCTTCTAAACAAAATCAATACCTACCTGTTTTTATTGGAGTGTATTTTAGTGGCTGGAACACACAAGACTGGTCGTGAAGTTCATTTGCAGGCATTTTTTGTGTTACGGGATTATCACATTTTGATCCTTAAAAGAAAAAAAAAAACTTAAATATATGACAGGAAAATAACATAGGTAGGTACCCTTATTGTCGGAAATTTTCGAGATGAATATGAAATGCTACTTTTATGCTGAGAATTTGTGCTGTCACTAAATATCATATATTCTTGGTGCTCAAAACTTGTTTTTTGTTCGACACTGTCAGAATTTGAGAATTTTCTCCTGTGTGAACGGATTTTGATAAATGTCACCACTTGTCAAAACGAAACGTCAAACTAATTTTAAAGATTTTAAGCGATTTGGAGCCTTTAAGGGGCTCGTCGAACAAAAAAAACGTTGTATTCAACTCGTTCTTGTCTAAATTGGGCTTTTTTGGCACTCGTCAAATAAACTACTATATTGTTACGTTATCATTACAGTTCATTCTTTTTTCATGTAATGTTGAAACCATCAAATTGAATGAAATATTTGTTACTTCCAGTTTGAATTCTCCATTTAGACAATTGTAATTGTGCGGACTCAGAGTAAAGTGTGAGTAATCTTGGTCAAAATTAACAAAATCATGGAAATGATACTCGTCTTGTGACAAGCTGTTATACATCGATGGTTCATTAATTAAATTCATATTATTCTGGGGTGACATTATGTGAATTTCAATTTCTAATGCCATATCTCTATTGCCACTTCACAGCTAACACAAAAATTAACATTCAATAATTTTCAGTCCTTGCTGTAAAAAGATATCAATTAACCACATTTTTGGAAAGTTTTTTTTCGCCTTCTATTAAAAATAGTGTCACTAAACCCCACGTTGAAAAAAAATATTTTAAACAGTGTAATAACCCAGATATCGCCAGTCTTCCGCCAATATTTAAATATTTGAAAATTCAAATTAAACCCGCGAAATTGAACAAATTGGCCATGTCGTGATCGTCATCGAAGCGGTAGGACTCCTACGTTGTGTATTTTGAACAAAATGGCGGCAGACTAGCTCGGGATGCAAATGGCGGACCTGCAGGTTGGACAACTTCGAAATAAAAATGCATAAATCGATGGGAGGACGCCTGTATTTATTCTTGTTTTCATCTACAGTGCTGATTGATATCACACACGATCACATGATACATAAAATATTCAGCGGTGCGACTTTACATGACATAACAAGACAAATACATAATAACACAATAAATTTGTCTATCTACCTCTGCAGAAGTGTAGAAAAAGTAAGTTTCTTTTCTTTGTAAGACTTGATTTTTGCCCAAGGGCGTTATCCCTCAATATTTGATAATTAATCGATCAGACTCATCGGTACACATTAAATTAGACAATCTCAGCTACAGTCATACGATAATCTACAATCGGACTCACCTCCACCTCATTCAGTCATTCAAAGGGTAAAGCACAGGTCCGGACTCGGGTTTGCTCAATGGGACGGTACGAACATGTAAATGATAGACACCTGACACATCTGTCGCGAATCAAGGTCATACAGTGACTCACCCGGGGGATTCCTCCCCCTAGCTTCTAACATGATGAGGGGCTCGAACCACTGGCGTCGTCTTCAGAGCGCTACATTCCGGGGTTGCGTTGGATGGTCTGGCAGCACCTGTAACGGCCCCGTGTGCAGTTTGGGGTGCACAGCCCGCCCGCAGTCTCCACAGAGGAAGACCGCCACGGCCAGAGTATGAGCCTACAACCCACTTCCATACGTTACTATGCCCCCTCAGTACCTGGGGACCGGGATGACCTCATAACCTTTTAATCAAGCACGTATGATCGATGCATTTGGTTGCCACCACCAGCCGTCTCTACGAAACGCGCCCGGTCAACGGCCTAGCCGTGTCATGAGCCAAAGGTGCCCCACCCGGACATCCGGTGCTCAGGAATCATACCATGGTATAGGGAGCTTTTACGCATTAAGGTACTGATTTATAGCCCAGGTTGCCCAAACCTGCTATCACCCAGTTACCAACACACCTGGTAACTGTATCTCTATTCACTACACCACTTCCGGGTCACAGTTATTCACCTGCCGTCACTCTCGTACTCGTACCTTGGACAGCCCGTCGGTTTCAGTTGCCAAGCCCACACTGACTCTCTCTCCTGTGGAACTGTTAAAAATCACCCCCGAGTCAAGGACCTTTCAGAACATAATTTATGAGCCACGTGTTTGGGGTGGAAGAGGTAGTTTTTCTGTTGCGTTTTTAAAATTCTCTTACATCTTTTTGTTTGTTTTGTCGGAACGAAACTATACAATAAATAAAATAACAACGGTTCCTCCGAACCTGAACTCGAAATACAAGAACAAAGCGGCACCGTGAAACAAGTGATAGTTACGTTATTACGAATAGACACTGTAAATGGGATGAGTAAAACCCCCAAAAATCATCCACAAACGATGGCACACCATAATCTTTTCAATGTTTAAAGTTACACAACATGTTACATAAGATTGCTCAACAAGACTAGATTACAACGACAAACACTCTAATTCCTTAATTGAATATTACGCAACTCGGACTCTCAGCTCTTCAAGATAGCACGCGGCCTACGATCGCGAAGTTAACCTAGGTCTCGCCCCCCAGTTTCCTAATTTCTACCCTATTAGTCGGATCGTCCAAGTCCCTGCGACACCTAACTCATTTGATTTGGGTACAGTGCCCCAGTTTGTGTCCTCCGAATCGCCCTTGCGGATCCCACACCAGATGAAACAGAGGCCTTCCACCGAGGGCGTCGAGAAACTACATGGCCAAGGTCACACGTCATGAAAAAGCCTCGTGGATCCCACGTGGGCAATCTCACGTTGGCCCTTTTGATGTGCTCTCGTTTTTCATTGCAACGTGGATTAACTGACCCCGCGCTACACTCCTAACTTCGGCCAAACACGTACCCCGTTTTTCCTTGAGGCAAATGAAAGGCCGTTCCCAAAATGGACTCCCGTTTTCCCTAATTGCATCGCTGACGCAATATGGTCTGTTAACCGTTTCTACCCCTATCCAGAAAATGGACTCGCCCAAAGTATTTCTAACTGTTCGCCCCTAAATAACTCTGATTTTAAAGCCTGAACGCGACCAACTGATTTCCACGGTTCACCCCTTACTCTCTCTTGAAAATGGACTCGTCCCACGGATTTTAACTACCTGACAACTTTATCGCGACGTTCCCGCAAGAATTTACCCACTCTATCAATTCCTACTTCACCCGAGCTTATCGGAATAATAAAACGAAATAACATACCTGCTAAACACTACTTGTTGTCTGTAAGATCAGCCTACCTGAATTACAACGCGCAAACTCTCGGCGACGCACGAGGTACGCACCTGTAATTAATCAACACGTTCTCCTCCGCGATTGGTGAATGGTTACGCCACACGGCCTTGATTACTTGACAATGCACAAGAAATTACACGACTCGAGATTCGTAATCACAATAACTACATTTTCAACTCGCGCGCTGAGAATCAAGTTCCCCTTCCCCCGTATTGTCCGTGGTAACCATATATATAAATATTACTACTATATCGCGTGATGCTAACAAAAGCTCCTATCTCGGAGCTGGCCAACTAAGGCAGATGCTCTTATGTGATTTTGAAATGAGATAGACAGAGTTTACACTACCGCGGTAAATGATACGAAACACGCATGCGTCAATTTGACGAAAACACAACCAAACCAAGTGAACGGGAGTGGAGGCAGTCCAATCAGACAAAAGACTAACATAAAACTGCAGTTTTTAACGGTATATTTCAATCATTGTTACTACATGAAGCGATCGAATTAATTTGTAATCGAGTATTCCATGAATCTGAAATCGTATGTCGTTACTTGAACTCCACGCTCCAATAAACACAGGTAGCGTTTTTAAATTCATCAACTTTTTGCGGTGAATTTCAACATTGGTGGACTGTCAATCATAAGTTTTTTTTGTGTTGAACATTTATGTTGTGCAAAAATGTGATGAATAGGGAAACGGATTTGGTGGAAAACTGATGACTGTGCTGACGTCATGACACCTGAAGTGTAAACATAACCTAAACATTTTTTCATTATTATTATATGAATAAATATGTGCGACATTAGTCTTCTTGGGACCATAATATTGGTAAAACGGATTACAATGCCTTTGGAAGATTCATCAGATGATGATTTATTAACTTCCTCTGATGAAGAAATTATTTTAAACAGAAGAAAGACTCATGAAAAAATTAGAGGATACGTGAATAATGTTGCACTTTTCCAGTTTTTCCCTCGCTTTGCTTTGACATTGTCAGTTTGACTTCGACAAACTATTTTGACATTTCCCCCACTATTCGTCCACCAAACAACCAACTCCAACTAGATGGGAAAGGTGAATTTTGGTTGAGCTCAACATGAAATTTTTGGTGAATAAAGAAACGTGTTTTCTTAAGCTCAACATAAATCTAACAGTAATATAACAACGTTTTGGTAAAAAACTGATTCCACCGATTGATCCATCGATGAATTTAAAAACGCTCTCACAGCTTTAAACACAGATCTCGTCATATCAATCGCAAAAGACATATGGATTCAAATCCATCGATGACTCGATTACAAATTAATTTGATGGCTCGATATATTGCCAACACATTTTCCCTGATCCCTAGATGAAAGACACCGTCTGAGTTTTACCGTTTTTTTTTCCACCACTTTGTACATTTTTTTACCAAGCTTGAGGTAATGATAATAGCCCATACAACTTCATTGAAAAATAATAGTTTAAAGAATGCGAAAGCGGCAAAACCAATTGAATATCTTGTAGCCATGCGCAGTTATGACCATTTACCTGACATGGCATCCTTTTCTAAATGCTGGCGAGTGCTTCTCTCTTGCATCCAGCAATACAGGTGATTCAAAACGAATGCACCAACTACTAGCAGTTGTACAGAATACAGTGAGAAGAACATAAAAAAATTGAAAAAAACAATTTCCCCAACTTCCATTAAAAGTTACAGCATGTTAAAGTTAGAAAATTTTAACCAAAAATGTTCTTGAAAAAAAAATGTTTTTTGTTCCAATTATACTAAACAGAGTATTCATTCAATTGCAATAACATTCACTAATTATTATTATTATTATTATTATTATTATTATTATTCATTTAAATAGTTGCTGAGGCAAACCTATTTAGCAACTTAATGGTTGTATAATTCCGTATATTGGACAATTGTGTTTATTACTGCATTTTGTCATATTGCTTCTTAAAAGCACATACATTAGCGCTGTTAACGACTGTGCTATCTAATTTGTTCCAGGTTTCAAATGCGCGGTTTGTTAGGAAATATTGTCGAGAAGATGTCCTAAATTTCTCTTTCTTAAGCTTGTATTGGTGTCCTCGTAGTCGGGGGTCCGTTTGCATGTCTATGAACTCCGAGGTGTCACCTGGCCATATATTGTGGGTTAATCTATATATCTGGATCATATCTGCTCTATCATATCTGACTTCTAATTCAGGCAATTGTAGAATATTTAACCTCTCTCTGTAGGGCTTATGTTTAAAGCCTGTCGGCCATCTTGTCACTGCATGTTGTACTCGGTTAAGCATATGCAGTGTTGCCAGATGATATTTTTAAAATCCCCCAACTGGAAGCACGAAATCCCCCAAAAATAATGGTATTTTGCAGAAAAACCCCCAAAATTTCCAATAAATAAAACATTTATTTATTATACTCAACTTAAAAAAAAAAACAAAAAAAAAATTCAAATATGTATACTTAACGCACTTAACGCCTTCAGGCACGCACAGGAAGTCCCAAAAATATAAATCAAATAGGTATACAAATTAAATTAATTCATCAGATTAAAGACAGATGAAAGTTGTATAGTTAAATTCAAAATATTTTGGTCGTCTATGTTATTTTTTGACAAACTTTGGCGTTAATTGTGACATTGGCGCGGCGATGTCAGGCTCATGATGCTATCGTGCGTTCACTTAAATTTATCCTCAAAGTTGGCATTGAAGAGTCGATTGTGATCGCACCACTCGTGTAAAAACGTAAAATTTAAACAGCTAATCGGTGATCCGTAATACGTATAGTGCGTTCACAATCGACTCTTCAACGCCAAATTTGAGGATAAATTTAAATGAACGCACGATACTGTTGACGTTTAAATTATTTTTGATTTTTAGATGACAATAAGGCTTGATTACACTGTGTAAATTACAAAATTCTGAGTTCTGACATAAACGAATAATTTTTTAGTGACATTGACGACCAAAACGTTTTGCATTCGACTATTCACCTACCTATGAATTTAGGGTATTCCTGAAAAAAGTTCTAAAATTGCTACATCTTCTGCTCTGCTACACATGTAAATAAATTTGAAAACATTTTTTTAAATAGTATTTTTATCTTGAATATTGGATAATATGCTAGTTTCTTCCTCACCACCAAAAATAATTTCCCCCCAACAAAAACCCCCAAACATTTATACCCCCCAAAATTTACCCCATCTCTCTAAAAAGCCCCCAGTTTTGGGGGAAAAACCCCCAATCTGGCAACACTGAGCATATGTATATCCTTCACATGATAGGGTCTCCAAACCGATATTGCATACTCTAAGTGGGGCCTAATGTACATTTTAAATAACCTTGAGCATAATTCAGGACTTGGTTTAAAGAAAGCTCTTTTGATTGAATGAAAAACCCCAGAAGCCCTTCTAGCGGCTTTGGCGCTCTGGTTGCCCCAATTCAACTTGTTATTAACGAGAACGCCCAGATCATTTTGATTTTCAACTACAGTAATATCTCGGTTTCCAAGTTGATATATATTTTTTTTATTATTGAAACCAAGATACATGACGGAACATTTGTCCGGATTCAAGGGTAAACACCACTGATCACTCCACTCAATCACAAAATTTAAATCAATTTGTAGCTTGTTAATATGTCTACATTCATTGGATGAACTAAAGATTTTTACGTCATCTGCGTAAGCTGCAAAAGGACATTGTAATCTGGCAAGCAAGTCAGATGTGTAGAGAGTGAACAATAGCGGACCAAGCACCGAGCCCTGCGGCACGCCACTTATAACGAGTTTCTTGTCTGAGAGCACAGAACCCACTTTAACAGCAAACGTTCTAGAGGACAGAAATGCCGCAATCCAGTTTAAGACATGTCCATTGATGCCACATCTTTCGAGTTTATGTAGGAGTAAAGAGTGTGGCACTCTGTCAAATGCTTTGCTAAAGTCTAAGTAGACAATGTCAACGGTTTTTCCTGTGTCTAGCAGTTTGGTCCACTGGTTACACGAGGTAAGCAAGTTTGTTATGGCAGAACGGCCAGGAATAAACCCGTGTTGGTTTATTGGTACAACGTTTTTATTTCGTAGAAATTCGAGTAATTGTCTAACTAGCACTTTCTCAAATAGTTTGCACGTGCTAGATGTTAGACTAATGGGCCGGTAGTTTTCTGCCTTGCACTTATCTCCCTTTTTGAATATTGGCGTTACAACGGCTTCAAGCCATTGTGTGGGCAATTTGCCACTTGTTAACGATGTTTGAAAGATTTTGCATAGAGGGCCAATCAAATTTTGGGAGCATAACTTAATAGTTTTAGAAGTGAGACCATCAGGGCCAGGCGCAGAGTTCACAGGTAAATTGTTGACTTCATTTAAAATTATTTCTTCTGTAAATGAGACATTGGACAAAGTGTCGGAGTGTGTGACATAAGGATGAATAAATGTGGGTATGTTATTGTTTGAACTGGTGTTAAACATTGATGCAAAAACCCCTGCCAGAACGTTTGCAGTTTCGAGGCTGCTACCACACAAAATTCCGCTAAGATTACGAACGATTGGGACACTGACTCTGGAGGAAAGATGTTTACGCAGATGTCCATAAAATGCCTTAGGATTATTTAGTAAGTTATTTTCAAATTTGGTTTTCTTTTCATTAATGAAAAATTAAATTATTTTTCTTTTGGTCCATTTGCTTTTTTAAAAACCAAAAATTTTTGTTACACAATTTTTGAATATGTAAATCTTAGTCAATTAATCATGTGCTTGTATATGTCAACAAAAAAATCAAAATTTGGAAAAATAAAAAAAAAAACAAAAGAGCATCAAGAGAACATTTGTATTATTTTTTTCACGTTCCTCTCACTCTACTTGATACGATTACAAGTACGGGGTGATCAAATAGGACTGTTTAAGTTGGTAACACTGAATTGTATTTTAAATCGTATAACAGGAGTAACTTTCGGTTGTTGATGGCTTGTCGTTGTTAATGCTATACCTACATCAGATATTTGTCAAATAAACCAACAAAACATATCCGGTTGCAGTGTTATAAATAACCGAATTAAAAAATTTTCTTAATTGTACTGCCAACTTAAACAGTCCTTCTTGATCACCCGGTAGTTGGTGCGGTCGTTTTGATTCATCCTGTATAGTAGTAATATATATATGGTGGTAACACGTCTCTTTTTTTTTTGTACCAACCGTACGCAATCCAAATCTACCAACAGTGAACAACAAAAGAACCAAACAGTTCCTCTTGCGTTTGTTTCGACGGCGGCAATTTGAATTCAAACTGGGGTATTAAAAGATTATTTACACCGCAATAAATCAACACAATTTATTTTTGCTACGATTGCCGCCGAATGACATCGGCGCATTCATTAGAAGAACAGACTTAACAATGCAATAAATTAGAAATTAAAATGAAGTATTCTACTCCTTTGGTTAAAAAAATATATCACAGATAAATTATTTATTGAGCGAACATTTGTGTTGAAATTGTTTGCATAACAAAATCTAACGATACAAGTCAATGAGATCCTTTATAAGCTTCATTTTTTCTCTGTGTCTTCTTTCCCTACTTTCTTCTTTTCGCTTGAAAATCTCCCACAGAACATCAACAAGATCTTTTTTTCTGTGTTCTGAATTTGGTTCTTCCAGGTTGGTAATATCTTCTGATTCTTCTGGTTTGTGTGAAAAAAAATTATTTGTGGAAGTTGAAGGTATATTAATGGGATTAACAGCCTGTTTCTTTGGGTGAAATTCTTTCTCAGATTGTTTTCTCCACTTTCTTAAAACGGTTTTATATCTGTTTTCACACTGACACCCTGATCTATTTATTTTCAAATCATTTTTCATATCGTGTGCGATTCGTTGAAATAATTCCCGCTTTGTCCGAAATTTTTTCCTTGGTCCTGTCGCCAGAATATATTTGTTATACTTTTTCAACAAATAATTTGTTTCTCGATTACTCCATTCGATTCCCATAATGTTATTGTTTGTAGCCAAAGCATCCTCATACTTCGGAGTGCTAATATTTTTATTATTATCAGTTTCTCCCAAACTATTACTTTCACTGATAGAATGTATGTTTAATCCCGCATCCATTTCACCTGTTCCAATAACTTAAAGTGATTTATAAAATATCAATTTAAATGTTTGTTGTTAATTTACCAGCGGACTCGTCTAAGAGCATAGAGGTTAGGTTTGATTTTTCATCGGACGATTCATCTTCGTAAATTATTTGCAAAAAACTCATTTTTGATAGAGTTTGGCAAACTTGGAGAACTTCCCACACTTTTTTAAAACCTCCTGTAAATAGTGTGTTCCTTACACTATTCGGTTCTAAGAGGTGTTCTGCCTGTTCTGTGGTTCTAAGAGTCGATATCACTACAATATCAGATGTCACTTCTGGAAGTACCAAATTTAAAGAGATTTACGTACACGAAATATGTAAAATTTATTCAAATTTCATTATATCACAGAGAACATTGCATTTTATAATGACTTATAAGTGTTGGAATCATCAATGCTGCTCTGCTTTGCAAGCGAACAGACGCCATGTTATTATTGGCGCAAATTTTAAAAGAAGTAAAAGTAACACAAACAGTTGCATTTTATTGTAAGAATTTATAACATAACATGCTTTTCGTAGTAGGGGTATAATTTAAAATTTCCCATTTTTTTACCATCTAAATAATTGTATGCGTTGCAACAGTCAGTACACAAAAATACTTTGTGTTGTGGCAACCTATCACTACCTACACATATCCACTTTGCGAAAGAAACCGTACACAAAAAACACATTCTGTTAGCGCTGCGATTCAGTTTCAACACATGTGGATAACATTGAGAATGTAGACAATCACGTGAGTCCAATAATCTAGCATCAGCAAAAACAAATAAGTGCTCACAATCACCTTGATGCATGTACAGATATGGATATCCAAATCTTGGCATTAAACTAGAAATTTGTACCTATCACAAAAAAAAATAGTTTATAGATATCAAAAAAACATCTGACTTACATTTTGTATATCTTTGCTGGACAGGTGTTTTACTTTCTTTTCTTTTGCCCATTTCATTATTGGAGTAGAATAATCGATTGCATTGGGATCACGAAAATCATTGTAAAATACATTGTCAATAAAAATAAAACCAGATGGATATTTGCTCTGTTAAAATTACATTTAGTATTTATTAAAAATGTGAACAACTTTTACCCTGGCATCTGCCAACTCCCTCAGATCATCAGATGTACTTTCAACTTCTTTGCACAACCCAAAATCAGATGAACAGATGATGGTGTCTCGTAATTCAGCTAAAGTGTTTTGGCCTAAAGCTACAATTTCATGGTTGAATCTCAGTTTTTCAGAAGCATTTTTTGCATTGAAAAATTTAAATGCAATTGGTTTGTGAATTAATATTGAAATTAAGAAATCTGAGCCTGGTTCAAGGTCTGGTGGTGTGGCAGGTATCGGAAACTGTACAATTAGGGTTAAAACTATTTATAATATAGAAGCAGAAAATTACCTCGATTCTTTTATGATAACTTCTTTTGTTGCCTAAACATAACTGCATGGGATTTTTTTGCATTTCTAATTCTTGGCGACATTTATTTACTGCTAAATTGTTTTCATCACTTGTCACATAAGTGGACGGTAATTTTGAACTGGAATTAATATTTTCAGGTATTTCAATGGGAAAAACTTTTGTGTTTTCTCCTTCACATGTTAAAAGATCTATACTAAAAATTAAAAAACATGCCAATAAATATTTCTTCACAGAAAACTATGTATGTATATTACAACCTGCATGAATCTGACAAATGCTTTATATCATTAAAAGACATTTCTACTCCCATTAGTTCCTTAATTTCAAGTAAATATTCTGTTTCATTGATGTCGTCGTCAGTTTGAGCAGAAATTGGAGTATCAGTTACAAAAACTCTACCGAATTCATCAAAGTATTCTTTCAAAGGGAAGCGATTTGAAGCACCGTAACTTTCAGGAGGATAAATTTCCTCCATCGTTTTGAATCACTTTTCGAAAATTTAAATACTTTTAATTCGCATTTATAGGTTACGTTTTGTTTACAAATGAATGACAGTTGTCAATTTCGCTGTTAGACGAATTTTAGGAGCGCGTTCATAAATTATGGGCGAAGGAAGAGTGTGGGGAATATCACGTGACTGCAGCACGACTGCAGTGTCACTCCGACCCGAAGGTTTGTGTTCTGTGCTCCGACCCGTGACTCCGACTAGAGTCACAGAACACAAACCTTATAACCCAACTTTTGACTCGATAATGCTAGAGTGGTATATAAGGGAAAGTAGGCTCGATCCTGGTTCCTAGGGGAGTTTTTGAGAGTTACATTTTCTGTTGGCAGCATCAACTGTTTACTATCAAGCTTCAAATATCTGTCAGTTCGGTCAAGCGCCAAATTCAAAACAGAAAAATTTCTTTAAATGGTTGGTTGCACGGCACCTTATTGTTCTGCCAGATCAGAAAGAGGTATTAAAATGTTTCGGTTCCCAAACGATGCGTCAGGCAATTGTGGATCCAAAATATTGGGAAACCATTGAATTGGCAGCCTAGTTGCCACAGACTTTGTGAAGTAAATGCAAGCAAATCTAAATAGTTAACATAAAATTTATATTTTATTTTCACTCTTGAAACATTTTAACAATGAGCAAGTTAATTTAAAGGCAAATAATGACAAAGTTTTAAGAAATACTGCTGTTCCCAATAAAATCAATTTAAGGGAAAAAACAGTACAGGTAAGTTGCGAAAGGATCAACTATGTACCTACCTATATGCACAAAATACCATAAATTAATTTTGCTGCAGATGATACCTGCAAATTTTGACTTAAAATTTCCATTACAAATTGATTTCCAAGAGGATAATTTGGAAGCAAAAATTGAAAATTTACAGTTACAAGAAAAAAATTAATACATAAATATTATTAATGAAAAACTATCTGGGCCATTTTCTCAAAATCAAATGGACTTCATTTTGAAAAAAAAAAACATATTTGGGACGAGAAAACAATAATTAAAAGTTTAAAATTTCGTTTTGCGTTGGATAGAAATGGTTATCAATTTTTACATTCTACTGGATATCCAATTCCCGGTTATAGTACCCTTAACAAGAAAATTTCTAATTTACAAATCACATTTGGTCTTTTAAATTCTTAAGTTGAACCACCCATGGCCAAAATTGCGTCTATGAAAAATCAACACGAAAGAGATTGCATTATCAGTGTTGATGAAATGCAGATTAAAGAAAGGGTATGTCATATTTTTCTCCAACTGTCTTAAAAGTGGTCACTTTTAATAACGTTTTTGGTCACTAAAGTTGATGTTTTCGTAACTGTACAAAAAATTTGAATTGCTTAACACTGTAATGTTTATTTTCAGAAATGTTATGACGCTAACAAAGCTTTGTACATCCATTTCACAATTTCTTTCTGAAATCAAATCAACAAATTATTGCAGTGACAGTGATGAATTCTTAGTTAATTTTTTAAAAAAACAACGTCCAAATTTGAATGCACCTTCAACATCATCACTTACACTCCCTACTTGTTCCTCCACCTACACTGAACATAATTCTTCTCTAGCAAATGAAAATATTCTTCACTACATTGCAGCCTCAATAGTCAACTCCCTACTTAAAAAGAGCATGTGTACTAAATGTGCTAATTGGCTTTATTCTGAGGACAACAATCACTGTGAAGACAAAGTTTTTCCACAAGCTGTAAGTTTGAAGTTGAACTCTGTAATTAAACTTGTTTTCTTCCATAATTGTGTTAATTTTGCACCTACTCTTGAAATGTCACCTGTCATATCCACAGAACAGTCATATCTAACAATTTTGACAACAACAGTGCAGCCAATCAACAATCGACAAACGCCCCTAGGAACCAGGATAGAGTCTACTCTCTTTAATATAGATACTATGTAATTCCGACTGGACGTAGACGAGTTCCTCCCAGCGGTCAGTTTACACCGCGGGTGGTCGGTACTTAGCCGTTATCTGTAGACGAGTTGCTCCCGCTTATTGTCGAAGGATTAAGGAAGGCGGCAGGTATATTTTTGCATTTTTGGGTGCAAGATAAACGAATATTTACTAAGTATTATAATAAAATGTTTTTTGTTCGACACTGTCAGAATTTGAGAATTTTCTCCTGTGTGAACGGATTTTGATAAATGTCATAACTTGTCAAAACGAAACGTCAAGCTAATTTTAAAGATTTAAAGCGATTTGGAGCCTTTAAGGGGCTCGTCGAACAAAAAAACGTTGTATTCAATTCGTTCGTGTGTAAATTGGGCCTTTTTTCGCACTCGTGGGCCTTTAAAACGCTCGCAATATTATTACAACAGGTTTATTATGATAAGAAATTATTTATACAGATAGAGACACGGAATTTCGGGCATCATTTTTCTGTCACTTCAAAAAATTGCGATGTAAATCTAAATCACTCTTTATTGTCAACGTGACATTCAAAAGTCAAATTTTGAAATTTATTTTCTGTTCACGTCAATCAAAATCATCGCAAACGGTAAAATTGAGGTTAATATTGTATAGCCTATTTTACATTTTTTGACGATATATTGACAGTGATTCCCGAAATTCCGTGTCTCGAATTGTACAAAATTTATTTATTTATTTTATAATTTTCTATTAATTTTTGTAATGTCTCTTTTTGTTTCTTACGTCGTTTCTCAACTTTTTCATTCCTGTGTTTGCAAATTGAATTTTGCTATACGTATATGTTTGAAAACTAATAAGTACATCTAAAAAAGCAAAAATGGAAGGATGACTAGAATAAAAATTAATTTTTAAAGGTGCAGATGATAATTACCACCCCTGCAATGCAGTCTAATCCCCAACCCTTCGCTACGTGCATCCAAGATTAGGATATTTTGGGTACCGGGAGGAACTCGTCTCCGCAACTCCGACTCTTTGTCCGGCACAAGGAGGTTAAAGTAAGAGGAGGGAAGGCGCCCCATGCTGGTAATGCTTTGAAATAGGCTTTGAAATTGAAAGTGATGCCATGAGGCCAATCGTTCCTTCTCCAGCAACCTTTTATGACCGTGAACGTCCTTGAACGACCCATCGGGTATCGCATCCCTTCCTTTAACCCTCGCAAAGAGGTGTTAAGCGTTTTTATGTTACAACAAATGCACCAGTGCGCCCCGTCATGTACTTATAGTTTTTTTATGAATTATAAATTTACTTCTTTTATTTTTTGTTAAATTTTTTCATGTACTATGCCGGCCAAAAAATTTTGGCCGTCATTATCTGTCAATTAAAAAAAAAAATGTTGTAATCCGTACTTTATTGTCATCATGATTACCGTCTTGATTATAAACGTTATTTTTTGGGTGGTAAATTTTAAAACTCAAAATTATTTTGTCATTTCTACTACACAGAACGTTTACCTCAGGTTATCTATCTACGATTGCTCTAATTTTGTTTATTCTTGTTGGATTTTTGGAATATCTGAGCTTCAAACAGTTTAAATTGATTGTCAAAATGACAAGAATCGAAAGTGGGGTTATGAGTCCTAAAGGTTTATTTACACTTTACTTGAATGTCAAGAAAGTGACGGCCGAAATTTTTTGGCCGCCATAGTACGGAGTGATTAAGAATGACTGAGTCTGTTGGTAACAATGAAATTTAGCAAATTTAAAATTTACCAACGAAGGTTAATTTTTGTAAGAGTATAAACATAACCTGCATTACCAAGAATGTTTTTAATGTCATCTCAAGTTAAAAAATCCGGTCAGTGCGTGGTCAGTGCCAATTACTAGACAAAAATCACCAGTATTTTCAATTGTTTCATTGCCAACAGACTCAGTCATTGTTGATCACGCTGTACTATTCCGTACACGGAATCTTGGCCACAACTGACATTTAACTGACAAATATGTGTGAACTGGCCTTTATTGAATATAACCCAACTTTTGACTCGATAATACCATTTTTGTAATATCTAGTCGTTAAAGGTGGCTTTCCGGACTGTTTGTCACCATGTAAACAACCTCAAAACGGCCGGAGTCCGTTAAGGGTGTCCGTTATGAGCGGGAGCGGCCGTTATGAATGACTAAATAACTATAGCAACGTAGATCTAAACTTTATTTTTCAACTTTTTTACAATTGGTACAATAATTAATGTTTAATGTTATGGGACACACCTTGAATTAATCGAAATTCGTATGCCACTAGCAGATGTAGACGAGATCGAAGATGATGCTTCAGAGTTTTAACACCAACACAACCGTGATTTTGCAGGGAATAACGATGACCTCACTTGCTCTGCGGCCATCCGGACATCGGAAAAATCTTGATTGCGATTTTTTATTGATTTCAGTCGTTTATTTTCAACGGAAAGTTAAGTGTTGAACAAATTTGACAAACAGCAACAAATGTAGACAAGACCGAAGATGATGTTTCACAATTTTAAGACTAACACACGCGCGATTTTGCAGGCAATAACGATACCTCACTTCCGGACATCGGGCATATCTTGGTTGCGATTTTTTATTGCTTTCATTCATTTATTTTCAACGGAAAGTTAAGCGTTGAACAAATCTGACAAACAACATCGAAACAATTTTTGAAGTGAAACTTTTTATGGGAGGGTCTTGAAATTCTGATCGGCAACCTTTTTGTGTGACGAAAAGTGGTGGGGGTAAACACTATGCGGTCGGCGAGAATGCATTTAGCGCGTAGCCAAAGCACTGGCACAGCTGCGCTGGCGCGTGAACAGAAATTGCGGCGGCCCCAGACGTCAGGTTCAATGTTCAAACGTGCAAAATAGCAAAATAATAGTTCTTTTCGATATAAGGACGCTGTCACATTATTTTTCAGGTCAGGTCAGGTGTAGTCGGCGTTTTAATTTTCAACATTTAAAATCCGCGCTTAAAGAGTTAGGGGCGGAGCGTGCTTTGGCCACGCGCTAAATGCATTCTCGAGTGGGTCGAGTGACACGATACAAACATCCCTTAAAATTGTGTATACTTCTGTCTTTGTCACACTCACGGCAATTATCGATAATGTCCTCTCTTTAATTTGGAGGCTTAAAAATGAACAATGAGTTACGCATTTCGATATTGTTTAGTGTTATCGTTGTTTATAATTTATTTTCTTCATTAAAATATACAATTTTGTTGTGAATATGCTATTTAAAAGTGATTGAAGAATAATTACAATGTTTCCCTGTAATACAAAAGTTTCACTTCTATCGTGCGTCTTTACGACACATTCTGTTTTTTTTTTCACAAACAACGGTTGATATGACGACGTCCTCCGCACACTTATTAATCATTTGGTTTTTTCGATGGCGTTGAAAAAAATGTATTTCAAAAAGATAATTGTGAACGAATCGGAGAGATATTACAAAAACTATTGTACAATACACCTCGCCAGTATTATTCGACTCGCTCTGCGAGCTCGTCTCACAAAATCTCTGGCTCGGCAGTAAAGGCTATCCTAACTATTCCCTGCTTTTTTGATGTCATAAGAAAAACTTTAAAGTGATTTTTAATAACTGTCATTTATTAATGACACTAAAGATTGGTTTACATAATTTTTTTTAGAAATGTCTAAAAAATGTTGGCCAAGATTCCGTGTCCGGAATAGTAAAGTCCTCGTCGAAAAATAGTCAATTTTGACTTAAATTGTAAATCATTTTACAAGAGAGAAAATCGTCTTATAACTATCATAAATAATTCCATAAATAAATAGGGGCTGTTACTTTACCTGATGTTTGCTCTTCCTTGAGTCGGCACTGCACAACAAAGGGGTAATAAAGTTAGAGAGTATTATGGTAGTTATAAGACGGTTTGCTGTCCTATTGTAAAATGAATAAATGATTTACCATTTAAGTCAAAATTGACAAAAGTCTATTTTTTAATCAAAGAACCGAGACCTGTTGATTTAGGTTTGTAAATATAAAATTTTACTAAATGTAGGGAATTTAATGATATCTATTGGCTATACCAGCCAACGTCTGTCATTTTTAATGTCCTTGAAAGTAAATTTTATAATACAAATCGAAAAATGCCAAGGAAAACAAACAAACATAAACACGTGGTCAAACTCCCGAAGCGAGGTTAAAACGAATGAGATGCCGGATGCCGTCAAGTAATTTTTGTGGATGTACATCAGGCTTTCGAAAATCTGCGCACATTTTGAATAAGCCAATTGGAAGAGGCTGTTTAAAATACGCGGGCCCTAGGGGGCGGTTTTATTACTATATCTGTTGGTTGGCCCAAGTATATAAATGCATCGCTGCGTCCCGTCTTTTCGGTCTTTTACAGTGGACGATACGCCACTGGTAACATCCCCACCAACCACCCTTGCTCCGACACAAGGAGGTTAAAGCAAAGAATAAGCAGCCGTTGCCTTGACGACGGCCGTAAAAATAAAAGTCATTTTTATATTTATTTATTATTACAATTACAACATATCTATCTGCATATTTCCGGTGTAATCTTACAAAATCCGGATTGGTTACAGTTAAAGTATGATTTTGAGTCAGGAACGGCCACTATTACTACAGAATTTTCATCCGGTTTGAAATTTCCGCCAATTTCAAATGAGACAGTCGCATGAGGTGGAGGAGTCGATAAGAAAGATCCCCATTATCGATCTATCATCTATATGAAACATACACATGTGAATTAGGTTAATTTTGGTTAATTTTTCACCAATCAAAAAGAGAAATATCTCGTAACATTTCCTGAATGTCATCAACAGACATTTTATTTATTTGTGTCTTTGCACGGCTCCTGATATTTCCACGATTAAAACAACCTAAAAAGGAGCAGATGATACCTAGCATAACAGAACTTAACATTTACCTTCCACAATAAATAAATTCCAATAAATAGGTAAGCCATTACAACATTATCCGACACGGTTTTCACATTCTTCTTGTTACATCAGTCTCAAAGTCACTGTAACATTTTTCATATTGCCGTTTCGATTTTTCAGGTTTAATGCGACACTGCACAATTTATAATATTTTTTTAACTCTGGATGAGTACACGGAATTGAAACATCGTAATTTTCTTCGGACATATTTGCAATTTTTCTCAAAGTGAATTGTTTTATTTATGTCGTTTCCATAGCGACATGGCGACATGTAGGCCGACTTTATTTTTTTTGACAGTGAAGGAAATTTTACTTGTTCATTTTATAATTACAAATTTTCGAGTTGCACACAAAGTGTTGTGTACACCTTGGCTACGAAATCCTTTGACGACCTCGAGATTGTCTTGTCTCGGCCGCAAAGCGGCCTTGACGACAATTTTTCTCTCGGTTCGTCAAAGTACGATTTCGCATCCTTAGACGTCGATGTTAAGCTGGGTACACGACCAAGGAGGTTAAAATAAGAGGGAAGGCCAGTTTGAAAAAGTGATGCCACCCGCCAAACCATGGAGAGCCATAAAAGGTTGCTAAACAGGGGTGGTTGTTGGGGATGTTACCAGTGGTGTATCGTCCACTGTAAAAGCACAGATGCATTTATTGTAATTTGTATACTCCATTCTTTATCTTGGTGAGTGGTCGACGCGATCAAGCAAGCCATGGGTAGCTTTGTAAGTTTTACTTTTTCCACGAAATTTTTGTGTGGTGTAAATCAAATATTAACTGTCATCGCTGTCATTCCCATTCAGAATCTTCGTCAAGCATTCATGTCCAAATCTCGCGAAATGTAAATATGTAAGCCGTATACTTCGAGTCTTAAATTTAACCGTTCCCGGTCTGAAAATCATCGGCGTCCCTCGTCGGACAATCTGACCGAAAATTGTGCCCGTGTCGGATACTCTCGTGTCAAAAATGGATTACTCCCAAGGATTTAGGGATATTCGTTACTAAGTTGCCATAAATTTGGTTAGGTTGGAGGCTATGTGGTTTCTGGTGACAAACAAAAGATATCCCAAAAATGTAAGACAGCAAATTAATTGTAACAGTTGCAAATGAGTAATTTCTCGCTAAGTGATAGATGATTTTTCGTTTCACAATCAATTTTGGTTACTGGCGGCATATTTATTTGGATTTAATCCGATTTAATCTCTCAATTCAAAGTAACCAACCTTAGGCATTCAAAATAACTTTTGAAAATTCTAGTTACACACAACATGAAAAACGTTATTTCCCTAAAAGTTCGAATTCTAGGGAGTAAACCATTTTTGACACGAGAGTAATATTGCAAATAGTGATTTGAGCTTGAAATATTTCATTTTAATATGACAAATTTCATTGTAAATACACGTAATATTACACATGGAAATTACATTACATTACATCAAATGTAATATTACAATGAAATATTAATGTAATTTTTCTTGTAAAATTACATATAAATCACAGGCCATTATAAACCAACTAAAACCAGAATCGACTAAATTCGGACGTCGATTGGTGAATTCTGGGAATCACTGACTCGCTGAGACTTGCATGAATTCTTAGTTTCTTACGTCCCGTCATCATTAAAGTCTATTTTTTCCTGGTAGGCGCGTGCGTGCGCATCTCCGAAAGGTAGAATCACATAGCTAAGATTTTTAGCAGGATGCAGGAATTGTTAGTATTTTTGGTTGCATATTATTTAGGGGGATCAGTATTTGTGGTTGCAGATTAAAACTCATGTTTATGATTTAATTTTTGTATAATTTGTAAAATGTAAACAAAAAAGTTTATGAATCAACTCGTGGAAAAATTGATAACAAATATTATATGTACAACATTTTTTTATTTTATACACACAGGAGTTAAATTGGGTACAAAACAACTCGATACTTTTGGATTCAATCGTTAATTTAAAAAAAAAATAAAATAAAATATCAACAATAATCACATAAAAAAAATTACAGTGACATCGACAATAATTGTCAGTTCACATGAAAGCGGCAAAAATTTCATAACATGGACAAGGCCTGCTTCGACTACAATCATTTCTAATAACCAGAAAAGGTCTCCCTTCTTGGCGTATTTTTTTTACTTCCCGTAAATATCTTCTTCGCCAAGATATGTCTTCTCTTTCTATTAACAGGCTTTTTCTGTTTCGTTATTTGTGCTATTTGAAATAAACATAGATTTCAATGTTTTATAGTTAACTGAAAACAATGTATGTACTTACTTGAATTTTAATTCGTGTAAAACATTATAAAGCTTAGAACGACTGATGTTTGGAATTTCTTCATTGTTTTGCACTTCCCTGTACACAGCATCAATTGTAGGAATTCTGTTTGCAGAGAAAAATGAGTGCACTGTTTTTCGAATGAGATATTTTTGATGTTCATCCATTTCCTATCAGGTTTCTTCAGTGCCTGTAATTGCCCACACTTCTTTTCTTCCGCCAAGTATCATTGTGTTGAACCTTCAACACAAAGTAATTAAGCTGTGATACAACAAAAAAAACCTCAGAAATCAATACCAGTATAATCTGCAGTTTTTTCCATTTGAGCCGTCTTGGTTAACTCGGCAAAATCCTTGGAGATCCCACGAAATATTTAAACGATCATTTCTTTCTCGGCTTGTGAGAAATTTGCTATAAATATGCATTAATAAAAAACTGTTACTTGATGTTAGCATAAATCCAACTTACGCCGTTTGGTGATCGAAATTAAGACATCTTGTTGACATATAAAAACTTCTTAACCTCTAAGAACTAAGAACTGTTTTTTTAATAAATAAACGGACACAACACAAAATACGCACAAAACACGAAAGGAAAACTAAGACACGAAAGGAAAACTAAGACACGATGAAACAAAAATGGCAGCTTGGACCTGATTGACAGTACAGAACACTGTAATATTGCACATTTCTCTAGTGTAAGTAGAAAAATAAAGTAACCAATAGGAAAGTCGCATTTCGTTGCAGGATTTTGTAAATGCGCACGCACGCGCCTACCAGGAAAAAATAGACTATAGTGATTCTTATAAGGGTATTCACGAGTTGCTTTCGTAAGTACGTAAAATTACACGAAAAAATACGAAATCCGAAACTTGTGAACGCTGTCTTAACATAAAAATACACAATATTATTAGGAGTGATTTGTGGTTGTTTTTGTGTTGCTGTTGACTGTCGTGAGGCTATTTTAAAAATTTTAAATTCATGAGCAAGAAGAGCAATGTAAAACAGAGATTAATATCGTTGATAATTAAAAGTGAACTGCTCATAGTCGTAAATCTTCATTATTATAAACTTTTTTGTTTGACACTATCAGAATTTGAGAATTTTCTCCTATGTGAACGGATTTTGATAAATGTCACTACTTGTCAAAACGAAACGTCAAGCTAATTTTAAAGATTTTAAGCGATTTGGAGCCTTTAAGGGGCTCGTCGAACAAAAAAACGTTGTATTCAACTCGTTCGTGTGTAAATTGGCCCATTCGTGCCAAAAAACCCCAATTTACACAAGAACTCGTCAAATAAACTACTATTACAACTCACCCTAAATCAATTGCAAGTGAAAAAGCCAAGGTTCCAATAAACTATAATAATACAATTGTAATATTTCATGTAACTTGTAATATTACATGAAATATTACATTTGTAAAATACAATTTTCAAAATTACATGTAATTTTAAAACACTAATTGCAAAGAAGTTGGGGTTTGAAAAATTAACCGGTTTCTTAAACTATAAACCGGACCTAATTTGACCGGAAAGTGTGTGGCCGGTCTAGAACATTTTGAAATTCCCAAGTGAGTTATTAAAATTTTAGAGAACGATGCGATGTGAAGATGACACGTTTGAGGTTATGTCTCGGTGCGTGTGAATCATGACTCATGAGCAATTTAACTTGGAAAATAATAAATAGAAAGACTTTGCGGCGTCTCTGTAAGTACCATGCCGGCCAAAAAATTTTGCCCGTCATTGTCTGTCAATTAAAAAAAAAAAAAAAATTTCATCTGTACTTTATTGTCATCATGATTACCGTCTTGATTATGAACGTTATTTTTTGGGTGGTAAATCAAAACTCAACATTACTTTGTCATTTATACTACACAGAACGTTTACCTCAGGTTATCTATGTACGATTGTTCTAATTTTGTTTATTCATGTCGGATTTGTGGAATATCTGAGCTTCAAACAGTTTAAATTGATTGTCAAAATGACAAGAATCGAAAGAGGGGTTACGATTCCTAAAGGTTTATTTACACTTTACTTGAATGTTGAATGTCAAGAAAGTGACGGCCAAAATTTTTTGGCCGCCATAGTACTATCCCAGCGAATAAATTTCGGACATTAATTTCATGTCATTGTCATTAGTTGTGTAATAACCCAAATATCGCCAGTCTTCCGCCAAAATTTAAATATTTGAAAATCCAAACTAAACCCGCGAAATTGAACAAATTGGCCATGTCGTGATCGTCATCGAAGCAGAAGAACCTCTACGTTGTGTGTTTTGTACAAAATGGCGGCAGACTAGCTCGGGATGCAAATGGCGGACCTGCAGGGTGGACAAACTTCGAAATAAAAAAGCTTAAATCGGTGGGAGGACGCCTGTATTTATTCTCGTTTTCATCTACAGTGCTGATTGATATCACGTCCGATCACATGATACATAAAATATTCAGCGGTACGACTTTAGATGACATAACAAGAAAAATACATAATAACACAATAAATTTGTCTATCTACCTCTTGAGGAGTGTAGAAAAAGTAAGTTCTTTTTCTTTTTGTTTATACAACAAATAAAATAACAAAGGTTCCTCAGAACCTGAACTCGAAATACAAGAACAAAGCGACAGTTAAGTTATTACAAATAGACACTGTAAATAGGATGAGTAAAACCCCCAAAAATCATCCACAAACGATGGCGCACCGTAATCTTTTCAATTGCCAAAGTTACACAACATGTTACATAAGGTTGCACAGCAAGACTCTAGATTGCAATGACAGACACTCTAATTCCCTAATTGAATATTACGGACCTCTGACTCTCAGCTCTTCAAGATAGCACACGGTCTCCAATCGCGAAGTTAACCTAATTCTCGCCCCCCAGTCTCCTACTTTCTACCCTAGTGACGTCGGGTCGTCCAAGTCACTGCGACACCTAACTCGTTATGGGTACAGTGCCCTCAACTTGTGTCCTCCGAATCGCCCTTGCGGGTCCCACACCAGATGAAACAGAGGCATTCCATCGGGGCGGTCGAGAAACTACATGGCCAAGGTCACACGTTATGAAAAAGCCTCGTGGGTCCCACGTGGGCAATCTCACGTCGCCCCTTTTGATGTGTTCTCGTTTTTCATTGCAACGTGGATGAACTGACCCTGGGGCTACACTCCTAACTTCGGCCAAACACGTACCCCGTTTTTTCCTTGGGGCAAATGGAAGGCCGTTCCCAAAATGGACTCCCGTTTTCTCTAATTAAATCGCTGACGCAATATGGTCTGTTAACCGTTTCTACCCCTACCCAGAAAATGGACTTGCCCAAAGTATTTCTAACTGTTCGCCCCTAAATAACTCTGATTTTAAAGCCTGGACGCGACCAACGGATTTTCACGGTTCACCCCTTACTCCCTCTAACTTTGAAAATTTACCCACTCTATCAATTCCTACTTCACCCGAGCTTATCGGAATAATAAAACGAAATAACATACCTGCTAAACACTACTTGTTGTCTGTAAGATCATCCTACCTGAATTACAACGCGCAAACTGTCGGGGACACACTAAGTTCGCACCTGTAATCGATCAACACGTGTCTCCTCCGCGATTGGTGAATGTTTACGGAGCACGGCCCTGATTACATTGACAATACACAAGAAAATGCACGACTCGAGATTCGTAACAGCAATAACTACATCTTTCAATTAAAACAATGAAACGACCCGTTTAACCAAACACCACCCTTCACTTCCGAGGGCTGAGAGCCGACTACCCCGAGTATTGTCCGTGGTACCGCGTTTTTTTTTGTACCTACCAACCATACGCAATCCAAATCTACCAACAGTGAACAACAAAAGAACCAAATAATTCCTCTTGCGTTTGTTTCGGCGGCGGCAATTTGAATTCAAACTGGGGTATTACAGTTGTAAAACACCCTTTACATATTAATAACCCTATTTTCCACAGTTGTCACTTTGACACAATTCACATGTTCAGATTCAGTTAATCTGACGTTACTTTGAAGTATTGAGAAAATAATTTTAATATGTCAGAAATTATGACAATAAAGCCTAGACTACATTTCATTTTTCCAAATGACAGCAAATTTGGTGTCCGAAATTTATTCGCTGGCATGCGGGCAAAAAAAAGTGGGACATCAACGTCATTGTCTTGACTTTTAATGTGAAATAAACTCTTATCTTATTCTAACCCTACTTTGAATTGATTGACGTTGTCATTAAGTATTGGAGGTTGTAGGGAATGATTGTAAGTAAGCACGTAGTGAATATTTATTTAATGCAAAGTCCCAATCAAAATCTATCTTTATCAAAAGGAGAGAGCATTTGGAAAAGGAAAATAAGAGTATAAAATAAATTTTTAAACTGTCAGCTGGAATAGTGTCAAAAAAATGACAATAAAGCTTAAACTACATCAAATTTTTCAAAACTGACAGAAATTTGATGTCCCACTTTTTTTGCCCGCAATAGTACATTATTGTAATATTTGAATAATTTTTTAACAACTAAAGGGTGTTCATTTAATATTCTGGTAACATCACCTATGGAAATGTTTTGTTTTGAAAAACGGATGTCGCAGCGTTAAAATGCGACATAACCTCACTAAAAAATAACAGCATGATACGAATTATGATAAAAAAAGTAACATAATTAAAATTCACGCACAAATTAATCAATTTATTAAATGAGGTGCTGGAAATGTCCAGCTTCTTCTTTTCGTAACAATTTGTGCCACGTTCCTGCTTTCCTACATAAAGTTCAGCCCGTTGCGTTGCGATAACTGAAGTATGGGGAGCATTTTGCATGACCTCTCTTGTAGTTTCAATAACTGCACTAACTGCAGCAGTGCGTTTTAGCGGCTGACCTGTGGTTTTTCTTCGGTAAACTCCTCCAGTTTCACGAACGGTTATCTTCGAAAGTTTTCCGTCAACAATAACATTGGGAAATTCGGCGATAAACTCTTCTAAGCAGTTTTGTACGGAGTAAATCCATGAACCATTCACTTTCAAACCATTGCGATTGCGAAAATAACTTTCAATCAAAACGTTTTCTGCTCTAACGTGATCACCAGCAAATAATAAACTTGTCTGAACTGAACGCAAATGTCAAAATTGACAGTTCTACTCTAATTTAACTAACGGGAAGTTCAAACGACGACATGCCTTCACAGAAACAAAATATTTCCATAGGTAATGCTACCAGAATATTAAATGAACACCCGATACCAACGCACTTTTCCATGGAAACTTTCAAAAATTCCTAAATTCAACTTGACGGTTGAAAATTTCCCTAAGATCACTCACCAAGATAAAGAATAGAGTATAACATATAAAGTACTATTGGAACATCAAAGGAGAACGCACACTTTATATGTAATTCTAAAGACCACTCAAATGGGGATATTTTGATATCAATCGACGCGTCTTGAAATGACAAATATTTGATATCATTGCGCCAAATGTGTAACTCGAAAACTCGATTAATAAAACGACAAAATCGATAAAATTTGAAATATTTTCCAACTGATTTCTGTCAGAACACTTCATAAAACTGTCATTTGTAATTTATGAAGGATTACGGATTCGGCTATTCACGACAATAAATTATTTGAAAGAGAGGCAGGCATAGGTAAACTCTGTTCACTCATAGATTGCTTGACATAAATTATTATTATTATTATTATTATTGAAAGAAAATAAAGGCAGAGGTTTATAAAACCTATTATGCCTAGTAACGGGAGACAGTGTGACAGCTAGGAAAATTGTTTTATAAAGTGTTCGATCGGTAAACGTTCAGTGGCGTAGGTCTACTTATCTGGGGAGTACATCTAGTTTATTTTTAAAAAAGTTTACTGTTGTCGAATTTACTATTTCAGTTGATAGTCCATTCCAGTGATCAAAGACTCTGTTAGGTAAGAAGTTTTCGCGAATTTTCGTTTTAAAGTCTTTTTTCAACCTCCAATTATGTCCTCTCAACCTTTCATCTCGATTTAAAGTAAAAATCGGAGACAAATCAAAATTGAAGAATCCTCTAATTGCACGAAACGTGACAATTAGGTCGCCCCTGAGTCGTCTATCCTCAAACGTGCTCAGTCCAGACTGTTCAAGTCTCTCTTCGTATGAGGGTCTCACAGCACCATAGGAAAGACGTGTAGCACTCCTTTGAACCGACTCTAGCATATTTCGGTCTCTTATCAGGTCACATGACCAAACGGGACCGCAATACTCCAAAATGGGTCGGACAAGTGTTTTGTACAAGGTAATCGAGGTTTCGAAGCTAATGCCCTTAAATGTCTTTCTTAGAAGAAATAAAGTGGTATTACACTTTTTGCACACTCTTGAAATATGTGCTGACCAGGTCAGATTTTGTGTGATCGTTATACCAAGGTCGACATGTGATTCAACGTGCGAAAGATCAATATTACCTATAATATATGACATGTGAGGGTTATTTTTCCCTAGGTGTAAAACTACGCATTTGTTCAAATTTAGAGGAAGAGACCAGTCTACACTGTACTTGTATATTTTTTCAAGGTCCTGCTGTAAAACGTGTCGATAGGTTATTGGATTATTAAAGAGCTTAAGATCGTCCGCAAAAGAAGCATTCGGTGAACAAACCACACTTGGCAGGTCGTAAACGTAAATGTTAAAAAGAAGTGGTCCAAGCACCGAGCCCTGCGGAACACCACTAGTTACAGGAAGAGATTGAGAGAACTCGTTCCCAACACGCACAAAGAATTTTCTATCCTTCAGAAAATCAGCTATCCATAACTTGATATTTCCCTTGACACCAATTTGATCTAGTTTATATAAAAGTTTTTTATGTGAGACACGATCAAAAGCTTTGGCGAAGTCTAAATACACCACATCAACAGGAACACCTTCGTCTATAGATTTGGTCCAAGAATTAACACATGAAAGTAAGTTTGTAAGGACCGAACGACCTCTTATGAAACCATGTTGCTGACTAGGAAGAATGTTCCGTTCCACTACATATTTGGATAGATCTTCACTGATAATAGTTTCCATTACTTTGCAAACCACTGAGGTTAAACTGATGGGCCTATAATTTTCTGCACAGAATTTGTCTCCTTTTTTAAAAATGGGCGTTACTGAAGCAATTTTCCAGGCAGACGGAAGTATGTGGTTTTCAAAAGATGTCTGCATAATAAGTCGTAGCGGCTGGCACAGATAATCGACATAGTTTTTTAATAGTAATGTTGTTATACCGTCTGGTCCAGGTGATGACGTTGATTTTAAACTACAGATGCAGTTTTTAATTTTTTCCTCAGTAAATTGTACATTCTCTATGACACTCGAGATTTGCGGAAGCATAACTTCAGGCTGACTATTCACCCGATACCCATGAGGGTCAGTTGTAAACACCCCGGCAAAGTATTTTGCAAAAATATTCGCTGTTTTGTTATCATCAAAACATAGCGATCCACCATCGTTGCGTAACTGCGGCACTGAAACCTTAGTATTCAATGACCGTCTGATGTATTTGTAAACTTTTTTGGGATCGGTAGATTTTCTTCGTATGCTTGCCTTGCCTTATGTAGATTCGCCGAAACGGTATTGGAAAAGTGTCGGTGTATGTCGTAGTCCTGTTGCGCGTGTGATTTTTTAAACTTGTTCCATAACCGTCTTTTATGCTTGATTAATTGTAGGAGATCATCGTTAATCCAGGGCTTTGATGAGTTAAACGTAGTATATTTCGTATGGGTGTTGTTCTTAATCTCTGTATTTAAGAATATAATAAACTTATTCCACATTTCGTTTGGATCATCGCTTGAGAAGAAGTCGCTGGTCCATTGCACTGATTCCAAATCGTTTTTTAATTTATCGTAATTAACACGTTTTACTAGTTTAGTTACTTTTTTGGGAATTTCAGTTACTAATAGTTGGATTGTTGACAGCAGGGTTATATGGTCAGATTTACCGATAGGTGAAAGATAATCGACTTGACTTACTAATGCGGGATCATTTACGAGGATTAAATCTAACGTTGATGGGTTTTGATTTTGCCTAAAGCGCCTAGGTTCGGAAACTATTTGACATAAACTTGAGTTAATAAGGGTTTCAACAAAATGATAGGCAGCTCAATTATCAGCATAGTTTTTAATATTTAAGTAGTCTGTTGAGGACCAGTTTATCGTTGGTAGGTTAAAGTCGCCTGCAATGAATAAATTAGCAGCAGTTGCTGATAATTCGGATAGTTTATGAAATAGTATCATATCATCTTGCAGCAGGGCCCTAGAGGGTGGTCTATATACGCAAGCGATTGTAAAAGACAGTGTAGAGGAAGCGAGTTCAAGTATCGTAACCTCAGAAGTACTACATCGAAATGTTATGGGTTTAGGTTTGAACTCATTTACAATGTTGGTTGCTATGTATATGGATGAACCGCCACCAGCTCTTCCATCACTGCGGTCAGTGCGATAAAGGGTGTACCCGTCTAAGTTTACTAAGGAGTCGGGAATGCTATTGCTGAGAAATGTTTCAGTTATTAATAAAAAAGCCGGTTTGTGAAGTTGAACGAATAGTATTAAATCATCAATCTTTGCCATTAACGAAGCTAGGTTTGTGTACATTAGGGACCATTCTACTACTGCGGTTTCTACTTTTTTGACTCGATAATAGAAGGAATTCCTTTCACATATTTAATAGTTATGTTATCTTCCCCGTTATCACGTCTAAGTTGCAATTCGGTACGTAAATTCTTTAGGTATTCCAGTTGTTTCGGAGTCTTGTCATCTGAGATTGAGATTGAACGAGGCAGGTCAGAGTTAATAAGCTTATTTTTGTTTCTCAGTACTTCCTTAGCGATCAGATCATTAGATAAACTGACTTTAAGAGGACGCGTGTTAGGTGAGTTTGGTTTGCCGATACGAATAATTTTTTGGGGAATGGCTTCCGGAGTAATAGTGCTGATAATTTTTCGGATCTCAGTTGCATCTTTGGTTTGACGTTGTTCAGTGGTGCCTCTCGATTCCGGAACACCGGAACACTAAAAATGTTCACTCAACGCTACAACAAATAGATCCGGCGCGAAATTTAAAAAAAAATGAAAGAGTAGGTTTACATGTGATGTTTTATTATTATTCTGCATGTTTGCACTTAGGAAAGATGAAAGGAAACTTCACTATAGTAGCAGTAATATATTAGTGTATTTCATGAGTGATAATGTGCCCGACGGAATTAAAAATGAAATCCACAATACATTTTCGAATTCCGAAAAAAGCTGGCTAATGAAATTAAAATATCCAGCTTTTTTCGTAAATGGCTAAACACAATCAAGAGATTAATATTTAATGCATGAACAAAAATTACCTCGGTACTGATCATTTTCGATGGTTGTAATGTCACTTAAAGTGTTCATTATGCTAGATTCTTGAGGCAAGCACTCACTCCACAAATTCAAAAAAACAACAAAAAATCGCAACGGAAGAGATCAAAACAGCAACACGATCAAAATTAATAATTTTTAATGCCAGAGAAACGCAAACCAAAGCTCTAAAGATGAAAAATCGCAAATTTAAACCACTTGACAGCACTGACAATTTCAAATTTGAAATGTCATATAATTTATTTTTCGCCTGGGTTTCATAACAACCAATGAGAATCAGTGGCGGGAATGTTTTATGATATTACCAACAGAATCTATGATACTTTGTTAATATGTACTATCGGTGGAGATCCAAAATTTGCTCATTGTATATCAGACTTTTGAATTGTCACTCAAAATAAAAATTGTCAGTATTTAAAATTAACTCCTTGAACGTAAGAGATGCTAGATCAATTGTGTTATTATATAAAATCATTGTCAATGAAGAGAACGTTAAAGAACTGAACTTTAACTTGGTGTTTCTGACAATATGTCATAATTTTTATAACCTTGTTTGTAAAAAGCCAAATTTACCCAATGTATATTTCTGATTTTTGACTTTATACAATTGTGACGTTTGTCCCAGGTTTTTATGTCCACCGATAGTACTATCGGCGCCAACGAAATGTGAACGAATTTCTGGTGCCATAGAAACGTCTTCTGTTTTGTTCTACGGGGTGATCAAATAGGACTGTTTAAGTTGGTAACACTGAATTGTATTTTAAATTGTATAACAGGAGTAACTTTCGGTTGTTGATGGCTTGTCGTTGTTAATGCTATACCTACATCAGATATTTGTCAAATAAACCAACAAAACATACCCGGTTGCAGTGTTATAAATAACCGAAATATAAAATTTTCTTAATTGTACTGCCAACTTAAACAGTCCTTTTTGATCACCCGGTACATTAAATAAAACTTTGTTCAGTGGCGTACTATATGTATGAAAGTTAAGAAAAGATTTCTACATATTACCTATAACTTTCTATTACAATTTTACAATTTTCCTGGAGTTTGGCAACAGCCCTCGCTTTTCCCATATCGGTCAAGTGTCGTGGCATGTACGGGGTGATCAATAAGGACTGTTTAAGTTGGTAACACTGAATCGTATTTTAAATCGTATAACAGGAGTAATTTCCGGTTGTTGGTGGCTTGTCGTTGTTAATGCTATTCCTATATCAGATATTTGTCAAATAAACCAACAAAACATATCCAGTTACAGTGTTATAAATAAAAATTTTCTTAATTGTATTGCCAACTTAAACAGTCCTTCTTGATCACCCGGTATATTGTTTAAAAATAAATTAAATCTGTTGACAAATTATGTTTGTGAAAATTGTCACAAATCTGACACATTAACGCACGCCTATGATTGATGCTACAACACGGTCGCGGACAAAAAAAAGTAGGACAAGTCTTATTAAGAAATTTAACTAAAATTAAGTTGAGTAAACCGGGCTTACTATAATAAATAAATAAATATTTTAATGGTAACCATAGAAAGAGTAAACAGACTTACATTAGCGAAACAACATTGTCCTACTTTTTTCTGTCCGCGACTGTATTTCAATGTTATGGTTTGGGGATTTTGTTATCTAAGGATATTTAAAAAACTGCATTCTATCAGTGGACGTAGTCGAAAAATGCTTTATTTTGCCCTACGGGCTTTCAGATTCCTGATTACAAAACATAAAAATAACAATTTATTGTTCTCCCTCACTCCTCTCGTTCTCTATTCTTTCTCTCCTCTTGCTTATTCTTTCATCCATCTCCCTGCCGTCTTCGCTTCCTATTAATCCCCATTCCCTTCTCTTTCTCTCTCTCATTTCGCCGCATGTGTTTGATCTTCTCACTATCCTCGCGTCACTTCTTGCATCTTCTCTCTCTCTTCTCCTTCCTTTCCATTCCTGTTCTCTCTCTCCTCGTCTCCACCTCTGCAACCCGCTATCATTTTCCTCTCTCGCACATACTCTTTCTCCTCCCTATTGTACTTCGATTCTCTTATTCTCTCTCTTCTCTCTTACTTTTCTGTGTCTTTGTCCCCCTACATTTTTATTCACCTTCTCCTTGTACATTTTCTCGCCGAGTCGTCTTCTTATTCTCTCCTTCTTTTAGCAAATTTTCTTCAGTTTCTCCTGTCTCTTATCCCATCTAAACCAGTCCCCGTTTATCTGTATTTTCCTGTATCCTATTTTCACCCTTTTTCCTCTATCTCTCTCCTCTCTGGCTAACTCTCTTGACTTCTTTTGTGTTTCCCTTTCTTCTTTTGTCAAATCGTCATCTATATACATCCTCTCACCTTTTTTTTCCTTTAACTTACTCTTACTTAGCATTATGTTCTTCTTCTGCTCCCAACTTTCTATTTTTGCCAGCATCATCTTATCTTTATTTATTTTAAATGCTTCCTTTACATTCACTTTCACTCCTATCTCCCTTTCTAACCATTCTTCCACCCCCCTCTCTATATTTCCACTTATTGCTCCTATTCCAGTTATTATAACATTATTCTTCCTCTCCTTCTTTTCTCTTTGTTCCATCTTTTCCTCTATCATTTCCATCCTTTTCATCCAATCTGCCTTCTCCAACTGCTCTTTTTCGTCTCTTCCTCTCCTCTCCTCTCTCACTGTCGCTAATTCTTTCCTTAGCTCCCCATTCTCCTCTCTCACTGCCGCTAATTCCTTTCTTAGTGTTTTGATCTCTTCTCTCATCTCTCTTATCATGGTAGTTTTCATTTCCTTATCCATTTCCTTGGTTTGATTTTCTTCTTCGCTTCTATTTGGTGATCTTCTCGTTCTCGAACTATTTCTGAGTGGGTTCTTGCCTTCTTTCGACGTTCTACCCTCTTCTCTTTCTCTCTTGCTGCTTTCTTTCCTTACTTCTGACGATTTCAGCATGTCCTCTCTTTCTTGCTCTCCCTCTTTCTCTCTCACTGCCGCTAATTCCTTTCTTCGTGCTCTGCTCTCCTCTACTATTCCCGCAGTATCCTCTTTTATCTCTCTGAGCATTGTTTATATTTTCTTCTCTATTTCTTTGCTTTGATTTCTTTCTTCGCCTCTACTTGGGGATCTTTCGGTTCTGGAACTCTTTCTGAATGGGTTCAGGCCTTCTTCCGACATCCTACCCTCTTCTCTTTCTCTCTTGCTGCTTTCTTTCCTTGCTTTCGGCGATTTCGGCATGCCCTCTCTTTCTTGCCCGCTGTCTTCTGCTTATCAGTGGACGTAGTCTATCAAATATTTGTCATTTCAAGACGCGTCGATTGATATCAAAATATCCCCATTTGAGTGCGTTCTCCTTTCTGTCAGTTTTGAAAAATTCGATGTACAGTTGCGGAATTAAAATTTCGGGCACTATTTTTCTGTCATTTCAACAAAATCTCTGTAAAACACCTTCTACTGTCATCATGACTGACAGTCAAAAATTAAACTTTTCTGTGTCAGTCACCCAATCAATTTTGAATTTTCAGATTTCAGTAAGTTGCACTGAGTGTAATTTGATATGTTGCCTACCCGTTATTATGCCACAAATGACAATTTTTGAATGCCAAAAACACAAAAACATGACAAAAGTAAAAAATAAGATTATTAATGTAAAGGTTTTTTTAGAGTTTATATCATGACACTGACAATAGTGCCCGAAATTTTAATTCCGCAACTGTACAGTTGCGGCCGTTGAAAACTCAGACACTTTGACAACGCCAAACTTTTAGCTTTGTAAAGGGTATCTATTGAAAGTGACGTTTCTCAAAATGTCTCTCAAACATTATCCACATCAATTTCTCTCGCAATGGCTCTTATACTCACACCGTCCCTCAGTCTAACAAATTTTTGCAAATCAGATAATTGCGGCATTTCAAAAGTTACGCGCGATTCTGACCTAATATGTCAAATACTGACACTGACTTTATAATCCTTGATGAAAGTCCTATTTACGCTAATCAAATTTCGGAATTTATACAGAGTGTTTATATCTTTCCTGTCTGAGATTTCAACGGTCGCAACTGTACTGTCGCGAGCAAAAAAAACTGGTCGTCAAAATCATATTTTGACGCAATGGAAAATGCTCCATCTATCGTCATGTTGTATCATGGCCAACTGTATCAAAACGCTAAACGTTTCAAAAATTTCAAAAAAATTAACTTATTGTATCTTCATTGCCGTACATATTTTACTAAGATGATTTTGGCTAAAACTCTTTAGAACAACTCGTACTATCACATGTTAAAAGGAACGTCTCAACTTCGAAAACACCCTGTAGAATTTTATGCTGCAGCAATAATCCTATTCATAAATGCTAGTGAGGTTCGTCAGTTTGGGGTTCGCAACGTTAGCTTCAGGCAGGGATGTTACAGGTAGTGATAGTTGTATCTATTACTTGATGATAAAATCTTAGGTATTCTTCGATTGTTGTTGTTGTTAAATTTACAACCAAAGTCAAATTCCACCAGAGTTTCTGTAGGACTATATTTGGGAGGTTATCATTCTTTGTGTCTGTCAATTTCCGTTTTTACAACACAAGATTTTAGAATAAAGGAAAAGAACCGTCCCAATCTTTTTATATCTACGAAACATTTTTCATTTTAATTTAATTTAATTTGTATTCGAATTATATTTATAAAATAATTATATTGCCAACTTTGGTTATATTATAACTTATAACAATCCCCAATTTAGAAATACATATTTTTATTTTGCCAACATAATTCAACAGGTGGTGGAAATTTAGAATTGAAACAGACTATATGAATTTTGTTCCTTACTTTATCACCACACTGTATATCCTTTAGTGCTGATGTTTATTTAAACCATGACAACAAATTATTTCTTGGCATAAATAAAAACGTCAAACCCTACTAAAAATGGGAGATGCTACCAAAAGACCTCTACACATCCCTCCTTGGCAAATTCCATATTTGGAGAAGCACAGAATATTTGAACTTTTCCACGTAAAAATCATTTGTCAACTTTTGTATATCAATGATGTATTTTTATAATTCAGGAACTTGCACGAGAACTTGTAATACAACAACCAGATGACCACGTCTTGTTCTTGAAGCAAATTTTGTATAATGCTGCGAAAAGCAGAGATACTGCCAGGGTAATTGTGTTGTGTTCGCCGAAAGTTAACTGTTTAGAAATTGCAAGAGCAGTTGCTGAAATAACAAAGCAAAATATTATCACAGAACATTCACTCCTTGCTTATGTAAGGATAATCTCCAACTAAAAAAAAGATAATGAGAAAAGTGTTGCAAATTATATATTTTTAGAGTGGGCGGTCAGAAATACGAAATCCAGACTTAAGGGCAAAATACATTTCTCATTTTGTTCGAAAAGATAACGCATATGAAGTTGGTTGGATACTTTTAGGTGATCATATATTATAACAAATTAGAGTAACAAAAAACGCAGTCAGTTTTCAGATTGTATTAAAGACGAAAAAGATGCTAAAGCTCTTTTAAAATTGGGAATTTTACCAACACATGTTATACATTTCATTCCACCGTTTCATCCACCCTTGACAGAGCTAATTTATTGCCACGTACCTATAGAGTGGCCTCAGTACAGGAGAACTATTTTGGGGCTAAGAGACGTTTTCAAGAATGTTTTAAAGGTATTTTTGTATCATGTATTTTCATGAGTTTTTACAAATAACCATCTACTTATGCAGGAAATATTTTTGCAACAACGTAACTTACAAGAAATTGTAACAGAATGTATTGAAATTATAAATATCAAACCAGCAAAATATGCAATTAAACCCAGAGTTTTGATATTAGGTCCTCGGGGATCTGGTAGAAAGACGCAGGCAAAACTTTTAGCTGACAATCTTCACTTGATACATGGTAGCTGCTTTAATTCAATTTTTTGACGTTATATTTATGAAACGAGAAATACCTAGTAGTACAAAAAAACTTGAAGTTACCAATATAAATTTAAAAAAAGGAATAGTATTTTTCGTGTATTTTTGATAAAATTATTACTCCTACTTCATAAAGAATGTGGATGTTCTATTCATATCTTTATCTTAAGTTAAATACTTCATTAAACACATTTTTTACTGTTGCAAATTAGAATCTTGGTATTTCTCGTTGTTATTACATATTTTATTTTTATTTTTTTCAACTCTAATCAATTTTTTCTTAATGTCTTAAGTTGATTTCGAACGTTTAATCTGTGAAGCTTGGATGTCCGAATCAGAACTCGGAAATAAGCTCAGAAATTGCAAGAACGAAGTTTGTTTTCATTCAGAATTACTCGCTGAAGTTATCCACAAACGAGTTCTAGAAGAAGATTGTTTAGAGTATGGTTGGGTATTAACTGGTTTTCCCTTTTCCAGGAAGGATTTTGAATATTTAGATTGCATTTATACACCCCCAAACAGGCAAAATAGAACAATAAAGGCCAATAAATTTACTGACGTACATTTTTAGAGTTATATTCCTCGAATGTGAACTTTCCATTTGCAAAGACAGACTTTTAAATAGAAAAATTAACGTTCACACCGGTTCTGTCACCAACATTAAAGAACATCCAGAGGCTGAAGAAACAAAGCAGCTTAGATCCCATCCCAAAGATAATAAAGAATTTATTGATGCCGAGGTAAAAAATGTTTACGTGTTAAAATGTGACGTCACATTTGAAATGCTACTTTTTGCAGCTTTCTTATTATTGTGAAAATTACGGTGATTTAAAGAAATACTGCGGTGCCAGTGCCCATTGTATCAATGGAGATCAAGCCGAAAGGTGGATTTATGAAACTATTGTGGCGATTATCACAAGAGCACCGCCTCCCTCTACTCCAAGAAGACCTTTTCAGGACGCGTCAAGCAGTTCTGTGTCATTGGATGCTTGCTGCTGCTCTCCAATACCGTCACAAATTTTAGATTGTTTTGCAACAAAATTGTAGGCATGTTTAATAAAATAAAAATTTAGACAGCATTTTTTAAGGGCGAAATAAATCAATTAAATTAAGATGGAAACATTGAAAATTAGTTTTTTGTTCGACACTGTCAGAATTTGAGAATTTTCTCCTGTGTGAACGGATTTTGATAAATGTCACCACTTGTCAAAACGAAACTTCAAGCTAACTTTATAGATTTTAAGCGATTTGGAACCTCGTTTCACTCGCGTTTTAAACTAGCCCACTCGTGCCAAAAAACTCAAATTCACACAAAAACTCGTCAGATAAACTACTATTTATTCTATTTTGGTCAATAATCGTCTTTATACGCCCCCAAATGAGGGCATAAATTGGTCTTTATGGCCCGGATTTGTCAAAAATCTGCCAAGCAACGGTTGGTTTAATTATTCAAACAATGGTATCAAAAATCTGTAGGACGGCGCAATGTGTGACCGCGATTTTTCCGTTTTTGTTTCCTTTAGTTCATAGTTTTTAAGACGCTACACGTTACGTGATTGATACTGATTAGAATTCTTTGTTAGGAAAGCGTTAGTTAGTTCGGAATAAACGGTCGTTCAGACACAAAGCTCGATCGCTGTCGATATTTTGAACCCGATTTTCCTGCAGAAGTTGTGGTGGTGTAAAAATATTCAATAAGGTGAGTGTATCACTGAGTGACCTGTTTCTGTTGGTGTTGTGGTGAGTTTACCTACTTTAATAATTGATTTTGATAACGATCATGGCCATAATTAAATACAATTTCAATTAGTGTTGTGAGTCTTTAAATGTTTTATAATTAATTGGGGGTCGCTGACTGGGGTCAGGACTGCCCGTGATCTACAAGTAATTGAGGGTTGCTGACTGAGACCAGGACCGCTCGTGATTAATAATAATAATTAATTGAGAGTCGCTGACTGAGATCAGGACTGCTCGTGATTAATAGTTAATTGAGAGCCGCTGACTGCGATCAGGACTGCTCGTGAGTGATAATTAATTGAGATAATGTTATTTTCACCATTGAGGGTGATCCTGTTGTTAAGTTGATTAGAGTTGCAATGACAGTTGATGAGATTCCTAATTTTGATATGATTGAGCCCCGACATGTCGAGCTAATTAATTAGACTGTCCACCCTTCCTTTGTTTCCGGCAACTGTACACTAGCAGAGACCGTGGAGCTGCTAGTGGTGTGAAATTGATTGTGATCTAGTGGACTGGCAGAGACCGGGGAGCTGCCAGTGGATGTGAGACAGATTGAGTGAGTCGCTGAGTGTTATCAGGGCTGCTCATCTGTGTATCGGGCGGAGCGAGTACTTGTACTCATTGCACACCTTCGTCGCGATGGTGATCACAATTGATTGAGGGTCGCTGAGTGTTATCAGGGCGCCTCGTTTGATTACAGTTGTTTATTGAGATGAGGACTGAGTCCTAGAGGGTTCTATGTGAACCCTAGTCTTTCCCCTAACCCTGGACAGAGCTCAATTAGTTAATGTTAATTGATAATGACCTAAAGTACTAGAGCTCAATGAATATGTAATAATATTTGACAATCACCAAAGGTATTAGGAGTTGACGTTGCGATGGTACCATATTTAAGGTGTGTGTGATTCATTATTGTAAATATGTGTTGGTTGTGCTCGCACAACACTTTCAGCGAACTGGTTACTCACTACCCCATTTTATTATTTTACAGGAGGTAAGCCTGTGATAGATGTGCAGACCACGATCATCTCGATCCACGACACAAGCCGCCACGACACCATTGTTAACGTAATGTTCACCAAATTATTTCATCTATTGACAATGACTAAATTACGACATCCTGACATTGCATCAAGTCTGATGTGTTATATTGATTGGTGATTTGATTAGTATCAGTATTATTATTACTTTTGTGTGCTGTCTCTCTTTGCGAGAGTTATCTCTCTCGCACTCGCATCATAGCATTTCCCTACACATTATTTGATTAAATAAAATCATACATTATACAGGCTGATTCACGTAGCCCGTTCATTAGAAACTTTTTGATTTGCCCAAATCATATTAATATGAAAATTGGTAGTTGACTATAATCGATTACTCCAAGTTCAAATGAAATATTTTCAAAATGGTGGCACTTCCGGAAATACCGGAAATCGACGTCATCTTTATTTTTTTTAATGGAAAGGCCGCATTTTGACTTCACATTTCGATTCTACGTTAAATTTTGAGTTTAGAACGTCTTTTCGTCAACACTTATCTGTCATCGTTTTTGACCTATGTCATCTTTTTTGAAAAAAGCGAGGTTGCAGGGCTTCATTAACAAATTTATAACTCTTGAACCATCTGAAATAAATAATAGATTTTTTTAGTTGAATTGCTACAGACCTGGCCGATCTTTTCCGCCATTAGTGAAATTTTTTTAATGTTTCATATGCCTACTGAAATTTTTCAAAATTGCTAATCAAAAAATGTCAAAAACTTCATTTTTTTAAATGGCAACCACCATTTGTGACACTAGATATAAATGTAAAATTTAATTCTAAGCCTACTTTTATTAACATTGTGTATGCCTATTCCCAGCCGTTTTGGCGTAATTTCGATTTTTTGAGTAAAATATTGGTTTTTTAATCAAACAATTGTTTTATTTGAATTTTTATTCAAAAATCACATGCAATAAACAGTAAATAACAACGAAATAATAAAAAATAAGCAAATTAACAAAAAAATATTTTCAATGAATTCATTTACATTAAAATATTTTTTTGTTAATTTGCTTATTTTTTATTGTTTTGTTGTTATCTAATATTTATTGCAATGCTATTTTTGAATAAAAGTTCAAATAAAACAATTGCTTATTAAAAAGAATATTTTATTCAAAAAATTGAAATTACGCCTAAACGGCTGCAAATAGGCATACATAATGTTAATAAAAGTGGCCTTAAAATTTAATTTTACATTTATATCTAGTATCAGAAATGGTAGTTGCCATTTAAAAAAATGAAGTTTTCGACATTTTTTGATTATCAATTTTAAAAAATTGCAGTAGGCGTATGAAACATTAAAAAAATGTCGTTGATAGCGTAAAAAAGCGGCCAAATCTTTGGCAAGTCAGTAAAGTAAAAACAAATTATTTATTTCTGATGGTTCAGGAATTATAAATTTTTAATGAAGCCCTGCAACCTCACTTTTTTGCAATGAAGATGACATAGGTCAAAATCGATGACAGATAAGTATTGACAAAAAGACGTACTAAACTCAAAAGTTAATGTAGAATCGAAATGTGAAGTCAAAATGGGGCCTTTCTATTTAAAAAAACAAAGATGGCCTCGATTTCCGGTATTTCCGGAAGTGCCGCCATTTTGAAAATATTTCATTTGAACTTGGAGAAGTCGGTTATAGTCAACTACCAATTTTCATATTAATATGATTTTGGGAAATCAAAAAGTTTCTAATGAACGGGCTACGTGAATCAGCCTATATACACAGTAACCCTAACAACATCAAAATAGCTATAGTCTATTTTTTAATCAAAGAACCACAACACCGCAATTTACACCCAAAATAGAGCTGACAACATTGTACACTTTTGACATAGGGTGAAAAATCTCATCATATAAAAATTGAGGTTATAAGAGATAATAGTAGCGCAGCATGTTGATAAAGTTAATAACAACTAACAACAACTAATTTGAAAGTTTAATAAATATCTTACTTTGCGAGGCATTTTTAATAACACGTTCAAATTTTAGCTGCCAGTTTGCGTACTTTCAAGGACATTAAAAATGACAAACGTTGGCTGGTATAGCCAATAGATATCATTAAATTCCCTAAATTTGGTAAAATTTTATATTTACAAACCTAAATCAACAGGTCGTGGTTCTTTGATTATAGTATTGCCGTTATAACTTTTTATCTGCTCCGCCCACATAAATTGTCCAATGAGAATCAAAGCCAGATTCAATCTGTATAATTTTTCATCACATTTGCCACGTAAAAAAGTTAAGGTTAGAATTTTGCTGTCAAGTCCACAATTATCGTTTTAGGTTTTAAAAAATAAAATGCCATTAAGACAATTCGAATGTCAGAATTTTTTTTATGTGTAAATAAGATCGTCTTAACAACCTGTTTGATTGGTAACTAAGAAAATGTAATGGGCGGGGCAGATAAAATGTTACGTTGTCTTTAGTATAAAAAATAGACTTTAACTAAATTTGCATGGACACAACTTTTAGTTGATTTCCTTTAAGGAATACTAAATATTTGTTTGAATCTTTTGGTAATTATAAAATAGAATAAAACGTTGTATGTACCACGGGCATAATTGTCGATTATGGCCCTCGGGAATTAAAAGCCCTCGTTCCTCGGGCTTTAAACATTCCCTCATGCCATAATCTCCTGATTATGCCCTTAATACATAAATAACTATTAATAGTAAGTTTATTTACTTTTTTGTTCGACACTGTTAGAATTTGAGAATTTTCTCCTGTGTGAACGGATTTTGATAAATGTCACAAGTTGTCAAAACGAAACGTCAAGCTAATTTTAAAGATTTTAAGCGATTTGGAGCCTTTAAGGGGCTCATCGAACAAAAAAACGTTGCATTCAACTCGTTAAATAAATTACTATTGCGTTACAAATGGGCTCATTATTATATCGAAAACAGTTTAATAATGAATCATATTATTAGGTAAACTGTTTTTGGTAACTTTTAGCTTTTGTTATATTGGCAACAACAGGCGTCAAGGTAACGAGTGAAGCTATGAAGTAAATTTAGTAAATACATACAACCTTACATTTTTGTGAAAAATGTCTGTTACCAACCCACGCGAAAGTCCCTAGTCTAATATGAAAACTTGAGCAGCTGGAATTTCAGGAATTAGTAAAGCAAAGTAAATAATAGTTATTTACACAATTAGTGGGATAAAAGCAATATTAGAGGATTCGAGTGTGAAGATTGCAGATGACGAGGGCGTTAGCCCGAGTTCATCTGTAATCACTAATCACACGAGTTTCCTGTAATATGCTTTAGCCCACGTGTTATGTACAAAATTTTATCTAAGACCGCCCCGAATTAAAGAAAAAGGTAAATCTTATTTATTTCCGCCAGTCTCATTACACCACTCAGTGGAATAATGACTTACTTATCCCACTGAGTGGGGTAATGAAGCTCACTTATCCCACTGAGTGGAGTAATGAAATGCGTCCGGTAGTGAAGTACCTTATTCCACTCAAATGAGTGGGATAAGTGTCATTTATGGGTGATCTGTGCCTTCCGTAGAAACCCCTCCGATTAGCTCTAACGCTTAAAAAAAGTAGCTCGGTGGCCACATGGCTGTCGGAGACAGTGCTCCGAGGTCGCGGTCCCGGCGCTATAGTCCATTCATTTTAAATCTTGGGTTTAGTAATAAAACTTGCCTGCTTTGACACTTGTCCGAAACTCAGTGAATCTAAAACTGTGTTCAATACCGAGTGTCAACTACCAAACCTGACCATAGGAATTTAACATGAAAAATAGTTTTTGCGTGATTTCAGGTACCTACTTCATTAAAAAATTGATTAAATTTAACATTTGTTAAATGGTCAAGTTATTAGAAACATTTTTATTCACATTTATCAAAATGTCGAAATATGTTTGTGTTTAAATTTACTACTAAAACCGCCCAATAATTTGATTATTAAAAATACCATCCCAAACATTAAATTCCTTAGGGCATTGCGTTCTTGTAGTTAAATGTATCCGCGGATTTTCTTGAGACAAATATCGAGTGTTCTGGGTGGCTCATTATTTAACATACATTTGCATTCGTCGGTAAAACATCTGTTTTTAGGTACTATAAATATGTTCTGCTTACCTTATCTATACGACGGGTGCAGGTAATAATAAGACATCCCAAGCGTAGACAGAAAGTACATAATAATGGGGTTTTCCCGAATTTTAAAAATACAGGACCGGCCAGCCGTAAGTCACTAAACAATTACAGTCTTAGTTGTACCGTTCAAGAAATAACTTGTGTTGTGTAAAGTGAATTCAGTGCGTTAATTTTACTCAATATGTAATATTTGTTGCCAATACTGGTGAATCATCTAGTGAATTTGATTCAGATGACGATTAATTTTCTATTTGTTTATGTAAGTATTTTATTATTTTATTTATTAATTTACTTTAAAGTATACATGTAATGGATACTTTATTAATTACTCTTATTTCTTTATTTAGTAATCTTATTTCTCAAATACAAGATTTCCCAATACAAAATCAACAATCTCTTAACATTTTTTTGGTCACTGATCGCAAAATGTGTTTTAATTTTTTTTTATTTGCGGATACTTTAAGGTCTCTTTCTTTTGCTCGTCGATAAGATGGTGAAAGTACGACGTGGTACCAATTTTATGTGAACAGAGGGATTACTACTTTGCAGTACCCACACAATGAAAACTTGCCGCTTTCGTAATTTACGGCATTTTGAGTTTACAACTTTACCCAAGAATTAAAATGAATGGACTATAGTGGGTTCGAATCCCACCGAAGGGGGAGGATTTTTTCGAAGGAAGGAAACTCCGCCGGGCCATGGATGTGTGTGTATGTCTAGTAGGGGCTGACAGTAGGGTGGTGGAAGGAAGAATCAACACTCTTTCGGCCACCACCGCGAGGTCAGCACGGGTTCGAGTCTCGTCGGGAAAAGGCGCCCATGGGTGTATAAATGTTGTTGTGTATGTCTGTGAATGTGAGGTGGAATGGGCGTGGGTGGTCGGGGAAAGTGCCCTGGAGCCCCGTCGCATCACCTGAGAAGGCAAAGGAAATTGGAATGGAAAAAACGGCCGACCGAAAGGTACCGTAAAAAGCCGTATGGCTAAAAACCGGAATGGCAATTAAAAAAAAAAAAGTGTCATTTATCCCACGGGATTAGATAAAGTAGTTTTTAGAATCTGCGTCTCTAATAGGTCTATTATTGTATTCAATTTGGAGTCGTTTATGGCTATCTCTTAAAGCACTCGTGATTTAATAGATCTCTAAGAACATTTTTATCAATATTTCAATGTATTATTGTCATTTACACCAAAAAACTTCCAATATTAACGTACAAACTCTAATTTTTAGCATATGTTGCAGATGTAGTTATATCCGTTACCTTGAATTACCAATTAATACAAAATTCCCTAGAATTGGGTAATTTAATTTTTTTATTTAAAAATTAAAACAAGGGTGCAAATTCTAAAAAATAACATAAAAAACTCGTTTTATAAGGACATTGGCGCACTCGTCCTATACAAAACTCCCCTACGGGTCGTTTTCTACACTTGGGACTCGTGCGCCAAATCAACCCTTATAAAACTCGTTCTTTAATATACTAATACATATTACACTCGTTTAATAAGACAGGTACAGTGCATTCACTTTTGTTTTAGACCAGAGTAGGCTATGGAAATTTGGCGAGTTGTATGGTAAGACTGTGGCTGAATGACAATATACAACATGTATAATATTTGAGGTTACACTTTCTTGTCAAAATTCATGACCATGTAGCCAAGCATTATCATTTTCCAACTAATTACATTGTTTCGAGGACTCAATGTGTGTATTTAGTGATAAATGTAAATATTGCACAAATTTAAAACTAATTTACCTTAATACTTAGGCAGAATACAGCCTAAGGGAGTCCGTTTCGGCAAAGGGACTCGAGGGTCGCGGGTTCGATTTCGATTCCGACCCAGGGCGGAAAAAAAGGCTATATTCTATCTCGTGATTCGGAAGTCACGTTAAGCCATTGGTCCCGGTCTGTCGAGTTGGTCATTACGCCCCTCATAGATTTGTAAACCAGTCCTAGACTGTGTAACAACATTTACATGTCAAATTTGACACTGGCAGTTCGAACAATTTTGATTTTGTTATTTTGACATAGCCCCGATACCAACATTTAAAAAAATTTAAATAGCCTACTCTGGTCTAAAACAAAAATGAATGTATTATATTATCACATTCGTTCCATTAAAGCACTTCTCGCTACGCTCGTCGTGCTTTAAACACGCTCATGTGATATACACCGGGTGTATTATGAAAAACCTTTGGTGCTGTAACTTCCTTATTTTTTACCCGATTTTAACAAATGATACGTCAAAGAAAATTGTTTTAGAAACACTATAGCCCGACATGCTATGATTTTTTCTTAACATTATATTTTTTGACACACCGCAGCTAACTTTGTTTTTTTAAGTTGCACTGTATATTTTTTTATCTTTATTCTGATAGATGTTCATCTTCTGAATACACAAACATTAAAATAAAAAATCAAAAATTTGTTTTTAATAAAAAAAATTGAATTTCCAAAAATCAAGTAACCATAACTTTACTATAGCAAATGTTTGAAATTACTTCCATTCTCTCTAAGGCACATTCGACACCTTCTACTGACGCCCATTGCGGCGTTTAATAAAAATTCTGGTGGTATTTGTTCACATACTGCTACGATTCCTTTTATTAAATCATCTCTGTTATCGGCCGGAGTCAAATAGACATTGTCTTGAATGTCCATAGCTGTCTTAGTCACTTTGCAAAATTAGAATGCACTTTTATTACTGTTTAATGTGACTGCTTGATTTAAAAAAAATACATCATTTTTTAATTTCTTCTTTTTGTTTCAATGCATGAGCATGGTTGTTTACATTTTCATATTTAAAATAAAAATCTCCATAAAACTGAGCAAAAAAAGTTAATAGTGCCATTTGAAAAAAAAAGTTGACTATCATCTGTCAAAAACAGAACTCAAGAACAAATATTGGATCCATTCAAATTGTAGCCCATTTAAAACGATTTTGTTTGACATATCATTTATTAAAATCGGATAAAAAATAAGAAAGTTATAGCACCAAAGGTTTTTCATAATACACCCGGTATATCTACCGGGTGTCCACTCTCAAAGTCGAACATTGGCAATTAACACTGTGCATTCAGTTTATAGATATTATGCCATTATTTCGATACATCAAAGAATTAAATTATAATATTAATAGTATTTTACAGTAGAAGTCCGTTAGGATAGCCTTTACTGCCGAGCCAGAAATTTTGTGAGACGAGCTCGCAGAGCGAGTCGAATAATACTGGCAAGGCTGTAAAGGCCCTAACGGACGTGTATTGTACAATAGTTTTTGTAATATCTCTACGATTGGTTCACAATTATCTTTTTGAAATACATTTTTTTCAACGCCATCGAAAAAACCGAATGATTAATAAGTGTGCGGACGACGTCGTCATGTTGACCGTTGTTTGTGAAAAAAAATTGTTTCAATGTTGTTTGTCAGATTTGTTCAACGCTTAACTTTCCGTTGAAAATAAGTGAATGAAATCAATAAAAAACCGCAATCAAGATATTCCCGATGTCCTGAAGTGAGGTCACCGTTATTGCCTGCAAAATCGCGCTTGTGTTAGTGAAGCATCATCTTCGATCTTGTCTCCATTTGCTGCTGTTTGTCAGATTTGTTCAACACTTAACTTTCCGTTGAAAATAAACGACTGAAATCAATAAAAAATCGCGATCAAGATATTCCCGATGTCCGGATGGCCGCAGAGCAAGTGAGGTCATCGTTATTCCCTGCAAAATCGCGCTTGTGTCGGTGTTAAAATTCTGAAGCATCATCTTCGATTCTGTCTACAGCTGCTAGTGACTTACGGATTTCGATTAATTCAAGGTGTGTCCCATAACATTAAACATTAATTATTGTACCAATTGTAAAAAAGTTGAAAAATAAAATTTAGATCTACGTTGCTATAGTTATTTGGTCATTCATAACGGCCGCTGCCACTCATAACGGACACCCTTAACGGACTCCGGCCGTTATGAGGTTGTTTACATGGTGACAAACAGTCCGGATATCCACCTTTAACAACTAGATATTACAAAAAGTAATTAACAGTTTAAGCAGTTTTTATTATAAATTCTTTGAAAAAATTACAATGCAGTTCCTACCTTAGTTAATAATAAATCTAAATTATTTGCTGAATTTAAATTTCCCTTTATTTCAAATGTTATTAAAAATCTCAGCCCAGATGTGAATTTTTTGAGGATACCGAGTTCTAGTAGGAATATTTACTCGAGGGTTTTTTTGAGCCCAATATCGCGTGTTTTGAACATTTGGTTTGTTATTTTGTGTAAAAGTAGATTCGTCTGTGAAGCAAATTGTCGACAGAAAGCGACGATTATTAGCACGCCCTGTATTTCATAACAGGTTTCACTCTTACTTTTTTAATCAACAGCAAAAATCTGTTGATGACACTGTGTCTTGTTGGGATGATATTTGTACTTCCTGAGGATGTTCAGTATCCGCGGTTTACATAAACTTACTTGTCTTATTGTGTATGGCGTAACTATTCATTTTTCCGTAAACAATTTTGACAGTAATTTCCCAAAATTCGCTGACTTAGGGCCGGTTTCATCAACGGCAGTTAAGGTTAACTGTAGGTTAAAATGCTTCGTTACCGTAGTTACCTATTGTTACAACAATGTTTTCGTATATTTTAACCTACAGTTAACTGTAACGGGCGTTGGTGAAACCGGCGCTTAACCCAACAAATTACAATTTTTTTTGACAAATGCTGTCCAATTTGAAAATCATGGCAGGTCATATTTAAAAATCGCCAAGTTTTAAATTAGTATTTTAAAATAAAATTAGCACCTTTAATCTTATTATTAGTATCATTTCAAGCGCAATAATTTTATCTTTCTACCTTACCTGTAAATTCAATTGGCGAGCAGGAATCAGCAAAAACGTTCAATAAAATGTTAATTGCCTATGTTCGAGTTTGAGAATGCACAGACTGTTTGGAAAGTTTGGAAAAAAAAGTGGAGTATCCTTGACACAAAATAATTCTGCGTAAATGACTTTTGGAGGTGAAATCAAAAGGATGGAAATTACCGCATATCCTTGTATTTTCAACGCCTATGTATAAGGAAAATTTGTCCGAATTTGTTCAGTTCATTAGCAACCATGGTTCCAGCAACTTCACAATTAGTGCGATTCTGTTTCAAAATTTAGCAATATTGTTATTGAACAACATTGATTTTGCATAGATACAACCAATCAACAGCTTCATATCATAGCAACTACAACCTTGTTATATAGCCATATTGGTAAATTTTAAAACAGAATCGCACCAATTAAAGCCGCAGGTGCAAGCACATTGCTTTGTAAATGTTTCTATGGAAATGATCGAGAGGAGTAAGGTTAAGTTTGTGACTGACAGGCACCTTTGATTGTTGCTAAACTACGAAGATAATCAGATAATCACCTTTAACTCAGCAGCGTACTAGAAATTTTGTCCAAATTTTCAATCATTTGTATCTCGAAAACGAAAAAACTTTTATAAGAATTTTTTTTTGTCAATGCCTTCTTCTCATCATCCCCAATTACCGGGTTTTTTTCCAAACTTATTTTAGAATCACCCTGTATATGTATGTAGAAAGGGACTTTCGGGGAGCTTTTTTATTCGTTGTCGTACGAAGATGAGGATTTCACAAAAATTCATCTACTTATTTTTTGCCTTAAGCCATTTTTATAAAGAAAAGTCAATTTTTGCAATAAAAGTATGCAAAGAAACTTATGGGGTGTTTTTTTTGGTTTGTAGCAAAGCTAGACGTTTGAAGGAATTTTGGGGAACCTTCAGGACTTTCGAGGACTTTCGCAGTAAAATTGGTTGCCTAAAATTTCAGAACATTTTATACTCTATTGGGCAAGGAGGTTAAAGTAAGAGGAGGGAAAGCGCCTTATGCTGGTAATGCATTGAAAGTGATGCCAATCGTTCCTTCTCCAGCAACCTTTTATGACCGCGAACGTCCTTGAACGGCCCACCGGGTATCGCATCGCTTTGGCGCCAGTGGCGTTCCTTTAACCCCCGCAACAAGGTGTTAAGCGTTTTTATGTTACAACAAATGCTCCAGTGCGCCCCGACATGTACTTATAGTTTTTTCTGAAATTTACTTCTTTTATTTTTGTTAATTTTTTTCATGTACTTTATGTTACAAATTACAATAAATGCATCTGTGCGTCCCGTCTTTTACACGCCACTGGTACCATCCCCACCAACCACCCTTGTTTAGAGCTAAAGTCAAAACGAAACATGACATCACGTGGTTTGCGCAGAAGACGAATGTAGATCAGTTGAATCCAGCTTACGTATATGACAGTGGCGGAGTCAAAAATTTTCTTTTGTTTACGCTATAGAGGGTGTTGGAGGAATGTTATGAAGAGTGAAGATAGTTTTAATTGTTCTATTAGAGGTTTATCAACAAAAGTACATGACCTCGGTGTAGAATTTCTTTCATCAGGTGAAGAAAATTGAGTTTTGGTTAAGTTTTGCCCTTAAATTGACGACTGTATGATACGCCCCTTCTCAGCGAGCGCGCATCCTAAGCTCCGCCCTGTCATGTTTCGTTTTGACTTTAGCTCTAGCAACCTTTTATGGTTCTGCACGATTTGGCGGGTGGCATCACTTTTTCAAACTGGCTTTCCCTCCTCTTACTTTAACCTCCTTGCTATTGGGACTTTCGAAGAAAATAGCGAAAATAGTTACCTTTACCTAGCTTATGCAGTCTTAACTTCAAGAAAAAAAATCAGCAGTATTAATTCTGTGGCTTGATGCTAAAAGGGCCAATGTCAGTATTTTGCTGTTTTGACTTAATCATGCATTCGATTTTTTTCTTGCTCTTTTTCATATGCTAAAAGGCCAGTGTCAAATTCAAACAATAGCAGAGATATAAATGTAATGGTAGCCAACGTCACTATGAACTGAACCACATCAGCTACCGCTAAAAGACCAATGCCAACTGCAATTTTCTCAATGTGACAATTTTGACATTGGCCCTTTTAGCACCAAGCCACAGAATTAGCCTCTGAATTAATTAAAAATACGAGTACGTTAGGCAATTCTCTGGCTATACCGCATTACATTTCGGCCAACTTTATAAAAAAAATATTCCTCTTTGTGAATTCACTTTAAAAAAAGGTACTTTTGGGGAATTCGTGTTCTTCAAAAGTACCCCTACGTGATATCAATATCAATATCTGAGCCTTTTTAAAAAGACCTAATTATTTTGAAGACAAAGTTGACATTAAATTGTTATCAACAGCAATCCCGCAGATCAGGTGACCCTTCTAGTAGTTATTTGGCGAAATATTTTTTACAACCGATTTTACTTGATTAGTGATTAAAAAATACTCAAAATTCCTTAAAATTATCCCAAACACAAACAAATAAAAAAGCCGGATTCCGAATCATTTTTCAATTCCCGTAAAGGTACTTTGGGGGAATTATTGTTTTTCAAAAGTACCTTTTCGGCCTCCCAATGTGGGAAATATAGCGTTACCTTACACTTTAGGTCAAGGGAGCTGCGATTTCCCGAACAATGTCAAAAATTTCTAGTGGAGTGTGGGAAAAATCTGGAGGAGTACGGGAAAAATGTGCGGACACCGTTAATTTATTCTTTTCATAGTTACTTTAAAATTAAAGTGTCCACACGTTACTTTAATTTAGTGTAAAAAAACACATTAACCTGTATAATTTTTCCGATAAATGTGTTTGTTTAATTTATATCGACCAATAAATAATCATAATCGTAACAGGGAAAATGCAACATATTGGGTTGGCAGCTGTATACCTATGTCAAAAAGTTTGACAATTGTTATTTCATAAATCTGCAAAACCTATTACTATTGGGGACAAATTACTTTGGTCGTCAAAGTCAGTTGACTGACATAAAGTTGTAAAGCAAGCATTAGGACGGTTAACCTTATTTTTTACTACTGTCAACCACTGTCACTGTCAAACTCATCATTGCAAAATGTTAAATACCGAAAAATGGACAACTGAAGGAGATATTCCTAGGAGGAAAAATTGAAAAGGTTTCCACAAGGCAATTTGGCCCATGGACAATCCTCCAGAAACAAGGGAGATGATTCTAAATTTTTGAATGGTGGAAGGTGCCATATTTTTGACAAGAGAAAAGTCAATAATTTGAAATTGTCATCACTATTGACTTGATGTTAATGCTTGGTTTACATTAATTTGTTTTGAAGTGACAGAAGAATGACGACCAAAGTATTTTGTCCTCAATAGTACAGGGTTATTCTAAATGATTGTAGTCGAATTAGGCGTGAAAACTGAATGTAAAATTTTTGGTTGCCGCTCCACATAAAAAAACATCAAAATGATGTGAATAGTGAGTACACACCGTTCACACATGGGAGTCAAATTGGGTGCAAAACAACTCAACATATCTGGATTCAATCGTTAATTTAACAAAAATAAATAAAAAACTCATCACCGCACTTTTCACCTAAAAAATGACAGTGACAGCGACAAAACTGACAGTAGACATGAAAGCGGCAAAAATGTAATAACATGGGCATGGCCTACTTCGACTACAATCATTTAGAATAACCCTGTACCTAGACCTATTATAAGATCATTCACAAAAACAAAAAACGCGCGTTTACCCCATTCCCGTTCGTAAATCGTAATGCCGGAGCGACACTGCAGTCACGTGATATTCCCCACGTATTCCCCACGTGTTCCCCACACTCTACGTTGGCCCGCGAGAATGCATTTAGCACATAGCCTAAGCACGCTCCGCCCCGAACTGTTTAAGCGCGGATTTTAAATATTGAAAATTAAAACGCCGACTACATCTGACCTGACCTGACCTGACCTGAAAAATGATGTGACAGCGTCCTTATATCGAAAATAACTATTATTTTGCAGGTTTGAGCTTTGAACCTGATATCTGGGGTCGCTGCAATTTTGATCGCCGAGCGGCGCGCGCTGTGCCAGTGCTTTGGCTATGTGTTAAATGAATTCTCGCCGTTCGCCCATATGGAACGGGAACGAGGAACGCGCTCCCGCTTTGATCACAGAACACAATGACACAACTGAACATTCTGACTGAACTGACACGCACATAATTGATCTGATCTGATCACGCTTACGTTTTGATCTGCAGTACGGATTATCTGCAGGATCTGCAGTTCTCCATATTTTTGAGTATGTACTGTGTTTTTTGAGTGTTTACATCTGTAAAATACTCTGCAAATTTTTGTTTGGTCGTTTATTGTTGCATTCTACAAGCGTTGTTTTGATATTCATTAATTCTCATTGCTCTTAAGGTAGGTTATCTACAGAATTAATGTAACTTAGAGTAATCAACGCATATCAACGTGTTTGTCTTAATTATAACCTCTTTTTATATGTTGCAAATGCAATGCAAGTTATTTTAATAGTAAATTCTTGTAGATGCCTAGAAAATGTATAGTGATAGGGTGCAAATCCAATTATGATAGTACTCTTAAAACCTCGAATCACGTGACCACATTTTCATTTCCAAAAGATGAAAACAGGAGGAAACTATGGATTTCTGCAATACCTCGTAAGAATTGGACCCCTTCTAAAAATGCTGTAGTATGCATCAAGCATTTTCATGATAAGCATGTAATCAAAACTCAACCTTATAAAAGAAAAGATGGGAACATGATGGAATTGTTGCTTCAACACCCAAGAGTTACCGAAGATGCTGTGCCTCAATTATTTGATAATTTGCCCTCATATTTATCAGAAAAGCTAGTCACCAAAAGGAGGTCACCAGATGACACAATGCAAGAATGTATGAAAAAGTCTACTAAAAAAATTAAAACATCAAGTAAGTAGAGGACAAGAGGAGGTATTGATTTGATTTAACAATTATAATTAATTGTATCGGACTTAAAATAATGTAGCTGTAGATGTTACAGTTGAACATATCAATCGGTAAAGACGTGTTTCATATCTAAGGCAGATTTGGTTGCAATTTTCTTGTTCACCTGATATATCCAATGAAAGATTGTTGAGCTTGACAAACGGAGTTATAGAGGTATAAACATATGAGCAGATCGGTGCAATGTAGACTCAGCTAGTGAATGTTGCCAATGCTAAAAGTGTTTGACCTACAGATTTGACGTCAGTGACGCTATTTGACTTCAAACACCTCTCCTCGTACAGTTGCGGAATTAAAATTTCGGGCAGTATTTTTCTGTCACTTCAACAAAATCTTTGTAATTCAAAAATTAAACTTCTGTGTCAGTCACGCTGACTTTTTTTGAATTTTGAGTTAATTGCACTGAGTGTAATTAAATAATCGCTTTGATATGGCCTACCCGTTATGCTACAAATTACAATTTTTTGAACGCAAATACGTAAGTCAAAAAGACAACATGACAAGAGTAAAAAGTAAGGTTATTAATGTAAAGGTTGTTTTAGAGTTTATGTTATAACATTGACAATACTGCCCGAAATTTTATTTCCGCATAGTCTGTCTCAATTCTAAATTTCCACCACCTGTTGAATTATGTTGGCAAAATAAAAATATTTCTAAATGGGGGATTGTTATAACCAAAGTTGGCAATATAATGATTTTATAAACATGATTCGAAAACCATGTATTTACTTGACACTAAAATGAAAAATGCTCTATTAAAATGTTTCGAAGAGATAAAAAACGGTGGCACCGTTCTTTTCCTTTACTCTAAAATCTTAAGTTGTAAAAACGACATACAGAATGATAACCTCACAAATACAATCTGACACATTTTTCACCAAACAGTGTTGCCGGTTGTATTTCTAAGGTAGAATGCAGTGTTGGTGGAAATTTCGAATTGAGACAGACTTTACAGTTAATTTCAAAATTATCGAGTACACCTCAAAAATCAAGAAGTCGATTTATTAGTTTTTTCCACATGTGAAGATGCCTTTTTGAAATTTGTACGTCATATTTTTATATAGGTTAGGTGAGTTTGACAACATAAATGTCGCTGATATTTTAGAGCACCATAATTTTATCCTCTCTACACGGTGCTCTTCGCGATGTTATAATATTGGGCTACCCTCCCGATCGATTACCCTTCTTCTCATTTGAAAAGAATGGCCACTTTCGCGTATTCGTTTAGATTAGGCATTTTGTTTGTCAAAATTGACATTGATCTTTGACAAAAAATGTATAATCTGTTTCAAAATCAAAAATCCAGCACCTGTTGAATTATGTTGGCAGAAAAAACGAAATCCCTAGAAAAAGTTTAATTTTTTTGGGTTGCCTCAACCTCCCGCCAAAATTTGACATTGAACTGTTGAGTTTATTTACCGAACACAAAATAATTATTATGTAGAAAAAGGTTTTAGCTACCATATCATACTTTTTGAGTGAAATAATAAAATGAGAATAATAGTCCAGAAAATATAAACATAAAAAAGGGTCCGACCTTGCAAAAGGTCATGTAGCTCTGATTTTTTAATATGTTGTTTGGATCTCAGCCAAGAGTGAAAAACCAAATTTGCAACTTCGAAAGACTTGTGCGCGTTGCGTGGTAGCCAAAGAACAGCAAAATTTTCGCACTATTTTCAGTTTTTGCTCAATATCTCCTAAGATGTGAGTCTCTCAGAAAAAGTTGAAGTTACCTTTTTTAAACTAGATTAAATTCACCAAATACAGCACTCGAGAGTAAGGCCGCTTTTGTTCACTTGAATTGCATCGTCCACTCCGCGCAGCGGAACAAAAGCTTTACCTTTCTCTCTCGTAGTGTAAATAACTATTGAAAACAATTTGAAAACTGTCACAATTTCATTGACATTTATTTTATAAAGGTGTTTTTTTTTTCGTTACTATGATATGTTAGCATTGTTGGCGTGTTTGAAAACTACTCCCCCACACTAAATTTCGTCATATTTAACACTGACGAAGAAACGGATTTCAAACTTATTCGAGAAAGAAATTGGCTCATACAGTTATGTCCCACATCAATAACTGGATCATTTAGTTTTAAAGGTGGTTTAGTTGTAACTTCCAAAAGCTCTTGCGCGTTAGCGAAATGCCAAAAGCAAAAAAAAAATTCTTCATGTTCCATGATTAGCCTAAATTGTGTACCTTCTTTGGTGTCCCTCCTTTTTGACACACCCGATTAGGTTACCCGGATACTCGTATATTACCAGAGATATTACTATAGTTTGTCAAGGGAGAGATTGGTTGACATAAAAATCACTAAATTCTACGTAGAGAAAGTACAGAGTGAGCAACAATAACTGTTTCAGTTGGCAATAACAAATTATACATGAAATTTTTAAAACTGAATTGTATCTACTTCGGTTTGTTTTGTTGACATTATTGACAGCTGGCAAACATTTCAAATTTAAACGTCTTGGTTTGTGTAATCTTTTATTAATAAAATGGTTTTCTCGTTGGAACATGACATAAAAGTCACCAAAATTTATTGCCAACTCAATCAGTAATTGTTGCTCACACGGTAGTACCTAGCGCACGTAAAATTTGAAAAATATCCTTCAAGCAGTAACATTTTTGCCCTGAAATTATGCTATAATTAATGTATTCCAGTGCATTTTGTAGGGTTGGGTTAATTTGATACAGTTTAAAATCTCCCAATCTCTTGCTGCGCGAAGTTTAATACTGATTAGTTTTTTGTGTTGAATTTTCAGATTATAAAATTAAAATGCAAGATTTGGAATATAGCAAGAGTCTCCCGAAATATGGCTACAGAAAGATTCACGCGAAACGTCACCGGTTGCCACTTCAATCATCAAGTTGCGAAAGAAACAATTTGGAAAAATACTACTGCAAGGGCTGCAATTTTGAAACCGATCTTGTGGTAATTTTAAAGCAACATTTCAGGGAATATCACAGAAAGGACACTGACTGCGTGCAAGATCAACCAAAAAATGACACTGTTGTAAGAAGCTACATTTGTCAGAAGTGCAGTTTTGAAACAAATTCCTTTTTAATTTGGATTAAACACTTGAGTGGTTCATGTTTTAACACAAAAGAAGAATGTGAGAACGTTAGTGAAGAAGAGTGGTACCGAAGCGAATGTTGTTCCTTTAAGACAAAGGAGGCAACAGTTTTGGAAAAACACCAGGCTGCAAAGCAATCTCGTCACCACTTCCATTGGTATAGTTGTGATAAATGCGAATTTAAAACGAAACGTAACGACTCCTTAAAACGACATAACAAAATTCATCTCCCAGCAGACGCGGTCCAGTGGTATAGCTGTGATAAATGCAACTACAAAACGATATATAAGGGCAACTTTAAAAAACATAACATAATTCATCTCCCAGTACATGGTGTTCAATGGCTTAGCTGTGACAAGTGCAAATATAAAACGAAACGAGACCACTGCCTAATACAACATAAGAAAAAGCATCTGTCAGCAGATACAGTTAAATAGTTGTGGTAAGTGCGAATTTAAAGCGAAAACAAACGAATACTTGAAACGACATAAGAAACGTCTGGTTTGTCTAAAACCAAAAGCACTGGTACCAAAAAAAATCGTTGAACAAAGACTCAAATGAGAACTGTTCATAGCATTTCCAAACAATATAGATAGGTGTCAGGTGGTCTTAGTGTGACGAATATAGTAAAAGAAAAAGTACAGAAATAATTTAAAGTCATAAGAAATGAAAAGAATGATTTTAGTGTTAGATTAGTGTAGAAAAACAGACTTCTGCCACAGAGGAGATACAATCAGAAGGCAAAATTTGCAATGTCACCTTTGATCTTTGTCAGCCAGCGGCAGCCGTTATTGTAGGATAGAAACATGGGAGTGAAACTGGTATAGATAGACGAAGTGCAGCGCAAAAAGTTTAGGTGCCACCCCCGGGGCGGAACGCAAGGGGGGAATTTTGAATAGACCTCGCAAGCAGATATCATTCTTGTCATCTTGTGAGTTTCTGAGTTTGCCAACTAGCACCTGCGACGTTCCCGTGCATTCTTGTGTGCTTCGTGTTGGGTTATGGTAAGGACGCTTAGCAAATTTTATTTTTATTTTAATACTAGATTTGTTCCTTCTCATTGCAATTGCATGCATCAGTCATGGAAGTTGTTGGCTGAAAGAAGTATTCTTGTATGCAACAACTGGTATTACGTTAACATTTCTGGAGACTTTGGCAACAAGCACATTTCCCAAAGATGTTCACCAAATCCAACTTTGGAAGGATGCTTGTAAAATAGATGAGGTTCAAAACATTGAACACTGGAAAATTTGTGAGGATCATTTTGAGGCAAATAGTTTTGTGATTGAGAGAAAAGATGGTGTAAACACAAGTTGTGTACCAAAACCTCATGAACATCATGCAAATGAAGATTTTGTACTTTTGGAAGAGCTTCCCTTTTCTGAAGAAAATGTCAAGAGTGTTTAATGCAAGATGAAAAATTTATAGATTTTTCATGTCATCACGCTACAACATCGACTGCGGTTTGCAAATGTTTTGATCAAAAACGTTCCTCACATTCCAAAAATCTTCCTCACATTCTCAAGATAGTGAAATAATGGACATTTCCAGTTTTAATCTCCAAGACCATATAATTATTGTGGAACAGGTGACAGTGATGTTTTGTAAAGTTTGTTAATAAATATATTTGTGTTTAATTTTATTTTCCTATTTCTTTTAAAACTAAAATTGTTGAGTTTAAAGTGTATTTTTTTTTTAACGAAATTTTCACTTTAATATGGACAATTAAAATAGCTATTTGTTTAATAAGGCAACAAAGTAGATGATTTATTGCCGCGGTTGGGAGACTTACCTCGAGGCTTTGAACAAGCCAAGGCATTAAATGATCTTTGTAACCGAATTGAACATATGATTTTTTCGCCGAATATGTAAATTTAGCTTTTTTAATTAATTTTTCCTAAAATACGCAAAATAATCTGAAAAAATACGGTTACGCTGAGGTGGCGTATACAGTTCGTTGCTATAGTACAGAATTAGGTTTGTTTATTAATCCTCCTTATTCTGTAACTTTTAACGACATCGTTGACTGAATGATTCGTAACGAACACGCGATTCTGTAAATTGAAACAATCGTTAGTAAACGAGAGTCTCGCCGAAAATTTGTCGTTAGCGAACGACAGCTAGAAAGGTGACTGTTAGTTATCGTTAACCCAAATCAGATATGGCCTTGGAAAGAGCGTCGGTTTGTAAGGCAAATTCTGGCAGAACTCCAAAGAAGACAAGTACTTACTCAATAAATTTATACACTGACCGGCAAAAAAAACCGGCCACCCGAACTGTTTTTATTTTTAATCGTTAATAAATGCTTACATACTCATTACTTTAATTAGAAATTAGTATTAATTTAAAAAACCATTCATTATTGATTCAGGATGCTCAACTTACCCAATAAAAAATAAGTTAAACACAAGAAAATAAATTTAATTTGAAAAAGTAACAAAAATAATAAAAACCAGATTTTTTTTTTTAACTTTGAAAAATCAAGATTCCCATTTTTATGGAACTTTTTTCCAAAACATTTGACATAAGCCTATTTGATTTTTAGTTTCAACAATTGTTAACAAACGAAGTGTGTAGTAAATGCTGAAAAATTTGCAGTGGGAACATTCAATGTTGAACGAGAATCTTGGCCCTTTAGATAAATACCAAAGGGTGTTGAGTATATTTAACATCTTAAAACATTGATAACAAAAAATAATATGGTTAACTCCCTATTAGCCCATCAAATTCTACGATCTTACCACACTTAAAAAAAAGTTCAGGGTGGCCGGTTTTTTTTGCCGGTCAGTATACTTTATACTCAAAAGTAGTGTTGTGAGGTCCGGTAATTGACTTAGTCAATGACCCATTTGACCGGTCAATAATTGTCAATGACTTGACGTATTTGACCAGTCATTTTTAAAATTTAAATTTCCCGCTTATAATGTTGAAGATTATAGGATATGATGACTGTTTGACTGATGAGATGAGGTTATGTTGGGTTGTCTGATGTCATTTACGTAGCTGCTGACAACGATGAAATCGATTATGACAATAAATAAGTAAATTATGACAATGAAACATCTAAAACTTTAATAAAGATCATTGTGGAAAACGATTACCTAAGCTTTTTATCTAATAGGAAGAAATGGTTTTTGTTTTTCAATCGTTTTTGGTCTTCTTAACATGACACGATATGTTTTTATTTTCATAAAATACTTACTTACTTTTTTTAATTCTAAACGAATGTTTAAGTATATTAAAAGAAACTAAAAAACTGAAAATACACACACACAGTTGTGTTGAAAGTTTTAAAGCGTTTTAAATTAACAAAAAGTTCAAATTCAAGCAAATATGTTAAAGAAAAATCAAAGTATAACTTCAAACAATTCAAACTTAACCTCACTTACACAATTTTAGAACAATAATTTATCGATCAATAAATCTTATAAAAAATGGAATTAAGAACCATTATTTGGTATTAAAATAATCCTTGACATTGAAAGAATCATTTTGTGATGTTTAACTAGTTCCTACTTTTTGACCAATAATTGACCGCTCAAGGACCGGTCAACTTTGACCAAAAATAAATGACCGGTCATTTATCCATCACTACTCAAAAGAAATACTTTAATATTTAATATATCACATGAGATGATACATTTACATATTTTAGGGAACAAAATAGACGAAGCAGCAGAGAATTGCGGGATATAAGTGATCCATTTAGTAGGTATTTAGTATTCCTGAGCAACAATTCAGGAAAATGTATCGATTCGAGAAGCTACCTTTATATACTTTTATAACATTTTGATAGATGACAGTACTTTTACGCGCTGTTGTCAGATGTACCGCTATCGTCAAAGATTTCCCAAGGTCGTAGCTAACGACACCCGATACAGAATACCAGACTCGTTTATGTCGTTAAAGTAGTCGTTACGAAAACTGTTAACGATCATCGTTGATCAACGAGTCGTCCATTATCGATAATTTACAGAATAGGGGGGAATATTCGGTAATTTCTGACATTTTTTTGTGGGGTTAGCGTCTCTGGTGTTAAGCGAATAAAAACCAGTATAAAGTCTGATATAGAGTTAAAAGGTGAATTTACTGCCTGAGAAGTTTCGGAAAGTTTATCAACAAGCCTACAGAAATTTCCTCGTTTTTTTGTGAAAAGCAGAAAATCAAGCTACAGCTGAATTCAAAAAAATCCGGAAATGTCAAAAAATTACACGTTTTTTCTAGTGTACCTATATAAAAGTTTACTAAGAGTAGGGCAAACAGCGTGATCCAATTTGATTGGTGGATCACTTTTACCACAGCCTATTTATTTATTTTATTAAAATATACGTCATTGTGACATTCATTGCCGTTCGTCAAATAACAACAATGACAGGCTGCAGTGTAGAAGGATGTAAAAACAGAAGCGAAGATGGTATAATTTTCAAATCTATCCCGAAAAACCCATATAAGCGTTCTATTTGGACAAAGCACATGAATAGAACGCCACCGAAGAATGGAAGAATATGTGCAGACCATTTTTCAGAAGATCAGTGGGAAATTTATGGGAAAGTACTGAAGAAGCATGCTGCACCTTCTATTTTCGGCTTTCCGAAGTTCTCATTAAATTCAAACATAACGTATGGTCCGAAAGTTTTGGGAAAAAATTCACTTTGTTGGATTGAGTGACAAAATGCATGTAATGAAGCAGGTCATGGAAGTAAAATGTCACCAGTCATGTCATCTAAATAAACAATGCAACAGTGTTTGGCTTTTGCTTTGCAAAATGTCTTATAAAATTAATCTTCGTCTAAGTATTTACAATCTGGTTGGGCGAATGCCGAAACGAGACATTGTCGATATTTATCGAGAGCAAAATATAAGCAAATCGACAATTTATCGCACAATCAAAGAATGCGAAGAAGGGATACCATGTGTTAACTTACCTAAAAGCGGTCGGCCGCGGGTTTTGAACCAGTTAAGACAGGGAAGACTGATTCAAGCAGCTAAACACAAAATTGGGATCTCACAGCGAAAACTTGCTAGGAGATTTAATGTTGGAAAGACTACGGTGTTTAGAACCCTATCAAGTGATAATATTGTCTTCCGGAAAAGGAGGAAAGCTCCAAAATATACAGAGGCTCAATTAGAGAGAATTCCGAGATGTTGCCGCACGTTGAGGCGAGTGCATTTCGTCAACAAATTGATCGTGATGGACGATGAAAAATATTTCACTTTATCCAACTCTGAGATGAAGGGCAATGATGGCTTTTACACGGACAATTACCAGAATGTCCCTGATGATGTGAGATTCAAGAACAAAAAAAAGTTTGAGGACAAAATTTTGGTATGGTGCGCAATTTCTGAGGCTGGCTTCATCTCGCAGCCTTACATTGGCGTTGTTCGGGGCGAAGCTTTAAATGCAGAGCGCTATATCCAGAGATGTCTCTCTAAACTGCGTCGGTTTTTGAACACGCATCATGCGGATGATGAAATAATGTTTTGGCCAGATCTTGCTACATGCCATTATTCAAGAATCACAAGGGACTGGTATGAAGCCAACAACATCAATTTTGTACCGAAAGTAGACAATCCCCCTAACCTACCTCAGGCTCGCCCAATTGAAGAGTTTTGGGCAATTTTGAGTCGGAAAATCTATAATAACGGATGGGAAGCACAAAACGAGGAACAATTGCGACGGCGTATATCCAGAAAAATTAGAGAAATCGACGCTGTGGTCGTCCAAAGGATGATGCAACGCGTCAGGGGAAAACTTAGGCAAATCGAAAATAACGGACCCTTGTCGATTATTTGAATGTTGTTTTATAATAAGAATAGTTAAGAGAAATTGTTTGAAAATTTGGTAAAAATATAGAACTATTTTTATAAGAGTTGTCAGCCACTGAATTTTTTCCCAAAACTTTCGGACCATACGTTAGAAGAAAAAATGTGTGCTGCGTTACCGGATAATTTAAACCAATTTAAAGAAAATTTTGATCACGTCCGTCTCCAAAAAAAAATTCAGAATTTAAAGAAGAGATTGTAACATAAAATCAAAGTTTGCATTAAAATTGATGGTTTATCGTTTAAAAATTTATACTGCGAAATTAAAAAGGGAAATCAGAATCCGCCAAAAAATTAAATGGTCCAGCAAGAGTCATGCCATGAGGGATATGGTTCAAAATTTAAAACAATAGATTCGTATTTAGGTAGTATTTAAATGAATGTTTAAGCAAAAATATTTATTATTGTTCAATAAAATATTGTTTGGTTTGGTTTTCCAGTATTTTTAATTTTTTTATTTATTCTGATCCGTTAAAAGAAACTCTTGTGACGCTACTGACCTAATGACATTAAACTGACATAAATTTGGATCAAAAATAGTTGTCAAATATACGCGTTTGCCCTACTCTTAGTAAACTTTTATATAGGTACACTAGTTTTTTCCACTTGTCATGGTTTGAAAATGGCTCTTAGAAATAGGTTAGAATTATTTGACGATATGCCAGTTGAATGAATAATTCAATGACATTTTTAAAAATTTGTAATAACCCAGATATCACCAGTCTTTCGCCAAAATCCAAACTGTAGTGACTCAGTTTAAAATTTAAAATTTTAATTCCCGGTACCGCCACGAGAGCGCGCCAAATGTGAAGGTACTAGCGGCTAGGGTAGGAACTAAGGAATGGGGTTGGCAATCCTGGGGAGAGCGGAAATATAGCGGGGGTGAAGCGGTCCCTCGCGCGCGTGGTTGAAGGGGGTAGTTTCACTTCTGTTTGGTTTTTCGAAACGAACACACTGTGCGAAGAGCGATCCATATTCCAAAATTTGTAAGTTAAATCTGAATCAATTACACTACCGTCCCGAGTAGATATTTTTTGTCACCGTGAGGAATTCGACGTTTTAATCCACTCCGGGTAATTTATCCCACGTTCGTTGCCCTTTTGTTTTTGGAACCAGGACCACGTGGCAAGGGTATGTTGTAGCTATCATTTTGTTGCATGCTGTTTTTTTCGAGAAGCGCCCATTGGTTCATTTTAAGCGTTATCCCTAAGTTCCTCCCGGGAGGTTCATTTTTCCGGCAATCTGTTACTTTAAAAAATTAGTAGCCTTCGTCCGAATCACGTGCGTTCATTTTGTTTTTCTTTCGCTAATTTTTTCTAACGGTACTCGATCCGTCATTTTTCGTGTAGCATTGCCAGCGATTATCGTAGGCGTTATTTATGTTGTTTAGGTAGGTACTGATATTTTGTTGCCAGGAAGCGGGATGCTAGGCACCGACGATTATTTAAAAAAAAAGAGATGTAACTGTCAATAAAAAAAACAGCAATTTTTGGTTTTGTACCAAAACAAGTTAATTTCTTTTAATAAATAAATATACATTCCTATCGTGCGTGTGTTCGACTGAATTGGGGAGCAATGGGAGTCGGCGGCAAACTCCCTCAAATACGGAAAGCGTGTGTTCCGGTGACAATTTTGGCGCCCAACGTGGGACAGTAAAATGAACGGCTTGTCCTCGATGTAGGGTCGGTACCGCTGGATGGCCTGTACCACGGCTAAACACTCCTGCTCATTTGAGTGGTACTTCATCTCCGTCGGGTTGAACCTGGCACTGCTGTACGAAATGATTCTCCGCCTGCCCCCATCTTCTTGATATAAGACGGCGGCCATGCCGGAGCTGAAGAGACGGAAAGGTCAATCGCTCAGCACTTCCACTGGCCGAAGCTGCAAGAAAGTGTTCGAAGGTACGTGCGTCGCTGCCTCCTCTGCGTAACTGTGGGTCCTCCCAACCAGCCGCGCCCCAGAAGCCGCGACAGCCGAAGAGATCACTTGAAGCGATAGCGTGCGACTTGATGGGGCCATACCCGCGAACCCTCAGCGGCAACAGGTTCATTCTAGTAGTTACGGTTTTATTCTCTAGGTGGGTGGAAGGGTTTGCCATACCCACGAGCACGACGTCTGAGATTGTGCGCCTCCTGGAAGAAGAGGTCTTCACCAGGCACGGTTACCCTGGAGACATTATCACAGACAACGGCTCCCAATTCACGTCCCGGCGTTGGACGAGGGCCTGTCGACACTGGCAAACACGAACGTGGACGACGGCCCCATATACGCCTCGGGAGAACCCTACGGAGCACCGCAACCAGGAGCTAAAGAAGGCTCTCCGCTTCCGCTTAGTTGGACGGGGACAGAACACGTGGGACAGCGAACTCTCCACGGCTCTGTTCAGTGTGCGTCGCAACGCCGCTACGGGCATGTCCCCTAGCCAGCTCCTTTATGGGCGAGATATCGCCTATCTTGGAGCATGGGATGCCCCCGGAGACAACGAAACACTGACTCCAGCCTCCGAGCGATTAATAGAAGCCCAGCGACACCAGGAGCTCCATATCCAACGACGCTTCCGAGGTGAAGACGCTGCCGTCGTGACCTTTCGACCAGGGGACTTGGTGATGCTCCGAGTCCCGGCAGTGACTCCCTTCCGGCCGTTCAACTGCAAGTGGACTCAATCGACAATGTATCACTTTGCGCTCTTAATACACAAATAGCTATTGTAATTAATTCATCTTTACAACATTAGGTGTCTAGCGTCCTTGCGGGTAGGGGAGTTTGTTGCCAGGAAGCGGGACGCTTATTTAACGATTATTTTAAAAAAAGAGATATGTAACTGTCAATAAAAAAACAGCAATTTTTGGTTTTGTACCAAAACAAGTTAATTTCTTTTAATAAATAAATATACATTCCTATCGTGCGTGTGTTCGACTGAATTCGGGAGCAATGGGACGAAGAAAAACCCGGCAAGTCCATTCTGTTACCGTAAGTCGGCGGCAAACTCCCTCAAATACGGAAAGCGTGTGTTCCGGTGACAATTTGTGGCATTTGAAGCGTTTTTATTTTATCGACGTTTAACTTTGCGCTTTGTTCTCTTTTACTTGATCATTGTTTAATGTTGCGCTTTGTTCTCTTTTACTTGATCATTGTTTAATGTTGCGTTGTGTTTTGTTCAATTTATTATTGTCTAATGTTACGCTTTGTTCTATTGCATTAAACTCGGGTCTTTCTTTGTGTTGTTGCTAAGCGCCGTTAGATTTCGGATGAGTTAAAGTTAAAATGTTGTAAGTACGATCCTATGGGGGCTAGGTGTCATTCAGGAGGTCGGGGGGTTGTTTAGTAAATTTCTGTGGAAGCTACGGTTATGTAGAGCCGTTACCGGGGGCGGACCTAAGTCTTTGCTTACGCGGCTTCGGGATGTTTTCGTGAAGCTTCCGTCGAGGTTATAGAGACTTCGGGGTTTGTCGGGAAACGGTTGGTTGGGGACGGCGGACCTAGGTCTTTGCGGATGCGGTCTAGGGATGCTAATCGTACGACCCCGAGACGCTCTGTCACTCTTGCTTGGTCGGTGAAATAGCCTGACGTTCATTAATACCCCGAATATCTACAAACGTCGCTTGATTTCAAGATGATTCAGATTATTCTTCTGAGTCCCCTCGCGGCCGAGAGTTTGTTACCTCCAGCTCTAAGCTCCTGTTGGCGTACCTTGACCGAATTAAACATCGTTTTGTCATTAATCGAGTTGAAAATATGAGTAATGCCTGGGATACGGTTTTTGAAGAGGGTTTTTCATCCGTCCCTGTCTGTAATAACTGCCTTATAATTTGTTTACTTGTTTTGCAAGCTTTAACCTGTCATTTTGTCTGTCATGTACCCGTTTTCTGTTGTTTTAAATGTTGCTGCATTCATCTTGTCATGTAATGGTAATGTACTCAACTAGTTATATAGTTTCTTGTACTCCGTTAAACTTAATTTTTATCCTTTTGCATTCGTTTCAATTTTTTTTTTCATCGAAGTTATTACAGGCATTTTTAATAAAAGGTATTTTGCGTCGCTCACATGTGTGTTTTATTTGCGGTACTCTTCCAACTGGAACCCTCCTCGTTTGCATTCCGAACCTTTTCCGCCAAAAGAAAAACACAACGTAGGGCTCTTCCGCTTCGATGACGATCACGACCACATTTGTTACCGTTTTGAGCAGGTTCGAATATTTGGCGGAAAGAAGTAATGTATTCAGATCATTACAAAACATTTAAAATTTCAAACTAAACCCGCGAAATTGAACAAAGTGGCCATGGCGTGATCGTCATCGAAGCGGTAAAACCCCTACACATTCAAATGTAGAAAAAAAAGCTTTACAAGAATAGGCTAAGAAATGTATAGTGTACTATTTAAAAAAAAAGTTGATTGTCTTAACTTTGACATATGTCATCGTAGAGAAGATTTGACAACATCATCTATTGTGGTTTCATAAGCGATTTACAAATATATATGGTTTGCTATACTTTTTTCTTAAAACAAAAAAGATGTAGGGGCGCGAATACCAATCTGAATCATCCGGTATAAAATTGAGTATAAATGGGATGACGAAAACCCCATGTCAGCAAAGTCGGGACCAAACGTCAATCACGGCATCGGAATCACTGCAACCCAATACGAGAGACGAGGACAAACGCGGAAAAACGGGAAGGGATTCCAGACGTAGAAATATTAATTGGTCAAAACTTTACCGAGCTCGCTGATAGGTATAGAATATTACAAGTGCGGCGATAAATTACAATTGGTACCAGGTAGAAGTCGGTACGACAGATCCAGTTGCTGTTAATAAACTTTTGACAATTCTTAATAAGCACCCGCAGTGTCTTGCAAACACTGTCAAAGACATCGGTCAGACATCAACCACGGGTGCCACCATTGAATTAACTTCTAATATACCAATTTCGTGCCGGCCTCGACGGTACCCGGAAACTGAACGAAGAGAAATACGGGAAATCATCACTCAGTTACTCAAACATAAAATTATCCGAGAGTCAAAATCACCGTATGCATTCCAAGTTTTATTAGTTAAAAAGAAAACGGGAGAAAAGCATTGATTACCGCCCTTTGAATAAAATAACAGTCAGTGACAAGTACCCCGTCCCTTTGATACAGGAACAAATTGACCGCCTGCCGGGTTCGTATAGTTTACGTCCCTTGATCTCTTATCTGGTTATTATTTGCCGCCACCCGGAAAATTTGAACTAAACGACCAACGTTTTTACGTTTCACTTATCAAAATTAGGCTCCGCCTTCGCGCAGCTTTTGTCAAGGTCATCGATCATGACAGTTGGCACAAGCTCTACCGACTAAATTTTAATTTTAATTTTAAACAAAATGTTACATAACATTGCGCAACAAGACTCAAGATAACAATGACAGACATCTAATTCCCTAAATGAATATTACACACCTCGGACTCTCAGCTCATCAAGATAGCACGCGGCCTCCGATCGCGAAGTTAACCTAGTTCTCGCCCCCCAGTCTCCTAATTTCTACCCTAGTGACGTCAGTCGTCCAAGTCTCTGCGACACCTAACTCGTTATGGGTACAGTGCCCCAGCTTGTGTCCTCCGAATCGCCACTGCGAAAACTACATATGATGAAACAGAGGCCTTCCATCAAGGCGTTCGAGAAACTCTGCGGCCAAGATCACACGTCATGAAGAGGCCCTGCGGGCGCGACAAAAGCCCCCCCACGTCCGGCTCTTGGCAGGCTCTCGTTTTTCATTGCAACGTGGTAACTCTGCCCCACGCATTGACAACCTCACTTCGGCCAAACTAAATGGACTTCCGTTTTCCCTATTTAAATGGCTGACGCAATGTGATCGGTTAACTGTTCCTCCCTTCCTAACCCTAACTTTGAAAATCTACTCGCCCAACGGATTTCGACGGTTCGTCCCGACCGAACTCTAACTTTAAAAATGGATTCGCCCAACGTATTTTTCCTGTTCACTCCTACATAACTCTGACTTTCAACCCGGACGCGATCAACGAATTCCCACGGTTTCGTAATTTTGAAAATGGACGCGCCCAACGGCTTCCGACAGCCTAAAAACTTTACTGCGACGTTCCCTCAAGAATTTACCCACACTCTCAATTCCTACTCCGAAGCTTGCCGGAATAACAAAGGAAAAATCTTACCTGCTAGTCACGTATTGTTAAGAAGGTTATACTACCTGAAGTCCAACGCACACACTCTTGACGACTCACGAGATTTCCACCTATGAGCGATCACCACGTGTGTCATCCGGGACCGGGAATGTTTAAGTCGGTACCGTGTTTTTACTCTGATTGAGCAATACAACAGGAATTACACTACTAAAATTTTGTCACATCCAATACTTAATTTTCAACTAATACATTCATTCACGCAACACATCCGAACCATTGAAAAGCTGAAAATCGAGTGTCGCATCTACGGTCTACCCTTATCAACCAAAAAAAAAACAACATAAAAAAATCACATCCTCCAACTCCCCCGCTGCCGGATCTTCTCGATGATTTCGCGTTTTCCTTCACTCCTAGTTCTCTCCCGTTGTTGCGATGGCGGCAATTTAAATTCAAATTGGGGTCTTACAAATTATTTGATAGGTACTGTCAAGTAGACAATTATTTGACAAATATTTAAAACCAAATTTACATTAGGAAAAATTTTATTTCCGGTTTTTTCTGAATTCAGCTGTATATTAGTAGGTATATTCAGAAGTTTTGCTGGTTGGTTTTACGGAATTATCAAAGAAAATGAAACCTTCTACTTCTACAAATGTCCATTGGGCCGTATCACAACACCGTTTATAAGTTGTCGTTAACTAGAGTCGTGATTAAAGTAAACATAAAACGATGTAGATTTATGCAATTTTAACCTGCCAGAAAGAGATGAATTCGTCACCAAGGTAATTAGAGTGATGACTAAATTTAATAAGGGTGTCGTGATACGGCCCAACAATAATAAAGATTACATACATTTTAATTAACATTGTATCGGGTGTTTTTTTTTTAAATTTGGCGTCGAAGTTGGCGTTAAAGGGTCCATTGTGAATGCACCACCGGATTATAATTCTGATTACTTGTTTAAATCTAACCTGACTTTTTGCGTTGTTTGTGTTTTTAAACTGCACTTTGAAAAATCAGTGTGAGGTTCATTCACAATCAACTCTTCAACGCCAATTTTAAAAAGACACTCTTTGTATACTCGTACATATTGACAACTAAAACACTAAAACCATTCTTTTCACTTCTTATGACTATAAATTGTTTTTGTAAATTTTACTTTGTTTTAAAATTACAATCGTCACACTGAAACCACCTGACACCGATCTACATTGTTTGGAAATGCTATGAACCGCTCTCATTTGAGTCTTTGTTCAACGTTGTTTTTAGGCAGTACTTTTGGTTTTAGACAAACTGGACTTTTCTTATCTCGTGTTAAGTGATGGTTTTGTTTCGCTTTAAATTCGCACCTAGGACAGCTGTACATCTGGACAGAATATGCTTACAGATGCTTTATCTTATGTCGTTTTAATTGGTCCTTTCTTTTCGTTTTATATTCGCACTTATCACAGCTAAACCATTGAACAGCATCTGCTGAGAGATGAATTTGCTTATGTTGTTTTAAGGAGACGTTCCATTTCGTTCTATATTCGCACTTATCACAATTATACCACTGGATGGCATCTGCTGAGAGATGAATTGTGTTATGTCGTTTAATGTTTCCCTTATACTTCGTCTTGTATTTGCATTTATCACAGTTATACCATTGCATCGCGTCTACTGAGAGATGAATTTTCTTATGTCGCGCTAGATAACGGTTACGTATCGTCTTAAATTCGCATTTATCACAATTATACCACTGGATGGCATCTGCTGAGAAATGAATTTGCTTATGTTGTTTAATGTCTTTCTTATATTTCGTCTTGTATTTGCATTTGTCACAGCTATACCAATGGACCGCGTCTGCGGAGAGATGAATTTTCTTATGCTGTTGTAAATAGCGGTTTCGTTTCGTTTTAAATTCGCATTTATCACAATTATACCACTGGATGGCATCTGCTGACAGATGAATTGTCTTATGTTCTTTTATATTTCTGTTAGATCTCGTTTTGAATTCGCATTTATCACAGCTATACCACTGGACAGCATCTGCTGAGAGATGAATTGTCTTATGCTGTTTTAGAGAATCTTTCCATATCGTTTTAAATTCGCATTCATCACAACTATACCATTGGACGTGGTGAAGTAACTGCTTTGCGGCTCGGTGTTTTTCCAAAACCGTTGCCTCTGCTGAGAGATGAATTTTGTTATGTCGTTTTAAGGAGTCCTTCCGTTTCGTTTTAAATTCGCATTTATCACAACTATACCACTGGTGAAGTGACTGCTTTGCGGCTTGGTGTTTTTCTAAAATTGTTGCCCTCTTTGTCTTAAAGGAAGAACATTCGTTTTGGTACCACTCTAGTTCAATAAGGTTTTCACATACTTCTTTTGGGTTAAAACATGAACCATCCAAGTGTTTAATCCACATTAAAACGGAATATGCTTCAAACGAGCACTTCTGACAAATGTAGCTTTTTACAACAGTGTCATTTTTTGGTGGATCTTGCACGCAATCAGTGTCCTTTCTGTGATATTCCTTGAAATGTTGCTTTAAAATTATCACAAGATCGGTTTCAAAATTGCAGCCCCTGCAGTAGTACTTTTCCAAATCGTTTCTTTCACAACTGGATGATTCAAATGGAAACCGGCAATTTTTCATTTTGATTTTATAATCTGAAAATTTAATTTCGTGTCAATATCAATATCAATCTCTTCATTTGAGGATCTTTTGCTATTCTCTTATAGAGCTTTCAATGTAGCCGAGAAATCTGATAAATCATTGAATAAGCTTATAAAAGAAAATCTTTCTAATTTTGAAGTACCTCAAATACGAACATCTTCTAAGAGACGAACACATTTATCACTAGCTAAGAAAGTGGAAGCAAAAGTAGCCGATTTTGATATCAAAGGAGCTGTTAAATTATTGTCCTCGGACGACTCATTAGCTTCATTCAATGAAGATGTTGCTGAAGAATTAAAAAAAAAGCATCCTTCACCATCTCGCGAACTTTTTTTTCCAGACGCTTTCAAAACGGGAGACTTTTCTTTAATAGTTAATGAGCAAAACGTTCGAGAAGCTATCAATTCCTTTCCTGCCGGTTCTTCACCAGGTTTAGATGGCATGAGACCACAATATTTAAAAGATATTATATCTTTATCAGCGGGCGAAGCAGGTCAGCGGGCACTAAGAGCTTTAACAAAACTGTGCAATTTTTTATTGTCTGGCCAACTTCCTTCAGAAATTTGTCATTTATTATATGGTGCGTCTTTATGCGCCCTTCATAAGAAAGATGGAGGAATTAGACCGATCGCTATAGGAAACTGTTTACGAAGATTGACTTCAAAGCTTGCTTGTTTTCAAAGTCGTAATATTGTAAATTCGTATTTATCTCCACACCAACTTGGAGTGGCAACTAAGCTAGGATGCGAAGCAGCAATTCATACTACACGTACCTTTGTGAATAACGACCAAAACCGTAGCAAAGTTGTTCTTAAATTAGATTTCAAAAACGCATTTAACTCAGTCGAACGAGATTGTATTCTAAAAGAAGTCCAATGTCATACCCCACTTCTTTACCCTTATCTTTATCAATGCTATAGGAATCCTTCAACTTTATTTTTTGGTGATCATTTAATTTCTTCTTCTGTTGGAGCTCAACAAGGAGATCCTTGTGGTCCTATGATTTTTAGTCTTGCCATTCAACCAATTATTTTATCTTTGAATTCTGAACTGAATATTTGGTATTTAGATGATGGAACCCTAGCTGATTACCCAGAAGTAGTTTTGTCCGACTTTAAGAAAGTTATCAATTTATCCAGAAAAATTGGCCTTGAATTAAACTTTAACAAATGCGAGATCTTTAGCTGTTCTGGAGACACAGATTTAAAAGTCATAAAGGAATTTCAAAATTTAGCACCAGGTATTAAAATTTGTGACCGAGGAAGTTTATCTCTTTTAGGCTCTCCAATCTTTGACCAAGGCTTCAAAAACACTGTCGAAAAAACTATTATTACAGTTGAAAATCTTTTAAATAAAGCTGAATTTCTTAGCAGACACGTGGCTTATACCTTAATCAAGAACTGTCTTTTCATACCAAAATTTAATTTTTTATTAAGAACAACTCCTTTTTGGAAATTTTCTAATTACGTTAATTCCATTGATTCTTCTTTAAAGTCTTCTTTAGAAAAAATACTTAATTTACGTTTAACTGATTTACAATGGTGTCAGTCCACTTTACCGATTAGATTTGGTGGACTGGGAATTCGCCGCATTTCCGATATTTGCCTCCCTGCTTTCCTATCTTCAGTTCATGGTGTTAAAAAGCTTGTTTCTCAATTACTAAATTCAAAGGATAATGAGCTTATTATTCACCATTATGATGAAGCTTTAGCAGTCTGGGATGTAGAAAATGAGAACGAAAGACCAACAATTCCACAATTTCAGAAGAATTGGGATAATATCAATATCAAAAGAATAATTGACAATGACTTAATCTTTAATTCATCTAGGGACTTGGCTCGTTTTAAGGCTTTGCAATGCAGAGAATCAGGATCTTGGTTACATGCAATACCTTCTCCTAATATTGGTACTCTTTTAGATAACACTTCCTTCCAAGTTTGTATTGGTTTAAGATTGGGTTGTAATCTTTGTACACCTCATATTTGCAAATGCAATGCGAAAGTTGATGAAATTGGTATTCACGGTCTAAGTTGTTCCAAAAGCAGTGGTAGATTTTCAAGACACACTGAAATTAATTCTATTATCAACCGGTCTTTGACTTCTATTCATGTTAATTCAACTTTAGAACCAAACGGACTATCTCGTGATGACGGAAAACGCCCTGATGGGATGACTTTAGTACCGTGGAATAAAGGTCAACCTTTGGTTTGGGACGTTACTGTCGTAGATACACTTGCAGACAGTTACGTATTGAAAACATCTGAAGTCTCAGGTTTTGCCGCTGAAATGGCTTGCAAACGCAAACATAACAAATATCGTTCAATTATTTCGTCAAACTACATATTTAAAGGTTTAGCCTTTGAAACCTTAGGCCCTTGGTGCAAAGAAACAATAGATTTCATTAATGTCATCGGAGACCGACTTATCGCGGAATCAGGGGATTCAAAATCTAAGAAATTCCTTTTTGAGAGGATTTCCCTTGCCATTCAACGTGGAAACGCTGCAAGCATTCGGGGCACTTTTCCAGATTCCGCATTATTATCGGAAATTTTCGCATTGTAAATTAAAAATGTTATTTTATGTTAAATTTTAATAAATATCTTCCTAATATAAAAAACTAATCAAAATAATTGCAAAATATACAAGTCTTGACTTATTTACAGTGGGTTGCAAAAAAACGAAAATTTTCCTAATGTAAATTTGATTTTGTCCATTTGTCAATTAATTGCCCACTTGACAAGACCTATCAAATAATTAAAAAAAATGCTATTGAATTTTGACGTTATTTCTAACCTATTTCTCGTAAGAAAGTTTTACACTAGGAATAAATTGTAAAAATGCGTCAATTTTATTCTGACAGTTTCCGTTTTTTTTGCAACTAACTGTACTCGTACTTGTAAATTTTGATTTGCTCATTTTACTGAACAGTGACCGACAATAAAAACTAGCCATTACTTTTCTGTCACATCAAAATCCAAATGTGTAATTAATGCTTTAATGACACTGACATTTAAATGATGGCTAACTTTTTTGCCGGTCACTGTACCTACTAATGTGTGATTCAAATTAGTTGTGGATAAGTATGGCAACTATGTACGGAAATTTATGTGGTAACTGTGGGTGGGGTAGAGTTGACATTTGTATGACATTTCATATGCCTGCATTTGATTTTTTCAAGACCTTCTGCCCACCAATGGGTGGAGTTTAATAACGGCGCCAATTTAGAAATTCGAATTTCGTTGCTACTATTTTCTTGTCGTTTGACATTTTACTGTGTTTTGCTGTTTTTTGGACTTCATCCGAACGCTTCACGGCTTATTTTAATCTGCAATTTTCATTCCAAAATTTCATTTGATTTGTGATAATTTTTATAATAGATCTACAATAAGTACCTATTCATTTTAAGGTTATGTTACACAACAATCATGGAGAGGTAAGTGAATTTAACTTATATATTTTTTTTTCAGTGGAAAAATACTAGGTAGTATTACAACCCAAAAGCCCGGCCACAAACAAAACTCCGGTTGTCCGGATCGGGGAGCGGGACAGGAGAGAGAAACACAGATGTTCGGGACAAAACAATATTTATTTTTCCAGCTACAGGGCGGCTTGCCAGATTTCGGCATCTCGCAGGGTGCAGCACAGTGGTGCGTCGGTCGCTCCTCACTTGGTACTATGGATCTTCGTTTTGATGGTTCAATGGGGCCGAGAAGAGGTCTGAGGACCGTACAAGCTTTGAGGGATGTTGTGGCAGCTTGGCGGAGCTCAGCTGGAGTCGGGGCTCGCCTCCATCGGTGGTCGGTGCGGTTGCCCGGTGGTGCGGGGCTGGTGATGAATAATCGACTGCGTCTGGGTAAAAATCCTTAGTCGGTCCGGAGAAGATCGGGAGGATCCTGCGAATCCTAGAGGTTGCTGGAGAATGAAGGAGGATGATTGAGAATGACGAAAATCTTGAGAAGATCTGGAGAATCCTGCTAGTCGCCCTCCGTGATAGATTTTCTCTGGTTGCGAGAGCCGCGATTTTGGTGTTTCGAGGTCGTACTTAGGTACTTGCGTCGCAAATTACCGTTATTTGATCCGTCAGCTGGACGTTATCGGACCCGGTCCCACAGCGGATCGCGGTACCTGTTTTCGCCGGTCGATGGCTCTTCGCCTCCGGGACGCTATTTCACACGAGCGCCCCGACACTGGTTCAACACGGCGAAACGGTAGCACGAGGTGTTTCAGACGACTCTTGGCGATGGCGAGGAAAAGAATGGAATTCGGGCCGTTAAGATTTGCGTCGGCGCTCTCCGCGAGGGTGAAACGGTTTTGGTGGGGCGCAAGCGAGTGATTTTGCCGACCGATAACTGCGTCACAGTAGTAGTTTATTTAACGAGTTCTTGTGTAAATTGGGCTTTTTTTGGCACTCGTGGGCCTTTAAAATTGACCCACTCATGCCAAAAAAAGCCCAATTTACGCACGAACGATTTAAATATAACGTTTTTTGTTCGACGAGCCCCTTAAAAGCTTCAAATCGCTTAAAACCTTTAAAATTAGCTTAACGTTTCGTTGTGACAAGTTGTGACATTTATCAAAATCCGTGCACACAGGACAAAATTCTCAAATTCTGACAGTGTCGAACAAAAACTATTTTTTGCACCACTCAACGATTTTAATAGATAAAAGCCAAAAATTTGTAAATTATCACTAACTGTTAAGCTAAATTTAAGTTTCATGTTGACAGTTAAAAATTATTTTGAAACTTTCGACTTTTTTCACATATATCTCAAGTGCAAAATTTTTTATCGGAAAATTTTTTGCTAATGAACGAAAACATCCATAAATGAGGTCAGAAGACCAATTATTAGCAAATAAGAGCACGAGACGAAGTCGAGGGCTTTTATTTGATAATAATTGGTCTTCTGACCGAATAATTTATGGATGTTTGAGTTTATTAGCAAAAAATTTGCCGATATTAAAATTTTGCACGAGGGGTATACGGCTGATTATTTCCTGAATAGAATGAAACCAAACGCATTATTTCCAATCCTTTTTATTCAAAATAATTTATAAAAAAAAATCAGGTACCGACATTTTTTATCAGAAGTCAGTTTTTCTACACTAACCTAACCTAACACTAAAATAATTCTTTTCAATTCTTATAACTTTAAATTGTTTCTGTACTTTGTTTTAAAATTAACTACACTTGTCACACTGAAGCCACCTGACACCGATCTACATTGTTTGGAAATGCTATGAAGAGTTCTTATTTGAGTCTTCGTTCAACATTCTTTTTAGGTAGTAGGTACTTTTGGTTTTAGACAAACCACACTTGTTTTATGTTGTTTCAAGTAACTGTTTGTTTTCGCTTTAAATTGGCACTTAGTACAATTAAGTATCTGCCGACAGATGAATTTTCTTATGTTGTTTTAAGTGGTCGCTTCTTTTCGTTTTATGTTCGCACTTATCACAGCTAAACCATTGAACAGCATCTGCTGAGAGATGAATTCTCTTATGTCGTATAATGTTTGGGCTATATTTCGTTTTGTATTCGCATTTATCACAATTATACCACTGTACCGCGTCTGCTGAGAGATGAATTTTCTTATGTCGCGCTAGGTAACGGTTACTTATCGTCTTAAATTCGCACTTATTACAATTATACCACTGGATGGCATCTGCTGAGTGATGAATTTTGTTATGTTTTTTCATATTGTCCTTAAATTTCGTTTTGTATTTGCATTTATCACACTTATAACATTGGACCGCGTCTGCTGAGAGATGACTTTTCATATGTCGCGTTAGGTAGCGGTTTAGTTTCGTCTTATATTCGCATTTATCACAATTATACCACTGGATGGCATCTGCTGAGAGGTGAATTGTCTTATGTTGTTTAATGTTTCTGTTATATATTGTTTTATATTCGCATTTATCACAGCTATACCATTGGACCGCGTCTGCTGAGAGATGAATTTTCTTATGGTATTGTAGAAAGCGGTTTCGTTTCGTCTTAAATTCGCATTTATCACAATTATACCACTGGATGGAATTTGCTGACAGATGAATAATGTTATGTTTATTAATGTTCTCCTTATATTTCGTTTTGTATTTGCATTTATCACAGCTGTACCATCGGACCGCGTCTGCTGAGAGATGCAATTTCTTATGTCGCGTTAGGTAGCAGTTTCGTTTCGTCTTGAATTCACATTTATCACAATTATACCACTGGATGGCATCAGCTGGGAGATGAATTATCTTATGTTGTTTTAGTTCGTAATTCCGTTTGGTTTTAAATTCGCATTTATCACAATACCACTGGAAGAGGTGAAGTGATTGCTTTGCGGTCTGGTGTTTTTCCAAAACAGTTACCTCCTTTATCTTACAGGAACCACATTCGCCTCGGTACCACTCTTCTTCACTAAAGTTCTCACATTCTTCTTTTATGTTAAAGCATGAACCATCCAAGTGTTTAATCCACATTAAAACGGAATATGTTTCAAAAATGCACTTGTGACAAATATAGCTTTTTACAACAGTGTCATTTTTTGGTTGATCTTGCACGCAATCGTTGTCCTTTCTGTGATATTCTCTGAAATGTTGCTTTAAAATTACCAGAAGATTGGTTTCAAAATTGCAGCCCTTGCAGTAGTACTTTTCCAAATCGTTTCTTCCGCAACTTGATGATTCAAGTGGCAACCGGTGATACTTCGCGTGATTCACCATGTTGAAAAGTGATTTGGTCACGGAAGTACAGCTAGTGCATTGTGAATCTTTCCGTAGCCACATTTGAGGATTTTATAATCTGAAAATTTAATTTCATATCAGTACGAAAAACTAATTAAAACAAGTCTTGACTTATCTACTTATACATTTTGATTTGCTTAATGTACTGTACGCTGGCGATCATTTAATTTTTTGAGTATTTTTTTTATGTGACAGAAAAATAACGTCCAAAATTTGATGAACGTACTCGTACTATTCCGGACACAGAACAAGGCGGTCTAAAGTAAATGAAGATGGCCTTGCACAGAATCTTGGCCACAACTGACATTTAACTCACAAATATGTGTGAACGTGAACTGGCCTTTATTGAATATAACCCAACTTTTGACTCGATAATGCCATTTCCCTGCTTTTTTGATGTCACAAGAAAAACTTCCAAGTAATTTTTAATAACTGTCATTTATTAATGATATTAATGATTGGTTTACATCATTTTTTTAGAAATGTCTAAAAAATGCTGGCCAAGATTCCGTGTCCGGAATAGTACTATGCCGGCCAAAAAATTTTGGCCGTCATTATCTGTCAATTCAAAAAAAAATATTGTAATCCGTACTTTATTGTCATCATGATTACCGTCTTGATTATGAACGTTATTTTTTGGGTGGTAAATTTCAAAACTCAAAATTAGTTTGTCATTTCTACTACACAGAACGTTTGCCTCAGGTTATCTATGTACGATTGCTCTAATTTTGTTCATTCATGTCGATTTTTTGGAATATCTGAGCTTCAAACTTTCAAATTTTCTTGACATTCAAGTAAAGTGTAAATAAACCTTTAGGAATCGTAACCCCACTTTCGATTCTTGTCAGTTTGACCTCTGGTTTGACAATCAATTTAAACTGTTTGAAGCTCAGATATTTCAAAAATCCGACATGAATGAGCAAAATTAGAGCAATCGTACATAGATAACCTGAGGTAAACGTTCTGTGTATAGAAATGACAAAATAATTTTGAGTTTTGAAATTTACCACCCAAAAAATAACGTTCATAATCAAGACGGTAATCATGATGACAATAAAGTACGGATTACAATTTTTTTTTTGAATTGACAGACAATGACGGCCAAAATTTTCTGTCATTTCAAAAATAAAAATTGTAGTCCATACTTTATTGTAATGATGATAACCTGATTGTAGTCGAAGTAGGCGTGATAACTTAATGTAAAATTTATGATTGCCGCTCCACATAAAAAAACATCAAAATGATGCCACAGAACAGTTTACATCTACATTTACATAGTAGGTGTTTTTTTTTTTAATTTTTACGCAGTGTACATGGACTTTTTGTGTCAATATGACGTTTATTAACAGTGGCGTATCAGCGTGTAAGTAATTAAAACTACTTTGTAAATTAAACAATTGTTTTATTATACACAATAAATAAAAATCCAAAATTTAACAAATTGAAAACTTACAACTTAACAAATCGGTACTATGGCGAACAATAAATTTAGGCCGGCAAATTTCTGACATTTCAAAAAGTCAATGCGAGCGATCATTTATTGTCATTATGACTGATGTGTCAGTTTGTCAAATTGAAGCTTTTCAAGCTGTTTGGCGTTTCCTTCGCCCTTTTCGTAACTTACAAATCATGACGCACTAGCATAACTGATTTGTAGTAGCACTTCTCTCTGGTGCACGCTTCTTTTCCCAATTTTAATTTTGATTATCGCTGTCACGATAACAAGAATGACAAAAATCCATAGTACTATCGCGGCCAAAATACTTAGGTCGTCACTTTTTGACACTTCAAATGTAAATAAAGTATTAATGTCAACATACATGACAATTTCAAATTATTCTTGTCAAAAATATGGCATCTTCAGTTTTTGATAAATATAGAATCGTCTTACTTGCTTCTGAAGGTTGTCTAAACCGCGATCATGTTGATGTTTTGCTTTTGAACCCTGCCTTCGCAGCTGGGATTTACCCCACCCGTATGACACTGATGGATTAAAATAATAAAAATAAGGTACTATCGGAGACACGGAAAACTGGGCAGATGTGTGATTCAGTTGTTAAAATTTCTAAACCATAGCTTAGCTACTCATAACCAAGTTGACAGTTTTTTTGAAAATATCAATCATAATGACGGTAAAGGTGCATTTACATTGACACTTTTTGAAATGACAATAACAAACTGCCCAGGATTCCATGTCCCTCATTGTACAAGGATAACTTTTTGCAAATTAATATTTAGTGTAGGCCCCTTGTTTATTAAAAACGTTTTGCCACCTTCGGTTCTTTGATAATACTACGCCAATGATTTTTTACAAAATTACAATAGAAAAATAATGATGTAATCTGTTCCGTTGCCGTTCACATATAGTCCAGTCAATAGAGACATAAAAATGGCTCCACCTTGCAAAAGGTACAGAAAAGTTTATACTTGGCAGGTATCTTCTATTAGGCATATTATTAATATTGCCGAGTTTGCGACCATGGGGGGTTGTCGCTCGTCCCGCCATACTGGAGAATAGGGGTGGAAAATCACATTTCTGCGATTATTTCATTATCCGTGCGAGATACGTCTATCTAAGTTATTATAAAAAATGTAGAGCGTACAATTCTCTACATTTTTTGTTCTTTATGTTTTTTTGTCAGATCAATAGTTTCGTAGTTACAGCGTGTAGAATTCGAGAATTTCTATTATTATTATTTTTGTACTTTTTATTCTTTTCCACACCATCACAGAGGTAGAGCAATAGGGTGCATTTTTTTATTACGTAGTGTCCCGGGTGGGCATAGTCTACGATGCAGTAGAAATTTACTGTTTTACTCTTTTTGATCTCTTTGTAACGTAGACGGATCCAAATGATCTGGATCGATCGGTTTAGATGAGCTGAATTCATCCGAGTTTATGAATTCGAGAATTCCTCTTGAGAATTTTCCTCTTGTTCCTCAGGGTCATCATCATCATCATCAGGATCATTTGGCGTTTACCTGTTTCATTAGTATACACGTTGGAGTCCGATATTCCCGTAGACGGACAAACAATAAATGCTCGATTTCTACAGGCTGTAACTACGAAACTACTGATCTGACAAAAAAAAACGTAAAGAACAAAAATTGTAGAGAATTGTATGTTCTACATTTTTTGTAAGTAGTTAGATATACGTATCTCGCACGGATAATGAAATAATCACAGACGTTCCAGAATCTGAAGATCAAGACGAACAAATACCTGAAATCAATGAATTTCTATTTTGGCAAACGCCAGATGATCTTGATGATGATGATGATGACCCTGAGGAACAAGAGGAAAATTCTCAAGAGGAATTCCCGAATTCATAAACTGATGAATTCAGCTCATCTATACCGTTCGATCCAGATCATTAGGGTCCGTCTACGCTACAAAGAGATCAAAAAGAGTAAAACAGTAAACTTCTACTGCATCGTGGACTATGCCCACTGGGGACACCACATCAAAAAAAAACGCACCTTATTGCTCTACCTCTGTGGTGGTGTGGAAAAGAATAAAAAATACAAAAATAAATGAAATTCTCGATTTCTACACGCTGTAACTACGAAACTATTGATCTGACAAAAAAACATAAACAACAAAAAATGTAGAGAATTGTATGCTCTACATTTTCTATAATAACTTAGATAGAGGTATCTCGCACGGATAATGAAATAATCGCAAAAATGTGATTTTGCACCCCTATTCTCCAGTATGGCGGGGCGAGCGGCAACCCCCCAAGGTCGCAAACTCAACAACATTAATAATATGCCTGATAGAAGATACCTGCCAAGTATAAACTGTTGGTTGTGGTGGATCCGGAACTAACGTGTGTGGCTCCAGGAAATAACTGCACAACGTGTAAAGCGTAACGAGATAAAGGTTTATTAAATAAAATGTGTATTCAGTACAACGTATTGTGATGGAGTCACGGTGTATGCGCGCCGGGGTGCGCAGAACGCAGAATCGTTGAATCGCTTGAATATTCCAACACCCCTCCTCAACGATTATGCTCCTTTAATTGATGTTCCGTTTTAAATCCATAAGTTGGCATGCTTCTCGATGTTTTTTCAGTTTCACAGCCCCTAGTGGCTTCGTCATCATATCGGCGATCATCTCAGTTGTTGGACAGTATCGTATTTCGATAATTTTCTTCTTTTCCAGGTCCGTTACAAAATGATATTTCACGTCGATATGTTTCGTCTTATTTCTCGACTCTCCGGTTTTTATCAACTTGATGGCGCTCTGATTGTCCTCGTAGATCCGGATCGGCTTGGTTTGTTCTATGTGAAAGTCCTCGAGTAGTCTACGTATCCATAACAGCTCCCTGCTCGCTTCTGCTATGGCGATATATTCGGCTTCACAACTCGACCAAGCTGTGCAAGTTTGCTTTCTGCAAGCCCACGCGATTGCGCTCCCATTGTATAGAAATACGAATCCACTGTGTGATTTACTGTCTGTTCTATCTTCAGCCCAATCTGCATCTGTATAGGCTTCGAGGCCTTCCGTGTTGCTCGTCAGTTTCAATTTGAATTCTTTTGTACCTTTTAGGTATCTGACAATTCTCTTAGCCTCGTTCCAATCAGTTTCAGTCGGTTGTTTTATTTTTTGGCTCAAAATCGACACACTTGCTGCTATGTCAGGTCGCGTGTGAGTCGCTACATACAGCACAGCTCCGATGAGTTTCTGGAATTTTTCTCCGTTGTGCATAGGCTTTCCGTCACGAGCTATTTTCAAGTATCCAGTGTCCAATTTTGACACTTCTGACTTAAACTTTAGGAAGTACACCTGGGTAAATCTACTGTAATCATCAATCATTGTCATAAAGTATCTTTTTCCACTTGGTGTTACGTTCTGCATGGGTCCACAGAGGTCTGTGTGAACTAACTCTAGTACGGATGTTGCTCTAGTTGTAGCTTTCTTCGGAATTGGACATCTTGACATTTTTCCTTTGATACAACATTCGCACACTTCCCTGATTCCACAATCTTGTATCTTTAAGCCCGTTGCCATCTTCTTTATCTCCAGCTTCTGAACGTCCTCAGGGTGTCTGTGTCCGAACCTTCGGTGCCAACTGTGTTGACAATTTGGTGTATGCTGGTTTTGTTTGACTGCCAATGATCTGTGAGGAACCCTCAATTCATACATATCAGGCGATAATTTTCCCTTCGCTATCACAATGTTGTTTTTAGAGATTTCGCATTGTTCACCTGTGAACCCTACCGAATGGCCTGTTTTTGCGAGCCTTTTAACCGACAGTAAATTTTCTGTCAGATCTGGTACATACAGCACGTTTTCGAGGCACACTTTGACCGCTTCATCCTTCCCATTGAGGCAATGCAGTTCACCTCTCCCGATTCCTAGGACTTTTGCGCTTTCACCGTTGGCAACAGTTACGTCTCGCATCTTCCTTTTCTCCAAGGTTTTGAAAAAACTCTCATCATTGCTCATGTGGCTTGTAGCACCCGAATCGATGTACCAAACGTCCTTCTGATTTTTTCTGTCATGAACGCTGAAACAAACGGAACCTGATCGCTCATTCTTGTCTTTAACCTCATTGACCTTTTCCCTTTTTTCATTGTTTGCTTTCCATTTTTTGTATTTGAAACAATCTTGTTTGAGATGTCCCGACTTTTTACAAAAGAAACATGATCTATCGGACTCTCCGACTGAATTTTTCTTCTGCGATGCCCTCAACGCTGTACTTGAATCCTCTGAATCTGGAACGCCTTTTCTTCTTTTATATTCGTCGATTAATTTGCCTTTAACGAACCCTAGCGTTAGCTCTGTATCTGGTCTGCTCTCTAATGCGGTAATCAATGTAGGTACTGTAAGTTTCAGGCAGGCTACTCAGCAGCATGGCCACGAGGAGGTGATCCTTTATTTCCTCGCCAAGCGCCGTCAACTTATCTACCAAATCTTGCATTGTTGTAACATGTTGTTCCATGTTACCTGTTTCGCTCAACTTTAAATTGCAAATCTGCCTGAGAAGATATACATTACTTGTTAGAGTCGATTTTTCGTGATAATTCTTTAATGATTCCCATGCCCCTTTCGCCGTCGTATCTTTACGTATATGGATGAGCTGCGAATCCTCGACGAGTAGCCCTATGGTTGCTCGTGCTCTGTCATCCCTTTTCTGCCATGACGCGGCTGCCGTTGTGTCCGCAGGTTTTTTCGTGCTAACCTGACTCCATAAATCTTCCTTCATGAGTAAGAGCTCCATTTTAAATTTCCAAACGGAGTAGTTGTCGTTGTTGAGCTTCGTTATGTTTGCACGAAATAAGTCTGCCATCCTTAACCTTAAAATTTCCACGTGCACCGAATTTTACTGTACTTTATATTCACTTAATTGCTTAAATCTCGCCTGGGCCCATAACCTGTTGGTTGTGGTGGATCCGGAACTAACGTGTGTGGCTCCAGGAAATAACTGCACAACGTGTAAAGCGTAACGAGATAAAGGTTTATTAAATAAAATGTGTATTCAGTACAACGTATTGTGATGGAGTCACGGTGTATGCGCGCCGGGGTGCGCAGAACGCAGAATCGTTGAATCGCTTGAATATTCCAACATAAACTTTTCTGTACCTTTTGCAAGGTAAAACTCCCTATTGATTGGACTAATAAGGGAGTTAAATTGTGTGCAAAACAACTCAATATTTTTAAAATTGATTGCAAAACAACTCAATATTTCTAGATTCAATTGTTAATTTAACAAAAATAAATAAAAAGCACAGCGACAAAACTGACAGTTCACATGAAAGCGGCAAAAATGAAATAACATGGGCATGGCCTACTTCATTTAGAATAACTCTGTATATTAAAAACAAGTTTCATAAGACCAGTCTTAACGAGTGGCGTAACCACGAGTTATTTTAAAGAATGAGTGCTTCAACGTCTTATGAAACGGGTTTTTTATACTGTTTTTTTGTAATTTGCCCTTTTTGAGCCGTTTTTAAACAAAAATGTTTGCTTTAGTCAATTTAATGTACTTGAATCTTGTATTGTTCCAAGGATTGACGCTGCATTACCCCGTTGTACTGCAATACTTATTCTTTGGATCAAATAGGAAGTTGATCTTGATTCATTTGTAATAGTCCGAGAGGCAGGGCTGCATTTTGACTAGGAATTTCATACCGTTTGATTACTATCGGTTTTGATAGATAAGACTGGGCTATCTACTACGAAAGTGGCGTCAGTTGACGCATCCGCGGTGGGGGTCACGGAGGAAGGGTGCCAAACCTTGTAAAAAAATTTTTTTTTTCGAGTTATTGCAAACAAGCTGAAATTTTTTTCTCGTATTATTAATGCAAAATAGCATAGAAAAATAACGGTCAGCTACATTGTAGTGAGGGGATTCTGCGTCAGCTGCGCATCTAAATCTGACATAAAAATGTTTATTTTTCACTTTAGTATAATTGCATGATAACTCCTAGGATACGAAATACGTAAACATGTCCATAACAACCGGGGAATAAAACAGGGCGTAATAAAAATAAGCGGGCGTAATGAATTCATAACGCCCTCATCAATTCATAATTGCACCGTGGTGGATATTTGAGCGCAGTAGTCCGATTATCGTGTTCACTGACGGTCTTACCACCCTTATACTTACAGATGACCATTATTTTCGTACTTATATTAATAGTTGTAATCATGTAAAAAAAATTCATGCGGTCTAAAATTGTTTGAAAAATCGCTATTTTTGATAGGTTTGGCACCTTCCCTCCACCACCCCCACCGCTACTGGAGCAGCTGACGCTACGTTCAGACCCGTGCATTATGCGAATTCTGTTATGAACATAAAAATCAGCCGGTATTAAATCATTAGTTGAAATACACCACTGGCTCTCGGACTATAACGTTGTTTATTTTCTGACCAATCTCATTATTTTTTTTTGCGTCATCACCGCAAGAAAGCATAGTTACGTAAAAAAAAAACAATGTTGCCAGCACTTCCATTTAATTTTTTCTTGTCATTCCATTTTTTGCAAATGTGGAAAAGTGAATCCTATTTTCGTATAAGCCACTCTGTAGTTTTATCCATCCTTCTTGTTGTCAATTTTGATGTTACCAAGACAAGCAAAATGTCATAACTTTTCACTTCTTACGTTAGACATAATGACATTCCTCGTGTCAAACCAGGGCCGCGTTGCACAATCATTTTATTAGTAATAATATTAGTCTTGTAACTTGTAACTAGTAAAATTATATTGCACAATCTCATCTCTAGTAATTTCAAGTTACAAGTTGTAAAATGAAAAATATTAGTGTATTTAACACTGATTTTACTAGTAGCTGTTGCACAATGCCAGACACAAATCAATTAACATATTAGTTTTGTAGTTTTTAATGTCAAATTTTCACAAGGAAAACATCGCTAATAAATATTGATATCCGAATTTACAAGTTGAAATAATTTTCTTCAAAATGTTGGATGATTTAACATTCAAATTTCCAAATCAAATAAGATAGCATAGGGGTAAAATTTTTCGCCCTCGAATTAATTTTTCATTTGAATCAAGAATAGCGGTTTAGAATAGAATAGAATACCCGCAGAAAAAATGAAATTGTTAGAACAAATAGGTTACAGGATTCAACATAATAGTTGAAGAATGCGGCTATTAGCTATTACTGCTAAACAATAATTATGTATCTACACTTACCGGCAGAAAAAGCGGAACACCATTATTATTTAAAAATCTATCGTCCCGGTGTGTGGTTGCTCTTTTTCGACCAGATCCAGGTCTTCTTGTGTACTGACCAGTCTCTTGAAACCTTCTAACAGCTCTGTGACCACTAGCAAGAGGAGCCTCAGTAGCATTAGCTGTATAACGGAAACAACAACAGTCTTCAACCAAAGCTACTGCTCTGGCAATATTTACACCAGCTAGAGGCATTTTTTTACGTTCTGCACTTAAATTCGAAGTTAACAATAAAAAATTACAAAAGTGAGAAAAATCTAACCAGGTTGCTTGATTATTATAAAATTGGTAAATTTAAGAAAAGAAGATTTTGAAGCAAAAATTTGTTTTTTATTATGCTAATGCTCAAGGTTATGTTTGCTATCATCGCCTCCTGGTCAAAATACATCAAAATAGGTATAATGGGAATAAATTTGTTGTTGACTAATTAGTGTTCCGTTTTTTTTTGCCGGTGAGTGTACATATAGCTCTTCACTGGTTTGGAATGGTAGCCAATATCACACCATTTCTGATATGCATGGGGTCAAAAAATAATAGTACCTATGTCGTGTTATAAAAAATGTTGTTAAAATGTAGTGAATAGAACTTTATTTAATGTGTTGTGTCATGGGCAGAAAATATTGAAGAGTGTAGCAAAAATAGGCATGTTAGTACCGTTACGCTCCGCTACTAGGCTCTTGGTGGCGCTGCCTCGTACTGCCCTTACCCGCGGCCGTACTCGCAGCCCATTCGACACCACCCCCTCTCGAGCAACCCCACGCACCCCACCCGCAACGGATTACCAGGCCACCCCTATAAAAAGGATTGCAACCCCGAGGAACGACAAGAAGTTGCGCTTGCTTTTGTGACACAACTTCTACTCTTCTACAGGCATCCTGGTGGTCCTGAATTAGAAGCAAATCAGAGGCATTGAGTCCGGTCCTCTTGTTTTCACTCTACGCACATTTTGTATTTACCATTTTGTAAATGTACCTTGAGAAAACCCCCTACAAGAGGAAATTAGAAAATTTTGTAGATATTATTTTATTTATACATAATTTAGTTTTATTTTAAAATATAACACATTTCTTCCAAATAGGGTGATTGGTGAGGAATTGATCCGAGAACTGATGCAGCATTTTATTTGTTTTTTTTTTTTTAATTTTTTTAAATGCATAATAACTTGCGTTGCGTTGGTCATCGCGTTTACCCATATTTATAATTTTGGTTGGTGATTTATGGACTATTTGAAAAAGCATACGATTAAAAGTCAGAAAAACCTGATTTACATGTATTAAAAATAGGAAAATTCAGTGCTCTTGATTTTTATGATGTACTCGATTTTTTTTGCAACCGACTATAATAATATAGCATAGCAATTTATTTCTGTTAATCTGAAATTATTCTAACGATGGTTTTTTTCATATGTAGCTTTAATTCAGATAATATTAATTCGCATAGTTGAAGCAAATTTTTAATATTAATTGACATCACATTTATATAGATAGGGCAGATATTATAAGCTCCATAGTAAGGAAAGGCGTTACTGAAGAAAAGATTTGTTTAACAATCTATTTTAAAAAGCGAGCCGGGGCCTTTGCTGCTGCTGGAATACCTCTCTCGGACCTATCAATACGCATAAGATTTTTTGTCGCACTTATACAGGGTTATTATAAATGTTTGTAGTCAACGAGCCCATGAAAACAAATGAAATTTTGGTAATCTTGTAGTTTACGTCGCTCAAACTGTGCATCGCTTCGCGCACCGTGCGCATGTGTAGCGTTGTCAGACTTATTTATTTGTATCGAATAAGAGAAAATTCACAATGAAGATCACGTGACGGTCATTTTAATTATACCATTATTACAATTACAATCACATAACGTGTTTATTTTGTTAGGTTAACCCTTTCTATTTTGTAATTTTGACGCAAAATTAATTTTCACGAATAAGTTTCATGAACGTAAGAATAATAATTACAATAATCAAATTAATTACGTTAATTCAATTGATTCTTCTTTAAAGTCTTCTTTAGAGAGAATACTTAATTTATGTTTAACTAATTTACAATGGCGTCAGTCCACTTTACCGATTAGATTTGGTGGTCTGGGAATTCGTCGCATTTCCGATATTTGCCTCCCTGCTTTCCTATCTTCAATTAAAGGGGCTAAAAAGCTTGTTTCTTTATTACAAAATTCAAAGGATATACTATCCCACCTCCACCCGGCGGCACGGCAATTTTGCCGGAGTACATACACTATTACGGATATTACTATCAAGTAATAGTGCAGTGCTTATCAACATAATTACCGGCGTCTTGCCTCCGCATTTTGACTTTGTTGTGTATTATGTTCTGTGTCAATGTTAAGGAACTTCCTCACGATGTGATATGAGTATAATAATATACCTTTTTGAATTTCTACTACCAATGTGTTATCTAAATCCAGAATTTTTAAATTTTTAAAAAGAGATTGCGGTACTATTCCCGTTGCTGAAATTACAAGTGGTAAAATCGAAATTTTTTCTAAACACCAAAGATTTCTCATAGCAACGGACAGCTCTAAATATTTATTAATTTTTGTGTTATATGTCTGTGTTATATTATGTGAATTTGGAACAGCTATATCTAAAAGATATGCTTGCTTTTGTTGTTTATTTAAAATTATAATGTCTGGTCTGTTATGTTTAATATGAATGTCAGTTAAAATTGTTCTATCAAAATATAACTTGTAACTGTCATTTTCCAAACAACTTTCTGGTGTATAACTATAATGTGGTTGTGTATTCTTTAATAAATTGAATTTAACAGCTAAATTCATGTGTATAATTTTAGCGAATATATCGTGTCGTTTTTTATATTCGCTTTGAGCCAAAACGGTGCAAGAAGAAATAATGTGTTCAATTGTTTCCCCTTCAGTTCCGCAAATCCTACATTTATCAATTATTATTATTATTATTATATTATTATTAACCATTATAATGAAGCTTTAGCAGTCTGGGGTGTAGAAAATGAGAACGAAAAATCAACAAACCCACAATTTCAGAAGAATTGGGATAATATTAATATCAAACGAATAATTGCCAATGACTTAAATCTTTAATTCACCTAGAGACTTGGCTCGTTTTAAGGTTTTGCAATGCAGAGAATCAGGATCTTGGTTACATGCAATGCCTTCTCCTAATATTGGTATTCTTTTAGATAACACTTCCTTCCAAGTGTGTATTGGTTTAAGATTGGGTTATAATCTTTGTACACCTCATATTTGCAAATGCAATGCGAAAGTTGACGAAATTGGCACCCACGGTCTAAGTTGTTTCAAAAGCAGTGGTAGATTTTCAAGACACAATGAAATTAATTCCATTATCAACCGGTCTTTAACTTCTATTCATGTGAATCCAATTTAGAACCAAACGGACTCTCTCGAGATGATGGAAAACGCCCAGATGGGATGACTTTAGTACCGTGGATTAAAGGTCAACCTTTGGTTTGGGACGTTACTGTTGTAGATACACTTGCAGACAGTTACGTATTGCTAGGTAACTAATAAAAAACAGTGCGTGAAGTGAAACACAGAAGTAGTCGTGTGCGTGAAATCGCATTTCACACACTGTTTTGTATGGTTTCTATGGTTTCGATCTTACTAACAATGCAAAAAAAAAATACACGTAAAAAAATGACCAACTTCAAGCACGGATAAGTATGCGTAATTTTCAATTTTTTGAATCAATTATAGAAAAAATTGGTTTAATTACTAATTGGATAATAACTTTACAAATTTTATCTTTATGTTTATCGCAGGTAAATATGGAATTCTGTATTAAATGTGGATGCGAAGTAGTAACCGGTCGTTGACAAGGACTTTTTGGAATTAAATACGATAAAATTTGTGTGGCAATATTAGCAAACTCTTTTAAAAGCCCCACAAATTTACATCAGATCCCACGGTCTTGAAGCCAAACTAATCGTAACAAGGGTCCTGGAGTTGCTGTAGATAATAAAGAAGAGACATGTATCACAGTGAAATGTTTCATTTAGTTTTTTTTTTAATAATTACCACAAAATTTTATAATAGCTTTTATCTTTGATTTTATCAATTTTGGATTTGCTTTGGAGGTTGCTGGGAATTTGAAAATAACTCTTGTTATTTTTTCCACATGCAACGCACTATTTTTCCATGTTAGTACGTTGCGATCAATTAAAAAATAAATCGAGTCGAGTGTTACCTATGGCAACCCATGCTATAGCATAGGCTCCAAAGCAAACTAGATTTATTTTTTAAATGATCGCTCGGTACCTCAACTTTGATGAAATTCAAGGAAATTTAATTTATTGTGGCAATTTATAGTTGACTCAAGTTGCAAAAAACCACTTGTAATTTGCAACAGCATTTTTTTCATATTTTTGAACCAAATAAGGGCAGAAAATCATAGTTTGGGTTGAATATTTTCCATATAAGTACAGTTTTAAAGTAATTTCAAATGACTAATACCATAAAAATGCTGTTGCACATGCAAAGTGGTTTTTTGCAACTTGAGTCAACTTTAGTTAATTTGTAGTTTAATATCTTTAAAGAGATGGCGCTAGGTAAGGGTAGATTTTTTGAGGTTAGCCGAATCAATCATTCGGCTAGTTTGTTACGGCCGTAATAAGCGAAGCGCAGTTCAGATTTAGTAGGCCATGGAAGGACTGTCATTTATGAGTTTTGAATAAGGAAATATCCATATTTACAAGTTTTATATTGCCACAAAGCACACACTTTTTCATTTTTAGCAAAAATCAAAATTGTCTAATACAGGGCAGGTCACGTAAGGCTTATTTCTGAATTTATTTTGTACGCAACCAAAAATACAATGACGCTGACCACTTGATATCGTTTATAATGTGATTTAATTTAGTAATCAACGTAGGTATGTAATTTGGCAAAAATGTCAAAATGACGTTATCCTGTTCTGATTAATGAAATTAGAAATTAAATTCATCAACTGTCATTTTGACATTTTTAGCCAAATTACATACCTACGTTGATTACTAAATTAAATTGCATTATAAACGGTATCAAGTAGTGTCATTAGTATTTTTGGTTGCGTACAAAATAAATTCAGAAATAAGCCTTATGTGACTTGCCCTGTATTTGAAACTTCGAAATTTAACGTACAAAGTTCAACAGTGACAGTCCCCGCATAGATATATAAGGAGAAGATACAGCAATAGGTCAAGTACTTGGGACAAGACGTACACTTGCTTTCAAAACTTTCGCGTACACTTATTTTTCACTGTATTAAATCAGGGTTGTAATTAATCAACTCTAACATTTAAACTTTTGAAAAGTCAAAATTGCCTCGACTGACAGAGAAAGAGAAAGTTTTGATGCTTTCCAAATTAGAAGAGGAGTGGTCCATAAGAAGGGTTGCTACTCATAATGGGCTAAATAAAAGCACTGTTCTACAAGTAATAAGTAAAGAAGAGGCGGGAACAAGAAGGGACCGTGAGTAAAAGACCGATCATAATTTTTTAAATTGCTGTCAATGTCAAAATTACCCGTTCACACTGCTTAAATTTTACAAAATCGTTGTTACTTGATTTTGAATGTGTACGCGAAAGTTTTGAAAACAAGTGTACCTTTTGTTTCTATTTCAGTCGCACGCATGTAATTAACAAATATATTATTCCTAGCGTTTTCCATGGGTTAGGTATATTGTATATTCATGAAAGGATATTGCTTTATTTGAAGAATTGTAAGGACTAGAACATACAATACAGGTCTTCATCTTTAAAGCAGATTATTTCCTTCATGTGTCTAGCAACCAATTGCGTGACAAATATTGACCAATCAAAACGAGAAAACAAAAAATAACCCGATAAAATTTCTCTAAAATGCACACTGTGCAATAATCGGATAAAAAATGTCGGTACCTGGTTAAAAAAAAAAAAAAAAATGTTTTGAATAAATAGGATTGGAAATAATGCGTTTGTTTTCATTCTATTCAGGAAATAATCAGCCGTATACCCCTCGTACAAAATTTTAATATCGGCAAATTTTTTGCTCATGAGCTCAAACATCCATAAATTATTCGGTCAGAAGACCAATTATGATCAAATAAAAGCCCTCGACTTCGTCTCGTGCTCTTATTTGATAATAATTGGTCTTCTGACCTCATTTATGGATGTTTTCGTTCATTAGCAAAAAATTTTCCGATAAAAAATTTTGCACTTGGGATATAATATGTGAAAATAATTCACAATTAATTTGTCACGATGACGTTTCTCAGTTATCAGTCAACTAGATGAATACGAGGTATTTCTCTATTCAAGTGCAGATGTATGGATACAAGACAAGAATACATTACATTGTGTGCTAGAAAAAAATGGAGGATAGTACCGGAATCGTAGATATGTTTTTCCAAGCAACGAAATATGTACGTTTATATGGAAAGGCTGTATCTTCCCCTTAGTTCCGATAAGGTTCTCAATGACAAATAAGGTAGCGACAACTCATTGTTCATTTTTGAGACTCCAAATTAAAAGAGAGGACATTATCGACAAATGACGTGAGTGTGACAAAGACAGAAGTATACACAATTTTACGGGACGTTTGTATCGTGTCAAACAGATTAACTCCAAATTAAGTGAGATGGAAATATTGGCGCAACCGTTGTTGTTAGCTTTTATAATCGAGAACCTTAGTCCCCGCATGGCCAACTGCATCAAAACGCTAGGCGCTTATTATGGCCGTCCCACTTGGTATGAAAAAGTGTTCCCGTCGAGTAGGCCCTGCAGCGTAAGTACAGTGGCGCCCCCTAAATTAACATTAAGAACTGACTTGAAAACGAAATTCGCCACAATGACAGTATTGACAGTAATCAAAACAAAAATAGTGGAAAAAAGGTCAATATGATTTTTTTCCGTTGACCGCTTGTTAATTTCAATATTAATGAATTATTTTGTCTGAAATATAGTGTACTATGACGGCCAAAAAATGTTGGCCGTCACCGTCACTATCTTGACATTCCCATAAATTGTAAATAAACCTTTAGAAACCGTAACCCCACTTTCGATTCTTGTCATTTTGACAATCAATTTAAACTGTTTAAAGCTCAGATATTCCAAAGATCCGACATGAATGAACAAACTTAGAGCAGTCGCACATAGATAATCTGAGGTAAACGTTCTGTGTAGTAGAAATGACAAAATAATTTCGAATTTTGAAATTTACCACCCAAAAAATGACAATAAAGTATGGATTACAATTTGATTTTTTGAATTGACAGACAATGACGGCCAAAATTTTTTGGCCGGCATAGTACTCATTAATACACTATTTTTCATTAATCATCGATTTTTGCGATTTTGACGTTTTGATGATATGTTGATGTATAAACAACCTCGAACATGCATTGTTTGCACTTACCAACACTGCAGCAGGTAGTGCAGCAGGGTTTTCTATATTTTATAGCTCCATAACTGCACAATTACGAATTCACCTTTTCAAAAGCCGACCTTTTTGGTTATAATTCGCGTGTCATATTTTTCAAAGGTAACTAGGTTTTCTTAGAAACCATGATTTTTACGTAAAATTGAATGTGAATGGAGTTGACGTCTTCTGACACTCTTTGTGGAAAAGTGAATAGAAAGTGTTGAAAAATTTAAAAATGGCCTACCATGAGGACAAAAAAAAGATGAAGGGATTTTATAAGGTCTCATCTTTATCGAAAAAGATGAAATTAGTTTTGATTTGGCTTTAATTTGAAATGTTGTCACAAAAAAAAGAAAAGTTTGCGGTCAACGAAAAATGTTTGTAATCAATTCGTTTGTTAATGGGCGATTAATAATCTCAACTATTAAAGGTACCCACTCGCTACACTCGTTCGTGCTTTAAACAGTTTCGATTATTAATCACCTTCATTAACAAACTACACTGACCGGCACAGAAAACGACCCACCTCGCGACTCACTTTAAATTTTAAGTAATTCATTGTCTTAGAAATATTTTTTGGTATCATGTTGTATTAATAAGTGCTATTTAAGTTATTCTTTGCCAAAGAATATCCGACAAACAAAACATTAAACACAGGAAATAAGATTTTAATGAAAAATGATAAAAGTTATTTTTTAGAAAAAAATTTTATGTTATAAAAAATCGTCAAAATTTGAACAGTATTTTGAATTAGTATCTTGTAGTGTCAAATTAAAAATTTTAACACGTAAACAACCGACAAAAACACAACATGGAAGTAGCGCAAACTTTTCAATAATTTATTTAAACAAAACAATTCGGTTGCCATGGTGACCATAGCACTCCCTTTATGTCCGTTTTAACTAAAATAACGTAAGGCAACATGGCTTTGATTTTTCTCCCCCATTTCCATGGATACAACAAAAATGAAATATTTGCAGACTATTGGGATACATAGAATGTTTTTAAATGTTGCCACATTTAGTGTAACGAATAGGTCCATATCTTCGACAAAAACGAAGATTGATTTTTTTAATAGTTATTTATTTAACGAGTTCGTGTGTAATTTTGGCTTTTTTTGGCATGAGTGGACCAGTTTAAAACTCGAGTGAAACGAGAGTTTTAAAGGTCCACGAGTGCCAAAAAAGCCCAAATTACACAAGAACGAGTTGAATACAACGTTTTTTTGTTCGACGAGCCCCTTAAAGGCTCCAAATCGCTAAAAATCTTTAAAATTAGGTTGACGTTTCGTTTTGACAAGTTGTCAAATTTATCAAAATCCGTTCACACAGGCGAAAATTCTCAAATTCTGACAGTGTCGAACAAAAAACATTTTTATCTGATATTTTAATTACTACTTAACAACCTACTGCTAAGTTGTTCCGCGAATTTTGGGGCACCCAGTATATCTTAAAAGAGTGGCCTTTGACGGTAGCTTCAATAAGGGTTTGCGGCAGTTTTCACATCCTTTAGGTGACGAAGATCTCCAAACTACACACATACGAACGGATTCCTCAAACCAAAGCAAACTCTTTGTCTTATAGTTTCTGATGACGTCCGCGAGAAATACACCTTTGGGATCACATCCTTTAAAATTTTGTTTGTACAATCTGATTTAGTACTACTTCTTTGTAGTTGTTCCTCAAGATCTTTGATTTTTCCAGAACTTTTCGAATGACGGTCGTTCGCTCGTTTCAATTTTAGTTGTAAAACTATATTATGGTATTCTAAATCAGAAATTTGTACTCCACAAATTAAATTCACCTGAACATCTTTGGGACAGCTTGTAGATACATTACATTTAATGTAACATTCTGGCAAATATAAGATATAATAAGATTAAATTTAAAACAGAAAAGTAACAGTTACAAATTTAGAAGGAACAGCTTCTTTAATAATTTATAAAATCAGATGTCTGAAAATGATTTTTGCACATAACCGTGTAAAGAAACGTTACATTTTTAAAGCTTTTATTACAAATTTAGGATCTCATCCTGTGTCAGTTCCTCCCATATGCATTTTCCTTTAAACTGAATGTTTCTTTTTGGTAAATGACTTGTTGGCTCCTGGTAACTTATTTGCTAGCTGGGTCGGCGAATCGTTGTATTTATTAAGTCCATTTGGGTTATCCTCTGCAACCATGAAGATTTTGTTCCATTCTAGGAAATTTAGGTACCATTGTCTTGTTGAATTTTTTTTCATAGGTGACAATCTTTTCGATGTGCTCACTTATTCTAATGCTGACACGAGTCACATTATCCAACAACACAATGTATTCAGAAAATACTAAATTCGAATTAAAACAATTTGAGGTTATGTCTGATATTTTGAAGCAATTGAAGTTCGTTTTTTTATGGTTTTTAAGCTATTGACAGAACATCTTACCTATTATATGTTTCTTATTTTACACTTTTAGTATGTATTTTTATTATTTTGCTACTGCATGCAATAAATTTTTTTGCTTATAAATATTTGACATGGACATAACCAAAAATAGGACATAACCAATTACAGAAAAAAAAGACGTTTCTGTCATCCGTTGTCCTTTAGTTCAAATAATTGTCACTTGAGGTCTCTGCTTTACGTACGATTTTTTTAAATGTCAAGAACAATTTTTCTTAGGGAGAAATCATCGAGTGGGACGGCCATATAAGCGTTTAGCGTTTTGATACAGTTGGCCATGGTCCCCGAAACAGACACTGCCATCTAGCGAATTTTTTTGAACTATTCACCGGGCTCCAGCGGGCCCTAAATTTGGCTCTCAAAATGGCGGTGAGTGGGTATACCAGTCTTATTTCTATCATGATCACACGATACTACAGCGGCAGAGACACGACTTTCGGTAATAACGACAACGTGCTCGATTTATGTGTATTTTATTTTTGAAATCATGTGATATTTTATATAGAAATTAAGAACTTACCATTAATTCTATCAGAACAGGAAAGGGGTATTTAAATGTTTCACAGTCTCAGTGTATTCAATAGTGTTCCTAGTTCTGTTTTGTTTTTGGTTATCGACCAGCAACCACGTGAGCGCAACCTTTCATCGATAAGCGCGACTAACCATTAAGGAACAGTGTTGCCAGGTCAGGGTCAGACCCATAGAGTGACATTTCGGTAGATTAACTTGAAACTTTTAGGTAGATTTTGTGAAAAATCAGTAGATTTTTTATTTCTCGTAACTACAGGTATTTTTGGTAGGTAATAAAACGATTTAATTTTACATAAAGTTTTTTTTTCACTACTACATAAATCAAGGAGGTTAAAATGAGAGGGAAGGTCAGTTTGAAAAAGTGATGCCACCCGCCAGATCGTGGAGCCATAAAAGGTTGCTAAACAAAGGTGGTTAGTGGGGATGTTTTGTTACCAGTCGCGTATCGTTCACTGTAAAACCAATTAATGATAATCAAAAACAACGAAACGTACAATCGTGACAACTTGAAAAAACCACAACACAAAGCACAACGCAAGTCTTCACATCTCACGTGACTGTGTCAAACGCTTAACACTAAGGGCGCGTACAGACAACGCGAACCGAGCATGCTCTAATGTACTAATGTAACCAAGGAGTATAGAATAATAGGGAGGGAACATAAGCTAGCTTATGGGCGCGGTAAATTGAAGCGGTGAGGGACAAGGAAACGGGCGCAATTTTATGCAACCCGTGAGGTACGCCCCAGTTAACACTACTTGAGATGTTGAGAATTAACAATAAAACTGCAGGAAAATAAAACACTATAATTTTTTTTTGCATCACAAATGTATTCAGAGTATGAGAAACTAGAAAACCACATTAAATATCACAACGCAACTGATTTTATTTACTTTCTTGGGGCGTACTAATAGCAGACATGCGCATTAAGGCGGCTTCACTCGGCCGGCCGTATGTCCCCTCCCTATTATTCTATACTCCTTGAATGTAACATGTAATGTAATGCTCGTCACAAAATTGGTGCCACGAACAGCCGACGAACACAGCGCGCAACGAACAGCTCTATAATACTCCGTCCACTGAGAAGATTGCAGGCTTTTTCACAAACACAGAGACGAGTGTCTACGCTTTAAAGAGTTGAATAGCGCATATAACATTTGTTATAGGGGAGACCGGGGGAATGGGGCCACCTTAAGGGAAAGCATGAATATTATTTTTATTTGGGTGAGTTTGTTTATCATTATCAGACAAAGTTAAACTTTAACATATTTCTTATCAACCTGAATCCAGAGATAAGGACAATTTTTAAAATTTTGAGATTTATAATGAAAATAACTCAACCCTACAGATGGTCTCATTACCTCAGGGTCTGGGGTATTGAGACTACGCCTGGCCTGATTACCCCAAAACCAATTAGAATTAGAATTAGAATTAAAAAATGTTGTTATCTTTGATTATTATTCATTATTACAAAAATCACACATATAATCATTGAGGGTATCTGTCCCAGTACAGTCTTTATGCGCCCATTTCTCGCATATGGGGCATCTGAACCAAGTCTTGCGACCTTTATCATAGTCACCACAAATAATGCAATTTTCACCATCATGATCCTTATTGGTGGTTCTTTTATAATGGAGAATCATCTGAAAAAAGGAAAAACGCACATAAACCACTTTGTTTTGTGGGTGGTCTTATTGCCCCATTATTTGACTCTTAAAAACATTTTAAAATAGTTATTTACGAACCAAGTGCGGGAAGACGATGTTCCCGCATGAGCGCATTTTTTAAAGCACGAGCGACGAAGGAGCGAGTGCCTTTAATTAATGCGCGAATGAACGGAAGATGTCTTCACGCAAGTGGTTCGTACAATATTTTTTGTACGAAAATTAAATTAAAATTTTTTGTTTTAATACATTAAACATAAACGAACATAAAACCAAGTAGGCAGTGATCTTTGGTTATTGGAAACAATTGCTTCACTTGATATTTCAATTTTTGCAATAATTTGTGAATTTTGTAGGAACAATTTTCAACGATTATAAATCTTTCCGTAATTTTTTAATGGAGGAAAACCCAGGGAAGTTGTATTTTATGAACTAAATTTTATTATTATCAAGACAGATTTTTTTTTGAATGCCTCAAACGGCCAGTGTTTTTTGCAATTTTTACATTCGAGTCGACCGGGAAGCACTCGTTTCGGAGCGAGCGTTGGATGTTGGAAGCGTTGCTTTCAAGGCTATGAGTACAAAAATATAATAATCTGTAATATTCAATAAGACAGTCAAATACCAAATACGTACTAACCTCTGTTATAATAATCTTATATTAAACACAAAAATTTTCATTGCAATATCTTTATTTCAATTATTTTTATACTTACTTTTATTTACACCTAAAATTAGATCAAAACTCACGCTTTGGCTTTTTATTTTATAAAACACCAAGTGATGTCACCACAACGACGATTTTTGCATAGACAACACAGTAAACCTATAGAACGCAAACTCTCATAGTTTTTTGTGCCCCGACGCCATCTACTGGCTTGTGGTAGGTGCAAAATAAGACACAGCCAGCTGGATATCCTGGCTTTTTTATTTATTTTAATTTAAAGTCAATTATTTATGAAACTAAAAGACTACATTTATTTTGAAGTTTTTATTTTTAATCTTTTTCGATACATTTCCGTTGTATTTTTATAAATTTTGGTTTGGTATTTCTTGCACTCTCACCCAAAATTTTGCTGTTTATTTTCATCGAATTTTGCATGAAGTTTTATACGTTTTCGGTTCATTACAGTCCGAATTTTGGATCGACATTTTGCCTTTTTAAAATGTTGAATATGCTGATCTTTTCTTATTTTCTTTTTGAAACTTTCACATCATAAGAATTTATATCATCAACTTCATTACTACATAAAACAGGAGTTACACAATTATAGTGTCTTCAGTATAAACGTCGTAGATCAGTAGATCGGATGAAAATTCTATAAAAAGTAGTTTTCAGTTAAAATATAATTATCAATATTTTTTTACAATTACTGGAAGTAAATCTGGACTGGAAAAGGAGGGAAGTTGTATCGAGGGTACGGCCACATTCGTTCGTGCCGAAGTCTTTGCTGGTAAAATGAAGTCCACACACAGTGTAGCTGTTATACCAACACTTTCATAGGCTCCAAAGATGATAACTGCTTGTTACCAGTCTTTTTAATACATTCCATAAAACGCCCAGGATATTTAATTGGATTTGGAAATCTATGGCGAGTTCTACATGGTTTATAATACCTTTGCACGGTGCAAAGTCTCACAATAGTAAACTTATTACTTATGACCCTTATGACTTGATATGTCAAAATATATTTTTTTTAAATTTTGGCATAAGTTTCCGCGATTTTTATTTTTATAAAACCGCAGCGTCCCCTGGCGGCTTGTGGTGGGTGCGTTTCCAAAAAAACAGGGAAAATGCATAGGAGTTTGCGTTCTATAGGTTTACTGTGTTGTCTATGGATTTTTGCTATACAACTTATTCTTCCTTCTAGAAGATGGCAGCACCCTATTTTGAAGGCATGGCCAACTTCATCTAGCTTACGCTGCGCTCCATACGGCCGTAACATTATGCCAATTTTCATTGTTGAAATTGATTCTACTAACCTCAAAAAATCGTTTGGTAACTAGCCCCAACTAGCGGAGAAAAATGTTAATAACAATGATTGACGTTCTTTTCAAGTGTCATGAAGTTTCAAAAAGATATGAAAATCAAACGAAAATACGTAATAGTCTTGTAAAACTGGAAAATATATAACTATATTTAATACATAATTTACATAAAACAATGGAAAAGGAAGTAACTTAATTTTAAACAGCATAAAGGAGTGATAACTAAAGAACATACCTAAATGGATGGATAGGTAGATACCTAGGTATGTAGGTATTTGGTAGATAAGTAGTATTATAATTTTAAAACCTTTCCACTTATGGGTTTATTAGCAATTGATTTTCTTTTTATGGAATCAGTTTTTTGTGAACAACTGTTGTTTAAAAGTGGTTCCATCAATAGTTCTATAATAACTTTACAAATTTTGTCTTTATGTGTGTTACAGATAAAGAGGGAATTACGAATTAAATGTGGAAGTAAAATTGTTACGAGTTGTTTGCAAATGTTTTCTTGGGCCAAATATGATAAAATTTCTGTGGTGGCAATATCTGCCAATTCTTTAAAAAAAACTTACAAACTGATAATTTGGATAAGTCAAACCGCCACGATTTTGAAGATTAATTGAACGTAAAAGAGGACCTGGGGTTGAAAAAGACAATATAGGAGAGAAACAACTGTCGCAGTGAAATATTTCATTTAATTTTTTTACAATATACCCTGCTATGAAAGCAACAGAAGCTGCATATATGGTGTTACTGCGATTAAAAATAATAATTGGTTTACTTAAATTTCGAATTTTCTCTAACAGTCGAAAGGGTAGTATCAAGTCCGGTTCACACACGGCCTCCTTGATTTATAAGAGACTCGTCTCTTATCCTGCCTGTCGCATTCGATAAATGTCTGTTTTTGAAAATTCCCCATAGACAACACAGTAAACCTATAGAACGCAAACTCCCATAGTTTTTTGTGTCCCGACGCCATCTACTGGCTTGTGGTAGGTGCACAATAAGACACAGCCAGCTGGATATCCTGGCTTTTTTATTTATTTAAATTTTCAAAATAATTTATTTATTAAATTAAAAGACTACATTTATTTTGAAGTTTTTATTTTCAATTTTTTTCGATGCACTTCCATTGCATTTTTATAAATTTTGATTTGGTGTTTCTTTTCCTCCATTGCGACAAACAGAGATTTATGGCTTCCTCACCTTCAAAATTTTGCTCTTTATTTTGACATCGAATTTTGCATGTAACGTTTTCGGTACATTGCAGCCCGAATTTTGGATTAACATTCTGACTTTTTATAATTTTGATTATGCTCAGCTTTTCTTATTTTCTTTTTGAAACTTTCACAAGAATTTATATCTTCATTACTACATAAAACAGGATTTACACAATTTACTTATAGCGTCTTCAGCAGAAATATCGTAGATTAGTAGATCGGATGAAAATTCTATAAAAAATAGTTTTCAGTTAAAATATAATTATCAATATTTTTTTACTATTACTGGAAGTAAGTCTGGACTGGAAAAGCAAGGAAGTTGTATTGAGTCGAGGGTACGGCCACATTCAGCAATCTATTGTTCGTGCCGAACTATTTGCTGGTAAAATAAAGTCCACACACAGTGTAGCTGTTATACCTACACTTTAATAGGCTACAAAGTTGATAACTGCTTGTTACCCGTGTTTTTAATCCATTCCATAAAATGCCCAGGATATTTAATTGGATTTGAAAATCTATGGCGAGTTCCACATGGTTTAAATACCTTTGCATTCTGCAAATTCTCGTAACAGTGGATTTATTATTTGACTTAATATGTCAAAATATATATATTTTTTTAATTTTGGCATAAGTTTCCGCGATTTTTATTTTTATAAAACAGCAGCGTCCCCTGACGGCTTGTGGTGGGTGCGTTTCCAAAAAAAAACGATAAAATGCATAGGAGTTTGCGTTCTATAGGTTTACTGTGTTGTCTATGAAATTCCCCGTATAGTATGTCCATCTAGCGACTTTAATGTGACCCATATATTAGTATATGCAACTAAAAATACGTATGAATAACGACATTTTGTATAATAAATTGTCAATTTGAAAAACTAAGTGCAGTCGAAACTTTAAAAATGCCACAAACAAAGAAAAAATGTTGTATTAGTTCACGACATAAAATTAACATTTCTTATCATAATCTACCCAATGATATCACTTTAAATGCAGCATAGAAGATAGGACTGAGAGATCATACTGGTAATATCATGAGTGCCGCAGAATATGCAAGTAGTAAAATGTTACCAAGATTCCAAAATTTAAGGATCAATGTAAATATTTCAGTCACCTTGCAAGATAGTTCTCTGGAAAAACTAGAAAAATTGTCTTCCTTTACTTATTTGCCAAGAACCAATTTTCAAATTGAGACGGCGGCAACAGCTTTTTTATGTGGCTACTTAATTATGAAAATAACGGAGGCAGTCCATGGATGTGATTATTGCTTGTCACATTTACAAGATTCAAATTCGAAAAAGAAAATCCCTTTACTGGAAATAATTTATTACTAAGATAGAGGAAGGCTAAGTTACCCCAATGATCAATTTGTGGGTCTAGTACAGTTTGGGAATGAGAAATTGGAATTTTAGCTTCTTCACTTGCAATGGGTTTTGGGAAGGTTAAACATTATAGATAATAATGAAGATTTACGGCTATGAGCAGTTCATTCCAGGAGGGACAAACAATCTGCATTTTGCCGATATTTGGCATCCCTTTCTAGTAACTAGCAGATAGATAAACTTACACTATCGTAAATCTTCATTATTATAAATCTTTACAATCTACCCATTGCAAGTGAAGAAGCTAAAATTCCAATTTCTCGTTCGCAAACTATACAATTTACAATAATTTCAATAATAGTAGAAATTCTACCAAGCATTCCAAAGGAAAATATAAATTTTGTTTTGAAGAATATCTTGGCCTCAATCTTTCGGGAAATCCACTAATTCATTGTCCTGTTCATGGTAAAATGTGAGTGAGACACTTATTTAAAAATTAGAACTTCCTGTCATTGTAAATTTTTGTAACTTGCACTCACAGACAAATAAAAAAAAAATTATAAAAAAGAAAATTGTTGAAATTAAATTTACCGTTCATAAAAAATCTTTTTGATTTGAGATTTTGAAAAGGTGTCAGATGTATGTGTGCGTTAAAACTATTGAAAAATGTTGAAAACACGTCTATAAAACAATAATTTCCTGCAAGGCAGGCAACCAGTACAACACATAAGCCCCGTATTGTGGCGCACCCTATAAAACAAAAATAATGCCTAGAACTACGAATGCGGCAGGCCGGATAAGAGACGAGTCTCTTATGAATCTAGGAGGCCATGGGTTCACATTTTTCCGCCAAACTGACAAAAAAATACGGTTTCCCCATCAACCCATAAAGATTTATGTTAAAAATTTTGCAACAGATGGGGCTAGTTACTAAACGATTTTTTTAGGTTAGCTGAATCAACTTTAGACCCTTATTGGGACGGCCGTATGGAGCGCAGCGGAAGCTAGATGAAGTTGGCCATGTTGAAGGAAATAAGAACGCAGTTTTTAAAATATATGGGTGGCCTTATTGCCCCTGGTGGCCCCATTGCCCCGGTTTCCCCTATCACTAATACTCGAAAAATAAATAATTTCAAGAACAGTTTATAACAATTTAAAACACCTGTACTGAAACTTCATACAAATTCACAGCTGTAATTCTGTAAATAACATCATAGGCATAGGATAACTACTGGCGGTTTGGAGAATTTAGTATTTTTTAGTATACTGTACTGGTAGTAGGTGTCTACTGCCTTGACGACGAGTCCGGTAGACACATGTTTATAGTCTAGTCCGTTTTACTTTCCACGGCGGCCGGTAGCAAATGTCAAATAATTTGTCAGATTTATTGGATTTTATTTATATAAAAATTAAATGTACAATTATATCATTGAAATGGTTTTCTAAAGGCAAGCATTACCCTTTGATCAATCCAAACAACTTTATTTCGTATTCTCAAATTGTAGAACAACTTGTACTATGTCAAATATCTTCCCGATGATTTTTTGGAGCAATAAGTTTGATCGCGCACTATCTACCTTCTCCAAAAGGTGGTCTGGGAAGAAAATTTGACTTCTGCTTCGGTTCGGTTGTGAGAATTCATTTTATTAAAGGAAGTTAGCGCAAATGAAAGAAATCACATGAAAAACTTCGACAGACTGAATTTTGATGAATCGTTTGTTATCATAGTAACAAGGTATAGCAATCTTTTTCAAAGCCAAATTTTTTTATTTAAATTTATTTTCTTTTAAATAATTGTCTTAGTATACTAAAAAATCTTGTACGTCACACGACCGGTAGACGCATTATGGCCTCGCTAGTTTACAAGTCTCGCCCTATCGGGCTCGACCTGTAATTCACTAGCTCGTCCATAAAAACGTTACTACCGGTCTTGTAACGTAAATAGCTATTTTAGTGCGTTATGTTTTGGAAGTGATTTTTTTTTATAATCATCGCAGTTCAGTTCGATAGTTCCGAGGGTGCCTGTCATTACAGCTACATTATGTGTGATAACGAAAAACCGTTAGTTTTATCCTGTGTAGTGGTGCAATGATAATTATGTGGAATCTGACGATCGTGGCGAACCGAACTTTATAAAAAATGCGTCCGTAGGTACAGCACTCATGCGAGATTTAAAGTTCCAACATATTAGCGGACAGTATAGAAATTTTAACAGAAAGTTTCCCACAGACGGTGAGAATTTACTGACCAAAATAGGATCGAAAATCTCCAAAAAGGGATACGCCTTTTCGATTTGCAATCTCAATTCCAGACAGGTAAGTATTCATGCAACTATTGTTAGTTTAGAAATTTGTTTAACGAATTAAAAGTACCTACATATACAACAATGAAGCTGCAACGTTTTAAATTTTAATTGGAACTCTAGATTTTAAGAATAAGATTTTTCTTTTTTGTTAATATTCCAGATTACAGATTAGTAATAACTAATAGAAATCTAACAGAATATCTAGCTTTCTAGCCACAGGAAATTTGTAGAATCGTATTAAACTGTAAAGGACCTGGGGCGGAGCTTAGCTTGCGCGGCCTTTAACACGTCAGTGGCGTAGCAAAAATGAGAATCACTGGGAACCACGACAGTGGCGCATCATGTAATGGGAAATTTTCACCGTAGAATAAAACGTTTGAGTAGTTTGTGATATAATCAATAATAATGAATAGGGGATTTTTGTCAGATTTGAGGGCGAAGTCTAGCATCATTATTTTATAATACTAATATAATAGGTACTGTAACGCGCCGTTTAGTACCAGAGCGCTCCGTAGTACCGCAGTAGCGCCATAACGCACCACTCCGCACGCTACCCCACTCCCAGGGATCTTCTTCACCACCCACTCGTCTTGCGCCCTCGCCATCGGCCCTTAATAAAAGAATAGATCATGGACGAAAAACGCCAGAAGACCTCTACCTTCTCATCTCTTCTCTACTGCCACCCAGAGGAACTGGTATTGCGGTATACACAAGAGCTCCTTTTTCCCAAACCCCAGTTATTTACCAATGTAATCACTTTTGTGGTCAGTATATTTTCCTCACACGTTGTCAGTTTTAATAACCGGCTACAAATTGGCGCCCAACTCTAGGCCCGAAGTGACGAACCTGAGTGAAAAAAAGAAAAAGTGAAAAAAAAAACGATTACGTAAACCGCGTAGTGTCGCAGATCGGAATCTCCACCTAAACCGCGTAGTGAAAAAGTGAAAAAAAAACCGATTACGTAAACCGCGTAGTGTCGCAGATCGAAATCTCCACCTAAACCGCGTAGTGAAAAAGTAAAAAAAAAAAAAAAAACGATTACGTAAACCGCGTAGTGTCGCAGATCGACATCTCCACCTAAACCGCGTAGTGAAAAAGTGAAAAAAAAACCGAACGTAAACCGCGTAGTGTCGCAGATCGAAATCTCCACCTAAGCCGCGTAGTGAAAAAGTGAAAAAAAAAACAAAAAAAAACCACCACGACGACGATCACCAGGTCGCAAACCAAGGCAATGGCGATCACGGCTGAACAATTGGAACAGCTGATCCAACGTCTAACTCCAAAGACGCCGAAGCGTCACTTTACCCACTGCACCGCCCGATTTGGAGGTACCCAGAGCCATGAAGCAGTTGAAGACTTCATCGCCAGTGCCGATTTCTACAAAGACTCCGAAGAGATCGCCGACGCCAACGCCCTCTCAGGACTGTCTATCCTCCTTCAAGGTGACGCCTTCACGTGGTGGATGGGGGTAAAAAGCACCATCACCACATGGGAAAAAAGCAATTCGGGATGAGTTCGCTCCGCGACCTCCCGCGCATCGGATATATCAAATGATATTTGAGACGAAGCAAGATGCCAACACTCCCACCGGATTATTCATCGCCCAGAAGCGTGCCCTACTAGCTCAAGTCACGCCACCGGACAGCGAAAGCCGCCAACTTGATTTCCTGTATGGGCTACTCAGGCAAGAAATTAAGGACAAAATCCCGCGGGCAAGCTTTGCGACGTTCTATGAGCTACTAGCAAAAGCGCGAAATGTAGAAGGTACGTTGCAAGAGAGAAAGAAGGAGAAAGTTAGGCCCAACGACGAAAACGGACGCAATCGATGTGAGTATTGCCACAACTTCGGTCACACATTGAAAGATTGTAGAAACAGACAGCCGAACCCAACAATGTTGCTCAGGCGGCAAACAATACAAACTTTAGTTGCTACGGATGCGGCCACCCGGGCGTAATTCGAAGAAACTGTCCGAAGTGCAACAATAAGCCGGTATCCGCTGCCCCGGACGTACAATTTTGTCTGCTGGATGTAAAACCATTGGGACGACCAGCTGTTAAAATCCAAATACACGGAGTACCCGCCACCGTGTATATTGACAGCGGCGCGAGAACAAGCCTCGCCAGCGCCCAGTTGTATCACATTCTTACAGAAAGGGGACACAAATTCCTACCTACGACAGTCCAACTGGTACAAGCAGATGGAAGTAGTACCCTGACAAATGTAAAGACTGCGACATTGCCGGTCAAACTACAAGGGAAGGAGATAGAAACGACATTCATCACTATCCCAGATGCACACGAAACTACCACCCTTCTGGGAATCGACTTCTTACGGAAGGCCGGCCTGGTCATCAACTACGCACATTCCAGATGGCATTTTTCCGGACAACGCCACCAGACCTACGGTTTTGTCGCGAAAGATCAAACGAAAAAAGATACACAGATGGCCGCAATGCAGACCGACTCCATTGTCCCCTTCCAATCAACAGTTCCGCAACAAAGGACTCCCCAGCGAGTAGACACCGTTATGCAAATGGAAACAGACACTCCGACACAGGTAGACAAGATTCCAAATCAAATAGCAGCAACACCAAGAAAACCAGAGATCGTTTCCCCGAATCTGGAGGACATTTTTGCCGAGTGCCGTCTTCCAACATTGGTGTCTCCCATCACCACCCCGTGTAATGACACTGTATCAGAACTTCTGGACGGGTACGGTCCGCCTCCACCGGTTCGCACAACTGTGGTAGCTCGGCCCGTGTTCATTCCAACCCCCGATCAACTGCCACTCACCACCAGTCGACATCAATATATAATGCATAATGCCGCAATGGATGTAGAGTTCGAATGGGAACAACCCCTATCCCAAATGGAAGAAGGACTCTTCCCCGTGGTTGAAATGTCGATGTTGGAAGTCATCGAAGTTAAATTGCGACAAAGTGACGAAGCAGCGATGTTAACTGATGCTAGTTCGTATGCTTTGGGAGCTGCATTATTCCAGGGGGAGGGTCCCGATGAAAGACCCATCGAATATGCAAGCAGACTACTCAAAAACCACCAGAAAAAAACTACTCAACGACCGAGAGAGAAGCTTTGGCCGTCGTATGGTCTGTTCAAAAATTCCGTGGTTACCTGAAGGAAGCCCAAGAAGTTCAAGAGAAAGAACAAGATCGAAGGAAAACCACTGCAGACTCCAAACGCCGTCCAGGCCCCACCTACGCTCCAGGAGATCGAGTTTACGTGGTTACTCACCTCGTGAGCAACGCCTCGAAGCAACGTTCATCAAAATTCAACCCCAGACGAGATGGACCCTATCTCATCTTATCCGCCAAGGGACCGTGCAGTTACGAAGTAGCTTCTCTTGAGGCTCCGGACATTCCACTCGGCATATATCATACTTCCGCCCTAACCCCCGCTCAAGAAGAAGATCAATCAACCCCTGTGATTCCAATCCGACGCCGAGGACGACCCCGGAAGGTACCACCCACTACGACTACTCTCAGAACCTCCGTCGAGACGCCTAAAAGTTCTGAAGGGGGAGATTGTAACGCGCCGTTTAGTACCAGAGCGCTCCGTAGTACCGTAGTAGCGCCATAACGCACCACTCCGCACGCTACCCCACTCCCAGGGATCTTCTTCACCACCCACTCGTCTTGCGCCCTCGCCATCGGCCCTTAATAAAAGAATAGATCATGGACGAAAAACGCCAGAAGACCTCTACCTTCTCATCTCTTCTCTACTGCCACCCAGAGGAACTGGTATTGCGGTATACACAAGAGCTCCTTTTTCCCAAACCCCAGTTATTTACCAATGTAATCACTTTTGTGGTCAATATATTTTTCTCACACGTTGTCAGTTTTAATAACCGGCTACAGTACCTAATTTATGCATGCAGAATTGTGGATAAAAAAAGTATTACACGTAAAATCAACTTTTTATTAAATTTTAAAACTCCTGATTTTTTCTAACACAGAACACACTCTGATTCGTGTTTCATAAATGCGATAACTTTGGGGGTAATTTCGCGAGCTCTACTGCGTAAAATTTTCCCATGCTGCTAAAAAAACCTACAAAATTCCAGTGGTGTTAGTTAAGTTTTCATTCCTTTCATTTACAAGTCAATTGTTATTAAAAGTGAGGTTATATAGGTACGAAAACACTGTAAAGTTATCTTCTGTTGTCTCGAGAAGATAGATTTGAAGTCTTGGGTGAATTTGGTATGCGTATAAAGCAAAATCATGAATAAAGTTGCACTGCATGAACATGTAAACAACTCTCTGACAAATCTCCCCTATTTTTCGGCGAATGGACTCGACCACACAAATTGGTTTTGCGCGCAGACACGTGACCGTCCCTTTACTACAGAAGCTTGCAGTATCTCTTCCGAATATCAAAACAGTCCATCACAGAGAGAGTCCCTGAAGTTTGTAAAGCACTTATCGAAGTATTAAAAAAAATCATTATGGTAATAAAGAAAACTATTTCTTGCAGAGGCTGCCGAAAACATCAAACGTTAATTGACGTCCTCCAGAAAACGGAAGACCTCATAACCGAACCATCGGCTGGTGAACACTTCTGATGTTCCTAAAAAAAATAAAATAATTATATGTAGGTATTAACATTAATAAAAAAATAATTGAATTATCAAAAAAATTAAAATTTTATCATGTGTCCCTTTTTTAAATAAAGAAAATGGCAAGACAGATTTTAAATAAAATTTTCCACTTGACGCGGGCCTGGTTTCTATAGATCAGTATTTTTATAATATACAGAGTGTTATGGTAATAAATTTAATCACCAATAGGTTTCTTTAATATACCTACATACATAAATATTTTTTTTTCACTACTAGTCTCAGAAGGCGTCATTATTGACTCTCGAACCGACCCCAGAAGTAGAATTTCTCTCCCAAGGTTAATAATAATTTTCATTATTAACCAAGGTCAATAATGAACAGCCGTCACCTAGCAACGAAAGATTTTCTTTGATTTTATTGGTTAACGTAGACAGACGATTTTCAATTTTCATAGCAACCGTTGAAAAATGAGAACTCGGATCGTCGCAACGGACAAACAAATTTAATTAATAATTATTATTAGAAAGGGTTTTAACGGATCTAGTAGTGAAAAAAATAGTATATAAACCACGCTAGAGAAGACAATTTTAAGCCTCGCTTCTTTATTCCCCTCGAAGCTTCGCTTCTCGAGGAATAAACTACCTCGGCTTAAAAAAATGTCTTCTCTACCTTGGCGTATAATATACTATTACATATTGGTTAATTGATTATTGTCATAGTTTGCACGTAACTGGAGTTTATTTATTTTATGCACCAAGGGCGTTACAACGATGATTACGCCCGGTGAACGATGAATCCAGCTCGAGGGCTTTAGCCCGAGAGATAATCTCAAGGAGTTTTGAGTATTTTTTAATCACCAATCAAGTAAAATCGGTTATAAAAATATTTCACCAAATACTAAAGGGGTCACCCTATTCCGTTTCATATTTTACATTTTTACGAATGGGGTTGCAGCGGGATTCCTATTGATAATAATTTAATGACAACTTTGTCTTCAAAATAATTAGGACTTTTTAAAAAGGTTCAGAAAGCCCAGCATAGTCTGTAACGCAATTTCCAATTGAACATAACCTTAAAATTGATATCACGTAAAGGTACTTTTGAGGAACACGAATTCCCCAAAAGTACCTTTGCGGGAATTGAAGAATTATTCGGAATCCTGCTTGTTCATTCGTTTGTGATTGGGATAATTTCAAGGAATTTTGAGTATTTTTTAATCACCAATGAAGCAAAATCGGTTATAAAAATATTTCGCCAAATACTAGAGGGGTCACCCTATTCCGTTTCATATTTTACATTTTTACGAATGGGGTTGCAGCGGGATTCCTATTGATAATAATTTAATGACAACTTTGTCTTCAAAATAATTAGGACTTTTTAAAAAGGTTCAGAAAGCCCAACATAGTCTGTAACACAATTTCCAATTGAACATAACCTTAAAATTGATATCACGTAAAGGTACTTTTGAGGAACACGAATTCCCAAAAGTACCTTTGCGGGAATTGAAGATTGATTCGGGATCCGGCTTTTTTATTCGTTTGTGATTTGGATAATTTCAAGGAATTTTGAGTATTTTTTAATCACCAATCAAGTAAAATCGGTTATAAAAATGTTTCGCCAAATACTAGAGGGGTCACCCTATTCCGTTTCATATTTTACATTTTTACGAATGAGGTTGCAGCGGGATTCCTGTGGACAGCAATTTAATGTCAGCTTTGTCTTCAAAATAATTAGGAATTTTTAAAAAGTTCAGAAAGGCCAGCATAGTCTGTAACATCATTTCCCCTTAAACTGATTAAGAACAGCGATTGGACTAATAATTATCCCATCAAGATTTTGATTTATCCCATCACGATCAATAATTCTATGAAACAAAATCACCACGACTCTTCACAAAGAATATAACCTTAAAATAGAATATAACCTTAAAATTGATATCACGTAGGGGTACTTTTGAGGAACACGAATTCCCCAAAAGTATCTTTTTTTAAAGTGAATTCACAAAGAGGAATATTTTTTTTATAAAGTTGGCCGAAATGTAATGCGGTATAGGCAGAGAATTGCCTGACTTATTTTTAATTAATTCAGAGGCTAATTAATACTGCTGATTTTTTTCTTGAAGTTAAGACTGCATAAGCTAGGCAACTATTTTCGCTTTAACTTAAGTTCTTCGAAAGTCCCAATAGAGAATAAAAAGTTCTGAAATTTTAGGCAACCAATTTTGCTGCGAAAGTTCTCGAAAGTCCTGAAGGTTCCCCAAAATTCCTTCAAACGTCTAGCTTTGCAACAAACCAAAAAAAAACACCCCACAACTTTTTTTGCAAAAATTGTCTTTTCTTTATAAAAATGGCTTCAGGTAAAAATTAGATTAATTTTAGTGAAATCCTCACCTTCGTACGACAACGAATAAAAAAGCTCCCCGAAAGTCCTCTTCCACATACAAATATATATGTATATATTTTACCAATTATCATCCATCCATCTGTGAAAAGCCATTTTAGGGTATCTAAAAATGAGGAACCTTGACCTCTTGTTCTCAATGATTTTAATAACTTTTTGGGACTAATTTCCTTAATTTTCATTGGATTTTTAAAGTGCCCAAATGCTCTGGCCCAGAAATAAAAAATCCATTGGGGCGTTGAAAACTGAGAGATTTGGATAAAAGATGTTTGGCTCTTTTTCGGTCGTTTTTAAATGATTTTTGCATGCGCCAATTGGCTTGGTCCAGAAATTAAAAGCATATTGCGGTGTTTAAAAACAAGAAATTTTGTGAAATTTTTTTGTTGTTTTTAAGGTAACTTTGCTTGATTTTGGATAATTTTTAATGGTTTTTTCGTGTGGCCAATTTCTGGTGGTCTATACAGGGTGTTCTCGAAGTTGACGCGTTCCTTGTAACACGAGGTACTACACATTATTCTTAAGAATTTTAGCCTAAATCTTTTTAGTAAAATGTTTGTATTAACGGAGATAATTGATTGTATATTTTTATTGTTTTCTAAAATTTTAAGTCCGGTCCTGTCCATTTCTCCGCTGTACTAGATTAATAACTAACCTGGCCCAGAATGGTCTCTTTCCGGAAATCGCTTTGCAATACTATCTGGACGCTGCACATGCATTCTGATAACGTGATAACATTGCCCATGCATTTGCAACATATCTGTGAGCTCATTATTTTCCTAATAATAAAGCCATTTCGACTAATTAGATGACAACTCTGACAGTAGTTTTGATTAACGTCCATGCTCATTTGATTTTGTTTTGTCAATTCCAATTTCTAACAAATCAGCGCAAATTTGAACAGGACCGGTTTCAAAAATTTCAAAAAAATTAACTTATTATATCTTCATTGCCGTACACATTTTACTAAGGTGATTTTGGCTAAAATTCTTTAGAACAACGCATACTATCACATGTTAAAAGGAACACCTCAACTTCGAAAACACCCTGTAGATATTTGGGTACCTAATTTTGGGGTGCATAAAAATTAGTGCTTATTCAAGGATTTTAAGTCTTTTTCGGTTGTTTACTTTTGGGAAAACAGCAATACTTTTAGGATTCTGCCTTGTTTTTTTAAGACGCCGAATATCCTGGTCCAGAAGTACCTAACATTTTACATCCTACTTTCATGTTTTGTTTCAAATAAAATCACAAATCGTTTGTATGTATTTTTGAAATATTTGCCGCACGCCACTGGCACTGAATAGTAGGTAACATTGTACAGGGTTACGTTTCGAATCTGTCTGTTTATGCATTTGATTCATTTACAATTGTTATCTACGAGAGTAGACCGTGAAATGTCTTCAAATTTTTAGTGAGGTAGGTACAGTCCATTGCAAAAAAATTGAATATATCATGAAAATCAAGAGCACTGAATTTTCCTATTTTTAACACATCATATAAATCAGGCTTTCTGACGTTTGAAGGTATGCTTTTTCAAATATGTTATGTTTGACACAAGGAATGTCATTATGTCTGACGAAAGAAAAGAAAAGTTTTAACATTTTGCTTGCCTCGTTAACATCAAATTCGCCATTGAGAATTCTTTCCTCAAACTAGCCAAATAGGTACAGTCGCGGAATTAAAATTTCGGGCACTATTTTTCTGTCACTTCAACAAAATCTCTGTAAAGCACCTTCTACTGTCATCATGACTGACATTCAAAAATTAAACTTTTCTGTGTCAGTCACCCAATCAATTTTGAATTTTGAGATTTCAGTTAGTTGCACTGAGTGTAATTAAATCATCGCTTTGATATGTTGCCTACCCGTTATTATGCCACAAATGACAATTTTTGAATGCCAAAAAGACAAAAACATGACAAGACTAAAAAATAAGGTTATTAACGTAAAGGTTGTTTTAGAGTTTATATCATGACATTGAAAATAGTGCCCGAAATTTTAATTCCGCAACTGTACTTAATAGAAAAGGGATGCGATGTGAACAAACTCGGACAGACCCCGCTCTGGTTGGCTCTGAATATGATTGACAGAAAAGAGAAAACCGAGTTGGTGGGTCACAGCATTGCTGAGTTACGGAGCAGACCTGAAATTATCTGTGAAGAACTGGTTTCCATAAAAACTGCACACTTTTATAATTTTGGCTTCGATAAGATGGCTCCTGTCAAACGAATTAGCTGAAATGGCGGTTCGGAAAGTCGAAGGTCACCACTCCACTTTACACAACATCGATGTTGAAGATTGTTTAATTCCGCACATAAATTTCAGTTGTTTGGTACACTTCCGCCGGAAATTTCGCAAATTCTTTCTCGTGAGTCAGAGAAATCCAGAGAACAATATCTAGTTCAAGTCAACTGCACAGATCCACTACAAAATGATACATTCGTTCAGGGAATTGAGAATGTGGTGGGAAAGGCTCATGATGGTGCTGTATCTACACTGAACTCCAAAATTAGCGCATCACTTCGAATTTTTTAATTAAAAAAGAAATTTTTTAAATATTATAAAAAATATATTAATAACAGCTGTAAAAAAAAAAATTTACAGCTGAACACATTTTCTTACAAAAAAAGCACATAAATGTAATGCAAAAACACAAAAATTCAAAAAGTCATCACGAGTAAAAATGAGATTCCGAAAAAACGATCTAAATTTAAAGATTATGTTCCTAAAATCTTGTATTGCCTCCTCGAGCGTTAATTACAGCTTGACAACGTTCTGGCATGCTGAGAATGAGGTTTCTAATATCAGTTTGGTCCATATTTCTCCAAATATCCAGAAGTGCTTCTCTTAGCTGATTTAAAATTTAAATGATTGGGACGATATTCCATTGTCCGTAGCTGTTTTCCCATATTATCCCATAAGTGCTCAATTGGGTTGAGGTCCGGGCTACGGGCTGACCATTCCATAATTGGAATTTCAACATCCCTAAGGTAGTCGGAAACTACTCTTGCAACATGTGGCCGTGCATTGTCCTACATATAAATGAAATCTTGCCCTACGAATGGGGCAAATGGCACAACTACAGGTTCCAAGATGTCCGTGATGTATGGATGTGCATTTAATAGTATATTATATATTGAGGGAGAGAAATTCATGATTTTTCCTAAGGTGCAGTTTGTAGCCAGAGGGCGAAGCCCGAGGCATTTTCTCCCTAGGGAGCATTTTCTCCCTAGGGAGCCATTATGCTCCCTAGGGAGTTTTCATTTTTTTGACAGTTGTGACAAAAATCTAATGGGAGTTTTCATTTTTTTTGACTGTTGTGACAAAAATCTAATTGTGTTGTCAAGGCAACTACTAATTCCATTAAATTCATCGAAAGATGACAACTCATTTGTCATCATTTTTTTATTCTTAAAATTTGCGATTTTTGTGCTGTTTCTACTCCCTACCGTGAAAAAAATAGTATATATACTTCTGGAGAGAATGCTCATTTTTCCCTCGGTGCTTTGTAGCCCTCGGGCTTCGCCCTCTGGCTACAAACTGCACCTTAGGAAAAATCATGCATTTCTCTCCCTCAATATATAATATACTATTATTTAGGATATTCCTCCCCACACCATTATTGACCCTCCCCCAAAACTCTCTTTATTAACATATCGCTGACCAGATCGTCTATACACCATTACCCGCCCGTCAGACTTGTATAGACAAAATCTGGATTCATCGGAGAATAAAACTCTACGCCAATCTTGTTCGACCCAATTCACATGTTCTAATGCAAAGTTCTGCGATGGACTGGAGTTAACCTGGGTCCAGTGGCTGGTCTTCTCGGACGTATATGATCCTCCTTTAGTCTCCTTCTAATCGTATTTTCACTCAGGCGGAGTCCATATGTGTCTAACATATAACATACGATTTTGAAGTAGGGGAGCAGTAACAAACCTTTCTCTAAGACTTGTTAATCTTACGTATCGGTCCTGGTGAGGCGTTGGAATTCATTTTCGGCCTTGTCCCGGCCTCCTTGTGTGCCGTCCAGTCTCCCGATGTCTTCTTAGAATTCTGGACACGGTAGATTGATTCATATTAAGGTGATATGCTATAGTTCTCTGACTAGCTCCATTCTGAGCTAACAAAAGCACTTGCACAGACTTTTCAAAGGCTAGGTTGTTCCTAGCATCACCCATGTTATAATTAAATTAAGATTTATGTCAATGCTGATCTAATTTTTCAACGGCTACTTAAAAATTATTTTTGAGTAAATTTGAAAATTAAACAAAAACAGTATTTTTACTCTTTTTTGTAAAGAGTGGCTGGCAATTATAATTGCACTTGTAGCATGATCTATGTTTTTTCTCTATTTTCAGTGTATGTATATAATAATTTTTTGTTTTAAAGTAAAGCTCTTGAAAAAAATCGCAAAAATTTGTGACGATCACTTGCGGCAGTGACGTCACGGGATTTGACGCCGTTCGGGTCGGTCGCGGTATGCCTCGAGCGCCAGTCCCTTTTTGCGGCTGTGGTGGGACGCCACACGGCCGGGGTAGCTTTGCGGAGCGTACGGTGTCCGGGGGTCGGCTGTCAGGGCGCGGAAAAAGGGGTAGCAAAACAAACAGGTGTCGCAACAAGGGGGCCTTTATTTACACTATGTACAAAAAAGGGGGTGTTGGTACCTGGTGGCGCCGGAACCTTTCGGGGACGGTGTCCGTGACCTGGAGGAGTGTTCCGGGCGGGTGTCGGAGGAGGGCGCGGCTCGTACTTACTGTTTTTCCGGTCGGACCTGGACGCTGCTGGCTCTTTCTGTTCCGGTCGGAGAAAGGAGGGTGAAAGGAAGCGGGATGGCCGGGGTTCCCTCACAGCGGGAAGGAACGGGCCGGAAAAAAGGGAGAAAGCGGGAAGGCCGGGGTTCCCTCGCAATGGGAGGGAACGGGCCAGGAAGAAAAGGGAGAAAGCAGGAAAGCCGGGGTTCCCTCGCAAGGGAGGGAACGGGCCAGGAAGAGAGGAGAAAGCGGGAAAGCCGGGGTACCCTGGCAATGGGAGGGAACGGGCCAGGAAGAGAGGAGAAAGCGGGAGAGCCGGGGTTCCCTCGCAATGGGAGGGAACGGGCCAGGAAGAAAGGAGAAAGCGGGTTGTCGGTTAGGTCGGAAGCGGAGTCGGAGTCGGTGCTGGAGCTAGGCTAGAAGCGGAAAGAGTATCGGGTCGGGATCGGAATGAGCTCTGCAGGCTCGGTGCGGCCCTTTTATTGCCACGGTGGGGCTGCGCGCGGCCGGCGACTCGCGGCTGGGGCGGTGGGGGAGCTCGGCTCAGCGTGGAGTCCGGGTGCTGTCGGCCGGAAGAAACACGGGTTCCGGGGCGGATTTGGTCGACGCGGTTACGGCAGTTGGCTCCGCGCTAATTTTCTGCACCGGCTCGGAGAAAGAACGGAATTTTTCCGCCACCGGGAGCGTTTCTTAGTAACTTCGTTACAAATTTAAGTGATGCGTTAATTTTGGAGGTCAGTGTACTTTTACTCACCTTTCTGATACTCCTGGAGATTTGTTTGCTATGGCAGATAATTAGAGTGTACACCGCTGTCGCCAAGAGCGACTGTGAAGTGCTGCGGTTGAATCGAAGAGATCTTCTGGATGTAATGGAACCGTATCCGAAGCTGTGCATGCCTACGAATCACCGAAAGTGGAGACTCAATTTACCAGTTAAACTCCATCCATTTTCAATACACATTACTGTTAGGGAATTGTCTTTTTTTGTATTGCAATGAAAGTGTTTTATTTTTTTCTAATATTGAACATTCAAAGCGGGCGTTTTGAATTTGTCAAACAATTTGACACTGTCAGATTATAATTATTGAAAAAATACGATTAAGTAGCGATATCATGGAGGTCACAGGCAATGTTATAAAGAGAAAATGCCTCACTTTAGAGATAAAACAAAGTGTTGATCGGTGTTTTAAAAACATTTGGGAACTAAATGGTCCAAATTTGAGGAAGATGCCAGTTTACCGAATGGTTGGGGACATTTTTGCCGTAAGATGATACAAGGCCGTCGGCCTTCAGGCTTGACTTGAGAGGGTTTGCTCCTGAGCACTATTCATTTTGAATGTATCATGCTTCCACTCTGTGTCCTGCTCTGAAATCTTTTCGTTATAAAAATATAGAGTTGTGGACAAAATAAAGGGGGACAATATTTTTTCGCAAATGTGAGTCTGTCTGAAATTTTTCTCTTTCTATGGTTACCATTAAAATATTTATATCGTGTGTTCCACAAAAAACTCACTCGCAGCAAGCCATGACAAAAGTGAAGTATGTCTTAGTACCAGATGTGAAATGAACTACTAAAGTAAATTTATAGGATATGTGTCACTCACAATATGATGAAAATTTGTAAGTAACAAATGAACTACTTCCAGTGATTCTAAAATCGACATGACCAGTCTATCTATCTCTGTAGTCATGGCTTACTGCGAGTGAGTTTTTATTGGAACACACGATAGTTTATTATGTATTTTGTGTTGCATATTATTATCATATTAATTCCGTTTTTCCTTGTTAGTGTTGGCCCGTAACCCTCACTTTTCTCCAGGAGATCATTTATATTCACATGCTTGTGAAATTAAGAGTAGGTACATACAACATGTAATAGAAATAAGTACATTAATTTTAACTGGTAATAAAACTCATCAAGAACAACAACTTTTCTAAATAACATTTTTTTGTAAACGTTCTTGTTAATGAGTTAAAATTGTTTAAAATTTTTCACGAATTTCGCTACCCGCCACTGGAGACCACGCTACCTGGTCGCTGTGCTTAGAGGGTTTACGTAAACGGCTGAACGGCTCGTTAATTTATGGGGGGTAAAATGTTAAAAAAAATTGCCGATTTCGAAAAAGTGGTACATAGAAAAATTGTTCATCATGACGAGTTCTGTTACCGGTTAAAATTAATGTACTTGTTTCTGTTACACGTTGTATATTGAATAAATCTAAAATTTAATTGGTTTTTAAATAAAAAATTAAATTCGAAAATTCGAATTTTTAAGTATCTACGATAAGTTGGGATTTTATTATTCTCACCTGCTCTTAAACACTTCATACAATGAAAATAATTTAAACTAAACTAATTAATGGATTTTTATTTATTGTAACTTGTTGTCTCCACTTTTTTTAAATATTGAAGTCCGAATTTTTAGTGATATTGTACCTGAGAGCAATCCGCCTTATGGACCAACCGTCCTCAGCTTTAGAAATTATTCCCAATTTGACTAAATTGTTAATGCGGACCATGATTTTTTTGGATTTTTTTTTTGACAAATGTCAAATTTAAAACTTCAGATTTAGAGCCGGTTGCAATCAACTAAAATTTAGCGAAAATCTGCATCAAGAGTTGTCCTACTTTATTTTGTCCACAACTGTATATACAGGGTGATGAAAAAAAAGTGCCCGTGCTAACCTGCACGTTATAAAGTATTTTTAACTAAACACGAATTCGAAATCCAAAATTAAATTTGTCTACTCTTCGCCAAGATATTAGATTTCCTTTTTAGACAATAGATTAACCGTTTACTAATAATGTTATTGTTGAAGTCTAGATTTTGGTCGAGTTGATTATGTTCTTAAGTAAAAAATGCAAAAAGTCAATCGGAACCATCGTTATTAAAGATATTAGAGTACCATTTCTTGGGTCCAAAGAAAATTCGTCAATGTTACAACATTGCAAAGCTCCTGGGATACGGAAACATGTAATTTTTGAAAACGATAGCAACAATAATTCAATTTTTAATGTAAATGGTTTTGTCAAATTTAGGTTAATTTTCCAAAAAGTCTGAAAAAATGGCATACAATTTTAACGAATATGTAGACATGTTACTCTGCTTGGGTGCATCAAATGATAACGCATCTGAAGCAGCAAGAGACTATGCAAGACTGTACCCTCAACGACGTCATCCAGATGCCAAGGTAATAAGAAGATTGATGCAGCGATTAAGAGAAAACGGCCAAATAATGCCTGTTTATGTAAATCGTGGAAGACTTCGTGAAGTTCGAACACCAGCTTTGGAGGAAGCTATTTTGGAAGCAATTGAAAATGCACCAGGACGAAATATACGAGGATTGGGAGTTTCACGTAGACTATCGCACGGTACAAGGTATCCTGGCTGACGAACTTATCACTACGTTAAAGTGCAAGCTCTTCGCCCAGGTGATTATCCCCTCAGAGTAGAATTTTGTGAATGCCTACTTGGACGTCACGGAATCGATCCTAGGTTTATTCAAAACATTTTATGGACAGATGAATCATATTTTTCTCAAGACAACATTTTTAATCAACACAATAATCATATCTGGGCAACTGAAAATCCGTTCGCTGTGCATCCTTGTGCACATCAGCACCGCTTCGGAATTAATTTGTGGGCTGGGGTCATTGATAATAACCTCGTAGGACCTTTTACGCTACCTCCCAAAGTGAATGCAGAAAATTTTCTACAATTTTTACAAAATGACTTTGAAGTTTTGCTTGAAGATTTGCCCCTTGCAATTTTGAGGCAAATGTGGCTACAAATGGATGGCGCCTCTCCACATTTTCGTAGGATAGTACGGGATTGGTGTGACGAGACTTAGCCAAATAGATGGATTGGTAGAGGTGGCGCGATTGCTTGGCCCCCCCAGTCACCTGACCTTAATCCTTGTGATTTCTTCCTCTGGGGTCACCTCCAAAATTTTGTATATGCTACGCCGATAGCTAACTTAGAGGAATTAACAGAAAGAATCAACGCAGCAGTTAATGCCATAAATGTCCCTATGCTTCAAAGGGTTCAAGAGAACATTGTTCGAAGAGAAGCAATTTAGCATTGAAGTTGGTGGGAGAAATTTCGAACAGGTATTATAAGATTTAATTGAAACATGTACCTTTTTGTTCCATTTTTTGTAAATTAAAATTTTGATTCATATCCACATGACAGCTTTATTTTTCTGCAGGTGACAGAATCTGTCATCAGCATTGGTTTCTTAGATACGGCGAAGTACGTGAATATAATATTTTTTAGAAAAAAAAGTGCAATATTGCCAATTTGTACTGTTAGGAAAGCTGTTTAATTTTTAAAAGAATGTTTTTAGACCATTTTTGTGTTGATTTTCACAATCCTTCGACAGAAAATGACATTTAAGTTTCAGTCGTGGACACTTTTTCCATCACCCTGTATACAGTGAGTTTTTTTTAGGACTGGCCATAGGGTTTTACATGCTAATTTTTCAACCCCCTGTTAACTTTTGTTCCGATGAAAATATTCAAACCATTTTTGGAATGAAGTTGGAAGATCTTTTAAACTATCGGATAGATTACAATTCAATATCCCAAACTGTCGAAAAAGTTGTGAAAAAAATATTTTCAGGGTGCCGAAATAATAGAACGTCGAGCGGCCGCCAGAGTAGCGCCATTGTCGGCTCAACCCATGACCAACTTCATTAAACTATGTTACGGCCATCCCAAATGTCGAAAAAAAGTAAACCAAATGACAAGTCGATGATGGAGATGAAGTGGCGATATCTAGTGAAATTTAGAATAACCACACATTTAAAAAGTTAAATATCAGGTTATGGTATATGCCATTTCATTGTCAAAAACTGTCAGTTTATACGTTTTCGTCGTGGAACTTGATCATTTCGGAGTAAAACGATGCAAGAATTACAGAATTCGAGGTTCTAAGACGCTAACTAATTTTTCATGTTCCTGCCATAGTGTCATAAAAGTATAAACTGACAGTTTTTTACAATGAAATGGCATATAACCATGACCAACTTCATTAAACTATGTTATGGCCATCCCAAATGTCGAAAAAAAGTAAACCAAATGACAAGTCGATGATGGAGATGAAGTGGCGATATCTAGTGAAATTTAGAATAACCACACATTTAAAAAGTTAAATATCAGGTTATGGTATATGCCATTTCATTGTCAAAAACTGTCAGTTTATACGTTTTCGTCGTGGAACTTGATCATTTCGGAGTAAAACGATGCAAGAATTACAGAATTCGAGGTTCTAAGACGCTAACTAATTTTTCATGTTCCTGCCATAGTGTCATAAAAGTATAAACTGACAGTTTTTTACAATGAAATGGCATATAACCATGACCAACTTCATTAAACTATGTTATGGCCATCCCAAATGTCGAAAAAAAGTAAACCAAATGACAAGTCGATGATGGAGATGAAGTGGCGATATCTAGTGAAATTTAGAATAACCACACATTTAAAAAGTTAAATATCAGGTTATGTTATATGCTATTTCATTGTCAAAAACTGTCAGTTTATACGTTTTCGTCGTGGAACTTGATCATTTCGGAGTAAAACGATGCAAGCATTACAGAATTCGAGGTTCTAAGACGCTAACTTTCCTCTAAATGCGTTTTTACGCACGCAAGTGTGAAGGATCACAGCCATAGACTAATCACAGCAAACTAACGCCGAATCGGAATTTCGTCGTGGAACTTGAACATTCCGGAGTAAAACGATGCAAGAATTACAAAAATCGAGGTTTTAAGACGCTAACTTTCCTCTAAATAGGTTTTTACACAAGCAAGTATGAAAGATCACAGCAAAACCACTCCGAATGGGAATTTCGTCGTGGAACTTGATCATTTCGGAGTAAAACGATGCAAGAATTACAGAATTCGAGGTTCTAAGACGCTAACTAATTTTTCATGTTCCTGCCATAGTGTCATAAAAGTAGGTATAAACTGACAGTTCTTGACAATGAAATGGCATATAACATAACCTGATATTTAACTTTTTAAATGTGTGGTTATTCTAAATTTCACTAGATATCGCCAATTCATCTCCATCACATGACCAACTTCATTAAACTATGTTAACGAATTTCTTTTCTAGTACCACAAATTTCCCGAAGAACCTCAAACGATTTAGCTCTAACTCCACTGTCGCTGGGAAATTGAAATAAAGGTTTTCAGAATTGCCACAAATAATGCATTTAATGAGCATTTTCAGAGTTTTTTGATTGACAAAATTTCAAATTTGACGGCAATTTTACCTTGATGTCTAACAAACAGATGGCACCACTTCATCACTATCCATGACATACTTCATACGAAGCCCATTTTAATGGAATTGGAATGGCCATAACATAGTTTAATGAAGTTGGTCATGATATAACATAACCTGATATTTAACTTTTTAAATGTGTGGTTATTCTAAATTTCACTAGATATCGCCACTTCATCTCCATCACCATAGACAACACAGTAAACCTATAGAACGCAAACTCCCATAGTTTTTTAAGGTACTATATTAGTTTTTTGTGTCCCGACGCCATCTACTGGCTTGTGGTAGGTGCAAAATAAGACACAGCCAGCTGGATATCCTGGCTTATTTATTTATTTTAATTTTCAAAATAATTTAATTATGAAATTAAAAGACCATTTATTTTGAAGTTTTTATTTTCAATTTTTTTCGATACATTTCCATTTCATTTTTATAAATTTTGATTTGGTGTTTCTTTTCCTCAATTGCGAAAAACAGAGATTTATGGCTTCCTCACCTTCAAAATTTTGCTCTTTATTTTGACATCGAATTTTGCATGTAACGTTTTCGGTACATTGCAGCCCGAATTTTGGATTAACATTCTGGCTTTTATAATTTTGATTATGCTCAGCTTTTCTTATTTTCTTTTTGAAACTTTCATAAGAATTTATACTCGTATCTTCATTACTACATAAAACAGGATTTACTTATAGCGTCTTCAGTAGAAATATCGTAGATCAGTAGATCGGATGAAAATTCTATAAAAAATAGTTTTCAGTTAAAATATAATTATCAATATTTTTTTACTATTACTGGAAGTAAGTCTGGACTGGAAAAGGAAGGAAGTTGTATTGAATCGAGGGTACGGCCACATTCAGCAATCTATTGTTCATGCCGAAGTATTTGCTGGTAAAATGAAGTCCACACACAGTGTAGCTGTTATACCTACACTTTAATAGGCTACAAAGTTGATAACTGCTTGTTACCCGTGTTTTTAATCCATTCCATAAAATGCCCAGGATATTTACTTGGATTTGAAAATCTATGGCGAGTTCCACATGGTTTAAATACCTTTGCACTCTGCAAATTCTCGTAACAGTAGATTTATTATTTATGACTTAATATGTCAAAATATATATTTTTTTTAAATTTTGGCATAAGTTTCCGCGATTTTTATTTTTATAAAACGGCAGCGTCCCCTGACGGCTTGTGGTGGGTGCGTTTCCAAAAAAACCGATAAAATGCATAGGAGTTTGCGTTCTATAGGTTTACTATGTTGTCTATGTCCATCACATGACCAACTTCATTAAACTATGTTAACGAATTTCTTTTCTAGTACCACAAATTTCCCGAAGAACCTCAAACCATTTAGCTCTAACTCCACTGTCGCTGGGAAATTGAAATAAAGGTTTTTCAGAATTGTCACAAATAATGCATTTAATGAGCATTTTCAGAGTTTTTTGATTGACAAAATTTCAAATTTGACGGCAATTTTACCTTGATGTCTAACAAACAGATGGCACCACTTCATCACTATCCATGACATACTTCATACGAAGCTCATTTTAATGGAATTTCAATGGCCATAACATAGTTTATCCAACATTCAATAGTAATATCGTGTTTTACTAGTTAGTTTTAATTGAGTAAACTGGGCTATAACTAGTCTGTTGTTTTAACCCACGTTGCCATTTGCACCGTGGGTTATAACATACATAACCCACGTTGCCATTAGCACCGTGGGTTATTAACGTTCATAACCCATCGGGAGCAGAATTTCATCAATAATGTCATTATCTAAAAATTTTGGAATATTGGATAAAACGTTGTATGGCATACGTGGGTTATTAAGTACTACCCACTCGAGGTAATAACCTACTCGGGCAAGCCCTCGTAGGTTACAAATACCTCTCGTGGGTAATATCTTAAATAACCCACTTATACCATAAATAACTATTAATGAAGTTGGTTATGCTCAACCAGCACCTGACGATCTCCACTTTTGGACGCTTTCGGCGCGCTAAAAAATATTTTTTTCACAACTTTTTCGACAGTTTGGGATATTGAATTGTAATCTATCCGATAGTTTAAAAAATCTTCCAACTTTGTTCCAAAAATGGTTTGAATATTTTCATCAGAACAAAAGTTAACAGGGGGTTGAAAAATTAGCATGTAAAACCCTATGGCCAGTCTTAAAAAAAACTCACTGTATACGTATGAAGAAAAATACAATTAAAATTCAAAATTCACAAAATAATAATGGTAAATTATATGTTCTAATTTGTTGCAGCCAATTTAGGGCGTCTTCGGTAAGTAGATGGAGTTTGGAGAAACCTTGCTGGAATTTAGTAATGGGACATTCTTCCACAATGTGTTGGATGGTTTCTTTTTCTGCACCGCATTCACAAGAAGGGTTTTCACGAATATTCCAGTGAAACTGCATATTATTGCATTTGGCATGGCCGGTTCTAAAACGATTTAATTTACACCAGATTTTCCTGGGTAGGTCAAATCCCAAAATTTGTTTTGTAGGATCCTCAATTAGATTTTTATTAAAAATATCTACGTCTTGCCAGGCTGCTTTCCAATAGTCAGATTTGGAAAATGGTTGCATGAGGAATTCTTCTTTCCAAAGTGGTTTACGCGATTTTAATCTAAACGGTGGTAAATTTGCCATGTCTTGTGTAATGGAGTACATGTTCGGTGAATTTTGAAATTTATCCCAAATTCGTTTTGTTACATATTTTCTTCTAATATCGTACGGAATAATGTGTGCTAAGACATGTAGCCATGGTGTTGGAGTAGATTTTAAAGTACCCGTTATTATTCGAAGTGTCGTATTCAATTGAGCATCTATTTTGTTCACGTGTGCACTGTTCTTCCAGACAGGGCAACAATATTCTGCCGTAGAATACACTAAAGCTAGTCCTGTGACACGTAAAGTGTGTCCATTCGCTCCCCAACTTGTGCCTGCGTGTTTATGTATGTAAAAAGTTCGTCGTACTTCTTTTTAATTTGTACTTCGGTACATTTGAATTTGGCGCGCGCGACATGTGATGACAAAGATGGCCGCGTGTCGTTGTTAGCCTGTAGAGCTCGTGCCAACTCTCATGATCGATGACGCAGAAACCAAAATGCGTACCGAAGCGTCTGTACTATTCGAACTAAAAACATAGGTACCATTTTGTCACGCTTTACAGATTTGTGAGCTAATTTATGTTGATATTTATTTGGCGAGAAGCCGACAAGTCCTTAGATAATGTCGGACATTCTAATCCAAATCCTTGAACAGTGTAAAATGCAAATTTGCCACCACCCTGAAAATTTGAACTAAACGACCGACGTTTTTACGTTTCACTTATCAAAATTGGGCTCCGCCTTCGCGCAGCTTTTGTCAAGGTCATCGATCATGACAGTTGGCACAAGCACAAGCTCTAACAAGAGAGGGGACCAACCTTCGAGATCGTTCGAAACGAAAGAAAGCGAATAATAGCTTTCATGCCGTTTCTCTTGTTACAGGTAAGATTGTTTTATATTGTAAATAAATTTGGTGATGGGTAGATTAAGAAAAATTGTTAGGTATCAATAAAAATGCTCTTGTTACAGGAGAAACACAATATCGTTATTATTCGCACTTCACGAAGACCAAGAAAACATTATATAATGTTGTTTCTCGTTTTTAGTTTCTGTCGTAACTTTTCGATGTGTAGTTTGAAGGTTAGAGTTGAATCCAGAGTTACTCCTAGATAAAGTCCATTCATTTTGTATTGAACTTTTCAAGGTCAAATAATTTAAATTTTGGCACTGTAATTATGTTTTGTAAATAGTGACATGCATATAACCAACATAATGTGATTTAGCAATGCTCAATTCAACGTTTACGGTGTTTACCTGCATGTCACTATTTACAAAACATAATTACAAAGCCAAAAAATAAAATTATTTGTTCAATACAAAATGAATGGACTTTATGTCGAGGAATAATTATGCTTAATTGTAGTTTCGTTGAAGACTACTTTCAGTTTTCTATTTTTCTTGTTGTTTACGACGTGGAAACAGCAAACTTCTGTCTTTTGAGGATTTGGGCCAAGTCGCCATTTTGTGAAATATTTATTCAAAGGTATTAAATCGTCTGACAGTCCGTTTTCTACATTTTCAAAATTCTGATGTTGGTAAACCATTGCCAGGTCGTCAGCATAAATAGATGAATTTTCGTTAAAATCTGTTTTTGTTTATTAAGGTACACCTACTTGCTGGTTTCAATGCCGGTATTTAATATTAACCTGTAGATACCATATTTTAAGTAAAATATTCAAAACTATGTAATGATTTGAATACATTACTTTTCCGCCAAATATTTGAATCTGCGCAAAACTGTAACAAATGTGGTCGTGATCGTCATCGAATCGGAGAAGCCCTACGTTGTGATTTTCTTTTGGCGGAAAAAGGTTCGGAATGCAAACGGTGAGGGTTCCAATTGGAAGAGTGCCGCAAATAAAACACACATGTGAGGGACGCAAAATACCTTTTATTAAAAACGCCTGTAATAACTTTGATGAAAAAAAAATGAAACGAATCCTAAAAGACAGAAACTAAGTTTAACGAAGTACAAGAAATTAACTAGTTGAGTACATCACAAAGATAAACGACAAGATGAATGCAACAATATTTAAAATAACAGAAAACGGGTACATAACAGACAAAATGACAGGCTAAAGCTTGCAAAGAAAGTAAACAAATTATAAGGCAGTTATTACAGACAGGGACGGATGACAAACCCTCTTCAAAAACCGTATCCCAGGTATTACTCATATTTTACAATTTGATTAATGGCCAAACCAATGTTTAATTTGGAACTACGCGGTCAAGGTACGCCAACGGGAACTTAGAGCTGGAGGTAACAAACTTTCGGCCGCGAAGGGACTCAGAAAAATAATCTGAATCGTCTTGAAAGCAGCGACATTTATAGGTACTCGGGGTATCGCGTGTCGGACTACTGTGTCCCGACCAATTCCGAGTGATATAAGCGTTCGGGGTTGTACGATGAGCTTCTCAGAGTCGCGTAGAGTAGAACTTGTTCCACCTTCCCCAACCAACCGTTTACCGACAAACTCCCGAGATCCCTATAACTGCAACGGGGGCTTCACGTCAGCTTCTCAGAGTCGCATACAGCAGAACTTGTTCCACCTCCGTTATACGGTCCTACATAACCGTCGCCCCCACGGAAATTTGACTAAACAACCCCTCCGACCTCCTGAATGTCACCTAGCCCCCATGTGATCGTACTTACAACATTTTAACTTTAACTTTTCCGAAATCTAGCAACAACCCAAAGAAAAACAAAAACCGAGTTTAATTCAATCAAACAAAGAGAAACATTCAACGATGAGAAAATCAAGCAAAACAGAGCGCAACATTAAAAAATGATAAAATAAGCAAAACAAAACGCAACATTAAACAATGATAACATAAGTAAGCAAAACAAAACGCACATTATACAATGAGGAAACAAAAGAGAACAAAACGCGAGGTTAAATAACGATAAAATAAAACGCTTAAAATAGGAATACCATACTCGCTGGCAATATTAAACAAAAAGAAAATGGCGGGTCGAGTGCCGTTAGAAAATGTTAGTGGAAAAAACCAAAATGGACGCACGCGGTTCGGACGACGGCTCCGAATTTTCGAAATTACCAGATTGCTAAAAAAATGAACCTCCCGGGAGAAAGATAACGCTTAAAATTAACGAATGGGCGCTTCTTAAAGAAACAGCATGCAACAAAATGAAATCTACAACATACTCTTACCACGTGGTCCTGGTCCCAAAAACAAAAACAAAAAGCCAACGAACGTGGAATAAATTACCCAGGTGAATGAAAAACGTCGAATTCCTCACGGGCACACAAATATCTACTCGGGACGGTAGTGAAATTGATTCAGATTTAACTTACAAATTTGAGAAACTGGATCGCTCTTCGCAAGGTGTGTTCGTTTCGAAAAACCAAACAAAAGTGACCTACCCCCTTCAACTACGCGCGCGAGATACCGCTTTACCCCCGCTATATTTCCGTTCGCAGAGTTCACCACTCCCCAGGATTACCAACCCCATCCCTTAGTACCGAGTCTAGCCGCTAGTACTATGGCGCGCTCTCGTGGCGGTACCGGTAATAAAAATTTAAATTTTAAACTGGGTCACTACAACTAGTTTAGTTTTTTTCAAAAATGACAATAATCGTACTACTCCGGACACGGAATCTTGGCCAACATTTTTTAGACATTTCTCACTAAATTATGTAAACCAATCTTTAGTGTCATTAATAAATGACAGTTATTAAAAATCACTTTCAAGTTTTTCTTATGACATCAAAAAAGCAGGGAAATGGCATTATCGAGTCAAAAGTTGGGTTATATTCAATAAAGGCTAGTTCACACATATTTGTCAGTTAAATGTCAGTTGTGGCCCAGATTCCGTGTCCGGAATAGTACATTATAACCTCTTCAAAATACACATAACCTGTGACATTGCATTTACATTAGAAAAAAGTGTTGTCCTATTACACCACAAAAATTACTAAAATCACTAGATTTAGTAGTGTATATTGAAAATGGATGGAGTTTATTTCATAACATCTAGATAATCTTGTCGGTTGTTACGGAAGATTCCAAGTGGTGTAATAAGAATTTCGTAGGTACCTACTATTGCGATCAAAAAATTTTGGACACTAATGTCATCGTGCTGTCATACATTCTAAAACGACCCTTATGTATTAATAACCTCAATTTTGATTGTGTCAATTTTGAAAATGTGAATGTCAGATTTACCGAGAAAATATTCAAAAAGTTGTAAAAATCAGACAAATGGAATAGAACGAGATTTTAATTAATAAAAAATATAAAACAAATACCCAAATGTACTATCGCGGCCAAAATACTTTGGTCGTCACTTTTTGACACTTCGAATGTAAATAAAGTATTAATGTCAATATACATGACAATTTCAAATCATTCTTGTCAAAAATATCGCATCTTCAGTTTTTGATAAATATAGAATCGTCTTACTTGCTTCTGAAGGTTGTCTAAACCGCGCCCATGTTGATCTTTTGCTTTTGAACTCTGCCTTCGCAGCTGGGATTTACCCCACCCGTATGACACTGATGGATTAAAATAATTTTGACAACAGTAAAAAATAAGGTTAAACATCCTAAAGCTTGCTTTACAATTGAATATCATTTATGACACATTGACGACCAAAGTATTTTGGCCGCGATAGTACTATCGCGGCCAAAATACTTTGGTCGTCACTTTTTGACACTTCAAATGTAAATCAAGTATTAATGTCAATATACATGACAATTTCAAATTATTCTTGTCAAAAATATGGCACCTTCAGTTTTTGATAAATATAGAATCGTCTTACTTGCTTCTGAAGGTTGTCTAAACCGCGGCCATGTTGATCTTTTGCTTTTGAACCCTGCCTCCACAGCTGGGATTTACCCCACCTGTATGACACTGATAGATTAAAATAATTTTGACAACAATAAAAAATAAGGTTAAACATCCTAAAGCTTGCTTTACAATTGAATATCATTTATGTCACATTGACGACCAAAGTATTTTGGCCGCGATAGTACTCGCATATTAAAAAAAATATATTTTAAACCGGTGTCAAATTGACAACAATTTCATCTTCATCCATATAGTATTAACGGCGTTGTATTGAATAGGTGTCACAATAAAAAAGACTTGGGTGTTGTTTTTGACAGAGAATTAAATTTTATTAAACATTATGAACATCTATCTTCTAAATGTTATAAAATGTTAGGATTTATAATTAGGAACACTAAGAGTTTTAAAAGTATTGATTGCCTTAAACTATTATTCTATGCTTTCATTCGCTCTCACCTTGAATATGCTTGTGTGGTATGGAACCCTAGATATCAAACTCATGTTTCTTCCATTGAGTCCATACAAAGGAAATTTTTAAAGTATTTGTACCTTGTTAAATTTGGTGCTTATCCAGTTAGGGGTTATGCCTACACATGTTTAATCAATGAATTTCAGCTGGAACCCTTGTATGTCAGGCGTCAGATTGCATCTGTTTTGTACTTACACAGAATCGTGCATTGCAAGATTGATTGTTCGGAATTAGTTGAAATGTTAAAGTTTAGAATCCCAAAATTGGGAATTCGTTATAGTGCTACATTCTGCAATCAACTTTCAAGCACTAATTACCATCAAAATTCACCAATTATTGCTATGTGTACGTTGTATAACCAGTTGCAGCTATTTGCTGATATATTTGAATATCATGCTGGTACATTCCGTCGTCGAATATCTGAAGCATTGTCTTTGTTGAATTAGATGTGGTTGATGTATTTGCTGGTTATGTTGGGGATTTATTTATTTATTTATTTATTTAATTTTTCTCTATTATATTATTTTCTAGGTTGTTTTTTTTTTACCTTTTCTTTTCTCTTTTATTGTTATTTATGTATATGCCTATGAATATACATATACATTATTTATTATTTGTTACCCTTTGTGGACAGTTTTGTTCTTGGGTTAATAAAAGCTATTATTTTTCACTATCCCACCTCCACCCGGCGGCACGGCAATTTTGCCGGAGTACATACACTATTACGGATATTACTATCAAGTAATAGTGCAGTGCTTATCAACATAATTACCGGCGTCTCGCCTCCGCATTTTGACTTTGTTGTGTATTATGTTCTGTGTCAATGTTAAGGAACTTCCTCACGATGTGACATGAGTATAATAATATACCTTTTTGAATTTCAACTACCAATGTGTTATCTAAATCCAGAATTTTTAAATTTTTAAAAAGAGATTGCGGTACTATTCCCGTTGCTGAAATTACAAGTGGTAAAATCGAAATTTTTTCTAAACACCAAAGATTTCTCATAGCAACGGACAGCTCTAAATATTTATTAATTTTTGTGTTATATGTCTGTGTTATATTATGTGAATTTGGAACAGCTATATCTAAAAGATATGCTTGCTTTTGTTGTTTATTTAAAATTATAATGTCTGGTCTGTTATGCTTAATATGAATGTCAGTTAAAATTGTTCTATCAAAATATAACTTGTAACTGTCATTTTCCAAACAACTTTCTGGTGTATAACTATAATGTGGTTGTGTATTCTTTAATAAATTGAATTTAACAGCTAAATTCATGTGTATAATTTTAGCGAATATATCGTGACGTTTTTTATATTCGCTTTGAGCCAAAACGGTGCAAGAAGAAATGATGTGTTCAATTGTTTCCCCTTCAGTTCCGCAAATCCTACATTTATCAATTATCGATTGTAAACCGCATATGTGTTTTTTATAATTTCTTGTATTTATAACACGATCTTGTATTGCAAATATAAAACCCTCCGTCTCAGGGTGAATATTTGATTTCTTAAGCCATGCATGAGAGGCCTGAATATTAATTTCAGGTTGTTCCAGTTCTTTAAAGTATCTCCCATGTAAAGACTTCTGTTTTATATTTGCTATTGTGTCAGGTATATTTGGCTTAACAATGTCTGAAATTATATTATCACTTAAATTTAAAGGTGTGTAGCCTTTATCGGCTGAAACCAAAGCATTGAAAAAGGTGTTATCATGAGCTCTATTGAGGAAATAATTTTTTAGTGAAGCAATTTGATTTTTTAGCAGTATTTCTAGATTTGAAAAACCCCTACCACCGTTTTCGCGTGGTAAATTAAATCTTTCAATAGCAGATTTAGGATGGTGTTTACTAAATTTGGTAAAAAGAACTCTAGTTTTAATGTTTATGTTCTGTAAATTAGTTTTGGACCATTTAATAACACCGAAAGAATAGGTCAGTAATGGAACAGCATATGTATTAACTGCTTTCATTAAATTATTACCGTTTAATTTTGATTTTAAAATAGATTTAATTCTTAAATAAAATTGCTTTTCTAAATTTTCTTTTATAATTGAGTGTTGAATATGATTTGATTGATTAATACCTAAATATTTATAAAATTCTCCTTTATTTAAATTTTTAATGATTTCTCCTTCTTGAGTTATATATTCTAAATGTTCGTAATGACCGCGACATATTGATTGCATTTTACACTTATCAATACCAAAACTCATCCCAATATCATTTGAGAAATTTTCAGTTATTGTTAGTAAAGATAAAATGTGATTCTTTTTTGATGCATAAAGTTTTATGTCATCCATATAAAGAAGGTGATTTAATTTGGATAGTGTGGTATTATTAAGTCTAATATTGAAACCATATCCAGTGCTGTTTAATAGATTTGTCAAAGGATTAATGGCTAGACAAAACCATAAAGGACTTAAAGAATCTCCTTGATAAATTCCCCGTTTAATTTGAATAGGCTCGGATTTTAATTTAGTATTGTTTATTGATAAATTTAAAGTAGTTCTCCAAAATGTCATAACATGAGATAAAAAGTTAATCAAATCCAAATTAATTTTATAAATTTTAAGAATTTTAATTAACCATGAATGTGGTACTGAATCATAGGCTTTTTTGTAGTCTATGAATGCGGTATAAATATTTCTATTATTTTTTCTAGCTTGTTCCATTATTACCGTATCTATTATGAGTTGTTCTTTACAACCAAAACACTCTTTAACACAACCTTTTTGTTCTTCATTAAGTATATTTAATTTTTGACAATGGTCGTAAATTATTACTTTAATGCAAGATGTCATAATTTTATAAATTGTAGGTAGACATGTGATTGGCCTATATTTTGATGGATTCTTAGTATCGGAATCTTTCGGTTTCAGATATGTTACACCATGGGCCAAAAACTCTGGAAATGTGTTAGGTTCCCTAATAAATCCGTTAAAGTGATAAAGCAAGCATTTATGAATACAAGTAAATTTTTTTAACCAAATGTTATGAATTTGGTCACCTCCAGGGGATTTCCAATTATGTGAACTATTAATATTTTTAACTAAAATTTCAAGGCTAATTTGAATATGATGTCGATCATTACTATCTGGTATATCATTTTCTAAATGAGGAATCCATTCTGCCTGATTATTAAATTGAACTTCATTTGACCATACGTTTGACCAGAATTCTTTAATTTCGTTTATATTTGGTGTACCATTATTAGTTTTAGTTTTATTATCTGTTAAATTTTTGTAAAACAACTTATTATTATTATTATTATCTTTCATGTGACAGTTTCAATAAAGCATGATTTAGAGTAATTTTTTTAATGTGACAGAAGTTTGATGTCCAAAATTTTATGATCGTAATAGTACTATTCCGGACATGGAATCTTGGCCAACATTTTTTAGACATACCTAAAAAAAATGATGTAAACCAATCATCAGTGTCATTAATAAATGAGAATTATTAAAAATCAATTTGAAGTGTTTCTTGTGACATCAAAAAAGCAGGGAAATGGCATTATCGAGTAAAAAGTTGGGTTACATTCAATAAAGGCCAGTTCACACATATTTGTCAGTTAAATGTCAGTTGTGGCCAAGATTCCGTGTCCGGAATAGTACGTGTAACATTGTTTGTCATAGAAATGTATCAAAAAAGTCAATAGTGTTTCTTTTTAAAACTACAAAGAGAGCTTGTGTCAAAGATATTTGCTAAAATGGCAGCTTGGAAAATCGAAGACCATTTCTGCACTTTGCCCTGCATCGATGCCAACGACTGTTTAATCCTTCACATAAGTTCCGGTTATTTTGTGGAGTTTCGGCGGAAGTTTCGCAAATTCTTTCTGGTGAGTCAGAGCAATCCAGAGAGCAAAGCTTACCTCAAGTCCACGGTGCAAATTCACGAGGAAGAAGACAGACAACTCAGATACCACTACGCTATGATCCATCCGTTCAGCGAATTCAGAATCTGGTGGGAAACGTACATGATTGTGATATATCTCTTCCTTCTCATCTTTGTGATACCCCTGGAGCTCTGTTTTCTTATCCACACCCCAGTTTTCATCATCTACTGGAAAGTGATACTCGACGTCATGTGCTACGGAGACATGATCGTCAACTTCTTCACGGGCTACGTAGACTCCGAGCGCCAGAAGATCGAATTGCGTGGATTTAAGGTGGCCCTGCACTATCTCTTGGGGTTCTTCGTCATCGACTTGGTGTCATCGTTTCCGATCAGTCTGTACATTTACTTGACGGGCACGCACTCCATGCACCCTTGGAAAGGCTTTCTCTTCTTAAAACTGTTCCGTCTCCGCACTCTCCACAGTTACATCACCAAATATTTGCGAAGGCGCAAAGTTTGGAGTTCCAGTCTCAAATCCCTCGCGCTATCGATGTATTTCATCGTCGGTGTCTTCTGGTTCCTCGGAACCACCATCTATATGCAGACAGTAACCATGAATAAAGAGATATTGACTCAAGACACCAACGTACAAGAGAAACTAGAAACACTCATCAATAAGTGTACCGAAATTATAGAATGCGTGATGCTTGTGGGTCCCGACGCTGTCACATTTTATACCGATTGGCCGGTCAAGATCATGAACATTTTCTACATAGTGGCTGGAAGCGCCATCAACATGATCATCTTGGCCCAAGTGCTGCGCATTTACAAGAGCCGCAACACTGCACGCAACAAGCACCAAAAGCTGCTTCAGGAAATCTCTCAGTACATGACTTACAGACAGATTCCGCCGGATTTGAAGGAGAAAATCATACGTTACGTGGAGTTCAAGTACCAGAAGAGAATCTTGAAAGAAGCCGAGATTATGAGTACACTTTCAGAGAGCCTGCGCGAGGTAATTAACTGTTTTAATCCACTCCAAACTAATTCTTCACTTTCAGGAGATTATGCTTCACAACTGTCGAGTCATGGTGGCAAGAGTCGAATTCTTCCGAGACATGCCTCAGGTGATACTGATGAAGGTGTTGAGTCGGTTGCGTCCGGAGGTCTATCTGAAGAACGAAATCATCTACCAATGTGGATCTATCGCCACTGCGATGTACTTTATCTACATCGGAGGGGTCACGATGTATTCGAATAAAGGGAAAGAAGTGAGGAGAAGTGTCCGGTTGAAATTATTTCGCTGATTTCTTGTTACAGTTGATGACGTTGGTTGAAGGAAAACACTTTGGCGAAATCTCTTTGTTAAATAACTTGCCGCGGATGTACACCGCTGTCGCTAGGAGCGATTGCGAGTTGTTGCGTTTGAATCGAAAGGATCTTCTAGAGGTGATGAAGCCGTATCCGAAGATTCGCGCTCATCTGTCAGGTGCGGCTCATGAGAAGCTTCAGGCAATGAAGAGTCGAGGAGAAGACTGACTTTAAGCTAGCATTTAGGCGATTTTGTTTGTTGGTGCACTTTTCGCTGCACCAACTTGAGTACAATGATTCCTTCGTAATTTTGTACAAGTTTTATAATAAAAACAATTAAAAACCTATCTCAATTCTTGCGTAAAAACAACGGAGACGCCCCCGGAAACGTCACAGAATTGTTCATAGTTTTAACAAAAAAAGTCTACGAACTATTTTTGCCAAAATATTCTCAAAACTTTATTTATTTAAATAATAAACGATCAAAATTGTGTAATATGTCGTTAGGGTTTAGTGGGAGTGGTCATGAAGGTCTATTATATCCTGTTCACGTTGGATTGAGCATCAGTGGTGCAAATCGCACACTTTTGGAATTAATTTTCATATGAGTTGTCATAGTAACAGGTCAGGTCATTTGCACCACTGATGTTCATTCCAACGTGAACAGATATTAGAGTTGGTAATACTAAATTTTATTTTTAAATGGTGCAACTGGAGTAACTTCCTGTTGTCTGTTGTTGACGGCTTGACACAGACAGCCATACTCTGTGGCCGCACTATTGACAAGTAGGTAGCATTTGACATTTCAAATTAAATTAAACATGCTGGCGAGTCCATTCGAGAGTCTAAAAAAGAAGAGTTAGAAGTTATGTTTAGAGCATTTCCTTTAGTTCATTTTTATGTTGGTTCCCCGCATTTCACTATTTACAAGACATAATCACATTGCCAAGAAATAAAATTATTTTTATTTAATTGTTCTGTATTTCAAGTTCAATTTCTTTTTACCGTTAATGTTCACTCTCATAATTTACCATTTTGTCGCTGTTAATGTTATGTCAAATATCTGTCAATTATACTAATGAAAAATTGTTCTTGTCACCTTCTTGATCATGATCACTTGTATTGGGTAAAAGGAATCTGGCACGCCACTGGTTATTACGACACAAGACCGCCTCTATGGTCCAATTTTTACCCTTTTGCGATGACGTCATTATCTAGTAACTCACGTATGTTTGAGCTAGGATCAGAAACAAATTTGAATTAATCATAAATAACTAAAGTCTATTTTTTCCTGGTAGGCGCGTGCGTGCGCATCTCCGAAAGGTAGAATCACATAGCTAAGATTTTTAGCAGGATGCAGGAATTGTTAGTATTTTTGGTTGCATATTATCTAGGGGGATCAGTATTTGTGGTTGCAGATTAAAACTCATGTTTATGATTTAATTTTTGTATAATTTGTAAAATGTAAACAAAAAAAGTTTATGAATCAACTCGTGGAAAAATTGATAACAAATATTACAGGGTGTCCCAAAAATGGCGTACTAACTACTTACTACCGTATCCAGGATGTTTCAATGTACACAAAAAAAATATGGAAAATTTTTTCAGACAAAAAAATAAATTATTATTATTTTTATTATTAACGGTAATACAATGTAAACAAAGATGTACTCGTACATCATTACCTTGCAATGTTACTGTAGTGGATTTAATTTTTTTTTTCGATTTCCAAAGCTTCTAAATTCACTATTGTGCAGGATTAGATATTGGTAGTGAGTAATCTTGTACTTTGTGATAATATGTACGATTAGAGGTAGCTCATGACATGACAATTTAATACGTATATTTCAAAATAATTTTCCTGTTAAGTGCCACTTTCAAGGACCGCCAAATCAGCAATTAAGTCCAATAGAATTTTTTAAACATTTTTCTGACGTTTATGGTAGTCTCTTCTACACCGTAGTGCACCGTTAGTACGCCATTTTTGGGACACCCTGTATATGTACAACATTTTTTATTTTATACACACAGGAGTTAAATTGGATACAAAACAACTCGATACTTTTGGATTCAATCGTTAATTTAAAAAAAAAATAAAATAATCAACACCGCACTTTTCACGTAAAAAAAATTACAGTGACATCGACAATAATTGTCAGTTCACATGAAAGCGGCAAAAATTTCATAACATGGACAAGGCCTGCTTCGACTACAATCATTTCTAATAACCATGTATCTTGCAAGAGAAAAGGTCTCCCTTCTTGGCGTATTTTTTTAATTTCCCGTAAATATCTTCTTCGCCAAGATATGTCTTCTCTTTCTATTAACAGGCTTTTTCTGTTTCGTTATTTGTGCTATTTGAAATAAACATAGATTTCAATGTTTACAGTTAATGGAAAACAATGTATGTACGGTCGGTGGACAAATAAAACTGGGACACTTAAAATTTAATCTGTGTAAATCAGACCATTCAATTGTCAATATATTTGTCAGTGTCTATATAATATGTCATACCAAAGTTAACCTATTTGTGATAAAGCCATAATTAAACGATGCAAATTTATAAATTTTGACTTATGTGATTGTCATTTTTGTCCCAGTTTTATTTGTCCACCGACTGTACCTACCTATTGTATGTTCCTAATCCTAATATACCGATTAACAACTGGCACTATTTTTAGTGCAAATGATAACAAAATGGATGTATTATTACCTATTGCTATCCTCTAAAAAGTTTAATAACAATATTTGAAAAATAACGGTTTCTTGGCTGACAGCGAATAACATAACCTCTACAGTCTACGAATGACTTGGTTACTTTATCAGCCCTTATTGGTGACATACACAGCTAAAGCATTTTTGAACTAAAAATCACACCGCCACAATATTGAATTATTTGACCTTGACTAGGAAAATCCAACGTGAATGGACTTTATATAATCTATTCATTTTGATTGTAACTACTCCGTAGTAACTTTTCAGTTGCTAGGTTATTGATAGGGAATTTTAGATAATACTAAATCCAGTCGCAGTTGGCAACTCTCGGAGGCGCCATTTTGACAGAAACGTCACGCTCACAGACGTGGAGGGAGAAAAGACTGGAGATGGCATTTCCTATGCTTCCCATGTTAAAAATCCGAACCCTCTAAAAGCACGTGCAACAACCTTTTATGACCCAGTCCACAATGCGCTAGATAAAGAAGCACAATGCGCCTGGAAGGAAGGCGAAGGAAGCGATTGGCCTAGCGTCTATATTCAGAAACCTTTTATGACTCTGTAGTTTTCGCGGGCCGGTACACTTATTTGAATTAGTGCCATCTCCAGTCTTTTCTCCCTCCACGCTCACAGAAGACAGAACGGAGAACGACTTGCGCAAACGTTTTTCAACGTACACTGTACTGTGCGCATATCTATAAAATTGAGTTTTGGTACAAAATTTTACAATTCAAAAAGAAAATACCACGTCGTCTTCTCAAAGTTGGGACCAAACGGTTAAGGGTGACCGATACTGGCGAAGTGTTTCAGTTTTGCCACCTTTATAACGCAGCCACTAATACACAGTAGAGTATATAGATAAGTATGGAAACCAAACTGAATTTTTACCTGAAATAATAAGCCCTGAGGCCCTGACCGTTTCCATGCCCTTACCGAAAGGTTCTCGGAGTTTTATGGTTTAATCTGGTTTATCAGACAAACAATAAATACATTTCTTATTTTGTCTAAAAATCTAAGACATAATTTTCTTCTGGAAAATTGTCGAATAATAAAATTATTAATATTATAATAGATTAAAATGGTCCAATAATATGAAGTCCCAAAATTCACGCCCATAAATAAATGTCTTTTTCGCATTAGACACATTAGACGTCGTATGCGAAAAAGACATGTTTTTGCAACGAATTACATACAAGATTTTTTCTAATTCCGTAAAGTATTAGGCAAAAAACAAGAAAAAAGAAATACAGGTTTTAATTTTTTTAATTCACTAATTTATTACTCCTATCATTCTATCACTCTCTATCTACTCCAATTCATTTATTACAAAAGTGATATTTATTGTTACAATTTTGTAGCGATTTTCTTGCCAAATGAGTGATTTTGATCTGCGGTATAGCTGCTATATGTATATCCAGTTTATTACCTGCGAAATCGCAGCCAGTTATCAACGATTTGAGCAATGGCTTGCGTTTTTTAAAAGTTTCTTTTACATGATGAACTGATGAGATCAATTCAATACTTTGATTGCTTTAGTAAAAGAAAAGAAAAAAGCTTTTCTTGTAATTTTATACTTCTCACTCTTTTTGGCACTAATGCGAAAAAGTGACAGTTAAACGCATTAGTGCGAAAAAGAACGTCATTGTGACATTCAAATGACCACCAAAAATCCACCTATTTTGCAATGGAACTACTGGTCTCGCGAAGGAGTAGATAATTACCAATTCGCGATTTCTTTTTGTGATTTATACATATACCTACCTGCATACTCCACAACGCACAAAACTTTTCATACGATCATACTTTAATTTATAAATCAATATTTCTGTACTTAATTTGTTATACCGGGTGTATTATGAAAATCAAGTAACCATAACTTTACTATAGCAAATGTTCGAAATTACCTCCATTCTCTCTAAGGTACATTCGACAGCTTCCACTGACGCCTATTGCGGCGTTTAATAAAAATTCTGGTGGTATTTGTTCACATACTGCTACGATTCTTGTTACTAAATCACTTCTGTTATCGACGGAGTCAAGTAGACATTGTCTAGAATGCACTTTTATTACTGTTTAATGTGACTGCTTGATTAAAAAAAAAACGTTATTTTTTAATTTCTTCTTTTTGTTTCTATGCATGAACATGTTGTTTACATTTTCATATTCTAAATAAAAATCTCTATAAAACTGAGCAAAAAAAGTTGATAGTGCAATTTGAAAAAAAAAGTTGACTATCATTTGTCAAAAACAGAACTCAAGAACAAATATTGGATCAATTCAAATTGTAGCCCATTTAAAACGATTGGGCTTGACACATCAATTATTAAAATCGTCTGAAAAATAAGGAAGTTACAGCACCAAAGATTTTTCATAATACACCCGGTATATATATTATATAATGTTAATGACGTTGACGTAATAATGTGCGGACTAAATTAGACAACAGTTTATTCATTATTTTTATACGTACATATTTTTAAAAAAACCTAATATTTAATTCCAAAAATTAGTTTTCATAAAAAAAAGCAAAAATTAATTCGCTCTGTACGGTCATAGTTTATATTAGAATTTCTGAAGAAATTCGAATAATACCGGGACAGGGTATTATCTGTAGTCATAAAATTTCCTGGTTGAAAACTGATCGGCGGCCCAAACTAACCCCCGGATTTGTCCCGTTCCTAAACAGGTAGGTAGTTTTGAAATCGGAGAAAAGATGTGCCTCTACTGCCTCTGGTGGCAAAAGCGATGAACTAAAACCGTTTTTATTCGCAAATTTATAAATGAATAACTTCCACAACTTCTGTTTTTTTTAATTATTATTTAATGTAGTAGGTAAAGGTAAATATATTGTATAGAATTACAAAATATTCTAACGAAATGTTCGCCTGGAAGACGAAAAATTTAACTTTTACATTAAGCTCAATATAAAAAAAAACAAATGTTTCATCCACAATTTCACAACGCAGCGGACTCAGTAAACTTATTTAGATTCATTCTACAAAATCTGGAAGCATAATATTGAAATTTAGGTAATAAAAAATCGAATTAAAGCCGCGCACTTTAGGTTTTTATCATATCATCACACAATCTTTTTCTCTTATAAAAAAAGTATAACGCTGCGGTCTGGAGAATTAAAAAACCTTTAATTTGATGTATGATACTTGACGGATGATTGCGTATTAACTGAGTTCTTTGCAATTAATGAAATACACTCTAGTCAACGCTGGTATCGGTCACCCTTAATATTGACTTGTTTCGAGACATTTATTGAAGCCAACGGGAAAACAACTCACAAAAACGAACATCAGCAATAAAGTTAACTCTATTTGTGCTTTTTTGTTGTACATTTTGGCTAGTAAGTGTTGTAGTTTGATATCTTCTGCCTTTTCATCCCCTGTAAATCATTTTTTTGAACTTTCTATCTGATTAGTTTTTATCAGAAAATATTTGTATTAATCAATGCTAATTGGTTTATACCAGGCATTTTTCGCGTTTGTCTTACTGCCAAATTACCATTTCCTTCGTTCTTCATTAATATCGAGAATTGCATGAGGTGATTTCGAAGTTTTTACGTTAAATAATCTGTACCTGGATATGCCCCACTTTTCAACAGACGTGATCACAGAATCAGACAGACGTTTTTAGTTTCTCCTACTACCATGGTCAAGTTTTGACAATTCTGACATTTTCCATCATGTTCACACCACACAAATATTTAGTGTAAAACGTATGCAGCTCACAGCTAAACAGCGCCTACTATGTTTTTCGTTGTGGTCACAATCCAAGTGAATAATATCTATAAAACTTGACCATGGTAGTAAAGCAATGATTTTAATGTATTTATCAATATTAATAACGGAAATCAATATTTGAAGTAGGCGAAAGTAAAAACGTCTGTCTGATTCTGTGATCACGTCTGTTGAAAAGTGGGGTTATATCCAATCTACAGATTATTTAACGTAAAAACTTCGAAATCACCTCATGCAATTCTCGATATTAATGAAGAACGAAGGAAATGTTCATTTGGCAGTAAGACAAACGCGAAAAATGCCTGGGGATTATAGTGGCGGCCGGGGAAAATGGGAATGACTTAAATTACTTTGGGCTGTATTTAAATAAATCTGTAATGGTTATCATTATAAAGATTTACGACAGGGACCGATTTCTTTGAATACCTGTGTTCTTAGAAGGAACGATTTAAGAAGGGTTTTGTTTGCAGGTGGTGACAGGCAAAAATTTGGCCCTATCGTAAATCTTTATAATGATAACCATTACAGTTTTATTTCAATACATCCCAGAGTGATTTAAGTCATTCTCATTTTCCCCGGCCGCCACTATACTAAAGAACTTTCAATTAGCATTGATTAATATCGTGTGTTCCAATAAAAACTCACTCGCAGTAAGCCATGACTATAGAGATAGATAGACTGGTCATGTCGATTTTAGGATCATTGGAAGTAGTTCATTTGTTACTTACAAATTTTCATCACATTGTGAGTTGTGACAGATAACCTATAAATTTACTTTAGTAGTTCATTTCACATCTGGTAACTGGTATGTACTAAGACATACTTCACTTTTGTCATGGCTTGCTGCGAGTGAGTTTTTTGTGGAACACACGATATAAATATTTTCAGATAAAAACTAATCAGACACAAAGTTCAAAAAAATGATTTACATGAATGCACAACAAAAAAGCACAAATAGAAGTAACTTTATTGGTGATGTTCGTCTTTGTGAGTTGTTTTCTCGTTGGCTTTAATAAATGTCTCGAAACAAGTCAATATTAACCGTTTAGTCCCAACTTTGAGAAGACGACGTGGCATTTTCTTTTTGAATTCTAAAATTTTGAACCAAAACTCAATTTTATAGATATGCGCACAGTGTACGTCGAAAAACGTTTGCGCAAGTCGTTCTCCGTTCTGTCTTCTGTGAGCGTGACGTTTCTGTCAAAATGGCGCCTCCGAGAGTTGCCAACTGCGACTGGATTTAGTGTTATCTAAAATTCCCTATCAATAACCTAGCAACTGAAAAGTTACTAGGGAGTGGTCACAATCAAAATGAATAGATTATAGATAATATGTTTCAAATTTTTGACAATTGCTTCGAAAAGTTATGTTTATAATCAATGTAATAAGTGAAAGAAATTGAAAATTGTCAAATTGACAGGAGCATAAAATAACCTCAAAGTAACCAACAATAAATAAACGTGCCTTTTTTTTTGTTTTTTTCTGTTTCTGTTGTTTTAATAAAGAGAAAGCGAGGAAGGAAATCGTGACGTCACCTCAAAAGGGTAAAAATTGGACTACGGCGGCTCTGTCATACGTAACGGATTAACCTCCAAATAATAGTATATTATACACCAAGGTGGAGAAGTTCATGATTATAGCCAGAGCGCCAAGATTAGATGTAAGGCGCGAAGGCTATAAGGGACTTCTCCACCGTGGTTTATACAGGCTGTTTGATGAAAAACGCCTTAACCCATAACTTTTTTATTTATTATCCAATTTCAATGAACAAAAAAACCAAAGATATGGTTTTTCATGCGCTACGAAGCAGCCATAAAATAATTTTATCCAACATTCAATAGTAATATCGTGTTTTACTAGTTAGTTTTAATTGAGTAAACTGGGCTATAACTAGTCTGTTGTTTTAACCCACGTTGCCATTTGCACCGTGGGTTATAACATACATAACCCACGTTGCCATTAGCACCGTGGGTTATTAACGTTCATAACCCATCGGGAGCAGAATTTCATCAATAATGTCATTATCTAAAAATTTTGGAATATTGGATAAAACGTTGTATGGCATACGTGGGTTATTAAGTACTACCCACTCGAGGTAATAACCTACTCGGGCAAGCCCTCGTAGGTTACAAATACCTCTCGTGGGTAATATCTTAAATAACCCACTTATACCATAAATAACTATTTTTTTGGCGTTATTTTCAGTAGCTAACGATAGTCAACTTTTTTTTTAAATGGACACATGCAGTTTTTTAGGCTCAGTCTGGTAACGTTTTTTTTTCTGAATCTAATGATCTATTAAAAGTTATCGTTTGGTCCATAGCTGACTGAAAAAAAAATAAAACAATTTTTAATTGTGGTTCAGCTTATAAAATTTTCAAGTGTGCCGTGAAAAACAATTGGAATACAAATAGCAACAAATGTCAAGTGTGAGTTTGAAAATTTTCAGGTGCAATCTTGAAGTTTTATTATTACTTTCTTAGAAAACATGAATGATAATTATTATTATTATTGTTTTTTATATTAACTTTTTGTTTTTGACGAATTACGATTTTTATTACACTCGAACATAAAATAATAGTCAAATGACTGCTATCCTGCATGACTGACAATGTTATTTTATACTTAAATTAAAAAAAGTTTAAAAAAGCAGATGAAAATTTCTAAGCTGACGTTTAGATGACATTTACCGTACTTTGTATTCCGATTGTTTTCCACAGCACTCTTAAAAATTTTATAATAAGCTGAACCACAAAAAAAATGTTTTTTTTTTCAGTTAGCTATGAACCTAATGATAACTTTCAATACATCATTAGATTCGGAAAAAAAAAAACTTACCAGACCAAGCCTAAAAAACTACATGTGTCCATTTAAAAAAAAAGTTGACTATCGTTAGCTATTGAAGATAACGCCAAAAAAAAAAAATACATTTTAAGGCTGTCTAGTAGCGCTTGAAAAACCATATCTTTGATTTTTTTGCTCATTGAAATCGGGTAATAAATAAAAAAGTTATGGGTTGAGGCGTTTTTCATCAAACAGCCTGTATATAATTTTTTTCACTACTAAGATAAGTTAAAACCCTTTCTAATAATAATGATTAATAAACTTATTTTGTCCGATGCGACGATCTGAGTTCTCATTTTTCAACGGTTGCTATGAAAATCATCTACGTTAACCAATGAAATCAACGAAAATCTTTCGTTGCTAGATGACGGTTCATTATTTCATTATTAACCACTGCTTAATAATGAAAATTTATTAAGCAGGAAGAAAGAAATTCTACTTCTCGGTTCAACAAATGTAATTAATAATTATTATTAGAAAGGGTTTTAACGTATCTAGTAGTGAAAAAATAGTAATTAACGTTATAAGTCCGGGAACTCATAGTTTACAGTACGAGACGTTGAAGGACGAGGCGACGAAGGAGCCGAGTCTTGAAACTCGAAACGAGTACTGTAGAAAGAGTTCACGGACAAATGTCGTTATGTATTTTATTTCATCCTGCCTCAAATTTCGTTTGAAAGAAACATTGAAATTAATTTCAAAATAATTCAACAATTGCTCTCCATCTAGTCATATTTTTGGAACATGATTAGCAACGGCTGTTTGGCAATTGTTTATTTTGTTGAAATAATTTGGTGCGTCAAAATGACTTGTAAAGCAAATCCTCCAGAAATTGTAAGAAAATCTGCAGAAGCCTGTGCTGAATTAATACCTAGCAAGTCTGGTGAAAGGTATCAAAAACAATTCAGCCATTTTTGTAAATGGAAATCAGAAAATAATGAGAAGAAAATTACGGAAGAGGTTAAGTTTAAATGGTTGTATTATTTTATTTGCGAACTAACGTTTTTAGTCTGAGAAAGTAAGTGCATTTTCTTTGTGGCCGAAATAGTTGAATTCTTAATTTGTATTTATTAGATGTAGTTTTGAATAAAACATTTCTTAAACCTGAATAATTGTTATTGCGATTGTTACTTTTGTGTTTCCAATAGCAACACTTAACCGGCGTCTGGCCGTTTTTTGCGTTTTCCCGGATTCAAACTGATGACATAATAGTAATTTACGTTATAAGTCCGGTAGGTTACTTGTAACAGTACGAGTTAGACATTATGGACGAGACGACGTTAGGAATCGAGTCTAGAATGTCTAAACGAGTACCTGTTACAAGTACTACCGGATGTATATCGTAATGTATTTTATTTCATACTGGAAGTCTCTTGTGCATCATCATTTTATTTCAAAAATTAAAAAATCACATTATATTGTGAAAATAGCATCACCTTTTTTCCTGTGGCAATGGCCGTTGATATTGTTTTTCTAGATCGAATATTTTTTGACTTTTTCACTTTTCAATGTCAGATTTGATGTATAAAAGGACAACAGTCCGGTAGGTGTTGCTAAGTGACACTTTCCGACTGTGATACTGTTATAACTCACCTACCGGACTCAAATTGATGATGCAATCGAGCATCTACAGGACAGTATGAAATAAAGTATTGAAATTTGGCACAGGATGAAATAAAATATTGAAATTTGACACAGGATGAAATAAATAATATATACACCACGCTAGAGAAGACAATTTTAAGCCTCGCTTCTTTATTCCCTCTACCTCGGCTTAAAAAAATGTCTTCTCTACCTTGGTGTATAATTACTATTAAGTTGAGCAAACCTGATTTTGTAAACAACACAATTCAAATTTCTGGAAAGACAGAAGGGTAATGAACATTACAAGCAATGCAGTTACTTCGGACCGTTCCAGCGAGAGCAGGCATTAGACGAGAACTTTAGCATCCCTTTTTTTCCAAGTTAATTTATATTGTGCGGCAGATACACTATAGAAAGAGTGAGTGGCTTTGCATGGTCCGGTGGTCTGTGGCACCCTATTCTTATCACTTTAACATTTCCCGCCTACACGTCCCTTGGTGCTAAAAAAAATCCTAGCTGCCTTACGTTAAGTCAACAAATTGAGCTACTCTAAGTTCATCGGTTGAGGTGAATATGACTATTACAAAGCAAAAACAAACGGCGCTAGTCAGGTCCCACAAACTCTTGGAAATAGACATACTTAATCACAATTCCGTGCCAAGGAACTCGGGGAGAACTTACACCCTGAGTAACGTTGTAGGCCAGTATTCAGCAAGCCCTGCCAAGCGTTAAGTTTTCCGGTCTCTCTGGGGCGCAAAATTATAAACGAGGGGCCGCGAGGTCATGTTCAACGATTGGATGTTAGAGCACAGTAGATTTACTCATTCAGTAGGGACAGCTAGGGTCGGCACCTTTGAAGTTTCGTCAGCCAGATTTTTTAATAACATGGCGGTATTGGCGGTCCTTGCTAGAAAATGCCATAGATGGCAACACCATCGTTCGCGGCAATTTCATTCATTGCACTCAGCCAGACTTGAGTTCTGAGAGAAAACGCCATATGCATTGAGTTGGTGAACGACAAAGACGGACAATTGGAAAGATGCAAAAGTGCACTACGGAGATTTTTCTATTTCTATGCGTCCGTTTTCACCATCGGTTCTACATGGTTGGTTTGCGGCAAATAGAAAGGAACTTAAGAAACGGAAAGAAATTTTCTTTCTATCAAGATACATGGTTCCAGTACTGATCTCTAAAGGTGTTTTTTTTTTTTTAATTTGGCGTCGAAGTTGAGTCCGCACCACTCATGTAAAGGCGTAAGATTTAAACAGCTGATCCGTGATCCGTATAGCGCATTCACAATCGACTCTTCAACGCCAACTTCGACGCCAAATTTTAAAAAACACCCGTTGTAATGTAGAAATCAGGGCGTGAAGGCGCCAAAAACAGCAGCGCCACGCTACGAGCATCTTGTAAAGGACCGCCGCTGCGAAGACATGCGTATTCGAATTTGGCGATAACCGAAACAGCTCCGTGTCCCTACTGAATGAGTAAATCTACTGTGGTTAGAGGAAGCTACAGGTCGACCAGAACAGCTTGGCTAGTGACGCAGTGGACTGAAGTCCCGCCTACTAGCAGAGCGCACTTGTTTGTTCCTTCGATCATATATACTACGTGGATGCGTAATGCAACGAGTTGGTGAGACACATTTGATGTTCCAAAAAATTGAAAAGAGATAAATAGACACAAACGCATAAGTCTAAGAGAAATAGCTACACAACTTGCACAAATTCGCTCTGCGCATGATCAATGGCCAACGCTTTGACAATTGACATCTGTAAATCTGTGAATTGTGATTTTGATTGACATTATCAGTTCTTGTTTTTCTCTTGTTTTTCTTTTGTTTTTCTCTAGTTTTTGTGAAAACTGAAAAATGAAGTTTTGTTACGTGTGTAAAAATAAAGATAATCACTGAATACATGCGCCTGCGTAGAATGCAACAAACATTCCGGTACACATTGTGTGGCTTTTTTTGGAACACGAGGTAGACAAGGGGGCAGGGGACGATTGCGCCGATATAACCTGCTATAATCCGGGGTCTCTCAAACTACCTGTAATCCACAGGTGCGATTGCGGTACTAAATTTAATCCCTTAACGGGAAGGGTAATTAGGACGGTACCTGTACCTGTTTGCAAATAAAGTAGGGGTAGTTGGGAATATTCGGACAGCGTTTTACTAAAATCATTAGTTTCGTCCAAGAATATTCAAGTGATCGCTGGAATAAACGCTAGAATGGAGAACATGCTTAGTGAACGTGCCAAGATTCTTGTAATTTTCGAAAATTTTAAATTCTGTTATTGTGGAAGCACGGAAAAAGGTGTTGTATATATTTTTTTTGTAAATAAATGGTTTGTTGAGAATCTTTTATATTATTTGGTTTTCATAATTGCTTTTAAGGCTGTTGCACAGTAATAAAACTTTTGGGCGAGGTGTAGTTCAAGTTGCAGAAGTATTCAGAATTCTTGGATCGGTCAAACACTGCAGCAGGTACCCTCTCGAGACCCGTCAGTCATAAAATTAGCATTTTACAAGAGCATTAAATCTTCGTATTGTGAACAAATTTGTTGGCAAATTTTAGATTTTTTTATTTCTTGTAGTTTGGATTTATTTATCTGTGCACTTTAGTGGTTGAATCTCTTACTTGGAGAAAATTCTTTTGAAGAAAATAACGGACAACGATTAATACAAATGTAAAGGCTATGACTTTGAGTACTTTGACAGTGTCAGATTTTTCGTATCTCTGCTATCTTTATATAGCTAATAAACGTCAAACAACTGACACTATTAGTCAAATTTTAACGCAAAAATAGTTATTAGAGTCCAATTTTTACCCATTTGCGATGACGTCATTATACAGTATGTCCCCAGATTGAGTTTACAGAATCATTTAGACATTTATTGGAAAAAATAATAGTTTCTGTATAAATTAGTAGGGGTTTTAATATTCTATATTCAATCGTTACTGAGAACAACTAATTACCTACAGCTTGGCCGTTTACTCGACGTTACTAGACGCAGGTAGTTTGGCCCAAACGACCGATACCGGGGTCGATATTGGAATGGATGGGAACAGAAAAGTTTGAGTGTCACATTCTGAGATTATTTAGTTTTTAGGTTAATAATAATTAGATGATATACCTATTTTAACTTAGGTTTCTTAATTTAATTTTTTTCAATCCATTTTCATAAAGTAAATCGCCCCAAATTAAATAAACCAAATATCTTTACATCAAAACATTTTCATTAAATTCTAATCACGGATTTTATTTCTCTATGTATTATGGTTTCATAACGTGTACCAAATTTGAACTGCATCGAACAAAATTTAATTTTTAAAGTGATAGTTTTTTGTACTGCTGTACCTAGGTAATTAATTTTAACAAAAAAGTAATACCCAATTTTTGTGACGGTGAACAGTATTTATGCATCTATAATACTTTCATATAAATATAATTTAGTGTTAAAGTCATTTTCGTGCTTGTCATAAGTGTTGGGACACCCGGTACATAGTTTAAATTTTTATTTCATACTATCCGGTAGATGTTCAATTGCATCATCAATTTGAGTCCGGTAAGTGAGTTATAATAACAATATCAGAGCCGGAAAGTGTCACTAAGCAACACCTAACGGACTGTTTTATTTTTATACATCGAATCAGATATTGAAAAGTGAAAAAGACAAAAAATATTTGACAGTTTAACCTTGAAGTCGTTGGGGCTTTACGTGAATTTAGTAGGCCATTTTGTAGCCTACTCACAACAAATTAATTTGGTGTATAGATAATTAAAATCGTCTGATAAATAAGGGAGCTATGGACTCGTCTTTTTTTTTGGGACACCTGTATAATTGGTGTTCGATCAAAAAAAGTGTTATATGTAGGTATTAGGTATTTTAATTACTCTCTATTATTAGAATTAGTGATTGGTTTATTTTGTTAAAAAGATAAAAAGGTTATGATACCGCACCGCGGCAATCCGGCCATCTTCTTTCAGGTATATTTTAAAAATGGGATTCATAAGTTGACCATCGCGGCACGCCGAGCCTGCCCCGAAGGTGTTCCCGTGAGCCCAGTGCAAGTATCTTCCCAACAAAAGTTGCATTGCGGGCGATTATGTCAACCCGAGTTTACGACCTCCAGGGGCTGCAGGTTGTTGAGAAGTATAGTGGACTGCCTAATAACCGAATTTTACGCGTTTTGTTGAGGCTTTTGTTTATTTTTTTGCTTCCAATCTAATTTGTTTTTCCAAAAACTGAGACAGTAGCCCCATGAGATACGTTCTTCTGAATCCAATGCACTTTTTAAATAGTCTCTAAATGAAAAATTGAGCAAAAATAAGGAAAATTACTGAAAAACGTTATTAATTTTTTTAAAAAGAATGAAGCGATTTTTCAAAAAACTGAGCCAGTAGCCCCGTGTGATACGTTAATGTTTAACAAAAAATATAGTCACCATAGCTTCAAACATAAAACTGTGGAAAAATAATTAGAATCCGTTTAGCGCGCTTTACCATTGCTTGGCCAACCACTGGGCAACATCGTTGGGGCCCACCATTACCTACTACCTGTATTTTATTGAGGGGCTTACAGATTTAGGGGTGCGGCGCAATCGTGCCCAGGTATTAACATCCACTTGGGTCGCCTCGGCGCAATCGTACCATCGGCTTAAAACAACTCAGGTAATACCGGCGCAATCATCCTATACCGAGACAAGGTATTAGGCATCCACGTAGTATATATGATCGAAGGTTTGTTGTGTCTGGAAGTGTTCAGATCGTGTACAATCGGGCTAAAATCAGCGCTTCAAGCTTCAAGTGAACAGTATGTCCGGGCTGTTTTGAGCAGATTTGCTTCGTTGAGTGTACCGCACCTACAACCGTAGCCACATCCTTGTCTTACAGACACTCGCTCGTTTCCTGGTCGGCGCATCTCAGGCGCCAAGCTGTAAAAACCCACACACACACAGAGAGAGACCCTCGCGGTAAGGAAGAATTTACATTTACAGCAAAATTGAAAAAATGCAAACAAAGCCGCGACAAAGATTTGTTGACGGAGCTACCAAAGAAAACTTTCAAATTGGGATGGGACAAGTAGGAACAACCAATAACAAACACATAAAAATTAAAAACACCGTCCGGTGGACCCCAGCTCTTTGTTGAGCCGGTTCATCGACGCAAGATGGCGCCCTGAATAATATACAGGGTGATTCATCTTTTACCGCCGGTGGCAAAATGACCCTTAAGAATTAAGAAAAAATTATGAAATTTACAGTTTTGATTTGTCGAAAAATTTACTTTCAGCCGGTATGATTGATTTCAAATTTTTTTTTTTCTATAATTGATTCAAAAAATTGAAATTCACGCATAGTTATCTGTGCCTGAAGTGGGTCATTTTCTGACGTGTATTTTTTTTTGCATTGTTAGTAAGATCGAAACCATAGAAACCATACAAAACAGTGTGTGAAATGCAATTTCACGCATACGACTATTTCTGTTTTTCATTTCACGCACCGTTTTTTATTAGTTACCTAGCTACATGGTCACTGCATTGAAACTTCAGAGTTCCTTCAAAAATTTCAATTTTTTTAATCAATTACATATACAGGGTGGTCCCGATATAACCTGCCAAAAGGCATCCAGTAATAGGTGACGATGAGTAGAACTCATACACAAAAAAAGTTTCTAATAAAAGTCTTTTCGTTTTCGAGATAAAAATAATTGAAAATTTGGTCAAAATTTGCTGTACGCTAATGAGTTAATTGGTTTTAAAAAGGTAATTCTGGTTACTTGGCTGCAATTTCTTTAGCAACGGTACCTGCAACACCTATGACATTTGTCAAGTTTAATTTTAAATTTTCGAATCCTTTAAAAGGTTATGAAATTCACAAAACAAGAATACGCCAATTTGCATTTACTCTATGGCGAAACACGTGGTAATTCAAGATCGGCAAGGCGACCATACGGCGGGCGTTTTCCTGAAGGAGTCCTTCCGTCCCGTTGTACTTTTGTGGAGCTACATCCGCATTTATGTGAGGTTGGTTCTGACTGATTCCAATTCCAATACGATGGCGTCCCCGATCCTCCATTTAACCCCTCTGGATTTTAATTTTTGGGACCACACGAAAGATTTGGTATACGAAGTTGAAATAAATACAGGAGGCCAACTCCAGAAACGCGTAACAGACGCCGCGAACCAGATTTGTAAAAACCCAGAAATGCTGAATTCTGTTTATTAAAATTGGTACCAGCGTACTCAAATGTGCTTAAATGCCAACGGAAGGCACACAGAACATTTATTATAAAATAATTGTTCTAGTCTAGTTTACCTTTCATTAGTTAGTAGATATTCTCAGTTAGAGTTGAAAGTACGAATATGTAAAGTGTAAATAAATTTATTCAATACATTATTTTGGCTATTTAACCACAATTAAGACGATACTCTTGTTACACAGTTCTTCCACAATTTTGCACACACTACCTCTACATTTATTTACACATTGAGGAACACCACTTTATTTATTACTCATTCATCTCAGTCTACAAAATCAGCTTTTGTACCTAAATAAGCTGGTGAATTAACGCACACAGTGTAGGTTTTCAATAAATGTCATTAATTTGATTTAGTTTGTCAGATTTGAGATTTGTCATAAACGATTCAGGTACCTATGTTGCTTAGATACTGTCATACTTACAAACACCAACAATTAATTCCTGAGTAGGTACGTATTTTTGTGGTCAGCAGCGTCGAATGGGTGTGGATAGGGGTTAATTTATCCCCATTATTTTGGACCTAACAAAATGGGGTTTTTTGGATTTGTTAGATCCTTCTAATGACCCAGATTTTTTTTGGCAGGTTATATCGGGACCACCCTGTATAAAAAATATTGTTTATATTTCGTGTGCGAAGATGTTTTTGTGCATTCAAAGGCTTATACTGCCTCGACCTTCGTCTCGGCGTAAAAGACCCTTTCATGCACAAAAAACACTCTCTTCGCGCACTTAATATAAAAATAACCATTTTCTATGAGCAGATATTTACAAAAAACAGTTTTTTAAAAAATTTTCATGTTTAAATTTTTGCATCAGAATGTGGCTAATGATGTATAAAATCAATATCTGCAACTCGTTTCGAAAAATCTTTGATAGTTTTTGAATTATATCGATTTTAATGGAAAATTGCTTTTATTGGTACCTAGTTGTTGGCTTTTAGGGTTGTAAATGACTACCCTGTAAAACTGTCCTGCTTAGGTGAATTTACGATAGGATTTGTAAAGGACCCACTGCTGTGGCAATAAAGACCTTGTTGTTAAGATATTGGGACATTATGTCGTAAATCATGAAGCAAATACAAATTTGAATATCAAAATGCGTTTATTTCAATAATACCATAAGCTAAAATTGATTTAACATGGTAAAATTGTGTGAAAACACCTGAGTGTGCATATGCCACAAGATTGAATAAATGAAACAACTAATAATTGAGAAAATGCCAAAATTTGACCTAATTAACTTATAAATTCAATTTTTTGATATTATGTGCCTTATGGATAATAAATTAGGTCTGCAAAATATGAAAGTGAAATCATAATTTTTAAGGTCAATTTTGCCACCAGCGGTAAAAGATGAATCAGCCTGTATATGTTGGGGGCGCGTACCTAAATGGCAGAAGTACCTAAATACAGCATATCCCTAGATAAGGAAAACCCACGCAGATACCTGAAAGGTAAAATATAATTGGTTGCTCCCGGGTAGGAGAGTGGAGACTTTTACACTTTGATCAAAAACGTTGAGTAATAACTACTTAGTACACAAAAGCGCCACTCGGAAAAATTAAAGGGGATTAAAGTGAAGGAGTGCGCTTATAAATCGGGAAAAACCCCAGACCAACTCTAAAACTTGATGCCCTTTTTCTTTTAGGAAAGTTAGTGGATTGTTAAACCTGATTTGATAAAAATAAAACGTGATCCGTACGATTTTATAAAAGCGAAACTAGAACCAGACCCCTTCGCAAGCTTACAAATGTTAAAAGCGTGATACATGGGGATGGTCGAGATAATTACGGATTTTATAAAACATGGTGGGAACATCATCAACCCACGTGCGACCCATTTGTGTCTTATTATTGTTAAAATACATTTCGTGCGAAACAGGAATAATTTTAGTACCGCAAACACATACCTAGTTCAAACCAGAAGGGCTGGACAACAACGTCTGATGACTCTAATGTAGTTCGGAAAGCACCGAAAATCACAGTTAGAGCACAGAAAAAAAATCACACTGGGTACCTCTGCACTCATCTACAGACCAGGGAGAACTGTCCTCAAAAAAAAAACATGGCCGTTCCTCCCGTGGGTAAAGTCCCTACCCGTCTGCTTTCACCCCCGACCCTAGTGGTCGCTAGTGGTACCGACATCGGTACTATCATGGCTTTTGTTGGCGGTTGGTACAAAGAAAATAAAATCAACTCCGAAACAACGCTGTTGACATATTTCCAAATTAAATCGGAAGTAGCCAAAGTTTCCACATTGTGGACAAGTTATTCGATTCTCAAAACCACTCTCGGCATCAAACATAATGTAAATATTTACAAATTTCATAAACTTGTAGCTTTCTTTCAAAATGTATTTGGCAGCCGTCAACTGAAAAACTGGATTCAAAAGACGTTCAGGCATCTTCGACTTCAACTGCTTCAGTGACTCGAAATCTTCAACAGAATTCAGCGTTGCTTTGGAAGACCTCACGTTTACCAACTACCATAATTTTAAGATTAAACTCGTTAATAATAATAAATAATTTGGACAAAAACCTCGAATTATAAATGTCAAGTTTACTTCGACCCAAAAAAAAAGCTCGAGTGTAATTTGGTAAGACAATTTAATGAATACGTAAATCACTAAATTAACAAATAAGGTGTAAATTAGTTTTTCTAATTTTGACATATAAAGTGACACTTTTCAAAATTAATTGACGTTTGGAAACGTCACACTTTTCGTAACTGGTTACGAAAAGTAAAATCTTTCCTAACTGGTTAGGAAAAATTTATTTTCTAATAAATTTTTCCTAACCAGTTAGTCATATTTTTTGTTTTTAAGCAAAATAACCGTGCCTACTTACCTACTTGATATTTTAACACAATAATAATTTATTATTCATTACTTCGTTTAACGTTTGAAGAAACATTTTTTTTGTCAAAATTAGAAAAAATCTTGTATGTAACACGTCAGGAAATGCAATTTTGTGTAACTCGTGTGATTTTGCGGGATCTCGCTGCGCTCGTCCCGCAAATATTCCACTCGTTACACAAAATAACGCATTTCCTAACTGGTTACATAAATAGTTATTATTTAATTTAACGGAAAAGTACAATTGTTAAAAACATAATTCTTATAAACAACTTGATTTTCAGAACTTTCGTGTTTTTGTTAATAGTTTGCTTGCATGCTGGTATTTTGAGTGGTGGTATAACTGTTTCTTGGATGGTAGTACGAATGGAACCAATGATTTCTCTATGATGTTCTTGATCTAACTGAAGGTACGACTTTAATGGCGATGGATTACTGTCCCGTAATTTTCACAAGTTTTTGTTCACCTACACCACTTCTGGACAATTCAGTTACAGCGGCACCTCGATTAGAATGGTTCGTAATTTTCACGCGCTTGACATCAAGTCCAATATTTTAAAGTATTTAAATCCTTTAGGGTCACAGTTTACTCTGTGTTCAGCATTCTATTTGCATAGCCATTACAGAACAGTGTTCACGTCGGTACAAATTACGACACCGGTGCCGCTTCATTTGATGTATGTTTTAATCTTGTTTAAAAGTAGCATTTATCACCCTTGAACTTTTGGAAGTCTTCTTTGAACACATGTTGTTTGGGGTGTCCCATCGCAGTTGGCGTTGAAAACCCACACAAATTTTGGATGTGCCGCCACCCTCGCAACGTTAGACAAATTAGTAGACAGATTTCCACTACCGCCAGTAGTGCCACCTATCGGCGATACTAGTCTCACTCATATTTTATGAGGTTTGCGGCACATTCAACTACGTCACCAACGCCTACTGCGATAGGACAATAATTTATAATGACCCTGTACTTGCTTTTATATTAGTACGGACATTTGTCACAAATAATAAACCAGTCCACAGCTATAGAGGTGGTACATTGAAATGATAATAATAAAAACAGAAATTTATTTAACACGCATTAATCTATACCAAACGAAAGAGAAAGAAACAGAAATTAATTAATTTATTAGTTAAACTTCAAGATTGGTGTACAATTCTTACTAACGCAGAAGTCAGTTTTCCTACACTAGCTTAACCTAACACTAAGATCATTCTTTTCATTTCTTATACTTAACTTTAAATTGTTTCTATACTTTGTTTTAAAATTACATTCGTCACACTGAAGCCACCTAACACCAATCTATATTATTTGGAAATGCTATGAACAGTTTTCATTTGAGTCTTTGGTTCAACGTTGTTGTTAGGTAGTACTTTTGGTTTTAGATAAATCAAACTTTTCTTATGTTTGTTTTCGCTTTAAATTCGCACTTGTACACAATTAAGTATCTGCCGACAGATGAATTTTCATATGTTGTTTTAAGTGGTCGCTTCTTTTCGTTTTATGTTCGCACTTATCACAGCTAAACCATTGAACAGCATCTGCTGAGAGATGAATTCTCTTATGTCGTGTAATGTTTCGGTTATATTTAGTTTTGTATTCACATTTATCACAATTATACCAATGCACCGCGTCTGCTGAGAGATGAATTTTCTTATGACGCGCTAGGTAGCGGTTACTTATCGTCTTAAATTCGCACTTATCACAATTATACCATTGGATGGCATCTGTTGAGTGATGAATTGTGTTATGTTTTTTAATATTGTCCTTATATTTCGTTTTGTATTTGCATTTATCACAGCTATAACATTGGACCGCGTCTGCTAAGCGGTGACTTTTCATATGTCGCGTTAGGTAGCGGTTTAGTTTCGTCTTATATTCGCATTTATCACAAATATACCACTGGATGGCATCTGCTGAGAGGTGAATTGTCATATGTTGTTTAATGTTTCTGTTATATATTGTTTTATATTCGCATTTATCACAGCAATACCATTGGACCGCGTCTGCTGAGAGATGAATTTTCTTATGGTATTGTAGAAAGCGGTTTCGTTTCGTCTTAAATTCGCATTTATCACAATTATACCACTGGATGGAATTTGCTGACAGATGAATAATGTTATGTTTATTAATGTTCTCCTTATATTTCGTTTTGTATTTGCATTTATCACAGCTGTACCATCGGACCGCGTCTGCTGAGAGATGCAATTTCTTATGTCGCGTTAGGTAGCAGTTTCGTTTCGTCTTGAATTCACATTTATCACAATTATACCACTGGATGGCATCAGCTGGGAGATGAATTATCTTATGTTGTTTTAGTTCGTAGTTTCGTTTCGTTTTAAATTCGCATTTATCACAACAATACCACTGGAAGTGGTGAAGTGATTGCTTTGCGGTCTGGTGTTTTTCCAAAACAGTTACTTCCTTTGTCTTAAAGGAACCACCTTCGCCTCGGTACCACTCTTCTTCACTAAAGTTCTCACATTCTTCTTTTATGTTAAAACATGAACCATCCAAATGTTTAATCCACATTAAAACGGAGTATGTTTCAAAAGTGCACTTCTGACAAATGTAGTTTTTTACAACAGTGTCATTTTTTGGTTGATCTTGCACGCAATCAGTGTCTTTTCTGTGATATTCCCTGAAATGTTGCTTTGAAATTACCAGAAAATCGGTTTCAAAATTGCAGCCCTTGCAGTAGTACTTTTCCAAATCGTGTCCTTCGCAACTTGATGATTCAAGTGACAACCGGTGACATTTCGCCTGATTCACCATGTTGAAAAGTGATTTGGTCAGGTAAGGACAGCTCTTGCATTGTGAATCTTTCCGTAGCCACATTTGGGGATACTCTCGCTGTATTCCAAATTTTGCATTTTGATTTTATAATCTGAAAATTTAATTTCATGTCAATACAAAAAACTAATTAAAATGCATAATTGCAAAATATACAAATCTTGATTTATCTACTCATAAATTTTGATTTTCTCAATTTACTGTCACTACTGTGGCGATCATTTAATTTTTAGAGTAATTTGTGTGCAATATGTGTGCAAAAAATCGAGTATGTACTCGTATATCAAATTTTCTACACACACTGGCTACAAAAATTGGAGTCACTTTTCTTCATATTGCCACGAGATGTCGCTGTTTTTACAAAAAATTCAAGGCCATCTGTATCAAAAAGCTACGCTTAGCGTAGCTTTTTGATTCAGATGGCCTTGAAAAAATTTAAGGATCAAAAAATACAGTCGCGAACAGAAAAATGGAGAACAAATTTTTTTTTCGTTAATGTAAATATGTTTACTCTTTCTATAGTTACTATTAAAATATTTATTTATTTATTATAGTAAGCCCGGTTTACTCAACTCAATTTTAGCTAATGTTCTTAATAAGACTTGTCCTACTTTTTCTGTCCTGTATATTTCATTAAATGGTAACATCAAGTTCAATATTTCGTGCAATTCTCACAATTTTTAACAATTGTCAATGTCACTGTGAATTTAAAAATATGAATTTCAATATTGAGCAGCGAATAAACATCATAAAATGGTATTATTCTGCTAAAGAAGGTCGCTCTGGTAGAACAGCAGCTGCACAGTTGGATTGAAAAAAAAAACGGGACAAAAAAAACTCGTTTGTTCTTGTACTGTTAATGAGTACAGTTAATTTCAAAATTATAGAGTACATCTCAAAAATCAAGAAGTCGATTATTACAATTTTTTCCACAGGTAAAGATGCCTTTTTGAAATTTGAACGTCATATTTTTTATATACACTGACCGGCTCAAAAAACGACTCGCTTTGAATTTTATTAATATAATTAAGTAATTCATTGTCTTAGAAAAAATGTTTGATATCATGTTGTATTGATAAGTGTTATTTAGGTTATTCTTTGCCAAAGAATATCGACAAACAAAACATTAAACACATCAAATAAAATTTTAATGAAAAAAAAAGAATTTTTTTTAGAAAAAAAAAAATGTATATATTATGAAAAATTGCCAAAATTCGAACAGCATTTTGAATTAGTATCTCGTATTGTCAAATTAAATCTTTTAACATGTTAATCAACCGACAAAAACACAACATGGAAGTAGCGCAAACGTTCTAATAATTTATTTAAACAAAACAATTCGGTTGCCATGGTGACCATAGCACTCCCGATCATTGAAAATATCCCAATTTAACTATAATAAAGAAAAATAAGCACAAATATAATTTCAAGATCATTTATTAAAGAAATAATAATGAGTCGTTTTTTGTGCCGGTCAGTGTAGGTTAGGTAATTTTTGACAACATAAAATGTCGCTGATATTTTAGAACACCATAATATTGTCTGTTTTATTCTCTGCACGGTGCTCTTCGCAATGTTATAATGCTGGGCTACCATCCGGATCGACCATCCTTTTTCTAATTTGGAAAGAATGAGCACTTTCGCGTTTTCAGTTAGATTATCCATTTTGTTTGTCAAAAGTTGACAAAAATGTAAGTGCATTTCACACTGTAGAAAATTAGCTGTACTCTATAATTTTGAAATTAACTGTACAGTTGCGGCCGTTGAAAACTCAGACACTTTGACAACGCCAAACTTTTGGCTTTGTAAATGGTATTGAAAGTGACGTTTCTCGAAATGTCACTCAAACATTATCCACATTAATTTCTCTCGCAATGGCTGTTATACTCACACCGCCCCTCAGTCAAATACATTTTTGCAAATCAGATAATTGCGGCATTTCAAAAGTTACGCGCGATTCTGACCTAATATGTCAAATACTGACACTGACTTTATAATCCTTGATGAAAATCCTGTTTACGCTAATCCAATTTCGGAATTTATACAGAGTGTTTAAATCTTTCCTGTCTGAGATTTCAACGGCTGCAACTGTACCTATAAAAAATATAATTTCTTCAAGTCTAACCTTTTTATTTATAAATTGACATACCCTCAAATAATGTTAACCTATTTCTAATAAGACCTTTTACACACTATTAAAAAACCAAAAAAATTGTGTCAATTTTTTTGACCTGTGCCGTTTTTTTTTAATCCAACTGTAAGAGTGCAGGATCATTGGCGTGCAACATATCCTAATCGGCTACAACCAACATTTACCTACATTTTTTGAAAGCCTAGTTACGTAAAAAAAAAACAATGAGCCGTATCACGACATCCTTATTAAATTTAATCATGACTGTCTTTCTGACAGGTTATAACGGAGGTTACGGTTATAATTGCATAAATCTATATCGTTTTGTTTACTTTAATCACGATTTTAGTTAACGACAACTTTGATAACGGTGTCGTCATACGGCCCACTGTAGCCAGCAATTCCATTTAAGTTTTTCTTGTCGTTCCATCTTTTAGGCAAATGTGGAAAAGTGAATTCAATTTTCGTAGCCATTCTCAATCCATCCTTGTTGTCAATTTTAATGTTACCGAGACAAGCAAAATGTCAAAACTTTTCATTTCTTACGTCAAATATAATAATTATAACATGCTTTGTGTCAGGCGTAACCTATTTGAAAAAGCATGCCATTAGAAGTCAGAAAAGCCTGATTTACATGTATTAAAAATAGGAAAATTCAGTGCCCTTGATTTTTATGATGTACAGTTGCGGCCCCTACAAACTCAGACACCGACTTTTGACACATTCTGCCAAATTCAAAAAAAATGTAATGTGTAAATTTGACTTTTATCCGGTATGGCAATGTTAGTGTCAGTTTTTTGTAAGTCAGAAGCGTGTACAATTTTTAAAATGCCTCAATTAAATTCAAATATCTCTGGACGGTGTACAACGCACAGTTCTGTCAACGCCGAGGAGACTCCAAAAGGTCATAGATGCTAACGGTGATACAATAAAATATTAACTGTATTGTATTTGAATTTTTCCATTTTTCAAACTTCTTATTTTATACGCCACTGACTTTCTTTCAGTTGGGTGACATTTTATAAACTTCAATTTTAGGACCATCTTACACCGCCAACATGTTTTATTTGTCACACTGTCTGAGTTTGTAGGGGCCGCAACTGTACAACAATGGCGGACAAAAAATTTCGTCCACAACTGTAATTCCACTCACGTAGGTATGCTGTAAAGTAGCCTTTAGGAACGAATAACCTCACTTCACATATTGACATGTGCCAATCAAATCAATCATAATGATAATACAAACACAAAAACAAGTGGCGCCCACTGCGCACACAACGCAAGACACCTTAAATCCAATAGAATTCTTCGATGAGCGGATTATTAGTCGAAACACACTGATACCCTATCCTCTCAGAGCCTGTGACCTCACGCCATGTGAATTCTTTTTGTGGCCGTATTTAAAGAACTCCATTTTCCAGCGGCCTGTAGACAACCTGGATGAATTGCAGCACATAATTGTGGAAAAAATTAATGAAATTAATAACTTTAACCATGTGTTAAGAAATATCACAATTGGAATTGGGCGAAGAGTTTGAACGACATTTGTCACAAATAATCCAGCCCACATCTATAGAGGTGGTATTTTGAAATAATAATAATAAAAACAGAAATTAATCTCTGCAAAACAAAAAAGAAAGAAACTGATAATAATTCAATTTATTAAACTTCAGGGTTGGGGTACAAGTGCTTTGCTAATACAGAAGTCCGTTTTTCTACACTAACCCTGCTTACAAAAAATAAATAGAACGCGTATTGTTTTCAATCACTTTTTCTCAGACATATACTCGTACATATTCCCGATTGGTGAATTTTTGAACAGCCTGGTTCTGATTACATTGCGACAATACACAAAAAAAAATGAACAACTGGAGATTCTTAACAGCAAACACTACATTTTCAATTAAAACAATGAAAGTGCCCGGTTAACAAAACACCACCCTTCGTTTCGAGAGCTGAGACCAGAGTGAGTGTGTTTCCGGTACCAACAGTACGCCATAAAAGAACCAAATAGTTCCTTCGATGTTCATTTCGGCGGCGGCAATTTGAATTCGAATTAGGATACCTATTACAAACATCTACGTTTTTTTTTTAATCAAATGATAATAGAATATAAAACTACTCTACAGCGTGATCAACAATGACTGAGTCTGTTGGTAATGAAACAATTGAAAAGTATTGGTGTTTTTTGTCTCGTAATTGGATTATAAAAATGAACCTTTGATGGTGAATTTTAAAATTGCCAAATTTCATTGTTACCAACAGATTCAGTCATTCTTGATCACGCCGTATTAAATCTGTGCCGTTTTCTGTACATAATTCAACTCTATATCGAAGTTTAAGCTTCTGAACACCCATGCGTGATATTAGGGTGTCCAGAAAGTTCTTAGCGTTTTTTAGAAAAATAGATGAAAATAAATAAATATCTATTACTTAAAAAATTAAACAACAATTAAACTAAATATTCGCCGTTATTCTCAATGACTTCCAACCATGTTTGTCCCAAAAGCTCAATTCCACAACGATAGAAGATGAGTTCTTTCGTCTCGAACGATTCTTCTTATCTTTAGACCTTCTTGCCCATTCAGCAATTTCACAAACCATCGCCGACAAGTAGACTCTTTTACCGTCCCCGCACCTTCAATTCTGCATATATTTCTTGTGGCTGTTGCCGCTGAATGTCCACATTTAAACTCATATAACATTAAATGACAATTTCGTTCTTTTTCCATGTAAACAATGTAAACATGTAAACAATGAATTACCAGAATGTAACCAATTGAAAATTATGTAACTGAGAAACGTCAAATTGTTTATGGACAAGTGTACTTCATATTTCAAAAAACTAACAAAAATTTTACATTTATTTTATATCGTGAAACCGAATACCACAAAAACGCTCAGAATTTTCTAGACACCCTAAAACGTAGGTATTGGGAAATTTTTCATGAAATTTTGTAATTATGTGACCAAAACCGATCCAACATTAGATTAAATAATTTTTTTGTTCTAAAGACAACATTTTGAAAAAGTAATAAATTGTTTGTCAAAAAACAAGGCCAATTGTAATAAAATTTGTAACATCAAAATTAATTCCAAAATAAGTCCAAATTTTAACAGAAAATGATAATTTAAGAACGCAGTATATCAATATTGAGATTTTAATAACGGAAATGGTGGTTTCAGATGAAGCAAAAAATGTTATTCCTCTGAAGTTTTTGCATAAAATCAAAAATTAAAAAAAAATCTCTCTTGTAAACTCAATCCGGGGACATACTGTATATTGTTTGGAAATGCTATGAACAGTTCTCATTTGAGTCTTTGTTCAACGTTGTTTTTAAATTATACTTTTGGTTTTAGACAAACCAGACGTTTCTTATGTTGTTTCAAGTAGTCATTTGTTTTCACTTTAAACTTGCAGTATCTGTTGACGGATGCTTTTTCTTATGTTTATTTAAGTGGTCGCTTCTTTTCGTTTTATATTCGCACTTATCACAGCTATACCACTGGACAGCATCTGCTGAAAGATGAATTCTCTTATGTCGTTTAATGTGTTCGTTATATTTGGTCTTAAATTCGCATTTATCACAATTATACCACTGGATGGCATCAGCTGAGAGATGAATAGTGTTATGTTTTTTAATGTTGCTCTTATATTTCGTTTTGTATTTGCATTTATCACAGCTATACCATTGGACCGCGTCTCTTGAGAGATGGATTTGCTTATGTTGTTTTAGGTAGCTGTTTCGTTTCGTCTTAAAATCGCAGTTATCACATTTATACCACTGAACGGCATCTGCTGAGAGATGAATTGTCTTATGTTGTTTAATGTCTGTGTTATATTTCGTTTTGTATTCGCATTTCTCACAATTATACCACTGAATGGTATCTGCGGAGAGGTGAATTATGTTATGTTTTTTAATGTTGTCCTTATATTTCGTTTTGTATTTGCATTTATCACAGCTATACCATTGGACCGCGTCTGCTGATAGATGAATTTTCTTATGGTGTTGTAGATAGCGGTTTCGTTTCGTCTTAAATTCGCATTTATCACAATTATACCACTGGATGGCATCTGCTGAGAGGTGAATTGTCTTATGTTGTTTAATGTTTCTGTTATATTTCGTTTTGTATTCGCATTTATCACAGCTATACCACTGGACAGCATCAGCTGAGAGATGAATTTTCTTATGTCGTTTTAGGGAGTCGTTCCGTTTCGTTTTAAATTCGCATTTATCACAACTGTACCACTGGAAGTGGTGAAGTAACTGCTTTGCGGCCTGGTGTTTTTTCAAAACTGTTGCCTCCTTTGTCTTAAAGGAACAACATTCGCATCGGTACCACTCTTCTTCACTAACGTTCTCACATTCTTCTTTTGGGTTAAAACATGAACCATCCAAGTGTTTAATCCACATTAAAACGGAATATGTTTCAAAAGTGCACTTCTGACAAATATGGCTTCTTACAACACTGTCATTTTTTGGTTGATTTTGCACGCAATCAGTGTCTTTTTTGTGATACTCCCTAAAATGTTGCTTTAAAATTACCACAAGATCGCTTTCAAAATTGCAACTTTTGCAGCAGTATTTTTTCAAATCGCCTCTTTCGCAACTGGATGGTTCAGGTGGCAACCGGCAATTTTGCATTTTGATTTTATAATCTGAAAATTTAATTTGATGTCAGTACAAAAAACTAATCTAAATAATTGCAAAATATACAAGTCTTCGCTTATCTACACTTGTAAATTTTGATTTGCTTCATTCGCTGTACTATCGAGCGATCAAATTAATTTGTAATCGAGTTATCCATGGATTTGAATCCGTATGTCTATTGCGATTGATATGCTTAATTGTAGTTTCTAAAGTAACGTCATTTCAAAGACTTTTAAAATCGATTTGGTTTTCAAAAATGTTGATAATGTGATTTCTAAATAGAACAGATAAAACTGTAGAGCCTCCACATCTAATTTTATTGTTAATTTCAGTTTTTCGTCAGATCCTAATGCTGGGTATACAATTAAATTTGTTGCAACTTTAACCACCGTTGCATTGTTTACATTGTCGACACCTAACCTGTGTTTCACGCTGTGTTTATTCTCGCTCTCGTATTCTTGTGTTGTTTCTGGCTGTTTGTGGCATTTTCTTTGGAACATAAAGCTTTCATCGTTGGGTCGTATTTTCGAAATGGACGAAAGATAGACGGCGTGTGGGAGTACTCCATTCAAGAAGCATGGAATGAGTATCGCGAGCAATTTCCCGATAATATCGTCGATTATGCCCATTTCTGCAATACCCTAACACGTTGTGTTACCCAGTTTCGGGAAACGTCTACTTTACGAAGAAAACCGGGAAGCGGTAGACAGAATGATAAACGAACGCCAGAAAACACCGAAATTGTTCAACACGCAATGGAGGAAGCCCCTACAACATCCATTCGGAATTTGGCACAGCAAGTGGAATTATTATATGGCAAATGAGAAGCAATACTGAAAAAAGATTTGGCATTCTATCCATATCGATTAACATGTGTGCAAGAACTGCATCCAGATGACTTTCCACTAAGAACTGAATATTGTCATTGGTTTCTGAACACGTTTGATGATGGTTTATTGGAGAAAACATTGTTTTCAGACGAAGCATGGTTTCATCTAAGTGGATATGTTAATTCACAAAACATGAGGATTTGGAGTACTGAAAATCCCCATGTTTATGTGGAGGCCCCTCTGCATCCACAAAAAATTGGCTTTTGGTTTCTCAACGACGGATAATAGGACCATTGTTTTTTGAAGGTAAATTATGTGCACTTAGTTATTAATCATTTTAATCATTCTTCTGGTAACCTAACTGCAGTTAGATATCAACAAGTGATTTTGGAACCTTTCATAAATCAACTTCATGATGATGAATCGGCCCTTAGATATTTTCAACAGGATGGGGCCACTGTCCATTCAGCTAGGACCACAATAACCATGGTCTTGTGATCTTAGGCCTGCGGACTTTTTTTTGGCCTTATTTAAAAAATTCAATTTATCAAACACCTGTTCATAATTTACAAGACTTAAGACTTAAGAATAACTGAAAAAGTTAACGAAATTAATAATAATCCAGGTATGTTGCAAAATGTCATTCGTGGAGTTAGGCGAAGGGCTCATTTGTGCTTGGAACAACATGGAGAACATTTTCAATATTTATTGTAACAATTATTAAATAAAATAAATGTATTTTTCTTGAAGATTAACGTATTTTTTGACAATAAAATCTTATTTGAAACTTGCCACCATTTTGGCTTTCAACTGACTGTTTTATTTTACGTTTGTAAAGTAGGTCAAGAAACGACATACGGATTCAAATGCATGGATAACTCGATTACAAATTAATTTGATCGCTCGATATTTGTCTTGTCTTGTCAAGATCTTGTCAACTTTTTGAAAGTCCCAACTAGGTTGCCACCCTAGCTTCTGACACATTCGTTTCTATCGGCGAAATTTTTATTTTTTTATTTTGTTAAAATTCGATATTGGGGCCATAATTTTGATGTTTTGATTAAAACTTTGACATATTTTTTTTTATTGACCTTTTATTGACATTGTCCCTAATTAAACAGGCCAAATTTTTAATTTGTTACAGCGACCTTGACCAAGATTTAATGCTCGCGACTGTACATTAATAACGCATTTTGATCCGTTTTCCAAAGTAATTTATATACCGCTCTTTGGATCGAATCAGTTGAGAACCGCACTTGCAGCGTTGGCAATTCCTTGGCTATTTTCTTGGGCGCACTCGAATTCCCGTCTGACTTATTTCTTGCCATAAGATAATACACGAATTTTCGTTAGGTAATTAATAATTATCAACTGATATAATCCATAACTCGTGTTCCCGTCAAGGGAAAAAGGGCGCTTAATCCCTTACTACCTATGCCTCTAGCCGTCGCCAGGGGCCAGGTACCATTGTTGTTTACCATTATGATGTTTACCATTATGATGACCAAAAGAAATGTTGAAAATTTTAGAAAGTTACAAATACCCTGTGATCAGCAATTACTTAGATAAGGGGTGGCTATGACTTTGACAAAGTCAGATTTTTCTCTTCTTTTGCAAACGGCAATCATAATCACAATAAAGGTTAAACTATAGTTGATTTCATATAAATGTTTATCAAGTGAGCTGTGGATGTGTAAAAGCACCTTTAATTTAGTTACATTACGAAAGTCACATATGACAGATCCATTATAGGTTATGACCAATAAATCTTTATTTGGCAAAAATACAAAGAAAAAAACAAGTAAGACTTACTTTAATTTAATTATTAAAAAAACGTAACACTGCTTTTGAAATCAGCAATGCTAAAACAGTCCAAAAACTAAAAAATCAAAGTTACTTTAAGACCAACAGAAAATCAGATTTCCATGGCTTGCTTAGATGCACATTTATACAGGGTTATTCTAAATGATACAATCGAAGCAGGCCATGCCCATGTTATTATGACATTTTTGCCGCTTTAATGTGAACTGACAATTTTTGTCGCTGTCTGTAGGATATTTTACTCCTTTGCTAACTGCTAATATAGGCCGTGGGTGGACTGTCATTTTTTAGGTGAAAAGTGCGGTGATGAAGATTTTATTTATTATTTTTAAATTAACGATTGAATCCAAAGATATTGAGTTGTTTTGCACCCAATTTAACTCCTGTGTGTGAACGGTGTGTACTCACTTATTCACATCATTTTGATGTTTTTTATACGGAGCGGCAACCATAAATTTTACATTTAGTTTTTACGCCTACTTGGACTACAATCATTTAAAATAACCCTGTATGAAATTTAGTATAGACGCAATTTTTGTGAAATGACAGGAAAAGGGTAGACGAAATTTTTTGGCCGGAATAGGTACTATTCAGAAAATGTAATCTTAAACTAAAAACCACCTAACCTAACACAAAAAGTGTCAATTTCCTTTAAGGAATTTAGTTACCACCGAGATACTGTCAACAAAATCACTAGATGGGCATAGCCAATTCAGTCCCAAAAAGATCGTGAACGGCTAATATGTCCACTCCACTGAAAACATCATTACGAAAGTAAGATGAATCTTTTATGTTCCAAAGTAAAAACCATTTTTCGCCCTCCGTCTAGAAAATACTGATTTTCCATTCGTCTAAAGCAGGGATGAGCAACATGCGGCCCTTTAAAGTTTTTACATTTTGACTTTTAAAAATTTCTACAGAGATAATTTGAGTTCATCATTCAGTGTTTGTATTATTATAAGTTTCTTACATTACACATTTTTAAATTTGTAACTGGCCCGTTGTAAGAAAAGATTGCTCATCCCTGGTCTAAAGCGTCTTGAAAATGAGATTTGCGTGCCTTGGCAAGAAAAACGAAACAGGAATTTTTTTATGTGAGACTTTGGGTTGGCGGCACTGAGTGTCAATTTCATGTGCAATTTTTGTACAATTTTTTTAAGTGTAAAATATTGATTTTGGGTAAATTTGTAGCCTTTAGCGCAAGCTGTACATTGTGTACAGCAGGAGTCAAATCAGCAGATGCCAAGGAGGTTATCAGACTAACGGCGGGCGGCCACCAGGTTGACAACCCTCAAGGACAAGGGTTAGGAATAACAGAAAGGACGACGACGGTTTTGAATATTTGAGGAATTCATTGACTTTTGTGATGTTACAATCGCTTCTTTGATCCTTTGTGTTGCCAATGGCCGAAAAATAAATTCCCCTCGGCTGACGCCTCTGCGCCCACAAACCGTGCACGCACTTTCCTACTAAAGTGCGTCTATCGATATTTTTAAACGACTTTTTAAATACTAGTTAACATTTTGGGTCGTTTATGATGGTCTCATTACTAGGGGATTATTTACCTACACTGTAACAAAAACTCTCGATGGTACAGTTGGCTTCAAAAAAAAACCGGAAATGAAATTTGACCTAATGTGAATTGGAAATTTAATTTGTCAATTTATGTCAATTTGTGTCTGTTTGACAGTAGGATTTCTGACACATAAGTGCAGTTTTTTAACCTAAATTCTAAAAAGCCGTTTCAAACTATAAAAATTTAATAAAATCTGACAGAACTTTTTCTGACAGTTCCCGTTTTTTTTTTGAAGCCAACCGTACCTGCGGATTATTGAGGATCGGTTACTCACCACTTTTACGACAATCTTTGTTAGCGGGCAATAAACCACTGAAGGAAGCAAAAGGTCGTTTTAAAATATCAATAGACGCACTTTATCTAGAAAGTTTCATCTACTGTCCTAGCAACACAGTCACACTTGTAAACGAAAGTGACACCTATCTTGCCACTTGTTGCTAGCTGCGAAAGTAAAATACTTACACGACTAGGAGATTCCTTACGGGACGAGGAGAATTTATTTTATTTTGTGACAATTTCGATTGAGGTACCCAAATCATCAAATCATAAATCACATTTATTGTGATTTATGAACTGTTGGAAAGTTAGGTTATATCGCTCACCCGACTTGACAAGCAACACTGAGTCTAACTCAATTCCAGCGGGTCTTTCAATTCCGTCACATTCCATATTTTGCTGCAAGGCTTGTTGCATAAATACCAATAACCACAAACGATCAAACTAATGTTACGGATTACACGCACCACGCACAGTTCGCGCCGTTTGAAGACGAAAAATAAAATGTTGTTGTTGCTTCCAAGATCCAAGGCACGCTCGTGACACGGCACGGTTTTTTTCTATTCTTTTAATATTATAAAATGTTGGTGCTTCGTAGTAGGAAAAATTTAATACAATACACGATACGTAAGTTTCTTCTTTAACCTCGGAGGTTTCACGGACCTCAGCTGCCGCCTCAGCCCTTGAACTACCTCCTCGCCAAAAAGTTCACTTACGCATCTGGTAATGTAAATAACTATTTCTCACCTTGTGATATAATTAAACTCCATCCATTTCAATATACATTACTGTTAGGGAATTTTCTTTTTTTGTACTTATTGCAATGAAAGTGTTTTATTTTTTCTAATATTGAACATTCAAAGCGGGCGTTTTGAATTTGTCAAAAAATTTAACACTGTCAGATTATAATTACTGAAAAAAATACGATTAAGTAGCGATATCATGGAGGCCACAGGCAGTGTTATAAAGAGAAAATGCCTCACTTTAGAGATAAAACAAAGTGTTCACCGGTGTTTTTAAAACCTTTGAAAAGTAAATGGTCCAAATTTGAGGAGAATGCCAGTTTACCGAATGGTTGGAGAAATTTTTGCCGTAAGTTGATAAATCCACTTTTAATTTAAATTGATCTATTTAAAATGTTAGCTTCAATCTCCTACAGATATCTGAAGGAAAAGTACGAAGTAATTTCTGGATCGGGGGCACAGGCACAGAATGGAAACGACGCACGATGGAACAGTGAAGAAATATTTGCGCCGTTGTGCGCTTTTTTTAATTACAAGACCGCCGGCCTTCAGGCTTGACTTGAGAGGGTTTGCTTCTGAGCACTATTCATTTTGAATGTATCATGCTTCCACTTTGTGTCCTGCTCTGAAATCTTTTCGTTAAAATCTGTTTAGGTTTACATATTAAGGTACACCTACTTGCTGGTTTCAATGCCGGTATTTAATATTAACCTGTAGATACCACATTTTAAGTAAAATATTCAAAACTAGTTTACTTTGCTTGATTGCGGGACTCGATTAGAGATTTGTCAAAAATCACAATAATCGTACATTATAACCTCTTCAAAATACACATAACCTGAATTATTAGCTGTCACATTGCATTTACAGTAGAAAAAAGTTGTATTTTATTACACCACAAACGTTACTAAAATCACTAGATTAAGGGCCGGTTGCACCAACGTAAGTTAAATTTAAATACAAATTAAAATTCACTAAAACATTGTTATAACAATAGGTAACTAAAGTAACGAAGCATTTTAACCTACAGTTAGCTTTAACTTGCGTTGGTGCAATCGGACCTTAGTAGTGCATATGTTGTTTACATTGAGTGGACAATTTCAAGGTCAAATAGTTTAATTTTTTCGCTCTGTAATTATGTTTTGTAAATAGTAACATGCAGGTCAACACCGTTCATGTATATTTGACCTTGAAATTGTCAACTCAACGTGAACAACGTTTATATTGAAAATGGATGGAGTTTAACGATAATCTATTCCATCTTTAAAAAAACGATAGGTTGCCATGCTTTAATTTTGTTAAATTGGCAGTACTGACGAAAGTAGTAGTTATATTTCATTTCATTTTGGTTGTAAATCTTTTGTAACTAAATTTGAAGTGCTATGTTGCAAGATGATTCTAAAACAAAAAGTAAATAAAGTTATCAATAAATGTCATTTTGACGTTTTTCCAATTTATTTTAAATTAGACAACACAAAGTAATAATTTAAAGGGTTTACTACAAGTGCATAATGCCAAAAGTTGTGTTTGTCGAGTGTTGAAGGGCTAGAGGCACATTTTAAACGAGGTAGGGCCGATCTAAGTAATGATGCTATTATTAATAGATTTATGGATATCTTCAATGTGAGAACAATGAATTTGTATTCGATGAAATCCTGAACTGTATAATTAATTTATAGGTGGGAAGATCTGTCATATATTGCATAATTACAAAAAAAAAAGGTCTGGAGGATACTAGAACAACAAAAAAAGGAAAATCAGAAAAGTGGAACCATTTTTTAAAAGAGATCTGAACGAAATAATTCGTGAGCTAAACATTAGAAGATGATTCGGAATCTAATGATGAAGATCATTCTGAAGATGAAATAATGGAGGAGGTTAAAGTGTAGATCTCTTTTAAAAAAAGTTATTCCATTTTGGAGAACTTATCCGTTTTCTGCTTGTTAAACTAAAGCAAACGTTCTTGAAACTCATTCAACGACTAAAGCCTCCACCAGATGTTTACATTTTGATTTGTCTTTTTTTTTCAATTGCTATTTTTAATAAAAAATGCTGGGTTCTCTATTAATTTCTTGTAATACAGTTTCAATCGATTCGCAAAAAAGCGGAACATAAGTATGGCAACACTGTACCTTCAAAATTTTCAGAATTCCTAACCAAACTTTTATTCAGATATACAGGATGAAATCTGTCAGATTGTCATGGCCAAGCATCGTTTTTTTAAAGTTGGAATACATTTATACAACAAAATTAATAAATCGGGTTTCATGACGATTTAGACCAATGGAAAATATAATTTGTTTCAAAATCAAAAATCCACCAACAGTGCATTCTACATCGAAAATACAACCGACAACGTCGCCAACTTTTGTTTTTAGTGTGTTTGCAAGTGTCGGAAAAAGTGGTGTTATGAAAGAAAACTGTTGACAGTCGTTTTGGTCGTAATTCATAGTGTTTTATTTATCCTCATTTAATTTTTCTTTCTAAACGTGTGATACGGTAGCTACCACCTTTTTGTACATAATAATTATTTTATGTTACGTAAATAAAATCAACAGTTCGATGTCAAATTTTGGCGGAACGTTGGGCCAACCCAAAAAAATGAAGCTTATTCTAGGGATTTGTTTGTTTCTGCCAACATAATTCAACAGGTGGTGGATTTTTTATTTTGAAACAGATTATAAGTATTTTGTTCGACACTGTCAGAATTAAAGAATTTTCTCCCGTGTGAACGGATTTTGATAAATGTCACAACTTGTTAAAACGAAACGTCAAACTAATTTTATAGATTTTAACCGATTTGGAGCCTTTAAGGGGCTCGTCGAACGAAAAACGTTGTATTCAACTCGTTCGTATGTAAATTGGGATTTTGGCACTCGTGGGCCTTTAAAACCCAAATGGGCGGATTTCCGACTTGACGCGTTGTTAGCTGACACGATGTTAACTAACCGGGCCTACGAGTCTTTTAAATACTCTGATAAAAGTGCTACTAAACCTGGTGTCAAGTGGTGTTGCACAGTGAAGAGCTACAATACAATGCAAAAATGTAGACGAAAATTGAAAAGTTTTATCACCTTTTCAGGTACATTTTAAACGGGAGATTTAAGTTGACCATCGCAACAATCCGGCCCTGCCCTTAATTTTCTCGGGTACCCGGTGGGGTATTCTCAAAATTATTTGATGTGATGCGTTATTTATTCAGATCGGATAAAAAATAAACAAGATACAGCGTCGTCTGTCACCCGGTACCTATAACCTTACTTAAAAGTGTTGTTGTTTCATTTCATTTGACAATTATCGGTGCTGTTGAATCATCGACATTTACAAGGCTGACTCGATTATACATTTTCTTTATCACACTCACACGATACTACAGCGGCAAAGTCACGACTTTCGGCAATGATTAACGTGCTTGATTTATATGTATTTTATTTTTTGAAAACATGTGATATTTTATGTATATAGGTCAGGTATTAAGTACTTACCGTTAATTCTATCAGAACAGAAAATGGGCATTTAAATAAATCTTTCACAGTCTCAGTGGATCCAGTAGCATTCGTAATTCTGTTTGGTTATCGACCACGTGTGCGCGACGCGCGACTGACGTGACGTAAGAAAGAATCGCCTCCGATCGCCTCATCCGTCATACGGAAGGGGAACAGTGTTGCCAGACCAGACCCATAGAGTGACATTTCGGTAGATTTCCTTTAAAAATCAGTAGCTTTTTATTTCTCGTAACTATAGTTTGTTTTTTAATCAAAGAACCACAACACCGCAATTTACACGCAAAATAGAGCTGACGATGTTATACACTTTTGACATAGAGTGAGAAATCTCATCCACGACCTGCTGTATTAGAACCGGCCTGTTCAAAAGTATAATTTGACTGATCCCCGCAGAGCGCTAGTGTCCGGGCGCTTTTTGGGGATATTATTCATCTTAAGTTTTTGTCCCCGAGAGTTTTTCTCGTTCAAATGACATTCGAATTTAAAATCAAAAATATAAAAATACAGTTGTATTCAGTATTGTTTTAGAAAGAAAATATGAACTTACTGTACTCAATCTTAACTCTAAAATCAAGTCTAAACATATTTTTCCACATTTTTATTCTTTAGTAGCGCCCGTACTGTGGCGCCCTCATCGGCGAAAATTGGCTCTTTGTCGGAAACATTTTCACAATGCTTTTTTAATGAAATGAACAGGCCGGTTATTATACAGCAGGTCGTGATCTCATCATATAAAAATTGAGGTTATTAGAGATATTAGTAGCGCAGCATGTTAATAAAGTTAATAACAACTGATAACAACTAATTTGGAAGTTTAATAAATGTCTTACTTTGCGAGGCATTTTTAAAAACACGTTCAAATTTTAGATGCGAGTTTGCGTATTTTCAAGGACAAGCGCCGTGGACAAGCGTTGGCTGGTATAGCCAATAGATATCATAAAATTTACTAAATTTAATGAAATTTTGTATTTTCAAACCTAAATCAACAGGTCGTGGTTCTTTGATTAAAAAACAGACTATACCTAGAGGTATTTCTGGTAATAAAATGATTTAATTTTACATACTAATTTTTTCCACTACTAACTAGTCTTAGAAGGCGTCATTATTCGCATTGCTCGCACTGAACCCAGAAGTAGAATTTCTCTCCTCCTGGTTAATAACAGTCGTCACCTAGCAACGAAAGATTTTCGTCGATTTCATTGGTTAACGTAGACGATTTTCATAGCCACAGTTGAAAAATGAGAACTCGGATCGTCGCATCGTACAATTGTTATTTTTGATTCTAGATTGCGAAATACTACTGAGTTTTTTTTGCGAGCATCGCGAGCCAGAAAACATTCGAGAATGCAAAAGAATTTCGCAATCGAGTATTAAACAACGTTTTTTCGAAAACTGCACAGCGGAAACTCAAATAAAATTTTGTCTACAATTATCTTGATGCTTTATTAAATCTGGTATGCTCTGACCAACTATTGTGGCAGCAGTTGTCAAACAAACGTTATAATTCTAATTTTGTAAGGCTTGGTTGCAATTTTGTGATAATTAATGGTGTTTAATAAAAGAAAGAAGAAAAAACAAAAATGAGTTCCGAAAGTGATCTGTCTATGGATGTATTAGAAGCGGCACGAAGTGAAGTTTTTTAGTCATTTAGACAATATGATTCTGCTTAAAGCGGTATCAATTTCCAGAATTGTACTAAAGTTGACTCAAGTTGCAAAAAACCACTTTGCATTTGCAACAGCACCAAGCACGAATTTGAAATTCCGAAACGAGCCGCGTAGCGGCGAGTTGAGGAACAAATGAGTGCTTGAAGGACCTTCTGCAAGGGGTATTTTATACTATTTTTTCTATTTTGCCGCTTTATACCATTTTGGTATGGTTGGTGGTGGTTGGTGACATTTTTTATGTGGCATAATTTTAGCCGGCTGTGAAAAAAATTAATCGAAAACGTCAGATTTTTTTATTTTCGCATTTGACGTTTGAAAATGAATGCTGAAGAAAGTTTATCACTAACGCCGCCGCAAATTAGGCAAATTGCACGAAAGACGTTAGAAAATTTACTACGGGAGAAGTTCAAATTCCAGAATGAAAATTAAACGTTTTGTTCATTGTTATTTATTAATTTGCTTTGTTCTCTGCGAGATTTATTTTTTGACGTCTGTCTGTTGACAGTTCAGGCTACCAACATCAATACAGTAAATTTTACTAGTCTATTCTAACACTCCAACGACCTATTAAAGCACTCAAATGACGTCATTTGGGTGCTAGAATAGACTTATTTTAAACTCAAAATAGAAAAATTACTTTAAAACTGGGGGCCTACCACCGACTCGTGTGAGATTTCTCACCGGTGAGTTTTGTCACCAAAATGACGTCATTTTAATGAAAAGTGCTAAAACCCTACTATTGACGCTGTGACTTTTCTCACCGGTGACAAAAGTCGAATGAAAACGCGTGAGATTTTTCGATCGCTTTATTATGAGTGGAATTATGGTGAGATTTGACATTTGAAGTGTGTTCAATTCAAATGAAAAATACTAGTTGGTTATAATGAATAATATATGAAATGTTTAATTAAACAAAGTGAATATTTAATATTTTTGGTTTATTATTATTAAATATCAGATAAAATTTGAAGAAAAACGCAGGTAGGTAACCAACCAAACGCTCTTTTTCTACATCTTGATGAGACTATTATTACTTGCACTGTTAATTCTACGTTTCTTTCTTTAACACACCCCATAGTGTGCCCAATAGTTTTTGTACTTGTAAATTGTAAAATATGCATTACAATACGTGCTTTGCGTGTTTTTTTAGGTTGAAGTGGACTCTGTGGATTATATTTGTTTGGAATTATTCATCTAAAAGTGAACCATCCCTCCATCTATGCCTCTATGGGCAGTAGATCTAGTTCTGGCGCGAAGTCGGTGGTAGGCAGCCCCCCTGCGCCCTGCGTGTGTTCTGCGGCCCTGCCCTCGCCCCTCGTTCCTAGATCCTCGTTCGCGGTGTGAGTACGCCGGACGCCGGTTGTCTCGCTTTTCGTTCGTTTTCAATTCTAATCCATTTCAATCCGTTTGTATTGTAATCAATGCTATCAAATAATTTACCGTTCAAAGTGTTACCTTTTGTAAATTCAGTTTGTCAACTTTGTGTGTTGTTAATCTAATTCTAAATGTTGACGTTATCCGTTCGTTTTTCTCTTCTTCACCCACGCGTTTCAGTTGTAGGTACAATTCGCAACAATATTCTTTGTGTTATTTTGCCAGTGGTCTGCAATCAAACTTGTGCATAAAATGGATGATTTAATGATGCTCAATTTAATTGAGAATTTGGAGAAGAAGTAGATGTGTTATTGAGGCGAGCTGCTGGAGTTATTTAATTTTATTGTGATCTTATATGCGTCTGAAAAGAAGACCCAGTGATTTATCTATCCATACTCAAGTAATTAAGCTAATAAGGTTTTTTTTTGTCTGCATTATTTTTTTATTTGTTGGCAGCACACCTTCTATGCTACGAGCAGCTATCAGGCTTATGTTGGATGATGTTGGATACAGTTGCTTCATAAGCATTTCTCAACAAACTGTGAGTGACGCACTTCATGAAGTAGGTAACAGACGCCTTGAGCCAGACCAAAGTAGGTACTAAATACTTATATTAAGTATCCTAACAATTTGGAAGCCCTTAGAAGTGTCAGACACAAATAAATTCATCAGTTTCAGTGAGCACATGTAACTTTTATGCATTTTTTATTTATCGTTTTATTTACAGGTGGAGTTTCTAATGGTCGGGTTTTTTGGACGTGGAGATCGACGAGGAAAAGGATTTGGTGCTGAACAACTATTAGGACTGGCAGGCTCTGAAGTCACTGAACGAATTGATTGGGTTGGAGGATGGTCAGAACCAGGAGCATTCAAAACAGCAACTGGTGTCAACACTGCAGCAATAAATTCTTCAGTTCACTGTTCACTCCACCTCCTGTTTTATTGGCTTTTCTCTTATTCACAGCATCTTCTTATTGTCTTGCCAGATCTGTAGAAATTAAAATAAAATGTTGAAATTAAGCCTTGGATATTTTAATAGTATACAAATGAGCTGTCACCACCAGTTTTCAGGTGCGTGGCTGACTGTTTGAAGCACTTAGCTTGCTGAGTACTGCAAAATAGGCTGAGCACCTGAAAAGTTACCTATTGACAAAAAATCGGTTCTAATTTTTTGATGTTATGTTTGGTAGATGTCAAATTTGTATATTTAATTATATTCCACTTTGCACCCTTTGAACGATGTAGATATATATAAATTCTAAAGTAACGAATATGAAAAATTACCTTTCTTCACGCTTTCCACTCTTTTTGCGGAGAATTTTCCAGAAATTAATTCTGGGTGAGTCCGCATAAACTCGACCAAAATTTCTTTTTGCTCTTTCGTCACTTTTATGATTGATTATAAAGTTTCAAAAATCGTGAAAAATGATTTGTTAAATGTCAAAACCACGATCGAAACCTATATGTTGCTAAGCAACGAACGCGAATTGCAACGTTGCAATATCTAACAGATGAGAAAACTCATCGGTGAAATTTCTCATCTCACGCAATGTCAATAGTAGCGTTTTTAAAAAATGAGTGACAAAATGCACGTGAGTTTTTTCACTGGTGAGAAAACTCACCGAAGTCGGTGGTAGGCCCCCTGTTCTTATATGGAAAATATTCAATCCAAACTATAATTTTCTGGTCCCTTTGTGCCTTTATTTGGTTCAAAAATATGAAAAAATCCTATTGCAAATGACAAGTGGTTTTTTGCTTGACTTGAGTCAACTACCGGGTGATCAAGAAGGACTGTTCGAGTTGGCAATACAATTAAGAACATTTTTTTATTCGGCTATTTACAGCACTGCAACCGGATATGTTTTGTAGGTTTATTTTTACAGATATCTGACGTAGCATTAATAACGAGAAAATGGTAGTTTATGAGAGTAAAAATTAACGGCAAAAAGAAATCAAAGTTGGAATTCGCAATAATAAACTAAAAATTAACTAGAGGAAATTCTCGAAGTGCTCCCGATTTTGCTCTAAACATAAATTAACTCTTCTCTCGAACGATTGACCAGCATGTTAAATTTAATTTGAAATGTCAAATGTGACTTGTCACTGATGCGGCTGTCAGTGTGAAGCCGTCAACAACCGGAAGTTATTCCAGTTGTACCATTAAAAATTAAAATTCAGCATTACCACATTAAGTCCTTCTTGATCACCCGGTATAAGTATTACAAGTTTACAATAAAAAATTGCTCAAAATAAATAATATTGCATAATAAAGATTTTCTAAAATTATGGCGGCTCTGACGTCAGCATGAGAGTAAACAAAGCAAAGTAGAGCTAGTGCCAACTGTCATGATCTTGACAAAAGCTGCGCGAAGGCGGAGCCCAATTTTCAAAAGTGAAACGTAAAAACATCGGTCGTTTGGTTAGAATTTTCAGGGTGGCGCCAAATTTGCATTTTAGACTGTTCAACGGCTTGGGTTAGAATGCCGGACATTATCTAGAGACCTGTCGCTAAATAAATATCAACATAAATTAGCCCACAAATCTGTAAAGTATGATAAAATGGTACCGATGTTTTTAGTTCGCATAGTAAGGCCGCTTCGGTACGCATTTTGGTTTCTGCGTCATCGATCATGAGAGTTGGCACGAGCTCTAATAGACTATTCTTAAACTGTGCGTATAGTAATTCACGTTTATGATTATGAGATGTGCGGTTTTTTGCTGTAATAGTGACAATCAGAGTAAAAAAATTGACAAATCCATAAAGTTTTTTCATTTCCTAAAGAAGGAGTTACAAGGAAATTGTGGATAAACGGCTGTTGCCGTGCGGACATGAACTTTAAAATTATCATTAGTACCTAATACAACGAGAGGGTACGAAATTGCCGGAAATTTTCGATTTCATTATACGAGTATTTGTTTCGACGAAATTGTCTAAGAAACAAATACGAGTAAAATGAGGAGAAAAATTTCCCGCAATTTCGTACCATCGAGTTGTATTAGGCATGACAATTCCACGAAGGAAATATCATTTTCAAATTTTACACTTTTTTTTTTCTTCAAACGTCCGTAAAATATGACATTGCACTGCTGCATTGATAATTCTAAAGTGTCACTTCATTGTCATGGCATCTAACGAGCTGACCAGCGTCCGTGAAGTTATTATCTCCGCTGAGGAGCGTCCGTGAAGTTATTACCTCCGCTGAGGGCGTCCGTGAAATTATTATCTCCGCTGATGAGCGGCTGTAAAGTAAACTAGCTAAATCATTTGAAATTCCTACCTGGTTTCTTAACATGTCTTAAATAACACACTTATGATATGATACAGCTGATGATACCAGCTGATGCTATCAGCTGGTCTCCAGCAGTTCGAGTTTTTATTTTATCGTCAATTTCTGATTCCTTTAGTGTTAATAAAAAAACGACAGTTATCTGCTATATTTTCACTTCTTTTACAATGGCCAGCAAGTCAAGATGTTGTTTAAATGATCCTAATAGATTTTGCTACATTTGTGGCGAATATACCTACTGTAAAAGAATATAGAAAATTAAATTTAAGTGAGGAACAAGGCGAGCGCTTCCACCAAGACATAAAAACGATGGAAGTTAGGTACCAAGCGCAATCATATGATGGTTGATTAATGCTGGGGACTAAAGCGAGACTGTCCAAATCAATTTCATTCACGAAAATCACTATGCGACCATTTTTTAATGTAGAATAATAAAATAAATGAATGTTCTTGATCTAATTGTTAACCCTCCACCACCCGGCGGCACGGCAATTTTGCCGGAGTACATACACTATTAGGGATAATACAGGGTTATTATAAATGATTGTAGTCGAAGCAGGCCATGCCCATGTTATTTATTACATTTTTGCCGCTTTGATGTGAACTGTCAATTTTTGTCGCTGTCTGTCATTTTTTAGGTGAAAAGTGCGGTGCGGTTTTTTAATTAACGATTGAATCCAAAAATTTTAAGGTGTTTTGCAACCAATCCTAAAAATATTGAGTTGTTTTGCACCCAATTTAATTCCTGTGTGTGAACACACCGTTAAATGTGTACACACCGTCCTCACTTATTCACATCATTTTGATGTTTTCTGTGTGGAGCGGCAACCATAAATTTTATATTCAGTTTTCTTACTTCGACCACAAACATTTATAATAACCTGTACTATCAAGTAATAGTGCAGTGCTTATCAACATAATTACCGGCGTCTCGCCTCCACATTTTGACTTTTTTGTGTTTTATGTTCTGTGTCAATGTTAACGAATTTCCTCACGATATGACATGAGTATAATAATATACCTTTTTAAATTTCAACCACCAATGTGTTCTCTAAGTCCAAAATTTTTAAATTTTTAAAAAGAGATTGCGGTACTATTGTTTATTTTTAATATCTCGTAAACTAGAGCTGATACAAAAAAAAGAATTGCATTTTTGTGATCACCACAACAGACATATTCAAAATTCGGTATTAAACCTCCGGCACCAAAATGGCTGTCGGCCAGTGTAATTTGTTATGAAGGTTTGAAGAAAAAATAGTATAGGTATGTTATTAGTAGCAAAAATGGTTTTATGTGCTTTGACCGCAGCACATAAAACTTCATTTTTGCTCCTCATAACATAATATAGGTACTATTAATTTATACTTATTCTTATGACTCTCAAAGCGTTAGTTAACTTAGTTGAAAACAACAAAAATTTTACTGTGGATCAAAAATGAGTTTATCAAAATTCGAGGAAGGAGAAGAAAATTACAGCGAAAATCGTACGACACTCATTAATGACCAATAGAAAAATTAGTTCACGAGCCATAACCATGGCAACAAAAAAAATTCTTGGAAATTTTTTGTAGGTAGACCAACCTAACTGTGATTAATAAGTGGAAATTTTTTCAGCCAATCAAAATCATTTATTTTGTTGTTGTCTTGGTTATGGCTCGTGAACTAATTTTTCTATTGGTCTTTAATGAGTGTCGTACGATTTAAAAATTTATAATTGAAGAAGCATAATGTCCGTGTCGTTGCGATTTTCTTACCGAATATGCCCTCGTGCATTGATTAATATCCGGAATTTTATTCTCATGCATTTCCAAAACGTAATTAGCCCTCGTGTTCCACTCGGGCTAATTAATAAAAATTTCCGGAAATAATCAATGCACTAGGGATATTATAAGTGAGAATCGCCCTCAAATGTCACATGACAAATCACAACTCCGAATTGTTTAAATAGCAACCAATCACAATTTAATTAAGCGGAAATTTTCCCTAGGGAAAATTTCCGATATAATTGACCTAGGGAAAATTTCCGATATAATTGACCTAGGGAAAAATTTTTTCGGGCGATTCTCTTCCGAATATACCTCGGGACAGATATATATCGCCAGAAATTTTTTCTTGCAGTCCAACACTCGTGTTTGTCGCTCAAAATTACCCTCGGGCTGGCGCCCTCGTGTAATTTTCTTGCTACAAACACTCATGTGTCAGGACTGCTCGAAAAAATTTCCGGCAATATATTTGTCCCTTGGTATATTATATATGATAATTTTTCGATAATTTTAGGGCCATGCTAAATTATCGGTTATTGTAATTCCACGGGAGCTCTGAAATGATCGATTTTTAACACGAAAGCTCTCCTATAGTGAAATTTTTTTAATAAACAATTGTCAGTGTCAAAATGAAGTAAAAAACCATACTGTACCACCCTAAAATTTGGACATATGGACCAGCTGTATAACAATTTGACACCAAACCATGGTTAAGGTTATTTTCACTTCACTTCCCGTACCTTTCTTCCGTGAATTCATTTTCAAAGCAAATTTAATGAGAAATCAGGAGAAATCTTTTCGAATTTGAAATAAACTCTCGCTCGTTAGGGCGCAGGCTCAGTTACATAAAAAAATGTTGACACTCAATGTGACCAATCGTATTATCATGAAAATCACAGTTTGGCTCATACCAACAAGACAACGTTTTGATAATTGTTTATTAAAAAAATTCAACTATAGGTAACAACGAGTGTCACTTTGACAGTATAAATTATGTCAAAGTGACACGAGCGGTTACCTTTTGAGAGCTTGAGTGTTAAAACAGATCATTTCAAGAGCTAGAGTGTAATTCAGTTGACTATTCCATTCACCTGTCATTTGTTAAAAAAAGACCAATAAAAACACAATTTTACACATTTGTTACCATGGTTTCAAAAAATTGGACCGAATATTCCCACTCGTGGAAATTGTATCGGTAATACCTACCACTAGTGATCCCAGCGATAATTTTTAACAAATGAATGCAGCCTTGAGAATTTCTTCCCAATAGACTCACGTGTCTTTTTTGTGTTGTTGTAAACATTTTCTTCGATTTCTGCGTTAATTTCTTCTTCCGATTTGCTGCCAAATTGCCAAAGTTTGTTCATGGAATAGTCCTCCAAATACAACTCGTAGTCCAAATTATGTAGACTATTTTTCAAACTGGTTTCACTCATTCAATTGTGCTTGGAAATTTCACTCGTGCTGACGCACTCGTGGATTCATTCCCAAGCACGATTGATAATTCGTGACCAGTTTGAAAAATAATCGACATAATTTGGACTACTCGTGGTATTATAAATGATTATTTCATGAATTAAATAGTACCATTTGACAACAGTATTTATTTTATTATTTTAGGAATTGGATTGAAAACATCTGAGAAACCTACTTGACGAATTATCGAATTATCATTCATTCATCACGAGTAGTCCAAATTATGTCGACTATTTTTAATTATTTATTTTATTTTAAATAAACAACAAAAGCAAGCATATCTTTTAGATATAGCTGTTCCAAATTCACACAATATAGCACAGACATATAATACAAAAATTAATAAATATTTAGAACTCTCCGTTGCTATGAGAAATCTTTGGTGTTTAAAAAAAAATCGATTTTACCATTTATAATTTCAGCAACAGGAATAGTACCGCAATCTCTTTTTAAAAATTTAAAAATTCTGGATTTAGGTAACACATTGGTAGTTGAAATTCAAAAAAGTATATTATTATACTCATGTCATATCGTGAGGAAATTCCTTAACATTGACACAGAACATAAAACACAAAAAAGTCAAAATGTGGAGGCAAGACGCCGGTAATTATGTTGATAAGCACTGCACTATTACTTGATAGTATTATCCGTAATAGTGTATGTACTCCGGCAAAATTGCCGTGCCGCCGGATGGAGGTGGGATACGAAAATAATAATTGATTGAGAAAATAAATATTTTACATCTTCTATATACAGGGTGGTCCCGATATAACCTGCCAAAAGAAATCCAGTAATAGGTGACGATGAGTAGAACTCATACACAAAAAAAGTTTCTAATAAAAGTCTTTTCGTTTTCGAGATAAAAATAATTGAAAATTTGGTCAAAATTTGCTGTACGCTAATGAGTTAATCGGTTTTAAAAAGGTAATTCTGGTTACTTGGCTGCAATTTCTTTAGCAACGGTACCTGCAACACCTATGACATTTGTCAAGTTTAATTTTAAATTTTCGAATCCTTCAAAAGGTTATGAAATTCACAAAACAAGAATACGCCGATTTGCATTTACTCTATGGCGAAACACGTGGTAATTCGAGACCGGCAAGGCGACCATACGGCGAGCGTTTTCCTGAAGGAGTCCTTCCGTCCCGTTGTACTTTTGTGGAGCTACATCCGCATTTATGTGAGGTTGGTTCTGACTGATTCCAATACGATGGCGTCCCCGATCCTCCATTTAACCCTCTGGATTTTAATTTTTGGGACCACAAGAAAGATTTGGTATACGAAGTTGAAATAAATACAGGAGGCCAACTCCAGAAACGCGTAACAGACGCCGCGAACCAGATTCGTAAAAACCCAGAAATGCTGAATGCTGTTTATTAAAATTGGTACCAGCGTACTCAAATGTGCTTAAATGCCAACGGGAGGCACACAGAACATTTATTATAAAATAATTGTTCTAGTCTAGTTTACCTTTCATTAGTTAGTAGATATTCTCAGTTAGAGTTGAAAGTACGAATATGTAAAGTATAATAAATTTATTCAATACATTATTTTGGCTATTTAACCACAATGAAGACGATACTCTTGTTACACAGTTCTTCCACACTTTTGCACACACTACCTCTACATTTATTTACACATTGAGGAACACCACTTTATTTATTACTCATTCATCTCAGTCTACAAAATCAGCTTTTGTACCTAAATAAGCTGGTGAATTAACGCACACAGTGTAGGTACAGCGTTTTCAATAAATGTCATTAATTTGATTTAGTTTGTCAGATTTGAGATTTGTCAAACGATTCAGGTACCTATGTTGCTTAGATACTGTCATACTTACAAACACCAACAATTAATTCCTGAGTAGGTACGTATTTTTGTGGCCAGCAGCGTCGAATGGGTGTGGATAGGGGTTAATTTATCCCCATTATTTTGGACCTAACAAAATGGGGTTTTTTGGACTTGTTAGATCCTTCTAATGACCCAGAATTTTTTTGGCAGGTTATATCGGGACCACCCTGTATACAGGGTGACTGACGAAAAACCTTTGACGCTGTATCTTACTTCATTCACTTCATTATTATCCTATTCGATATTTTTTTCGACATCTATTTTTTGACAGACGATAGCCAACTTCTTTTTTTCAAATTACACTCTATATATTTTTTTATTCGTTCTTATAAAGAATCTTCTTCTGAATATTCTTACATTAAAAGAAAAAACAAAAAATGTATTTTAAATGAAAAAAATTGAAAATCAAAAATCAAGTAATCAAATTTGTAAACAATACAAAATCTATTCTAGTTGCTCAAAATTTCCTCAGTGCTGTTGCAGACACTATCGATACCTTCTAGAAATACCCACCTTTGGATTCAGTAAAAAATGTCGGGGTTTTTCCTGACATAACTCGCACTATCTTTTTTCTTAACTCTTTTTGGGTACCTGGTGGGGTCAAATAAACATTATCTCGAAAGTTTCGAATGAATATAAAGAAATCCAATAGATTCAAATCTCCGAAAATACCACACCACAGGTTAACACTAAATCGACTTTGGAAAGTTTCTTCCAGAGCAACATTATAATATTATTATTATCAAACTCTTTCGACAAATGAATACTCAGAGCTTACTTAGTCATTTGGAGCATTTAGAACAAACTTCTCTCTTGTTTATTTTGGCCACTTGATTTTTAAATTTAGTACATTTACTCTTTAATTTCTTGACTTTTGTTTCATGAATGGGTATAGTTTTTTGCATTTTTATATGCAGAAGACAAATCTCTACAATACTCAATAAAAAAAAATGTACAGTGCTATTTGAAAAAAAGAAGCTGATGTTCATCTGTCAAAAACTGGATGCAATATATCTTTTTTATTTAGTTGGTATTGAAGTGTTTTCAAAATTATTTCATTTGATGTGTCATTTATTCAAATTGGATAAAAAATAAACAAGATACAGCATCAAAGGTTTTTCGTCAGTCATCTATCTATCTATATACAGTGAGCGGCAAAAGTATGGAATAAATTCATTAAAAATTAAACAAAATTTTTTTCAAAAAAATCTTCGGACAGGTCAATTTTAGTTGATAAAAATACATATTTTAATAGAAAATAAAATTCCAAACAGTCATTTGTTTTCTAGTTATGACGTCATCGACAGTTTTTTTAAATGGAAACCCCCTGTTTTTTTTCTTGATTCTGATAGCCCTTTTAATTGTCTAAATGACGGTATAAAAATTTTGTTATCTTACATAAGGAAATTTTTGAAAAAAAAAAAAAAGTTGGAAAAAATAAATTTTATAATGAACAAAAACAAGTCAAAAACTGTATTACTAAGTACTTAAAATTATGGAATTAAATGTTCGAATTGCCATCCCCCAGCTTGTTGACAATAAGCAAGTTTATGAAGAAATTCCCCCCGTTTTAGTTTTATCTAGTTTTATCCCCGCACCCAATCAAAATTAAAATTTCTATACGTTGTGTTTCTGTTAAATGAGAGTTAAATGAAAACATTTTGTAAAACAAATAACACATACGAATGAAATTGACAGTAACATTTGACTGTTTGATTTACCTACTTGATTTTTTGACTTGTTTTTGTTCATTATAAAATTTATTTTTTCCAACTTTATTTTTTTTTTTTTCACAAAAATTTCCTTATGTAAGATAACAAAATTTTTATACTGTCATTTAGACAATTAAAGGGGCTATCAGAATCAAGAAAAAAATAGGGGGTTTCTATTTAAAAAAAACTATCGATGACGTCATAACTGGAAAACAATTGACTGCTTGGATTTTTATTTTCTATTAAAATATATATTTTTATAGACTAAAATCGACCTGTCCAAAGATTTTTTTGCAAAATATTTTGTTTAATTTTTAATGAATTTATTCCATACTTTTGCCGCTCACTGTATATAAAAATGAATCGCCGTTCGTTAGTCTCGCTAAAACTCAAAAACGGCTCGACCGATTTGAATAATTATTTTTTTATTTTGTTCGCTTTACTTCAGGGGTGGTTTAAAAAGAAAAAAAAATCGGAAAAGTTGCCCGGAAAATTGGAAAATTCGGGAAAAACTGAAAGTGCTTTTTTCTGTGGGAACGGCTGGAACGATTTGGCAAATTTTTTTTTAATGTTCGTAATAATGCGTATGAGGTTTTTATGTAAAGAAAAATTGGAAAAGTTACCCGGAGAATCGCCCTCAAAAGTCACATGATATATATTGACAAATCACAACTCCGAATTGTTTGAATAGCAACCAATCACAATTAAATTAGGGAAAAGGTGTTTCGGGCGATTCTCTTCCGAATATACCTCGGGACAGATATATATCGCCAGAAATTTTTCCTTGCAGTCCAACACTCGTGTTTGTTGCTCAAAATTACCCTCGGGCTAGCGCCCTCGTGTAATTTTCTTGCTACAAACACTCGTATGTCAGGACTGCTCGAAAAAATTTCCGGCAATATATCTGTCCCTTGGTATATTATATATGAAAATTGGAAAATTCGGGAAAAACTGAAAGTGCTTTTTTGTGGTGGATATGCATAATTCTTTTTTTTTTTGTTTTGTTCGTTATAGTCGTGAAAAAGATTTCAGGAAAAAAAAAATCGGAACAATTACAAAGGAAAATCGAAAAATTGGGGCAAACTGCAAAAATTATGATTTTTGTATGCATTCTCGATCATAACTGACGATAGGAACGACATATTTAATTCATTCTTTTTTTTTTTTTGTTCGATATGCCCCGGGATTGAAATAACTCAATTAAATGTTGTCAATAGAAAAAAAATCTGCAAAAACTAAATTAAAATAATTCGGCGAAACCTGAAAGTGCTTTTTTGTATGAACTATTGAACTCAAGACCATAACTCAGGATTCGAACGATGGCAATGCGTAATTCTTTTTTGGTTTTGTTTGTTAGGGTTTTGGATAAGTTTTCGGAAAAAAAATTCAGGACAATTACAAAGGAAAGTCGGAAAATTCGGACAAATTTCAAAAATTATAATTTTTGTATGCCCTCTCGATCATAACTGACAATAGGAGCTACATATTTGCTTGATGTTTTTTCTTTTGTTTTCAATCGAAAAAAAAATCTGGAATATTTGAAGAAAAACCTGGAAAAACGCAATCCAGTAAATTAAAATAAAATTACATTTGCTTTTACTTTTGTGTTGTTTCGCGATCTGTCGAACAAATGTAGTACATAGTTGTTTTATTTCTATTCCAATTTATTGTGTACTTGAACATCGATCTTGCAATCGAAATGTAAATATTGGGTGATTCAAAATAATTGTGGATAAATCTGGCAACTATGTATGAAAATTAATGTGGCAACTGTATGGGTAAAATAGAGATGACATTTCTTTGAGAGTTCATAGACAAAACCGCATGGTTCCAACTCCCAATTCCAGGCACATCACACATTTCCAGGATTTCAGCAGTGTAGAATACTGCCGATAGAATTCATCTCACATGTAAAATTCCTCATTTTTACTTTGTTTGCACATTTTCAATAGCTTTTCACAACTTCACAAAAAAATTTAGGTATTGAAATTTGGACAAGACAACGTCTGTCAGGTCAGCTAATTTATTTATATTTTTCGTTTTAAATCTTTCACCCTCTTTTCTAATATTTTTAATGTTCTCCATTATTTGTTATGTTTTTACCCTCTTTTATTATATTTTTATTTTAACTAAATACAATCCCGTGTGTAATTATGGACGGATACTCTCATGATGACGTCATTGCGCGAACTAAACGAATTTTCTCGACCTGAGTATCATACCTGTAAAATTATTGTACCATGAGGTATTTAAAAAATAAACTAGTAAAAATGTACAAAAAATATAGGTACATACTTAGGTAAAATTTCAAATGTTAACGATGTGGTCTCGTTTTGTCGGGAAAAGAATTAAATTAATATTGATAGTTTATTTACATAAAGTTAAACATAATGCATCTTACTTTACAAATAAATACATCTCTTCTGTTAGATCTTTCTATAAAATATTTGGTATGTGTGTATAAATATCGATATGGTATTGGACACTTATATTCATAGAATTTAATACTGCTGCAAACTGTTCAACAATATAAAAAAATTAGATTTTATTGTTATTGCGATGATACGTATACTAAAATGAAAAGCAAAAGCGCCACATTTGGCGTTTCACATGAAACATTTATACATAAATGGCAATTCTAACTCTACAATATCACATTTTAAAGAGTTTACCTAACAAATATGTATATAATAATTCTTCTACTTATTAAATATACAGGTGACTGACGAAAAACCTTTGATGCTGTATCTTGCTTATTTTTCATCCGATTTGAACAAATGTTACATCAAATGAAATAATTTTGAAAACACTTCAATATCAACTAAATAAAAAAAATTCTTGCCTCCAGTTTTTGACAGATGAACATCAGCTTCTTTTTTTCAAATAGCACTGTGCATTTTTTTTTATTCAGTATGTCAGATTTGTCTTCTGAATATAAAAATTGCAAAGAACTATACCCATTCATTAAACAAAAGTCAAGAAATCAAAGAGTAAATGTACAAAATTTAAAAATCAAGTGAGCAAAATAAACGAGAGAAAAGTTCTAAATGCTCGAAATGGCTAAGTAAGCCAAAAACAGTTTGATAATAATAATATTGCTGTGGGAGAAAATTTCCAGTAGATTTAGTGTTAACGTGTGGCGTGGCATTTTTGGAGATAGAATGGAATCCATTGGATTTCTTTATATTCATTCGAAACTTTTGAGACTATTTGACCCCACCAGGTACGGTCGGTAGACAAAAAAACTGGGACAAAAATTACAACTGTTCAAATTCAAATTTGGCAAATTTGCACCGTTTAATTCAGGGTTGCTAACAAATAGGTTAACTATGGTGTGATGACATAAGACATAAGATGTTATAAACTGCAGAGCGATCTACATTCTTATTTGACACCAAATCAACTTGGAGTTGCTACAAAACTTGGTTGTGAAAGCTGTATTCATTCTGTCAGGACATACCTATGTTCATAACCCAGAGAATTTTGGAAAAATACTTTTAAAAATTGACTTCTCAAATGCCTTTAACTCTATCGAAAGAGATAGTATGTTGCAACAAGTAAAGGATAAAACTCCGTCATTATTTCATTTTTTGAATCAGTGCTATAGAGAACCTTCACACCTTTTCTTTGGAAACTATATAATACCTTCAGTAGTTGGATGCCAACAAGGAGATCCTTGCGGACCAATGGCCTTCAGCTGAACAGTCCATCCTATAGTTGAGTCAATTACAACTGAATTAAACGTATGGTATCTAGATGACGCAACAATAGCTGACGTTCCTGATATTGTTTTTGAAAATTTCAAAAGAATTATCAACACGGCCAAGGAAGTAGGTCTACATATTAACCCAAATAAATGTGAACTTTTTTTCTGTTCTGATACTGTTGATGAAGATGCCTTAAGAAAATTCAAATCGCTAACATCAGAAATTCTAGTAGTAAACAAAAATAATTTAGAATTACTTGGAAGCCCAATTTTTGAAGATGGTTTTGATTTCATTGCCAAAAAGAAAATTGAAAAAGTTTTTCTTCGTTTGAAAAATATTGAACAAGAAAATTTAAACTCGCACACGGCTTATTTTTTGGTAAAAAATTGTCTCTTTGTTCCAAGATTAAATTTTTTACTTAGAACATCTCCCTTCTGGAAATTTCCCAATTGTATTAAATCAATAGACAATGCTATTCGTAATAGTTTACAAAAAATTTTAAATATTAAGTTTAATGAAAATCAATGGACTCTTGCTTCACTTCCTATTTCGAATGGTGGTCTTGGTATTAGGAAAATTGAAGATATCTCTCTCCCAGCCTTCCTTGGTTCAATACATGGTGTTCACGACCTAGTCTTTCAAATATTACCAAAAACGGACAAAAAGGTTAGTGTTGCTGAAGAAGCTATTGGATTATGGATTGAATTAAATGGTAAAACATTTCCAACGGAAACATTTTTACAAAAAGGCTGGGATATAATCAATACAACAAGACTAATCGCCAATGAAATTAATCTTTGTGATAAAATTGATCCAGCTCGTTTTCTTGCCGCACAAAGAAAGGAATCCAATGCTTGGCTTCATGCCTTTCCTTCAAGAAACATCGGTACTTTTATGGATAACAAGATTTTACAAATATGTGTAGCAAATCGCTTTGGTTGTGAAATTTTTGAGAAACATACTTGCCATTGCGGCTTTAGAGTTGCAAATGATGGCCGTCACGGACTTAGTTGTCCTAAAAATAAGGGCAGATTTTTAAGACATTCGGATCTAAATCAAATTATCCAGCGAGTCTTAAGTTCTATCCACATTTCCTCCTCTCTTGAGAGACGATGGTAAAAGACCTGATGGTGCTACACTGATTCCATGGAGTAACGGTCCACGCCTAATATGGGATGTAACATGTGTTGACACTTTGGCTGATTCTTACATAAGAAAAACTTCCATAATTGCAGGATCACCTGCCGAAGAAGCAAGTAAACGAAAACATGAGAAATATCAAAATTTAAAGTCTGCAAATTATATTTTTAAAGCATTAGCTTTCGAAACGTTAGGTCCATGGAGTTAGGAATGTAAAACATTGATTGATTTCATTGGTGCAAAACTTATGATTGAATCCGGAGATTCCAGAGCAAAATTTTTCTTCTACCAAAGAATCTCATTGGCAATTCAACGTGGAAATGCTGCAAGAATTTTAGGGACTCTACCTTATGTAACTCCACTTGAAGAAGTGCATTGTTTATGATTTATAAGACAAAATTGCTACGTGTGATACTTACAAATATTTCTTTGACGAACAAAACAGTATTTTTGCTAACGTTTAGCTCGTTAGCAATTGCTCGTATGATAATGCCCTCCCCAAAGTGTTGTCTAATTAGGTGTTTTTGGAATTCAGTTAGATTCGGCATTACAGCTGACAAGATAACTGTCAATAGTGATTGTAAAAGTCAGTTTTATTTTGACTTTATTTTGACAATTAAGAGCTTGATACAAATGTAAGATATTTTGCGTGTCCCAGTTTTTTTTGTTCACCAACCGTACCCAAAAAGTATTAAGAAAAAGGAGTCTGTCAGGAAATACCCCGAAATTTTTTACTGAATGCAAAGGTAGGCATTTCTAGAAGGTATCGACAGTGTCTGCAACAACATTGAGGAAATTTTGAGCAACTAGAATAGATTTTGTATTGTTTACAAATTTGATTAGGTACTTGATTTTTGATTTTCAATTTTTTTCAATTAAAATACATGTTTTGTTTTTTCTTTTAATGTACTATTACGATCATAAAATTTTGGACATCAAACTTTCGTCACATTAAAAAAATTACTCTAAATCATGCTTTATTGAAACTGTCACATGAAAGATGAAATTGTTGTCAATATGACACCCGTTTAAAATATATTTTTTTTAATATACGAGTACATTTGGGTATTTATTTTATATTTTTTATTAATTAAAACCTCGTTCTGTTCCATTTGTCTGATTTTTAAAACTTCTTGAATATTTTTTCGGTAAATCTGACATTCACATTTTCAAAATTGACACAATCAAAATTGAGGTTATTAATACATAAGGGTCGTTTTAGAATGTATGACAGCAGGATGACATTAGTGTCCAAAATTTTTTGATCGCAATAGTACAAATATTCAGAAAAAGATTCTTTATAAGAACGAATAAAAATATATACATACATACCTATATAGAGTGTAATTTGAAAAAAAGTTGGTTATCTGTCAAAAAATAAATGTGGAAAAATATATCGAATAGGATAATAATAAAGTGTTTTTTTGACTACTAGTCTCAGAAAGGCGTCATTATTGACTCTCGAACCGACCCCAGAAGTAGAATTTCTCTCCCTAGGTTTAATAATAATAATTTTCATTATTAACCAAGGTTACAAATTATATTTTGATCGAACAGTTTTAACTGACATTCATATTAAGCATAACAGACCAGACATTATTATTTTAAATAAACAACAAAAGCAAGCATATCTTTTAGATATAGCTGTTCTAAATTCACATAATATAACACAGACATATAACACAAAAATTTTATTTTAGAGCTCTCCGTTGCTATGAGAAATCTTTGGTGTTTAGAAAAAATTTCGATTTTACCACTTATAATTTCACCAACGGGAATAGTACCGCAAACTCTTTTTAAAAATTTAAAAATTCCAGATTTAGGTAACACATTGGTAGTTGAAATTCAAAAAGGTATATTATTATACTCATGTCACATCTTAAGGAAGTTCCTTAACATTGACACAGAACATAATAAAACACAACAAAGTCAAAATGTGGAGACGAGACGCCGGTAATTATGTTGAACAGCACTGCACTATTACTTGATAGTAATATCCGTAATAGTGTATGTGCTCCGGCAAAATTGCCGTGCCGCCGGGTGGTGAAGGGTTCAAACCAAGGTCAATAATGAACATCCGTCACTTAGCAACGAAAGATTTTCGTTGATTTCATTGGTTAACGTAAACGATTTTCATAGCAACCGTTGAAAAATGAGAACTTGGATCGTCGCATCAGACAAAATAATTTGATTAATAATTATTATCAGAAAAGATTTTAATGTATCTAGTAGTGAAAAAAATAGTATATAAACCACGGTGAAGAAGTCCCTTATAGCCTTCGCGCCTTAGAACCCTCGGCACGCCTCGGGCTCTAATCTTGGCGCTCTGGCTATAATCATGAACTTCTTCACCTTGGTGAATAATATACTATTTCGAACTACATATTTCATTTGATGTGTCATTTATTCAAGTCGGATAAAGAATAAGTAAGATACAGCGTCAAAGGTTTTTTGTCAGTCACCCTGTATACTTAATGTAAATTTCAGTTGATTTGATACTTAATAAACTGGTAAGCCTTAAGCACAGCAAAATCCACACTTCATGTATGCTTAAACCAATTATTTAGGTCAACCTAATAATTTTCCACAGGCTTAAACAATTCTATTAAAAGCATCCTTTCATCTTGAATTAACAGACATTTTAACAATTAATTACATCAATACATTTCCATCGGTACTGTAGTGTATAAATCAATTTATTATCTTTGATGGCTATTTATAATGCCCAACGATAAAATTTTATTAGTTTGCACGACAAAGAGTAATAATTATGGGTCACTTTCATTGATCTTTTTCCAAGTAACAAATCAACTAGTTTCGCACTAATTTGCTATTAAAGTCTATGGATAGTTTTAATTTACATTATTTGTATCAAGAAATAAATAACGAATCAATATTGCTATCAACTTTCAGTCACGGCTTGTGCTTGTCAACATTTTAACAAGATAGGTAGGTATTGTTTACTTTTACTCTGCTTTTAAAGAATAACTCCAAACTCGAACTAACAGAAAATTTTGTTTCGTTATTTACTTCTCAAGTTATAGCTAACAGAAACTGTGGCACAACTTCTGTAGAGAGGTACATAAAACAGCTAATTTCCATAGTTTATAGATATGATCACGTAAGTTCGTACTGTTTCCGATGCAGAGCGTTAACGTCGTTCTGTTGATTCTGCACCACTATGGGTATGGTAACGGTACTTTGGTAGTTTCTTTGCATTCTGTAGCCAGCTTGCGGTTGGTTCTGTACCAGAACTTGATCCCTTGCTTCTTTGTACTGTTGATACTGCATTTGGTTGTAGAATTGCTGTTGCAGCAACTCCCCGTTGCTGTAGACTGGCTTGACTACTTGCACCGGAGGGCCGTACAGCTTATGAGTGGGGCTATATGCGGGTTGATCGTAAGGAATGTGTTTTGGTGAGTTGTTCATGTAGGTTTTGATAGGACTGCCATGTTGATTGTAGCTAGGATACTGTCGGGGTGGGGGCGGTTGATAGGTGGGCTGACTGGTGTACATCGGGCTGATGGCTTGATACTGCATTGCCGATGGATAAGACATTTGGTGGGGACTATTCTGAGATATATAGTTGGGATTGGTGTAATTTACTTGTCTATAGGATACTTGCGTTACACCGTACGATTGATGAATCACACTTTGTGGTATCTGAAACAAACGTGGAATTAATGAGGGTGGATTGACGATAAAAGTGAAATTAATAATTTTTTGCATTTCATCAATAATTCTGCGACAACAGACATTTTACACCACGTTAAAGATCAGTTTTAACAAATCTACAACCGTGAAAATATTTTGGCTACTCGCTAAATTTTTATGTCGTCGTTCTGATGTTGACAGCTTTGCTGTTGAAACGCGCGTTCAGTAAAAGTATACATATTTGATGTAAGGCAAACAATAAAATGTTATACATACTTAGTTGTAAATCGGTAAATTCTTCACAAAAAATATTTCTTCCATTATAAATGGACCGCATAAAAATTTTAATACGACAACTGATCCCTGAGGTAAATTTCTAAAAATGTTTTCGAAAATAAACTGACTCGCTAATTTCAGTGATTGCTTTTATAGTGATATCGTGTGTTCCAATAAAAACTCACTCGCAGTAAGCCATGACTATAGATATATAGTCCATTTTTTTTTATTATACTCCGATGAGCTTAGTCCGAATCAAGAAATCGACATGACCTGCGTCTGCTTTCGACATTTGACAGCAGTGCTTGATGCTACCAATATTTGATACCTATTTATCAACTAATAGGTAAAATATATTAAAAATTGTTGAAACCGACAGTAAAACAACTTAAACAACTAGGTTTGGACTGTCTTTCTTTCTTTCTTTATATTCTTGAGAAATCACCACTTGCATCAGTTCACTTTTTTTTATCGATTTAATATAAAATATCTCCAATCGCTTAATAAAATGAAGCAGCAAAGAGTTAAATAATTAATCAATTATAGTATTGAATTAATACTGTTAAAATAAATACTTAAAAAGACATTTTTTATGTCTTTTGCTTACAATATAAATTATCTTAAAATCTTAATGACTAAATTATTCTTCCACAGTGTGGTTTTATTGTTAGGTAGTGCACTAAGAACACAATAAAAAATGTTCAGATACAGATTTTACATATTATTAGAACAAATACGTATGTACACACCGCACAACAATTATCGCATCACTTTGTTTCTTAAGTACCTATATAGCAAATGGTCTGCAAACATTTGGTATAAACAGACTAAATTTAATCTTCAAGAAGATTTCAACTCTATATTGGAATGATAATTGATTTTTGCATTGCTTGTGTTAATTGTTGACTGTATGCAAGACATTCCAGAACCATCTCGTTACTCAACTCCATATGTTGGTATGTGCAATATGGATTTTATACAATTCCATTGTCGGAAGGATAACACAGAAAAAAGATTAAGTTAAAGTTCAAATTTTACATGTTATGCGATAATTGTTGTGGGGAGTGTATATTTTAAATAAACAAAAAAAAAGTCTGAAGACATTTTTTTTAGAATAATATTAGAGTAAGTGACATTCAGATATCTTTTTTTAATTCAAACATTTTTTATAATAACTGGGCCAAAGTGATCACATCGTACAAAAATGTAATCGATAACTTCTTTGGTTTACGTATTTCTGTAAACTTTAGCAAACGTAAATGGAACAAATACATATTAATTCACTTCGTTACGAAAACGTCTTGTATTCAAAATAATAATTAATTATGCATAATGTAATTAAATTGCATGTCAGTGTCAAGTGCACAAGGGAAGTGTAGTAAAATATGAAAGCTGGAAGGTAAAGACTCATATAAATGATATTAACGAAAATGTTTGTTGGTTGTAAGTTATTAAGTAATTACTATGTATTAGTTTATGCTACAAACAAACATATCAAATTGGTGTATCTTCTCATGTATAATGTGGACTATATCACATTTGATAAATTCATTGTTACAAAAACTATACCTACAACTGATCTATTTTAAAATTAAAACCTTATAAATATACAGGGTGAAACTGAAATGCATCATAATATGTAAGCTATAGTATCTTCAATGAGTGAATCAAACGAAAATGTGGTTAAACATTTTAAATTCATTTCAAGTCCAATTTAACTAAATTCGATCCCAAACGAGAGGTTTCTGGAAGCTCTAGTAAATCGAAACCGCAAAACAGAGTCACAAAACCGTACTATAAACAAAAAATAGCCCAAAAACACTTTAAACAAACAGAGCTGCAAAAATGTGTAAGAATACTATGAATGAAAACCAGACAATTTTTGCACCTTTTTGCGTTGTACTCGATAACTTTTTGATCTTGTTATTCTTTCTAACGTAATGTCAGTGGCGTACTCAACTTTTGTGGTTAAACCGTACCTACATGGCGTTTCTGCCCTCATGCGGATGAAAGCGCAAAACTGAATTCACGTGATTTTCACAAATGGTCTGAAGACCCTGGGGTATTAATATTCTGAATATATCGATTTCACCCTGTATAAATTAAATATACCTACCTACGGGGAGCCCAAAATTCGCTAATCCCGAATTCAGAGCGTGGTAGAGAAGGACCCAGTGGAGCTCGAAAAATACTTAGAAAATATAAGCACTAATTTTGTTCAATACATAGCCTTCATATCCGCAGTGACAAAATACTATTCTAGCTAGGTTGCCGTTCCATTTTTAAGAAAAATTAAAAAAATTTAAGTTATTATTTTCCACAATCATCTACAGTCTACACCATAAATAATACTAAACACTGAACTTTTCAGCCCGTATTTGAAGAAAACGCAGTTCAAAGAGTGCACCTTCAGACCAATGTATCTTTGTGAAGGGAGTCCTGATTTTTTTTTTTAATTTCTATATTTGGACTACTGAAGTGATCCCCGACAACGCTCTGAATTCGGAATTCGCGAATTTTGAGACACCCTGTATAAATCTGCAGTGAATTAGTACTTTTACTTTTTACTGCATTGTTGTTGCAATTATAGTTATTTCTAGCGGAACAGCCTTTCTAGACATTCGAGATGACCCAAAGATTACATATACAGGGTGACTGACGAAAAACCTTTGACGCTGTATCTTACTTATTTTTTATGCGATTTGAATAAATGACACATCAAATGAAATAATTTGATATCCTATTCGATATTTTTTTCGACATCTATTTTTTGACAGACGATAGCCAACTTTTTTTTTTTTCAAATTACACTCTATATATTTTTTTATTCGTTCTTATAAAGAATTTTCTTCTGAATATTCGTACATTAAAAGAAAAAACAAAAAATGTATTTTAATTGAAAAAAATTGAAAATCAAAAATCAAGTAATCAAATTTGTAAACAATACAAAATCTATTCTGGTTGCTCAAAATTTCCTCAATGCTGTTGCAGACACTGTCGATACCTTCTAGAAATGCCCACTTTTGCATTCAGCAAAAAATGTCGGGGTTTTCCCTGACATACTCGCACTACTCTTTTTTTTAACTCTTTTTGGGTACCTGGTGGGGTCAAATAAACATTGTCTCGAAAGTTTCCAATGAATATAAAGAAATCCAATGTATCCAAATCTGGGGATCTAACGGGCCATCGAATAGCTCCATGAGCACCCATTCAACGTTCACCAACATAATTTAAATGATTTAAAAATACAAAATTCATGTGTGCATTATGTGGTATGGCGCCGTCCTGATGAAACACGACTCTGTTCAACACTGCTAATGGTATCTCATCCAGAAAGTTGCTTATTTCGTTTGATAATAAATAATATGATATTTTGTTTGATTGAGACTGCTATCAATAAAAAAGGGACCCACTAGTCCATGCTATCTCCAAAAATGCCACACCACACGTTAACACTAAATCGTCTTTGGAAATTTTCTTCCAAAGCAATATTATTATTATTATTATCATGAAACTGTTTTGACAAATGAATATTCAGAGCTTACTTAGTCATTTCGAGCATTTAGAACAAACTTCTCTCTTGTTTATTTTGGTCACTTGATTTTTAAATTTTGTACATTTACTCTTTAATTTCTTGACTTTTGTTTAATGAATGGGTATAGTTCTTTGCATTTTTATATTCAGAAGACAAATCTCTACAATACTGAATAAAAAAAAATGTACAGTGCTATTTGAAAAAAAGAAGCTGATGTTCATCTGTCAAAAACTGGACGCAATATATTTTTTTTTATTTAGTTGGTAATGAAGTGTTTTCTAAATTATTTCATTTGATGTGTCACTTATTCAAATCGGATAAAAAATAAGCAAGATACAGCATCAAAGGTTTTTCGTCAGTCACCTTGTATTAAGGCCCGGTTTATTCACCTTCAAGTAAGTTTATTTCAATGGGAATTACCATGGATCTACCAATAACAGATTCTAAATCAGTTCAACTACTGGCCAGATATTTACATTTTAAACTTTAAAATGAGAAAAAAACTATGTGAGTCCCTTGTGCTCTCACATTTAATTGCTGCTTAATTATTTACTATCCTTGCTTAGATCCGAAAACCAAATCCAGATTACAGAAAATTCAAAGCTGCTGTTGTAGATTTATCTTCAAGCTTTGTAAATACGATCACATTTCTACAAAATAAATAAACTCAAATGGCTGCGTGTGGAGAACATTTTTCAGTATCATCTGTCCGTTTTTTTCATGTTTTACGCACAAAACAAAGAGTATGTACGTGTTGAATCGATGATTGTAGCTCAGACAAACAGAAATCATTTCTAAACAAAACAAAAATATCATTTCCGAACTTCTTTTGGTAAAAGGGGATTTCGCGCTCTTTCTAACCTGTAAAGAGTTTTGCCATAGAAATAATTTCTTTTGTGTGAAATAAAATCAGTTACTTTCTATGTTAATTGTGCAAGAGGAAGAGGAACCAGGTAAAAGAAGCCGGCTCCAATTGCCCGTTTGTTTTTGCCCGTTATAGGTTGTAACTTAGTATTCATTATTTTGTATTGTGTATGTAAAAAAAAAAGTGGTCAAGTATAAAGGATAGACAGAAGAACCAATGTCTCGTGCAATAAATGCAATAAATGAAAGGGAAAATTCAATACCAATTTCCAACTTTAAGAAAACATGTAATAAAACAATCTTCTAAAAAAGACCTTGGGAGGTTTAGACCTATATTCTCTGACTACATGGAGCAGCAATTTGTGAAACACATACAGGAAATGGATGCTCGTTTTTATGGTTTAACGTTTAACTAAACAAGATTTATGCACTTTAGGTTATGAATTTGCAACTCAAATCTCAATCTTGTTCATAATTTTTAAAACGAAAGAGCTGGTGAACAGTGGTATTCTAACTTTATGCGAAGGCACCCTGAATTAAGCCTTAGGGCTCCAGAACCTACAACTATTGCGCGTGCATGCGGTTTTAACAAACCACAAATCCAGAAAAGTATTGAATGTTATGTGAAACATCATACTCCTCCAACTTCGCCCATTCCATCATGTTTCATAAGTCCTACCCAAAAAACTACACATTATGTAGATCGCAGTCGTTCAATCTCACCTATTCCTACGTGCTCATATCACATCAATGATGAAAATGTTGACACAGCTAACAAAGATATAGCAAAGTGTTACACCAATTTATGCAATAAAACTTTTACCAAAAGCAGTACAGCTGTTAAAGAAGCATTGAGAAATCAAAAAGCAAAACCAAACCAAAAAGTGCGAAAAACTAAATTACCTGATAAAATGACCGAATGACGTGTAAAAGAAATATGTAGTTAGATCCTAATGAACAAAATGTACTCTGCCTGGTTTGTGGTGACACATACGGAAACTCTAAATATGGCGAACCGTGGATTGAGTGTAATATGTGTCAGTTATGTGCAGATAATAACACTGGCATCTACATCTGCGATAATTGCAAATCTTCGGTGTAAAGCATACTAAAATAAGAGTAGCTATTGATTGCAAATTTCGCATGAAATACTACGCGGTTCCTTGAGCCCACAGGAATTTTATATTAAGGTTATTTTTGCCCGAGGCAGTGGTTCCTAATGCCCATGGGTTTGGACAAAAAGAACCAAATGTAACATTTTGTTCATATTTTTTTTAAACAATAATTTAATTTTTGGTAATGTTGGGTAAATCTTAGGAGTATTTTGAAATACAGGGTGTCTTAAAATTATCGTATTCCGAGTTCGGAGCTTAGTAGGGGACATCCTGTTGACAAGTAAAAATGTAAAAAAAATTGCTGTCACTTTGAAAAAAATATCAAAGTTACCAATATTTGCTCAAAAGTAGTACCCGATTAATATTCTAGCTATGTAGTACTTCCCTTTTGAACAAAAATTGGAAAAATAAAACTTTTATTTTTTCGAGATAAAGTTGTTTTTTCAAGAAATGGCTTTTCATTTATATTTTAATATTTTACATAATCATCCTCACCATTATTCAAAATGAATGTCAACCATTCATATTTTTTATTTGAAGAAAACATGATGAAAAGTTTGAACCTTCAAACCCATATATCTTTGTAAAGACTCCCTCTATGTTTTTTATTTTATTTTTTAGTGAGTCCTAAGATTTTTCCCTACAAGACCCCCGACTTGGAATACGTTAATTTTGCGACATCCTCTTTACTTCTAAACTTTATTTCCCCGGTTTTCAAGAAATAAACAATGTCACCGGAGTTTTTCACAAGCATTTAAAATAAAGTGGTTCTTCTTACCCGAGTCTCCCCTACCTAATCATACAGTTGTATGACGGTGGTGCAAGAATTATTGCCAACTATTTCCAGCACCTCATATAATAAATTGATTAATTTGTTACTTTTTTATCATACTTCGTGTCATGCTGTTATTTTGTAGTATGTAGTGAGGTTATGTTGTATTTTATACGCTGCGACATCCGTTTTTCAAAACAAAAGATTTTCATAGGTGATGCTACCAGAACATTAAATGAACACCCGATAGTTTAACACTTCGTTGATTTGAAGAAAATAACTACCTATACTAAGGACAACGTAACATTTTATCTGCCCCGCCCATTTCATTTTCTTAGTTACCAATCAAATAGGTTGTTAAGACGATCTGATTTACACAGTAAAAATTTCTGACATTCGAATTGTCTTAATGACATTTTATTTTTTAGAACCTAAAACAATAATTGTGGACTTGACAGCAAAATTCTAACCTTAACTTTTTTACGTGGCAAATGTGATGAAAAGTTGTACAGATTGAATCTGGCTTTGATTCTGATTGGTCAATTTTAGTGGGCGGAGCAGATAAAAAGTTATAACGGCAACACTATAATTTATGTATTTATTTACTTATTTATAGCGAAATTTAACATTGTAAAACATTTTTAGCATTATGTAAACAAAACAAAAGCCAAAACTGTCTTTTTGGTTACACGAATATTTCAATAAAACGTTTGCTTTGGGGCCGGTTGCACCAACGTGAATTAAATTTAACTACAAATTAAAATATACGAAATAGTATTATATTATGTTATGAGGAGCAAAAATGAAGTTTTATGTGCTGCGGCTGGTAGATTGGCTGCCGAACGCAGTGAGGCAGACAAACCAGCCAAAGCACATAAAACCATTTTTGCTCCGAATAACATATATGTACTATTTTTTCTTCAAACCTTCATAACAAATTATTTAAGACATGTTAAGAAACCAGGTATAAATTTCAAATGATTTAGTTTACTTTACTGCCGCTCATCAGCGGAGATAATAACTTCACGGACGCCCTCAGCGGAGTTTAACTTTATCTGCCGCTCTCAGCGGAGATAATAACTTTATCTGCCGCTCGTCAGCTCGTTAGATGCCATGACAATGAAGTGACACTTCAGCATTATCAATGCAGCAGGATAATGTCATAATTTACGGACGTTTGAAGAAAAACATTGTTATTTTAACCTACTCTTAACTTTAACTGGTGTTGATGAAACCGGGTCTAAGAATTTTAAATGTACCTAACCTATGGGTTTCGTGCTTTTTATGATATTGGTCTTTTACTTGGTTGGAGAAAAAATAGTATGTGTTAGTCGGATTAAAAGTGGTAGGTACTTTTTTCACGCAGTAAAAAGTAGGTAGGTACCACTTTTAATGCTAATAACACAATATATAGTCCTACAGAAACTCTAGTGGAATTCGACTTTGGTTGTAAATTTATGTTTGTCACTTGAAAAATAGAATTTTATGCTGCAGCAATAATCCTACTGATAAATGCTAATGAGGTTCGTCAGTTTGAGGTTCGCGACGTTACCTTCAGGCAGGGATGTTCCAGGTAGTGGTAGTGGTATCTATGACAAAGGTTATTACTTGATGATAAAAATCTTATTCTTCAGTTGTTATTGTTAAATTTACAACCAAAGTCGAATTCCACTAGCACTAGAGTATCTGTAGGACTAGGTATACCTACTATTTATTGAGAAGTAAAATTACAATCTACGAAATACCGTGCAACTGTGCCTTCAAATAAATTCGGAATTAGAGAAGGCTGTGATTTATATATTTTCTCTAGTAACGGTTGGTAGACTGTTTAGCACTGACAGTTGTCAATAGTTTTATGTGACGATCAAAATAAACACGTGTACCTACCGTGCTGTCTAAAGTCGATGCTGTGTTGTCTTTAAAATTGTATATCGCCAACTTCATAATAAAATCACAGCCTACTCTATTCCGAATTTATTTGAAGGCACGATATTCACTCCCTCAATACTAGTGAAGAATCTTTTATATCTGGCAATAAAAAATGTGTAATACTTTACGCTACTTACTGGTTTTATTTTATTTTCCTTTTTCTCTTTGTAAATATTACTTTAAATTTTAACTCTCACATAATTGTCTGGTCCAGTTTGCTATGAAAACATATCAGATTTTGAAAGTGCCGCTTTATACCGGGTGTAGAATTGGTTTACGAGACATAGGATTTTACATGTAAAAATAAAGAGTTTCAATTATTAGCTCCCCTAACAATTTTATGGCAAAATAGTTAAAATGAAAGTTAGAGAGAACTAAAATTACTGTCTAATTTCGATCTTAGTTTTATTCTAACATCTTGTAGTACTGAAAGAAAGGCAAGAAAAGAGTTAACACAAAAATACTAAAAAGTACTACTAGGCATGAAATTTTATTTCTTTCTTTAAATGGTATTATGGAGGATCTTCTTTAAGAAACTTCCAAGCAACATTTGCTTCAGGTTTCCCAGACCGACCAATTTCAGCCACAGAAACAATTCGAAGAATTGGAGAGAAGTTTGCACATTTAATAGATATACCTTTTCATTCGTCCTGTAGTCCTGTATGAGTTCATTTGAAGGGCAGATCAAAAGAAAATTAAATAATAGTGAAACCACCCGACAAATAATTATTAGAAGTCAAATTTCATTCCTAGTACTGCTTTTTAGTATTTTTGTCTTAACTCCTTTCTTGCTTTTCTTTCAGTACCACAAGATGTTAGAAAAAAACAAAGAGTGGAATTAGACAGTACTTTTAATACTCTCTAACTTTCATTTTAACCATTTTGCCATAAAATTATTAGGGGAGCCAATAATTGGATCTCCTTATTTTTACATGTAAAATCCTATGTCTCGTAAACCAATTCTACACCCGGTATGTAGAATAAATTTGACACTGAATGTAACATTTTCAAATTAGGTTATTGGCCTTTAACTAGAGACAAGTTCCAACTGTGTCTTGCTTTCGCTAACATTAATATACCTATGTACTTATTTAATATCAACACCGTCAACAGGGGAAAACTCATATCGCCATACAGTGTATACCTATAAATGAATTAAAATTCGGCGGCACAATATTGGGTCATATGCATAAACCATTAGCAAATGCTTTTACTTGTATTAGTGAGAGATAGAAATACATGAACTCTATTAGATAGAAAAAGACAAATATATAGTATAAGCAAATGCTTATTCTTATGCATACTACCCAATATTTTTTTTCCAATGGATTTGATCTGACAATTATTTGTAGATACCCAATAACAGATAAGACCAATTCAAATTTATATTTGTTGCTCTTATTACATTAATAAATTATATATTTTGTTAAGATTTCTTTTTATTACCTGAACAGGACTGACTTTAAAGAAGGTAAGAACTTACCTGTGAGACATAACTTCTTTCCGGTGGTCTGGGTCCGTCCCTACTGATTTCAGCTGATCGTACCCCATCTGCGCGTAATTTTTCAGTCAGAGGAGGTTTGGGTCTGCGTTTGGGAGTGGTCGGCAGAGACCTAGAGCCCGCACTTGCCGTTTCCCAGTCCTTGAGAAGCGCACTTAAACGAGCTGCTTCAGCTGCTTTTTCAGTTTCACTCTCTGAATTGTAGTCCGGACCCTGGAGACCAACGACTAAAGTCAGAAATCTCAGAAATGGCAGCTTAAGCCGACAAGTTTGATAGTGTGAAACTATTACACGAAACTCCTTCCTCAGATACATTTTCTGAGACGTAGAAAACAATTTATTATGTTTATCCAACACCTGTTTATTATGAAGTCATAATAATGCCGATTTTCAATATATTATGAGGTCTATAAAACACTAGTGGACTTACGAACCCATAATTAAACTGTTTTTATAATTAATGAGTTTAGAGAGAATTGAACAGTGTATTGAACATCAAAAAGAATAAGAACTGTTACAGAAGGAAGTGTTGGATAAAACTATGTATTACACTCGTGCCTTGACAGCAAATAAGTCACTCAAGAAACATTAGCCAACTTGAGCAAGCTCTCGTGGCTAAACATTTCTTTCTTGACTTATTTGCCTTATAAGACACTTGTATAATAAATAGCTGTTATATGCCAAATATTGCCTGTTTACATATTAATGATCCACCACCTGTTGACTTATTTTAATTGAACAATAATGATTATCCTTATAATACTACATAATAATAATCCTTAAGTCTCCTGGACACTTTGACTGTAATAATAAATATTATTTGAGTTACAACACAAGCGTGGTGGATGACCAGTACTCAATCTGACTGAGGTTTGGGGATTGTGATTGTCACTACTTCACATAATTATCTATGTGCTTGTTATTACTTGATAGCAAATACCCATAATGAGGAAGTTCCGCCTGAATCCCGGTTAACTGCCAGGTCAGTGGTGAAAGTGGATAATAACAACATATTTGTTTCCAAATTCCAGTACATCAAACCTCTGAAGAATGTATTTTAATACGTTAATTTCATAATCAAATTACACAAAATAATAACGAAATTAAATGTGAAATTAATGATCACCAAATTGAAATTATTAACGAATTTCATTGTCAAAACATCGATGTAAACAATGAAAATGCGAGTAACTTACACGTGATCAATAATAAAAAGTAAATTTAAAAAAAAATTGTATTTACTTAAAATACATGAAATTAGTCAGGCAAAAAATTATTTTCAAGCGATTGAAAGTCGCCTTTGCTTTTTCTCTGTAGAAATGGTTGAAGTGGCTTTTTTTTTGTAACCGGATTTGAAACACTTCAAATCTTAGGAGTTGAAATGTCCCCAGGCGGCTGGACCGAGTCAAATCTGAAGCGAATACTTAATAATTAAATTATTAACAATAATTACATAAGTGATGGTAATTTTTTGATAATAATTTTAACTAGATGCACGAATCTTTGTTGCTATAGAAATCTCACGAGTGGACGAAATCTTAATAGCAACAAAGATGAGTGCTAATCTAGTTAAAATTATCGAAAAATTTAACATCACGAATGTAATTCGGCGTGATTATTTTTTAAACTATGTCAAATCTCAAAAGCGAAATCTGAATGGTACTCCATAATGCTGAATTTTTAATGTTTATATTGAGACAAATGGCTGCACTACCTTAACAACGAAAACATTGTCGCGGTAATTACTTAACTACTAGCAAATAGTCAGTGTAATTTTGATGCTATTGGTCGATTTGAAATTTTTCCTCATTACGATTGGGTGACAGGACTGTTTAAAAAATAATCCCTATTAAAAAAAAAGCCTCTAGGGCCGGTTGCACCAACATGAGTTAAATTTAACTACAGATTAAAATATACGAAAACATTGTTGTAACAATAGGTAACTAAAGTAACGAAGCATTTTAACCTACAGTAACTTTAACTGGCGTTGGTGCAACCGTCCCTAAAAAGGCGAAATAACGAAATTATTAGCCTATATTTAACCGGTGCCACTGTGGTGTAACATGAGTCGCCCGTGCACTATGACAAATGTCAAAATCATAAAATAGCAAGATGGCCGTTCAACGTTAAAAAGTAAACTTTAGATTTTTGGAGGCTTTACTAATATTATTGAACCTTCATGTAGGTACTAATAATATTGCAACAAGAGAACTAGGAATTACAACAATTTACAACAAGCTGAACGTTTATTTATTTACAATTGCAATCTGCAAAGAAATATATGTAGGGAAGACCGGGGTTGGTTGTTAGGTACGAGTACATTGTGTTTAACAAGCTCGCTTTTGGGAGGAGAATGGAATCCTGCTTTCTGGATGTTTATGTTAATTATTGGCTGACCCATGTTCTCATGTATTTGCATGGCAATAGAGGCAGTCGTTGGCAGGTGAGTTCAACTTTTGTGTTTTCATGTCCTCTGAGTAAATACTAAAAGGTCAACTCTTTGTTTCATCCCAAGTACGGTTCAACTCTGACATAACTGGTAATTTTCTTGAACAAACATTGACGAATGGAGAATATTTTCCATGTGATTATTATGAAGGTTATGTAGAAATGGCTGTTTGAACTTGAAAAGTACATATGGGGCTGGTTGTAGCAGTCTTAGTGAGTGAACAGTTTACTCACTTTTGATCCTGTTGACAATTTAACATGATGAGGAATTACAAAAATAAGACGGCTAGAAGTAGAGTCTCGGAGGAAATTTACCATCTCTCGTGGCCGTTGAGGTTCTACAGAACAAAAGATCGCTTCGCAAAGTGGCTAAAGTGTTCGAAGTAAACTTTATGATGCTGCCAAGGTTTTGTAAAAAAAATGAAAAATAGAGGTAAGCTGCGGTGACAATAATTGAAATTAATGTTTGTCAATAATTCTGAGTTATACAGTGCCAAATCCTAAGGTCGGCTATGTCAGAAATCGGCAGGTTTTTCCTCATGCCATGGAAGAAGAGCTGCCAAACTACCTGATCGAAGCTTCCAAGATGTACTTTGGTCTTTTAACAAAAAAAGTGATGAGACTAAGCAACAAATTTGCCGTTAAAAACAACATAACGGTGCGTGAAGAGACTGGCTTGAGAATAACATGGCATCGGCTAACTGGTTAGGTATCTGTGTTTATCAAGCGCCATCCAAATTTACCTTTACGAACTTCGGAACAATTAGCCTTAGTCGGACCACCAGTTTCAACGAAGAAAACGTCAACAAGTTTTTTGATTTGCTACACGAAGTAATGACCCGCTACCATTTTGAATGTCAAGACATCTACAACGTTGATGAGACTGGAGTAACAATCGTACAAGGACCAGATAAATCATCACCAGGAAAGGAGTCAAATAAGATGGATTCATTACCTCTGCTGAAAGAAGTACTTTGGTGACATTAGCTCTAGGAGTCAACGTCAGTGGAAATGCAGTTCCACCTATGTTCGTGTTACCACGTAAAAATTGCATGGAACATTTTGTTTCGAATGGTCCCCCAGGCTGCATTGAAACGGCAAATAAATCTGGTATTTTGTGAATTTTTTGAAAGACTTCCTCAAACATCCGAGGTGCATTAAAGAGCGATCAGTATTGTTGATTTTCGATAATCATGATGTACACCTTCCCTTGACCGTTTCGCGCTCTGTAGGGAAGCTGGAGTTATAATTCTATCACTGCCACCACATTGCTGACAGCTCAACCTCTCGATCGATCGGTTTATGGTCCCTTCAAGAAATACATAAACAGCATGTCCGATGCTTGGATGCGCAGCAATCCAGGAACACAATGAGTATCTATCATATTCCAGGAGTCGTAAGAGATGCTCTGCCCTTAGCCATTACCCCCAAGAAGGGAGTTTCTGGAATTGGGCGGTGGAATCGACACATCTTCACTAATGGCAAGTTTCCGACGAGTGCCGTGACTGACAGTCCATAATCTAAATGCTGATAACGAAGAAAAGAACTATGATCAAGAAAGGAACAGTGACGAAGAAGAAAGGAATGGTGACGAAAAAAGACACAGTAACCAAGAATGAAACGGTGACAAAGAAAGAAACAGTGACAGAAAAAGAGATTATGATGATTCGATTGTCGATGTACATCAAACGCCGCCCCATTCGTTCATGTCATTTGTAGATGTGTAAGGCTTGGCAGACAATTTGAAGAGTCATTTCAGCCGCGAAACGTATGAAAACCAGAAAGGGCCGCAAGAAACGGAAATCGGTAATACTGACTGACACTCCGAATAAAAATGAGCTCGAAGAACAGCAAACGATGAATGCAAAAAAAATGAAACAGTTGCTGAAATCTAAAGGAACAAAACGAAAACGAAAAAAAAGCAAACAGGAAAGTCGAACAAGACAAATACGAAGCACGAAGACAGGGATGAATCAAGTGGTGGTGACATGACTGACATTGCTTAATTTGTCGTAAGCCGTACACCAATTCGAGGCCTGGTGAAAAGTGGGTAAAGTGCAGCAAGTGCGGGTAATGGGCCCACGAAGAATGCACAGATGGTACGATTGCGATATTTCGATGCCAGAATTGTAATTGTAATTCGGACTAGGCTTTTATTTCAGATTTTTTTTAGACCTAAAAAAATTCGTATATTTTTTCGTGATGATTTTGAAACGTAACTGCCATGTTTGACATGTAGGGTACGGTTCAGTCACTATGCAAGTGGATGGTGTTTCTCTCTATCAACATAAAATAGTAGTTTATTTAACTAGTTTCACTCGCGTTTTGAACTGGCCCACTCATGCCAAAAAAGGCCCAATTTACACACGAACGAGTTGAATACAAGGTTTTTTTGTTCGACGAACCCCTTAAAGGCTCCAAATCGCTTAAAATCTTTAAAATTAGCTTGACGTTTCGTCTTGCCAAGTTGTGACATTTAGCAAAATACGTTAACATAGGAGAAAATTCTCAAATTCTGACAGTGTCGAAAAAAAATTTTTTAAAATAAAAACTGAAAATTGTAACAACCAACACCGGTCTCTCCAATATGTTAACACCTGAAAAAAATACCGAGCGATCATTTAAAAAATAAATCGAGTTTGCTTTGGAGCCTATGCTATAGCATGGGTTGCCATAGGTAACACGCCGACTCGATTTATTTTTTAATTGATCGCACCGTATATCTATTACAAACGCACAAATAAAATATTGAAATAATCTCTCTTAACGGGTACGGGAACTCAAAACTTGACCAATACTAGTTTTGTGCATTTTGCATAAATACATCCATACTAGTTTAGTTGACTTAAATGCGCAGAATTAATGGTGGACTACTTTACCAAAATAATAATTTCTACTGTTGACAATTTTCAAACACCAACAAAACTAGTAGTGCTTTTTTATATGTATACTGGGTGCCCCAAAATTCGCGGAACAGCTTCGCAGTACGTTGTTAAGTAGTTATTTAAATATCAGGTAAATTCTATGTATCCCAAATCCATGATCCCAATAGTCTGCAAACATTTTATTTTTATTGTATCCATGGAAATAAGAGAGCAAAATAAAAGCCATGTTGCCGTACATTATTTGAGGTAGAACGGATATAAAATTACTACTTGGAAAAGTTAGAAATAATGAAGAACATAATTGCAAACCTGATACAATCGGTTAGAATTATTATCCCACTGGCTAGTAAAAGACAAATAGTCAAAATGTTTTTTTATATTTAAAATAAATGAGATCAAAGTTGCACCTTGTGCGCCCTCATATCTTCAAATATAAGAGGTATAGAATTTTTAAATTATTTTTCTAGTTATTTTCTAACATGAGTTGACATTACCCCATTGAGTTGTTCCGCGAATTTTGGGGCACCCTGCATACACAAAACCAGCATTGGTCAAGTTCTGGTTCTTTTCTTTGGTTTGTTTTAATTCCAATTTTTCTAATTCGACAAAGATAGTAAGCTTCCAGTAGAATCGAAAGAGCGTTTGAACATTTTCATACCACGCTCATTGATTACCCCACCGCCCAGATTTCTGTTTCCTCTGTTGTGTATTTGCTGTACAGAAATGAAAGCTTCTAGTGAAACCCTGGCACATTATGGTTTAATTTCCAGTTTTATGTCAATTTTATTTATTGGTTGTTTAAAAATGGTCAGGAACAAGAAATAATCTAAGGTGATCCAAGTCAACAGATGTAGTCTGTGTGGTGGGAGCTAATCAAACGATCATCATAAAATTGTCTTAGGTTATTTAACGTCATCTGAACTCTATGAGTTGTTGCCCCATCTTGCTGGAAATAATTATTATGTACGTCATCGTGGCGAAATTGAAAATGATGAATTCTTCCGAAATGTTCGGATACCTAACAACTGTGACAGACTTTTCAAAGAAAACGGGTCCATTTAATGTTTATATTCCATTTTTTTAATAGATATATAGATTTTAAAAAAATGGGCTTTTTTGCACTTCCACACGCTTTTTATGTGAATTCACCTCCATGGAATTCACATATTCCGAGAGATGAAACCAAGCTTAATCGCTGAAAATGTATAAATTCTGAAGATCATTGTTTACTGTCTGATCGCGGTGATCGAACCAGTGACAATAAAGTCATTCTCTTTTTATAATCCCCTGAAGTCGTGACTCAAGTTCTTGGAACATGGGCATTTTATAGGAATATAACATCAGGTCTGTCTTAACAATTTTCAAAACATGTGCAATATCACAAGGCCATTTGTTGTGAATATCTTCGTAAAGACGTCTGGGGGTCATCATTCATTATTTGTTTCCCATTTTCAACAGTGTCGGGGGTTCGTTTCGTTGATGTACTTTATATTTCCTGATTTTTTTCTTGATGCTGTCGATTTTACGGAATCATTTTAACACATAAAGAAGTGTGTTTACAAAAAATATACCTACTTCAATTACAGCAACATCACGAAATTATCGAAGCCTCAAACACTCAATCACAAACGAAAGTGTAATCTTAAAAAAAGGTTTTTGGTAATCGAAAAACCAACTAGCGAAATTAATTTAGGTATAACATTAAAGGTACCGTACCTTCAAATAAATTCGAGTAAATTCAAATAAATTAGAGTAGTAGGCTGTGATTTTATTATGAAGTTGGCAACATACAATTTTTAAATACAGCACAGCATTGGCATTTGAAAGCACACGACACGTATTTATTCTGATCGTGACATAAGACTATTGACAACTGTCAGTGCTAAAAAGTCTACCAACCGTTAATAAACAAAATACACAGCCTAGTCTAATTCCGAATTTATTTGAAGGTACCGTAGTTGAAATAAGTTTAAGTTATGGCAAAACTGTCACAGAATTTAGGTAACTCAGAATACAACACATTAAGCCAATTCTATTTAAAAAATCACTAGTATAAATCTTTGAATAGTCGAATAATTCAAATATTCGAATACTTAACTTAATTTATTCTAATTTATAATTTTTAAATAAGAAAATTTAAATTAAAAAAACACGTTGTACGAGTATATTAGAAGTTTATGGGTAGGTAACATAAAAAATACAGTATGAAATAGCTATTTGTGCAATAAGTTAGGAAAAAACACTTTTCCTACGAATTGCACACATGATTTTTTCTACTGGAGTTTGGAAAATACATAAAATTTGGATATATTTAATATACTATTAATTATTTCTAAATTAAAAAGCGAAATCAAAATTGTTCTGCTTTCGTTACCATAGACTAGAGAAACAATTTATTAATGAAAAATTGTGAAGGCGTTTAAGCTTTTGTCTCAATTAAATACCAGTTTTTACGTTACGTATCCCAGGAAACGACCAAAATTGCACTTTTAGTGTTGAAATATTATTTATTTTTCACTTTAATATAATTGCATGATAACTCCTAGGATACGAAATACGTAAACATGTCCATAACAACCGGGGAATAAAACAGGGCGTAATAAGAATAAGTGGGCGTAATAAGAATAAGCGGGCGTAATGAATTCATCAAGATGCCTATTTTTTTTTTTTTTAAGAACACGTATAGTGAAAAATAAAATCTTGTATGCACCACGGCGTCACCGAGTGATTACGCCCATCGAACGATATCCATCTCTCGGGCTAAAACCCTCGAGCTGGATTCATCGTTCTCCGGGCGTAATCATCGTTGTAACGCCCTTGGTGCATAAATAGCTATTCCGCCCTTAGTAGGAAATTTCTCACTTTTCCTAACTCAAATTAGTATTACAATGTTGAAGTTTTCCAAACTCTAGTAGAAAAATTATTTTATAAAGACAAAATGTCATTTTATGTTAAAAGACGCTCAACTTTTTGGTCCAAGCAATGAAAAGAAAACAAATACAAAGTGAAAAAAAAAACGTAGTTATATCAAAGTCCTGTGGAATTCGAGTATTCTGGGTGCCCCAAAATTCGCGGAACAACGTAGTAGTACGTTGTTAAGTAGTCATTAAGGGATCAGGTAAAAATGTTTAAAAAAATCAATCTTCTTTTTTGTAGAAGATATGGACCTATTCGTTACACTAAATGTGGCAACATTTAAAAACATTCTATGCATCCCAATAGTCTGCAAATATTTCATTTTTGTTGTATCCTTGGAAATGAGAGGGAAAAATCAAAGCCGTGTTGCCGTACGCTATTTGAGGTAAAACGAACATAAAATTACTACTTGGAAATGCTGGAAATAATCCAGAAAATAATTGCAAACCTGATCACAATCGTTCAAAATTATTAGGCCACTCACTAGTAAAAGACAAATAGTCAAAATCTTTTTTATTATTTAAAATAAATGAGATCAAAGTTGCACCTTTTGGGCCCCCATATCTTCAAATCTAAGAGGTATAGAATTTTTTAATTATTTTTCTCGTTATTTTCTAATATGAATTGACATTAACTCATTGAGTTGTTCCGCGAATTTTGGGGCACCCAGTATTTGATTTTTGCCGCTCTGTAGCATATTGTGGCAGGTACCAAATAGAAAATCAGAGGTTATGTAAGTCTATTGATGACAGGTTTTTAACAAAGAATTCACAACTGACGCCAAGGTTTAATAATTTGACATTTGACTGTTGACATCTGATTTGATGGCTTCAACGGCTCGACATTGTTCGTCACAATAAAATTATAGATCCTCATAATTCCACAGCCACAGGACTCTTGATATACTTTCTATAGACACTTTGTATAGTATTTTTACTCCCAATAGAAATATGATTAAAATCTTAAACAGTTACAGGTAAGAAACCGGTCATTTTTACCCGTTGGGTGTCACCAAATACACTTCGTGACAAAATTATCGAATCAAAACTAAAAATGCTTAACAATTTCAAAATAATTTGTGTACCTAAAGCGTTGTATTTTTCTTTAGTGGAGGATTTACCTTTTTTGTAACTTATGCGTTCATAATTATGTAAATCTTAGACTTAATTTCTTCGTAATTTATTAAAATATGCAAACGCGACCTACTAACCCAAAACTTTTTTTTTTTATTTTATTGAAAATTTGCTTTCGATATTGTACTGGTGTTACAAACCTGTCAGATTTCTGTCAGAGAGAATAAAAATGCCCTTAAATAAATCTCAGGTAGCTCAAATAGTGGTACTGGCACAAGAGGGATATACTCAGCGACAACTTGCTGAAAGGTCTCAAACTTCGCAGTCAGCTGTGTATAGAGTTCTTTAAAGATATGAGGAGACGGGAACGTACACTAGACGAGCTGGACAAGGTCGTAAAAGGAAAACGTCGAGACGAGAAGATTATTTTTTGTCTTTACAAGCTAGAAGAAAGCGTTTCGTCACTGCGCAACACCTCCGAAACGATCTTCAGGTGACTACATGGACTGTTATTTCCAGCAGAACTGTTTTAAGACGCTTGAGAGAGATGAGAGAGTAATTTAACGCATAGAAACCCAGCAACTGGTCCACAAGTAAATCCAGGACATCGTATGGCTCGTCTAAATTTTGCTAGAGAACACAGAAATTGGGACCGCGAATGGCACAATGTTCTCTTTACCGACGACTTGCGATTTTGTTTAACTAACAATGATCGACGTAATCGTGTGTTTAGGAGACCGGGCGAACGCTATAGTCATCAAATTGACAATTTTGGTGGAGGTTCAGTTACGGTATGGGGTGGTATAAATTGGACGGGTCGTACTGAACTTGTTGCTGTTGTTGGAGCTAGCATGACCGGCCAGAGATATAGAGATGACATTGTTATTCCCTATATTGCAGAATATGCTCACAATTTTGGTGCAGGTTTTGTGCTAATGCACGACCTCATATTGCCAGGATTGTAATAGACGAATTAAATTACGCCAATATACAGAGGTTGGATTGGCCAGCTCGAAGTCCGGTTCTTAATCCCATCGAGCATCTATGGGATAACCTTGGACGACGAGTAAGAAGATCACCAGTGCCCCCGCTGACTCTACAAGAACTGTCTAACTTGCTAATTGCAGAATGCCAGCTAACGCCACAAGAATACATACAAAATTTAATTTCAAGTTTACCAAGGCGGATGGAAGCTTGTATTACCGCCAGAGGTCGTAACATAAGATATTAGACTGTTTTTTAAAATTGTTTTGAATTCATGTTTTATCGTTTTTGGTGTTACAAGTTATCTTTTTGTCCCGTTTGGATTTTAAAAATAAAATCTATGCTGAGTAAAGTTTTATTTTTATCAGATAGGCTCTCAAGCATATTATGTGCAAAATCCAAGTTCATAAGCCCAATAATTTTAAAGTTAGAGAGAAATAAATTCTTGATTCGATAATTTTGTCACGAAGTGTATTTGGCTAAGGTTATTTAACACTCCACCATACATTACCGGATGGGGTGCTTTAAGATCTATTTCTTTGTTGGTGTGATTTATGATTTTAGTCAATATTTCTATTCGGGGTAAAAATACTATAAGTAGGTACAAAAGACTCAGATTTCATGTGCATTTGTACTCATTTAGAATTCGAATAATTGGAATATTCAAATAACTCAAATATTCGAATATGATTCTAATTATTATTCGAATACTGGCATCTCAGGTCTAATTTTTATGTTTGTGTAACACTGGTATTTATTGGAGAAGATCACTTCCTTCCTGTTATAACAGAAAAAATAGAAGACATTTTACAAAAAAAAAAACAATTTCACCAGTTCTGACTTAATGATTAATAATAATGCTTTGTTTATCGAGTGAACTAGCAGCGATCAAAATTTGTGGAAGGGATGAAAGAGCCTAATTTATACATATCCCCCTCACCTACGATATGCGATTATAGGAAAATTTATTGTTTAACAAACATACACAATAGTAGCAGAACTTTGATATTATGTGAACAGGCTATAACTATAAAACTTTTAAAGACAAACAGTGAGGTTATATTTAAAAAGCTGATCCGTGCTCTGTAATCCGTGGTGCGCTCGCAATCGACTCTCCAACGCCTACTTTAAGGATAAATTTAAATGAACACCCGATATGTCTTAATGAACTATAGGCCGTGCCAAACCCAAATAACCACCACCTGTTGAATTATGTTGGTGAAAACAAAATTACACTAAGTGTATAATGGCAATTTTGATATTACTAGGATGCTAGACGAATCAAATCTAAGTGTACAACGTTGCCGGTTGATTTTTTGGGTAGAATGCAGTGTTGGTGGTTATTTGGCTTTGGCAAAGACTATATGTATAATTGATAAGTTGGAAATGTAGGATTTGAAATAAGTACCACGATCAGCATTATGTAGGTATGTACCTATGCATTGTATGTTTATGGGTGTTTTTATTTTAATTTTCTGTATTGTGTTTAATGGCAACATAAACAATCACATAATTGACAACACAAATTGCTATTGATTGTCTGAAGCGACTAAATTCCCAGAAGGATACAAGGGAGTGGAAGCAAACAAAATATGATGAAATGTCCGGAAGTCCAACGATGTATGCAAACTGAGCCACGATAAGACCTTTAAAGCTTCATTTTGAATCTGCATTATTACATTTGAACCGGATTTAGTCTAAATTGAATCAGACCGTCCCGTATTTACTATGGATTGAAGATTCCTGTCGATATTATCATTGCTGTAGAAGAGAAAAGACGGAATTGAGAATTGCCAGTATTTTACAAAGAAAAGTAAACAAAAAGCCGAAAATAGTTAATTGTGAATTGAATTTCGCAGCCGTTGCCTTGACGACGGCCGTAAAAGTAAAAGTCATTTTTATATGTATTTATTATTACAATTACAACATATCTATCTGCATATTTCCGGTGTAATCTTACAAAATCTGGATTGGTTTTGTGTCAGGAACGGCGACTATTAGTACAACGTAGCATAACAGAACTTCACATACCTTCCACAATAAATAAATTCCAATAAATAGGTAAGCCAGTACCGGGTGTCCCATCACTTGTGTCCCGTAGGAAAATGACTTTAAAACTAAATTATATTTATATGAAGGTATTATACAGGGTGACTGACGAAAAACCTTTGACGCTGTATCTTACTTATTCTTTATCTGATTTGAATAAATGACACATCAAATGAAATAGTTCCAAAAACACTTCATTATTATCCTATTCGATATTTTTTTAGACATCTATTTTTTGACAGACGATAGCCAACTTTGTTTTTTCAAATTACACTCTATATATTTTTTTATTCGTTCTTATAAATAATCTTCTTCTGAATATTCTTACATTAAAAGAAAAAAGAAAAAATGTATTTTAAATGAAAAAAATTGAAAATCAAAAATCAAGTAATCAAATTTGCAAACAATACAAGAGCTATTCTAGTTGCTCAAAATTTCCTCAATGCTGTTGCAGACACTATCGACACCTTCTAGAAATGCCCACCTTTGCTCTATGAACACCCATTCGTCGTTCACCAAAATGATTTCAATGATTTAAAAATACAAAATTCATGCGTGCATTATGTGGTATGGCGCCGTCCTGATGAAATATGAAACACGGCTCTATTCAACACTGCTAATGGTATCTCATCCAGAAAATTGCTTATTTCGTTTGATAATAAATAATATAATATTTTGTTTGATTGAGACTGTTATCAATAAAAAAGGGACCCACTAGTCCATTCTATCTGTAAAAATGCCACACAAGTTAACACTAAATCGTCTTTGGAAATTTTCTTCCACAGCAACATTATAACTGTTTTGACAAATGAATACTCTTACTTTGTCATTTCGAGCATTTAGAACAAACTTTTCTCTTGTTTATTTTGGTCACTTAATTTTTAAATTTGGTACATTTACTCTTTAATTTCTTGACTTTTGTTTAATGAATGGGTATACCTAGTTCTTTGCATTTTTATATTCAGAAGACAAATCTCTACAATACTGAATTAAAAAAAATGTACAGTGCTATTTGAAAAAAAGAAGCTGATGTTCATCTGTCAAAAACTCGACGCAATATATTATTTTTATTTAGTTGGTATTGAAATGTTTTCAAAATTATTTCATTTGATGTGTCATTTATTCAAATCGGATAAAAAATGAGCAAGATACAGCATCAAAGGTTTTTCATCAGTCACCCTGTAGATGCATAAATACTGTTCACCGCCACAAAAATTGGGTATTACTTTTTGGTTAAAATTAATTACCTAGGTACAGTAGGCAAAAAACTATCACTTTAAAAATTAAATTTTGTTCGATGCAGTTCAAATTTAGTATACGTTATGAAAAAAATGATAGAAAAATAAAATCCGTCATTAGAATTTAATTAAAATGTTTTGATGTAAAGATATTTGGTTAATTTAATTCGGGCCCTTCTACTTTAAATGAAAATTTATGACAGAAAAGTTAAGTTTTTGGTTATTACTCTTAAGCTTGTTTGACACGATGCTAAATTTTGTAGAAAATTTGTTAGAAAATGAGAGAGACCCTCGATCAGGACCAATGAACGATCAGGATCATAGTCTGTCTTTGTCAGATCCTGATCGTTCATTGGTCCTCTCTCATTTTCTAACAAATTTTTTACAAAATTTAGCATCGTGTCATACAGCCTTTATCCCTAATTACTGGTACGAAGAAACTGAACCTCTCATAAATCTTCGTCTGCCATAAATTTTCATTTAAAGTAGAAGGGCCCAAATTAAATTAACCAAATATCTTTACATCAAAATATTTTAATTAAATTCTAATGACGGATTTTATTTCTCTATCATTTTTTCATAACGTATACTAAATTTGAACTGCATCGAACAAAATTTAATTTTTAAATTGATAGTTTTTTGCCTGCTGTACCTAGGTAATTAATTTTAACCAAAAAGTAATACCCAATTTTTGTGGCGGTGAACAGTATTTATGCATCTATAATGCCTTCATATAAATATAATTTAGTTTTAAAGTGATTTTCTTACGGGACACAAGTGATGGGACACCCGGTACAACATTATCCGACACGGTTTTCACATTCTTCTTGTTACATCAGTCTCAAAGTCACTGTAACATTTTTCATATTGCCGTTTCGATTTTTCAGGTTTCAAATGCGACACTGCACAATTTATAATATTTTTTTTAACTCTGGATGGATGAGCACACGGAACTGAAACATCGTAATTTTCTTCGGACATTTTTGCAATTTTTCTCAAAGTGATTTGTTTTATTTATGTCGTTTCCATAGCTACATGGCGACATGTAGGCCGACTTTATTTTTATTGACAGTGAAGGAAATTTTACTTCTTCATTTCGTATCCCACCTCCACCCGGCGGCACGGCAATTTTGCCGGAGTACATACACTATTACGGATAATACTATCAAGTAATAGTGCAGTGCTTATCAACATAATTACCGGCGTCTCGCCTCCGCATTTTGACTTTTTTGTGTTTTATGTTCTGTGTCAATCACGATGTGACATGAGTATAATAATATACCTTTTTGAATTTCAACCACCAATGTGTTCTCTAAGTCCAAAATTTTTAAATTTTTAAAAAGAGATTGGGGTACTATTCCTGTTGCTGAAATTATAAATGGTAAAATCGAAATTTTTTCTAAACACCAAAGATTTCTCATAGCAACGGAGAGTTCTAAATATTTATTAATTTTTGTATTATATGTCTGTGTTATATTGTGTGAATTTGGAACAGCTATATCTAAAAGATATGCTTGCTTTTGTTGTTTATTTAAAAAAAATATAATTACAAATTTTCGGGTTGTACACAAAATGTTGTGTACACCTTGGCTACGATTTCGCATCCTTGATATACTTACAAATACTTAACTATTGTATCACAAGGCTAGAAAATGTCATTTTGCAAGTGCAAGCACGGTTTGTGCGAGCACTTGCAAAACATTTTCTAGCCGTGTAATACACAAAATTTTTTCGGTCGACAATTTATTTAAAGCAAAATATGATCATTTTTGTTAAAAAATTAGCAGATAGGGAATTTATTTTTCTTCCATTGGCAACATAAAGGATTCAAGAAGCGACTGTCACGACAAAAATCAACCAATTCCGGAAATATTCAAAAGCGTCGTCGTCGTTTCTGTTATACCTAACCCATCGCTTGATACTCCCCTCGGCCCCTACTGCTATACACAATGTACAGCTTGCGATAAAGGATACAAATTTGCCCGACATTAATATTCTACACTTAAAAAATTGTACAAAAATGCCGCATGACACTGACATTTTATGCTGCCAACCTAAAATCTTTCATTAAAAATTCCTGTGTCGATTTTCTTGCCTAGGCAGGGAAATGCTAGTTTCCAGACGATTTAGACGAATGAAAAATCAGTGTTTCTTGACGGAGGCCGAAAAAAACCTTTATGTTCGATTGTATTATAATTCATGATTTATGATATCGTTTGTCGTCCATAATCTACCTCTTTATTGACTCGTCCGTAATGATAAAGTAAAGCGGACGCTTGTCAATTTTGGGTTTTACTTCAAAATAAACGTCAAAACAACTAAATATCACAATTTTATTTAAATTAGGAAAGAATAGAATTAATAGAAAACTTTGCAGTAAAGATTCTTTGGCTTTTGCCGCAATTTCACTTACTTTGCTCATTATTACAACTAGAAAGAAAGTGGATTTCAGCTCGCATTTCAAACACAACACCGTTCGTTTTCAAATAAATAGTAACTTCGTAACCCCAGCAACAAAAACAGAACACTTCGAAATTATTGTAATTTTTAGAATCAATTAATTTTGTATCTAAAAGAAACTTAACTTCACAATCGAACATAAAGCCTTGTACGTAATTCGTACATAATTATAAGGCATTCACGATCTTTTTGGGACCGAGTTGGCTATGACCATCTAGTGATTTTGTTGGCAGTACCTCGGTGATAACTACATTCTCTAAAGGAAATTGGCACTTTTTGTGTTAGGTTAGGTTGTTTTCAGTTTAGGGTTATATTTTCTGAATAGGTACATTGTTGCCGGATCTCTTAAATCTGGTCTGTCCTTTTTAAATTAAATCGTTTAATAGAAAATTTTTATCGTAATAAAATTATTTTGGCAATTTTGACTGTTCTTTTGACGGAAATTTAAATTATTTTTACACACTTAATAAATCATTTAGTTTCTTACGAATATTAAAATAATAAATATGGCAATGCGGTGGCAAGAAAATGTCGAACAGACACTGACAGGAAAAAAAATTGCATCCGTTGCATCACTGAGTCAGTTAGTCCAACATGAAAAGAAAAAGTAATAGCCAACTCGGTCCCAAAAAGATCGTGAATGCCTAATAGGCTTTGTGAACTTGCCCTATTTATTAGCCTCGCTCGCAAGCTCGCTTTGCCATAAACTATAGGGCTCGTCCACAAAGACCTATATTATGTACAGCGTGATCAACAATTACTGAGTCTGTTGGCAATGAAACAATTGAAAAATATTGGTGTTTTTCTGTTTCGTAATTGGCACTGGCCGGATGTTTTAACTTGACAAGACATTAAAAAAAAATTAGGTTATGTCGGGTATGTTCATGCTATTACAAAAATGACCCTTTGATGGTAAACGTCAAATTCGCCTGTCAACTCTGTCAAAGCTGACAACCGGAAATGCGTTCAGATTACAGTGGTACCAAAATCATTCAAATTTTCATTGTTACCAACAGATTCAGTAATTCTTGATCACGTTGTCCTCATTACATAAATAGCTATTATACGAAGTAATGTAAATACAGGGTGTCCCAAAAATGGCGTACTAACTATTTACTACCGTATCTAGGATGTTTAAATGTACACGAAAAAAATATGGAAAACATTTTTTAGACAAAAAAATAAATTTTTAACTATCCCACCTCCACCCGGCGGCACGGCAATTTTGCCGGAGTACATACACTATTACGGATATTACTATCAAGTAATAGTGCAGTGCTTATCAACATAATTACCGGCGTCTTGCCTCCGCATTTTGACTTTGTTATGTATTATGTTCTGTGTCAATGTTAATGAACTTCCTCACGGTGTGACATGAGTATAATAATATACCTTTTTGAATTTCAACTAGCAATGTGTTATCTAAATCCAGAATTTTTAAATTTTTAAAAAGAGATTGCGGTACTATTCCCGTTGCTGAAATTACAAGTGGTAAAATCGAAATTTTTTCTAAACACCAAAGATTTCTCATAGCAACGGACAGCTCTAAATATTTATTAATTTTTGTGTTATATGTCTGTGTTATATTATGTGAATTTGGAACAGCTATATCTAAAAGATATGCTTGCTTTTGTTGTTTATTTAAAATTATAATGTCTGGTCTGTTATGCTTAATATGAACGTCAGTTAAAATTGTTTTATCAAAATATAACTTGTAACTGTCATTTTCCAAACAACTTTCTGGTGTATAACTATAATGTGGTTGTGTATTCTTTAATAAATTGAATTTAACAGCTAAATTCATGTGTATAATTTTAGCGAATATATCGTGTCGTTTTTTATATTCGCTTTGAGCCAAAACGGTGCAAGAAGAAATAATGTGTTCAATTGTTTCCCCTTCAGTTCCGCAAATCCTACATTTATCAATTATCGATTGTAAACCGCATATGTGTTTTTTATAATTTCTTGTATTTATAACACGATCTTGTATTGCAAATATAAAACCCTCCGTCTCAGGGTGAATATTTGATTTCTTAAGCCATGCATGAGATGCCTGAATATTAACTTCTGGTTGTTCCAGTTCTTTAAAGTATCTCCCATGTAAAGACTTCTGTTTTATATTTGCTATTGTGTCAGGTATATTTGGCTTAACAATGTCTGAAATTATATTATCACTTAAATTTAAAGGTGTGTAGCCTTTATCGGCTGAAACCAAAGCATTGAAAAAGGTGTTATCACGAGCTCTATTGAGGAAATAATTTTTTAGTGAAGCAATTTGATTTTTTAGCAGTATTTCTAGATTTGAAAAACCCCTACCACCGTTTTCGCGTGGTAAATTAAATCTTTCAATAGCAGATTTAGGATGGTGTTTACTAAATTTGGTAAAAAGAACTCTAGTTTTAATGTTTATGTTCTGTAAATTAGTTTTGGACCATTTTATAACACCGAAAGAATAGGTCAGTAATGGAACAGCATATGTGTTAACTGCTTTAATTAAATTATTACCGTTTAATTTTGATTTTAAAATAGATTTAATTCTTAAATAAAATTGCTTTTCTAAATTTTCTTTTATAATTGAGTGTTGAATATGATTTGATTGATTAATACCTAAATATTTATAAAATTCTCCTTTATTTAAATTTTTAATGATTTCTCCTTCTTGAGTTATATATTCTAAATGTTCGTAATGACCGCGACATATTGATTGCATTTTACACTTATCAATACCAAAACTCATCCCAATATCATTTGAGAAATTTTCAGTTATTGTTAGTAAAGATAAAATGTGATTCTTTTTTGATGCATAAAGTTTTATGTCATCCATATAGAGAAGGTGATTTAATTTGGATAGTGTGGTATTATTAAGTCTAATATTGAAACCATATCCAGTGCTATTTAATAGATTTGTCAAAGGATTAATGGCTAGACAAAACCATAAAGGACTTAAAGAATCTCCTTGATAAATCCCCCGTTTAATTTGAATAGGCTCGGATTTTAATTTAGTATTGTTTATTGATAAATTTAAAGTAGTTCTCCAAAATGTCATAACATGAGATAAAAAGTTAATCAAATCCAAATTAATTTTATAAATTTTAAGAATTTTAATTAACCATGAATGTGGTACTGAATCATAGGCTTTTTTGTAGTCTATGAATGCGGTATAAATATTTCTATTATTTTTTCTAGCTTGTTCCATTATTACCGTATCTATTATGAGTTGTTCTTTACAACCAAAACACTCTTTAACACAACCTTTTTGTTCTTCATTAAGTATATTTAATTTTTGACAATGGTCTTAAATTATTACTTTAATGCAAGATGTCATAATTTTATAAATTGTAGGCAGACATGTGATTGGCCTATATTTTGATGGATTTTTAGTATCGGAATCTTTTGGTTTCAGATATGTTATACCATGGGCCAAAAACTCTGGAAATGTGTTAGGTTCCCTAATAAATCCGTTAAAGTGATCAAGTAAGCATTTATGAATACAAGTAAATTTTTTTAACCAAAAGTTATGAATTTGGTCACCTCCAGGGGATTTCCAATTATGTGAACTATTAATATTTTTAATATGATGTCGATTATTACTATCTGGTATATCATTTTCTAAATGAGGAATCCATTCTGCCTGATTATTAAATTGAACTTCATTTGACCATATGTTTAACCAGAATTCTTTAATTTCGTTTATATTTGGTGTACCATTATTAGTTTGAGTTTTATTATCTGTTAAATTTTTGTAAAACAACTTCTCATTATTTCTAAATAGTTTGTTTTCAAATTTCTGTTGTTTATTATTTTTATATCTTTTGAGTCGTTTAGAATAAATATGTAACTTCTGTAATAAAGTGTCTTTGATTTCTATTAATGTTTTATTATATTCATTATATTTTAAACAATGTATTCGGTTGTTATTTAAAATGGATTGAATACAATTATTTAGATGATTAGAATTTATACCCTTTAAATATTGAGTTATTCTACCTAAATCTCGTCTGATATTATTAATACGTTTATTTAGTCTTTGTTCCCATTTTGGTAATTCTTTCGTTTTTATATTATTTGTCTGGCCAATTTCTTTTGATCCATTTAATCTGATAATTGTTAAAGCTCCACTATATATAATACTGTGTAATTTTTTAAAACTTGTGGTGTTATTTACAAATTTAGGTAAAATGAATTGATTTAAAATTTCAATCATTGCAAAGAATTTTTTGGAGCTTTGTTGTTTAGGTAATAGTGGTCTATTAAATGGTTCTATATGTTCAAATTCGTTCAGAGTTCTATTAAATTCATCTTCAATTTGTTCTTTAAAATTTTGATGGTAGTAAAAATTTTTATTAATAACATGTATATCATTATAACTCAAGTCTAAATTATGTATGTCTGTTTGTATGGTGTTTGGTGAATCGATAATTGGACAGAAAGAGTCATTATGATTAGATAAACTTTGTAAATTTTGCGGTTCAACAGAATTTTGGAGTAAATTATTAGAAACTTCATTATTGTCAGAATAATTAATTGACAATTCTAACTTTACATCATTTTTGATCTTTTATTATTTTTATTATTTATTTTTTTATTATTAACGGTAATACAATGTAAACAAAGATGTAATCGTACATCATTACCTTGCAATGTTACCGTAGTGGATTTAAAATATTTTTTTCGATTTCCATAGCTTCTAAATTCACTATTGTGCAGGATTAGATATTGGTAGTGAGTAATCTTGTACTTTGTGATAATATGTACGACTAGAGGTAGCTGTCATGACAATTTAATACATATATTTCAAAATAATTTTCCTGTTAAGTGCCATTTTCAAGGACCGCCAAATCAGCAATTAAGTCCAATAGAATTTTTTAAACATTTTTCTGACGTTTACGGTAGTCTCTTCTACACCGTAGTGCACCGTTAGTACGCCATTTTTGGGACACCCTGTAGATAGATAATAGAAAAATAAAAATGTACTGATTATGTTAAATGAACATTGTAATTATGTTTTTGTAATATCTAGTTGTTAAAGGAAGGTGGCTTTCCGGACTGTTTGTCACCATGTAAACAACCTCATAACGGCCGGAGTCCGTTAAGGGTGTCCGTTATTATGAATGACTAAATAACTATAGCAACGTAGATCTAAACTTTATTTTTCAACTTTTTTACAATTGGTGCAATAATTAATGTTTAACGTTATGGGACACACCTTGAATTAATCGAAGTCCGTATGCCACAAGCGCGATTTTGCAGGGAATAACGACCACGTCACTTGCTCTGCGGCCATCCGGACATCGGGAATATCTTGATCGCGATTTTTTATTGATTTCAGTCGTTTATTTTCAACGGAAAGTTACCTGATGGACAAATCTGACAAACAGCAGCAAATGTAGACAAGATCGAAGATGATGCTTCACAATTTTAACACTAATACAAGCGCGATTTTACAGGCAATAACGATGACCTCACTTCCGGACATCGGGAATATCTTGATTGGGATTTTTTATTCGTCTCATTCATTTATTTTCAACGGAAAGTTAAGCGTTGAACAAATCTGACAAACAACATTGAAACAATTTTTTTTCACAAACAACGGTTGACATGACGACGTCCTCCGCACACTTATTATATTAATCATTCGGTTTTTTCGATGGCGTTGATAAAAATGTATTTCAAAAAGATAATTGTGAAGGAATCGTAGAGATATTACAAAAACTATTGTACAGTACACGTCCGTTAGGGCCTTTACAGCCTCGCCAGTATTATTCGACTCGCTCTGCGAGCTCGTCTCACAAAATCTCTGGCTCGGCAGTAAAGGCTATCCTAACGGACTTCTACTGTAAAATACTATAATGACCTATTTCTTAAATGTAAAATATTACTGGACGATTGTTTGAAATAAAAATATTAGGTATTCTAAATAATTCAAGTAGTTTGAAGAAATGAAAAATTCTCGATTTTATTCATTTAAAGAAGAAAAGTGAACAACAAAAGAGTTAATGAAAAAATGCCAAAACTTTATGACAGGGAATTTGAACAAAAGCATATTCATTTAAATAACTGTTACGTAAGTAAATTTTCATTAACAATTGTTGATGCTCAAATATTAATTATATTTTTAGCAAAAACATAACTCGTGATATACGAAGTAATTTAATTAATATTAATGCATACATCAGCAAAGGAACTTTTATTTCATTGTGTTATGTGGGTGATCAAAAGGAAAACAAACCAAGAGTGCTACCTCATGATTTGCTTTATCGAAACCTTTGTATAGGTTTGAATCGTATGCATAATAATTATGCAGTCGTTTTATTGGTTGCACACCCCTCGAAAAATCTATAATTAATTAATTATTTTTTTCTAATTTTGACATATACATAAACACTTCAAAATTAATTAACATTTGGAAACGTCACACTTTTCGTAACTGGATCCGAAAAGTAAAATCTATTGTGTCACCAGTTACGAAAAACACAAAATGAAGAAGACTTTCAGCGTTTAAATGTAATGGGTGTTCATTTAATATTCTGGTAGCATCACCTATGGAAATCTTTCATTTTGAAAAACGGATGTCACAGCGTTAAAATATGACATAACCTCACTATAAAATAACAGCATGACACGAATTATGATAAACAAGTAACACAATTACAATTCACGCACACAGTACCTAATCAATTTATTAAAACTGACGTACTTATTGAAGTGTGGGGAGCATTTTGCATTATTTCTCTTGCAGTTTCAATAACTGCAGCAGTGCGTTTTAGCGGCTGTCCTATGGTTTTTCCTCGGTAAACGCCTCCAGTTTCACGAAACAACTTTACACACCTGCTCAGGTTGTCTTTGAAGGTTTTCCGGTCAACAATAACATTGAGAAATTCGGCAATAAACTCTTCTAAGCAGTTTTGTACGGAGTAGATCCATGATCTCTCTGAGAACGCAAATGGGCAAATGTCAAAATATGACAGTTCTACTCTAATTTTACTAACCGGAAGTTCAAACGACGACATGCCTTAACAAAAACAAAATAGTTTCATAGGTAATGCTACCAGAATATTAAATGAACATCCGATAGATTGATTAATGATTAATGTAAATTAATGTATTTGTTGATTATCTCCGGAAAATTTACTCCGTCAATGTTTCCCATTATAATTAGGAACTCACGTACAGCTGCGGAATTAAAATTTCGGGCACTATTGTCAATGTCATGATATACCTAAACTCTAAAACAACCTTTACGTTAATAACCTTATTTTTTACTCTTGTCATGTTTTTGTCTTTTTGGCATTCAAAACTTGTCATTTGTGGCATAATAACGGGTAGGCAACATATCAAAGCGATGATTTAATGTCAGTCATGATGAGAGTAGAAGGTGCTTTACAGAGATCTTGTTGAAGTGACAGAAAAATAGTGCCCGAAATTTTAATTCCGCAACTGTACCTATAGCTTTTGTTTTTTTTTATTCCGAATGTTGACTTCCACAGTGTGGAAGCTTTTAGAGTCTTCTTTCCCTCGAAATAAACCATTGATACGTGTCATTTTTTCCTCCAGACCACTTTTCAAATTTCTCGTAAGCCAAATCATTTTTGGCACTTGGTATATCATCTGAATCTGAAGACATTTCGAATCTTTCCAGTAAAACTCACTACATTTATATACAGATTCTAATAGTATATGCTTTATTTGCCCTACGGGCTTTCGAATTCCGGATTACAATATAAACATAAAAATAACAATTCCAAGAAATACAATTAAACTAACATTTTTTCTTTCTATTCCCCACCCCTTTCCTTCTCTATCCTTTCCCTCCTCTTCCATACCTTTTTCATCCATCATATCTCTCTTCCGTCTTCGCTCAGTATTTCTCGTCGCTCCTTTCCCTCCCTCTTTCTCATTTCGTCCCATCCGCTCCACATGTCCACCGTCTCACTCTCCTCGCGGCACATCCTGCACCTTCTCTCCTCTCCTTCCGACCAATACCTGTTCTCTCTCTCCTCGTTCCAGCATCTGAATCTCGCCATCATTTTCCTCTCTTTCGCGCTGTCTCTCCCCAGGTACACCGGAACATCCTCTGTCATGCATCTCTCATACTTCCTGTTGTACTTCGATTCTCAAATTCTCTCCCTTCTCTCTTGCTTATCCGTATCTCTGTCCCTCTCGCTCAGCTCGGCACACATCCATCTTCCTTCCGCTCTCAATCTTTCCATTTCCTCACTGACATACCCGTTCCTCCTGCAGTATTTCTCTCTCTCCTTCTCATCTGCGTTCTTTTTCTTTTCTTTATAGCACTCAGTCAGTATCCTGCATTCTTCCATTCGGCCCATTCTGTCCTCGAACTTTGCCGCTCTCTTTCCCGCTTTCACTCTCAGCTTGTTCCTATTGCACTTTCTCCACCTCCTCCTGTTCCTTCCATCCCCAGAGCTCTGCTCCGTACATCAGCACGCTCTCTACCATGCTCTCGAACATTATGATTCTCCTCCCGAACTCAGCTCCCCACTTTCTCTCTCCTATTCCCCACACGCATCTAACTATTTACCTTGTTCCCCTTCCTCACTACCTCTCTCACTTGCGCCTTGTCCGTGGCTCTTTCGTTGAAGGTGTAGCCCAGGTACTTGAACTCACTCACTCTTTCTATCTTGCTTTTTTCCCACTTCCACTCGCTCCCTCACTCTTCCTTTTTCTATTGTTGAACACCATCATTTTCGTTTTCTCAACATTCACTTCCAGCTTTTTCTTCCTCACATACTTTCCCAGGTTCTTCATCATTTCTTTCATCTCTCTCTCACTCTTTGCCACAATCACCATGTCGTCCGCAAACGCCAAGCTCCAAACTTTCTCCCTGCCCACCACGACCCCACCTGCTTGCGCTTTCCTGAACATTTCGTCTACTCCGCGACAACTGATTAGCCTCACTCCAAAATTACGCTTGCATGTTATGAAGTGAGTTCGATTTATTTTGTTATACATTATCACATTATATGAAATTTTAATTATTAAAAATCAACTCAATTTTTGTTTACTCAATAGTTATTTTTCTACAACCGTCAAAAAAACGTGACATTTATGCATCGTTATCAAGTCGCAAAGTATGTAATTTTTGATAGTGAAATAGTATATATGTAACGGTATTAGGCCGATATGGGTTATACAGGGTTATTCACGAGAGGGGTATTTCTGAATTTCTTTTTACAGCAACCCATTGTACACATTGCAACAATATCTTGATTTAAAATTTTGAAAATAATTATAACTGAATCCACGATGGCTCTTAGTTCTGTCTCTTTGACGTTAAAGCAAAAAATCTTTGCCAATTTAAAAAATGTGTTTTTACAATAACGACGAAAAGACTGACATGCTCCTCATTTATGGAGAGTGTGGAAAGAATTCTGTCGCCGCTGCGGATGTTTAGAAGCCGATTGTAGACACTTCGAACACCTTTTACACTAAATTAATTTGTTAATTTATTTGTTGAATTTTGATTAAATACAGGTTATCTGTCAATCTGACATTTCTCACAAATCTATCCAACTTACTTTGATTTCTAATTTAAAAGAAATAACACATTTGATTTGGTAGTTACTGCCATTGGTATTGTTGGTTGCGGCAAAATAAAAATTCAGAAGTACCCCTCTCGTGAATAACCCTGTTATATCCATATCGGCCGTATGTTGTTTTATAGTTTTCTTTATACCAATACTTAACATTTAACGATGATTTATTTGTAAGACGGACATTTCTCTTTACTTCAGAAATTAAATTTACCTAGTTGTCATTTGTGCCGTAACCGTAGCAACAGCAGCAAAAATAACGGCCTCGGTCTGATAATTTTGAATAACGGCCTAGACTGTTATAGGTGTCATATCAATCAAGCATTGAGTACTGATAAATCCTAATAACAGTATGGTATAAAGAAAAAATATTTGTCAAAAAGTTTCCTTGGATGCTAAAATAGTTATATTTTAGCATCCAAGGAAACTTTTTCACAAATATTTTAGCATCCAAGGAAAATTTTACAAAAATTAAAAAAATCAAAAATTGTCGTCAAGGACGCTTCGCGGCCGAGACAAGACAATCTCGAGGTCGTCAAAGGATTTCGTAGCCAAGGTGTACACAACATTTTGTGTGCAACCCGAAAATTTGTACTTAATTATAAAATGAACAAGTAAAATTTCCTTCACTGTCAATAAAAATAAAGTCGGCCTACATGTCGCCATGTCTCTATGGAAACGACATAAATAAAACAATTCATTTTGAGAAAAATTGGAAAAATGTCGCAAGAAAATTATAACGTTTTTGTTCCGTCTACTTCCCCGGAGTCAATTGGTTATCAGGCGAAAAAGTCTAAGGTAGGTATTGACACGAGAGCAGATCAATTTATTTTTACAAAAAGCTAGTGATGAAAATTATTTATTGTGGAAGGTAAATATTAAGTTCTGTTATGATAAGCTGTATAATCTGCCCTTTTTTAGGTCATTTTAATCATGGGAATATCAGGAGCCATGCGAAGAGACGAACTAACCAAAATGTCTATCGATGACATCAAGGATGAACATTCTGTATTAATAGTGGCCGTTCGTGACACAAAAACTGGCATAAAACGAACTTTTACTGTCACCAATCCAGAATTTGTAAGATTATACCGCAAATATGCAGCTCTTGTTCCGTGTATTCATCCAGAGTTAAAAAAATATTATAAATTGTGCAGTGTCGCATTTGAAACCTGAAAAATCGAAACAGAAATATAAAAAATTAGTGTTATGAGGTCCGGTAATTGACTTAGTCAATGACCCATTTGACCGGTCAATAATTGTCAATGACTTGACGAATTTGACCAGTCATTTTTAAAATTTAAATTTCCCGCTTATAATGTTGAAGATTATAGGATATGATGACTGTTTGACTGATGAGATGAGGTGATGTTGGGTTGTCTGATTTCATTTACGTAGCTGCTGACAATGAAGAAATCGATTATGACAATAAATAAGTAAATTATGACAATGAAACATCTAAAACTTTAATAAAGATCATTGTGGAAAACGATTATTAAGCTTTTTATCTATTAGGAAGAAGTGGTTTTTGTTTTTCAATCGTTTTTGTGTCTTCTTAACATGGCATACAATATATTTCTATTTTCAGAAAATACTTACCTACTTTTTTAAATTCTAAACGAATGTTTAAGTATTTTAAAAGAAACTAAAAAACTGAAAATACACACAGTTGTGTTGAAAGTTTTAAATTAACAAAAAGTTCAAATTCAAGCAAATATGTTAAAGAAAAAACAAAGTATAACTTCAAACAATTCAAACTTAACCTCACTTACACAATTTTAGAACAATAATTTATCGATCAATAAATCTTATAAAAAATGGAATTAAGAACCATTATTTGGTATTAAAATAATCCTTGACATTGAAAGAATCATTTTGTGATATTTAACTAGTTCCTACTTTTTGACCAATAATGACTGGTAATTGACCGATCAAGGACCGGTCAACTTTGACCAAAAATAAATGACCGGTCATTTATCCATCACTATAAAAAATGTTACAGTGACTTTGAGACTGATGTGACAAGAAGAATGTGAAAACCGAGTCGGATAATGTTGCATTGGCTTACCTATTTACTGGAATTTATTTATTATGGCAGGTAAATGTTAAGTTCTGTTATGATAAGTTGTATCATCTGCTCCCTTTTAGGTTATTTTAATCGTAGAAATATCAGATGCCGTGCGAAGAGACAAATAAACCAAAATGTCTGTTGATGCCATTCAGGATATGTAACTAGTTACTAGATATTTCCCTTTTTGATCGGTGAAAAATTAACCTAGTTCACACGTGTCTGTTCTAGATCGATAATGGGGATCTTTTTTACCGACGCGTCATTCATGAGGCGACCACTCCATTTGAAATTGGCGGGAACTTCAAACCGGATGAAAATACTGTACTAATAGCAGCCGTTCCTGACACAAAAACTGGCATAAATCAAACTTTAACTGTACCCAATTCTGATTTTGTAAGATCAACCGCAAATATAGAGATAGATATGTTGCAATTGTGATAATAAATAAATATTGAAATGACTTTTACTTTTACGGCCGTCGCCAAGGCAACGGCTGCGAAATTCAATTTCGCGGCCTGCTCTAGGCACGCGAAGTGCTCATTTCGCGTGCGGTTGCACACAAACGTTATTTAAATGATAACTTCGTCGCGACATCTGATTAGCCACACTACAACAACTTAAGTACAAAAACAAAATATTCGTTAAGTTAAATCAATTTAATAGTAAAACAGGAACAAAAAACAATAACAAATAAAATGATAAACAAAAACTACTAAAAAATTAACATTAATAGTGTGTGTGAGATCCTCCTTTGCGGATGACGTCAAAGATTCTATTTGGAATAGAATTAAATAAAGAATCCAGGTATCCCTGGGTTATGGTATTCCAGGCAGCCTGTATGGCATTGGTAAGTTGTGGTATTGTTGACCACTGTGTGAAAAACCAACACCAAACATTTTCTAAAATGTTTAGATCGGGTGGCATACTAGGTCACTCGAGCACATTAACATTTTCTTCCTCTAACCAACTACTGACCACGCGTGCAGTATGGACTGCAGCATGGTCATGTTGGAAAACCCATGATAACCCATCCATGGTTCTTTCTATTATAGGTTTGATCCGTATCAAAAGATCCCTACATTTATGAGCATTTTGAATTCCATTTAAAATTTCTAAATGCACCACTCCTTTAGACGAAATTGCGCCCCACACCATTACCCCGGCATCCCGTCTGTGGTGACGAGCGGCAAATTCTTCTTCTTTTCTTAAGTCATGAAAATAGTATAAATATCCATCTGGACCGTCAAGACAAAATCTTTTTTCATCCGTGAAAATTACACTATTCCATTGCTCTTGACACGCCATATGGTTTCTTGCAAAATGGAGGCGATTTTCTCTATGCCTTTGAGTTAAAACAGTTTTTTTTTTTTAAGCAACGTCGACTTAAGTGTGCACACTTTTTAATCAGCCTCTGTACGGTTCTTAAACTAGCTGCATATTCTACTGCGTCTTTAATTTTTCCTGGGTCATAGTGGAATTGGAGGCTTCGCGTAAAATAGTTCTTCTTTCCCTCTCTGTTGTAGCAGTTTGAATGCCACCTCTATAACTTTTTCCATAATTCTCAATATTTTGAACAAAATTATTCACGACCTTGACACTACGATGGATTCTTCTGGCAATTTCTCGATTGGAGTACCCTTCTTCTCTTAAACATTTAATACTGCCAATCTCTTCGGCAGTTAGTCTTTTTATGCGACCCATTTTATTTTAAGAACTTCAAGGTCAAAAGCATAAAATAAAGGCTAAGAACAAAAGAATTAAAAAACTAATGATTATGCTACCTATTTATTATTTTTTTGAAAATTTTACTTACTTTAAACTTAATTATAATTAGTGAGGCTAATCAGTTGTCGCCATTAAAATATTTCTTTTGGAGAAAAAATTCTGCAGTGAATTCTAAGTTGTCAGAAGTGACAAATTGTCTTCCAAACCAATCGTTGCCTACTTTGGTGCATTGAATGAGTCTAGCAATAATACCAATTAGCATCAAAATTTTGAAAAAATCTGTATTTTGTGGATGAGGCTAATCTGTTTTCGCGGAGTGTATATCGTGAACAGCAGAGGGCTGAGCGGGCAGCCCTGTCTCAGTCCCTTTGTCGTCTATCCAAGCCAGGTGTTTGATACAACTGTTAACTCGCAGTTTCATCATTCTGTATTGAATTTTGAAGCGCTGCTTTGACAAAGCAAATCAAGATGTCAGTGGTGTTGCCAATCTAATTTTAAAATCATAGCCAACTTTAATTATAAATTTAAATGATCTCACGGTACAACAAGAGGTGAAAGGTGTGAACAACACGCCGTGTGATAAAAAGACGCTTTTATCTCGTGTTTTATACAAGATTTTATCGAATTTTGAAGAAAAATAAATTAAAACAGCTTTCCTTACAAATTATCGAATATGATCTAGAAATCTAGAGTCGTTGCTATAACAACTTCTAACAATAACAACAACTTGTTTATGAAAATTTTCAAAGTTTTCGAATTGAAAGCGCATTTTGTTGGCAAGAAATTAGTTCTTCTGAACATTCAGATACTGAAAACGATGCAATTGCAGCTCATGCAACTTTGTTACCAAAAAAATGAAGCCAAGTGTATGAATGTGCTTATCAACGTTTCAAAACAAGATGTGATGAGAAAAATGTCAAAAAAACTGTCACGGAATAGGATACTTGGCTCAAAATCACCAAGGTGGCAAATTTGCTTCGCCAGCAAATAAATTAAAAAAATTACCATTTTATTGCACAAGTGAACATTAATAAATACTAAAATTCATTTGTTTTAACTGTACATCATACAATATACTTCAAAAATAAATAATATTTAATATTAGGGTTATTGTTTTCCGGGTTGTGCCGCGGTCGTCTGGATTGCTGGGTAGCTGACGTTTCAATAGCCATGCTGCTATCTTCTTCGGAGCTTGTAAATAAACTGGTTTGGTCTATTCCGTGTTGGGCTATTTATATGGTTAGTGGTGGGAGTGGTCCCCGTGGGATTGGTGGTGGGGGTGGTAGGCGTGGCTCGGTGACTGAAGTTAGTGGGGGGGTGCGTACATGGTCGAATGACGGAATTCCACGTGCTAGAAAGCTCAACCCCTTGGTCTCTGTTGAAATTATTTGGATTTTTTCTAATCTCGATTGCTTCCCTTATTAATCTTTGATGGTATTTGGATGTTTTAGCCAGAACTACTGTTTTTTCAATGTCGAACGTGTGGTCTCCATCTTCGAATTTGTGTTCCGCCAATGCTGATTTCTCCTTATCATACTGCTTGATGGCCCTACTATGTTCCTTTAACCGACATTGTATTGAACGTCCTGTTTGTCCGATGTAGCATTTCCCGCACAGGCATTCTACTTTGTAAATCCCTTCAGACTGGAACAGGGGGAGTTTATCCTTAGGTGTTGGAAGGATCTGAGAGATTTTCTTTTCCGTGGTAAACCTGGTTCCAATGTTTCTCTTCTCCAAAATTTTCCTAATACGGTCCGTTACTCCTTGTACATATGGGAGGCAAGCAAATTTCTGGTAAGTTTGTTGTTCGGTGTGTTGTCTAACTTTTCTTGCAAATCTGGTCTGTCCTTTTTAAATTAAATTAAATCGTTTAATAGAAATTTTTTATCGTAATAAAATTATTTTGGCAATTTTGACTGTTCTTTTGACGGAAATTTAAATTATTTTTACACACTTAATAAATCATTTAGTTTCTTACGAATATTAAAATAATAAATATGGCAATGCGGTGGCAAGAAAATGTCGAACAGACACTGACAGGAAAAAAAATTGCATCCGTTGCATCACTGAGTCAGTTAGTCCAACATGAAAAGAAAAAGTAATAGCCAACTCGGTCCCAAAAAGATCGTGAATGCCTAATAGGCTTTGTGAACTTGCCCTATTTATTATTGCAAATCGAATGCCCGAGAAACCATTGCATTTCAGCGCCCACTTAGTATGTTTCAATTCCCGTTCTTTACTGTCTTCATCACAGATGGTTTCAGCGCGATAGCAGCATGGCTATTGAAACGTCAGCTACCCAGCAATCCAGACGACCGCGGCACAACCCGGAAAACAATAACCCTATTGACAACGGCCGTGAAAACCTGCACTCGAATATTTAATATTATTTCAAGATATATGTATGGAAAGTCATTTCGAGAACGCGTCCCAAGGATCGATCCTTAGAAATATACACCAGGAATTCCCATAAAATAAATGATATTTAACAGTTTCCACTACTTATCAGCGGGCAATTTTATTTAACATCTAATTTTTTTAACTATTATTCAAAAAATGTAATTAATTTAAATAGAAATATGCTTAAATATTTTGTCCGACAAAGTATGCATCATTTCAGTGAACGCAGTTGTAACTAGATGAAAAGAATATATAATGAACACAGCCTTTAGGTGCTAGCCGCAGTTTGTGGTAGATGATATTATAACCGGCCGTCATAAGTGTTTTTCGCAAAATTAATTATAATTAAGTGATAAGTACCTTTCAATTCACTATTTACAGAGCGTACATCAATAGGTCATCATTCCGGGAATGCGTTTATAAGTTTGGAATATTGAAAACATTCCTTTTAGATTACATTAAAACAATAACCTGAAATATTTTACATTAACCATGTCAGACCGCGTCGAAAATGGCTGCCGTCAAAAAAAAAACAGCGTTTAGTTGAAAACGTCATTTCGTGAACGGTCATTTGGGGAACGTTCCCGGACATGATGGCATGTTCTCAAAATGATAATGATGTTCCCAGGATGACTGTTTCATTCCTGGAGTGATATCTGCTATTGCAAATTCTCAATAAATTTATTGTTTATGTTGTGTTTACACAATTTTCAACAAGATATTATACTTGTTGTTTTTATCATAGCAATATGGCACCACGAGGCTGAAAATACCAAAACAAGGCCGAAAAAGTTACTAAAAAAAGATAGTTCGTCTTATTTGCGCTAATTTGCGCCGAAGAAAAAAAGCTAATGCTAGAAAAAGAAAGTTCTCGAAATGACGATTTTTTGCGATGGCTTTTTTGAAAAACAAATTAGAAAAAAATTAATGTGTTTTGTGCTTGCCCAATTTAAATATTATTTATACACAAGTTTAGTGACGATTTAAGCTAATTTTCATAATCATAGCTTCCAAGTTTTTTCATCATAAAACCAAACTTGTAATTTGCCACCTTGGTGATTTTTACCCACCTATTCTGTAACAAGGTTAGAATGAAAATTCGATCTACGAGTGGAAGAGCTCCGGAATGATGTAGCGATGTACAGAAAGGCGATTTTTAAAATGGGGAGTAACAAAACAGCGACTATTAAAATTGCGATGTAAAATAACGGCGTATATCAAAATAGCGATATGACAAAATATCATTTGTAACATAAGAGTGATGTGAAAAAATGTAGATGTAACGCCTTAACATTTTAGCGACTCACCATAATGAAGCGTAATGTGTGACAAAACTATTTATTTACTGTCAGAGTTGTTTGAAGATGCAGTTCATAACGTCTCAAAAAGGTGGTAGAATCCTCCTTTTCGAAGGTTATAAATACAGAAAAGACAAAATGTACATTAATTCTGAAAGTTGGCGCTGTGCAAAAACTGGATGCAAAGACAGACTCGTGATAAAGCCAAAAAATATCGGTACTCCAACCGTGACTTCTGAACATGCACACGGACCCGATATAGTAAGCAATGAAGCTGATGTAGTGAAAGATCAAATTAGAAAAAAGGCACGAATCACTCAAGATCGTCCGAGGTCGATTTGACAAGAATGCGCTCAAAATGTTAGCAGACGTTAGATTGAAGTGCAAAAGTTTGCTCGCACTGAGTTTCGTACGACCAACGGATGTACAGTTTTCTTCAAGAAGGATTTCCTCCAGAAATCAAACACATAACGGATTACTGGGAAAACACATATTGGGTGATTCAAAATGATTGTGGCCAAATATGTCAACTATGTACGAAAATTTATGTGGCAACTGTGTGGGTAGGGTAGAGTTGATATTTCATTGACAGTTCATAGTCGCGCAATTTTGAAAACTGTCAAATGAATGTGTAATATCAAAAAAATCAAATGCACGCTTATGAAATGTCATACAAATGAGAACTCTACCTCATCCACACAGTTGCCACATAAATTTTCGTACATAGTTGCCATACTTGGCCACAATCATTTTGAATCACCCAATATATAGGAAGAAGATTGGAAGGAGTTGTCCCACATTATGCCATCAGCATGTGGAACTCATTTGACCGACTCAATTCGGACATTCCGAGAACAAATAATTCGCTGGAAGCGTAGCATAATGCCTTCCAAAAGACCGTGGATTGCCATCGTCCTTCTTTGGTAAAACTTCTGAACATATTTCAGTTGGAGCAAAATCAAAGCGAAAACTTTATGTTGAGATACCGGGCTGTGTTTGGAAGTAATGAATTCTCTGAAAGTAAATATTTTCAATTAAAGAAACGCCTTCAGACCATCGCACGGGGCTACACGGTGAGGTGTATTAAAGATTATTTAGCGAATATAGCTTTAAATTTGTCAATTTAAAATTTAAATGTAATAATAACCACATTCCATAAAATTACATTTACTAATTACATCACCGTTTTTTTACATCGCTTTGCTATAACATCGCTGTTGTTTTACAAACGCTATTTTCTTACGATCACTATTTTCAGATGTCGCTGATTCGTACATCGCTATATCAGTCCGGAACCCACAGTATGGATCCAGAACGGTGGACAACACTTTGAACACTTTTTATAAAATTAAAAAAGTAGTTTTGGTTTGTTTGTTATTTTTGTTGTTCACTTTGTAAAGGTGGTATGTTGAAGTAATAATAATCATAAAAAGTGACATTTATTTAACAAGCATTAATCTATGCAAAATAAAAAATGGAAAAACAGAAAATAATCAATTTATTAGTTGTTAAACTTCAGGGTTGGTGTAGAAGTGCTCTGCTAACGCAGAAGTCCGTTTTTCTACACTAACCCTGCTAACAAAAATGAATAAGAATTCTCATAGACACAAACATATTAACAACTGAAATATTAAAATCATTCTTTTCATTTCTTATGACTTGAAATTGTTCGTGTAATTTGTTTTAACAATACATTCGTCACGCTGAAATCACCTGACACCGATCTATGTTGCTTGGAAATGCTATGAACAGTTCTCATTTGAGTCTTTGTTCAACGTTGTTTTCAGGTAGTACTTTTGGTTTTAGACAAACCAGACGTTTCTTATGTCGTTTCAAGTATTCCTTTGTTTTCGCTTTAAATTCGCACTTATCACAGCTAAACCATTGAACAGCATCTGCTGAGAGATGAATTCTCTTCTCATGCCGTTTAATGTTTTCGTTATATTTCGTTTTGAATTCGCATTTATCACAATTATACCACTGGATGGCATCTTCTGAAAGATGAATTGTGTTATGTTTTTTAATGGCGCCCTGATATTTCGTTTTGTATTTGCATTTATCACAGCTATACCATTGGACCGCGTCTGCTGAGAGATGAATTTGCTTATGCCGCTTTAGGTAGTTGTTTTGTTTCGTCTTAAATTCGCATTTATCACAATTATACCACTGGATGGTATCTGCTGAGAGATGAATTGTGTTATGTTTTTTAATGTTGCCCTGATATTTCGTTTTGTATTTACATTTATCGCAGCTATACCACTGGACAGCATCTGCTGAGAGATGAATTTTCTTATGTCGTTTTAGGTAGCTGTTTCGTTTCGTCTTAAAATCGCATTTATCACATTTATACCACTTAACGGCATCTGCTGAGAGATGAATTGTCTTATGTTGTTTAATGTCTGTGTTATATTTCGTTTTGTATTCGCATTTCTCACAATTATACCACTGAATGGTATCTGCGGAGAGATGAATTATGTTATGTTTTTTAATGTTGTCCTTATATTTCGTTTTGTATTTGCATTTATCACAGTTATACCATTGGACCGCGTCTGCTGAGAGATGAATTTTCTTATGGTGTTGTAGGTAGCAGTTTCGTTTCGTCTTAAATTCGCATTTATCACAATTATACCACTGGATGGCATCTGCTGAGAGATGAATTATCTTATGTTGTTTTAGTTCGTAATTCCGTTTGGTTTTAAATTCGCATTTATCACAACAATACCACTGGAAGTGGTGAGGTGATGGCATTGCGGTCTGGTGTTTTTCCAAAACAGTTCCCTCCTTTATCTTAAAGGAACCACATTCGCCTCGGTACCACTCTTCTTCACTAACGTTCTCACATTCTTTTGTGTTAAAACATGAACCATCCAAGTGTTTAATCCACATTAAAACAGAATATGTTTCAAAAGTGCACTTCTGACATATGTAGCTTTTTACAACAGTGTCATTTTTTGGTTGATCTTGCACGCAATCAGTGCCCTTTCTGTGATATTCTCTGAAATGTTGCTTTAAAATTACCAGAAGATCGGTTTCAAAATTGCAGCCCTTGCAGTACTACTTTTCCAAATCGTTTCTTTCGCACCTGAATGATTCGAGTGGCAACCGGTGATGTTTCGCGTGATTCACCATGTTGAAATGTGATTTGGTCATGGTCATCTTCCCGTAGCCACATTTGGGGACACTCTTGCTATATTCCAAATTTCGCATTTTGATTTTATGATCTGAAATTTTAATTTCATATCAACACAAAAAAGTCTTGACTTATCTACTTGTAAATTGTGATTTGCTCAATTTACTGTACTTTTTCCAACAATAGATTCATAACATGAAAACAAAAAAGTTCCCAAGACAACATCATAATAAGTACTAGGGACTTTGAGGTAAAACACTTTAACATCGGCAACGTTTCGCTCGCCGAGTCCACATTGCACCGACCTGTCCACATGTTTATTAACCTCTATAACTCCTTTCGACAACAATCTGCCATTGGATATATCGGGTGATCAAGAACATTGTAATCAAATCTGCCTTGGATATGAAACATGTCTTTACCGATTGATGTTTCACTGTGGCATCTAGAGCTACATTATTTTAAGACCTATACAACAGGGGCGGCTCGTAAGGGAGGGCACTGGGGCGACGCCCCCCAGAAATTGATAAAGAAATAAGAATTTTTTTAATGTGTTCAATTTTTTATTGAAGATACCTATTGAATTAGTTGATTTATTTATTTTATGTCAATATAAATTTATCGTATGCAAAGATTGCAGTAATCGAACTTATCAGCGGGAAGTTTCATATTATTCTCCTTTCTTAGGCGAGGGCGGCCAGCACGGAGCCCCCGATCGCGTACTCCGCACCAACGCAGCGTCGAGTTGCGTTGCCACTATACTTGGGCCAACCAACAGATATAGTAATAAAACCGCCCCCTAGTGCCCGCGTATTTTAAATAGCAGCTTCCTATTGGCTTATTCAAAACGTGCGCAGATTTTCGAAAGCTTGATGTACAGTCGTTGACCAAAATAAAATAGGACAAAGTGTTACCTTAGACAGTTTCACAATTGAAAAATTTGTGTAGTGTAACTGAGGCGTATGTGTCTCAGACAACTTGATTTGACTTGACGATTGATTTACAAAAAGTTAGGTTGTGTTTTTTCACTTGTCATCTCGTCACTGTCACTTTGTTCAATTGAATGATTCTGAGTTTTTGAAATATTGTCGAATGATGACACTTATCAGAATTGTTTTTTTTATTTTTGACACTTTTGTTTCCTAAGAGATGGATTTCGCAAAAATATCGAATTACACAATCGAAATTTACTTTGTCCTATTTTATTTTGGTCAACGACTGTACATCCAGAAAAATTACTTGACGACATCCGACATCTCATTCGTTTTAACCTCGCTTCGGGAGTTTGACGACGTGTTTATGTTTGTTTGTTTTCCTCAGCAATTTTCGATTTGTATTACAAAATAGTTTTTTTCCAAGACTTACAAGAATGACAAATGGCAAAGAACCTGCTTCATTGTGAAACAGGCTTCGGCGTATATGGTTCTACGCAACTAGGCCACATCCCCTTTTTTTATTACTATATTTGTTGGTTGGCCCAAGTATAGAGCACTAGAAGATTCTTGGGCGGAGAAGTCAGAGCCCCAGTGTTCACAGGCTGCGTTGTAAACGAGATTTTGACGCGCCTCGGCAGTTTTTACGCTTTTAATGTTGAACTAAATTAAAGCCAGTGCTTTAAAAAACTTAATTTTTGTGTTTTTACTATAGAAGCGAAAATTGAATTAGAAACTACACAGCGTCCGGCAACCAGTATTACCTCAAATTTTGTGTGTCCTTCATCCTTTGTCGTATTGTTGATACAAAAAATTGTCTTTTCAAAACTAAAATGATGAAAATTCCAACACAAGTTGAAGGCGAGTGGTGGAATCGTCTGAGTGAATAATAGCCACCATTATACGCGAGTTGAAGACTATACTTTTTTCTTACTTTCTCTTGGAATTAGGAAAAGAACTAGTAGCTTCAGAAACAAATACAATGGAACCATCTACTTCACAAAGTCAACTACAAGAATCCCGAAACTTAAAACGTGGGAGGTGTTGGCAGTGTCCTTGAATATTGGACAGAAAATATTCAAATTGTCATTTAAAAAAAATATCGATAACATCATCACTTGAGAATAAATGACTGCTTGGATTTGTTTGAAAAAAAATTTGTTTAATTTTTAATGAATTTATTCCATACTTTTGCCGCTCACTGTATGTACACTGCTCTAATTTTGTTCATTCATGTCGGAATTTTGGAATATCTGAGCTTTAAACAGTTTTTAATTGATTGGCAGAATAACAATATGCATGTCAAAATGACAAGAATTGAAAGTGTTGTTACGGTTCCTAAAGATTTATTTACACTTTATGTGAATGTTAAATTGTGAAAATAGTGCAGTGACGGCTAAAATTTTTTGGCCGCCATAGTACAAAGAATCACGTTTTTCTACAACCGTCAAAAAAATGCATCGTTATCAAGTCGCAAAGTATGTATGTTATTTTTTGATAAATCAAAAATAGTTGGCAAAAAGTTTCCTTGGATGCTTTAATATTTTTTTTAACGTCCGTCAGAAAAAGTTTTTTCATTCGTTTGCGTTCATAAAATGTAATTTTTGAATCGGTCAAGAAGCGTTAAAAAAAGAGCCATAGCGGTTCATTTTTGCACGCATTTTGCGTTAAAAAAAGTGCCGTAATTGAGATTTTTTTGGCGTGAGTGGCCCAACTTAAAACGCGAGTAAAACGAGCGTTTTAAAGGTCCACGGGTTCACACAAGAGAAAATTTTCAAATTTTGATAATGTCGAAACAGTATATTAAAAGACAAGTTTCATAAGACCAGTCTTGAAGCACGAATTCAAGATTAAAAAACGAGTGGCGTGGCCACGAGTTATTTTAAAGAATGAGTGCTTCAAGGTCTTATGAAACGAGTTTTTTGTACTATTTTTTGTAATTTGCCCTTTTTAAGCCGTTTTTAAACAGAAATGTTTACTTTCCTCGATTTAGGAATTTTTGTGGCGGTTGGTAATGCCTTAATTTTAAAAGTAAAAATTTGATCAAGTCTTCAAAGTCGCCTTTTGTTTTATCCAAATTCTGCCAGAAAACACGAATATCGAAGATAATCTTTCATGTACACCCGCTGAAATACGTGAAATTGCCAAAAATACGGTCGCGAATTTGTTGCCTGATAAATCCTGATAAATAATTCTTTGCACATTTTGTAATTTAAACTGACAGGCATGACGAATCAAGCTTTGCCAACCTAAAAATGTTCGTAAAATGTTCCGTGAAATAATGGCTATAAGGACATCCCAGATGATGACGTCGCGTTCGTTAGTATGTCTATTAGAGAATCAAAATGGAGGCAAATTACAAAAAAATTGTTATCTAAACTTACGGGCGCCAAAAAATTTTTGTATGCCACTTGTTAGTAAAGTATCTTTTTTTTTACTCGCCGGATTTGCGCACTCGCTTCGCTCGAGCGGCAAATTTTCCTTCTCGTAAAAAAAGTATTACTTTACTCACTTGTTGCATAAATAACTATTTTTCATCGTAAAAACAGTGAAAATGGTATGATACAAATTTATAAGGAAGCACGCACGACGAGTTTAAGAGCACGACGCGTAGCGGAGTGCTTTTAACGTCGCAAGTGTTTTAAAGGCCCTTATACGCCAACGAATGGAACAAAACTAAAAAAAAATCCCTCAGGAAGTTATAACTTCAGACTGATGTACCACTCTCCACTTGTCAGAAAATTGTTAGAAAAACCTAAACTTCTATCCCTACAAAATCACACGTCAAGAATTTCGACAAGGTGATTCTGAAAGGCGCTTAGAATGCTGCAATTGGTTTTTAAACAATTTGAATGATGACAGGTTCGTAATGATGAATTGAATTAAAAAAAATGTGTTTATAAATTTGTAAATAGTTGTTAGATTGTTAAGAGTTACCTTTTTCTATAAATTTATGAATAAAAGTTTGAGATGTGTTTGTAGTAATTGGTAATACATACTTGCTTAATAAAAAAGGCAAAACATTTACACACATTAAAACCTCTGAAAAATACGTCGATAAAATCCAGCTATCAGCACGGGTTTTGTTACAGGTTTCTAAGTAGGAACAACAAAAATAAAACATAGGTTTACAATATAACAATCTAGCCAAATTTCTGCTCACTACTTGTACCTACGCTTTTTTTTTAACAGAACTGTACCAGTCTTCTTTCTATCATGAGAATAAGCAAGATACAGCATCAAAGGTTTTTCGTCAGTCACCCGGTATAACCTGACTTAACAGTTTTGTTGTTTTATTTCATTTGACAATAATTAATTATTATCGGTGCAGGCAGTTGAATCACGGACATTTCCAAGGATGACACGATTATACATTTTCTTAATCACACGATGCTACAGCGGCAGAGACACGACTTTCGCTAATGATAACGTGCTCGATTTATATTTTATTTTTTGAAATCATTTGATATTTAATATACAAATTAAGTACTTACCATTAATTCTATCAGAACAGGAAAGGGGTATTTAAATCTTTCGCAGTCTCAGTGTATTCAGTAGTGATTGTGATTGTAGTTCTGTTTTCTGTTTGGTTATCCACCACGTGGGCGGGCGCGCGACCGCGATTAACGTAAAACCACAGAATAGTAAAGAATCAGAATGTAATCTCTATTTGGCGGGATAAGTTCGTGCATCCACTCGACGCAGCTGCCTCGGCAATGTTGTGAGCGGAGATCAGCGGCGTGATCCGTAGCGTTGCGTAACCAGTAGCGTAACTTTTGATTCGACCGTGACGTGTTATCGTTTTTTCAGTTTTTTTTTTTGTATTTAAAAATTCATTTGTGAATTGTGGTTTTTGTTTCTTTGACTTTAGTTTGTGAATTGTGGTTTTTGTTTCTTTGACTTTAGTTTGTGAATTGTGGTTTTTGTTTCTTTGACTTTAGTTTGTGAATTGTGGTTTTTGTTTCTTTGACTTTAGTTTGTGAATTGTGTTTACGATGAGCAAACGCAAAACAGGAATGGTTTGTTCAGCAAGAAATTGCGAAAACAAAGCCTATAATAGCTGACTTCCATATCCCCACCACAGTTCTCAGCTATTAGGATAAACAAACCGGTTTTGTAGTGAGTTCTAATAGGGAAGTGCCAAAGTTTTAAAGTTTCTACCGGGCTTCGCTGAATAAAAAGTATATTCGAAAAAATTGTAATGTCAAAAAATGTAATTAGTGTGTGTACACCAGAGATATGGAGTTGTGCACTTGCCAAATAAAAATTTGTTCTCATGTGTAGTGCCTTCGTTTTGTGAAGTTGTTGGCTGTGCTGTGTTGCTGTGTTCTGATCATTTTATAACTGTAAGTGCAGAAATCTCGTTTGTTATCGGCCGGTATTTTTCAGAACATAAAGTTCATTCATTTTGTATTGAACTTTTCAAGGTCAAATAATTTAAATTTTGGCACTGTAATTATGTTTTGAATAGTGGCATGCATATAACCAACATAATGTGATTTAGCAATGCTCAATTCAACGTTTACGGTGTTTACCTGCATATCACTATTTACAAAACATAATTACAGGGCCAAAAAATTAAATTATTTGACCTTGCAAAGTTCAATACAAAATGAATGGACTTTAGGTTTACAACATAACCTTGCCGGTTTGTTTATCCTAATAGCTGATAGGGGTGGGGATATGGAACTGATCTATTGTACAATGGCCGGCAAAAAAAATTAGCCATCACTTTTCTGTCACATAAAAATCCAAATGTGTAATTAATGCTTTAATGTCAACCCACGACATGACATTTTGTCTTTTATTATTGTCAGGTTAACGCATGTCACTCAAAAAAATTTCTAATCTAAAATTAATTCAAAATGCCCCAGGTTTCAAAATTCGATAAAACCAGGGTTGTAACTCTATTCCAAACTGGATTGACTTGTAACCAAATTTCTACTCGTTTAGGAATTCCTAAATCCACAATCTCTTTCATAATTCGGCGTTGGCGACGGACTGGCACTGTAGCAAGAGCCCAAGAGTCGGGAAGACCTAAAGTATCCACGGGTCGGCAAGATGAAAGTTTTTTGGATACTCTGAGGAACCACCTCTTTTGAGGCTGTAAATAGGACACAGTTCCCAGTCTCAATAACAACAGCCCTTCGAAGAGTGAGGGGTAGCGAAATAAGCAGTCGAGCGGCTGCCAGAAAAACGTACTCACTCCTCAGCATTAAGAAGCAAGGGTGGGATTTGCCCTCGAATACTTGTACAAAAACGAAGTTTTTGGAGCAAAGTGGCATTCAGCGTCGAGAAGGTATTCCAGTCCTGCTCCAACGGACGTATAAGGGTGTACCGACCAAGGAACTGCAGATATGACGAGAAGTATGTCGAGCATGGGGGAGACAGAAGTGGAAGATTCTCAGTGAATATGTGGGCCTGGATTTCGACAACTAGTCCAGGAGTAATGATACACATAGAAGAAAGATTGAATAGTGAAATTTATATCAGAATTCTCGAAAATATAATGGTTCCCTCAGTACATCAAGTTTTTCCCAATTTTGATATTATTTTTCAACAAGACACCTGCAGGATACACACGGCACGACGAGTAACCACGTGGTTGAGGAACCATAATATCAACGTCATTGAAAATATGTGGGGTTTTTTGGTCCAAAATTTAAAAAGGCAACCAATTACATTTCAAAATAAAGACCAATTATTGACTGCCATTACAGACTCTTTACCCCAAGAGTACCACCATATGCCTCTCGATGCCAAGACGTTTAAGACATGTTATAGATTCGAATGGGGCCCCTATAAAATACTAATTTAATGTTTTATTGCCTGGTTCCTTTTTTCTTCTTTCTTTTTTTGTTCGTTAACTGATATTGTTCTTTTATTATTTAATAATAATTTGTGGGAATGTTTTTAAACTTACGCCATTTAACTTTTTTATAAAATCAAAGCACAAATTGATTAGGAGGGGATTTAATGAGTAATTAAAGCAAATAGTGGGTCTGATAGTAATTTCAGGTTGGACGAGTTTACTCAAATCGTATTCCACCTATAACATTTGCGTTGTTTCCAACAATATGAAACTCCTCAAAGAAAATAAATACCTACCTTTTGATGCATCTTGTGGTTACATTAATTTGAAATGTCATTGAGCGATGAGCGTTTTGACAAAAATAAAAGTGAGGTTACTCCTTCCTCACTCTACGTTAAGGATATTTTACATGTAACGTCAATATAGAGATACTGACGTTTAAATGATGGCTAATTTTTTTTGCCGGCCATTCTACCTAATAGGTCTTTTTTTCATTTTCCAACAAATAAAGATAAACCAAGGTAAGGAAATGTGAATTACTTAGTAATTTATATTGGTATTTGGTACATTTTGTAAAGAGTTTATGATTTAAATGTACTATGGTGGACAATAAATTTAGGCCGACCTGTCATTGGCTTGACATCAAATTGTGAAGCTGGCATTATGTTCAACTAACCCCATTTTCGATTTTTGTCATTCTTGTCATCGTGACAGCGATAATCAAAATTACAATTGGGAAAAGAAGCGTGCACCAGAGTGAAATGCGTACTACAAATTAGTTACGGTAGTGCGTCATGATCTGTAAGTTACGAAAAGGGCGAAACGCCAAACAGCTTGAAAACATTCAGTTTGACAAACTAACACATCAGTCATAATGACAATAAATGGTCGCTTGCATTGACTTTTTTTAAATGTCAGAAATTTGCCGGCCTAAATTTATTGTCCGCCATAGTACTATCGCGGCCAAAATACTTTGGTCGTCAATGTGACATAAATGACATTCAATTGTAAAGCAAACTTTAGGATGTTTGACCTTATTTTTTACTACTGTCAAAATTATTTTAATCTATCAGTATCATACGGGTGGGGTAAATCCCAGCTGCGGAGGCAGGGTTCAGAAGCAAAAGATCAACATGGTCGCGGTTTAGACAACCTTCAGAAGCAAGTAAGACGATTCTATATTTATCAAAAACTGAAGGTGCCATATTTTTGACAAGAATAATTTGAAATTGTCATGTATATTGACATTAATACTTGATTTACATTTGAAGTGTCAAAAAGTGACGACCAAAGTATTTTGGCCGCGATAGTACACTTCTGTGCAATAAAATTAAGCACAGCAAATACTTTATAGGTATTTTAAACGGGACATGACGAAATTCCTAGTAACAAAAGTATTTGTTTTTTTTTAGGAATGTCAAAATGCCTCGTCATTTGGACAACAATTCAATAGTTATTTACATTAGAGTACGGGAGGTGAATTTTCCGGCACGACAACTAGTTTCGAGCACGATGGCGCAGCCGAGTGCCTGATTAGTTGGAGGGCCGGAAAAATATTTGAACCTTGATTGCCCTATGGACACTAGATTGAAGTTCCTAAAATGATTTATGATGACTGATGGCCTTCCTTCAACATAAAAAAAAGTACTATGTTTCAGCCACAGCTCAAACATTGGTGAGTTGTGTCACAAACTTCGGTACAGTGCTTTAATCTACTTGAATTTTTAGTAGTTGCTTCCAATATAACCACCAACATTAACAATTCCATCACCAGTACCGTAACAGAAGCACCAGTACAACATATTGACATCTAGCCCAGAAGTAATAAAGCTGACAGTAACCAAATAACTTCTGCATTGTTCTCTAAAGTGGAGAATTGTAACATTAATGTTTACAATTACAATAACTGAAATTTTACAAAATAAGTTATGTTAATAATGTTGTAAATTATTAAAATGTCTTGTACTTAACCACTACTTCCTGGTACAAACGAATCATCTTTCTGAAGGTGAATACAAGATGTTAAGGTTAGAATGTTTAGTATATTTTTCAGTTGCACTTTGGCACCAACAGTTACTACAGTTGGTTGCAAAAAAAAACGGGAAACGAAAATTTTCCTAACGTAAATTTGATTTTGTCCTATTGTCAAAATGCCAATTGACTGATTAAATAAAAATGTTAAATAAACCAGTGGAACGGCCCGTGCTTACGCACTAAAATCAATAAAATATTAAAATTCTACGCTCACTTTCGATATCTTTCTTCTTGGCTTCTGTGTTCCCTCCTACGTCTTTGTCGTTCTCTATTTTCTGCTCTTTGTCGCTCAAGTTCGTCTAAATTATCCATTATTGTAATATTTTTCTTATAAAATTAATGACAGCTTTTACTGACACGAAACGGACACCTATTTGCAGTTAATACATATGCTGTTCCATTGTTGACCTATTCTTTTGGTGTTATAAAATGGTCCAAAACTAATTTACAGAATATAAATATTCAAACTAGAGTTCTCTTTACAAAATTTTGTAAACATCACCCCAAATCTGCTATTGAAAGATTTAATTTACCACGCGAAAACGGTGGTAGGGGTTTTTCACATCTAGAAATTCTACAACACAATCAAATTGCTTCACTAAAATAGTATATTTCAAACCAAGGTAAGAAAGTGGTTTCTTGCAGACCGCAGGCAAAGATTATAAACCGAGTCGCAGACGAGGTTTGTAAGTGCCTAAGGTCTGCAAGGACACTTTCTTAACAAGGTTTGAATACAATTTTTTTCCCTACCGGCACAACTTTGTTGAAAAAAGTCAAAAAAGATGGTTATATTCGTGATTAAAACGAAAATTTTGAGAATTGAATAGTAAGTAATATCTATTCACTTTGATTGTGACCACAACGAAAAACATAGTAGGCGCTGTTTAGCTGTGTGCTGCATACGTTTTACACTAAATATTTGTGTGGTGTGAACATGATGTGAAAATGTCAGAATTGTCAAAACTTCACCATGGTAGTAAAACAATGATTTTAATGTATTTATCAATATTAATAACGGAAATCAATATTTGAAGTAGGAGAAACTAAAAACGTCTGTCTGATTCTGTGATCACGTCTGTTGAAAAGTGGGGTTATATCCAGGTACAGATTGTTTAACGTAAAAACTTCGAAATCACCTCATGCAGTTCTGGATATTAATGTAGAACGAAGGAAATGGGTCAGTTGGCAGTAAGACAAACGCGAAAAATGCGCGGTAATCAGAACTTTCAATTAGCATTGATTCGGTAATACAAATATTTTCAGATAAAAACTAATCAGACAGAAAGTTCAAAAAAATGATTTAGAGAGGATGAAAAGGCAGAAGGTATCAAACTACAACACTTACTAGCCAAAATGTACAACAAAAAAGCACAAATAGAGTTACCTAACTTTAATAACCTTATTGGTGATGTTCGTCTTTGTGAGTTGTTTTCCCGTTGGCTTCAATAAATGTCTCGAAACAAGTCAATATTAACCGTTTGGTCCCAACTTTGAGAAGACGACGTGGCATTTTCTTTTTGAATTCTAAAGTTTTGTACCAAAACTCAATTTTATAGATATGCGCACAGTGTACGTCGAAAAACGTTTGCGCAAGTCGTTCTCCGTTCTATCTTCTGCAAGCGTGACGTTTTTGTCAAAATGACGCCTCCAAGAGTTGCCAACTGCGACTGGATTTAGTGTTATCTAAAATTCCCTATCAATAACCTAGCAACTGAAAAGTTACTAGGGAGTGGTCACAATCAAAATGAATAGATTATAGGCTGTGTTATTAGTTTAATTAACTTGTCATCGCATTTGAAGATTTGAGGTTTGTTCGAAAATTTGATATAAACAGGGTAAAGTAATCTACCTACCTAGCTTATCTGTTTATTTTCCAGATTATATGATTGACCTACCAACTTACTTCATTGAATTGGCTTTCATTTATCAATAACTTATTTCACTTTTGACACTTTTGACATTTGTATTTTGGTACAGTTTTACCATAAACATTTCATGATTAACTTTCTTACCTTAGCGAGAAAGTTGAATTTTCTCACCTCAAATGAGGTATCCACACCCTACATTTCTAACCGGTAGGGAGAAAAATTATTTTCTCAATAGAGCTCGTGATAACACTTTTTTTAATGCTTTGGTTTCAGCGGATAAAGGTTACACACCTTTAAATTTAAGTGATACTCGTAATATAATTTCAGATATTGTTGAGCCAAATATACCTGACACTATAACAAATATAAATCAAAAGTCTTTACATGGGAGATATTTTAAAGAGCTAGAACAGCCAGAAATTAATATTCAAGCTTCTCATGCATGGCTTAAAAAATCGAATATTCATCCTGAGACTGAGGGTTTTATATTTGCAATACAAGATCGTGTTATAAATACAAGAAATTATAAAAAACACATATGCGGTTTACAATCGATCATCGATAAATGTAGGATTTGCGGAACTGAAGGGGAAACCATTGAACACATCATTTCTTCTTGCACCGTTTTGGCTCAAAGCGAATATAAAAAACGTCATCATATATTCGCAAAAATTATACACATGAATTTAGCAGTTAAATTAAATTTATTAAAGGATACACAACCACATTACATTTATAAACCAGAAAGTTGTTTAGAAAATGACAATTACAAATTATATTTTGATCGCACAGTTTTAACTTACATTCACATTCAGCATAACAGACCAGACATTATTGTTTTAAATAAACAACAAAAGCAAGCATATCTTTTAGATATAGCTGTTCCAAATTCACACAATATAACACAGACATATAATACAAAAATTAATAAATATTTAGAACTCTCCGTTGCTATGAGAAATCTTTGGTGTTTAGAAAAAAATTCGATTTTACCATTTATAATTTCAGCAACAGGAATAGTACCGCAATCTCTTTTTAAAAATTTAAAAATTTTGGACTTAGAGGTTTTTTTGGACATTGGTGGTTGAAATTCAAAAAGGTATATTATTATACTCATGTCACATCGTGAGGAAATTCCTTAGCATTAACACAGAACATAAAACACAAAAAAGTCAAAATGTGGAGGCGAGACGCCGGTAATTATGTTGATAAGCACTGCACTATTACTTGATACTATTATCCGTAATAGTGTATGTACTCCGGCAAAATTGCCGTGCCGCCGGGTGGAGGTGGGATACGAAAGATTAAAGATGTGAAGTTATGTTTAACTTTGTGGCGTTTATGGTTCTCATATTCAATCGTTTTAATTTAAAGGAAATGAAAGCAATAAAGAATAATGTAGTTTTATTGAGAATTACAGAAAGTGTTCAAAGTGTTCTCCCTCAGCTTCAATGCAACTGTTAACCCTCCGTTGCATATTTTCAAATGCATTACAGAAAGTGTTCAAAGTGTTCTCCCCCAGCTTCAATGCAACTGTTACCTTCCGTTGCATATTTGTAAATGCATTTTCCAACATCTGAATGGTTATAATAACGTTGCATGCATTAGAAATTACCTAGAAATAATCTAAATTATAGTGCTCTACAGAATATTTCTTCGCCATTCTCTTGTTGTTCAGTGTTTTTAAATTAACTTTCAATAAGAAAAATGTTATGTTCTAAATCAAACATTTTGAAACGTCACTTTGACAATTCAAATTTTAAATCAAACTGTCAATGTTAGTATGTAGTGCCAACCTAATTTAAAATACACAGCCCGCTCTAATTTATAATTTAAATGATCGCACGGTACTATAGTCTGTCTGAATTCTAAGTTTCCACCACTTGTTGAATTATGTTGCCAAAATAAAAATATTTCTAATTGGGGATTGTTACAGCCAAAGTTGGCAATACCTACAATTATTTTATAAACATGAAACGAAAACAACGTAATTTACTTGACGTTCAGATACCCGCTTTTGAATTCAAACTAACCGCCAATAAAAACTATAGAAGTACGGGTGTAGGTACCGTCGGCGACCGCTTGGGAGCGTGGGTGAAAAGTCAACAGGGGATGAACGGCCATGTTTTTTTTTTACACTTTTGTCTTGACTGCAGAGTAGTGCAGAAGTACGGTGTATTCTTCTGTGTTCAAATTGTGCGATTTTAGTTGTTTTTTTATTATTGAACTGTGCTAAATGTTGCTGTCCAGCTTCTGTTTTTGTACTAGGTATGTGTTTGGCGTAGAGGGTGTTTGGGGTACTAAAATTAATTCTGCTTCGCGCGAAATGTAGTTTAACAATAATAAGACACAAATGGGTCGCACGTGGGTTTCCACCATGCTTTACAAAATCCACAATTATCTCGACCATCCCCATGTATTACGCTTTTAACATTTATAAGCTTGCGAAGGAGCGCACAGTGGTCCGAATCCGCAATAAAGTGGCCAAAATTCAAAATTTTAAAGTATGACGTACGGTTCTGCTTTTCCGTAGGTACATGAAGCGATAGTGCGGGTAATATTTCCTAGAATATCAGCCCTTTTCTTCCAAGAACCAACTGGCAATCGTCTTTCAAACTCAGGTAATTGCAAGATGCAAGTTGAACCTTAGTTTGCGCGCAAAGTTCCAGAAGTAAGTGTGCCTTTATTACTTGTGATTTCGACTTGCATTTTTACCAAAAGATCTTTAAGGTAAGTACTTTATGTTATTGCAATACAAAACATATAGTCCTATTCTGAAGCCGCTGCTTATATTTTTGTGTTTAAGCTGTTTTTTTTATATCATTTTTCAACTTTCATGTGAGATTAGAAAAGTTCGCCAGAGAACCCCACTGACCTTTTTGCGCCAAATTGTAGCTAAACTATTCTTTTATCACCTGGAATAAGCATTGCGTGCGCAAACGTGCGCCTTTTGAAAATACGTCTTATTTTTGTAGGCTCTACAAGTTCTGCTCAAATAGAACTTGTAATACAATAGTATATAATTCCAGTGTCTGAGCAATAATCACTTTTATGTTATAATGTACCAATGTTTGGTATTAAGCGCACTTATTGTGTGAGTACCCTCGTCACCCTAAACTACCCTTATTGAATTTGATTTCAAAATTTTGTATTTTAGTAATTTGTTTAAGGTTTTTTTAGAATGCCTACAAGAAGACAGTTGTTTGATATTTTATCAGAAGAACCCAGTCAAGATCGTACGGAAAAGGTGCAACATTTGACCTATTAAACAGATTTTTAATTTCATCCGATCCGCTATTAGTTCTTTACGGAAACCACCCCAAAAGAACAGTTTCAAGTTGCTACGAGACGTTTTTACTCTATTGAAAGAGCCTCCAATTCGAGCTTCAGAAGAGGCTGCACGGTATGGTGGATCCGAAGATGAGAGTGACACAATGTCAAGCGAGGAAGAGGAGGACCCATAGTATACTGTACCTACTTACTACGAGTACAATCAGAGCCATTTTTTAAATATTCTTAAATGTATTTTGCAGAATAAGCACATTTTTTTGTAATAATCACGGGTCTATATTAAAACTTATAATTTTGCTAGTGTTTAAGGTGTTGAAAGGAAACAACGATATAATTATCTATCTTGTCGAATAATAACCCTCCCTCTTAACAACCCAAAAATATTATCTTTTTTCTGTTTTTGTTTTATTATTCCGCTGGTCATTTTCATTAAGATTTCTACAAAAATCACAAATTTAAACTTTTGCCTAATAATCATCCCCTAAAAACTACCCTTAACTTTAACTTCCGTCTTTATTTTGTTTATTAGTTTCTGAGGTGATCCATAAGCAAAAAATATAAAAATTTACAAGTGTTGTAAAAAAACACCCCCTAAAAACTACCCCGAGCATCTGAGATTTATTTAATTATTTTTTCCGGATTTCATGATGAATTTGTAGGTCATTGAAACAAAAATCAGATTTTTGGCCACTTTTTTTTATTTTCGGACCACTGTGGAGCGTAAGGCAGTTTGGTTCTAGCTTTGCAAATTTTATAAAATCGTACGGCTCACGTTTTTTTTGTAAACTCAGATGTAACAATTCACTAACGTTCCTAAAAGAAAAGGGGCACCAAGTTTTAACGTGGGTCTGTGGCTTCACTTTTTAAGCGCACTCCCTCATTTTTGATCCCCTTTTAATTATTCCGAGTGACGCTTTTGGTGTGATAAGTACCTACCTAGTTATTGTTCAACACTTTAATCAAAATTTCAAAGTTTCTACTTCCCATCCCGGTAGCAACCAAATGTGTTTATATTTCAGGAGTCTCCGTGGGTTTTTCCTTAGCTAGGGATCTACTATATTTAGTCCCGGGGCGCCCTCCATATTATTCAGGGCGCCGCCCTTGTCGATGAACCGGCTCTAATATGCTAGGGTCGACTGGACTATGTTTTTTTTTTTTTTATGTATGTGTTAATGGTTGTTACCACTTTTCCATCCCAATTTGAAAGTGTTCTTAGATAGTGTTATATACACAAACACGCTTTGTGGATATAAATAAGTTTATTTGATAATAGATGACTGATTTAGTGTAAGTACAAGTCTATGACGACGCGCTCGCCGTGGGTGCTGCGCGCATGTGTGGATTGTCCAGGGGCGTACGATGGCTCGTATCCGTATAACATCCCTTCGCTTTTACGACAACGTCACTGTATTTGTCGGGGATTCTTCTTTGGCGTGTGGATCTTCTTAACGGTTGCTCGGGATCTGTTGCCTTCGTTCTTGTTTGTTCTTCTTGTTTCACCTCGTCCTGAGTATTTCGCATTTCGGGACTACTCGCTGCTTTATCCGGAGTCTTTATGTGCACTAAGCTTCTTCTGTATGTGGTACCTTCGTTTTCTACTTCGAAAGTTCGAGAGTTTATTTGTTTTTTGATCTTTCCTGGTGTCCACGTAGTACTGCTTTGCGGATTCTTTTGGAAATGGACGTTGCTGTCCTTCCTTGGACTCAGTAAATTCTGCGAACTCCTGTCGTAGTAACGTTTTGAATTATTTCTTTGTTCCTGTATCGCTTGTGGAACGTCTGCTATTACCTCTGGTTTCAGTTTGCTGGGTATCATTAGAATGTCGCTTCTCAATCTTCTGGAAAACATTCGTTGTGCTGGACTCGAATTCATCTTGTTGGGGGTGTTTCTCCAATGTAACAGCATTTTATATACGTCACTTCTGGTTTCTATGCTCTGTTTTCTGATCTCCTTTGATTTTTATTCTGGATAAGAAATCTGCTACATGCATCTGTGTACCTTTCCTGTATACCAAGCGTATGTTGTACCGTTGTCATCTTAATATTATGCTTTGTATTCTCTTCGGGGCTGCGTGTATTTGTTTGCTGAATATATTTATGAGAGGTTTATGATCTGTCTCGATGACCACTTCATCTTTGCCACATATGTATTGGTCAAATCTCTGGCATGCAAAGAGAATTGCTGTTGCTTCTTTTTCTAGTTGACAGTATTTTTTCTGTGTTTCGTTCAGTGCTTTCGCTGCATATGCTATTGGCAATCCTTCCTGTAGTAATGTACATCCCATAGATTCGGATGACGCGTCTGTCTGAATTATTATCGGTTTCCTTGCATCGTAAAATCGTAATATGGGAGGTGTGATTATAGCTTTTTTCAAACTTTCGAATGCTTCCTGCTCGGTCTCTGTCCATTTGAATTGTTGGTCTAATCGTGTCAGTTTTCTCAATTGTTCTGCTTTTTGGGATAGATTTGGTATGTACTTGCTGATATATGTAAGCATACCTAAAAATCTCAAGAGTTCTGCTTTGTTCTTTGGTTCGTCCATGTCTCTAATTGCTGTTGTTTTGCTCGGATCAGCTGTTGAACCTTCTTTAGTCAATATGTGACCATAAAACTTCACCTTCTTTTGACATAGCTTTGTTTTTTCCTTGTTTAACTTTAGATTCGCTGTCTTCAATCGCTTCATTAATTTTTCTAAATTTCTGTTGTGGTTTCGTATAGCCTCTTCGTCTGTTTTACCCTTTCCATATACTAATATGTCGTCAGCTATTGCGATTGTGCCTCTTAGTCCTTGTACGATTTCGTGCTGTTTCTTCTGGTATATCTGCATTGCCGGTTTTACGCCGAATGGTAGCCTCAGATATTTGTACTTCCCAAATGGCGTCCAGAAACTTGTGAGTTTGCTGCTCTCATCGTTTAGCTTCAACTGCCAGAAGCCTTTTTTTGCGTCTAGCGTCGTAAACACACGTGCATCGGCCAGTTCTGGTAGAATTTCTTCAATCGTAGGCATTTGGTAGTCACAACCTCTTAAGGCTTGGTTCAGATGGAGAGGATCTAGGCAAATTCGGGTTTTGCCATTACGTCTTACTAATAGTATGTTGCTCACCCATTTAGTGTATCCGTCTTCTTTCTTGATTATCCCCATCTGTTCCATTTCTTCTATGTTTTTTCTCAATTCTTCCATCATTGCTACTGGAACGCGTCTTGGCTGTTGTACTTTTGGCATTACATCTGGGTCTACTTCAAGGTTAACTTCACCTTCGATGCATCCCATACCTTCAAATACTTCTGCATATCTGTTGATTATTTCTTGGGCTTCTTCATTTTCCAGCTTTTCTACTTTGTTGCATACTTTTATCAACCTTAGTTGTTCGCATGCTTCTGCAGATAATAGCGGTCTGTGCTTCCAGCTCACTATTTCGAATTTAATCTTGTAAACTTTGTGGTGCTTTAGACATTTGAGTGTTGCCTGCCCCACAGGTTTTACCATTTTGCCACTGAAACATTTTAGCGTTGTGGATGATTTCTCAACTTTTGGGCTGCTGCTGCCTACTATCTTGGAAAATTCTTCATATCCTACTACATTACATGTTGCACCAGTGTCTAGCTGACATGATACTTTGATTATTTCGTCATTTATTATGAAATCGAGCTCTGTATTTATTTGCTTTGGGTTTCTTGTTGTAATATTCAGGATATCCTCTTCATTTTCTTCTCTTTCACTTCCGATTTCCTTTACTGTGTTCTTTCCCTTGGAGTAGCACACTCGGGCATAATGATCCTTTTTGCTGCATTTTTTGCATGTTACTCGTTTCGCTGGGCATTTTCCAGGTTCATGCGTGTATCCACAGTATTTGCATTCTTTATCTTGTCTTTTGCTGTTGGGTTCCCTGAAGTTTTTGCTATTGTTCTTGTCTTGTGTCCTCTTCTGGAATTTCTTTACTTCATCATGGCTTTCTTCTATGTTTCGTAGTTGCTGCTGTGATAATTCTTTGGCTTTGCATTTGTCTATTGCTTGATCTAGAGTAATGTTTCTATCCATCCATAGTCTTTCTCTCAGCGACGTGTCTTTGATGGAACAAATTATCTTATCAAGTAACAAATCATCTTCTAGCGTACCGTACTGACAATTTTTTAAAAGTGTTCGCAACCTATTAAAATAGTCGACGTACTTCTCATTTTCTTCTTGTTTTGCTAGATTAAACACTGCTCGTTCATACCTTTTGTTCACTTGTGGAGTGAGGTTTCTTCCTATTGCTTTTAGTACTTTTTCTGCGGTCTGCTGGTCTTCATCTTCGATGTTGAAATTTGGAAATCGCTTAAATACCTCGTCTCCTACGGCTGTCATCAACACTGCTATTTGCTCATCATTTGCTCTCTTCGATAAACCACTAGCTTTCAGGTAGTTTTCCCAGCTTCTTTGGAAAAACTTGAAATTTTCGGCAATGTCGCCTTCTGTGACATTTATCGGTTTTGGTAGCGGTATACATGTATTCAACGAACCTGCATTGCTTCTTTCTTGCTGTAGAGTGTGCACTGTTGCTTTTAACGCTTCTATTTGCTGCCTCAGTGCTTCCATCGTCTCGCTTTTTTTTTGCTTGCTTGCGTTTGCTTTTGCTGTATGTTTGTTATGCACTTTCTCCACTTGTTATCACTAACCTGACACCATGTTATATACACAAACACGCTTTGTGGATATAAATAAGTTTATTTGATAATAGATGACTGATTTAGTGTAAGTACAAGTCTATGACGACGCGCTCGCCGTGTCTGCCATCTTGTGTGTCGGGCGTTGGCTGGCTGCGTCGTCCGTGGGTGCTGCGCGCATGTGTGGATGTCCAGGGGCGTACGATGGCTCGTATCCGTATAACAGATAGCTCTGTCAACAAATATTTGTCGCGTTTCTTTTTTGTTTGCTTTTTCCAGTTTGCTGTAAATGTAAATTCTTGACCTTACCGCGAGGGTCTCTCTTTATTTGAGGGGTTTTGTTTCCTCTAACCTCCAAGCGTTGAACACGACCTCGCGGCCCTCATAAAAATTGCACCCCAAGGGAGACCCAAAACCTAACGCTTGGCAGGACTTGTTGAATGCTGGGGTTATACCCGAGCTCCATGGCACACTTCCGGAAATGTGATCAGGTCTATTTTACGTGAGTCTGTGTAGCCTGACAAGCGCGTGTTGTTTTTCTTTTGCTTGGAAAAGTCATGTTCTCTTCAACCGATGAACTTAGAGTACCTCAATTTGTTGGCTTAACATAAAGCAGTTAGGACTTTTCCCTTAGCACTAAATCACGGGTAGGCGGGACATGTTAAAGTCGTAAGGATAGGTGCCACAGACCACCTGACCACACAAAGCCACTCGCTCCTTCTATAGCGTATCTGCCGCCCATTGTAAATTAACTTGAAAAAAGAAAAACATGCTAAAGTTCTCGTCTAGTGCCCGCTCCCGCTCGAACGGTCCGAAGTAACTGTTTTGTTTGTAATGTACATGACCCTTCTGTTTTTTTTTCTGAATTTTAAATTGTGTTGTTTATGAAATCAGGTTTGCTCAACTTACAATAACTGTCCCGTTCACTTCGTATTTTCAGGAGAGGTTTTTAGCGGAGCCTCATTCGGGGTTCTAGGGGGATGGCCAGAGCTCACCATTTTCCTAGAGTTCTAAATGAGTAGTCTTCTCACATTTGGGGAGACTTGGGTGCCCTCTCCCGAGACGTTTTATTATTCATTAATCCCGGTTCCCGGCGTTATTAAAAATCATAACATTGAATAAATAGCTGGTTATAATTATTGTGTTGTTTTATTTGCACTCTTCTGTGTGGTTCACAAACCCTGTTGGAACGAACCTGGTAATGTTTAAATTGTATTAAAAAAAAAACACAACGTAGGGAAATTAACGAGGTACGATCACGCGCTCTTGGCCATTTTTGAATTTCGCGGGTTTTATTTTCATTGCGTATGTTGGTAAAAAAAAAAATGAGATGGCCGCTTGGTGGGAATTTTGAATTACCCACTTGGTTCATCACAACGTTAAAATGAAAAATGCATGTAGTAAAAGGTTTCGAAGAGATGAAAAGGTTGACACGCTTTTTTTCCTTTATTCTAAAATCTTGAGATGTAAAAACAGTAAAAACGACGCAGAGAATGATAACCTTACAAGCACAATCTGACGCATTTTTCACCAAACAGTGTTGCCGGTTGTATTTCTAACGAATGCAAAGTTGGTGGAAATTTAGAATTGAGACAGACTTTAGGTAAATAAGGTACAGTGGCGAGCAAAAAAAGTGAAACATCAAATTCAAAGTGAGGTTAGGACCATGTATTGGTTAGTTCACGCCAAACGTCATGATAATGACTTTGATGTTTCACTTTTTTTGCTCGCAAAAGTACATAAAACAACGTTTAAGACCACAAACTCCTGTGATTTTGTTTTATTTCCAATTTTGCAGATCTTTACGAAGTAACAATTTTCAAACTTTTTGACATATACAGCTGCCAACCCGATAGGTTATATTTTCCCTGTTACGATTATGATTATTTATTGGTCGATATAAATTAAACAAACACATTTATTGGAAAATTTATACAGGGAAATGTGTTTTTTTACACTATTTTATAGTAACGATTGAACACTTTAATGTAAAAGAAACTGTGCAAAGAATAAATGAACGGTTGTGTATTCAGAAGATAAACATCTATCAGAATAAAGATAAAAGAATATACAGTGCAACTTAAAAAAACAAAGTTAGATGCGGTCTGTCAAAAAATATAATGTTAAAAAAAAATCATAGCATGTGGGACTATAGTATTTCTAAAACGACTTTGTTTGACGTATCATTTGTTAAAATCGGATAAAAAATAAGGAAGTTACTCTCGTGTCAAAAATGGATTACTCCCTAGAATTCGAACTTTTAGGGAAATAACGTTTTTCATGTTGTGTGTAACTAGAATTTTCAAAAGTTATTTTGAATGCCTAAGGTTGGTTACTTTGAATTGAGAGATTAAATATGCCGCCAGTAACCAAAATTGATTGTGAAACTATCACTTAGCGAGAAATTAGTCATTTGCAACTGTTACAATTAATTTGCTGTCTTACATTTTTGGGATATCTTTTGTTTGTCACCAGAAACCACATAGCCTCCAACCTAACCAAATTTATGACAACCTAGTAACGAATATCCCTAAATCCTAGGGAGTAATCCATTTTTGACACGAGAATATTCGCGATTTCGACTACTACTCTTTTATCTGTTAATTGTGTGCAGTGTGTTTTTCAGTAAGGTAAGTGTATTCCTTAAAGTAACATTTTTTAATGTAGGCATCAAAGATTATGATGTAATTTCGTAAAACAGGCGTAAAATAAATAGAGGCGTAAAGATAGGTTATGGTGCATTAAATATTTTGTTTTCAAAACATTGAAAGTCTTTTAAAAAGTGGAAAACATACTATATGCTGATATTTCAGTTACAGAAAGGCTTTTCTTCGGTTAGCTACAATTTTTAAATACTTGGGAGGCTTCTGCTGACAGTCGATGTGTGGTACAGTGTGATGGGATACAGTAAGTACCTGCAGGTAATTTTAGACTTTTTTCGTTAAATTTCAATTAAATTTTACTTACAGCAACAAGTTTTCAATAAAAATACATCAATAAACTAAATGTCTTTTTATTTAATACAATTACCTTCTCACTTATTATGTTAAGTGCACTACAGTCTACTTTGCCTATAATTTTTGATGCAAACTTTCTCCGTGTCGTGTGTCCTTTTGGATAACTTTTGAGAAGGAATAGCAAATTCCTTCAATCGCAATTTTTGGGAAATGCTGCGTGGAGTTGAAAAAAGTAGAATAAACTACAAACTTTTAACCTCAAATTCGTGGAACTTACGATTTATAAAATCTTCACGTAAAAAATGTTTTCCACATACTCGCAAATGCCGTCTTGCAGGTTTTCTCAATAACAAAACCTTTTCCCAAGCTTTTCTTCTGTCTATACTTTCCTTGTCGGCAAAAATGTTTATGATTTGCACTTTACAACTATTTTAGCGTGGAAAGTAATGAAAGCTGGTCGCTCTGCGTGTGTGACAACCATGGACACAACACTTGGTTTTATCTATTTTCTTTTTGCCCATTGTAACATCACTTTTTGTCACTAACCCCCGTACCTGTGGCCCGTACACCGTTCATCATGTTATTTTTGCCATTAGCTATCTACGTATTAAGCGATAATTTTCGGTGATTCGACTTTCCACCGCCAGAGGTCATGTTGCTTATCCGAAATGCCGAATAGCACCAAACGTTTTTCATAATACACCCGGTATATATTTAATTTGTAATCGATTTATCCATGAATCCGAAATCGTATGTCGTTACTTGAACTCCACGCTCCAATAAACCCAGCTTGAAACACATGTTAAATCTCAACATATTTATCGCAAAAGATATACGGATTCAAGTCCATGGATGACTCAATTACAAATTAATTTGATCGCTCGATATAAAATACATGAGAAAAAGTGAAATCTTTAAACTGAACAAATAAATCAATTCATGTGAATCCTGAGCGAAATGTACATTCTTTCAAACTGCTATTCCCACCAATTCTTTTGCAACGAAGGCGGAATGGAAGCTGTGGAGTGGAGGGATAATTAGCAGAGCAAAACAGGCTCGCTCACTCGCTGTACTAAGTATGTATAAGATGTTGCCTACATCACATAGGGCAAATGTAAAATGTATTCTGTACCTAAATAAAAGTTGTCTAAGTAGAGCTAGCAGTGCTTGAATGACACATTCGTACCATCTTCTATCCTAAGTCAAAATTAAAACCAATACAAGGCATAACAAGAGGAGACCACGTTGAATATTAAAATATTTTGAGTTTCAAATTTTAGTTGCTTCTATTGTAGGCTAAAAATTCATCAATACGTGATCTTCTTGCATTTATCGATTGGGAAAACGCGTTCTCGCCAAGGCGATCTATTCTAAAATTATTTTAAAACATCTCCATTCATTATTCGTTCCTTGGGGTCCTCGCGGTCTGGGAAGCTACCACCAGTGTCCATCGCTCTCAATTAGTTGTGGTCAGGTGTAGTGCACAAAGAACAGCGCCACTATAAATGGAATTATGGCCCGTTGACACGTGAAAAGAGGTATTATTATTAGTGTTGTGAGGTCCGGTAATTCACTCAGTCAATGACCCATTTGACCGGTCAATAATTGTCAATGACTTGACGAATTTGACCAGTCATTTTTAAAATTTAAATTTCCCGCTTATAATGTTGAATATTATAGGATATGATGACTGTTTGACTGATGACATGATGTTATGTTGGGTTGTCTGATTTCATTTACGTAGCTGCTGACAATGAAAAAATGGATTATGGCAATAGATAAGTAAATTATGATAATGAAACATTTAAAACTTTAATAAAGATCATTGTGGAAAACGATTATTAAGCTTTTTATCTATTAGGAAGAAGTGGTTTTTGTTTTTCAATCGTTTTTGTGTCTTCTTAACATGATTATACAATATATTTTTATTTTCATAAAATACTTAAAGTGGGTACAGGTTGCAAAGACACACTTGTCATTTGCAACAGCATTTTTTCAATATTTCTGAACCAAATAAGGGCATAAAGGGACCAAAAAATCATAGTTTGGATTGAATATTTTCCATATAAGTACAGTTTTAAAGTAATTTCAAATGACTAATGCCATAAAAGTGCTGTTGCAAATGACAAGTGTGTCTTTGCAACCCTTTACCTACTTTTTTAAATTCTAAACGAATGTTTAAGTATTTTAAAAGAAACTAAAAAACTGAAAATACACACACACACAGTTGTGTTGAAAGTTTTAAAGCGTTTTAAATTAACAAAAAGTTCAAATTCAAACAAATATGTTAAAGAAAAAACAAAGTATAAATTCAAACAATTCAAACTTAACCTCACTTACACAATTTTAGAACAATAATTTATCGATCAATAAATCTTATAAAAAATGGAATTAAGAACCATTATTTGGTATTAAAATAATCCTTGACATTGAAAGAATCATTTTGTGATTTTTAACTAGCTCCTACTTTTTGACCAATAATGACTGGTAATTGACCGATCAAGGACCGGTCAACTTTGACCAAAAATAAATGACCGGTCATTTATCCATCACTAATTATTATTATTATACCCTATAAGTCTGTTAGTACCTTTTCCATTTTGTTTTTTTTCCCTAGATTAGACCAGGCTTGTTCCAGGGATACAGCATCCGGGTCACTTAATAGGGACGACAATGCAAACCTTCACAGAGTCACATAGTTCGCAGGTCAAATTTATTCAGCTAGTCATTTATCTATTAGACATACCGAGTGACTATAAATGATTGAAGCAAAATAGTGGATTGGCAACACTGATGCAGTTGGTAGTACAAATCTTCTCGTGCATCATCTGTCAATCATTTCTATTTAGGTTAGGTTAAGTCACGAAGTACAGTTGCGGCCAAATAAAAGCGACCACTAAATTGACATTTTATGTCATTTTATAAATTTTGGTAATTCAGGCTTTTAAAATGAAAGTTTCTCTGGTAACCAGATACCCATACCTGTGGCACAACATAACAGTGATGAATGTTATGTTGTGTTATCTCCTATGAGATGATTTTTCAGGTGATTTAATATTTAATTCCGATTTACAATAGAAAAAAATTGCTGCCCAGTTTTATTTGGCTGCAACTGTACAATGACGTTGGAAATTTTTTTTAATTTTTTGACGTTTGTTTCAATTTTGAAAATTGCGTGTGTCATGCCAACGATGTTGCCAACTAAAGATTTCAAATGTGTTAGCAACATAACAAAATAATTTTCAATCATTGATAGTCACTCGGTATTTCAACTCACGGGCCGCAAGTCACACTGCATTCACGCAAACTTAAATCAAACGTTCACCAAAGTATGCTATTAAATTCACTTATTTCTTTATACCTTTGTTGGGACCAAACACCACCATACAGGATTCCTTGTTAAATAAAATTTAAGTGAACTGTGTTCAATCGTTTAATTTCCTTGTTAAACGTTTCCAACGATACGGCCTCTCGTAGAACTTAATTAAATTAAACAACGAACAAAACAATAAATCTTTCTTTTCTCATAATTTTTGTTTTGTATTTTTCTGCCAAAATATTATCCGAACGAAAGCGGCAACCAACAATACACCAAACAAGAGCGAAAAGTACGGTCGATGGACAAATAAAACCGTAAGTAAACGATGAAAATTTGTAAATTTTGAATTTATGAGATTGTCATTTTTGTCCCAGTTTTATTTGTCCATCGACTGTACATACAGTGAGTTTTTTATTTTACTGAACATACGCCAATGTTCAGTTCTGAAATGGACAAGTCAATGCACACCACATAGGCAACCAAACTTACACTTAGCCAAAAAAATAATTCAAATATTTTATCTACGGGTTGCTTGGATAAGACCTTCCACATTCATTTATAGTCATTTGAGTTGCGTAATGTAGTTCATTACCGCACTGGTTGCATTACGTAACGCATTTTTATTTAGAAGCAAACAGACAAAATTTATTGAAAGACAACAATACAAAAGAAAAGCTAGGTACTTATTGCAAATACATAACACAGTTCTTGCATTTTGTTCGCCAAGTTGCCGGCATCGACTTCGTTTCGGTCTTCAATCTCTGGGTCTGGCACAAAAAGACTCACTTCCACTTTTAATGATATCATCTACTATTCTCTTTTGGGTTGCTCGCACAAGAGACCACTTTGACATACATGCCATACTGGAAAAACGACGCAAACTGCCGTGACATCTCCAGAGACACTCATCTCTTGCACTCCAGGTCGTCCTCGAAACAGGATCACACACGTTTCCGTTCCAGGTTCTGGTACTTTTCTCACTTGACGTCGGGGTAACCCCAATGTACATTTTTCGAAGACGTAAACGACCCGGCTCTCAATTATGAAAAATTAAAAACAACGCGTTGTTTACAAACAGAATTAGCTGGTTGTCCTGGTATTGAGCAAATTGTTTCAATCTTGTTGCTTTGATTTTGAATTAAAACGATTGAAACTGACATTTAACAATTATCAAAATATGTTTTTGTAAATGTCAAATTTGACGTTTTTGCCAAAAATTGATTTTTTTAATTAATAATTCGCAGCCGTAGTGCCGTAGATAAAATGTTGTACATAACACGTGGGCTAAAGCATATTACAGGAAACTCGTGTGTTACAGATGAACTCGGGCTAACGCCCTCGTCATCTGCAATCTTCACACTCGAGTCCTGTAATATTGCTTTTATCCCACTAATTATGTAATAGTATATTATGATACGAGTCTTATAAGAAGCATTTAATCGCACGCACGGTTTTAGAGCATGACGAGCGTAGTAAAGCGTAGTAAAGGAGTAAGTGCGATAAAATGCCTAATAAACGAGATGTCATACAGTATTTTATTTTTCACTTTAGTATAATTGCATGATAACTCCTAGGATACGAAATACGTAAACATGTCCATAACAACCGGGGCATAATACAGGGCGTAATAAGAATAAGCGGGCGTGTAATTAAAAGTGAAAACTGCATAACAGTTTTTTGTATAAAATCGGGGTCTTTGTTATGCTATGCTACTGAAACATCTGTCCGTCCTTTTTGACACACCTAATATAATTCGAAATCTTCTCTAAAAGTACAAAAAATGTGAAGACATTCACGGCAATCTTCTTTTTGCCAATGAATCTCAACCTGGTCGAGTAACCTTTGAACAAACTTCGTAACGAAACGAATGCCTGTTTTACTAATTAATAAGCTCATCTTTTACTGAAAATAGAAAGAAACAACATGTTTAATATCCACGTAGAAGATAGACATAAACATAAGGAATCAGTTTATTAATAATTTATTAAAAAAAAAAAAAATCAAAACATGTTTCACTCTATTGTAAACAACACCAGATTTATGAAAGCTTCCTTACTTTTTTAATAACCAAGCATTTAAAACACTGATTTATTTCCAAATCACATTTATAGTTATAATGAATTGTCTAAAATATCGATAATTTATTAAAATTATTCGTTTGTATTCTTACTTCTCGTTTTCTCCACAAAGTATAATTCCGCCCTAATTGTCACCGCTAGTTGGCGCTGTCATCGCGCACCCAGCGAATCTCACGAGAGGCTAAATAACCCAGGACGATCCTTACCAATACGCATGCGTTAGTAACTTGGGTGCTTTGTTGTTACATGTAGGTACCGCATCCGCATGGTACTGTACTGGTACTAGAATTTAAAAATTTAATTTTTTTATTTAAAAATTAAAAAAAAATTCTAAAAAATAACAAAAAACTCGCCTACGGGTCGTTTTCTAGACCTGGGATTCGTGCGCAAAATCAACCCTTATTAAACTCGTCCAAACATTTCATCACAGTTTTTTTAGCAGCAACATCTAAAATCGTTTCCTCGGAAACGCATACATTTAGTAGAGTTACCTTCAGGCAGGCGTGTGTGATTGGTTATCTTAAAATCGTTTTCATTTCAAAACTAATATACTTTTCACGTTTGTTGTTGTAGAATCCTTGTTGGATTAAACATTAAAATTCACAGTTAATAGCTGACGTGCGAGTTCTGGGACACCCTGTATAAATGAGTTTACTACATAAAGAAGGTCTTTTATTGTATTGTTTCTTATTAGATACGCAAGTGTTGTTCTAATTTTTAAACAATAAATTTGCGATATTTTCTAAGTCCGTGAACGTCAAATTTAAATAACGCGCAAAATTATAGGACTTGCGCACAAGTATGGAATGGCCTGGGTCATTTAGCCTCTCGTCGAATCTCCGCTCCATAATTTGACATTTCGGTTCTGGATCAAAGTGATGAAGGTAAGTTCACCTAGCCAATGACAGGTCGGCCTACATTTATTGTCCGCCATAGTACTATGGCGGACAATAAGTTTAGGCTTGACATCAAATTGTGAAGCTGGCATTATGTTCAACTAACCCCATTTTCGATTTTTGTCATTCTTGTCATCGTGACAGCAATAATCAAAATTAAAATTGGGAAAAGAAGCGTGCCCCAGAGAGAATTGCTGCTACAAATCAGTTATGCTAGTGGGTCATGATCTGTAAGTTACGAAAAGGGCGAAGCAAACGCTAAACAGCTTGAAAACCTTGAGTTTGATAAACTGACACATCAGTCATAATGACAATAAATGGTCGCTTGTATTGACTTTTTTGAAATGTCAGAAATTTGCCGGCCTAAATTTATTGTCCGCCATAGTACTACCGAAAGTGTATCGTAATGTATTTGATTTCATACTGGAAGTCTGTTCTGCACCATAATTTTATTTCAAAAATTAAAAAATCACATTATATGTATTGTGAAAATCGCATTACCATTTTTCCTGTGGCAACGCCCGTTGCTATTGTTTTTTTCCGGATATAGTCTTGGAAACAACATTTTCCTGCTTATTTACGCGCAGGAAAATTAAATTTTCCGGACTAGTACTGTAAAGACTTTACAAGACGCAAAATAAATTTTTTCCAAGAAAATCCAACTGGTAAATGGTTAAAATACTTTTTTGGGCAACCATTTTTACGACTGGAAGAAGTTGGAGAATGTTTTGCTGTAGATCTATCTGCGACGCAGCCCACGAACGAAAGTTGCATTAGGTTAGCAGATTATTTAGTTGACGTTTTTATTAGCGAAGATGCTGTTTTTCCACCATCGATATGGGCTGCTGCTCCTGCATCGACTGAGTTATAACGACTAACGTTCCATTCAAAATTCAACTCTAATTTTTACAATGTATGTACATCATTCGTTGTTTCAGTTTTTAGAAGTGTTGAAAAACATGCAAACTGATATTTATTATTAAGTTAAACAATGTTAATTTCCCTAAAAAACTCCGAAATAATATAATACGCCGACATGATTTACTTGCCGAAAAACTTGTACAATATCGTGATACAAGAATTAGCAGATTTGAATTTGTTAAATTAATGGCATATGTAAACATATTTTAAGTTTGTATTGTACCGGGTAAGATAAGTTTTATCGTCAGCACGATTAACCCTATTAAAAATTAGTAAAAATTAAGAAACTTTAGGGTTACATTCAGAGCCATAAAATTTAAAAAATCGATTTTGAGCAAAAAAAAAAATGTTTTTTCGTACACGTTCATAATTCACAATGAATTCAAAGAACACATTTACGAAATTCGCATCAAAACAAAATTATTCGTTTTTGAATTATTCCAATTTTAACATTAACAGCGAAAAATTACCAAGATTTACAACTGCAGTGTCATAAATAAATATCTCATTGTTGGGAAACATCTGTTGACCACTTTTCTAGTAATTCTTAAGTACCTAAAGGGTATCATAAATAACCTACGTCAACTTCTTTTGTGGAACTGACCGCCCAATTTAATAATAAATCATAGCTAAATTTTACGCTTTAATATCAAATTCCATTTATTTCAAAAACCGGTGATGTTTTCATTATTTCAATGACACGAAATTTTTCCTGAATGCTGGAAAGGACTCTCAGTGAAAAATTATGTAAATTAATGTAGCATTAACCAGTTTAATTAATAATAAAAATTAAAATTAGTTTATATTTCTTCAAAAAATAGAATCAAGACCAAGCTCGGGTTGGTTCTGTATTTTATCTATAAGATGGATGGATAAAGTACGACCAGAAATACATACAGGCTGATTCAAGTAGCCCGTTCATTAGAAACTTTTTGATTTCCAAAAATGATATTAATATAAAAATTGGTAGTTGACTATAATCGACTACTCCAAGTTGGAATGAAATATTTTCAAAATGGCGGCACTTCCGGAAATACCGGAAATCGATGCCATCTTTGTTTATTTAAATAGAAAGGCCCCGTTTTGACTTCACATTTCGATTCCACGTTAACTTTTGAGTTTAATACGCCTTTTTGTCAATACTTATCTGTTAAAAAAATAAAGAACTGCCACCATTTTGAAAATATTTCATTTCAACTTGGAGTAGTCGATTATAGTCAACTACTAATTTTCATATTAATATGATTTGGGGAAATCAGAAAGTTTCTAATGAACGGGCTACGTGAATCAGCCTGTATAGTGCGAATATGGCTCTGACTCTTTGAGTACTTTATAACAGCCCTACCGCAAACCCCAATAAAAGTAATCCCGATCAAGTGTTGAGAATGGTTACTGGAGATGAAGTTCTTTGTAAGGGGTCTAGCATGTAATAGTTTTTTATGTATTAAGGGCGAAATGAAGGCGTTGGTGGACCGCGGCGTGACATTAGGGCCCGAGACGTCAGTCATACGCTAAGGATCGGTTGCACCAACGTGAGTTAAATTTAACTACAGATTAAAATATACGAAAACATTGTTATAACAATAGGTAACTAAAGTAACGAAGCATTTTAACCTACAGTTAACTTTAACTGGCGTTCGCGCAACCGGCCCCAAGGGCCACAAACGCTAATTATGCCCGTGGTATATACTAGCTATTTATGCACCAAGGGCGTTACAACGATGATTACGCCCGGAGAACGATAAATCCAGCTCGAGGGCTTTAGCCCGTAATCATTCGGTGACGCCGTGGTGCATACAAGATTTTATTTTTCACTATACGTGTTCTTAAAAGAAAAAAAAATTGGGATCTTTGCAATTATGAACTGATGAGGGCGTTATGAATTCATTACGCCCCTTTATTCTTATTACGCCCTGTTTTATTCCCCGGTTGTTATGGACAGGTTTACGTATTTCGTATCCTAGGAGTTATCATGCAATTATACTAAAGTGAAAAATAATTTTTTTTATGTCCGGTCGAAGTTTTGAATTTTATAATAATTTAGGTAGATTCAATTTTAAAATAACGACACAAAAAACCAGAAGGTGGAATAAGCCAGTTATTGTTATTACCGTAGTAACGGCATAAAGAAGGATATCTATTGTTCATTTAGTGCGTGTTCAGTTTTTGTAGTGAAATATTTAATGGAAAACCTCTAGAAAAATGGAAATAACAGAGGTATTTTCTGTTGATGACGAAGAAGTGGTCGTTTCAGAAGAAATAGTTGAAGCAGCCAAAATAGCCACCGAAAGTCTTCTTCCATCCAAATCGCGGGACAAGTACAGTGTGGAATAAAATGATTTACATCTAGTTACCTTTGGAATTTTTGCACATGTAAATTTTCCTGTACCGCTCTACTTTTTTTTTCGAAGTGCCGAACTATTAGTTCTGTCAATAAATGTCATCAATCGGATTGACAATTGTTACAATTTACTAAATTGAATTAACAAACTTTCAACACTAGCTGTGACTTGCTTTTGTTAGCTCCTTTTTAATTTCAATCTCTACTTTGCATTCATATCATCCCTTCGCAATAAATCACATTTGGAATTTTGGAATATTTTGGGGTTAGGCTTTCTTTTTTTTTTTGTAGAGCGGCATTTCGTATTTTTACAAGGGTAATGCAAAGGTAACTAGATGTAAATCATTTTATTCCACACTGTATGAAAAAGAATCCAGAAACTTATGCACTGGTCTCAAACTAAGAAAATCACAGGCAAGTGTTCCGAAGATGTTCTCCTTGCCTATTTTTTGGAAAAATCAGAAAAATATTCAGCAGCTTCTCAGTGGACAGCTTCTAGCGGGAGGTAAAAACTTTTTCTCCCTACCGGTTAGAAATGTAGGCTGTGGATACCTCATTTGAGGTGAGAAAATTCAACTTTCTCGCTAAGGTAAGAAAGTTAATCGTGAAATGTTTATGGTAAAACTGTACCAAAATACAAATATCAAAAGTGTCAAAAGTGAAATAAGTTATTGATAAATGAAAGCTAATTCAATAAAGCAAGTTGGTAGATCAATCATGTAATCTGGAAAATAAACAGATAAGCTAGATAGGTACTACAACTTCTGTTTATATCAAATTTTCGAACAAACGTCAAATCTTCAAATGCGATGACAAGTTAATTAAACAAATAACCCAGCCTACTATTCAGTTCTCAAAATTTTCGTTTTAATCAGGAATATAACCATCTTTTTTTGACTTTTTTCAACGAAGTTGTGCCGGTAGGGAAAAAAATAGTATTCAAACTTTGTTAAGAAAGTGCCCTTGCAGACCTTGGGCACTTAGAAACCTCGCCTACAGCTCGGTTTATAATCTTTGCCTGCGGTCTGCAAGAAAGCACTTTCTTACCTTGGTTTGAAATATACTATTACTATTACAGCCCTGAAGCTATAACATACTGAATTACGCCCTAAAAACTAGTCCATAAGTAGGCAAAAATTGGTCGACCGGACATAAACCATTTTATAGTTTGTTGCGGTTGGGTGTCGTAAAAACTGGGATAAGCTAATCAGGCAATTAAGCCATATTCGCATTATATTTTTGGTCGTACTTTACCTGGTTGGGTACGCAATTTAAATTTTTTAACATTTTTCTCACGTTTACGGTATAGTCCATTTTTTTATTATAGTCCGATGAGCTTAGTCCGAATCAAGAAGTCGACATGACCTGCGTCTGCTTTCGACATTTGACAGCAGTGCATGGTTCTACCAATATTTGAAAATTTATTTAGGCAACATGAGACAGATATCATAACAAATTTCAATTTTTAAGATTTTGAGTTGTGTTCTTTCGTGCTTTGTTGGTTTTTCTGCAAATTCATTCCTCCGTTTTAATTTTGTCTCAAAAAACCGCTCCCTTCAGAACTCTTTTGATAACTATTTACATACTTATCAACTAATAGATCAGATATATTAAAAATTGTTGAAAACAGCACTAAACAACCACGTTTAGACTCTTTCTTTCTTCCTAGATTTTGTTTCGGCAACACCATGAATTAGTTTACCCCCTTACCTGTTAACTTCCAGTCTTGCAAGTTTCCGCGCAATTCCAATATTATTTTTGCAATTTACAAATTCTGTAAATGAATCTGTCCACATGCTTTTCGTTGGCATCATACGGAGGACATTTCAAGCAAAACTAAACAAAACTATCACAAATAATGTGGTTAAAACGTAACCTAAAAATTTGACGTCGCTAATGTAATAAACGTACAACTCGTATCTTGCTCGAATCACACATGCTAAAGCGAGATGCATAGTGGGACACGCTTAATACAATACGTATAAGAATTCAATAGTTTGTTTACATTATGTTGAAAAGAGATAGCAATATGACAGTTGTTCTGCTTTTTAATTGATACATCGGACTATAATTAAAAAATGGACTATAATCTCATCTACATCACAGTGCACCGTTAGTGCGCCATTTTTGGGATACCTGTATACAAGATGATTCATAGTTTTTTAGTTTGTGTTATTATTCCACGTAACAGTTTTGATTAAATTTAACAAATGTAATGTCGGACATGTTGACTATGTTTTATAAAATTAAAATATTGTTTTTTGATTAGCCGCGAATCACCCTATATGTATAACAAATTTATTTTTAAATGAAAAATAATTTATATTAAATCTAGCTTTTGTTCATATTTTAGCTGCAATACTCCCAGACATTTTATTCTAATTTGTACTTATTATGGTTAAGTTGTGTTCAATGTAGACATCCAAGTATAAACTTAAATTTCATTTAAAGTTGCGAAGAAAATTTTCCAAGTTGAATAAACGTAATTACAATTTGTGGGCTCAATATAATTCCGTCAAGCAGAAATATAAATCTGATTTAAAAGACAAATGTGAAGTGCAAGAAAAACCTTTGTAATAAAATTTTTACGATAAATATAAAACTCAGTTTGAAGGGAATCGAAATTTCGCCAAATAGCTTTTTAAAAATGTTCTGTTGTATTAATTGTTGTGTTAAATGAATGAAATTGAATATTAAATGAATATCCAATGTTTTTGTAATGCAAATAAAGGCTGATCAAACACCAATTAATTAGAATTATGTTTTTGCTGCTAATCGAGTACTGGAGTGACTTGCAACAGGTGTGTAGATTTGTTTGTTCGTTAGTGATTTTAAGCTCGCTTTTATACAGAAAGAAACTGTTGTATGCAAAAATTCAAGTAAGAAAAAATTTCATTTTAAATAATGATTGTTCCTACCTACTACATAAATCTACAAATCAGCTACAAATTATGGAACTACATTTTTTGTGTTTATTAAAACCATTACCTGTTTGATGTGGCACGAACAGGTTACAGGGTAAGAGACATTCAGTCACGTAAAACATAATCATCGATCAGTTTATTATTGTACAATCAAGATATACGTTCTAAAAATATCGCTGCTAATAATAAATTTATAGTACAATTCAGTACGATGTACGAGTATGTAAGTTATTCGCTAACGCCTCTTGAAAAATAAAATAATAATAGTAGATTCAGTCATGTTTTTAACATTATTAATGGATAAAGCTTTTAAGCGCTGTCCATAAATTGACTGCGTGTGATAGATAAGTTGACAATTTTTTAACTCCTTTTTTATTATACCTGAATTATAATCCCTGTTTTTGACACTAAAATGCGTACGAAAAAGGGCCTTTAACACTAAAGCTTTAAAAGTTGCTTAGGCAACAACAAATTCACCTGCATTTTAAACAATGATAAATACACATTTATACACAATTTATAACAAATAGACATGAGAACGAAACAACAACAATTGACCATTTCTATATCAACGACTAATGACAGATTACTTCGGAAAAGGTATTTCGATTTACTTTTTTTGTTATAATTTTCAGATTGTAGTGCGACGTTAAAAGCACTCCGCTATGCGTCGTGCTCTTAAAATCGTTGGGCGTGCTTTAAAGGCTTCCTTATAAACTTGTATCATAATATGCTGTTAAACTTAATATAAAAACGAGGGTATGATATCGAGAGTATGGTATTTATCATTACGAATATTTATATCAAGTAAGATATTTTTTTTGAAAGCAACATTTTTTATATTATTTAAAAACGGTTATACTGAGGTCTCGTCTTTGGTTTGCATTCTGTAGTTTGCATTTTTACTGTAAAAATAATACATATTTTGTAAATTGCATTAGCGAATGAATTTATTCATAAAATTAAATAGACTAAAGTTCTATGAAAATATCTATACCGTATATATACAGTGAGTTTTTTTTAAGACTGGCCATAGGGTTTTACATGCTAATTTTTCAACCCCCTGTTAACTTTTGTTCCGATAAAAATATTCAAACCATTTTTCATTCAATAGTGGTGAATAGGTTACAAAAGGGCCTAATAAATTCACGTATAAGGGCCTCTAGGCCAAATTGTCAAGAAAAAAAATTCAAATGCGTATATGTACATACTTTTTTTTAGTAATTCTGATAGAGATTTTTATTCTGAAAACAACAACGTATCACAAGCATACACTTACATACTAAAAATACAAAAAAAAGTTTAAAAAAAACCGCTACTATCGTCTTTGCTCAAACTGCGCTCCATTTTGCGCTAAACATTGGTGACATGGGCATCTCTGTGCAATCCCATATGTTGATGCATGTTGCCATGTTGATGGCTTCTCGCTTGGTGCTCGTCATTTGTTTCAAAAGTTTCAAAAAAATTAAATTATTTCACCTTGAAATTGTCAACTCAACGTGATATAGTCACAACCATTTAATTTGGTGTATATTAGGCATTCACATCTTTTTGGGACCGAGTTGGCTATGATCATCTAGTGTTTTTGTTGGCAGTACCTCGGTGATAACTAACTACCCCAAAGGAAATTGACACTTTTAGTGTTACGTCAGGTTGTTTTCAGTTTAAGGTTCTATTTTCTGAATAGGTACATTGTTGCCGGATCTCTTAAATCTGGTCTGTCCTTTTTAAATTGAAAGTAGCATCGTTTAATGGACATTTTTTGTCGCAACAAAATTATTTTGGCAATTTTGACTTTTTCTTTGACGGAAATTAAAATTATGTTTACACACTTAATAAATCCTTTACTTTATTACGTATATTAAAATAATAAATCTGGCAATGCGGTGACAAAATGTCGAATAGACGCTGACAGAAAAAAAAGTTGCATCCGTTGCATAACTGAATCAGTAGGTCCAACATAAAAAGAAAAAATCATACCCAACTCGGTCCCAAAAAGATCGTGAATGCCTACGTAATACGTAATTAAAATCCTCCGATAAATTAGGGAGATTTAATAAATTTGAACAAAAAAGTCACTGAAAATTATGGTGATTACAAGCTGTAATTTTTTTATGGTAAGAGTAAAGCATAAATTATGTGAATTGTTATTGTTTATGTGGTACTTTATACTTTCGTTTCTTCTTGTTTTAAACTGGAAACCAACAGCAATAATTGTTTGTGAGGCGCGTTGTAATAAATTTAACTTAACGGGAGGCTATAATTTTTAAAAATGTTTAGCTGCACAATGAAATCTTCAGACACTACTCGAGGAAATAATTTTAGAGCGACTTTAATGTTTTCTTACCGTTTAATAAAAAAATTTAATTTCATATAATTAGTCTTAGGGAATTATAATAATACATATTTGCGTAACTTTAATGTTCGATGTAAAATCGCCAACTCAATTCACAATCTTTTTGCTGTATTTTTTTAAGGCTAACAATAACATACTACTAATGGTAAGTTGCGAGAGCTAAAATAGTGACTACATATTTTTATACAGTATGTCACGTTTAAGATGAAGACAGCCTGATGTTTTCGTTATCGGTAGGAGTAGAGTTTTTTTGCACAAAAGTTCTTTCAAAACTACAACTTATTTAAAAAAATTAAAATACGAATTTTGCATAAACTCCGTATGTGGGTTCAAAATTTGATTCTATTCGAACACTTAAAATTTCTGGGTTGATTTTACGTCACGAGTTACTTTTCCCCCCGACCCTCAATTTTCAACGAGGCAACCTACTATGCAAATTAGTCAGCTCTACCAACCTTGGAGAACGTTTCACACTGGCAAACTCGGCAAATTTGAAAACATGCATTCCCAGCAAAGTTAACAAAAAAAAAATGTCATAATGATGCGTTTGATACAAAAACTCGAGAAGTTTGACACTAATAACCAAAAAATCCATCAACATTTGACAGTCTGTATTTATCAAAAATCAAGCATTACCTTGGTGTAAACATTGCCCCAATTTTGACCAATCAACGACGAGAAAATAGTCCCTACGCTATTCTATACTACATACATAAATGGAATAGACTGTAGTGGAGTTATGCCAGGACTTCTCGGGGGCCAAGAATTAATCGAACCTAAATAGCTTCTCACATCTCTGTGGAAATGAGGGGGCGCGCCATCTTGTTGGAGCCACATTTTTTGTCTTGTGTGTAAATCCTTCTCCTCCAATAAAATTGACAGAATATTTAGCAAAAAATGTAAATACATTAGACCGTTTAGTCTTTCGCGAAAAAAATATGGTCCTATAATTTTGTCTCCAATATTCCACACCAAATATTTGTAGAATAAACCGTCCGGAAGTGCCTTCGCGAATCCAGCGAGGGTTATTCTAGGCGTAATAGTGACAATTATGTTTGTTTTCCGTTGACCGCTTGTTAATTTCAATATTAATGAACTATTTTGTCTAAAATATAGTGTATTAATGGACCTCATTAATACACTATTTTTCATTAATCAACGATTTTTGTGATTTTGACGATTTGATGATATTTTGATGTATAAACAACCTCGAACATGCATTGTTGGCACTTACCAACACTGCAGCAGGTAGTGCAGCAGGGTTTTCTATATTTTATAGCTCCATAACTGCACAATTACGAATTCACTTTTTCAAAAGCCGACCTTTTTGGTTATAATTCGCATGTCATATTTTTGAAAGGTAACTAGGTTTTCTTAGCAACCGTGATTTTTACGTGAAATTGAATGAGAATGGAGTTGACGTCTTCTGACACTCTTTGTGGAAAAGTGAATAGAAAGTGTTGAAAAATTTAAAAATGGCCTACCCTGAGCACAAAAAAAGGACGAAGGTATTTTATAAGGTCTCATCTTTATCGAAAAAGATGAAATTGGTTTTGATTTGGCTTTAATTTGAAATTTTGTCACAAAAAAAAAAGTTTGCGGTCAACGAAAAAATGTTGTAATCAACTCGTTTGGTAATGGGCGATTAATAATAATCTCAACTATTAAAGGCACTCACTCGCTACACTAGTTCGTGCTTTAAACAGTTTCGATTATTAATCGCCTTCAATAACAAACTAGTTTATTAAATAACTATTACACCCCCATTGTTACTAAAAGATGCTTCATCACTGAGAAGCACATTTTCCAAAATTTTTTAATCTAAAATGATTTGTTCCCGAACGAATCGGCAATAATTCGGTCTTTAGAGCAATCTGCTTCTTTAAGCTCTTGGCCTAAGGTGATATGATAAGGATAACACTTATTTTCATCGGCAATTCTACAAACAGAAGACTGGCTTCGCGTTGCCCCACATGTGGTTCCTCCTCAAAAATTTGAAGGACTGCTATTTCGTGTTCCTTATTCGTGGATACCCTTTGCTTTTAAAAATCATGTCAGAGGCGCTATCCTTTCGGGGTATTGCTGTACATTCGAATCAGTGTACATTTTGCACAGTTTGTACGGGGTCATTATAAATGATTGTCTCATCGCAGTAGGCATTGGTGACGTAGTTGAATGTGCCGCAAGCTTTATAACATGAGTGAGTCTAGCATCGCCGATAGGTAGCGCTGCTGGCGGTAGTGTAAATTTGTCTATTAGTTTGTCTAACGTTGCGAAGCTAGCGGCACATCCCAAATTTGTGTGGGTTTTTAACGCCAACTGCGATGGTACAATCATTTATAATGACCCTGTAATAAATTTGTAGCGTTTGTCAAAAAATGACAATGATAATGGCTGCATCATTATTCCTGTGTATCAGCCTGTATTAAGAAGTGGTCCTGTCCTATTTATTCCACTATTTACGTTGAAATTTGCTACGAGGAGTCTAAATTGAATTTCGAACAATTTTTTGCATTACTTATCGAGATATTTCCCACATAACATAAAATTCTATCAACTCCAGCAAACCAGTTGCCTGTGTCTTGCAATTTCGTAAGACGTTTTGAAGTCATCGAGTTTGAGAGGTCTTTTAGCTATAACGCCATATTGTCAACGATGTTGTCAGATTGTCTTTATCGTATGTACGACACACTGTACTGTGAGATCATTTAAATTTATAATTAGAGGAGGCTATGACTTTAAAATTATATTGGCAACACCGCTGACACCTTGATTTGAATTGTCAAAATAATGCTTTAAAATTCAATGCAAAATATGAAACGGCAAGTTAACAGTTGTATCCAAGCCAGGTATTTCATACAACTGTTAAGTGTTAACTGTTAACTCGCAAAGCGCCACTTTGACAAATCAAATCAAGATGCCAATAGTGTTGCCAGTCTAATTTTAAAGTTATAACGAACTTTAATTATAAATTTAAATGATCTCACGATATTGTACAATTAAAAATGACAACGTACTTACATTTTGAATTTTCTCATCCAACATCTTGAAAAAATCTTGCTGACTCGACGAAATTTCTCTGCAAGATAGAAGAATATAATACGCTATTGACAAAAGTGATAAATTCATTACGTTTGAGCTAAAAGAGGCCCACCAAATGGTTTCACTTTGATTGTTTTTCTTGAATCGCAGTCTTCTATGTTTTCGTTATTTTCAAGTTCGTTTTCTACTCCGTCTTCTTCTTCCGATTCCGCCTTTTCTGGTGTTGCTGCAAAAAAGAAATTGCAATTGTTAATGTAATTCTGTATCAAGACATTTAAGAACTGCAATTCAGTTTTATTCAACAAAAGGATTTTGTGTTTCTTAACCTACCAGAACACAATGTAAAGTAAATTGTCAAAAGATTTATAATAAAGTTCAACGATTACTGTTTTTAATTTGTTACAAAAATATTTGCAACTTCTGAAATCGTTTACATGACAGAACAGGCATAATCTAAACAGTTATGGAGTAATTTCTATGAAATAGATTACATTTATTTTTGATTGCACCTACACATTTTAAAACCATGCATCGCTGGGTCGTATTTTAAATTTGGCCCGTTAACAAAATAACTTAATAATTTAGTAGCTTTTAGACGGTCCGTTGGATAATTTAGTCATGTTTTCGTCGAAACAACGAGACAAAGAACACTTTTCCTGTTCACATCTCGTAAAATATCTCACGCGGAAGCTTTTATACATCCATTGGGATTGAGAAGACAGAAATTTATCGATCGTGTGAGCTTAAAGCAGCCACTGTGATGTTTTTCAAGTAATGAAAACCCCGGATTTTATGAGTTAAGGGAAAAATCTGATTCTTCAGATTCGCACACATATGATTTATTTGAATGATTATTCGGGTGTTAACAGAGTTCTTTGACACCTTTAAATGAGTGCGATTATAAGGCAGACCGCACACTTGTATCATGTTATTTAGTGGAAAATTCAAACAAGCATGAAACTTCTCGATGCTAAACCCTCGTCTACGCTAATGGCTCGGTGGTAGCACTGTTGGCTAAAATTAGGAAAACCAAATCGATATGGCAGTGATAATGGTTTTTGTCAAGGGTGGCCTGTGCGAAATAGACATTTTGTACGTAATTTGAACTTAAAGAATATTGCAAACCACATAACGTTTTCTACTCTAGAATGCAAAGGTGCGATAATTTGTGTTTTAATAATAACAAAATAACTACGAGGTTTTTTTTTACATTTTAGCGCAATATTCGTTCGTAGCTAAGACAAACATAGCAAGAGCAAATATTATCATATCTGTCATATCTTTACGTCTGTATGCTACTTTCGTATTGCATGTAATATCCCGAATGGGTTCGCTAAATTAAGAATTCAATGTTTCGACGAAGCGTCCTTAATAACCAATTAAGGGGGGGGGGGGGGGGGTTGCAGAACTTTTGTTGGTTGTAAATTTATCTATATCTTTGTCAGCACCGTAATCCTTAAAAACGGTATTATAATACTCAAATAATTTGCCGACCGTCTTTGCAATTGTACGCGTCCCTGGAACAAACCCAGTTAGAGGTGTTGGATTCTCTCATGGGCTGGGAAATATTTGCGTGAAGGCGGAGCGATAAACCAGTGAAAAATCTTTAAAGGAAAACTGAAAACGTCAACTACTTTCAAATTCAAATACATACGAATAGACGAGAGAGAGACAAAACGGACATTCGTCGTTTGCGCAGATATGACTCATAGCTCATGAGAAAACCCAAGACCTTTACAAGGGTAACAAGTGTTCATGGAAAAAAACGTTGCAATTAAACTCTCGTTCCACATTTCTGGGAGTTTCAGTTAAAATCACGGAATAAGTAATTAAAGGTACGTTTCGAATCACTTTTCGTTTTGGGGTTTGAACTCTGAAGCAGCCGTTTTTGTATCCACATAAATTTCAAGGTAAGTTACTCGCATTTTTCAGGTTCTTTAACTTTTCTTTGTTTCTAAGATAAATTTCACTACCACTATTAGTTCTTTTCTTGCACTAAATAAAAGTAAATTATTTTATTTGATTATTTCATTCATAATCGTTTTCGACCAATCGTAAGGCTTTATTTTTTGGATTATAGTGACTATTACTTTATAAACCAACTAGCTGACCCGGCGAACTTCGTACCGCCTCAGAATCAATAAATGTTGTGTTAACTTATTAGCTGAATTGAATGAAGTTTTTTTATTAAGATAAAATGAATAATCAAAATGAATTGAAATTTAATGATTTAATGCATACACAAATTTAATGCTTACACATATTTTGGTATTCACGTCACGTGATGTGCAAATGTGATTGATTAACTCCCATGACGACAATTCATCGATGAGTACTGAAAAATGAAGTTTTTTCGGTAAATTCATTTGCAAGAAGTGAGAGTATAATGAGTAGTACCTAGAGCAAATTGCTGTGTCCCGAGTTGTAACTAACTATGCAGTGAATTTTTTATCAATGAACCATAGGGATTGACATGGTGTAAACTTTATTTCATGTCCGAAAAATAATTTTGAAATTAGCAATAGAAACACCATTGACGCGAAATAAAGTTTATACTTTATACCATGTAAATCTCTATGGTTCATTGATAAAAAAATTCACTGTATAAAAATAATCCGGAATTAACAATCACCATAAATAGATTGAATATTTTAATGAGTTTGGTTGGGATGCAGTCAACATCTGACGGGAAGAAAATATGGAAAATTAAATTAAAAATTGGAAAGAGAATTACTAAGCATATGCGTGTTTGTTGGAAACATTTTGTAGATGATTTTGTTCCACTGGTTTGTTGGTTTGATGGTTTGGACGCACTGTTCACTTGTTTTTGTTTGATAGTTTCGAGGTTAGGTATGCCGCACAGTGTTACCGGAAACACCACTCGATCTACGATCTCGTGGTGTTTTCGGGCAACACGTCTCGTATAATCGAGAATTTTCAATCCTCTAGTTGTATAATACAGGTGATTTTGAAATAAGTTTGGAAAAAAAAAATGTGGAGTATCTTTGACACAAAATAATTCTGCGTAAATGACTTTTGGAGGTGAAATCAAAAGGATGGAAATTACCCTATATTTTTGTATTTCTAACGCCTATGAATAGGGAAAATTTATCCGAATTTGTTCACTTCATTGGCAACCATTGTTACATCAACTCCATAATAAAGTCGTAGGTGCAAGCACACTGCTTTGTAAATGTTTCTATGGAAATGATCGGGAGGAGTAAGGTTGCGTTTGTGACTGACGGGCACCTTTGATTATTATTGTTGCTAAACTACCAAGATAATCAGGTAATCACCTTTAACTCAGCAGCGTACTAGCAATTTTGACCAAATTTTCAATCATTTGTATCTCGAAAACGAAAAAACTTTTATAAGAAAAATTTTTTGTCAATGACTTCTCATCATCACCAATTACCGGTTTTTTTTCCAAACTTATTTCAGAATCAGCCTGTATATGACTATTCCATTCGCCTGTCATTTGTTAAAAATGGACCAATAAAAACACAATTTTACACATTTGTTACCATGGTTTCAAAAAATTGGACCGAATATTTCCACTCGTGGAAATTATAACGGTAATACCACAAGTGATCCCAGCGATAATTTTTAACAAATGAATGCAGCCTTGAGAATTACTTCCAAATGGACTCGTGCTGACGCACTCGTGGATTCATTCCCAAGCACAATTGATAATTCGTGGCCAGTTTGAAAAATAATCGACATAATTTGGACTACTCGTGGTATTATAAATGATAATTCGATAATTCGTCAAGTAGGTTTCTCAGATGTTTTCAATCTTATTGTTAAAGTAATAAAATAAACATTGTTGTCAAATGGTACTATTTAATTCATGAAATAATCAACCGTATTACACTCTAGCTCTTGAAATGATCTGTTTTAACACTCAAGCTTTCAAAAGGTAACCACTCGTGTCACTTTGACATAATTTCCCGACACCGAAGGTACTGTCAAAGTGACACTCGTTGTTACCTAGAAGAGCTTTCGTGTTAAAAATCGATCATTTCGGAGCTCTCATGGAATTATAACCGATAATTCAATTATTAAATAAAATTTCATTTTCAAAATCTTTCATTTAATTTGTTTCAAATTCATTACTGAGAAGTATGTGATCTTCCAAAAATGGAAATAGTCCAGGACAACAACAAAATGCTTTATTTTGCCCCACGGGCTTTCGGATTCCTGGTTACAAACATAAACATAAAAATAACAATTTTTTGTTTTCCCTCACTCCTCTCGTTCTCTATTTTTTCTCTCCTCTTCCTTATTCTTTCATCCATCTCCCTGCCGTCTTCGCCTTCGCTCCATATTTCTCCCCATTCCCTTCTCTTTCTCTCTCTCATTTCGCCGCATGTGTTCGATCTTCTCACCGTCCTCGCGTCACCTCCTGCACCTTCTCTCTCTCTTCTCCTTCCTTCCCATTACTGTTCTCTCTCTCTCCTCGTCCGCACCTCTGCAACCCGCTGTCATTTTCCTCTCTCACACACACTCTCCCCCTTCCCTATTGTACTTCGATTCTCTTATTCTCTCTCTTCTCTCTTACTTATCTGTGTCTTTGTCCCTCTACCTTTTTATTCACCTTCTCCTTGTACATTTTCTCGCCGGGTCCTCTTCTTATTCTCTCCTTCTTCTAGAAAATTTTCTTCAGTTTCTCCTGTCTCTCATCCCATCTAAACCAGTCCCCGTTTATCTGTATTTTCCTGTATCCTACTTTCACCCTTTTTCCTCTATCTCTCTCTTCTCTGGCCAACTCTCTTAACTTCTTTTGTGTTTTCCTTTCTTCTTTTGTCAAATCGTTATCTATATACATCCTCTCACCTTTTTTTTCCTTTAACTTACTCTTACTTATCATTATGTTCTTCTTCTGCTCCCAACTTTCTATTTTTGCCAGCATCATCTTATCTTTATTTATTTTAAATGCTTCCTTTACATTCACTTTCACCCCTATCTCCCTTTTTAACCATTCTTCCACCCCCCTCTCTATATTTCACGCCACGCCACCCTTAAATGGATCATTGACAAAGAGCTGACACATTGAAGAGTTTCTCCTAAGTCTGATGGCACGTTTTTATTCTTCCAGATATTATTCCAGACTGACCGAGAAGTTCCAAGAGGATTATCACGGGGGACAATTCAAATCTTTGTTGGGTCACATAGCGGATCTTAAATTCTTTTTCCGTTGACCGCTTGTTAATTTCAATATTAATGAAATATTTTGTCTAAAATATAGCGTATTAATTAATACACTATTTTTCATTAATCAACGATTTTTGCGATTTTGACGTTTTGATGATATTTTGATGTATAAACAACCTCGAACATGCATTGTTTGCACTTACCAACACTGCAGCAGGTAGTGCAGTAGGGTTTTCAATATTTTTTGTACTCATAGCCTTGAAAGCAACGCTTCCAACATTCAACGCTCGCTCCGAAACGAGTGCTTCCCGGTCGACTCGAATGTAAAAATTGCAAAAAACACTGGCCCTTTGAGGCATTCAAAAAAAAATCTGTCTTGATAATAATAAAATTTAGGTCATAAAATACAACTTCCCTGGGTTTTCCTCCATTAAAAAATTACGGTAAGATTTATAATCGTTGAAAATTGTTCCTACAAAATTCACAAATTATTGCAAAAATTGAAATATCAAGTAAAGCAATTGTTTCCAACAACCAAAGATCACTGCCTACTTGGTTTTATGTTCGTTTATGTTTAATGTATTAAAACAAAAAAATTTAATTTAATTTTCGTACAAAAAATATTGTACGAACCACTTGCGTGAAGACATCTTCCGTTCATTCGCGCTTTAATTAAAGGCACTCGCTCCTTCGTCGCTCGTGCTTTAAAAAATGCGCTCATGCGGGAACATCGTCTTCCCGCACTTGGTTCGTAAATAACTATTATAGCTCCATAACTGCACAACTACGAATTCACTTTTTCAAAAGCCGACCTTTTTGGTTATAATTCGCATGTCATATTTTTCAAAGGTAACTAGGTTTTCTTAGCAACCGTGATTTTTACGTGAAATTGAATGTGAATGGAGTTGACGTCTTCTGACACTCTTTGTGGAAAAGTGAATAGAAAGTGTTGAAAAATTTTAAAATGACCTACCCTCAGGACAAAAAAAGGATGAAGATATTTTATAAGGTCTCATCTTTATAGAAAAAGATGAAATTGGTTTTGATTTGGCTTTAATTTGAAATTTTGTCACAAAAAAAAAAGTTTGCGGTCAACGAAAAAATGTTGTAATCAACTCGTTTGTTAATGGGCGATTAATAATCTCAACTATTAAAGGCACTCACTCGCTACACTCGTTCGTGTTTTAAACAGTTTCGATTATTAATCGCCTTCATTAACAAACTAGTTTATTAAATAACTATTAATTTAGTTATTTATTTAACGAGTTGAATACAACGTTTTTTTGTTCGACGATTAAAATCTTTAAAATTAACTTGACGTTTTGTTTTGACAAGTTGTCATATTTATCAAAATCCGTTCACATAGGAGAAAATTCTCAAATTCTGACAGTGTCGAACAAAAAATTCACTTATTTATTTATAACTTTTGTTTGGATCAAATACCAATAGTACACGATTAGGTGAAGAACAAAATTTCCAAATAAGCCCAAAACGACAATACAATCCTTAGAACGGCAAATCCTACAGTATCTAAAACTTCCTTGCTAAAGATAAAGTTACTAGATAATATCTGGGGACTTTAAAAATGTTTCTTTGCTCCCTCTTTCGACGGATGAAAGTAATAGTTTTTTGATCTTTTACTGACTAATTGAAACAACTCTGATGCATTACTCATTACTCACACACAATTTAGTTTTATAATTCTTAAGGAATACTTTATACCTAATATTTACATGGTTTTTTTAAATGTAAAAATGTATGTCTGTCAAAAAAACTAAGACTCAAATTAGACAGTAATTTTAATCCTCTCTAACTTTCATCTTAACTATTTTGCCGTAAAATTTTTAAGAGACCAAATAACACTAGTCTATAAATTTTGACTTTAAAAAAGTATTCTTCGCGTAAAGTACTTTTTTTATTAATCTTCATATGCTGAATACAAAATTTATAATATACCTATACCTAACATTAGTTTCCGTTTTCTAGAAAAAAAATTACAAGATTTTTGCAAAAATTAATAGAAATCATATTGTTCTTCTATAGGTACATTATTCTGTATTTATTGTATTCTGCTTCTGTAAGATCTCGACAAACAGTCCAGCAATAATACTCGTCTACAGTGGAAAAATATTCGGAATAATTTTAACTAATTTTTGCTTGTCTACCCACGCTGAATACGAGTTGATAAGTAAAAGTCATTTATTAGTTTAAGTTTTCACGATACCTGATATCTTCCAAATTTAACGATCCTAACCTTCTTGAACTTGATAATATTGATATTTACTTAGTTAATTGACATCAAATGTCGAAAAAATTGTCTTTTAGTGCTGTGTTCTGTATTACTAAGTGATAAGTGTGTTAAAAGAGACATTTTGCTATAAAATATAATTATTTTTTTTACTTTTAACACTTTTATCACTTAGTAATACAGAGCAGAGCACTAAAACACAATATTTTCAAATTTAATGCCAACTAAAGAGTAAATATCAGTATTATCAAGCTCAAGGAAGTTAGGATCGTTAAATTTGGAAGATAAACTAGGCAAAAATGAATAGGGAATTTTTCCTTTTCTGAATTTTTTTAAAATACAGTTTAAAATTTGTAATGAAATGTGTTAGAAATATATTAATATACACATTAAATGTAATGTTTCAAGTACTTGTAACATTTTAAATTTATTTTGTGTTGAAGAATATGTGGGAGGATTGGGGCAATTATTTTGCTTTCCAAGAAAAATTGTGAAATTCCCTATTCATTGTTGCCTAGTTTATCATTGATATCAGGTATCGTGAAAACTTAAACTAATAAATGACTTTTACTTATCAACTCTTATTCAGCATGGGTACACAAGCAAAAGTTAGTTAAAACTATTCAGAATATTTTTTCACTGTAGACCAGTGTAATTGAAACTCCTTATTTTTCCATGTACAGTTGCGGCCAAATAAAACTGAGCAGCAATTTTTTCTATTGTAAATCGGAATTAAATATTAAATCACCTGAAAAATCATTATCTAGGAGATAACATAAAAAACTATTTTTCAAATTGACATCATCCGTCACTGTTATGTTGTGCCACAGGTATGGATATCGGGTTACCAGAGAAACTTTCATTTTAAAAGCCTGAATTAAAAAAATTTATAAAGATGACATAAAATGTCAATTTAGTGATCGCTTTTATTTGGCCGCAACTGTACCTACGGTCGGTGGACAAAAAAAAACTGGGACAAAAATTACAATTGTTCAAATTCAAATTTGGCAAATTTACACATTTTAATTCAGGCTTGATAACAAATAGGTTAACTATAGTATCATGACATAAGACAAAAATGCCACAAAACAGTATTTTTGCTAACGGTTAGCTCGTTAGCAACCTCCTCAAGGCGTTGTCTAATTAGGTGTTTTTGGAATTCAGTTAGATTCGGTAAATTACAGCTGACAAGATAAAGAGTCAGTTTTATTTTGACTTTATCTTGACAATTAAAAGCCTGATAAAAATGTAAGAATTTTAGTGTCCCAGTTTTTTTTGTCCACCAACCATACAATGCTATGTCTCGTAAAACAATTCTACACCCGGTATATGAAAAACGTTTTGGCAATGAAAGAAAGCACTGTTGACTAAAACAAATTGTTGTTTGTGAATTTATTTTTTGCTTATAACAAGCAACAACAACGTTGTTTGAATATTAAACCCTCCACCACCCGGCGGCACGGCAATTTTGCCGCAGTACTTACACTATTATGGATAATTATATCAAGTAATAGTGCAGTGCTTATCAACGTAATTACCGGCGTCTCGCCTCCACATTTTGACTTTTTTGTGTTTTATGTTCTGTGTCAATGTTAAGGAATTTCCTCACGATATGACATGAGTATAATAATATACCTTTTTGAATTTCAACCACCAATGTGTTCTCTAAGTCCAAAATTTTTAAAAAGAGATTGCGTTACTATTCCCGTTGCTGAAATTATAAATGGTAAAATCGAATTTTTTTCTAAACACCAAAGATTTCTCATAGAAACGGAGAGCTCTAATAGTATATTAAGTATAAAGAACGGTAATGACAATGTACGGATCGAAGACAATTGTTTGGAGGAGGAGCTTGCGACGACTCCAATATTGTCTGAGATCCGTACATTGTCATTAACGTTCGTCATGCATATGAGATTTTTTGCGCGATTGAATATTTATTACAAAACATTCCTAACTAGAATGCAATGCGATACGACGCCCTTCACATCGTGTTGCCACAATGTCGATTTTTGTATCGCGTTTCTAAGGCAATCAGCAAACAACTACCGCCATTGCAGTTTTTGTGCGCAAATATCGCCAGTTGTGTTGAAAAACAAGCAGTAAAATGAGTGATATTAGTGATTCCGAAAACGAAGTGGATATTGTAGAAGAAACTTTGAATGTGGGGTGCGTCACAAATAAAGAATTTTTGAAACTAACGACCTCAACGTGTAATTATGAAGACAAGGAAAATTTGGGGTATGAACTTGTCGCGGCAAGTTCGCAAATATTATTTCATTACAGCGGCAAGAAATGCCGACCACAAGAGCCATGTGAGTTTCCAGAAAGTGCTAACATCTTGTCTTCAACTTCTGTCTACATAAATCAAGAATTTTCGAAACCAGCGAACTCAATATGTATTCAAGAAGACAAGGAAAATCCGGGGTATGAACATTTTGACAATTCTAATGTCACGGCAAGTCTGTTAACAAAATTATTTCATTGCAGCGGCAAGGTAGGCCGACTACAAGAGCCGTGCGAATTTCCAGATAGTGTGCTAACATCTTGTCTTCAACTTCCGTCTACATAAATGAAGAATTTTCGAAACCAACGATCTCAATGTGTAATCAAGAAGACAAGGAAAATGCGGGGTATGAAAATTTTGACAATGCCAATGTCGCGGCAAGTTTGCTAATGCTATTTCGTTGCAGCAGCAAGGAAAGCTGACTACAAGAGCCGTGTGAGTTTCCAGAAAGTGCTAACATCTTGTCTTCAACTTCTGTCTACATAAATGAATTATTTTCGAAACCAACAACCTCAATGTGTACCTAATCAAGAAGACAAGGAAAATGCGGGGTATGAAAATTTTGACAATGCCAATGTCGCGGCAAGTTTGCTAATGCTTTTTCATTGCAGCGCCAAGGAAAGCCGACTACAAGAGCTTTATGAGTTTCCAGAAAGTGCCCCCACATCTTGGCTTCAACTTCTGAATAAACATTACTTACCGTTCTAGAACACCAAAAATTACTTACCATCGAGTTTATCGTTAGCAACGAGTAAACAGAGCTTACCATCTTGGAAACAGACGTGGTAAACAACCAAATTGAGTACAATCGCGCAAAAATATTTATTAATTTATTAATTTTTGTGTGAATTTGGAACAGCTATATCTAAAAGATATGCTTACTTTTGTTGTTTATTTAAAATAATAATGTCTGGTATGTTATGCTGAATATGAATGTTAGTTAAAACTGTACGATCAAAATATAATTTGTAATTGTCATTTTCCAAACAACTTTCTGCTTTATAAATATAATGTGGTTGTGTATCTTTTAATAAGTTAAATTTAACTGCTAAATTCATGTGTATCATTTTTGCGAATATATCATGACGTTTCTTATATTCGCTTTGAGCTAAAATGGTGCAAGAAGAAATGACGTGTTCAATGGTTTCCCCTTCAGTTCCGCAAATCCTACATTTATCAGTGATCGATTGCAAACCGCATATGTGTTTTTTATAATTTCTTGTATTTATAACACGAATAATTCTTATTTACTCACTACTTGCAAAAGATTATTATTAGTAGGTATGTACAGTGGCGGCCATTAATTTGGAAACACCGCCCTAATCTAGTTTACTGGATATTTCTAATATTTGATAGTGTAAATGTTATGTCATGAACTCATGTCACCTATGTCATCGTTAAGCGCATTCAACACTGTCACAGCCGAAATTGATATGTCAATAACATTGTCAAAGTGACAAACAATTTACAATAGAAAAATCTTGGTGTTCCCAAATTAATGGCCGCCACTGTACCTATAAATGTAATTATCTTTTAAAATGGCGTTTTTCTAATGTGATGTGACTGATGTGTTTCTAATTGCTGTGGAGAAGTTTCAAATCATGTTATGTTAAGAGGGTAAGTGACCTGATGGGAGTTTGATCGAGACTTATAGCTAATTTGCAAAGTTGGCAATTTCTAACTATTTCACCCTTTAGAATTACATATTTAGTTTCAGACCAAAAAAGCTATAGTTTTTTTACAACATACTTTTCATTTATAGCCGTTTGCACCGTCGTAGTTTAAAATTAAGAAGAGCTTAAAACTTTGGTTACAATTATTAAAATCGTAGGAACAATTGTTTTTAAGCTTGGTTTAAAAATAAGGAGCGCCGGTGCAAACGGCCATTAGTCCTAGAGAAACTTCTTCCCTGTGTCAAGTAGCACTTAGGTTCTATGAAGAAACTGCTATGACGTCACGATTTGAGATACCAATATGTACAGTCCATTTTTTAATTATAGTCCGATGAGCTTAGTCCGAATCAAGAAGCCGACATGACCTGCGTCTACTTTTGATATTTGACAGCAGTGCTACCCATATTCGAAAATGTATGTTGGCAACTTGAGACAGATGTCATTACAAATTTCAATTTTTGAGATTTTAAGTTATGTACGTTCGTGCTTTCTTGGTTTTTCTGAAAATTTAATTCCTGCGTTTTCATTTTGTTTTTCAAAAAACAGTTCTTTTCAGAATTCTGCGCAATTTCTGCAAGTAAATCTGTTCATTTGCTGCGTAACTTTGCGTTGGCATCATACAGTGGAAATGTGGTTTAAACCTAACCTAAAAATTTGACATCGCTAATGTAGGTAATAAATGTACGACTCGCGTATTTTTTTTAATCGCACATGCCAAAACGACATGCATAGTGGTTATACTGTGATAGTGGGACGGGCTTAATATGTACAATACGTACAAGAATTCAATAGCTTGTTTTACACTATGAGGAAAAGAGACAGCAATATAACAGTTCTTCTGCATATTAATTGATCCATCGGACTATAATTAAAAAATGGACTTTATACAACATTACATTTGTTGTGGTTTGGGTTGTACCGATAATTATCATTCCAATGTACAGTAGTTTTATTGGTTGCCTACCTCTCGAAAAATCTATTATTAATTAATTCTTAATTAATGTTTTATCTTCAATGGTAAAACCCATTTTACCATTATTCTGAGATAATTGTTGCTTACAATTACAGTACCTAAACGTCTGTAAACTTAGCCGAAATCGAAAAGTTGTTTTCTAGGTTAACAACAGCACACCGTTAGTTTAAAATTGACGATTCTTTGACACTTCAACGAAAAATCTGCTTATCAGTGGCATCCTGTGTGGCAATAAAGCTGGGAAATAACCCATTCTTACTAATGTTGCTCTTGTTATTTTATAAATTTTCTTCATTACCTGATAATAGGTAATACCGGGATATCAAAAATTATCTTGGTCAAAGGTGATCATGGATTGGAAAACGTCCGTTTCAAGTTATTTTGGGGACGATTTCTTAGGTAGGAACGATTAGTCTACCAGCACATTTTTTATGAGTCACAGAGCCAGTTTCGCGAAATACACCAACACAATTTGTAACGCATGCATAAAAATCTTTTGGCATTACTGCAAAGTGTGGTAAAAAATAAAAAATAAAACTGTTTAACAGATTTTAATATTAAAAAAAATGATTGACACAAATGCTTCGACAATTATTTGAAAATCCATTACCACCTTTGACCAAGATAATTTTTGATATCCCGGTAACAACATTGTCTAAAATTCGTGAGCTATGATTTTTTATAAAGTAGCGTTTGAGACCACAAATTGTCTACGTCCATGGTTTGAACACTTAGTATTTGCACAGAATTCCCCTGCGACATGACCGATAATGTCGAACGCCTGCTCTGATTTGTTTTTTTTTTTTTTACTACAAATCTACAAGGCTAAATTATCTTATCATTATGCCTCTTTTTCCATTTACATCTGTTTGAAATTAATGATTTATGTCGCAGAAATTTACAGCAATCAACTTCACATTTTTACAAAAAAGTTTCCATGAAATAGTTTTCATTAGATAATTTTGGATATTACGTAATTCTGGATCACCACACTTTTTAAATGTAATAAAACCGCTAGTGAACATTGTTACGGAAAATACAAGATTTTGGGACTATGTCGTATCATTCAGGTACGAGTATATTTATTACAACTTGTTCGTAAAATAAAATACACTTTTAACAAAAACTTACTGTCAAAGAAAATTCGAGACGCAAATAAAGAATATTCAATGTCTGTGTTTGTTTCTTGTGCTGCCGAATAAAAAATATCAAGAAAAATTGAAATTTTTACTCCCACGTCTTATTCGAGAATAAAGGAAACTCTCTATTGTCTTAAACACATCTCATTACAATTTTCACCAGAAGTGTATTTAATGTAAAATAAGTAAACCGTGAATTTAAATTTGCTATTTAATATCTAACTGAAGCAAATGTCACTTTGCAAGTAATCAATTGCCATCGATTACGACCGAATTTGTGCTTTCTAACCTAATTTAGTTAATTGTTTGAAATTGCCTTGGCTGCTGGATTAAACGTTTTCTTAGAGTGTGAAGCTGTCACCTGCCAGCCTTGGCACATTCTAATAAATCACAGCAAGGAGCGCCGTTGTGGAGAACTGACAGCCCATTTGTGAATGGTTAACTTGTGGCAGATATTTGGCAAAATTCCACAAAAGCAGCAGAGAAAAAATGTTCCTTCCACGTCGTTGGAGAGAATGAGAAAAGATAAACTCTTTATACACCTATTAAATTTCTGCCGACATGATGCAGACCGATCTGTTTATTTGATTAGTGGATGTAAGATTTTTTATCTTCCTGTCCTGGATGATGAATTTATATTAGAAGGGCTGCGCTGCGATAAAGCGTAAAAGACGAAACCGTCTCTACTGGAGTTTCTCCGTGCGAACTGTCGGAATTAAATTATTATTATTAGTCATCGATTGATTATGGAAAAGTCGATACATCACCGCTTGCAGGAGTCCTAAATTTATAGAAGTTTTGCATTTATTTCTGAACAAAGGGTGACATACAGGGTGACTTAAGGAAAAGTATTCACCTGGATTATTTCGAAAACTGGGCAGACTTACGCGAAAAACACCGAAACAGGTCCATTTTGATATCGAATCGAGAACACATAATGGTGATAAATTCAGCAGCGTAGTTTCATTCTTTTAGCCGGGGTGGTCTTTCCCTTACGAATCATTATAGGGAGCAGGGGTCGGGTGATATATCATTCATTATAAAGCATTTTAAAGTGTCTCTAGGAGGATACGACTACAAAATTTTTGGGTTTCGCCTCATATTCAATTATTAGAATAATTGCACTAGGGATAATGGTCGAGTGATATATCATTTTCATTTTAAAGCAATTTAATTTCTTTTTATTTTATTTTGGAATCCTAATCTTGTTTATTGACTTGATGTGTCCTTGGGGTTAACAAAATTGCTAACAAGTAACACCAACATTCAACATGGAATCTGTAGCATATAAAAAATTCACAGAGCTTACACAATAATTATAACCTTTTGTCCTTTGTCCAAAACAGTGAATCCTTGAAATTTGATTATTTCGAGAACCAAAATAAAATGAAACGTTGTATGTAGCAGGTGCATAATGAACATTATACCCCCCGGGAAGTTTAAAGCCCTCAGCTTCGCGTCGTGCTTTAAACATTCTCTCGGGCTATAATCTGTAAATTATGCCCTTGGTGCATGAATAACCATTACAACAATACCATAATAATTTTATTACTATGTAATATTAGTTTATTAAGTTAAACCATTTGCCTACATACAATACAAAGGACTTTGAACAAATGCAATTCTAACAGTTTGTAGTAATTGGGCAGTTTTGACAACGCAAATTATAGAAAACGATGAAAACGTAACAAAAATGATCTTTTTGCACGAGCGGGCGTGAAATTGAATTTTAAGACACTGTTAGCGGGCGTAAAATAGCACTTTTCAGCCCTAGGGCTGGTTTTCAGCCCTAGGGCCGTATGCCTTTTCATAAATTTTCCTTGGCATTAAAGGCAATAAGTTCGAGGCTGCTGAATTTGCAGCTTTTGCTACATCGGGTGGTGTACAGCAGCTATCATTTTCTTCGTCTTGTAACATAATTAAGCTGCGTTATTTACATAAATGAACTGAAACTTTCACGTTTTAATTGTGGTTTTCATTTATAAATAACAGAACCATTGTTTTATTACTATGGATATACAGGACCTGCCTTCCAAGACGGAGGAGCCCGGGTACTATTGTATCGTGCCAAATGCAATTTCCTTTTTCAGTTAGGAATGTATTAGCAGGGTCTCGTGCAAAAAATTTTGTATGTATGACAGGCGTAAAGGGCGTTTTTGGCCCTTGTCGTGTTCCGCGGGCCAAAAACGCCTACTTTACGCCCTTAATACATAAATAACTAGTTCAGCAAGGTAGAGTTTGTGCACATTATGCTGCTGTTAGATAATTTTTGGAGAAACAATTCAGTTTTGTGGCCTCGAAGATCATCTGATTTAAAAATTCTTTAGATTATTTCTGATTGGGATAAAGAGTGTATGAGTCGTTCACATAAAAGATCCACGAACACTACAATTTACATCGAAACTCACGTGGCAATACTCTCTGACCAAGATCTAGGGGAAAATGAAAAGTAGCTTGCAGTGGCGGCTCGTCAGGTGAGGCAACTGAGGCCGGGCTTCATCCTCATTTAAGCATGAATTTAAATAAAAATTTATTTTTAAGAATTAGTATTTTGCAGATTTGTTTTTATATTACGAGTATAATTATTTTATATTTTAATATATTTTCAAACTAGTAAATCCTAGCAAGAATATCAGGAGTAGTATCCAAAGCATTTATTTTGTTTTCTGTGTTCCACTGGAGAGCGATAAATTTTAAATCCAGCGCTCCCAGTGCAACGGGAAATATTCAAATATTTATCGTCGCGCCGCATCCACTAGTGGCCGCGTCAATTACTACGAATCGAGGCCGATCTTACGTCACCATCACTTACGTCACTTTGCGCATGCGTATTATGGTCTAATTCCAGAGAAAAAAAGACTCCCATTGAATGGTTTATCTGCTAGGTGGTATGAAATTTTCGGGGCCTCCCGGTGAGCATCGTGGACTCTCGTACTACAATTTTGGCAGCATGCATTGAGCTACACCATATTTTTTAACGCGCGCCTTTTAACCAATAGGAAATCATCCCCCAAAAATGACGTAAAGATCACGCCAGTTTATTACTCCAGCGGGCCGTCGCGACGCGGCGCCTTCGCGCCAACTAATATAATTCAGTAACAGTTTGATAATAATTTGTTCTGTGCTGGTCACCTTTGTGTCGTTTTCCGTGGTTATTTTGATTTGGTTAAGTGCACATTTTTGATTTTTGGTAAGGTAACATAGGTAGATCAACCATCAAACATGAATCCCCAATTTGATTTAGTTATGTCGTTGTTAAATGTTCCAAAATATGCGCCTCACGCTTGGCCTCACCTCACCCAGAGGTCACGAGCCGCCACTGGTAGCTTGTGGAGAACGCTGTCAAGTGCAGATTTGCCAATTCTACCGATTTAAGCCTTGTATCTACTCATTTTGAAACTAATTTGCAAAAATATTTCAATGAAGAATATAAAGCATCAGTGATAACGTCTTTATACTTTTCTATACATTTATTTACTGATTTTTTTTTTTTTGGTAATTTTGCAACCCGGAACACAGCCAACACCTCCCCGATTGTACACTCTTTTTTTTCTAAATAATTTTAATTTCTTACTTTGAAAAAGCCGATTTTACACGTCCTCAAATACGAAAGTGTTTGTTTACCAACACCGAAAAACGCCGCGCTTCGCCGCTTGGCGATGTCGGGCCATGGCCAACTGTATCAAAACGCTAGGCGCTTATTATGGCCGTCCCACTTGGTTTGAAAAAGTGTTCCCGTCGAGTAGGCCGTGGAGCGTACGTACAGTGGCGCCCCCTAAATTAACATTAGGAACTGATTTGAAAACGAAATTGTCACAATGACATTAATCAAAACTTAAAATAGAAATAGTGGGAAAAAAGGTTAGGAATGGATGGTCAATACTCAATATGATTTTTTAACGTTCCGCTGCAAAGATTTTTAAATTAAGCTACATTTGATGCATGATTGTCAGTAACAAGCCAAAGAACAATGAAACCAAAATCTGTAAAAATTGTGCCGTTGAATGGAAAAAGTAGGTACCCTGCAGGAATTGTGTACCTAGTTTGTTGGCTGTGCAAGGTCTTTCACCAATGGTTTCAGATTGAAGAAATAAATGTAAGTACCTAATATCTATTCACTTTGATTGTGACCACAACGAAAAACATAGTAGGCGCTGTTTAGCTGTATGCTGCATACGTTTTACACTAAATATTTGTGTGGTGTGAACATGATGTGAAAATGTGAGAATTGTCAAAACTTGACCATGGTAGGTAGTAAAGCAATGATTTTAATGTATTTATCAATATCAATAACGGAAATCAATATTTGAAGTAGGAGAAACTCAAAACGTCTGTCTGATTCTGTGATCACGTCTGTTGAAAAGTGGGGTCATATCCAGGTACAGATTATTTAACGTAAAAACTTCGAAATCACCTCATGCAATTCTCGATATTAATGAAGAACGAAGGAAGTGGTCATTTGGCAGTAAGACAAAAGCGAAAAATGCCTGGGGATTACCTACTACCTACTATTAACTGTCATCGCTGTCATTCGAATTCAGAATCTTCGTCAAGCATTCATCTCCAAATCTCACAATCTTATGTCGCGAAATGTAAATACTGGGTGCCCCAAAATTCGCGGAACAACTCAATGAGGTAATGTCAATTCATGTTAGAAAATAACGAGAAAAATAATTAAAAAATTCTATACCTCTTAGATTTGAAGATATGGGGGCCCAAAAGGTGCAGCTTTAATCTCATTTATTTTAAATAATAAAAAAGATTTTGACTACTTGTCTTTTACTAGCCAGTGGCCTAATAATTTTGAACGATTGTGATCAGGTTTGCAATTATTTTCTCCATTATTTCCAGCATTTCTAAGTAGTAATTTTATGTTCGTTTTACCTCAAACAGCGTACGGCAACACGGCTTTGATTTTTCCCTCCCATTTCCTTGGATACAACAAAAATTAAATATTTGCAGACTATTGGGATGCATAGAATGTTTTTAAATGTTGCCACATTTAGTATAACGAATAGGTCCATATCTTCTACAAAAAAGAAGATTGATTTTTTTAAACATTTTTACCTGATCTCTTAATGACTACTTAACAACGTACTACTACGTTGTTCCGCGAATTTTGGGGCACCCAGTATATAAGCCGTACACATCGATTCTTAAATTTAACCATTCCCGATATGAAAATTATCGGCGTCCGTCGTCGGTCAATCCGACCGTCGAGCGTCGACCGAACATTATTCCTGTCCCATGCCGGGCAATGTTGCAAAGAAGTTTGGGTGTGAGAAATTAACCGGATGAAATTTGACCGGAAAGTGTGTGGCCGGTCTAGAACATTTTGAAATTCCCAAGCAAGTTATTAAAATTTTTGAAAACGATGCGATGTGAAGATGACACGTTTGAGGCTATGTGTCGGTGGTCTCGGTCCATATGAATCATGAGCAATTTAACCAGGAAAATAATAAATAGAAAGACTTTGCGGCGTCTCTGTAAGTACAGTGGGGAGCACGGAATTTCGCACACCAATTTGTAGGTCATTAAAAAAAACTATCTAGTCTAAGCTTTATTGTCATCATAATCAATCATGATATATGTGATCATGACTGATGTTTCACCTAAACTGTCATGAAACTGCCGCCAGTATCTCATTTTAATAAAATTATGCCAGTGAAATGTACAATGTGTGCGAAATTCCGTGCTCGCCACTGTACATTATTGTAATATTTGAATATTTTTCAACAACTACCAACGCACTTTTCCATTGGAATTTTCAAAAACCCCTAAATTCAACTTGACGGCTGAAAATTTCCCAAAGACCACTCACCAAGATAAAGAATGGAGTATACAACACTTACTAGCCAAAATGTACAACAAAAAAGCACAAATAGAGTTAACTTTATTGGTGATGTTTGTCTTTGTGAGTTGTTTTCCCGTTGGCTTCAATAAATGTCTCGAAACAAGTCAATATTAACCGTTTGGTCCCAACTTGAGAACACGACGTGGCATTTTCTTTTTGAATTCTAAAATTTTGTACCAAAACTCAATTTTATAGATATGCGCACAGTGTACGTCGAAAAACGTTTGTGCAAGTCGTTCTCCGTTCTGTCTTCTACGGGCATATATGCGAGCGTGACGTTTCTGTCAAAATGGCGCCTCCGAGAGTTGCCAACTGCAACTGGATTTAGTGTTATCTAAAATTCCCTATCAATAACCTAGCAACTGAAAAGTTACTAGGGAGTTGTCACAATCAAAATGAATAGATTATACCTCCTAATTCACAGTCTATTTCTACGGATATAGTATATAACGGTATTTGGCCGATATGGGTTATCTCCATATCGGCCGTATGTTGTTTTATAGTTTTCTTTATACCAATAATACTTAACATTTAACGATGATTTATTTGTAAGACTGACATTTCTCTTTACTTCACAAATTAAATTTACTTGTCATTTGTGCCGTAACCGTAGCAACGGCAGCAAAAATAACGGCCCTGGTCTGATAATTTTGAATAACGGCCTATAATTTTAAATAACGGCTTAGACTGTTATAGGTGTTATATCAATCAAGCATTGAGTACTGATAAATCCTATAACAGTATGGTATAAAGAAAAATCTTTAACAGTAGGGAGAGGTATACAGTGCATTTTTTTTAACTGTTGCCATAGGGAATTGCATGGTAAAACTTATACCCGCTGTTAACTTTTGTTCTGATGAAAATATTCAAACCATTTTTGGAACAAATTCGGAAGATTTTTTAAACTATCGGATAGATTACAATTCAATATCCTAAACTGTCGAAAAAATTGTGAAAAAAATATTTTCTAGCGCGCCGGAATAATAGTATGTCGAGCGGCCGCCAGAATAGCGCCCCTGTCGGCTCAACCAGCAGCTGACCATCTCCACTTTTGACTTTTGTCACTTTCATTTAAAAAATAGCGAGATCTCCGGGAGGCTGTGATTAAATTAGCTTTTGGAAGGCAGAACATGTAAACATTTATTTATTAAAAAAAACCAAAACGTTAACGCACAAATAACTCAACAAATTAACAGAAATTATTAAAGGAAATGTTCAAAGTGTTTTCCTTCGACTGCTAGACAATGTCCCTAGCGATCTTGAAAATTTCTTGGCGTGTTATTCTTGCCCTTAATTCCTCCACAGTTTCTGGTTGACCTCTTATGCGTTTTTTAACTGTTGCCGTAGGGAATTGCATGGTAAAAATTATACCCTCTGTTAACTTATGATCCACTGCAGATTTGGTGCAAATTTTTATTTTTTGTAATAAATCATTAATAAGACTATGTAATACATACTGTTTGAACAACGAACGACAAGCCTTTTTTTTATTACACTAATTTTACTCTTCAAAGTTGAAATTAATGAACGTAAATAATTTGACAAAAAACGTAGTAGGCTATATGGGAACAAAAATTAGGTTTTATATTTTTATTTATTATTTATTTTAATCATAGCCTCGAGGAGATCTCGCTATTTATTTTTGAAATGAAAGTGACAAAAGTCAAAAGTGGAGATGGTCAGGTCTCAGGTGCTAGTTGAGCCGACAGGGACGCTATTCTGGCGACCGCTCGACGTACTATTATTCCGGCGCGCTAGAAATATTTTTTCACAACTTTTTCGACAGTTTAGGATATTGAATTGTAATTTATCCGATAGTTTAAAAAATCTTCCAACTTTGTTCCAAAAATGGTTTGAATATTTTCATCAGAACAAAAGTTAACAGGGGGTACAAGTTTTACCATGCAATTCCCTATGGCAACAGTTAAAAAAGATGCACTGTATATTCAAAACTGGAGTCAACAAACTGTATTACTCCTCCATGGATGTGATTTTTTCTAGCAAAGTATTCAGCTATTGAATAACTACCCACTCTAAAACAATTCGCCTCAGACTCAACCAGCCAGTGTTCTTCGAAACATAAAATATCAAATTTATTGAATTCTAATACACTGGATGTTCAAAAAAAGGATACTTGTTTTCACAACACTACAGCACTTTGATTGCTATACAGAGTACCGCGTTTTGCTTTTACTAATAAACTTATCGATACATTTTTAAAGCTTTTATTACAAATTTAGGATCTCATCCTGCGTCAGTTCCTCCCTTATGCATTTTCCTTTAAACTTAATGTTTCTTTTTGGTAAATGACTTGTTGGCCCCTGGTAACTTATTTGCTAGCTGGGTCAGCGAATCTTTGTATTTACATATTAAGTCCATTTGGATTATCCTCTGCAACCATGAAAATTTTATTCCATTCTAGGAAATTTACCATTTTCTTGTTGAACTTTTTTCACGGGTGACAATCTTTTTGATGTGCTCACTTATTCTAATGCTGACACGAGTCACATTATCCAACAACACAATGTATTCAGAAAATACTAAATTCGAATTAAAACAATTTGAGGTTATGTCTGATGTTTTGAAGCAATGGAAGTTCGTTTTTTTTTTTTTTTTGGTTTTTAAAGCTATTGACAGAACACCTTACCTATTATATGTATGTTTCTTATTTTACACTTTTACTATTTTTATTATTTTGCTACTGCATGCAGTTAACACTTGCAGTTAAATTATTTACCTATAAATATTTGACATGGACATAACCAATAACAGAAAAAAAGACGTTTGTCATTCGTTGTCCTTGACCTTTAGTTCAAATAATCGTCATATAAGCGTTTAGCGTTTTGATACAGTTGGCCATGGTCGGGCAAGCCTATAATATACTAATATACTGTATTGCGAATTCTTACAGACAGCATAGCGCACTACACTTTTATGTTTTTCCTATTTGCCCTTTTTTGCGCTTTCCACGTTTTTGTATGTAGGTATTTTCGTTTTCTTGTGCATAACTGCCTTGTTATAACACGCTTGTACCACCCATGAACTGATGGCTGGAATATCGAAAACATTATAAAAAATTTAAATTGTCCACAGCAATTAATAATATCGACCGATCAAATTAATTTGTAATCGAGTCATCCATGGATTTGAATCCGTATGACTTTTGCGATTGATATGTCGAGATCTAAGCTGTGTTTCAAACTGTGTTTATTAGAACGTGGAGTTCAAGTAACGACATACGATTGCGGATTCATGGATAACTCGATTACAAATTAATTTGATCCCTCTTTACGTGGCGCACGTGGTAGCGTATCTATCCGCCGATAATCCACTGTTTAATTAATTTCTGTTAATAATGATCACTGTTAATTAATAGTGTAATTACCATGTTGACGACTTATACAGAATGTCCTGGCAATGGTGCAGATCCGATCTGTGATTTATGTAACAACGGATATCATGGAGAGGAACTATGTTGCCTTTCTCGCAGCATTAAATCAGAAAACTAAAATTCTTTCGTGAAAAATGATCAGACGTTAAAGCTATTCTGAGTAAAATATTTGATTTATTCAAACTGTAAAATCGCTTCCAGAAGTTAATGGTCTTAAACTCCTTATCCAGTAAAATATATTGGATGTAAATACTCAAGATAAAATAATTGAAAACAATCCTATCAGTAATTGTGTAATGACCGAAAATATTAAGTCTACGAAAAGACGAAAATGAAGATGAAAATTGTATTTAATGGAATCCAACGACAACGATTGAAAAGTTAATATCTAATAGTAACAGTAAAAATGCTGTGTTAAATATTTCATAATCAATAAATACGGATGCAATGAAAGCTTTTCGTCTATGAAGATAATCAGTAATCACATGGTGGTTCATCAAGTTGGCTATGACTTTTTTGTGAAAGAAGAGCGAAAAAGGGACGAAGTCTTCTTTGACAGATGTCAGTTGTGTTTTGCGAGTGACAATTGAGTCAGCAAATTATCTCTCTGTTGGAACAAAGCAAAAAATTGTACACAAAAATTTACATCTTTATCTGTAACGTGCAGCAGTGCAGGAATTGAAGCCAGCAGATTATCCAGGAAGATTACATCTTTGCAATTGGCTTGTCGACAACGTGAACGTAGGCAATAATATCTTGGTGTGCATTTAATGGTTTCAACGTAAAAAACACATCTAACATAAAATTTTGTCGTCAAATTAAGAGGTTTTGTATTCAGCACCCACAGACATGTCTTGCTCTAATTATACACCTTTTTGATAACCTGGTACTTACATTACATATAAAATAAATAATAAACAATTGCCAATGTCAAAATTAGGTAAATTAGGTTACGTTCACTTCACTTCCCGTACAGTTGGCTTAAAAAAAAATGGGAAATGAAATTTGACCTAATGTGAATTGGAAATTTAATTTGTCAATTTATGTCAATTTGTGTCTGTTTGACAGTATTTGTGCTGTATTTGCATAACTGACATTTCTGACACATAAGTGCAGTTTTCAAACTAAGTACAAAAATTTAATAAAATCTAACAGAAGTTTTTCTGACAGTTCCCAATTTTTTTGAAGCCAACCTTTCTTCCGCGAATTCATTTTCAAAACAAATTGAACGAGGAATGAGCAGAAATCTTTTACGAATTTGAAATAAACTCCCGCTCGTCAGAGCGCAGGCCCAGTTACATTAAAAAAATGTTGACACTCTGTGTGACTAACCGTATTATCATGAAAATCACTGTTATTAAAAAAATTCAATTATATCGGGTGTTTTTTTAAATTTCACCTCGTAGTAGGCGTTGAAGAGTCGATTGTGAACTCACCGCTCGTGTAAAACGTAAGATTTAAACAGCTGATCGGTGATCCGTAACCTGTACAGTGCGTTCACAACGCCTACTATGAGGTGAAATTTAAAAAAACAACCGATACATCACAATGTTGTAAAAAATTCAAAGTTCAAAAGCTACTTGATGAACTTTTCAATTGAACACTTGATATTATAGTACAACGAAATGTTTACTTAACACTTTTGTAACTGAATATAATCTCATGAAGGCTGTAAATACTAATTTATTCATTTGGAATTATTATATGGACAAAAATTGATATTCCACATATTGACTTTAAAGTCCGAACGTTATTCACAAAATTTAATAAATATCATCGGAAATTGAATTTTAGAGAATTTTTAATTTACGGTTTTAGGTTCGAGCACAGGTGACTACATTATACTGTTATTGTTTTGCTAAAATAATACATTCTTATTTAGCAACAAATTTGGAACTATGAAATGAAGTATGTATATAGTATGGAATAAAGAGTGTCCTTGAAACTGATAATTATAATTTACATTGGAGTAGAACCATTTTAAGTGATAAACGAATCGTGACAAATAGATCTGACATCAAGTTTGTGAATAAAATAAATAATAATGCATTATTGATTGATATTGATGACATTGCAGGTACAAGGTAGAGGTGTTGGATTTTTTCATGGGCTATGAGTCATATCTGCGCAAACGACGAATATCGGTCTCAACTAGGCGCTACAGACCGACCGGAAAACATACTCATTCGTTTCGTTAGTTTCGTCTCTCTCTCGCCTATTTCTATGTATTTGAATTTAAAAGTAGTCGACGTTTTCAGTTTTCATTTACAGATTTTTCACTGTTTTATCGGTTCGCCTTCGCGCAGATATTTCCAAGGTCACAGCTCATGAGAGAATCTAACACCTCTACTGACTGGATTTATCACGGGCTGCATTGAAAGGAGATGGAGTTCATTTTACTTATACGCAGTTGACACTTATACTTATTTGATAATGGTATCCCAAAAAAAAAATCCGCTCTGAAAGCTGTATCACCGGGTGTGTGAGAAAGCAATTGGTATACAAAAGTGAAAAGTCGAAGTAAATTGTGAAACTTTATTTGATTAAAAAATAATTAAATTTAAGATTTAGATTGCGATAATAAAAAAGCTTTACTTGTCATAACATCCTTCTCTATTTAAGAAGTACGTGGGCAAACGTAGACAGATGTTGTGTACTCGAGTTTAATCATTTTAAAAACAGTTATGATAAATGTGTTTTATAGCTGCGGCACTTACTACAATTCGCTCATTCAAACACTAGATTTTTTTTCTCGTATAACCGGAAATAATGGCTTTTATTCCTGGAACAGTATATTTCTTTTTTACGTGGATCAATACGAAATTTAATTTCCTTTTAACCCATATAGCATACTTACCGACTATATTTAGTAAGCTTTTGTACACGTGAATGACTCTTTTGATTTGTCCAGCATAAAAGTAGTTGAGCGTAGAGTTCAATTGCACATACCTACCTGTGCAATTTAGCTTATTTAAAAAATACGTCAGATATCAATAGGAACATTTAACCTTATCAAGAGTCATTACCGGTTTTCAAAAATTAAAGTACAAAGCTTACTTTTACGTACAAATTTTACGTTGAAATGCAAAGGGAAATCACGAATGGTGTGAAAGAAAATGAAAAAAGGGTAGAAGTGGAGATAAGAGGGAAAAGTAGCACTTTCGGAGTGAAATGCTGTGAACTTTTTTATAACAGAAAACGTATAATTTTGCACGAGATGCCAATTCAGATAATTTACTTGAAGCGAAAAAGTATTCGGAAATGGGTAAGCATTGCGTTTCTCTAAATGTCTTTCCTTGTGAAATCTGAATTATAAATTAATTCAGTTATTTTCTTGATACATATTTGTTTGTGTATATTAGCAAAAGAGTTGACAAGTGATTAAAGTTCATTGGAAAAAATTAAAAATACATCAGTTGTTTAAGAATAATCCGTCATCAGACTGTCTTAACTAATGAGTTGCATAGCTATAAACAAATAGAATGTCAATCATTCACGTCGATTTAAAATTTTCAGTAACTGTATACATGTAACCCTGACACATCAAATGTAAGCTGTTTTTTAAATAGCGTTTTAAACAACAGTCAAACAAATTTTCCACTTTATTCATCTTAGTTCTTTAAATTTTACGTGATTCTTGTAAAGTTAAATTTCTTTTTATAAATTATGTCACCATTGATTTAAATAAAATAGTTATTTTTGTATTAAGTGCGCAAAATGATTGTTTTTTGTTGGGGCATGAGTTTTTGGTCGAGACCGTTAGGTCGAGACTTCAAACTCATTCTAATGCCCTAACAAAACAATCATCTTTCGCACGAAATACAAACACTATTTTTGCTACAACAGCATTTTAAAATTTTTGGATTTTTTAATTTTTGTAAAATTTTTCTTGGATGCTAAAATATTCGTGAAAAAGTTTCCTTGGGTGCTAAAATATAACTACCGGGTGATCAAAAAGGACTGTTTAAGTTGGCAGTACAATTAAGAAAATTTTATATTTCGGTTATTTATAACACTGCAACCGGGTATGTTTTGTTGGTTTATTTGACAAATATCTGATGTAGGTATAGCATTAACAACGACAAGCCATCAACAACCGAAAGTTACTCCTGTTATACAATTTAAAATACAATTCAGTGTTACCAACTTAAACAGTCCTATTTGATCACCCCGTATTTTAGCATCCAAGGAAACTTTTTGACAAATATTTTTTCACAATCAAAAATGACATACTTTGCGACTTGATAACGATGCACAAATGTCACGTTTTTTTGACGGTTGTAGAAAAACGTAAATTTATAGCATAAGACAAAGTGGCTTACTGCTATTTATACAAAGTGTCTATTAAAAACGGATATCGAGTGTCCTGTGGAATTAGAATATACATATTTGATTTTTGCCGCTCTGTAGCATATTGTGGTCCCAAATAGAAAAATAGAGGTTATGTAAGTCCATTAATTATGTTTTTTTATAAAGACTATTGTAAGATAAAAAGTAATTAGAATATGCAAAAATTTAAGAAAATCACAAGCAAAGCAACTAAGACGTCGAACTCACAACTGGCGATTTAATAATTTGACATTTGATTGTTGACATCTGATTTGACGGCTTCAACGGCTCGACATATTTCGATACAATAAAATTATAGAACCGCACAATTCAGGACTCTTGAATACGTTCTTTTATAGACACTTTGTATGATGAATATTTGAAATTTATTAATATGGTTTAAGTGAATGTGGGTATAATCTAGAAGTATTGTGCGGACGTAAATAGTTCAACTTTTGAACTACGCAAAACAAAAAACATCGGAAAAAAGAAAATGCTATTGTTTTTGTTGCTTTTTGATAATAATGCAATTAGGGAAGATGTTTGAGATAAACATTATTTCCCATCAGGATTCCACAAGTCGATTGGTGAATGTGGCTCAATTGAATGGCCAGTTCATTTAGCCGAATTAATCCCTCTCAAGATTTTCTACCAGTATATTTAAAATTAGAGGTTTATATTAACAAATCTGAATATTGGAAAATCTGAAGAAGAGAATTACGAGGCTGTGTGCCATCATTATCTTAGAAATATTCGAGAATGTGTGTATGGAATGGAATTGGACTGTTTTGTTGCCAAAAGGTTCAGGAAGGACATTTTGAATGTTTCTTGGAGTGACGACGTTTGTTTATATTTTTTGAAGATTCAGTAAACATTATGTTGTTTATTTATTATTCTTAATCAGCTAATAAAATTGTATCCAACTTAAACATGTTTCCGAATGGCATTTTTGTTCCAAAATTACTTTAAATCCGACATCTACAAAACTTCTCCAATATGCCTGCGAAACCAGATTCATACGAACAAAAATTGTGGAGTTGAAAAATCATGCCATTATTGGACAGAAAATTTAAAGACCTTTCAAATGATATAACAATTAAACTAGCCAAAAATGAATAGGGAATTCCACAATTTTTCATGGAAAGCAAAATAATTGCTCCAATCCTCCCACGTATTCTTAAACACTGAACAAATTTAAAATGTTACAGGTGTTTGAAACATTACATTTAATGTGTATATTAATATATTTGTAACACATTTCATTACAAATTTTAAACTGTATTTATAAAAAATTCAAAAATGGAAAAATTCCCTATTAATTTTTGCCTATTTTATATGATCTCCCTTGCTATTTGAAATTACAAAGTTGACAACTTCCCTAGCATCACCTTTCAGTTTTACTTTAAAAAGCTGTAAACTCCGATGTTTCTATCTTGCTTGGTTTAAAAAGTTCCGTCTGGACTCTACACCTTATATTATAACAATTATTATAACTTTTAAGACTTTTGGTTACTTAACAAGGACTTAATCAGACATTTATCATTTGTGCCGAATTTCCAACAAAAGATAACTTAGAAGATTTCAGGTTACAATTACAAATTATTTAATAATTTATGTTACAAATATTGAAAACAGGCTCCGCCAGTGTCCACCGCTTGGTCCGGCGCAGTGCACAAAATGAAGCCACGCCACATGTTACGGGGTTACGAACCGTTGACAAAGCAGCTGACACGTGAGAAGAGATACCCTCATAAGTGTGTTGGCACCTTCCCTTTTTTTTCGAAGCCCTATATTATATCAGGCTTGATCGAGAGGTTCCATGAGTATCGCGTAGGGTTCAATTTAACATGGGAAACAATTCAAATCTAAACAGGATCACATAATTCACAGGTCAAATTCTTTTAATGCTGTTCACGTTCAAAAATTTATGTATTCATTCAGCTTAGTCATTTATTTATTAGTCAAATTTCAATTCACGGGCCGCAAGTCAAATTTCATTCCCTCAAAACTTTAATCTAACGTCCACCAAAGTCATTTACATATTATATTCACTCATTGATTTATACCTTTTATTGGGATCCAACATTACCATATTTTATACTATTAGGTAATTGTTTAATAAAATTTAAATGAAGTGTGTTTAGTCATTTTAATTCCATTTTAAACTCTTCCACCGTATGGCTTCTCGTTGAACCTTAATTAATTTAAAAATGTGTAACACAACACAACGTAGGATCAATAAATATTTATCTTTTCTCACTAATATTTTCTTTCGTATTTTTCCATCAAAACAGCATCTGAGGATATAATGTTAAATTATTTGTAAGAGTTCAACTCTGTATCTACCACTGATGTTATATATATATATATACATCATGTATACTCTGCTCTGTTCGCACAAATTACCTTAAGAACTGCAACTTAATTACCACTACCTAATTTATAACAACCCAGAATATGTACTTCATTCAAGGCAACTCGAAAATGTTTTTATTTTCTTTCTTGTTTGCAGATCTACTGTGTGATAATTATTAAAATAAATACATACTCGTATAACATTTTTATATTCTTGACATCGTTTGTTAAAAATCAATAAAAATTCGAAGAAGGTGACTTAACAAGATGTAATAAATACTTAGGCCGATTTTTCTTTTCAGAAGGACCATGAAAGAATAAATAGAACAAAACTACTCACATTTGCAAGATTTTACATTTACATTTACAACGAGAAACTGCAAAATCAATAATAATTTATTACCTACTTACTGCATTGCTAACTGGTATCAGACCAAATGAAAAATATATTCTAAAGTTCTGGTATTGATTTCGACGGCCGTAATACTCGTACATTGACTCACCTGACTTTTTGCTGTTTGTTTTATTTCTAGATTTCCTGGGATAAATGTTGATTTTGCTGTGGCCACAGCCCATTTCTAGATGGGTGCAGCACCGAAGCAAAGTGACACCACCGCAATTTCTAGTTCCGGTAGACGATCACATTTTCTTATAGCCTAGTGCCCATCATCAACCGATGTCTGAACCGTTGGCTACCAGATGACCGTGAATTTTCAGTGAGGCTTCCATCTGCAAGTGAATCGATCACTAATTATAAAACTGAAGTAACAAAGCGTAGTGTAATTTTTATTATTACGCTATGTAGGTACGCAACCACAAGAATTTATTTCAACATGTGTGGGTACACAATTGGTGCGTATGAATTTGCAAACCTTTTATGGCTTCAGTGTGAATACAATTCAAAGTTTCAACATATTTAGATAATCTTGGTTGCTTATCTAAGGACTAAAATTATGACAAAAGTTATCACGTAACTTCCGGTAGGTACTCGTACCTCAAATTTGATATTTAAAAAAAATCGGTAAAATTTTATGCCCATGTGTAAATTTGCAAAACAAAATTTCGGACAAAAAAAATTGCATCAAACTTTTCACCTTAATTAAATCGATATTTGGAAAATTGGTTCAAAATTGTTCTTAGAATAAAAATTATTGTTAGTTTAAAAAGTTTGAATCTCAGATTTGCTCTTCATACTTACATTTCTACTCAATCAAAAATTTTGACTTGTTTCTCAAATGAGTGATTTTTTTCGAACATTATTCTAGGTATTTCGGAAGAACTGTTTTTTCCGGAATAAAACATGTTTGATGTGGTTATATTAACACTTTTCCTCAATTTAAAATTGTAAGTAATTAAAGTGATAAAGTTAATATGTATAAACATATCTCGCACAAGAAAGTTCGAGTAAAAATGAAAGCAAGATGTTATTTATCCGTAATTTAAAAAAAATCATTAAACATTGATGGTTTGGTTTATGGATTTGTAACTCATAAATGCATAATCGATATCAGATTAGAGATAGCAATAACCATGCTAATGCTATTCGAAAGGGTTTTAACGATAGTTCTAATTTTAGCAGCCACAAATCGGTTAAATTCTTTATGGAACCATAAACCACTGCAGTAAACTACAATGATTGATTCCTAGGTAAATAATCATGTTGCCACTTCCGGTACAATAAATCTGGAAGCATCGTGTCACACTGTTTACGTTATCGATGGCAAATAATACGCTCCTTCCGGTGATTACAAGTTTACTCGAAGGGGTCTTTCAATTTAAGTTGCCAAATTCTTTTGAACACAATTTAATTAAAACTCAGATTTTGGTTTTACAATCGAATGAATTTGATGAAATAATTGAAACACTAAAGTTTAGAAACATTCAATAATGAAGGGAGCTTTCAACAAGTGGCTTTGCTGGTTGAAACATTTCAGCCTGTTTACAGCCGAAGGTGTTTAAACGTTCTCATTTTCACACACACTTCCGAATTATGAGGAATGATAAATGTATCACTAACAATATTACACGAAAAATTACGCCTCCTGTGTATTTACATTACATTTTCTTTTCAATTGGATAAAAAAACAACGTTAGTTTTTCTTATAATGCATATTCCTGTCTCCCTGATATGAAAATAAAGACCTGTCAATCACTAGTACATATTTCAGAATCAAATACATGATATGTTTTGTGTGGAGTATGGTAGGTGATATTAGATTATTATTCAGTAATAATACCATACTCTCTAAATAATATAAGAAGTCCCATGTCAAACGTGACAGTGGTGCTAATGCATATATAATTTTATTAAAAATAAAAATTTTGAGCAAATAAAAGTTTCGATTTGCAACAGAAATGAAAAGTGGATGTCAAATAAAGTAGTTTTGAATGTTCCTATTTAAAATTTTTTAAGTTGTTACCATAAATGCCCATTAGTTCATATTTTTGCCGTGGGACTTCTTATATTATGTTGAGTATAATAATATAATTCTTTAATCATGTTTATCTTCAAGTGGTTGAAAATCGCGCCTTTGTGTATCTCCATAGAGACGGTTAAAGTATCTTTTTTTTCTGAGCGGAGTAGAAGAACTTCAAGTTCTAGGAGTAGAAGTGTCCCACAGGCGGCTCGACCGGGTCAAATGTAAGGTCATTTGAAGTATTTGTCACGATTTATTTATTAATTACAATTATCAATTACACGAAATATTTAATTAATAAATTATCCCCATTAAGATAAAGCCTCTAAAAAAGCAAAATAACGAAATTATTATCCAATATTTAATCGATTCGACTGTGATTAAAAACGAGCCGCCCTTTGTGAGACTTGCGGGCGTGTCCAACTGCCCATGGATGTCAGATCAGATGTCAAACAAATGTCAAAAATAGCGCAAGATTGCTCTTCAATGTTAATAGGCAAACAGTTGTAAGTTGTCATCGTTTGCTATTTACGTTTTGATAACGTTTGTTGTATTTAGCGAACATCTGAAGTAAGTGTGTACTGTTAAGGCCCCTACACACGGTCGTGGATGCCTTGAGATATGCATGTGCATACGTAAACGCGTAAGCAACGTCGTCAATGTGGACCCAAAGTAAAGCCACATTGTTGAATGCACAATCAGAACAACAAAGAACACCGCGATGATGTTTCTGTCTTCGCCAGAAATTTTGCTCGTACGCTGATTTATGCACGTGCATGTATCAAGACATTCACGCCCGTGTGCAACCGGCTTTAGAAAACGAAATGCACGTGGAGCGACGGACGGCTCAAAAATTGATGGAGATCGCGGCAAACTCAATGTACGAGTAGATCTAATCCGACCACAGTCCCGGGCGAAAATTGTATGATTTCTACATTATTGCTCCTGGTGCAAAGTTTCTGGCTACATAGGTAAAATTTCTGAGTTCGCTAGAGGAAGAATTATAAATTATTATTGTGGGTTACTTGTCACTAAGTGTAACCCCTTTCGATGCAATGAAATCACCAATTTGACAATGAGACATGGCGAAGATTTTGGCTCTGCTATCGCAGTAAAAGTTCAGGATACTAAAAATTACAAATCGCGATCATTCACCACTTTGGGAAAGCTTTACGTGAAAATTTGCAGAAAGTACATCGGATAGAATGAATAGCATTGTAGACTTTACTAATATTATCGAAACTTCAAGTACCAATAACAAGGGAAGTAGAAATTACTAGTGCCTTAAAATTTGAAGATTGTAACTGTAGGAAAAGAAAAATAAATAAGTGAGTTTGTCCGGTACAAACCGAACACTTTTCGGGCGTCTCGCCACCCGTCCGATGACAGGTACTAAGGGTAGCGATATAAGTGAAAGTGTAGATTATGTAAGAGAATTCTTGCAGAGTTCTTGTAGAGTTCTTGTTGCTAGTGAGATCTAACCGACATCTCAGAGGCAGTCGCGTCAGCTACCTGACCACCCTCAACTCCGTGTAACAATACAGTTCACAAATAAATTAAAATTGTTAAACCCAATTAGTGTATTAATGAAACAAAAGCTCCTTCGAGCATTAAAAAATATAGTCGGTCTGAAGCCGATTAAACAGAGTTCATGTTCGATTTTTTTGTGATCCGCTTGAAAATAAAATAGTATACAGAGTGTAGAATGGATTTTGGTACATAGGCTCTTTACGTGCAATAGTAAAAATCCTCTGATATTGGCTGCCCTAATTATTTTCCAACAAAACCTTAAACACGAAAATTGTAGAGTAAAAAAATAAATTTTTTGACAAACGTAACGAATTTGCTAATTCCTCAGAATGAACTGTTTCAACAAAGAAGAAAAAGTTAACTTCGTAAAATGGTATTAGTCCGGATTGTCTTTTAGAGACATGCAAGCAACATTTCCTGTATTCTATCCGAAGCGACCAATTCCAATTTTGACATGTCAAATATCATACATTGTCATCTTTGGTTGTCACCTCGGTTACACTTCCCAGCTATTGCTATTTTGACAAATTCTTTAACTCTTTTTTCCATTATTGTGTACTTCCGGAAGATGTTAAAAAACAAAACAAATAAGAATTGGGAACCAGTTTTAAAACTCTACAACTTTTGTATTTAAGGGTTTGTTCTAAAATAATTAGGGGAGCCAATATCCGAAGATTTTTACTTTTACACATAATGTGCCTATGTAACGGGTGTTTTTTAAAATTTGGCGTTGAAGTAGGCGTTGAACTGTCGATTGTGAACGCACTATACAGGTTACGGATCACGGATTAGCTGTTTAAATCTTACACTTTACACGAGTGGTGCGATCTCAATCGACTCTCCAACGCCTACTTCGACGCCAAATTAAAAAAAAACACCCTTTATATACCAAAATCCATTCTACACCCGGTATATCATTCAGAGTAGAAGCTCTTTTTGAGCTTCGCCCAGTTGTCGACCTCAACTGCGTTTCGGTCTTCAATCTCTGGGCTTGACACAAAAAGAGACACTTTTACTCTTAATGATATAATATACTATTATACTTCCTGCTTTATTCACATTATTTATACTGACTGACAAAGACGGATAAAAATAACGAAGGAACGTACGGTATGACTTTAGTCAATAATTTGTTGACATAGAAATTTTTTTCTGAATCTTCTAGTCTCTTAAGGCTCGCGTTTACCTGAGTTTGAAACGGTCGAAAAAGTGGATTTTCGATCACGTTTTTTGAGAAAACAGTAGGAGATGAACGTTTTCTCTCTTTACTACATAAATTATGAACATTTCTATTAGTGAACTATGAAGAGAAAAATATAATTTTGTTTTGACGAATTTGTTGAAAAACCACAAATAAAATGCTCTGCTTGGAAGCTGTGTAGGCAAAATGAAAAGAGATATCGAAAATATCTCACGTCATTCACTAGATATTGTTATGAATGTGACGCAGACGAAAAGTGGTGTTTCCTACTTGAATATTAGTTGAAAAAAACGAAAAAAATGAAGTCATTTCTCAACGTTAAAATTTCACGTTGTAGACAACCAACCCTACATGCTACCTGAGCTAACAGCTTACAGAAAGGGGACTATACAAGGGTACAAATTACATCGGCATATCACCCATTTTAATATTATGCAAATCTCTATCCTTTATTTTACGTGCAATAATAATTTCCAGTAATAATACACCATGAAATAAGCACAATTTTTTCCTTTATTTCATGTCAAAATTCAGGATTTAAAATATTTTATTTTATACTGTCCGGTAGATGTTCGATTACATTATCGATTTGAGTCCGGTAGGTGAGTTATAATATAACAGTATCAGAGCCGGAAAGCGTCGCTAAGCAACACTTACCGGGCTGTTTTATTTTTACAAATCAAATCTGACATTGAAAGGTGCAAAAGTCGAAAAATATTCACTTGAGTGCTTCGAAATGATCGAGTTGTAATACGAAAGTTGATTAGCAACCACGAATGTCATTTTTTAAAATGGTTGCAAGTTGCTCGTCAGAAGTTGACGACTCATGTTGACATTTGATATAAAAATAAAAAATGTGACACTAGTATTCGCCGTTGTCTTAAAAATTAAAAAAAAAAAACATTTGAAGGACAATAAAAAATTATCGAAAAATTATCGCTGTAATTCAAAAAATAAAGCCTTACGATTGGTCGAAAATGATGATGAATGAAATAATCACATATTATATCCCAAGTGCAAAATTTTTGTTCGGAAATTTTTTTGCTAATGAACGAAAACATCCATAAATGAGGTCAGAAGACCAATTATTAGCAAATAAGAGCACGAGACGAAGTCGATGGCTTTTATTTGATAATAATTGGTCTTCTGACCGAATAATTTATAGATGTTTGAGTTCATTAGCAAAAAAATTGCCGATATTAAAATTTTGCACGAGGGGTATACGGCTGATTATTTCCTGAATAGAATGAAAACAAACGCGTTATTTCCAATCCTTTTTATTAAAAATAATTAAATTTAAAAAAAATCAGGTACCGGCATTTTTTATCAGATTATTGCACATTGCATTTTAGAGAAATTTTATTGGGTTATTTTTTGTTTTCTCGTTTTGATTGGTCAATATTTGTCACGCAATTGGTTGCTAAACACATGAAGGAAATACTCATTGTAAAAAACAATAGCAACGGCCATTACCACAGGAAAAAAGATGATGCGATTTTCACAAAATACATAATATGATTTTTATTTTTGCAATAAAATTATGATACAGAACAGACTTCTAGTATGAAATAATAGTATACTATTACTATTACATGAGCAAGTACAGAATAAGTAAAGATTAAAAATCGTTACTTGGGAGTACATAACATAATCCTATACTTTATCTATAGCAAATTTTTTTGACTAATAAACCGATAATATTCAATTATTCACCGAAGGGACACAAGATGAAACCAACCGTTTCATTGTAATTTTACCTTAAAAATATTTTACCATAAGGGTCATTTTTGTCTCATTCATAATTCTTGACAAATCAGGTAGAAATTCCGAACTAAAATTCATTCCCTCATCTGCAGGGAGTAAATGCAAATTTAATCGTAATACTTTGGGAAAATACAACTACACAATGCTGCACCCTGTATTTGGTGAATATTATAGTTTTATTAGTCGGACCTTCAAAGTCAGAAAAATGTCCTATACGATCAAATTGTAGGTATATTATGTACCTACAAAAAAATACTAAAACAAATTCTTAGCTCAAAATTTGGAGAAAAATCTGGAAAAACGCATTCCAGCCTAAATTAAAATTACATCCGTTTTTACTTTTCTGTTGTTTCGCGATCTGTCCAACAATAGTATATTATTCAACGAGTGAGAAAGTTGGCCATTTCCATGAGAATGAAATTTGCGACCACGAGCCGTAGGCGAGTGGAGTAAGTCATTCGAATGGAAATGGCCAATTCTCACGAGTTAAATACTATACTTTTTCTAATCATATTGACAATTGAGTAATAATTATATATTTTTTATTTCTACGTTTTATTATGTACATATACATTAACCGTGCCATAATTAACAATAGTAAAGGGAAGTGATTTTACATCTACATTAGTATTGGTTATTTCTTTATTTTCTGTTGTGTTTCCTACACTGCTACTGGAAGCTTGAACTGCATTGATAATTTTGTTCGCTGAGTCCATCTTGTTTTTCATGGACGTGTCTATATAACCTTCGGCTACCGTTGTGGACTTCCAGCCACCGTGTCTTTTTAAAGCGGTTATATCGGCACCTGCATCTACTAGTATTGTAGCTGATGATCTCCTGAAACTGTGTCCAGTATACTTTTCAGCTTCCGGTAGCTTTAAGTAGTTAGCTATTTCCTTTCCCATTTTGGATATCTTGTTAACACCTATATTTTGACAAGTGCACTTGCCCTTTTGATAGTTTAGAAATAAACTGTTGGTCGACACATTTGGCGGACGTAGATTAATGTATTTTTGAACAACATTATAGAATTTACCAGTTATAGTGAATTTTCGTACATTTTTTGTTTTTGTAACAGGAATAGTGACCAACATTGTTTTGTTTATATCCACAATATCATTCACTTTGATGGCATGTATTTCACTGGTCCTGCAAGCACCCATAATGCCCATTATAAGGGCCACCTTAAAAAAATGTTAATTGTAGGTACGCATGTAGCATATTATGTATAAAGAAGTCAACACCTTACCTTTGTTGCAAGGTACATCTCATCTGGAGCATTGGATAAGAATTCATCAATTTCCATAGGAGTAAATGTTTTTGATTTTGTAGCCTGATAGGCCTCGGATTTTCTTTTTAAGAATGCACGTAACTTGGGGTAGGTTTCAATATTAATATTGTTGTGAATGCTTAGAGTAGACTTCAGGAAGGAATATTGAGACCACAGTGAGGAGGATTTATATTTCTCTGCTAATTCGGAGAAGTAAGCCAAGAGAACATTTTCGGAAAATGAGTTTGTCTTCTTTGTTCTGCACCAATCTATGAACATTTTGTAACTTAACTCATATTTCTTTCTCGACTTTTGTGGCAAGAGATTAAGTGTTGTGAGTTTAGCAGTCTCTTGCACTTCCGGTGGCGTACAATTCTCTATATCGTCCACAATTTCCATTTTCTTGTTGATATTTCTGAGAAAACAGATTCGATGACAAATGTCAATGTCAACTATTTTTTAGAAAACAATGGACCGTCGTATAATCGTTACGGTGGTGATAGATACTATCCGTTGAGAAAGTAAAATCTCGTCATCTCATTGGTCTAAGACAAAAATTTTCTCCACGGATTCGACCAATTTTCTCCACAGTTGAAAAAATGTCAACTTTCTCAATTAAAAACGTAATGGAAAAGTACACATTTCTTAATATGATTAGAAAAATGTAATTATTTTATTTCTATACCAATTTATTTCGCTATCGGATTGTTCACTTGAACATCGATCTTGCAATCGAAATGTAAATAAAACACCTTGAGATTCATTGTTATTTCAAATTTAATGGAAGAAAATAAATCATCATCACAAACTAATTTACTGAAATTTGGATTAGACAAGACAACGTCTGTCGGGTCAGCTAATAAATAATAAAATGGAATGAAACAACAGTTTGCAGTGCAGCCAATTCAGATTTGGCATTGTAGGACTTGTCTTTCCAACACAAAATTTTATCTCCGTATTTAGGTACGGAACAGGACAGGATCGTAATCCTCTACCCTCTACTGAGCGTCTGTGACTAATTCAAGGTACCTGCGTCTCCCGGTTTGTTTGACCCGTTTGACCAAAATATAGATTTGTAAATAGAGGACCCACTGCACATCAACTAGGAAATTTCTTTTAGGTAAAGGCGAGCCTTAAATGTTGACCTTGGTGCAGTATTCACTGGAAAAAGTAGATAAAAAGATTTATCAACGTTCACTTGGATTTCTTATTAAATTTTCATGTTTGTTGAATGTCTAAGAGGAATAATGTAAAATATTTAAATAAAGCTGCAAAACCTATTTACAAGAGTAGTGCTCAAATTGATTGCCATCTTGTTGAATGTGTTTTGCCTATTTTCCAAGGCACACTTTTATCGCGATAAAAACGTCCTACTGGTCGATCATGTGTCAAAAATAATCGCATGCTACTCCTCTCAGATTCTCAAACTGCTTTTAATAATTGTGTTTTTAATAACCGTATTATAAATATAGTAATTAACGTTATAAGTCCGGGAACTCATAGTTTACAGTACGAGTTAGACGTTTAAGGACGAGGCGACGAAGGAGCCGAGTCTTGAAACTCGAAACGAGTACTGTAAAAAGAGTTCACGGACGAATGTCGTTATGTATTTTATTTCATCCTGCCTCAAATTTCGTTTGAAAGAAACATTGAAATTAATTTCAAAATATTCAACAAAAGCTCCAAATCTAGTCACATTTTAGGAACATGATTAGCAACGGCTGTTTGGCAGTTGTTTATTTTGTTGAAATAATGTTGTGCGTCAAAATGACTTCTAAAGCAAATCCTCCAGAAATTGTAAGAAAATCTGCAGAAGCCTGTGCTGAATTAATACCTAGCAAGTCTGGTGAAAGGTACCAAAAACAATTCAGCCATTTTTGTAAATGGAAATCAGAAAATAATGTGAAGAAAATTACGCAAGAGGTTATGCTGACTGGCCTATTTTTTAGATTTGGTTTAAATGGTTGTATTATTTTATTTGTGAACTACCGTTTTTAGTCTGAGAAAGTAAGTGCATCTTCTTTGTGGCCGAAATAGTAAAATTGTTAATTTGTATTTAGATGTAGTTTTGAATAAAACATTTCTTAAAACTGAATCATTGTTATTGCGATTGTTACTTTTGTGTTTCCAGTACAACACTTAACCGGCGTCCGGCCGTTTTTTGCGTTTTCCCGGATTCAAACTGATGACGTAAAGTATTGAAATTTGACACAGGATGAAATAAAATAATTAACATTAAAGTTTGTATTCTGGAATTAATCTTACCAAAAATAACACGACCTAATTTTTTATATCTGATAAATTTCCCAATTTAAACCCTCAAGCCTAACCATAAAAATGCCCAAATTCAACTTGTGGAATTGTAAAAACAAAAAGTTTTCGTAAAATTGAAAAATGTATGCCATAAAAAAAGTAGGCCTGGTTATTTTACCTTCGATAAAATAGTATTTAATTTTTCTATTAATTATTCCATTTGTCTTTATGTTTCGGTGATACCTAGTACAATATGACACTATCTGGAAGACTATTTTTCGACCCTGTCGCCATCATTCCGTTTCCTTAAAGCGTTAATCCTCAGAGGAAGAAGTGCGCAGGCCCGGCTTTCCGTATTTCCGGATTCGGCCTGAATACCCCCTCTGCCATACACGATCCGGAAATTCTCTGAGCAAAAACTGTGCAGTCTGGACTTCGGGGATGCCTAAATAAACTCTCCGCCACAGACTTTTCTATCAGTAGTGCAATCGACTTTATTTATTTTCTACGATAAAGCGTTTAGTTTCTAATTTGCAATTTTCCCTCTTTGATTACACATTTGACATAAATTTGAGAATGCTTAAAAAAGTCCATTAACCTAGTGAACATTAATTTGGTGTTTCATTCAATTTCCAATTTGCTAACATCAAATTCATTAATTCAATTCTTCCCTGATTCTAACTTGAATTACCAAAAATATTCAAGGAGTGTTTTACTGCAACGTTTTTCCACCATTTGTTGCCATTGTATACCTGTGTTTATCCCTCGGACTCATACAATTTACAAGGTCGTCAAATTTCATTTGGGTACCTACTACATTATTTACCACATTTAGGGATAATGCCGATAAACGGATTGAGAATCATAAAATTTAGAACTAACAAAAATTTCGGACTATTACAGTACCAAGAAATATATAATTAATCTGTCAACCGAGAAACACTCAATATAGTTTTATCGCCTTTACCACAAAAAACGCTTGCGTAAAAATATGTTCCTTTTTCACTCTAGCATGATACTTTTAACCTGACGAAGGTATGGTTCCGACTCGTAAACCTTGATAAACTCTTCAAGAAATACTCGACTTGTGTTGTCTGAAAGGCGGCCTCAACTAAACTGAAACTGACAATGCCACACACACTCCGATCGGCCTGACGTTTGCGATTGCACAGTTATTCAGAATCGTTTTTTTTTATTCTTATCCAGCCGCCTGAACGGTCCGCCAAGTCCGCGCAGTTTTCTACCACACACGTTCCGGAAATACGGAAGGCCTGGACTGCGCAGTTTTACTCCAGAAAATGGGAAACATTGTTAAAAGATTATAACAATTATTAAATTGCAATTTTTGGGCAATCATTGTTAAATTTCACTATAAAAGGGGTAAATCTTGGTTTGAAGTTTGAACGACAATGTGAAGATCATGGAACGTTGGAAAATTTCTTTCAATAAAATGTTCGAATTTACAACTTGTGTGAATCTACCTGACACGTTTGACGATTGGCGACAGAACAAAAACTTAAATTCAAAAATCCCGAGAAGCATAGTAATTTTAGTTGATACTATTGCGAGCATGGAAATTCGGGCAGCAATTTACATGTCATTTAAAAAAACCCAATGTAGTCTAAGCTTTATTGTCATAAATGTCATAATAATTAATTTTGAAGGAACTTCAAAATAAACTGTCACAATTATGCACAATTATTTTACATTTTAGTTATTGATTTTCAAAGTTTAATAAAAAAGACGGTTTAGTTTTCAGAAAATCACATCTAAGCACTTGCAGTTTTTCAGAATTGACGAATGCAATTTGCAAAATGATATGAAGCAATAGTAGACATTAAAATGAGGTTATTAATACGTCTAGCACCTAAAGTCTATTTCACATTTTGTATCAGTCAAATTTCAAGTCTGCCCGAAATTCCGTGCTAGTACCAACCAAACTTCATTTTGACATCTATAACGATTTTACTTTATGTTTATGCTATTACAAAAGTGAACCTTTCATGGTAAATTTCAAATTTGCCAAATTTCACTGTTACCAACAGATCAGTTATTCTTGATATTGTTGACAATTGTCTAGAAATACAATTCCAAATTTAGTTGACGGTGACTAATTAATTTCTCACGCTGTTCTCATATTCGTTCGTCGTCGAAATGAAGACGCCGTGTAATTTATTGGAATCTTCCTCTTGACATACAGGCAGACTTGATTTACTAAAATAACCCTCTTCCAATTGTTCTCTATTCCGACAAGTAATTTCAAGAAAATGTTCATTTCTCCAAGTTGATATTGGCTTGTTTTCTATCTTGGTGGAAATACAAATTGATCATCTCTAAGGTTTTAAAAAATGGACCAATTTACTTATATAGAACAATTTACATAATCCCACCTCCACCCGGCGGCACGGCAATTTTGCCGGAGTACATACACTATTACGGATATTACTATCAAGTAATAGTGCAGTGCTTATCAACATAATTACCGGCGTCTCGCCTCCGCATTTTGACTTTGTTGTGTATTATGTTCTGTGTCAATGTTAAGGAACTTCCTCACGATGTGACATGAGTATAATAATATACCTTTTTGAATTTCAACTACCAATGTATTATCTAAATCCAGAATTTTTAAATTTTTAAAAAGAGATTGCGGTACTATTCCCGATGCTGATATTACAAGTGGTAAAATCGAAATTTTTTCTAAACACCAAAGATTTCTCATAGCAACGGACAGCTCTAAATATTTATTAATTTTTGTGTTATATGTCTGTGTTATATTATGTGAATTTGGAACAGCTATGTCTAAAAGATATGCTTGCTTTTGTTGTTTATTTAAAATTATAATGTCTGGTCTGTTATGCTTAATATGAATGTCAGTTAAAATTGTTCTATCAAAATATAATTTGTAACTGTCATTTTCCAAACAACTTTCTGGTGTATAACTATAATGTGGTTGTGTATTCTTTAATAAATTGAATTTAACAGCTAAATTCATGTGTATAATTTTAGCGAATATATCGTGACGTTTTTTATATTCGCTTTGAGCCAAAACGGTGCAAGAAGAAATGATGTGTTCAATTGTTTCCCCTTCAATTCCGCAAATCCTACATTTATCAATTATCGATTGTAAACCGCATATGTGTTTTTTATAATTTCTTGTATTTATAACACGATCTTGAATTGCAAATATAAAACCCTCCGTCTCAGGATGAATTTTTGATTTCTTAAGCCATGCATGAGAGGCCTGAATATTAACTTCTGGTTGTTCCAGTTCTTTAAAGTATCTCCCATGTAAAGACTTCTGTTTTATATTTGCTATTGTGTCAGGTATATTTGGCTTAACAATGTCTGAAATTATATTATCACTTAAATTTAAAGGTGTGTAGCCTTTATCGGCTGAAACCAAAGCATTGAAAAAGGTGTTATCACGAGCTCTATTGAGGAAATAATTTTTTAGTGAAGCAATTTGATTTTTTAGCAGTATTTCTAGATTTGAAAAACCCCTACCACCGTTTTCGCGTGGTAAATTAAATTTTTCAATAGCAGATTTAGGATGGTGTTTACTAAATTTGGTAAAAAGAACTCTAGTTTTAATGTTTATGTTCTGTAAATTAGTTTTGGACCATTTTATAACACCGAAACAATAGGTCAGTAATGGAACAGCATATGTATTAACTGCTTTAATTAAATTATTACCGTTTAATTTTGATTTTAAAATAGATTTAATTCTTAAATAAAATTGCTTTTCTAAATTTTCTTTTATAATAATTAAGTGTTGAATATGATTTGATTGATTAATACCTAAATATTTATAAAATTCTCCTTTATTTAAATTTTTAATGATTTCTCCTTCTTGAGTTATATATTCTAAATGTTCGTAGTGACCGCGACATATTGATTGCATTTTACACTTATCAATACCAAAACTCATCCCAATATCATTTGAGAAATTTTCAGTTATTGTTACTAAAGATAAAATGTGATTCTTTTTTGATGCATAAAGTTTTATGTCATCCATATAAAGAAGGTGATTTAATTTGGATAGTGTTGTATTATTAAGTCTAATATTGAAACCATATCCAGTGCTATTTAATAGATTTGTCAAAGGATTAATGGCTAGACAAAACCATAAAGGACTTAAAGAATCTCCTTGATAAATTCCCCGTTTCATTTGAATAGGCTCGGATTTTAATTTATTATTGTTTATTGATAAATTTAAAGTAGTTCTCCAAAATGTTATAACATGAGATAAAAAGTTAATCAAATCCAAATTAATTTTATAAATTTTTAGAATTTTAATTAACCATGAATGTGGTACTGAATCATAGGCTTTTTTGTAGTCTATGAATGCGGTATAAATAAATATGATTAACCATAATATAACAATTAACACAGACATATAACACAAAAATTAATAAATATTTAGAGCTGTCCGTTGCTATGAGAAATCTTTGGTGTTTAGAAAAAATTTCGATTTTACCACTTGTAATTTCAGCAACGGGAATAGTACCGCAATCTCTTTTTAAAAATTTAAAAATTCTGGATTTAGATAACACATTGGTAGTTGAAATTCAAAAAGGTATATTATTATACTCATGTCACATCGTGAGGAAGTTCCTTAACATTGACACAGAACATAATACACAACAAAGTCAAAATGCGGAGGCAAGACGCCGGTAATTATGTTGATAAGCACTGCACTATTACTTGATAGTAATATCCGTAATAGTGTATGTACTCCGGCAAAATTGCCGTGCCGCCGGGTGGAGGTGGGATAGTAGGTATATACATACCTCACATCAACTACACTTTATTGTTAAACTACACTCACCGGCACAAAAAACGACTCATTATGATTTCTTTAATAAATTATCTTGAAATTATATTTGTGATTATTTTTCTTTATTATAGTTAAATTGGGATATTTTCAATGATCGGTCACCATGGCAACCGAATTGTTTTGTTTAAAAAAATAATTAGAAAATTTGCGTTTTTCCACGTTGTGTTTTTGTCGGTTGATTTACGTGTTAAGATTTAATGTGACCATACGAGATACTAATTCAAAATGCTGTTCACATTTTGGCAATTTTTCATAACATACAATTTTTTCTGGAAAATTACTTTTATTTTTTTTTTCATTAAAATTTTATTTGCTGTGTTTAATGTTTTGTTTGTCGGATATTCTTTGACAAAGAGTAACTTAAATAACACTTATCAATACAACATGATATCAAAAAAAATTTCTAAGACAATGAATTACTTAATTATATTAATAAAATTCAAAGTGAGTCGTTTTCTGTGCCGGTCAGTGTACATCTGAGGCAATACAAAAGTCTTTGTATCGCTGCTTTGAAGATAACAGCTTTACTTTTAGAATTATGTTGGGTGTGGAGAAGTTAATAAAGCGTTGTAAGACCATCTCAATTAAAAAAAAAATGTACGTACACAAGAAGTTGTAGGTTCTTTGTGTAATTTTTTCATTTCTCATTTCTTAAATTTGATATATCTGAATGGTGGCAACATGTATTTGCCCGAAAAAAGAACCAGTTTAAAGTGAGTGTCGTTACTGTTTAACCAGAAAAAAGTATTGTTTCACTTTGTGTCTCAAGTTACTTCAAAAGCTAGCATGATATCTAGAGCATCACATTTTTATATTTTGTAGTACATATTATATTCTTTCGTTTGTATGAAAATATATTTATTGGTTCCTTAATAAATGTTATCCAGAAACAGTTATTTTTTTTTATCTTTTTATTCGAATTATAAAAAAAATAAATAAATTTGTTGTAAGCAAGTATACTGAAAATCATTTTGATTGCAGTTGTATGATTTTTACTAAATCAGTTAATAAAAAATGTTCTCGTTCTTCGTAAGTACAGTATTATACAAATCTTAATTTCGGAAAATTGTTGATTATGATTATAAATTGTTTCATTCATTTACTTACTTCCAAGTACTTGCTTGTAATTTCTTGGCACCGATACATGTTGGATTGAAATTTTCCATGCAAACTTAGAAAAAGCACATTCCCCTGAAATGCTTTTCATTTTCCTGACTGACACAAACTTGCAAGATTCAAGAGAAATCTCTTTCACGAGTTTCAAATACTTATTTATCCATAAATAATAAAATTAACAATAAGTATAGCGCTTGCAATAAAACAATTATAAAGTTTTGAGTGTTAAAATTTATGTACGTAAAAGTGTACTATTTTAAACATCAAGCCTATGCTAATATTTTATTTACCAGGAGCTATTTTTATCACGATATTTTTTTATGCAGATAGATTATTAATTGACTACACCTACCACACGTAAATCGTGACTGGTTTTATTTTTAAGATCCCAATCGATATGTTAGTCATAATGCATGTACATAATGTATATAAATAAAACATTTGGCTGTTAGGGATCATATTAAATATGTAGCCTGTGTCAAGTGACCTTCTGTAATCCTACAAAATACTAATTTTTTATTTGAAGTTTAATTTTATCATTACTTGTTGCTACTCGTAGTAGTCATATTTACAATGAAAAAAGTAATTCTGTCTATCCATAGCTGTAGATTAGATATTTTCGTAAAGGTTGCAGAGACTAAGAGAGAGACGCAAACGGTGAAGGAGTTGTTCGATATCCACTATGTATTAATCTTTACGTTTAATCATTTTTGGAGTATAAAATCCTATAAACTTTCATCTGCATCCGGTGCACACAAATTGTGTAACTGATAAATAATGTTGGCAAGCGAAAATTTAATTATTTCTACAGCACTCAAAATAAATGTAATTGTTAGAATTGTCAGAATTTTGTTAGGTACTTCGTGTGTTGCTTGTTAGTATCATGAAAGAAACAATTATTAGGTGATTTTCATTTATTTACGTTATTTTTTTGATTTGTTTTTGATACATCTAATATTTTTTGGTGGACAAGAAAAGTCAATTTTCAAGACTAGATAATAAACATTGATTCGGTGGTTGACTGAATGGAAATTAATGGAAAAGTAATCTAGATAAAAATATCTCGTACTTATCATGATTTTCTAGGATAAAAATCAAAATATTGGAATAAACTGATATTTGAAAAAAAATCACTGTTTTACCATTGGCATAATTTGTAATCTATACAACAAGACTCTAGAATTGAAAAGAAAAATACTAATACTAATGTAGGTAGAGTGCGTTTCAACGAAAGGTACAGTAGATACACATCTACCGGGTGATCAAGAAGGACTGTTTAAGTTGGCAACACAATTAAGAACATTTTTTTATTGGGCTATTTACAACACTGCAACCGGATATGTTTTGTGAGTTTACTTGACAGATATCTGACGTAGATTAAAAATGCTAGGTTATGAGAGTAATAATTAAGGGCAAAAAGAAATCAAAGTTGGAATTCGGAATAATAATCTAAAAATTAAATAAAGGAAATTCTCGAAGTGCTTCCCATTTTGCTCTAAACATAAATTAACTCTTCTCTCGAACGATTCACCAGATTGTTTACTTTAATTTGAAATGTCAAATTTGACTTGTCACTGATGCGGCTGTCAGTGTGAAGCCGTCAACAACCGGTAGTTACTCCAGTTGTACCATTTAAAAATAAAATTCAGCATTACCAACTTAAACAGTCCTTCTTGATCACCTCGTATAAACTTGCGCAGAAATATATTTCGGTCTACGGCGCAGCGGTGTGGCTTACCTAGACAGTAACCGCGTTAATTTGTACTTTCTATGGAATTTTCGAATCTATACTCTATTCTTTATCTTGGTGAGTAGTCGATGCACTCAAGCAAGCCATGGGTAGCTTTGTAACTTTTACTTTTTCCACTAAATTTTTGTGTGGTGTATATCAAATATTAACTGTCATCGCTGTCAAACTGTCATTCAGATTCCGAATCTTCGTCAAGCATTCATGTCCAAATCTCGCAATCTTATGTCGCGAAATGTGTATTCTAAGTGTATTATTATAAGCCGTAGACACCGATTCGTAAATTTAATCCTTCCCGCTCTGAAAATTATTATCGACGTCCGTCGTCGGTCAATCTGCCAGAACATTATGCCCGTGCTGGGCAATATTGCAAAAAAGGTTGAGTTTGAAAAATTAACCGGATTCTTAAACCATAAACCTAATTTCACCGGAAAGTGTGTGGTCGGTCTACAACATTTTGAAATTCCCATGTAAGTTATGAAAATTTTAGAAAACGAAGCGATGTGAAGATGACACGTTTAAGGTTATGTCTGGGTGTGTGTGAATCATGAGCAATTTAACCTGGAAAATAATAAATAGAAAGACTGCGGCGTCTCTGTAAGTACATTATTGTAATATTTGAATATTTTTTAACAACTACCAACGCACTTTTCCATGGGAACTTTCAAAAATCCCTAAATTCAACTTGACGGCTGAAAATTTCCCTAAGACCACTCTTTGATTTGTCGGCATTTTGTCGCAAATCACTGCCAGGTTGTTGTTCTTTACTGTCTTCAAGCGTTTCCTTCTTTAATCTTTCGAGTGTTTTGTATGCTTCTCTCCTTTTGGAAAATAAAAATCTGTCTTTTTCAAGACAATATTTTGTACGCTGAGATACCCGCTTTTGAATTCAAACTGGCCGCCAATAAAAGCTATGGGAGTACCGGTGGCGGTACCGTCAGCGACCGCTAGGGGCGGGGGTGAAAGTCGACAGGGGATGAACGGCCATGTTTTTTTTTTGTGGACTTTGGTCTTGACCGCAAAGTGGTGCAGAAGTACCGTGTATTTTTCTGTGTTCAAATTGTGCGATTTTAGTTGTTTTTTTTTTATTGAACTGTGCTAAATGTTGCTGTCCAGCTTCTGTTTTGAACTAGGTATGTGTTTGGGGTACTAAAATTATTTCTGTTTCGTGCGAAATGTAGTTTAACAATAATAAGACACAAATGGGTCGCACGTGGGTTTAAGACGTTTCCACCATGTTTTACAAAAATCCACAATTATCTCGACCATCCCCACGTATTACGCTTTTAGCTATTTACGTTACAAGACCGGTAGTAACGTTTTTATGGACGAGCTAGTGAATTACAGGTCGAGCCCGATAGGGCGAGACTTGTAAACTAGCGTGGCCATAATGCATCTACCGGTCGTGTGACGTACAAGATTTTTTAGTATACTAAGACAATTATTTAAAAGGAAATAAAATTAAATCAAAAAAATTGGCTTTGAAAAAGACTGCTATGCCTTGTTACTATGATAACAAACGATTCATCAAAATTCAGTCTGTCGAAGTTTTTCATGTGATTTCTTTCATTTGCGCTAACTTCCTTTAATAAAATGAATTCTCACAACCGAACCGCAGCAGAAGTCAAGTTTTCTTCCCAGACCACCTTTTGGAGAAGGTAGATAGTGCGCGATCAAACTTATTGCTCCAAAAAATCATCGGGAAGATATTTGACAGAGTACAAGTTGTTCTACAATTGGAGAATACGAAATAAAGTTGTTTGGATTGATCAAAGGGTAATGCTTGCCTTTAGAAAACCATTTCAATGATATAAGTAATTGTACATTTAATTTTTATATACATAAAATCCAATAAATCTGACAAATTATTTGACATTTGCTACCGGCCGCCGTGGAAAGTAAAACGGACTAGACCATAAACATGTGTCTACCGGACTCGTCGTCAAGGCAGTAGACACCTACTACCAGCACAGTATACTAAAATAGTTATTTGTATAGCAAGGCTGCGAAATCCTACTTTGACGAACCGAGAGAAAAATTGTCGTCAAGGCCGCTTTGCGGCCGAGACAAGACAATCTCGAGGTCGTCAAAGGATTTCGTAGCCAAGGTGTACACAACATTTTGTGTGCAACCCGAAAATTTGTAATTATAAAATGAACAAGTAAAATTTCCTTCACTGTCAATAAAAATAAAGTCGGCCTACATGTCGCCATGTCGCAAAAAAATTACAACGTTTTTGTTCCGTCTACTTCCCCAGATTGTGCAGTGTCCAATTTAATACCAGAAAAGTCCAAACGGCAGTACGATAAGTGTTACAATGACTTTAAAGAGCGGTGTAATAAAAATAATGTGAAAACGGTGTCGGAGAATGTTGTTTTGGCTTATTTAATGGAAAAATCAAAAACTGTGAAAAGTTCAACTTTATGGAGTACATATTCAATGTTGAAGCTCACGCTGAACATACGGGATGGCATTGGTGTTACGAAGTTTCTGAAATTGGTACCTTTTTTGAAAAAAAATCAGTTGGTTATCAGGTGAAAAAGTGTAAGGTATTGACACGAGACCAGATCAATTTGCTGTATAATCTGCCCTTTTTTTAGGTCATTTTAATCATGGGAATATTAGGAGCCATGCGAAGAGACGATGACGAACTAACCAAAATGTCTATCGATGACATTAAGGATGAACATTCTGTATTAATAGTGGCCGTTCCTGACACAAAAACTGACATAAAACGAACTTTTACTGTCACCAATCCAGAATTTGTAAGATTATACCGCAAATATGCAGCTCTTGTTCCGTGTACTCATCCAGAGTTAAAAAAAGATTATAAATTGTGCAGTGTCGCATTTGAAACCTGAAAAATCGAAACAGCAATATAAAAAATGTTACAGTGACTTTGAGACTGATGTAACAAGAAGAATGTGAAAACCCTGTCGGATAATGTTGCATTGGCTTACCTATTTACTGGAATTTATTTATTGTGACAGGTAAACGTTAAATTCTGTTATAAGTTTTAGGTTATTTTAATCGTGGAAATATCAGATGCCGTGCGAAGAGACAAATAAACCAAAATGTCTGTTGATGCCATTCATGATTCAGGATATGTTACTACTTACTAGTTACTAGATATTTCCCTTTTTGACCGGTGGAAAATTAACCTAATTCATACGCGTCTGTTCTAGATCGATCTTTTTTACCGACTCGTTAATACGTCAATCATCGAATCATCAGGCGACCACTCCATTTGAAATTGGCGGGAACTTCAAACCGGATGAAAATTATGTACTAATAGCGGCCGTTCCTGACACAAAAACTGGCATAAATCAAACTTTAACTGTACCCAATCCAGATTTTGTAAGATCACACCGCAAATATAGAGATAGATATGTTGTAATTGTGATAATAAATAAATATTGAAATGACTTTTACTTTTACGGCCGTCGTCAAGACAACGGCTGCGAAATTCAATTTCGCGGCCTGCTCTAGGCACGCGAAGTGCTCATTTCGCGTACGGTTGCACACAAAAACATTTATAAGCTTGCGAAGGAGCGTAAGGCAGCTGGGTTCTAGCTTTGCAAATTTTATAAAATCGTACGGACCATGTTGTTTTTTTTTGTTGTCAAATCAGATTTTTCAATTCAGTAACTTTCTTAGAAGAGAAGAACACCAAGTTTTAGAGTGGGTCTGTGGCTTTCACTTTTTATAAGCGCACTCCCTCATTTTTGATCCCCTTTTAATTATTCCGAGTGACGTTTTTGGTGTAATAAGTACAGTCGCGGCCGTTGAAATCTCAGACAGGAAAGATTTAAACACTCTGTATAAATTCCGAAATTTGATTAGCGTAAAGAGGATTTTCATAAAGTCAGTGTCAGTTTTTGACATATTAGGTCAGAATCGTGCGTAACTTTTGAAATGCCGCAATTATCTGATTTGCAAAAATGTGTTATCATCACCAGAGTGAGGGATGGTGTGAGTATAAGGGTCATTGCGAGAGAAATGAATGTGGATAATGTTTGAGTGACATTTTGAGAAACTTCACTTTCAATACCACTTACAAAGCCAAAAGTTTGGCGTTGTCAAAGTGTCTGAGTTTTCAACGGCCGCGACTGTACCTAGTTATTGCTCAACATTTTAATCAAAATTTCAAAGTTTCCACTTTTCATCCCGGTAGCAACCAAATGTGTTTATATTTTAGGTGTCTCCGTGGGTTTTTCCTTAGCTAGGGATCTACTACCACTTAGTCCCGGGGCGCCCTCCATATTATTCAGGGCGTCCCCCTTGTCGATGAACCGGCTAAGCTGGGGTCGACCGGACTGTGGTTTTTATTTTTTTTCAATTGTTATGTATGTGTTATTGGTTGTTACCATTTTTTTCCATCCCAAATTGAAAGTGTTCTTAGATAGCTCTGTCAACGAATATTTGTCGCGTTTCTTTTATTTGTTTTTTCCAGTTTGCTGTAGATGTAAATTCTTGACCTTACCGCGAGGGTCTCTCTCTGTTTGAGGGGTTTGTTTTCCTCTAACCTCCAAGCGTTGAACACGACCTCGTGGCCCTCATAAATTTTGCACCCCAAGGGAGACCCAAAAACCTAACGCTTGGCAGGACTTGTTGAATGCTGGGTTATACCCGAGCTCCATGGCACATTTCCGGAAATGTGATCAGGTCTATTTTCCCTGAGTCTGTGTAGCCTGACAAGCGCGTTTTGTTTTCTTTTGCTTTGGAAAAGTCATGTTCACTTCAACCGATGAACTTAGAGTACCTCAATTTGTTGACTTAACGTAAAGCAGTTAGGACTTTTCCCTTAGCACTAAATCACGGGTAGGCGGGAAATGTTAAGGTCGTAAGGATAGGTGCCACAGACCACCGGACCACACAAAGCCACTCGCTCCTTCTGTAGCGTATCTGCCGCACATTGTAAATTAACTTGAAAAAAAAAAAACCCATGCTAAAGTTCTCGTCTAGTGCTCGCTGTCGCTCGAAAGGTCCGAAGTACGTGCATTGTTTGTAATGTACACGACCCTTCTGTTTTTTCCTGAATTTTAGATTGTGTTGTTTATGAAATCAGTTTTGCTCAATTTTCAATAACTGTCCCGTCCACGTTGTCACTTCGGACTTGTTCGTATTTTCAGGAGCGGTTTTAGCGGAGCCTCATTCGGGGGTCTAGGAGAATGGCCAGAGCTCACCATTTTCCTAGAGGTCTAAATGAGTAGTCTTCTCACATTTGGGGAGACTTGGGTGCCCTCTCCCGAGACGTTTTATTATTCATTAATCCCGGCGTTAACAAAAATCATAACATTGAATAAATGGCTGGTTATAATTATTGTGTTGTTTTATTTGCACTCTTCTGTGTGGTTCACAAACCCTGTTGGAACGAATCTGGTAATGTTTAATTTGTATTGAAAAAAAAAACACAACGTAGGGAAATTAACGAGGTACGATCACGCGCTCTTGGCCATTTTTGAATTTCGATGGTTTTATTTTCATTGCGTTTGTTGGTAGAACAAAAAATGAAATGTCCGCTTGGTGGGATTTTTGAATTACCCACTTGGTTCATCACAACGCTGTGTTTTCGGGGTTAGTTTGCATGAATTATCAAATTATTTGAGGTTATGTTTTATTTGTGATGTCGTTGTTTTGATGCAATTTTAAATGTTTAACAGTGTCATCATCATCAATGTGTTTATGTTATAAAAATCTAAAATGGCATCCAAGAAGGAACTGGGCATTTCTGGGAAAAATTCAGGCTGTAGAAGTACATAATAGCAAATGTTTTGCAATTTATGAAGGAAGAGGTAGCAAATTTCTCCTATTTTCTATACGTGTATAGTAATTAACGTTACAAGTCCGGGAACTCATAGTTTACAGTACGAGTGAGACGTTTAAGGACGAGGCAACGAATGTCGTTATGTATTTTATTTCATCCTGCCTGAAATTTCGTTTGAAAGAAACATTGAAATTAATTTCAAAATATGTAATTCAACAAATGCCCCAAATATAGTCACATTTTTGGAACATGATTAGCAACGGCTGTTTGGCAATTGTTTATTTTGTTGATTTTGTTGAAATAATTTGGTGCGTCAAAATGGCTTCTAAAGCAAATCCCCCAGAAATTGTAAGAAAATCTGCAGAAGTTTGTGCTGAATTAATACCTAGCAAGAGTAGCAAGAAGAAGGTATGCTGGCTGGCCTATTTTTTAGATTTGGTTTAAATGGTTCTATTATTTTATTTGTGAACTAACGTTTTTAGTCTGAGAAAGTAAGTGCATCATCTTCTTTGTGGCCGAAATTGTTAAATTGTTAATTTGTATTTAGATCTAGTTTTGAATAAAACATTTCTTAAACCTGAATTGTTATTGCGATTGTTACTTTTGTGTTTCCAATAGCAACACTTAAGCGGCGTCCGGCCGTTTTTTGCGTTTTCCCGGATTCAAACTGATGACATAAAGTATTGAAATTTGGCACAGGATGAAATAAAATCACATACCTACCTACCTACTTATTCATCTTTTGTGTTTTTTTTTATAGGAGTAATAAACTATTTTAAATCAAGTAATGTGTCTTTCATTTTTAATAGACTTACGAATACTACATACAAAACTTTGAGAAAAACTAGCAACTGGCTGTTGGAAAATTTAAACATTTTGATGACTTGAATATATTTTTATGTTTATACTGTTTTTTCAAGTCCAAAATTTCTTACAAAAATGAAAAAAAGGATTTTAATTTTTCCATCATAATATCGAATGTTTTTTTTTTTATTTCACCTCATAGTAGGCGTTGAAGTGTTGAAGAGTCGATTGTGACCACACTATACGAATTACGGATCACGATCAGCTGTTTAAATCTTACGTTTTTACACAAGTGCTGCGTTCACAATCGACTCTTCAGCACCTACTACGAGGTGAAATTTAAAAAAACACCCGATACAAGGTCCCTAAAAAGCTTTTTGACATTATTATTTCCCTCTTGACAAATTCATTATTTCTGTCATTATTTTTATGTCCTAGGTACAAGTCGACTTCTAATCCCGGTTGTGAAAATCTGATATTTTCTGTGTTGTGAAACTAAGAACAAAAATAAAACTAGACTAAACCAATGCACTAGATTTTGGGTCGTCCTTCCCTTTATCTTCAATAATTTTAACCTTAGAACCTAGACATTTTTGAAAGAGTGTCTAGGGAATCTACCACCGGTTAAAGTTTGTGTGATACTATATGAATCACCCTGTATAAATTCAGGGTTTTTTACTTAAACGTTTAAGAATGAATTTGATCTGTTTTTTTTTCTACAATTTTTACGTCTACATCAATTTTTAGGTATATTTATATCTTTTTCTATAACCGTCAAAAAAACGTGACATTTATGCATCGTTATCAAGTCGCAAAGTATGTCATTTTTGACAGTGAAAAAATATTTCTCAAAAGGTTTCCTTGAATGCTAAAATAGTTGTATTTTAGCATCCAAGGAAACTTTTTCACAAATATTTTAGCATCCAAGCAAAATTTTACAAAAATTTAAAAAATCAAAAATTCTCAAATGCGGTTGTAGAAAAAACAGTGTTTGTATTTCGTGCACAAGATGATTGTTTTGTTGGGGCATGAGAATGAGTTTGAAGTCTCGACCTAACGGTCTCGACCAAAAACTCATTTTCATGCCCCAACAAAAAACAATCATGTTGCGCACTTAATACAAAAATAACTATTAATTAGAAGTCATTTTTATAACTTTCCTTGATTACGCGGGTGTAATTTTCTTAATAAATGTAGACAGCTGCAAAGACATCTCGTATCCAGTTTAGATAATTTTTATAATACAAATTTGTTGCATAAATTAGTTAAAACTTTTATTGATTGCCTGAGTATAAATTTTATATTGTATTGTTTGTTTAAGAACACAATAAAAAATTTGAAAGCGCTGAATATCCCTAAATAAATTAACGGTTAATTATAAAATGCTGGTTTAACGATATTTTATAAGATGAACTGTATTGAGTGTTTGGATTCGTTAATAAGTAAAAAGCTATGGCGTGGTCGTTGAACAGATATACAGGTGTCTCAAAAATGGCGTACTAACGGTGCACTACGGTGTAGAAGAGATTACCGTAAACTTCAGAAAAATATTAAAAAAATTCTATTGGACTTATTTGCTGATTTGGCGGTCTTTGAAAGTGGCACTTAACACGTCAATTATTTTGAAATATATGTATGAAGTTGTCATGACAGCTACCTCTAGTCGTACATATTATCACAAAGTACAAGATCAGTCACTGCCAATATTTAATCCTGCATAATAGAGAATTTAGAAGCTTTGGAAATGGAAAAAAATATTTTAAATTCACTACAACATTGCAAGGTAATGATCTACGAGTATATCTTTGTTTACATTGTATTACCGTTAATAATAATAATAAACATAATTGATTTTTTTGTCGGAAACATTTTTTTCCATATTTTTTTCATGTACATTTAAGCATCCTCGTTAAGGTAGTAAGTAGTTTGTACGCCATTTTTGGGACACGCTGTATGTAGTAATAAAAAAAAGGATGTGGGGTTAGTTGCCTAGAACGATATACGCCCAAGCCTGTTTCACAATGAGGAGGTTCTTTGCCATTTGTCATTCTTATAAGAATCTGGTTCTATAGTTGATTGAAAAAATGTTGCATTCAGTGACGTGCAAATCTTCTCCATTCTCGCACACTTTATTGAACCAATAATTTTTCTTTTATATTGGTTAAAGCTAATTAGATGCCGTCAAGTAATTTTTGTGGGTGTACATCAGGCTTTCAAAAATATGCGCACGTTTTGAATAAGCCAATTGGAAGCTGCTGTTAAAATACGCGGGCACAAGGGGGCGGTTTTATTACTATATCTGTTCACCGTCCAGGGTATTGATAGGAAATATCTTATTTTATGCAGCGAGTGAAAGCACACAAGTTACACAAAATGACATTTCCTAACTGTTTCATACCAAAAAAAATTCTAATGTTAATAAAAACGGTTCTTCAAACTGTAAACTGACGAAATTATTAAAAAATGCAATTCCAACTATGTCAATGGTTCAAAAATAAAGGAACAGAAATCAATTCCACCCAGAATTCGAGGATATCCAATTCCACTACAATGATTCTTGAAAAGCTTAGGTATAATTTGAGTGATGATATGAATAGTAACCATGGTAACATTTTTCCTGGCTACCACAAATTTTGATTTACTTATATCTCTTCTCTTTAAAGTTGGCGTTGAAGAGTCGATTGTGAACGCACCACAGATTACAGACCACGGATCAGCAATTTAAATCTAATCTCACTTTATGAGTTGTTTGTGTTTTTATTCACACGAGTGGTGCATTCACAATCGACTCTTCAACCCCAACTTTGAGGATAAATTTAAATGAACACCCGATACAATAAAACAATGATTTTTTTTTAATTGCCAACACTTATTTTACAAATGATTCTCTTGTCTATTTTAATTTTTGTTATTTTCTGTGACACGATAGAAACAACGCTTATTCGATTGAAAAGGACAGACATGATTTATTAGGTACCTACTATTTTTATCCAACACAAAACTAAAACTATTAAAGCTCACTAAGGGCCGGTTGTACCAAATTACGCTGAACTTCGGTTCAATTGAACTACAGTTTATTACTGAACCGGGTTTATTTAATAAACGCGTTGTACATCTCTTGTTCACAGTAAGATCACTTGAGCGACCGTTTTCGTCAAAATTAGTTATGTTGGTAGAACCAGACCCAGGTTACTCGCGTAAAACAGTTTAAATTTGTCATTGCCGACAACTGTGACATTTGTTTGTGAATGTGTTTTATGTCGATTTTTCACAATGAGTACTAATAAAAGGTCCACTAATTTTTCTACCATTGAACAAAAACATTTACTGGGCTTGGTATTTAAATTTAAAGATAAAATAGAAAATAAAAAAACAGATACAGATGCAAATCAATTGAAGAAGGATGCATGGAAAGCAATTGAACAGGAATTTAATATTGTTGGGTTTGAAAATTATCGAAGTGCGTTGATTCTTAAAAGAAAATATGAAAATCTAAAAAAAAGAACAAAGTCAAAATTTGCAGACGAGAAAAAGTACACTTTGGGCACAGGAGGAGGACCGGCCAAAAAACAAATAGTACTATTACAGATACTGAAGAAATAATCAAAGAAATAATTGGAGACCAATTAACAGGACGCACTTCCAAATATAACAGCGATACGGTAGGTAGGTACTCAGTGTCTATCTAAACTTTGAGGTCTTCTTTTACAATATTTATTTTGGCTTCCAGAAGAAGATTTGGTTATTGAAAATTCTATTGCTAATCTATCGTCCGAGATTGATGCAACACTTCCATTATTATTTCAACAAGCTCTAGAAAATCTTCATCTTCATCATATTGTGGTATCCACTCCATGTTATTATTTTAACGTATAAATTGTGAACTATCAAATAAATGTCAAAATGATACTGATCCATCCTTGATCGATAGATATCAGTCGATCACTGAAAACCAAGTTCAATGCTTAGACAACCCTCAGTCACCGTTCGTACAACAAAATGATCTAACTTTAATCTAGACTGGGAGATAAACTGAAGTTAAACCTATTTGGTACAACCGGCCCTTACAGTTTATATGTGACATGAGATTTTTTAGAAATTATTTGATATTATTAAAAACAAAATTACGTTTTCCATTATATACCGAACACTTTATGTGTTTTAATTATTTCCTCTTTAACTCCACGAAAAGTTTAACTTTGAATACACAATTAAATAACGTCCAGGCCATTTTCATTGTGTTTGTTGTTTAATTTTTCATATTCAAGGGGAGCTGCTATGCTTTTTAAAGTTCATGCTTGAAGTTGTAGTAAACATCAGATGTTTGCTGAATCGTATCCTGTATTTAGACTTAATATAACACATAATCAATGTCTTTCATCAGGTATCTGTATCCTGGACTGATTTTTATTCTGATTAAGAGCTATAAAAATTTCTTATGTGTGTCAGCGATCGAAGCAAGGATGGGACTGGCTGTTAACATCAGTGTTATTGCTCACGGCAACAGTATTCAGACAGAATGTTTTCCTTTTATTGAGATTACAAGAATACAGAAAAATCTTTAAAGTTAGTAAGAAGAACCGTTTTCAAATAATAATTCTTCTTTTTTATTTTATTTATTTTCCATGCTCTAATTTGTTGTTTAATTTATTCGTTTATTACTATTTTTTTAAATACCTAATAAATATATGTTTATTGGAAGTACAGTTGCGGCCGTTGAAAACTCAGACACTTTGACAACGCCAAACTTTTGGCTTTGTAAATGGTATTGAAAGTGACGTTCTCAAAATGTCACTCAAACATTATCCACATTAATTTCTCTCGCAATGGCTCTTATACTCACACCGTCCCTCAGTCAAACACATTTTTGCAAATCAGATAATTGCGGCATTTCAAAAGTTACGCGCGATTCTGACCTAATATGTCAAATACTGACACTGACTTTATAGACTTTGATGAAAATCCTGTTAACGCTAATCAAATTTCGGAATTTATACAGAGTATTTAAATCTTTCCTGTCTGAGATTTCAACGGCCGCAACTGTACATACATTACAAAAATTTCCTAATAATACACTTCCCACAAAAATTATCGCACCACCCACAGTTGTGGTAAACCAAACAATGTACCGCTACGATCTTCATTGTTGTGATAAAAGGGTGTAAGATAATACAAAAGAATAAATAAAAACAAAAAAAATCTACGTTTTGAAAGATTCTTTAACGGATTTATAACAATATAATAAATTGATTATGAACTATAACTAAATTAGAAACGAGTGCTTCCACCCCTGGCTTGAATGACAGCTTCCATTCTGTGAAGCATGCTTTCGTAAAGGTTTACAATGTATTCTTGCGGTATGTTATGCCATTCTTCCACAAGAACTACTTCCAGCTGTTGGCGAGTTCTAAAAACCATTCTGCGCTCTAATACACGCCGTTGAAGGGTGTCCCATACATGCTCTATTGGATTTAAATCAGGGCTTCGAGCTGGCCACTCCATAACAGGTGTCTCAGTTTCTCTAAGGTATTCTTGAACTATCCGAGCTGTGTGTGGTCGAGCATTATCGTGCATATACACAAAATTTTGACCAATAAATGGGTCGTACGGAATAACATGTGGGTCCAAAATGTCAGTAATGTAACGTGCAGCCTTCATACGAGCCCCACGCAAAGACACTAATTCTGTACGACCTTGCACAGAGATAGCACTCCAAACCATTACCGAACCTCCACCATAGTTCAGATTGGGAACAAAGTTACATTGAAGATATCGCTCTCCAGGTCTCCTATACACCGGCATTCGCCTGTCATTTGCATAAAGACAAAATCGTGATTCGTTAGAGAACATAACATTCTGCCAATCTCCAATATCCCAATTCACATGTTCCCTAGCAAACGCTAGACGAGCTACACGATGTTGTCTGGTGAGTTGCGGTGCTCTTGCGGGAACACGAGCCCGAATATTGTCTTCCCGAAGACGGTTCCTTACAGTTTGGAGCGAAATTTCCACATCTTTAACAGCTAACATCTCACTTTGAAGCAATCGAGCAGTGCAGTGCTTAGTACGGAGCGCTGTTAGGCGCAAAAAGCGATCATCTCGGACCGATGTCACCCTTCGACGACCTTATCCTGGCCTTCTGTCAACACTCCCAGTTTCTTGGTGCCTTTGTGCCAGCCTGACAATGGTAGAATGGTTAACACCGAGGACTCTCGCCACGCAAGTGCTTGGACAGCTTCTTCGTAGGTCAGATGGTAGCTAACACGTTGAGGAACATTCATCATGTCAAATTTATATTACACAAATGACACATTCTATAAACAACGCGACTACAAATAAACTGGAAGAAATGGGTATATGCAGCTTTATCACAAATTAGAAGAAAAGTTGCCAAAAAAATCCTTATCGGTGTTGGTGCTTGCAAATAAGTAAATAAAAACTGTTTCTACATGATGTAGACCTAGTATGTTGCTTTCATGCATATTCGTTTTGGAAAAACACCGATATTTCAGGGTGGTGCGATAATTTTTGTGGGGAATGTATAAAACAATTATAATGATAAATAGTTATTTGTACAACTAGTTCTGAAAGTCATAATTTTTTCATGAATTTGCAGTTTGATCAAGCAAATGAGTGAAAAAAAGAGACTTTCATAACGCGTTGTACACGATATTTTTTAGCATATTGTTGTAAGTTAAGAAATTTGGGCTAAAAGGATTTATGAAAAATAAAAAAAAAGCAGGTAGTTATGCTTTAACAATCATCTCCAAGGAGATGGAATAAAATGATGCAAAATAGTACTACATACTTTCATTACGATCTTTCGTTTAAAAAAAAGTACTACTTTCATTACGATATGCAAAAAATTAATATATTTTTTTTTCTTTTTTTAACAGACCAGAAGTTATAAAAAATATCCAAGTTCCTAAAATTATCTAATTCTAATTAATCGATCTATAAACAAAAAAGAAAACCATAATTAGTTCTGTGTTCTCTATAAGAGTGACTAGTTGTAAAAGTTCAGGACAATTAATCAAACCATTTACAATTTTAAGTAAGAAAAACAAAGATGAATTATTTCGCCGTTTTAAACTACTTCTGCCAATTAATTGTACCCTGTTAGAGTATGATACATTTGCACAAGAAGAATTATGCTTGCATAACAACTACAGGGTATCTTAAATGATTGTCGTGTAATGATTTGAATACATTACTTTTTCCGCCAAATGTTTGAACCTGCGCAAAACGGTAACAAATGTGGTCGTGATCGTCATCGAATCGGAGGAGCCCTACGTTGTGATTTTCTTTTGGCGGAAAAGGTTCGGAATGCAAACGATGAGGGTTCCAGTTGGAAGAGTGCCGCAAATAAAACACACATGTGAGGGACGCAAAATACCTTTTATTAAAAATGCCTGTAATAACTTTGATAAAAAAAAAATGAAACGAATCCAAAAAGACAGAAATTAAGTTTAACGAAGTACAAGAAATTAACTAGTTGAGTACATCACAAAGATAAACGACAAGATGAATGCAACAATATTTAAAATAACAGAAAACGGGTACATAACAGACAAAATGACAGGTTAAAGCTTGCAAAGAAAGTAAACAAATTATAAAGCAGTTATTACAGACAGGGACGGATGAAAAACCCTCTTCAAAAACCGTATCCCAGGTATTACTCATATTTTACAATTTGATTAATGGCCAAAACAATGTTTAATTTGGAACTACGCGGTCAAGGTACGCCAACGGGAGCTTAGAGCTGGAGGTAACAAACTTTCGGCCGCGAGGGGACTCAGAAAAATAATCTGAATCGTCTTGAAAGCAGCGACATTTATAGGTACTCGGGGTATCGCGTGTCGGACTACTGTGTACCGACCAATTCCGAGTGATATAAGCGTTCGGGGTTGTACGATGAGCTTCTCAGAGTCGCGTAGAGCAGAACTTGTTCCACCTTCCCCAACCAACCGTTTACCGACAAACTCCCGAGATTCCTATAACTGCGACAGGGGCTTCACGTCAGCTTCTCAGAGTCGCATACAGCAGAACTTGTTCCACCTCCGTTATACGGTCCTACATAACCGTCGCCCAGACGGAAATTTTACTAAACAACCCCTCCGACCTCCTGAATGTCACCTAGCCCCCATGTGATCGTACTTACAACATTTTAACTTTAACTTTTCCGAAATCTAGCAACAACACAAAAAAAAACAAAAACCGAGTTTAATTCAATCAAACAAAGAGTAACATTCAACGATGAGAAAATCCAGCAAAACAGAGCGCAACATTAAACAATGATAAAATAAGCAAAACAAAACGCAACATTAAACAATGATAACATAAGCAAAACAAAACGCACATTAAACAATAAAATGCGAGGTTAAATAACGATAAAATAAAACGCTTTAAAAAGGAATACCATACTCGCTGGCAATATTAAACAAAAAGAAAATGGCGGGTCGAGTGCCGTTAGAAAATGTTAGTGGAAAAAAAACAAAATGGACGCACGCGGTTCGGACGACGGCTCTGAATTTTCGAAATTACCAGATTGCTAAAAACAGCATGCAACAAAATGAAATCTACAACATACCCTTACCACGTGGTCCTGGTCCCAAAAACCAAACACAAAAAAAGGCAACGAAAGTGGGATAAATTACCCACGTGAATTAACAACGTCGAATTCCTCACGGGGACACAAAATATCTACTCGGAACGGTAGTGTAATCGGTTCAGATTTAACTTACAGATTTTTGGAATATTGGATCGCTCTTCGCAAGGTGTGTTCGTTTCGAAAAACCAAACAAAAGTGACCTACCCCCCTTCAACCTTCACATTTGGCGCGCTGTTGTGGCGGTACCGGAAATTTAAATTTAAAATTTTAAACTGGGTCACTACAGTTGGGTTAAGCGATCAAATTAATTTGTCCATCCATGAATCCAAAATCGTATGTTGTAGGAAGTAGCTCGGTGGCCGCATGGCTGTCGGAGACAGTGCTCCGAGGTCGCGGTCCCGGCGCTAGTGGGTTCGAATCCCACCGAAGGGGGAGGATTTTTTCGAAGGAAGGAACCTCCGCCGGGCCGTGGATGTGTGTGCATGTCTAGCAGGGGCTAACGGTAGGGTGGTGGAAGGAAGAGCGACACTCTTCCGACACCACCGCGAGGTCAGCAGGGTTCGAATCCCAGGCCGCATGGCCTCCCATTGATGTTGTGTGTTGTTGATTCGTGTTGTGTCGTCCAGAAAAAGGAAAAGGAGAAGAGAGGGTGGGGGGCGTGGGTGGCCGGGGAAAGTACCCCGGAGCCCCGCCGCACCACATAAGGAAAAAAAGAGAAAAATAAGCCGACCGTAAAAGGTACCTAATAGGCCAAGTGGTGAAAGGGGAAAGGCTAAAAAAAAAAAATCGTATGTTGTTACTTGAACTCACTTTACAGGTTACGGATCACGGATCAGCTGTTTAAATCTAAACACCCGATATATGTATGTACCTATTCATACGAATTCAAATCCATAAATGACTCGATTACAAATTAATTTTATGGCTCGATATTAATATTAGCAGGAGCAAAACACAGTTGAAACTTGTCACTGGTTAAAGCCAAAAACCTAACCTGAAAATGTGACATTCAGTGTTTAATTTATTCTACATATCGAACGATCAAATTAATTTGTAATCGAGTCATCCATGGATTTGAATCCGTATGTCTTTTGAGATTAATATGTCGAGATCTAACCGGTGTTTCGAGCTGTGTTTATTGAAGCGTGGAGTTCAAGTAACGACATACGATTTCGGATTCATGGATAACTTGATTACAAATTAATTTGATCGCTCTTTATAAAGGGGCACTTTCAAAATTTGAGAAGTTTTCAGAGCAAGCTGGACCGGACAATCATTTATAGATATCCTGTACTTAACGAATTTAAGTTGAACTTTCATAATGCGATCAATGTAACGTTTATAATACTTAATTCAATGACCAAATTAAACTATTACATTCACATTCACATTACACAAGACAACTGTACTAAGTAAGTAGGTATGGCTTTAAAAATAAATAGTTATTTGTACAACTAGTTATGAAAGTCATACTTTTTTTCATGAATTTGCAGGTTGATTAAAGAATCAAGCAAATAAGTGAAAAAAAGAGACTTTCATAACGTGTTGTACACACTATTTTTTTGCATATCGATGTAAGTTGAGAAATTTGGTCAAAGGATTTATGAAAAATTACAAAAAAAAAATAGGTATCTTTGACAATCATCTCCAAGGAGATGGAATAAAATAATACAAAAAAGTAGTACTTTCATTATGATATGCAAAAAAATATATTTTCAAATTGTTTCCTTTTTATAACAAACAAAATCTGTGAAATAACAAATATTTCAGGTATAGTATAGTAAATTGGTTTCACGTAAGCACGTAGTATCCCCATATTTTTATTGAAAATTATTTTTCATCGGCAATGCGTTAAGGGCGTGAAGGAGGCGATTTTGGCCCTTTGCGGAATTATAAGCACGAGGTCCGAAGGGCCGAGGAATTATAAGACGCCAAAGGGCCAAAATCGCCGCTCACGCCCGAAATGCAAACATTATTTTTTGTAAAATCATTTAAATCCACCTTAAAGCTTTGAATAGATTGAATAGATTATATATATTGGGTGATTCAAAATGATTGTGGCCAAGTATGGCAACTATGTACGAAAATTTATGTGGCAACTGTGTGAATGAGGTAGAGTTGTCATTTGTATGACATTTCATAAGCGTGCATTTGATTTTTTTAATATCATTACACATTGATTTGACAGTTTTCAAAATTGCTCGACTATGAACTGTCAAAGAAATATCAACTCTATCCTACCCACACAGGTGCCACATAAATTTTCCTACATAGTTGCCATACTTGGCCACAATCATTTTGAATCACCCAATATGTTCGCTTTGAAACTTGGCAGACCAGATTTCTAGAGTTCTTCTGGAAGCGGATGGAGCAAGTGGTATCCCTTCAGGTAGCACAACCCCGATAAATCATATCATTACACCGCGTTTTGATGTTTCTGAAACTAATTTATGCCAAATCATCAAAACCCAACGCTCTAAGACGCAATAACTTATTCATACAGTGAGCGTGGAAAATTAGAAATAATGGAAACATTTTCTTTCTCGTTATAATTTTTTGTTCTTGTTAAAAAACAACCCCGTATGTATTTTATTTTTAAGAAATATATTTTGATAATTGTCGTTTTTCTGCCCCTTTTCCGCGCAATGGTGTAATTGGCAATTTTGTTTAAATGGCAACTCCTAATTATTGTTTTGAAGATTTGGAATTATCATCATGACCCATGAATGACTTTTAGGCTCATGATTATGTTAAAATTTTCCCAAAAATACATTTTTTAATAAGAAAATGATGCACATGGCTGAATATCAATATTTTTATATCAATAAAGTCCAAAATAAACATTGTTCAAACAAAAAACATTATGAATTGGTGGTTAATTTAGTATTCTACAGATAATTTATTCAGTGGCCTCTGCGTTCTCTCAATATCACCCCATTACATTTTTTATGAAGTTATATCAAAAACGAGGTTTACCTCAATTGGCCAGCTATAATTGAACAACTGAAAGAAGGATAAAGGTAAAATGAGAACAATTCACACTGCAACTGTTTGTTCTGCCAGAAAAAATGGCAAACAGTTTGAACATTTACTTTGTTTATTTTTCTCGAAAGGAGATGTTTTAGTTTCAAATGTGCTTTTTGGACGTATGTACTTTTAATTAGTGTACCTATATAAAAGTTTACTATATTATTAGTAAACTTTTATATAGGTACACTACTTTTAATTAGTGCGATTCTGTTTCAGAATTTAGGAATGTTGTTATTGAACAATATTGATTTTGCATACAGGCTGTTTGATCAAAAACGCCTCAATCCATAACTTTTTTATTTATTACCCGATTTCAATGAACAAAAAAGTCAAAGATATGGTTTTTCAAGCGCTACAAAACAGCCATAAAATGTATTTTTCTGGCGTTATCTTCAATAGCTAACGGTAGTCAACTTTTTTTTTTAAATGGACACATGTCGTTTTTTAGGCTTGGTCTGGTAAGGTTTTTTTTTTCTGAATCTGATGATGTATTGAAAGTTGTCATTTGGTTCATAGCTAACTGAAAAAAAATAAAACATTTTTTTTTTTTGGTTCAGCTTATTATAAAATTTTTAAGAGTGCTGTGGAAAACAATCGGAATACAAAGTACGATAAATGTCATCTAAACGTCAGCTTAGAAATTTTCATCTGCTTTTTTGAACTTTTTTTATTTAATTATAAAATAACATTGTCAGTCATGCAGGATAGCAGTCATTTGACTATTATTTTATGTTCGAGTGTAATAAAAATCGTAATTCGTCAAAAACAAAAAGTTAATAGAAAAAATAATAAAAAAAAATAAAAATAAAAAATTGTGTTACACAGTCTAGGACTGGTTTACAAATCTATGAGGGGCATGATGACCAACTCAATAGACAGGGACCAATGGCTTAACGTGACTTCCGAATCACGAGACAGAATATAGCCTTTTTTTTTTTTTTTAATTTCGCCTTGGGTCGGAATTGAACCCGCGACCCTCGCATCCCTGAGCCGAAACGGACTCCCTTAGGCTATATTCTGCCTAAAATGTGTTACACAGTCTAGGACTGGTTTACAAATCTATGAGGGGCATAATGACCAACTCAATAGACCGGGACCAATGGCTTAACGTGACTTCCGAATCACGAGACAGAATATAGCCTTTTTTTTTTTCGCCCTGGGTCGGAATTGAACCCGCAACCCTCGCGTCCCTGAGCCGAAACGGACTCCCTTAGGCTATGTTCTGCCTTATTCATGTTTTCTAAGAAAGTAATAATAAAACTCTTCAAGATTGCACCTGAAAATTTTCAAACACGCACTTGACATTTGTTGCTATTTGTATTCCAATTGTTTTTCACGGGACACTTGAAAATTTCATAATAAGCTGAACCACAATTAAAAATCGTTTTATTTTTTTTTTCAGTCAGCTATGGACCAAACGATAACTTTTAATACATCATTAGATTGAGAAAAAAAAACTTTACCAGACTGAGCTTAAAAAACTAAAATAAATAACGCCAAAAAAAAATTTTTATGGCTGCTTCGTAGCGCATGAAAAACCATATCTTTGGTTTTTTATTTCATTGAAATCGGATAATAAATTAAAAAGTTATGGGTTGAGGCGTTTTTTATCAAACAGCCTGTATAAGGCATTCACGATCTTTTTGGGACCGAGTTGGCTATGATTTTTTCTTTTCATGTTGGACTAACTGATTCAGTGATGCGCAACGGATGCAACCTTTTTTTTCTGTCAGTGTCTGTTCGACATTTTCTTGACATCATATTGCCAGATTTATTATTATAATATTCGTAAGAAAGTAAATGATGTATTAAGTGTGTAAAACTAATTAATTTTGGCCAAAGGAAAAGAGAAAGTTGACAAAATAATTTTGCTACGACAAAAAAATTCCAGTAAAGGATGTTGCTTCCAATTTAAATAGACAATAAAATAGACCAGATGTAAGAGATCCGGCAACAATGTACCTATTCAGATAATATAACCTTAATTTGGAAAACAACCTAACCTAACACAAAAAGTGTCAATTTCCTTTAGGGAATATAGTTATCACCGAGGTACTGCCAACAAAATCACTAGATGGTCATAGCCAACTCGGTCCCAAAAAGATCGTGAATGCCTAATGGATCCAACCAATCAACAGCTTCATATCATAGCAACTACAACCTTGTTATACAGCGTGATCAACAATGACTGAGTCTGTTGGCAATGAAACAATTGAAAAATATTGGTGTTTTTCTATTTCGAAATTGGCACTGACCGGATGTTCTAACTTGACACGACATTTAAAAAAAATTTGGTTATGTCAGGTATGTTTATGCTATTACAAAAATGACTCTTTGATGGTAAACGTCAAATTCTCCTGTCAACTCTGTCAAAGCTGACAACCGGAAATGCGTTTAGAGTACAGTGGTACCAAAATCATTCAAATTTTCATTGCTATTGCTACCAACAGACTCAGTCATTCTTGATCACGTTGTTCTTATAGCAATAGTGGTAAATTTTAAAACAGAATCGCACCAATTGTGTGGTTAGAGTTTGTTGACATCAAAATTATTTTACTGATATTGAAATACCTAGAAATATATAGAAATTAAGTCATGTTGAGCATAATTTTCTTATTAACTAATTTATTTTTTGTGAACATTTCGGTGTAAAATTGGAATTTCATTGCCACTTTGTTTTCATAAGTAAAAATCCATTTCTCAAAAACTATCAATCCAAAGGGCATACATGCCACATCAGAATTTAATACCTAGTCTATCCATGGCCAACTTCATCTAGCTTCCGCTGCGCTCCATACGGCCGTCCCAATAAGGGTCTAAAGTTGATTCAGCTAACCTAAAAAAATCGTTTGGTAACTAGCCCCATCTGTTGCAACATTTTTAACATAAATCTTTATGGGTTGATGGGGAAACCGTGTTTTTTTGTCAGTTTGGCGGAAAAATGTGCACCGGACTTGATACTACCCTTTCGACTGTTAGAGAAAATTCGAAATTTAAGTAAACCAATTATTATTTTTAATCGCAGTAACACCAAATATGCAGCTTCTGTTGCTTTCATAGCAGGGTATATTGTAAAAAAATGAAATGAAATATTTCACTGCGACAGTTGTCTCTCTCCTATATTGTCTTTTTCAACCCCTGGTCCTCTTTTACGTTCACTTAATCTTCAAAATCGTGGCGGTTTGACTTATCCAAATTATCAGTTTGTAAGTTTTTTCAAAGAATTGGCAGATATTGCCACCACAGAAATTTTATCATATTTGGCCCAAGAAAATATTTGCTAACAACTCGTAACAATTTTACTTCCACATTTAATTCGTAATTCCCTCTTTATCTGTAACACACATAAAGACAAAATTTGTAAAGTTATTATAGAATAATTGATGAAACCACTTTTAAATAATAGTTGTTCACAAAAAACTGATTCCATAAAAAGAAAATCAATTGCTAATAAACCCATAAGTGGAAAGGTTTTAAAATATAACACTACGTATCTACCAAAGAGGTACCTACCTACATACCTACCTACCTATCCACCCATTTAGCTATGTTCTTTAGTTATCACTCCTTTATGCTGTTTAAAATTACGTTACTTTCGAGTTTTGTTCCTTTTCCATTGTTTTATGTAAATAATGTATTAAATAAAGTTATATATTTTCCAGTTTTACAAGACTATTACATATTTTCGTTTGATTTTCATATCTTTTTGAAACTTCATGACACTTTTGAAGGAAACGTCAATCATTGTTATTAACATTTTTCTCCGCTAGTTGGGGCTAGTTACCAAACGATTTTTTGAGGTTAGTAGAATCAATTTCAACAATGAAAATTGGCGTATTGGGACGGCCGTATGGAGCGCAGCGGAAGCTAGATGAAGTTGGCCATGGTCTATCTAAATGTGTAAAAAAACTGCGGTTACCATTAAAAAAAATTGCTAGTGACATTATTGTATGCAAACGGAGACAGGTGGAAAAATAATGAATAATGACAATTATATACAGGGTTGTAGCGACCCAGTTTAAAATTTAAATTTTAATTCCCGGTACCGCCACGAGAGCGCGCCAAATGTGAAGGTACTAGCGGCTAGATTAGGAACTAAGGGATGGGGTTGGCAATCCTGGGGAGTGGGCGACTCTGAGAAAAGAGCGGAAATATAGCGGGGATGAAGCGGTCTCTCGCGCGCGTGGTTGAAGGGGGGTAGGTCACTTTTGTTTGGTTTTTCGAAACGAACACACCTGGCGAAGAGCGATCCAGTTTCTGAATCAATTTCACTACCGTGCCGAGTAGATATTTTGTGCCCCCGTGAGGAATTCGACGTTTTAATTCACCTGGGTAATTTATCCCACTTTCGTTGCCTTTTTTTGTGTTTTGTTTTTGGGACCAGGACCACGTGGTAAGGGTATGTGGTGGATTTCATTTTGTTGCATGCTGTTTCTTTAAGAAGCGCCCATTTGTTAATTTTAAGCGTTATCTTTCTCCCGGGAGGTTTATTTTTTTAGCAATCTGGTGATTTCGAAAATTCGGGGCCGTCGTCCGAACCGCGTGCGTCCATTTTGTTTTTTTCTTTCACTAACATTTTCTAACGGCACTCGACCCGCCATTTTCTTCTTGTTTAACATTACCAGCGATTATTGGATTTGTGCCATTTAAAGCGTTTTATTTTATCGTTATTTAACTTTGCGCTTTGTTCTCTTTTATTTGCTCATTGTTTAATGTTGCGTTTTGATTTGCTTATTTTATCATTGTTGAGTGTGGCGATCTGTTTCGCTGGATTTTCTCATCGTTTAATGTTCCGCTTTGTTCGATAGAATTAAACTCGGTTTTTTTTCTTTGTGTTGTTGCTAGATTTCGGAAAAGTTAAAGTTAAAATGTTGTAAGTACGATCACATGAGGGCTAGGTGACATTCAGGAGGTCGGGGGGTTGTTTAGTCAAATTTCCGTGGGGGCGACGGTTATGTAGGACCGTATAACGGAGGCGGAACAAGTTCTGCTGTATGCGACTCTGAGAAGTTGACGTGAAGCCCCCGTCGCAGTTATAGGGACCTCGGGAGTTTGTCGGTAAACGGTTGGTTGGGGAAGGTGGAACAAGTTCTGCTCTACGCAACTCTGAGAAGCTCATCGTACAACCCCGAACGCTTATATCACTCGGAATTGGTCGGTACACAGTAGTCCGACACGCGATACCCCTAGTACCTATAAATGTCGCTGTTTTCAAGACGATTCAGATTATTTTTCTAAGTCCCTTCGCGGCCGAAAGTTTGTTACCTCCAGCTCTAAGCTCCCGTTGGCGTACCTTGACCGCGTAGCTCCAAATTAAACATTGTTTTTGCCATTAATCGAATTGTAAAATATGAGTAATACCTGGGATACGGTTTTTGAAGAGGGTTTTTCATCCGTCCCTGTCTGTAATAACTGCACCATAATTTGTTCACTTGTTTTGCAAGCTTTAACCTGTCATTTTGTCTGTTATGTACCCGTTTTCTGTTATTTTAAATATTGTTGCATTCATCTTGTCGTTTATCTTTGTGATGTACTCAACTAGTCAACTAATCATTACAGGGTTATTCACGAGTAATAATGAGACTTACAAAAATTGAAACGCAACCAGTTATACATTGTCATGAATTTCGTGGGTCATTTATGCAGGGTTATTCACATAAGATGACGAGACTGACCAGGTAAAAATGCAACCCAAACTACATTTTACAATGCATACATTGTGTTTTGGCATTTAAAAATTAAATCGAGAACCCAAGAAGGTATTCTATTAGTTTGAAAGGTATTCGTATATCTGTCATTGCATTTTTCGTTCATCTTTAAAATTTTAGGACGATGACAAAACCGACATGATCCTAGTTACCCAGTACTTTTGTGATTTTAATTGCTTATTACTTATTACTTATTACTGTTATTAAATAATACTTTGTTGAGAGAGGTATTTTTCTGTCAAAACTTGACATTCATTAGGCTAACGTTAAAAGCTGTCTATGTTTTATGCAAATGTGCATTATGATAACACAGGCCTGCAAAACAAAACTTTTTAAGCGATGTTGTGATTTTGATAACTGATTTTGTATAACATTGGAGCCCTGATTACAAAAATACAATTCATTTTTTTGTATCACGTCAGGTTTTTTCACAATTAACAAAAAAAAAATAAGCAATTTATTTAGGAAATTAAGATGTTTATAATAATTCTTGGTTAATAATCTAACTAAATTTTTTATTCCTTATGAGAATGGCATCTTTAACGCTTTGTGAGGAAACTTCTTTTAATTGATTGCCTGCTGTATATTTTTTTGGGTACATCGCGCTGTAACATCCAGCAAAAGTCTACCATCATTGATAGGCTCCATCTTCCTTGATATCACCTGTCCATATTATATCTTGGTCAAGACGTTCCCCTTGTTCCTCGCTGACAGCATCAAGATTTTTAGGAAAAAGATTTAAGTGCGAAAAGAGGGAATTCACTTTCAAACTCATATTACATCCCAAAATGTGAAAATTTTTAAACATGATTCTTAAAATATTTTCGTAGTCTTCATCTTTGTGATTTCCAAGCAATTTTTCTACGACGTTCTTAAATGCCGTCTAGGCATTCCTTTCAACAACATTCGTAGAATTTTGAAAATCATTACCTTTGTACAAAGATCTTATTTGAGGTCCTAACCTCTTTTAATTTGGCATTGGACCGATCTGGTAACTTTGTACATTAATACTTGAAACATTGTCCATTTTTATCAAGAGGCTTTACAAATTGCTTCATCAAACAGAGTTTGAAATGCATTGGTGGTACCTAATACTACTTTTTTAGGATACAAATAAATTATTTTTTATTATTGCTTCCCGGTACAAGTCTAGTTCTTAAAGGCCACTTCTTTTGAGTCCAATGCTTGTCTCGTGCCCGGCAGTCCCACTCGCAAATAAAACAAGGAATTTTCGAATATCCATATTGTTGTCCGATATTACAATATCGAAATTTTGAAATAATTCATTCATTTTAGGTGGACATTTCAATTTTAAGAAAAAACGATTTGTGGAAAAACTAGACGTGATAGCGCAAAACCAAAATCAGTTTCGTAATCAGGGGGTCGAAATTGTTCAAAAACTGTCAATTTTATGCAAACATCGAAATCAGTGCAGACCTGTGTAATGTAATAGGGATCTAGCTTTATAAACCGTATTTTGGGTTGCATTTTTACCTGGTCGGGCTCGTTATCTTACCTGAATACTCCTATATTTATTTAAAAAAAAAATAAAACATATAGTCTCTCTCAATTCTAAATTTCCACCAACATTTTACGTTGAAAATACAACCGGCAACACTGTGAAAAGTGCGTTAGGTAATCTGTCAATTTCCGCTTTTAGAACACAAAATTTTAGAATAAAGGAAAAGAACGAAAACCTTTTTTAAAATGCAGCAAGTGAGTAGGTAGAAAAGAAAAAACAAAATAAAGTTAAGTTGGTTAATTATATATTTTAAATCCAAATAAAGTTATGAACTAATTTTAATGTTTTTGAATCATATTTATGAAATATTGCCAACTTTGGTGATAAGAATCTCCAATTTAGAAATATTTTATTTTGCCAACATAATTCAACAAGTGGTGGCAATTTAGAATTGAGACAAACCATAGTTTGTTCTGTTTTTTCTTTTTTAATTTGAGATGAAGTTGACATCTAAATTGAAAATACAGCCAAAATACATTGGTCGTCACTTTTTGACACTTCAAATGTAAATCAAGTATTAATGTCAATGTAAATGATAATTTCAAATAATTCTTGTCAAAAATATGGCACCTTCAGTTTTTCATAAATACAGAATCGTCTTATTTGCTTCTGAAGGGTTGTCTATGGGGCAAATTGATGTTGATCTTTTGCTTTTGAATCTTGCCTCCACAGCTGAGATTTACCTCACCCGTATGACACTGACAGATTAAAATGATTTTGACAACAGTAAAAAATGAGGTTAACCATCCTAAAGCTTGCTTTACAATTGAATATCATTAATGTCACATTGACATTGGGTTATTTTTATTTGAACACAAATACAATAACAAAACTTAAAAATCAACGTAATAAGTGTTCAAAATGTCGTCCCCCGTTCCTTCTACAAATTGCGATTCGTGTACTCACTCTACTCAAGATTTCAGGTGTTAGAGACCTACAGGCGGGAACAAGTCTATTCTGCAAGTCTTCAATACTTTCAGGTGTCTTCAATATTTTCAGTTGTTGTTTGATACACTTTTTCTTTAACTGCCCCCCAGAGAAAGAAATCCAGAGGAGTGAGGTCGGCGCTCCGTGGAGGCCAAAGATTGACGGAACCTCTTGCTATCCATTTGGTTTCAAAGGATTGACCCAAATATTGTCTAACATTTTTGTAGTGATGGATAAATGACCGGTCATTTATTTTTGGTCAAAGTTGACCGGTCCTTGATCGGTCAATTACCAGTCATTATTGGTCAAAAAGTAGGAACTAGTTAAACATCACAAAATGATTCTTTCAATGGTTCTTAATTCCATTTTTTATCAGATTTATTGATCGATAAATTATTGTTCTAAAATTGTGTAAGTGAAGTTAAGTTTGAATTGTTTGAAGTTATACTTTGTGTTTTTTCTTTAACATATTTGCTTATATAGGTAAGTATTTTATGAAAATAAAAATATGTTCTATGTCATGTTAGTAAGACACAAAAATGATTGAAAAACAAAAACCACTTAATCGTTTTCCACAATGATCTTTATTAAAGTTTTAGATGTTTCATTGTCCTAATTTACTTATTTATTGTCATAATCGATTTCTTCATTGTCAGCAGCTACGTAAATGAAATCAGACAACCCAACATAACCTCATCTCATCAGTCAAACAGTCATCATATCCTATAATCTTCAACATTATAAGCGGGAAATTTAAATTTTAAAAATGACTGGTCAAATACGTCAAGTCATTGACAATTATTGACCGGTCAAATGGGTGATTGACTAAGTCAATTACCGGACCTCACAACAGTCACAACACTACATTTTTGTGATAACGCACCATCTTGTTGAAACCAAAAATGTCTTCTAACATGTAATTACACTATAGTAATTCTAATTCAAAAATTAATAAATATTTAGTTCTCCGTTGCTATCAGAAATGTTTGGTATGTTTAGCAAAAATTGTGTTTAGAAAAAATTTCGATTTTACCACTTGTAATTTCAGCAGCGGGAATAGTACCGCAATCTGTTTAAAAATTTAAAAATTCTGGATTTAGGGAACACATTGGTAGTTGAAATTCAAAATAGTTATTTATGTATTAAGGGAATGTTTAAAGCCCGAGGAACGAGGGCTTTTAAATTCCCGAGGGCCATAATCTACAATTATGCCCATGGTACATACAATGTTTTATTCTATTTTATAATTTCTAAAAGATTCAAACAAATATTTTTGTAATTTGCCTCCATTTTGATTCTCTAATAGACATATTAACGAACGCGACGTCATCATCTGGGATGTCTTTATAGCCATTACGGAACATTTTACGAAAATTTTTAGGTTGGCATAGCTTGATCCGTCATGCGTGTCAGTTTAAATTACAAAATGTGCAAAATTTGCGACCGTTTTTCACGTATTTCAGCTGGCGTACATGAAAGATTACACAAGTCTGCACTGATTTCGATGTTTGCATAAAATTGACAGTTTTTGAACAATTTCAACCTCCTGATTACGAAAATGATTTTGGTTTTGCGCTATCACGTTTAGTTTTTTCACAAATCGTTTTTTCTTAAAATTGAAATGTTCACCTAGAATGAATGAATTAGGTATTTCAAAATTTCGATATTGTAATATCGGACAACAATATGGATATTCGAAATTTCCTTGTTTTATTTGCGAGTGGGACTGCCGGGCACGAGACAAGCATTGGACTCAAAAGAAGTGGCCTTTAAGAACTAGACTTGTACCGGGAAGCAATAATAAAAAATAATTTAGTTGTATCCTAAAAAGTAGTATTAGGTACCACCAATGCATCTTGATAAAAATGGACAATGTTTCAAGTATTAATGTACAAAGTTACCAGATCTCTCCAATGCCAAATTAAAAGAGGTTAGGACCACAAAGGTAATGATTTTCAAAATTCTATGAATGTTGTTGAAAGGAATACCTGGACGGCATTTAAGAACGTCATAGAAAAATTGCTTGGAAATCACAAAGATGAAGACTACGAAAATATTTTAAGAATCATGTTTAAAAATTTTCACATCTTGGGATGTAATATGAGTTTGAAAGTGAATTTCCTCTTTTCGCACTTAAATCTTTTTCCTAAAAATCTTGGTGCTGCCAGCGAGGAACAAGGGGAACGTCTTGACCAAGATATAAAACAAATGGAGAGGTGATATCAAGTAAGATGGAGCGTATCAATGATGGTAGACTTTTGCTGGATGTACCCAAAAAAATATACAGAAGGCAATCAATTAAAAGAAGTTTCCTCACAAAGCGTTAAAGATGCCATTCTCATAAGGAATAAAAAATTTAGTTAGATTATTAACCAAGAATTAATATAAACATCTTATTTTCCTAAATAAATTGCTTAATTTTTTTTTTTGTTAATTGTGAAAACACCTGACGTGATACAAAAACATGAATTGTATTTTTGTAATCAGGGCTCCAATGTTATACAAAATCAGTTATCAAAATCAAAACATCGATTAAAAAGTTTTGTTTTGCAGGCCTGTGTTATCTTCCATATTCGTGTTTTGTGACAGAATTTGGATAAAACAAAAGATGACTTGAAGACTTGATCAAATTTTCACTTTTAAAATTAAGACATTACCAACCGCCACAAAATTCCCTAAATCGAGGAAAGTAAACATTTTTGTTTAAAAACTGCTTAAAAAGGGCAAATTACAAAAAATAGTATAAAAAACTCGTTTCATAAGACCTTGAAGCACTCATTCTTTAAAATAACTCGTGGCTACGCCACTCGTTTTTTAATCTTGAATTCGTGTTTCAAGACTTTTACAAGAATTTTAATTTAAATTTCCGGTACCGCCACAACAGCGCGCCAAATGTGAAGGTAGGTACTAGCGGCTAGACTAGAACTGCGAGCGGAAATATAGCGGGGGTTGAAGCTCTCGCTCGGGTGGTTGAAGGGGGCTAGGTCACTTTTGTTTGGTTTTTCGAAACGAACACACCGTACGCAGAGCGACCGATATTCCAAAAAATTGTAAGTTAAATCTGAAGCAATTTCACTACCGTCCCGAGTAGATATTTGTGTCCCCGTGAGGAATTCGACGTTTTTCATTCACCTGGGTAATTTATTCCACGTTTTTGTTTTTGTTTTGGGACCAGGACCACGTGGTAAGGGTATGTTGTAGATTTCATTTTGTTGCATGCTGTTTCTTTAAGAAGCGTCCATTTGTTAATTTTAAGCGTTATCCCTAAGTTTCTCCCGGCTAGATCATTTTTGACAATCTGTTAATTTCCAAAATTAGTAGCCGTCGTCCGGACCGCGTGCGTCCATTTTGTTTTTCTTTCACTAACATTTTCTAACGGCACGCGACCCGCCATATTTTTGCTTAGTATTGCCAGCGAGTATTGTATTCCTTTTTAAAGCGTTTTTATTTTATCGTTATTTAACTCCGCGTTTTGTTCTCTTTTATTTCTTCATTGTTAAATGCTGCGTTTGGTTTTGCTTATGTTATCCTTGTTTAATGTTGTGTTTTGTTTTGCTTATTTTAGCATTGTTTAATGTTGCGCTTTGTTTTGCTGGATTTTCTCATCGTTTAATGTTCCGCTTTGTTCGATAGAATTAAACTCGGTTTTTTTTTCCTTCGTGTCGTTACTAGATTTCGGAAAAGATAAAGTAAAATGTTGTAAGTGGCCTCCTGTGGGAGCTAGGTGACAATCAGGAAGTCGTGGGGTTGTTTAGTAAATTTCTGTGGAACCTACGGTTATTTAGAGCCGTTAGCGGGGACGGACCTTAGTCTTTGCGGGAGCGGCGTCGGGATGTTTTCGTGAAGCTTCCGTCGACGGTTATAGAGGCTTCGGGGTTTTGTCCGGAAACGGTTGGTTGGGGACGGCGGACCTAGGTCTTTGCGGATACGGTCTAGGAATGCTAATCGTACGACCCCGAAACGCTCTGTCACTCTTGCTTGGTCGGTGAAATAGTCTGACGTTCATTAATACCCCGAATATCTATAAACGTCGCTTGATTCCAAGATGACTCAGATTATTCTTCTGAGTCCCCTCGCGGCCGAAAGTTTGTTACCTCCAGCTCTAAGCTCCCGTTGGCGTACCTTGACCGCGTAGCTCCAAATTAAACATTGTTTTTGCCATTAATCGAATTGTAAAATATGAGTAATACCTGGGATACGGTTTTTGAAGAGGGTTTTTCATCCGTCCCTGTCTGTAATAACTGCACCATAATTTGTTCACTTGTTTTGCAAGCTTTAACCTGTCATTTTGTCTGTTATGTACCCGTTTTCTGTTATTTTAAATATTTGTAGCGTTACGAAACGCCACAATGGCGATTGGCCGGAGTAGGAGGCCACGAGGTCCTACTTATGCTCGCGGGGCTAATAGATCGCAGTTCGAAGACCCGGAACTAGCAGTTAACGCACGGCATTTGGCAGCGCGACGCGCCCACCCTGCCTTCAAGTTTTTTACGTCGCTCATTCCGGAAGCGGAAAGTTTCAATTTAGAGTCATTTGTGCCAGCCACCACGGGGGGGCTGGAAGAACACATGTTACCCCCGCAAATGTCAGGCTGAGGTGGCCTCACGCCTCTAGGTTGGCGAGCTGCAACCTATCTTTCAGAACCCCACTTTCACTTTCTCTTTCTCTTCACTTTCTCTTCTTCTCTTCTCAGCGATAGGTGACCGTACGGCAATGTTGGGTCCCTTTTCCTCTTTAGTAACTTGCCGGAAAGTCATCTCCTTCTTTTCAACCCCATCTTTCTTCCTGTCCTTTTTTTGACCTGCGAGTTACGGCAATTAACATCAGGATAGACGTGCACGACTTACCGACACAATACCGTCCAAAATCTGAATTCTCCCGCTCGGTATAATTTCGAGGTAAACAAACCGACGCCATGACGGTCCACCTGTCATGACACGCGCACGTGTAGTACCACCGGAAATGCACATTTTTGATTGCGCAGTACCACGCAAGCGCAGCCCGCCTTATAGCACAACTGAATAAGGTCGAGAATCGCGCGCGTGACGATTTTCGCGATTTATGGGACTGCGGTACCGAGATTAAAAATGCGGAAGTCGGACACTTCGTCGAGAGCCGTCGAAGCGACGCCAGCGAAGCGCCTTTTAGAGTTCGTGGTCGAGTGACCCCTCGCACTATAGAGGTAATTATCGTTCAATTTTGAATTCATTTCACTAAGACCATGTATTAGGGGTGGTTCGATCCAGTTTAGAGTCAATCCCGTTTGGATGAATTGATCCAGTACCGTATCGCAACTTTAGAGTACCGAAAATTTTTGAGTAAAGGAGTGCCGGAAGGACTTCGATTTAGCGCCAAGAACCCCCTTTTTCGCTGAAAGGGATCGTTCGCAGGGCGATTCGTAGCCAGATCGTTCGCAGGGCGATTCGTAGCCAGATCGTTCGCAGGGCGATTCGTAGCCAGATCGTTCGCAGGGCGATTCGTAGCCAGATCGTTCGCAGGGCGATTCGTAGCCAGATCGTTCGCAGGGCGATTCGTAGCCAGATCGTTCGCAGGGCGATTCGTAGCCAGATCGTTCGCAGAGGCGACCATTTTGGAGAACATCGTTCGCAGAGGCGATCGTTTATTTTGAGCACCGTATCGCCAAGGTCACACCGCAAGTCAAAAGGACGCTATTCGAGGAGACAACAGACCCGTCATAAAGCTAAGTCGCCATATTTTTTACCGCGGCATTGCAAAATTTAGGAACGCCTCGAATTTCTCGCTTCTCGCTTTCATAATTTTTGTATGTTCACTAAATTTTTTTGAAACTTTGCAAATGTTTAGAATTTTTTTGTAAGAACCTTTTCATTCAATCTCCAGTGTCAACTTAAAGAAATTTCAGTCAAATTTAACGTTTCGGAACTTCACCGATTTAAACTTTCCTATCAGGATCAATTTTAATTTTTTGTCAAGGTGACACCCCAATCTTGACCTTGGGTTTCATTAAGTTTACATTTAATAATTAGCTCGATCAGAAGGAAGTCTAAGTTCGGGAGGTTCCTCATCAGGAATCAAAACATCTTTTATTTCGTCGAAGAATATCATGTTTAGTTTAAGATTCGGTCACATGTGAAAGAAAAGCTTTTCTGGTTACGACCAAAGTAGATATTAAGGCCACCAAAAAGTACTGGTTCCGCATCTTTCAATTTTCATCTAGTAGTTACAAGCGAACCATTATCGCATTCGTGTGAACCAGTACCGAACCACCAAATACTGTTCTGTGGATAATTTTGCAGTAACCGAATAAACCAAAATTTGTTTAACGATCAGAAAGCGTTTGCTTTTACTTACCTTCGACGAGTAAGATCTGAGCACTTGTCCCGGCAGCTGGACAAGCAACAACCAGCTCAAGACAATAGCTGCCTGGCGCCCATTTTTTTAAAAATCCGAACCCACGCCCTCTGCCCCGAAAAACCCCCTGGGAGCCCGGAGCTGTCACTGGCCAACTTTTGGTCACACAAATTTTGACGCCCAGAACGTGGGGCTCGATTTTTTGGAGCAACCACAAATTTTCGTTTATCGTTCATCTTCATTGAGGCTCAGTCACTTTTTTCAATCGGAGCAAAGGGAGTTGGTAAAGGTTTATTGAAAGTTGAATTTTTTGATTGTGTGTTAATGAGAAGCGGAAATTTAGCGGCGAATTCATTGTTTGAGTAGCGGTCTTATCTTGTACCCTCGACGACAAAAACCTTTTCTCGGAATCGACTATCGTGTTGCGCGCTGTTTTTTGGTAGTGTTTTGACCGGCGTTTTTATTGCGTTACCGACCCGTGGAATCGCGGTGAGTCTTCGTCAAAATGGACGAACAATTCAAGGTCAAGCATTTACTAGCTGACGAGCTGACGTATGAATTGCGTATACGCGGCATCACGACTAGCCGAAACCAGGACGATAAGAGGAAACTGTTAGCGAGAGCTCTGTCCAAAGAACTAGGTCGACCGGACGAATACTTTCTGTCACTTCATGACGCAGAGTATGATCACGACACCGAGGTCCAGGCCATTGAGGACACCCTTGAGAGCATACGCACGATTTTGACAGAATTTGAAGGAACGGCGGAAGACATGATCTTCAAACGGTTGAAGACCCGTCTAACGCACCTTTCATTTCGCATTCGGCGAATGAGACGCGAGCGAGATGCGGAGTATAGAAATGAGGCGTACGCGACATGTTTGTTGCTCGAAGCTGATCTTCACGACAAGGCAGCAGAAGCGAGCCCGGTTACGGTGGAAGCGCCACCAGTCGTCGCGACTACTCCCATTTACGTGCACCCTCACGCGAGATCTCCGGAACCGAAACTAGTGCCAATTCACACCTGGGGCGTATCTTTCAACGGGGAGGAAAATGGAATGACGGTGAACCAGTTCTTGGAACGGGTAGAGGAACTGTCGGTAGCGCGAAACGCAACCAACAGGGACCTTTTTAACGCGGCCATTGATCTCTTTAGCGGCAAAGCGCTGATTTGGTATCGTTCTGTTCGGAGCAGATTGAGCGATTGGGACGAAGTGGTTCAGTTGTTGAAACAGGAATTTCTTCCACCGGATTTCGATGAATTGTTGTGGGACGAAATCAAGGGCAGGCTTCAGGGCAAAAGCGAGTCGATAACCATTTACGTTGCGGTTATGGAGACGCTTTTTGCTAGACTTAGTCGACCACCGGCGGAGATAACCAAGGTAAAGACGATTCGGAGGAATTTGCTTCCATGTTACCTTAACCAGCTTAGCATCACCGAAGTTGTCACCGTACCGGAGTTGATTAAGTTGTGCAAAAAAGTGGAGGAGTTATCGGCTTTGCGGCAGAAACATCGCGCTGCACCCAAGTCATCTTGCGTGTTGGAGCCAGAGTTGGCATATGTTCGGGCGAGCGAACCCGCGAAAGCGAGTCCACGCGCCATCGTCGTGAAGGAACCCTCAGGCAATTCAGCCAGACGGAGTGAACCCGCGAGTTCGTCCTCCAGGTCGTTCAAGTGCTGGAATTGTCAACAGCCGAATCATTCGTTCATGAACTGTCGACTGAAAAGAAAGCAGTTTTGCTACCGTTGTGGGGAGCCAGACGTCACCTTGGCGACCTGCAAAAAGTGTAATCCGTCGGGAAACGCGCAGTAGGGACGCGGCAGACTTGCGGCCGTGCTACGTTCCTAAAACATCCCAAGGCCGATGTAAACGCATCGATCATCGCGAAACGTACGGACACCCAGTGGAACGCTTGGTTAGACGAAGTCAAAGAGTTTTGCAAGCCTTCTCGGGCAAATTCCGCTTCCATTTTCGTCAGCAAAACCAATGACAATAGGCCATTTATCAGACTGCGTCTAAACAATAAGGAAACTGAAGGACTCGTGGATTCCGGTTCGAATTGCACTATAGTTGGTGGAAAAGGAGCCGATTTAATTCATTTTCGCGCAGGTGGAAAAACTTTCCCATCTCGGCTAAAAACCATCAGAACTGCCGACGGAAAACAACATCCGGTAACCAAAGCTATCGAACTAGAAGCAGTGTTAGACTCGTCGAGACGGCGAATTCGTGTCTACTACGTGCCAGATCTTCAGCATAGCGTCATATTAGGGTGCGACTTTTGTAGATTATTCGGACTCAAGATAGATTTCGCGGGTCACAAAATTGAAGTTGCGTCGGATATCGTAAGAGTACCAGAATGTGACGCGGTGACGGAGTGTGGCGCGGATCGGCATGAGATCACCGAGATCATCCGGAAAAATTTAGATTTGTTGAGCAACGACGGAAAGTTAGGGAGGACACACAAAATGACAGTCACAATCGACACGGGAGAAGCATTGCCGATCAAACAACGTCCGTATTGGTGGTCTCCGTACATGCTTGCGGAAGTCAACAAAGAAATTGACCGCATGCTCGAGAACAATGTCATATCGCCTTCTGACAGTCCATGGTCTTCTCCAATTTTGTTAGTAAAGAAATCTTCCGGTGAATACCGACTTTGCTTTGACGGTCGCAGGCTCAATGCCGTGACAAAACGTGACAGTTACCCATTACCGCGTGTCGACAGGATTCTCAGTATGTTGCGAGGAGCAAAGTACATCAGTTCGATCGATCTCAAGAACGCTTTTTGGCAAATCCCGTTAGATTCAGAGTCTAGACCGAAGACAGCTTTTGCGATTCCCGGCAGAGGTCTTTTTCATTTTAACGTATTACCGTTCGGACTGACAAACGCAGCCCAGAGGCAGCAGTGTCTCATGGACAGAATTTTCGGACCTGAACTAGAACCTCACGTCTTTGTTTACCTGGACGATCTAATCATTATCGCCCCGACATTCGAGAAACACGTACAAGTTTTGAGGGAGGTGATACGACGTCTTCGAGACGCGAAACTCACCGTGAATGCGAAAAAGTGTCAACTTTTCCGCTCAAGTTTGAAATATTTGGGTTTCATTGTCGATGAACATGGTCTAGGTACCGATCCAGACAAAGTAGCGGCCATGGTGAGCTATCCAGTCCCGAAGACTAGTACCGAAATCAAACGTTTCGTAGGCATGTGTTCTTGGTATAGGCGTTTCATCCCTCATTTTTCGACCCTCATGTCCCCGATAAACGCGTTACTTACCGGAAAGCGAAAGCGACAGAAAACGGAGTGGACTCCTGAAGCTCAGGAAGCTTTTCAGAAAATCAAGGATGCACTTGTTTCAGCACCCGTATTGTCAAGTCCTGATTTCTCGAAACCTTTCGTGATCCAAACTGACGCTTCAAACACCGGTCTAGGAGCAGTTTTAACGCAAGATTTAGACGGAGATGAGAGAGTGATCGCGTACGCCAGCCGTTCGCTAACAAAAGCCGAGCGAAATTATAGCGTTACGGAACGAGAATGTTTAGCCGTTTTGTTCGCGTTGGAAAAGTTCAGACCTTACGTTGAGGGCACCCATTTCACGATCGTGACGGACCATTATTCATTGCTCTGGTTAAACCGAATGAAGGACCCAGCAGGCAAGTTAGCGCGATGGAGTGTCAAGCTCAATCAATTTTCATTCGATTTGGTCCATCGTAAGGGCAAGCTCAATGTAGTACCGGACGCACTATCGAGACTACCTGCAGAAATTGCTGCGGTAGACATTGACAGCTTTCTCGGCGTGAACTTGAATGATTTGGACGAGTCGTACACGCGACTTCGCGACAACATAATCGCCAATCCTCAAAGAAATCCATCATGGAAAGTCGAGAACGGTTTCGTGTATCGATTCGTACCGAACAAAATTGTACTACCCGGCAACGTCCCGGAGTGGAAGCTTTTAGTACCGCGAAATCAAAGAACAAAAATTTTAGAATCATGTCATGATGCACCGACATCAGCTCATTTCGGGTACTACAAGACACTTTCAAGGTTATCCATCAATCACTTTTGGCCGAAAATGCGTCGTTCCGTCATTCGTTACGTTCGAAACTGCAAGGTTTGCAATGAGCAAAAAGCACCGAACACCGCTCGCGCAGGGCTTATGGGAAAAGAAAAAAAGGTTCAGTTTCCGTGGCAAATGATTTCCGTTGATTTGATTGGTCCATTACCGACGTCCACGAAAGGATATTCGTATCTCTTAGTGATCGTAGATTGGTTCACGAAGTACGTTGTACTATTTCCGTTACGAAAAGCTACGAGCTCAAAAGTTACAGAATGTATCGAGAACGGAATTTTTCTTGTGTATGGTGTACCGCAATTCATTTTGGTCGACAACGGCAAGCAGTTTGTCGGAAACGAATTTGTAAAGACTTGCGAGAACTACAAAGTTCAAAAGATCTGGTTCACAGCCAAGTATCACCCTCAGAGCAACCCTGTGGAGCGATACAACCGCACAGTTGGCACTGCCATACGAAGTTACGTCAAAGGCGCTCACAAAAAGTGGGATGCCGAGGTGGCAAAGATCGGGTACGCGATTCGCACAGCGGTCAACGAAGTAACCGGATTCAGTCCAGCATTTCTCAATTTTGGTAGGGTAGTACCCTGTACCGGTGAATTTTACGGCAAAGTAGCGGAAAATCCGGAAACCTTGACGACAGCTGATCGCGAAGATCACGCGAAAAATTTAGAACACCTCAAGACCATCTTGCAGGATGTAACCCAGCACCTTCACAAAGCGCACGAACGCAACGAACGCTCGTACAATCTTCGGAAGCGCGACGCTGAATTTTTTGTAGGCGACAAAGTTTGGAAACGCAACAAAGTACTTTCCAGCGCTGCGAAAGACTTTGCGCAAAAATTAGCGCCACGCTACGTGCTGTGCACGATAACGAGAAAACTATCGAAACTCGCGTACGCTCTCGAAGATGAGAACCGCGCAGATCTAGGTGTTTGGCACATGAAAGATTTGAAAGAATTCAGAGGATCTCTGGCAGAAGCCGAAGAACCGTAGCGAGCTTTGCATTTCACTTTTTCGTACCGTTCAATTTTTCGATTAATTCTTTTGTCCTCCTTTGGAATGTTGACGACAGTAAAATTTTACCGTGGAGTTTGTTCAGGAAAAGTTTATTTAAGAACCCCAAATTATGACATTTAACCGGACTTGACTTACATCATACCGCAGTACTCAAGTACTAATTGACATTGAGATTCAGTTTTCAATCGTTTGATACGCGCAGATATCGACAAGCCATTTTCGTGGCGAAACCAAAACTTTTCCAGTGATCAAATTTTGACGTTTTTTTTTGTGAAGACTTCATCTTCGTTTTTTTGTAAAAAGTAAAAGGCAACTGAGTTACCTTTTCCTTTTTCTTTTTGAGGAGGGGGGTAGTGTAGCGTTACGAAACGCCACAATGGCGATTGGCCGGAGTAGGAGGCCACGAGGTCCTACTTATGCTCGCGGGGCTAATAGATCGCAGTTCGAAGACCCGGAACTAGCAGTTAACGCACGGCATTTGGCAGCGCGACGCGCCCACCCTGCCTTCAAGTTTTTTACGTCGCTCATTCCGGAAGCGGAAAGTTTCAATTTAGAGTCATTTGTGCCAGCCACCACGGGGGGGCTGGAAGAACACATGTTACCCCCGCAAATGTCAGGCTGAGGTGGCCTCACGCCTCTAGGTTGGCGAGCTGCAACCTATCTTTCAGAACCCCACTTTCACTTTCTCTTTCTCTTCACTTTCTCTTCTTCTCTTCTCAGCGATAGGTGACCGTACGGCAATGTTGGGTCCCTTTTCCTCTTTAGTAACTTGCCGGAAAGTCATCTCCTTCTTTTCAACCCCATCTTTCTTCCTGTCCTTTTTTTGACCTGCGAGTTACGGCAATTAACATCAGGATAGACGTGCACGACTTACCGACACAATACCGTCCAAAATCTGAATTCTCCCGCTCGGTATAATTTCGAGGTAAACAAACCGACGCCATGACGGTCCACCTGTCATGACACGCGCACGTGTAGTACCACCGGAAATGCACATTTTTGATTGCGCAGTACCACGCAAGCGCAGCCCGCCTTATAGCACAACTGAATAAGGTCGAGAATCGCGCGCGTGACGATTTTCGCGATTTATGGGACTGCGGTACCGAGATTAAAAATGCGGAAGTCGGACACTTCGTCGAGAGCCGTCGAAGCGACGCCAGCGAAGCGCCTTTTAGAGTTCGTGGTCGAGTGACCCCTCGCACTATAGAGGTAATTATCGTTCAATTTTGAATTCATTTCACTAAGACCATGTATTAGGGGTGGTTCGATCCAGTTTAGAGTCAATCCCGTTTGGATGAATTGATCCAGTACCGTATCGCAACTTTAGAGTACCGAAAATTTTTGAGTAAAGGAGTGCCGGAAGGACTTCGATTTAGCGCCAAGAACCCCCTTTTTCGCTGAAAGGGATCGTTCGCAGGGCGATTCGTAGCCAGATCGTTCGCAGGGCGATTCGTAGCCAGATCGTTCGCAGGGCGATTCGTAGCCAGATCGTTCGCAGGGCGATTCGTAGCCAGATCGTTCGCAGGGCGATTCGTAGCCAGATCGTTCGCAGGGCGATTCGTAGCCAGATCGTTCGCAGGGCGATTCGTAGCCAGATCGTTCGCAGAGGCGACCATTTTGGAGAACATCGTTCGCAGAGGCGATCGTTTATTTTGAGCACCGTATCGCCAAGGTCACACCGCAAGTCAAAAGGACGCTATTCGAGGAGACAACAGACCCGTCATAAAGCTAAGTCGCCATATTTTTTACCGCGGCATTGCAAAATTTAGGAACGCCTCGAATTTCTCGCTTCTCGCTTTCATAATTTTTGTATGTTCACTAAATTTTTTTGAAACTTTGCAAATGTTTAGAATTTTTTTGTAAGAACCTTTTCATTCAATCTCCAGTGTCAACTTAAAGAAATTTCAGTCAAATTTAACGTTTCGGAACTTCACCGATTTAAACTTTCCTATCAGGATCAATTTTAATTTTTTGTCAAGGTGACACCCCAATCTTGACCTTGGGTTTCATTAAGTTTACATTTAATAATTAGCTCGATCAGAAGGAAGTCTAAGTTCGGGAGGTTCCTCATCAGGAATCAAAACATCTTTTATTTCGTCGAAGAATATCATGTTTAGTTTAAGATTCGGTCACATGTGAAAGAAAAGCTTTTCTGGTTACGACCAAAGTAGATATTAAGGCCACCAAAAAGTACTGGTTCCGCATCTTTCAATTTTCATCTAGTAGTTACAAGCGAACCATTATCGCATTCGTGTGAACCAGTACCGAACCACCAAATACTGTTCTGTGGATAATTTTGCAGTAACCGAATAAACCAAAATTTGTTTAACGATCAGAAAGCGTTTGCTTTTACTTACCTTCGACGAGTAAGATCTGAGCACTTGTCCCGGCAGCTGGACAAGCAACAACCAGCTCAAGACAATAGCTGCCTGGCGCCCATTTTTTTAAAAATCCGAACCCACGCCCTCTGCCCCGAAAAACCCCCTGGGAGCCCGGAGCTGTCACTGGCCAACTTTTGGTCACATATTGTTGCATTCATCTTGTCGTTTATCTTTGTGATGTACTCAACTAGTTAATTTCTTGTACTTCGTTAAACTTAGTTTCTGTCTTTTTGGATTCGGTTCATTTTATTTTCATCAAAGTTATTACAGGAATTTTTAATAAAAGGTATTTTGCGTCCCTCACATGTGTGTTTTATTTGCGGCACTCTTCCAACTGGAACCCTCATCGTTTGCATCCCGAACCTTTTTCCGCCAAAAGAAAATCACAACGTAGGGCTCCTCCGATTCGATGACGATCACGACCACATTTGTTACCGTTTTGCGCAGGTTCGGCGGAAAAAGTAATGTATTCAAATCATTACAATACTATTAGTATTCCTTGAAGGAAATCAACTAAAAGTTGTGTACATGCAAATTTAGTTATAGTCTAATTCAGAATAAGTGGCATCGCGGTAGGCGTTGATTCTCTAAAGTTAGCTTTATGTTATGTCAAAAAATTTAGTAAACATGTGAGACCGTCATTACTTTATTCTGAGGTTATGCGTTACATAATTTTGACTGGTTTTCACCCACAGCAGAGATAACCCCCAGACAAATAATACACTTTTCATAAATGAAACAAGGAAATTCCAAATACTTATAACAAGAAAATAAACACAAAACGATTCCAATGATAATATCAAGGCCAAATTAAAAGCGAAGGTTACCAACAGCATCGAAACTAGGGTATTATTAGCAAGTCTTGCTGTCAACGTAAATTTGAATTTCCAACGCCTACCGCGATGCCACTTATTCTGAATTATAATATAGCTATTTTGATGTTGTTAGGGTTACTGTGTATATAATGTATGATTTTCATTAATAAAATAATGTTTGATACCATTGTTTGAATAATTAAACCAACCGTTGCTTGGCAGATTTTTGACAGATCTGTGCCATAAAAGCCAATTTATACCTTCATTTGGGGACGTATAAAGAGGATTATTGACTAAAATAGAATAAATAACTATTATAACAATCTTTATTGACTTATAATAAATAGTGCCCCATAAAAATTAATTACTACATTGAATTTGAAAAACATTTCAGAATGTTATCCCACGTATGTACTTATAAGCTTGCTACTACTTCCTGTCACAGTTGTATTATTATAGTTGATGGATGAAAGAATTGTGTCTTTCCCCGAAGAATTATTGTGGCCATTCCATTCCATTAAGAACACCTGAACATTTCAGTCACATTGTGAATGTTACCTAACAGGATAACTCGAAAGTCTCTTGTAAAAGGAAAAATCTATTATTACTGTACTTCTTAAAAAAATAAATGAAAAATCTAGAATTATTACGCTGCTTTAATATTTTATATTGAAATAACTTAGAAGTAAATTAGTTTGCATTAAAAAACATTTTGTTTAATGAAATGAGTACAATAAAATCGCTATAAAGTGAATTCCCACACACCAAAAATTTGTTTATTAGTTTGTTCATCGTCCTGATGATGCCAACTTGGTTGGATGAAACGCGTCGACAAAATTCGACAAATTTTTGGTGCGTGGGAATTTTTTCTATTTTTCGTGTAAAATTGTCACCAAGTGATCCATTTGTGTTCAGTGATTCACGAGAATGTTCTTTAAATATCTTGTTAATGTTGTAAGTCGTTTTTTGTACAGCATCAATCTTGTCAAGCTGGGCAACCAGTAAAACCAATTTGTTCTGAGTGTTGCATATCGTATATCATATTAACATTTTCGATTTCTGGTGAAAGAGTCGGCAAGCTTTCAAGGGCTACTAGGATCCCACATTCATTTATAGGCACTCTGTATGTACAGGTCGCAAAACGTAGCTTAATACTTGAGATGCCCAGATAGAATGAGAAATCCGACTTACAAGAAAGATCGAAAATCCTCCGACGACTTCGTTTACAGTGGGCCTCTCCCCACTACTTCCTACAATTTTACTGCGCATCCATTTTTCAAGTATCAAGTTACGTTTTGCGACTTGTATTATTCACATTTTCTAATTCACTTGAGTTAAGAAAACAAAATTTATTGCAAAATATCAAAGAACCAGTGTCTATAAAACACGAATAACATTAAAATATAATACATCATATAGTATATTACACTATAAGTGATGAAAGTGCCTGATTTTTCAACGAGCAATACATGATATACTCTCGAGCGCCAGCGAGTGAGGATAGTATTGCGAGTTGAAAAATCGCACTTTGATCACGAATTGTGTGTACTATTTTTTCCAACATCGCTTATGAAAATGAGTCTCAATTTTAAATTTCTTTATAATTATTTTACTCCCCTATTTTTTGAATTTTCCGGATCTGGAGTTTCAATTAATGCAAATAACAGTGTTTTAAATTTTTATATTAATAAGTAGGTAGTAAATTGTTAATGTAGTAGATTGTTAAATACATTTTCCTCACTAGTGCATAATCGATGTTGGAAAAAAAATAATACAGGGTTATTATAAATGTTTTTAACATACAGGGTGTATCAAAACGACCGCATCAACTACTTGTAATTGTATAAAGTAGAGCTAGAGGAATGTGAAAAAATAATAGATCCTGCAAATATTCTCCTGAAGCTTTTTTGTTTTTTCTTATTTTTCTTGGTTTTGATTTATTTTGTTGACATTTAAAAGGACATGATTAACTGACTAAGATTTAATCAAAAATTGTATAACAAAAATTTTAAATTTCGTATTTTAAAAAATTAAATGGACTAAAACAAAAATAATTTAATTTAATTTTTGGGTTAAAATTTTCTAACTTTAACACCTTGTAACTTTTAATTGAAGCTGGGAAAAAAATCATTTTTTTAATATTCTTCTTACTCTATTCTGTACAATTGCTAGTAGCGTTCGTTTTGAATCACCTGTATAATTAGCGTAGCAGCGCACCTAAAGCATAGTGCACAGATGTTTGAAACATTTATAATAACTCTGTGTCAATTTATATTGTACGTAATTTTAAAAACTTTATGTCAAGTTTTTAAATTAGCTTCAAATTTATTGTAAGAATTTACAACATTTAATGTATACGATGTTGTAAATGAAGCTGAATAGAACTTCGAAAGTTTGTAATTAGCGTCTCTACTCTCTAACATAATGAAAATTAGATTTAAAATGAAACTTTGTACAAAGATAAGAGGACGGAACTAGCTATAAATAAAAGCAAGAATTTATTTAATCACTTTTTCAGTGGCATCATCAAATTTACCTACCTGAAACCAGGTGTCTGAGTTATTTTGTTAGTTATTATGAATATAAATGACAAAAATTAGGTATTGACTTGATATGTTCTCATCGATATGCAGAAATTCGTAGAATTAGAGGTTGTAACAAGATCGTCACTTTTAATCGATTTAATCAATTATTTTAAAATACTATCATTCAAAGAATTGATGATAAATTCTGAATTGTCAATAACAGCTACAGTTTCCATTAGCGCGATTAGGTCGTTGCTGAGTTAAGTAAATACATAAACAATAGAACACGTTAAAAGGATAGAGAACTAACGATAATTAAAAAGTAAAACTAAAGAAAATCAGACTTTATAAATATCAGGTGTTCATTTAAATTTCTCCTCAAAGTTGGCGTTGAAGAGTCGATTGTTAACGCACCACGGATTACAGATCACGGATCAGCTGTTTAAATCTAACCTTACTTTTTGCGTTGTTTGTGTTTTTACCAAGAAGACTAGAATGAGAAGACCAAGATCGAGCGGAGGGGATATTCCGAAATACGTCGCTTACGGAATCAACATGGCGTCGCATAGTTGGATGCGCAATAGCATTGCCATCTCGAACTCCAGGCCTTAAGCCAGACAGCGTGTGACGTCACCAGGAAGGCCAAACGTCAAAATTTGACATTTGTTTACATTTTCAGAAAGTATCAAATAAGGTGTTTTAATCATTCTTATGGAAAATTGTGAGATAAGCAAAAGCTTGGTGGCAAGTGTATATAATAGTTTCAGTTGATACCAGGGTATTTACTGTTCATAGGACGTCGCAAGAGACGTTGAAACCTGGGAAGTATTTTTATACCCTATCAACATTTTCGTGATTACAAGTCGTTGTAAGGGCAATTTAGTTGAAACTATATTTGCTACACATATAATTAAGACGTAAGAAGCATTTGTTGTGATTTGGTGTTATTTTGATTGATTATGATTCACAAAGTAAAAATTACGCAAAAACAATAAATACACAAACTTAACCTCACTTGTAAATGACAATTTTCACGTTATTAATGGCTTTTACTCCACGACGCAGTAATTGTAAAGCCTAAACACATCGTTCTACTAAAAAAAAGAGTGCTAACCAAAAATTTTACTGTTTTTATTAAATTCTGGAGGTTTAATGCGTTTTTAGATGAAGCCTTTACTGTGACGTCACGATCAAAAACAATTGCTGCCTTAAGGCTTTGTGTTCTAGATGGCAATGGCAATAGCCAAACGCCAAAAATGTATTACAAACTGTGTAAAATCTACGCTTATTCGAATGATGAGAAGAATGACATTATTTTAGTTTACGGAGAGTGTTTCAAGAAGGCATCTCTTACTACCCATATTTATGCCAGAGATACCTGGAAAGGAAAGCGCCTTCTGAGTCGTTTTTTAAAAGATTGGAGGGTCAGTTGAGAGCTAATTGGCCTCCCACTAAGTTATCAAAGCAAAGAGCAGGAACAATACGAAATAGCAGAGAATGGTCAAAGAGGGTGTCTAAGAAAACACCAGTAGAGAAGATCTCGAACATCGAATAGCTGTCGCTTGTAGATCTGCAACGCCAGTGATGCTTATGAGAATAAGAGGATGTTCCCGGAACCGCATTGACGCATGTGAAAGAAGTGGTGGGCAGCCTTTTGAACATCTCCTTAATTGAATCACTTAATTTTTATGTTCTGTTCGTTGTTAAAATATCTTTTGCCCTGGTATTTCAGTTGCTTCTGTCTGTGTCAAAAAATGACAATGATAATGATTGATTGCCTTCGTGGATCCAAATTATATATTTTTTTTAAAGTTTCACAAAGTTGGTTGCATCAGGCAATTTGGTCCTTGTGAAACACCCTGTATATTGAACATCTAGGAAGCAAAAAGTCACACAGCAATCTCTCTACTTCTCTTGGATATGTTATAAGACATAGGTAATCATATAATTCTGGTTCAAAAGAAAATTATGTATCATCTTTATACCAAAAACGTAATGATAGGAAATAACATAGGTATCACAAAAATAATAGATTTTATTGATTACGTAGTTCGGCAAGTAGATGTAGTATTAAAAAAGAACTAAAAATGTAGGTACTATTTTCGGCCTAGTCGTGGGAACAATTAAAATTTTATTTTGTTGAGAGAAGAAGAAGCAGTTAAAATATCGATTAAACTGCACCAAACTTTCATCAATTGCTGTTAAGATTGGTACTAAACCGGCAGTTAATTGTTGTTATCATCTGTTGGTTGCAAACTGTCGCTCTATAAAATTTACATCAACCAATAAAAATAAAACAAACAAAGAAAACATAAAAACTCTCATCGAGCATGAATACATTTCCTGCAGAGATAGTTAATCCTAAAACGAAACTCAGCACAAATTTCATGAGAGAAATCGTAAAACCAGGCAGAAATGCAAATTTGCGCTTTTATCCCCCGCTTTTACCTTGATTGTGCGTTTAAATATAACAGCCAGATCAATTCTAACTAAAAAATTAATTGTGTTAAACTTTTCACCCTGGTCTTAATGGTATTGGTTTTCCTGTTTGTAGATGTTTGTATGTATAAATAGATACATTTCCAAACATACAACTTATCGTGTAGATAGTATTTATTCGAGGAGCATTCATTCAGTTCCGTGTCGTCGAAATAACGTTGATACGACAATCACCCTTACTTGTAACAATACTAATTGTGTTCCAGATAAATTTAGCGAGTTTTAAAATTGGACTGAGAATATGGCCTCAAGAGTATTCTCATGACATCAATTTCTTTTGCTTCCCTTGTATCATATCTCTTCTAAGGCTGGTATCGATTTGTCTCGTGAAGTGGAACCCTTTCTTACCGATTCTATTTTATTTATCGTTAAAAGGCTTTTAGTAAGTTAGATCTCTTGGTATTATTCATCTGTGAAAAGCATTGTGTCTTTTAATGAGTTCCGATGAATAGCTATTGGTATTCAAATGGTTACGGAATATATTATCCCAGTCTAAGACTGAGTAAATTGTGTTTACCTCATCAACCTATATGTCTCATAAGACTTAATTTACACGCCGTTTGCGTGGTGTTTACTTCTCGATAATGTGAGTCTTCAAAATGTAATTTAACACGTTATTACGAAATCAAAATACAGAACTTGGGCTGTAAGTTAGCAAATTACATCTTGTTGTGCAAATTCGATATACATATTTTAAATAGTCTTGACACGTATCAGCAATGTTTTTATCTCATATGATATTACATATTTTTATAAAATAACTGACAAAATTAAATTAAAGAAATAAGAATAAAAATAATTTAATGTTACTTACATAAATTTTTACTCAAGATACATAAATACGGATACAAATCAAAAAAAAAAAAAAAACAAGAAAAGTATAAATACAAAGTTTACATTTTCTTAAAACATCTACAGGGTGTTTCACGAGTGATAATGAGCTCGACGGAATTGAAAATGCAACCCACAATACATTTCCAAAGTTAACGTGGCTATTTTAAATATCGTATTGTTCTAAAATGAAGTTATGAAACCATGAAAGCTTTGCCTCCAATAATTTTATTTGTCACGACTGACATTTACAGAAAAGTTAAAATACGACGATTAAAATGCATTCGAACGATGAGAAAACAGACATGAGCCTGATTTAGTAAAAATGTTTCTGCGGTTGCGCGTTTATGTAAAGTCCATTCATTTTGTATTGAACTTTTCAAGGTCAAATAATTTAAATTTTGGCACTGTAATTATGTTTTGTAAATAGTGACATGCATATAACCAACATAATGTGATTTAGCAATGCTCAATTCAACGTTTACGGTGTTTACCTGCATGTCACTATTTACAAAACATAATTACAAAGCCAAAAAATAAAATTATTTGACCTTGAAAAGTTCAATACAAAATGAATGGACTTTAGACACTAAACATTTCCCCCAAAACTCTTCGTTTTTCACAATTTCATTTAACCAAGCGAATAACGTTTATGTCAAAATTTACGAAACTACACAGCTAACTACAGGGTTAATGACGAGAGGGGTATTTCTGAATTTCTTTTTGCTGCAACCCATTATACACATTGCAACAATATTTTGATTGTAAATTTTGAAAATAATTATAACTGAATCCACGATGGCTCTTAGTTCTGTCTCTTTGACGTTAAAGCAAAAAATCTTTGTCAATTCGAAAAAAATTTTTTTTGGTACACGCTCTCCAAAATTGCCATTTTACGGATTCATTTGAATCCGTAAAATGAGTCTTTTGCGGATTCATTCCCGAAAAATTGCCATGACAATAAAATAGTATGTATACAGGGGTATTCACGAGTGATAATGAGCCCCACAGAATAAAAAATGCAACCCACAATACATGTTCAAAAAAAGCCGGACATTTTAATTTCAGTAGCCAGCTTTTTTCGGAAATGTAGTGTGGGTTGGATTTTTTATTCTGTCGGGCCCATTATTACTCGTAAATAACCCTGTATTATTACATGAGCAAGTAAAGAAGGTTTTAGTCTCAAAGTATTTAAAAATTACTTACTTTTTCATGAATATAATATAGTGACGCATCTTCGTTTACAAGCACTACCCCGTTATTTTCTTTCCAGCGGTTAAATGTATCATATTCTTTATAATACATGGAACGCGATTTTGCTGGAAGCAAACCCAGTTCAATGTCTTGCCTTTTTAGAAATATCTTCAGGATTTTGAAGCATTTTAAAACTTTTCTGGTATTTTTTAAATGACAGAATTAATAAATCAACAAAACAAACTTGTTGCTATGGCTATAAGTTTTTATTTACGGTTGCTCTTTTTTGAACAACTTTACCGTGATCGCAATAGAAATTTCGTAATGAAAAGTCTTGTGAAAGGTTTGGAGAGCTATTACCAAAAAATTTTGTTTGTCACACGTACCTAAAACGTTTTTGCGGACTCATCTGCTATTCCAGACTCGGCTGTCGCCTCGTCCGGAAACAGCAACGATTCGTCCGCAAAAACAATGTTTTAGGTACTTGTAACAAAAATAACTATTTATAACAATGACGAAAAAACTGACATGTTCCTCATTTATCATATATCTAATAATCCTATATGGAGCATTTGCTTTCAATTTGTGGACAGAGGAAAGTAGACGAAGATAGTTTCTATCCTTTCGTGCCACTTCGTGAAAATGCCAATGCACCGAAGTGCCGCCAACCTAAAGCTAGGGAGTTTCCTGTCTCCACTGGCATTTTTTTGACTTTTGCATTCACTCGGCAAATTTTGCTCATCAAAAAAATGCCACTTTTAATCCTAATAAAACAATAATAATGTGCTAATTTCCACATCGGAGATCGATTGCTGCAAATGTTCAGTTTCAAGACTCATTTTATCTGCGTATTAACAAGAATAACATCAAAAGTTTTTGATGATGATTTTGTCTGAACCGGTTCGGAGTTTTTTTTATTCAAATATCCAATTTCAAGACTGACGAACTAATAGAACTATTGCAATAGTATGTTAATACGTAATACATCTATTGAACAAAATGAGACGTCATATAATTAAAAATTCCCCTTAAATAAATGTAAAAACGCTTAACTGGTAAAATTTTTCATTTAAAAATTAATTTTGTTGCAAACTTTTCCTTTTGGTATTTCAAAATTAATTACTTATTTGATTGTGTGAATTTTGGCACCGTAAAGTTGCGCTTGCGCATTTGAACCAAATAATCCGTAAGATGCAACTTATGCAGACATCAATATGTCTGCCTCCCTTGCTCTGTCCACGAACCGTCCATGCAGTAAAATAGCGAATGCTCCATATAGGAGTATTAGATATATGCATTTATGGAGAGTGTGGAAAGAATTCTGTTGCCGCTGCGGATGTTTACAAGCCGATGGTGATCACTTCGAACACCTTTTACATAAACTTAATTTGTTAACTTATTTGTTGAATTTTGATTAAATACGGGCTACCTGCCAATCTGACATTTCTGACAAATCTACCCAACTTACTTTGATTTCTAATTTAAAAGAAATAACACATTTGATTTAGTAGTTACTGCCATTGGTATTGTTGGCTGCGGCGAAATAAAAATTCAGAAGTACCCCTCTCGTGAGTAACCCTGTATGTTTTATATTTGTCAAATCAAAAACAAATATCCACGTTAACTTTGCAAATGTACTGTGGGTTGCTTTTTCAATTACGGGGGCTCATTATTATCACTCGTGAAATATCCTGTATATTAGTACCGATTTTGTCTTTATTATCTACAGTTGGTTGCAAAAAAAAAAACGGGAAAAGAATTTTTTTCTAATGTTAACTTGGTTTTGACCATTTGTCAATTAATTGCCTACTTGACAATACCTATCAAATAATTTTTAAAAATGTCATTGAATTTTGACCCTAATTCTAACCTATCTCTCGTAAGAAGGTTTCATACCATGGAATAATTGTAAAAATGTGTCAATTTTATTCTGATAGTTCCGTTTTTTTTTTGCAACCAACTGTATAATTTTTTCACACATGGCCCATTGTGAAATAATAAAGAAGACAAAATTCCTGCTCTAATTTTTTTGCTTGAAGAAATATTAACATTATTACGGTTTAGTTTAACTGATTTAATTTTTTTTACAATTATCAGAATGTTATCATGTTCGTATGAGCCACTAGTTATTTGATGGTTCTTAGGTTGGCAACTTAAAATGTCACTTATATGTCAGCCATTTTGAAGTGAAGGCGCTTGCGCTACTGAAGCCTCAATTAGTTTTAAATTTAAAATAAAAGTAAAATGTGTTTCCGAAAGCAGGGATCTAGACGGTCCCTACCACAACGAAAAAAATTAGCTATCATTAGATTATGTGAAGAAATGCAGACAGAAAAACAATTTGCATAACCTCAAATCTGATCGAGGAAGATTTTACAATTGAGCTGTTCCGAAACTAGAGGTTTTAGGGTGGTACAGTCTGGTGTTTGAGGGAATTTGACCGTAAATTGGTTAAATTTACGCGGTTAAAAGATTAAGGAGCGTATTCTGTAACTGCTCCCCTAAATTTTAAAGGGCGTTAAATTAAGTTGTCATAGCAATGACCAATCAGGGCTTGAAACTTTAAACGACGCTAAAATTTTAACGCCCCTTTAAAAATTACAGAATACGCCCCAATATCGTCTAAAAAATTAACCAATTAACAGTAAATCATTTCGCAACAGATTTCCCACAATTAATTTAAAAACTTGTGAAATAAATTCACGAATTTTCGTTAGTTTTTCATACGAGCTAAATTTCAGCATCTAATAGCACATTAAGAAATCATCTCTCAGAGATTAAATATCGATCTCAAAACAATTCAATTAAACGGAGCTTAAGGTTTTTGTAGCTTGCGGGTCTATTATCTCTTTATCAGTCAAGGTGAAAATCTGTTACAAGACTTCATGACATTTACTGGTAACTTATTACTATTATTATTTTTACTCTGAAATAATTATGTTGCATCCGATGTAACCTAAAAATACAAAGTATTAAATAAAGATTTAAATTGAAAGTTATCCTAATAAGCTTAGGTATCAAGCACCATGTTCTGATGAAATCGTTTTCTTGATTACATTGTCGTTTAAGTTAGATTCTGAGTTAAAATCAACCAAGAGTGGAAACGGAAAATAAAATTTAATTATCCCTTGGTTCACAAACAAGCCAAATCGCGACGATAAAATCGCATTTTCTTCGTCGTTATTTTAATTTACGATTGTAAATCCGTCACTTGCATTTTTTCACGAAACCGTCGTATTAGTATTACATTTAAACGAGTAACAAGTTACTTCACTTTGTAAGTAGCTGGTATTTAATATTAGACTAAAACAATATACAAGAAGATCCATAAATTATCACAATGCTGACGTATCAAAGGATGCCAGAAATATATTAAGTGGATTATTTAATCCTCAAATAAATGTAGGAAGTCGTCAATTAATAAATTTAGGTCTGGCAAAAAATCAATGTTTATTTTAATTTTATATTTTCGATAGAAAATGGTTTTGTAAAAATAAAACAGGATCTGAGTTTGCGAGTTAGATGGCTGTCATCCGCTTTTCTCGTATATAAAATTCAAATTGATTTTCACGCCGCAAATATTTTCTTGTGTACGAAACGCTCCGACTTAATCAAAATTACATTATGATGTTGATGAAAACTTGGTTTTTGTAAGCGTTTGAGGCTATTAATTCCATGTGATGGTCATTTAATTACATTCCCTCTCTTTAAATACCTGTGAAATTAATTCTTCGCCATTTACAACATTAATGAAAAATATGAACAGTACCAGTGGTTTTCTTGGTTTTATTACGAAGCTACATATCCGGTTTGTAAGCTGCTTTAGTTGCTTCTGCCTTAAATTTTACGGAGAAGGTTTCCTAGTCGCTTACTAAAATTTTCAACAAACATTTTCTGGGTATTTCTTAACCTACCTATATTTTGGGTGTTATTTAAATAAGTTAATTTAATTATGATTAAACCAGTATTAGGGAAACTCAAGATACATTTTTGGTTTTAATTAATTCTAATAAATTAATTATCAAGACAGGTGTAAAAATTTAAGATTAATATTAAATAAATTGGTGAAAATTACATAACATTTTTGATTTACAATGCAAAAATTTCCGATAATAATGCGGAATCTGGAAAAGTGCCCCGAATGCTTGCAGCGTTTCCACGTTGAATGGCAAGGGAAATCCTCTCAAAAAGAAATTTCTTTGATTTTGAATCGCCTGACTCCGCGCTAAGTCGGTTTCCGATGACATTAATGAAATCGATGGTTTCTTTGCACCAAGGGCCTAAGGTTTCAAAGGCTAAACATTTAAATATGTAGTGTGACGAAATAATTGAACTATATTTGCTATGTTTGCGTTTGCAAGCGCATTTCAGCGGCAAAACTTGAAGCAAAATATACATGCACGGTGTCCCATCAGAACTCGCGTATCAGTATGTATATGTATGTATGTAATTTTAAAAGGTGTTTTTTCTCTAATAATAGTAGTTTATTTAATGAGTTCGTGCGTAAATTGGGCCTTTTTTGGCACGAGTGGACCATTTAAAAACGCGAGTGAAACGACATATTAGAGTCGTGTGTAACTTCTGAAATGTCGCAATTATCTGATTTGCAAAAAAGTGTCATCATCACCAGTGTGAGTGACTTTAAACTGGCCCACTCATGCCAAAAAAAGTCCAATTTACACACGAAACGAATTGAATACAACGTTTTTTTTTTAACGAGCCCCTTACAGGCTCCAATTCGCTTAAAATCTTTAAAATTAGCTTGACGTTTCGTTTTGACAAGTTGTGACATTTATCAAAATCCGTTCATACAGGAGAAAATTCTCAAATTCTGACAGTGTCGAACAAAAAACATTCATTTATCTCTCTTGTATAATAAATAACTATTAGTTAATGAGCTATTAATAATCTCAACTATTAAAGGCACTCACTCGCTACACTCGTTCGTGCTTTAAACAGTTTCGATTATTAATCGCCTTCATTAACAAACTAGTTTGTTAAATAACTATTAAAAATACACCTAAAGTTTCATATTAATTAGGATTCAAATTGAGCAGAAAACAAAAATTGTGGTTGAACATGAAAGTGGTTAGATCTAAACTAACACCTGCATTTTGAAAAGTTAACTTCGGAACATTCTCCAGCAATATGCGAATTCCGTAACAATATTACGAACAAATTTCAAAATATTTCAATATTGAATGTCCACAAGTGGTTTCCCACCAGTTTTCAATCATTAAAAGATTACTGTTTACGACAGAAATTGCACTTTCAAGTTCTTAGGTAATACATCAAAAATCGTGTAAAATGACACCAGAAAAAAATAAAAAATAAATAAATAAATATACAGGTGTCCCTGAAATATGCGGCAAAATTTTAATCACGAGCTACTAGGCTTCATGTAGAAGTGGAAAAAATATTAAAAAAATTCTATGTCAAAAAATAAAATAACATTTCATTTTTGAACTACAATTTTTTAAAATTGCTTTTAGTCTTCTACGTTGGCCCACAACCTCGTAGGTAAAATTTTAAATTTTAAAAATACACCCTTGTATATCATATTTTATAAAATGTACGCCAGTGCGAAGTAACCTCTTGTTCTTTGGTCAAGACTTTGTAATTAAATGGCAACATCGAATTAAATATTTCGTGCAATTGTCACTATTTTATCAATTATCAATATCACTGTCAATTTAAAATTATGAATTTCAATATTGAGCGACGAATAAGTATCATAAAATGGTATTATCGGCTATAATATAACTAGTGGTATGATTATTATCGATGATATTATGAGTGAAATTGAGCTGGAGATTCCTAATCGGCTACAACCAACATTTAGCTACATTTTTTGAAAGCGTAGTTGTGTAAAAAAACAACGTTACCAGCAATTCCATTTCATTTTTTTTTTTGTAGTTCCATGTTTTGGGCAAATGTGGAAAAGTGACTCCAACTTTCGTAGTATATTGTCTGTATATTAGTTAGATATTGACAGATTTTATATGCAGGTATACTTCGTCCAGCGAGAAATTGGGAGATTTTAAATTGTGGACTTGTAACCCAATACTAGAAAATGCACTAGAATACATTAATTACAGCATAATTCCAGAGCAAAAAATACTACTGCTTGAAGGAAAATGAATAAATAATTTACGCTAGGTAGTACTTTCTCTGGGTAGAATTTAGTGATTTTTATGCCAACCAATCCCTCGCTGGACAAGCTATATCTATGAATTATTGTCTGGTCCAGCTTGTTATGAAAACTTATCAAATTTTGAATGTGCTTTATAGATAGAGTAAATTTGGCAAATTCTGAATGTCACATTTTAGGTTAGGTTGTTGGCTAAATCCTACCCTCACAAATTTTGCTAGTCTGTTTAGCTGTAAAACTGGACGTATTTGCAATTTGTATTGAAAAATACAGATTTTTGGTGTTTATTAACTGTGATAAAACGAATATAAGGAACGAAAACTGGATTGAAAAGTATGAATAAAACACCATTAATGTCAGGAGTGACAGTTAATAATAAATTAAAATTGGGCATCTGCTTCAAAAAGCGGCACAATAATATTTTTCCCAAAGCTAGCTTGACTCCACAATCATTTATAGATACCCTCTATTTGCGATCACATTCATTTATAAAAATGTATACCTTATTTTTGAAAAAGAGGCTACATTGATAAATTAATACATAAATGTGCTGTCGTGCTGCTGCAACTTTTTAAAATAAGAAATCCAATATGTATTTGTTATAGGTTCCTCGTTGTACCACAAATTTTAAAAAATAAAAACAAAATAAATAGAGTATTTAAATTAAAGGTGTTAACAAAAAAACAATGCCTGAAAATGCAAAATCGACAAGTTGTAAGCATGAAATTATTCTAGTTAAAATTTGCTCTACATTACAATAATGATAGCAAACTATATTACCTTTTTTTTGTTAATTAAATTTAATTTTACAACACAAAAACTGCTACTGTTTTAATCAACGTAATTTCAGACGTACCTTAAGATATCCGACATGAAAACTAATAATCACGAACAATTTTCTGCTAGTTCAGCACTGAAATCGAATTCCAACTGTCCATCACAAAGTTGGATATAATAAACAATTTTTGTAGAATTTCTGAGCGGCGTTATTTAAAAATAACACGTCACATATTTTTCACATAATTTAAAAGAGCGTCAAAAAATATTTTTACGAACAACCGTTGAATTTTTACATATTTACAATATTCTGAACTCGGTCCAAAATATTTATTTAAAACACGAATATGAAAATATTTGAGCGATAAACAAAAACCTACGAAAATATTTTGATTATTCTCGAGAACGTATCGAAAATGTATTGTTGGCACTGTTGCATTGTCAATTTGTCAGATCGGACCGGTTTATAGATTAGTTTTTAATTGTTTACCTGTTTAACTATGGGATAAGACAGATAATCTACGGCACACTTCAATCATACGGTCGACGCGTCGCGACGCCGGTTCAACACTGGACGTGCGTACTATCACGATCTCGTTCGGAAGCAGTCGGAAACAGATCGACCCTTAGCTGCGTCCGGGAGGCTACCACCCCATGTCATCCCTCGAAAATCATATACTGGCTCTGGGCTGGGGCATACGTATACTAGAGTGGGGTAAGAGACCTCCCATAAGGCTTTCCAAATTTCATTTGACTGGTATTGTTATTTGTAATTTCGAATCGAAAATGTGTCTCTATTTGGTATTAAATATAAATTCAATCATTATTTATAGAAATACTTTTTCTAATTCGACCTATTTTAAAAATAATTTCTACTTAAAAGTTACTTTTGAAAGACTGTGTCTAACTTATAAACACCGACATCTGGGATCTATCACGATTCTATTTTGGGGTCGATATTTTTTCTTTTACATTTTTATGTGACATTTGTCATAATTAGAAAGCAGAAAATATACAAAATGCACATACTTTGAAGTTGTTTACTGATTTCAATCAATTTTTGAAAATAATTCTTAGTTAATCCTTCTTCAATGAAAAGTTTCAATATGAGCAAAATATCGTTTAAAATAATTTTAAGATTTATGTTTTGTATACAGATACATATAGCAAATAGAAGGTAACCTCCAAATACGTGGGAGAAAAGTTTATGTTTCTAATTTTTTATGTGGTCTTCTTGAATAGGTGAAATACCAAAATATGAATTGTATTTTTTTTTTAAGTAGGCAATTCTAGTTTTTTTAATAGTTTGCAAAGAACAGTTAACACAACTTATTAAGATTTACGCATGGAGAAGTATCGGGTGTTTTTTTAAGTTTCACCTCATAGCAAGCGTTGAAGACTCGATTGTGAACGCACTATACAGGTTATGGATCACGGATCAGCTGTTTAAATCTTACGTGTTACACAAGTGGTGCGTGCACAATCGACTGTTCAACACATACTACGAGGTGAAATTTAAAAAAACACCCGATACAATTCTGATAAGAACAAATTCTGCGCAAAGATTTTTGCAATCAGTTTTTACTTTACAAATACAGGGTTATTATAAATGATTGTAGTCGAAGCAGGCCATGCCCATGTTATAAAATTTTTGCCGCTTTCATGTGAACTGTCAATTTTTGTCGCTGTTACTGTCATTTTTTAGGTAAAAAGTGCAGTGATAAGAATTTTATTTATTTATTTTAAATTAACGATTGAATCCAAAAATATTTAGTTGTTTTGTACCCAATTTAACTCCTGGCTGCTACTTAGTTCCTTTTGCTAAGTATCAACAACATTATGATCACTATACTCAATTTCATATAAATGTGCATCTAAGCAAGCCATGAAAATCTGATTTTCTGTTGGTATTAAAGCCAAAGCTAGTGACTTTTACTTTCAAAGTTGCTTGCCCGATTTGACTAATTTTTCAGTTTTGTCCGTTTTAACATTGCTGATTTCAAAACCAATGTTACCTACGTCTTTTTACTGATTAAATTAAAGTAATTCTATTTGTTTCTGTCTTTGTATTTTTACCAAGTAAAGATTTATTGGACATGACCTTCATAAATGTGACTTTTGCAATGTAACCAAATTAAAGGTGCTTTTACACATGCACAGCTCACTTGATGAACATTTATATGAAATCGACTATATAAATAACAAATCCATTCATAGTAAGCCTAGTTAAAAAAGAAAACATATTACATATTTTAAAAATAAAAATGGTAAATGGTATACTCTAGTCTAAACAAGAAATTGTAAATAAAAGAACTAGAATGTTATTTAGTTATACAGGATGTCTCAGCTAAGACTTTCGAGCCTAATAACTCGGTTATTTTCCAACGGATTTTTGTGAAATTTAAAATGCAGATATTTTAGACGGTGAAGAATAAAATCCCATTAATGCAATTACTCAAGTCTTAAAAACGTAATTTCTACATGCCTTTTTAAAATGTTGAATCACTTAAGATTTACATCAAAAAATTGATCGTCAATACAAAATGCTGTAGGGAGAAACTCGTCCTTGAAAGACGTCTGGTTTGCAAGAAAAAAACAAAAAACCGTGTTAAACGTTGCTGTAGATGCAAAAGCGTAGACGCGTATGAAACAAACGCGCAATTTTGCCGAATTTTGGTGATCGCATAAACGCAGCTGACATATTTGACGTTTATCTTGCTAACCTTACTAACACATTTGGACGTAATTTATTATAATGGATGCTTTAATTCTTTCATGAAGGACTAAAACAAGATCGGGATATTTTAACAAGGTAATTTAGTTCACGTACGCTTTCTGTGTCTTCAAATAAATTGACGACTCTCTTAACCTTACATTTTGTAAAGCCTACTTTTGGATAGTATTCTACGAGAAAATGAACTGTGTCACTGAAGTTCTTACGACACTCTCCATAGGCAAAAATTGTTACCTTTTTCAGCAATATTGAAATTTCTGCCCTTGTAGTCTATTTTTAGAGTATTTTCAATAAATTCACACAATTTGACGTTTCTAATAAAGCGCGCCCACTTTTGACAGAATCCCAAGGTTTTTCATCATTTGTTTCAAAAGGTAACTGTTCAAATACCTTCAAATTTTACATTAAATTTTTAACAACAAAATCTAATATTTTCGTTGAATCAGACGAGTGATTTTGTTAAATGTTTGTGTAGACCTCTATTTTTTAATGTTTGACAATCTAATAATAATGGCGCCTAATTTTCAATAAAGGAAACATGTGTTAAAATTACATTTTTTAATTTGAAGTAATTTTATTATTACCAGTTGAACCTTCACCGTCTAAAATATCTGCATTTTAAATTTCATAAAAATCCCTTGGCAAATAACTGAGATATTAGGCTCGAAAGTCTTAGCTGAGACACCCTGTATATTTAAACCATTTTTAATGGAAGTACTTACCGAGGTACTTACCACGTTCATTCAGATTCCTCCTTGACCCACGTATTATAAGTTATGACTTACAGACAATCAGATAAAAAAAATTGAGTGTTCGCAATAATATTTTTATTGAGGTAATATGTACTACCAAGTTTTAAATGCACAAACATTTTCAAAACGGACTAAATCAATTTATACACTACCTCTTACAATTAAAGTAACATGAATCAGTTTACGTGACTAACTAATCCTCTAGGTGAAAATCTGAGATCACTGACTTCATCTAAAAGAAAATAAGTGTTTGCATTGAACTCTGTTGACAACTGAAACAACTAAAAAAACAAGAAAGTTAGCTAAAGCTGTTTACTATTTGAATCAATCCACATGATGCCACAGGTGGATGTTATAAACTTTTTTAAGATCAATCATTATGCGTAATACTTTGGATAGGTTTAGAAGTTAAAACCAATAACAAAATAAAATCCAAGGTATCTCTCTAACATGATAACCGATAGTTGTAATTAAACTAAGACTACGTCATTTTAAATTTACCGATTAACATAGACTTTAATAAAGTCAGTGATTGTATTTTAATTTTATTTTAATTTATTTAATCGAGAAAGTAGAAGATTTTCATCATGATCGAGTTAACTGGTGTACATAAACGGAATATTGAACTTCCAAATTATAATGATTATTTTATTACTCATAAGTTTTAATTACAAATTTAGTCTGCTAGCCCCAAATCACAGATCAAATGCTAAATGCATGTAAAGAAACACAAATACTTAAATAGTAGTTTTTGTAATTTGCCTCCATTTTGATTCTTTAATAGACATATTAACGAACGCGACGTCATCATCTGGGATGTCCTTATAGCCATTATTTCACGGAACATTTTACGAAAATTTTTAGGTTAGCAAAACTTGATTCGTCATGCGTGTGTTTAAATTACAAAATTTGCAAAGAATTATTTATCAGGATTTATCAAGCAACAAATTTGCGACCGTATTTTTGGGAATTTCACGTATTTCAGCGGGCGTACATGAAAGATTATCTTCCATATTCGTCTTTTGTGACAGAATTTGGATAAAACAAAAGGCGACTTTGAAGACTTGATCAAATTTTCACTTTTAAAATTAAGACATTACCAACCGCCACAAAAATCCCTAAATCGAGGAAAGTAAACATTTTTGTTTAAAAACGGCTTAAAAAGGGCAAATTACAAAAAATAGTATAAAAAACTCGTTTCATAAGACCTTGAAGCACTCATTCTTTAAAATAACTCGTGACTACGCCACTCGTTTTTTAATCTTGAATTAGTGCTTCAAGACTGGTCTTATGAAACTTGTCTTTTAATATACTATTATTTGACGAGCACTCGTGCCAAAAAAGGCCCAATTTACACACGAACGAGTTGAATACAACGTTTTTTTGTTCGACGAGCCTCATAAAGGCTCCAAATCGCTGAAAATCTTTAAAATTAGCTTGACGTTTCGTTTTGACAAGTTGTGACATTTATCAAAATCCGTTCACATAGGAGAAAATTCTCAAATTCTGACAGTGTCGAACAAGAAATATATTTATTTTTCACTTTATAGGTAAAGAGTGTATTACAAAATCCGCCCTAAGCTCTAGAGCCTTTATTAGACACTCGAGACGATCTGTATGTCAATCGAAAAGGGTTAATAAATAATAGTAGATTATATTGGGCGATTCAAAATAATTGTGGATAAGTATGGGAACTACACTCCGCGACAATTGATTAGCCTCACTCCAAAATTACCTTTGTTTGCATGTTATGAAGTGAGTTCGATTAGTTTTGTTATACATTATCAAATTATATGAAATTTTAATTATTAAAAATCAACTCAATTTTTGTTGTCCTTTTTTAAAGAACAAACGTTATTTAAATGATACTTTCGTCGCGACATTTGACTAGCCTCACTACAACAACCTAAGTACAAAAGCAAAATATTCGTTAAGTTAAATCAATTTAATAGTAAAACAGGAACAAAAAACAATAACAAGTAAAATAATAAACAAAAACTACTAAAGAATTAACATTAATAGTGTGTGTGAGATCCTCCTTTGCGGATGACTTCAAAGATTCTATTTGGAATAGAATTAAATAAAGAATTCAGGTATCCCTGAATTACCATACAACTGTCTGAAAAACCAACCCCAAACATTTTCTAAAATGTTTATATCAGATGACACACTAGGCCACTCGCACACATTAATATTTTCTTCCTCTAACCAACTACTGACCAAGCGTTCAGTATGGACTGCAGCATGGTCATGTTGGAAGACCCATGGTAAGCCATCCATGGTTCTTTCTATTATAGGTTTTACCCATATCGAAAGATCTCTATACAATTTCTGAGCATTTTGAATTCCATTTAAAATTTCTAAATGCACCACTCCTTTAGACGAAATTGCGACCCACACCCTTACCCTGGCTTCCCGTCTATGGTGACGAGCGGCAAATTCTTCTTCTTTTCTTAAGTCACGAAAATAGTATAAATATCCATCTGGACCGTCAAGGCAAAATCTTTTTTCATCCATGAAAATTACACTATTCCATTGCTCTTGTCACGCCATATGGTTTCTTGCAAAATGGAGACGATTTTCTCAATGGCTTTGAGTCAAAACGTTTTTTTTTTTTCAAGCGACGTCGACTTAAGTGTGCACACTTTTTAATCAGCCTCTGTACTAAGTGCAGATTCTACTGTGACAAATACGACAAAAAGTTATTAAGGAAAGTTGTTTAGAATCAACATCTAGGCCCTTATACCAAATTTCAAAATCAGGGGCCAACTATGATTTTTTATCTTTTTAATGTTTATTTCACAAGTCAAAGCTGGTTGGCCGATGATTTTGAAATTTTGTCTAAGGACCTAGATGTTGTTCTAAACAACTTTTCTTAATAACTTTTTGGAGTATTTACCACATAAAAGGCACTTTACAGAAAAATAGGTTTTTTGAAAATTTCCAAGACAAACTTGACTTTTCAAAACTAAAATCCTGTTAAAAATTGATCTTTAACCAAGCAGGGCTGAAGTCCAGAAAATGAAAATTTAAATCGAGAATTTTTTATCTTTTACAAGAGTCGTTTCACCTATCCGGAGACACACTGTATTAACACCTAGTTTATTTAACGAATTCGTGTGTAAATTGGGCTTTTTTTTTGGCATGAGTACGCCAGTTAAAGGCCCATGAACGAGTTGAATACATCGTTTTTTTGTTCGACGAGCCGCTTAAAGGGTCCAAATCGCTTAAAATCTTTAAAATTAGCTTGATGTTTCGTTTTGACAAGTTGAAAGCGTCAATGTTAATTCTGTGCATGGCTTGTTAAAAATGTTTTTCTATTTACAATAACGTACAAACTACAAAGAAGCAATATTTAAATAAATTAATTAATTAAAATTACGTTTGAACTGTTTTGATTGTTTTGAGCCACTTCTTGAATATGGACTGATGTATCCATTACACCAAATGTTTCAGGAAGATGTCAAAAAGAAACAAATTAACAAAATTTAATAAATGTCAGGAAACAAGAGCGATGTTGATTTTACATTTCAAATGTTTAAGTGTTGCCAACACAAAAAAGTCTCTAATACCAATTATTAAAATAAGTGCTTTAACTTTTGTTTCACAAAAATCGTACTTGCAACTCGTCTGCGACTCGTACAGCAAACCGTACTCATGATCGCAAACGTGCAGTTTCTGGCCTTGTGATACAAATACAATAATACAATAAAAAAGACCCGGTGTACTCCATACAATCAGAGAGTCAACTATTTTTTGCACGACCTGTATATAATGAGGGCAAAAAATAGTATATGGACCTCGGGAGTGAATGATTTTTACCCTCAGTGCTTTGTAGAACCTTCGAGCTACAAACTGCACCTCGGGTAAATATCATCCACTTCACTCCTTCGGTGCATAATATACTATTTTCTACTTTGCGTTCGTACTGATGCTATCACGATACTGTTTTACGTATCGTAATAGGAAAAGGCGTGATGTAATAATAATACTAAAAATAGTACCGCAATCTCTTTTTAAAAATTTAAAAATTCTGGATTTAGATAACACATTGGTAGTTGAAATTCAAAAAGGTATATTATTATACTCATGTCACATCGTGAGGAAGTTCCTTAACATTGACACAGAACATAATACACAACAAAGTCAAAATGCGGAGGCAAGACGCCGGTAATTATGTTGATAAGCACTGCACTATTACTTGATAGTAATATCCGTAATAGTGTATGTACTCCGGCAAAATTGCCGTGCCGCCGGGTGGAGGTGGGATAGTAAATAGTGAAATTTAATTTTTTAATTTTGACGGATACTGTGGTGTCGCGGCAGACCGCAGACGTGACCTTGGGTGGAATCCTTCAACTTTAACGGTTTTAAATTTTAAATTATTTTTTTTCATTGAAAAAGTGGCAAAGTAGAAAAAATACTGTATGACATCTCGTTTATAAGGCATTTTATCGCACTTACTCCTTTAGGGCACTCCTCGTTACGCTCGTCGTGCTCTAAAACCGTGCGTGCGATAAAATGCTTCTTATAAGACTCGTATCATAATATACTAATTATGTATCTTCAAACGGATAACAAAAAAAAATCGGACATGACCTCATTTATTTTCTCTTGCTGCAGTTAAAGTAAAATGACAATTTTCAAATTTTAAGGCACCAGTAATTTCTAGTTCTCTGGTTGCAATATTATTTAACCTTCGGCTGCTAATAATATTGCACAACAAGAGAACTAGAATTTACTGGTGCCAATATTATTAGTACCCGAAGGTTAAATAATATTACCAAAATCTACTAAAATTTAAAGTTTACTTTTTAACGTTGAACGACCAGCTTGCTATTTTTGATTTTGACATCTGTCATCCCTGCACATGGACGACTCGTGGTACAACACAGTGACACTGGTTAAATATTGAGTAATAATTTCGTTATTTCGCTTTTTTAGTTTTTTTTTAATAGGGATAAGGATAGTTTAATTATATACATATTAAATATTTCGCGTAATTATTGATAAATAAATCGTGAGAAATGATTCAAATGACCTTACATTTTGCTCAGTCGAGCCACCTGTGGACATTTCATCTCCTTGGATTTGAAGTGTTTCAAGTCCGGTTATATTAAAAAAAAAACACTTCAACCGTTTCCATATAGGTACACAAAGGGGCGATTTTTAACAGCTTGAAGCTAAATACTATATTTTTGACCTAATTAGAACAATTTCATGGCTTAATAGATTTTAGCAGTGATTGTCAACTTGTTATTTTTAAATGTACTATTCCGGACACGGAATCTTGGCCATAACTGACATTTAACTGACAAATATGTGTGAACTGGCCTTTATTGAATATAACCCAACTTTTGACTCGATAATGCCATTTCCTTGCTTTTTTGATGTCAGAATAAAAACTTCAAAGTGATTTTTAATAATTGTCATTTATTAATGACGCTAATGATTGGTTTACATCATTTTTTCTAGAAATGTCAAAAAAATGTTGGCCAAGATTCCGTGTCCGGAATAGTACACATATGGTTCTTTCATTTTCTCAACCTGAAAGACTTTTTTATTCTGAATGCAAAGAATTTCAAAATAAAAAGTTGACTATCTCGCATCTCTAAAATGTCGCACGTGTTTTAATCAGGTAAAAATGTAGTATTATCGATCATCACGATGCCGTGCTATCTGTAATAAAAGCTCTAGAGATCGGGCCGGATTTTATCATCCACCAGTATATCATTAAGCATTAAAATTAATCATATGCTTAATTCAATTTTATCAGGGTATCCACCATGTACAGTTTTTTAGCTCATCAAGGTGACCACAAAAAAATACTTACTTACTTGCACAGTTAATTTAAAAATTATAGAGTACACCTAATTTTCTATAGTGTGAAATGCACTTACATTTTTTGTTAATGATCAATGTCAATTTTGACAAACAAAATGCCTAATCTAACCGAAAACGCGAAAGTGCTCATTCTTTCCAAATTAGAAGAAGGGTGCTCGATCCGGAGGATAACCCAGTATTATTGCGAAGAGCACCGTGCAGAGGATAAAATAGACAATATTATGGTGTTCTTAACAGACCAGACATTATAATTTTAAATAAACAACAAAAGCAAGCATATCTTTTAGATATAGCTGTTCCAAATTCACATAATATAACACAGACATATAACACAAAAATTAATAAATATTTAGAGCTGTCCGTTGCTATGAGAAATCTTTGGTGTTTAGAAAAAATTTCGATTTTACAACTTGTAATTTCAGCAACGGGAATAGTACCGCAATCTCTTTTTAAAAATTTAAAAATTCTGGATTTAGATAACACATTGGTAGTTGAAATTCAAAAAGGTATATTCTTATACTCATGTCACATCGTGAGGAAGTTCCTTAACATTGACACATAACATAATACACAACAAAGTCAAAATGCGGAGGCAAGACGCCGGTAATTATGTTGATAAGCACTGCACTATTACTTGATAGTAATATCCGTAATAGTGTATGTACTCCGGCAAAATTGCCGTGCCGCCGGGTGGAGGTGGGATAGTGTCTGGTGTTCTAAAATATATGCGACGTTTTATGTTGTCAAACTTACCTAACCTATTTAAAAATAGACGTTCAAATTTCAAAAAGGCATCTTTACATATGGAAAAAACTGTAATAAATCGACTTCTTCATTTTTCTATAATTCTGAAATTAACGGTAGTCAATGGACTAAAATAAAATAAAACTGGGACGAAAATGACAATCACATAAGTCAAAATTTACATCGTTTAATTACGGCTTTTTCACAAATAGGTTAACTTTTGGTATGACATATTATACAGGGTGTCTCAAAATTCGCGAATTCCGAATTCAGAGCGTTGTAGGGAATCACTTCAGTAGTGCAAATATAGAAATAAAAAAAAATCGGGACTCCCCCACAAAGATACATTGGTCTAAGGTGCACTCTTTGAACAGCGTTTTCTTCAAATATAGATTGAAAAGTTCAGTGGTTATTGTTATTTATGGTGTAGATGATTGTAGAAAATAATAACGTAAAACAAGTATTTTTCGAGCTCCACTGGATCCTTCTCTACCACTGTTCTACAAGTAATAAATAAGTACCTAAAGAAGAGGTGGGAACAAGAAGGGACCGTGAGTAGAAGACCGATCATAATTTTTTTAATTGCTGTTAATGTCATCTTTAACCTAATTTCAAAATTACCCGTTCACACTTCCTAATTTTGTAAAATTTAAAAAAACTTGATTTTGAACGTGTACGCTAAAGTTTTGAAAGCAAGTGTACGTTATCTCCTTTGGATAGAACTATAAGTTTGTACAGAAGATTGATTTACGATTATTATTATCACCTACCCTAGCAATATAGCAAATTTTCAGGCTTGATGCGAAACGCCTACTGTTATAGACAAATTGATCAGATGTTCGTACTGATGCAGCACTATTTCAAAGAAGAGATGATTTAATATTAATTAATATTTCGGCCATATAGTTAGCACCAAAAAAAAGGTATCAAATACTGCTGGAAAATCGTACAAACTTCGTTTGTTATTTTGGAGTTGCATTAGGTACTGAAGTTTTATTTTTCTCTGATTCCTTGTACAGCCATTTTCAAATAAATTTGTTGTAACGCAACATTCAATTTCACTTGTTTGTATACATCTGGGACAACTTCTTTTTTTGGGTTTTAAATGTGACTTCAAGCAGTTAATTAATTAACATTTTATTAAAAAAAATATTTTGGCTAAAATTAACAATTCAATGGCTGTTATTTTATTATCATTAGGCATTTTGCGGTAAAATTGCTTTGAAAAGTATAATCACTTGTCAACTCTGACAAATAAATGAAACCTGGAAGCAAAAAATCCATGGAAATATATCTGTGGCGGTCGTGAAAAAGTAGGTAAGTCGAAAATGTTAATTTTTCAGGGCAACGATTCAAAATTCCACATCATTCCTAAAATCCTGTAATTAAATAGAAACTTCTTTCTACCTGTACTTGCTTTCAATATAAGTAAATTTTAAACTGTGAAAATCGGAATTATTTAACTCCATGATTTATTATTAAGGTGTAAACATCGTTAACTCATTTTTGAAATTATTTGATTTACCTACTTTTTCACGACGGCCACAGATATATTGTACAATGTTCAGCCCATATTAATAACGAATAATATCTGTTCAGGTTCATCAGTGGTGCAAATGACCTGACCTGTTACTATGACAACTCATATGAAAGTTAATCCCAAATGTGTGCGATTTGCACCACTGATGTTCAATCCAACGTGAACAGGATATACAGAGTGTCCCAAAATTGGCATACAAACTACTTAGTACCTTATCGAGGATGTGTAAATGTACATGAAAAAAATATGGAAAAAATCTATTGTTTTTATTATTATTATTAACGGTAATACAATGTAAACAAAGATATAACGGGTGTTTTTTTTTTAATTTGGCGTCGAAGTAGGCGTTGAAGTGACGATTGTGAACGCGCTATACAGGTTACGGATCACGGATCAGCTGTTTAAATCTTACGCTTTTACACGAGTGGCGCGCTCTCAATCGACTCTCCAACGCCTACTTCGACGCCAAATTTAAAAAAACACCCTTTACATCATTACCTTGCAATGTTACCGTAGTGGACTTAAAATAATTTTTTCGATTTCCAAAGCTGTTAAATTCTCTATTATGCAGGATTAGATATTGGTAGTGAGCGATCTTGTACTTTGTGATAATATGTACGATTAGAGGTAGCTGTCATGACAATTTCATACATATATTTCAAAATAATTGACCTATGAAGTGCCACTTTCAAAGACCGCCAAATCAGCCAATAAATCCAATAGAATTTTTTTGACATTTTTCTGACGTTTACGGTAATCTCTTCTACACCGTAGTGCACCGTTAGTACGCCAATTTTGGGACATTCTGTATAGTCTGTCTCAATTCTAAATTTCCAACAACACTGCATTCTACGTTGGAAATACAACCGGCAACACTGTTTGGTAAAAAATGCGTCAGATTGTATTTGCTTGGTTATCTGTCAATTTCCATTTTTACAACTCAAAATTTTAGAATAAAGCAAAAGCACGAAAACCTTTTTTTAAATGCAGCAAGTAAGTAGGTAGAAAATCAAATTCTAAAAGCATAATAAATTTATGAACAAATTTTAATGTTTTCGAATCATGTTTATAAAATAATTATATTGCCAACTTTGGTCATCATAAGAATCCCCAATTTATAAATATTTTTATTTTGCCAACATAATTCAACAGGTAGTGTAAATTTAGAATCTAGCAGACTATACAAACTTGAATCCCTCAAACCAATATTACTTTTGCTTATCAGAAATTATATTTCTCTTATGTTGGCTCCAAACAAATATAATATAATTAGAAGATATAAAATGGATATATCATTTTGTAAAGTTTATTTCAATTAACAATTTTTGCAAATAACTTTTGGATTGCAGCTGATGTTATTTTTTGGGAGCGGAAATCTGTTTTTATTTTTATTGAACAGTCGTCGAATAATATTATACAGGGTTATTATAAATGATTGTCCCATCATAGTTGGTGTTGAAAACCCACACAAATGTTGGATGTGCCGCCAGCCTCGCAACGTTGGACAAACTAGTAGACAGATTTCCACTACCGCCGGTAGCGCCACTTATCGGCGGTACTAGTCTCACTCATGTTATGAAGCTTGCGGGAAATTCAACTACGGCACCAACGCCTACTACGATGGAACAATAATTTATAATGACCCTGTACATATAACACGCAATTAGTATCAGTCATTCCACTCACGTGTGCTGTAAAGCAGCCTTTAAAAACGAATAACCTCACTTCACATGTTGACATGTGTCTATGTTCTTATGGGTGACAGTAATAAATTTCAAATTTTAATTTGCAAACGTCAATCATAATGACAATAAAGGTTAAATCACACGCAATTTTTGTGAAATGACAGGGAAAGGCTGTACGAAATTTTTTGGCCACAATAGTACGTCATGTATGGTTCACCATATCGATATTTTGTACAGACATTTTTAAAAGTTGATGCCAAACAGTCTACGAAAGAAAACAATTCTTTCATGCCTGGTCACTAGTTCAAATAAAATAATTCAAACATTTATTTTACATTTACCTTTCTCTTGCTACGAATGAAACTATTTAGAAAATAAATGTACACTTATACTCGTAACATATAAATATGGTGGAGCTACAGGTCGCAAGGCGTAGCTTGATACTGGGGAAATGGATGCGCAGTAAAATTGTGGGAAGTAGTGGGGAGAGACCCAGTGTAAACGAAGCCGTCTGAGGATTTTCGATCTTTCTTGCAAGTCGGATTTCTCATTCTATCTGCGCATCTCAAGTATCACGCTACGTTTTGCGACCTGTATATTTAGTAAAATACATCTCCACTTTTTGCAGATCATACTCAAAAATTACAGTTTTCATATAATAAAGTACAGAGTGACTTTCAATGTTGTGCAGATATGGGTGTGGTGTAACTCCACAATTGATAACAATTGAGCCAATAATGCCTTATACTGTAATATCCCAGTTTGAATTTGAATTGCCGCCGCCAAAAGAAACCAGCAGAAGATTCGACCGCGGGGAAGTGGGGGTCACTTTTTGGGGTTTTCGGTTTTAAAGGAAACGCTCGCTCTCTACTCTCGACTCTTGAATCCAACGGTTGTGTTTTGTTTTTGGCCTGTTTGTTTTTATTTAAACGTCACGAATCGAACACATCATACACGTGCGACGTTCGCGAGGTGTGCAGTTTAATAGAGGTAGGATCGTTTAAATTACCATACGTGGCTCCAGGTATGTTTTGTTTCTTTGTTTATTCCGATGATGTACGGTCGAATGAAGTAATAATCAGAGGGTTTCATATAACCATTTTCAATGAAAAATGAGGGCCTACCTAGGGGACCTTCTGGGGTTGCCGGTGTGGCGTTCCAAAGGACTTCTCCATGAAGTATGGCCCTGGCCGTGGAGCTCCTCACGCCCTTGGCGGAAGCCTCTGTTTCACCATGTGTGGGGTGCACAGTGAAGTTTCGGAGGACACAAACCGGGGCACTGCACCCATAACGAGTTTGGTGTCGCAGGGACTTGGACGAATGCGCCCCGGTAGTTTGGGGAATAATAGATCAGGGGGCGAAAACTAGGTTAACTTCGCGAGGGTAAACCACGTGTTACGCGAGGAGATGAGATAGCGAGAGTGTAGTATTCATTCATTATTTTCAATTTGAGTTGTGTTATTCATTCTTCTGTCATGTTGTGTTTTGTTCAATCTCATGGCTAGTGTTCATAAATTGGGTTATTATGTATTTGTTTGCCTGTTTTACATCAAACACCGCTGTAAATGAAAACGAGAACGTATTTATTCGTATATTTGCAAATTAAATACAGGCGTCCTTCCACCGATTTAAGTACATATTTTTATTTCGAAGTTTGTCCACCCTGCAGGTCCGCCATTTGCATCTCGAGCTAGTCTTCCGCCATTTTGTATAAAACCAAGGCGGTCTCTATAAAACACACAACGTAGGGGTTTCCTAGGGTTTTTGACCGTTTCTATGACGATCACGACTTGGCCACTTGTTCATTTTGGCGGGGTTTTTTGATTTTTCAAAAATTTAATTTGTACGGAACTAGCGATACCTGGTTTACATTACAATACAAATGCTGATATTTGTGAGAAAAAAAGGGCTAAAAGTATGGGAGCCACTGAATTTTATGAAAAAATGGGTAAAAAAAAATTATAGTAGACAATTTTGTTTTTATTTAATTCAAAATTAAGTCACTTTGAAAAGAATCTTAATCTTAACCTCAGTTTAAATCACAAATGGCTTTCAACAACCTGGGGAAAACCGACATGGTTTTAATTTATGGCGAGCTACGAGTAGCACGGCAATCTGCGGTGAAAGGTTTCCTCAAAGAATACTTCCCAATGCACGAACCTTTGTAAAAGTTGTTTCGAAATGAATAAGTGAGATCTTGGCCGCTAACGAGAAGATTGCATTTTAGTTGCAGAAGAAGAAATTCTCCACGAAGTTAAAAACCAGTCACGAACAAGTACTCGGCGTCTTTCTAGTTTGGCTGCGAGTCCAAAACGCCGCTCAAGAAATTCGTCAAAACAAAGGCGAAAGGCATTCTGAACCGAGTTCGGCTTTCTTGGGCACGTGGTGCTAAGCTTGCATTGCAAACGATGGCAGGTAGTTGCAGTAACTTCTTTGATGTTTCATTTTATGCTTTTACTCACAATTACAGTCTTTTTAATTTGTTGTTTAAGCCTTTGTTGTTTGCTGAATAAGTTGCAGGCACGATTTTATCATCACTTTACAAATTTCATCAAAGATTCATGATGAAACTTGTAGTGACACAGTTTAAAATTTAAATTTGAATTCCCGGTACATCCACAATAGCGCGCCAAAAACGAAAGTACTACAGTAGACAGACGAGGAACTAAGGGAGGGGTTGGCAACACGGCAGGTAGAGGGTAGATAGGGGGATAGAGGGGACTTTTTGGCGGCTTCCGACGTGTGAGGGTGTGTTTTTTTTTGTTTCGAAAAGAATCCACGGTGTTAAGAGAGATCCAAGATTTTGAATACCGCGAACTGAAAGGGAATCAACCCCTCCGTCGTCCCGGCGTGCCAGGACTGTGTGGTAGAGGGTATGTTTGTAGAAATTATTTTGTTGCATTCTGTTTGTCTCGAGAAGCACCCAATTGTTAATTTTAAGTGTTATCCCCGGAAGATGTAATTTTCAGGCAATCAGTTAGTTTCGCAAATTAGTAGCCATCGTCTGACTTACATGCGTCCATTTGCCACCATTTTCTAACGGCACTTTACCCGCCATTTTAGTTTTGCCCAGCCAGCGATTGTAGGATTAGTAGTCACGTAGAGCAGGTGGCATTATTTATGTTGTTATTTATATTTGTGATATTTTAATCTTTGTTCTGTTGAATTAACCTCGGGTTTTTCATGTGTCGTTGAGTAAGCACCGCTAGATTTCGGATGAGTCAGAGGTAGAATGTTGTAGGTACGACCCTATGAGAGCTAGGTGACATTCAGGAAGTCGTGGGGTTAGCTAATAAAGTAACGTGGGGTTAACGGGTAGTTAGCGGAGGCGGACCTATGCCTTGCTCGATGCGGCTCTGGGATGTTAACGTGAAACCCCGCAGCGTTTCTAGACCTCGTGGTTTGTCGGGAAACGGTGGGTTGGCGAAGGCGGACCTAAGCCTGGGACGATGCGGCTCTGGGATGTTACGTGAAACCACCGGGACGGTTCTATCACTCGTTATTTGTCGGTAAACATAGCCCGACATGCATTAATACGAGTATCTATAAACGTTGCTTGATCTCAGACGATTCAGATTATTCTTCTGAGTCCCCTCGCGACCGAGAGTTTGTTACCACCAGCTTCTAAACCCCCGATGGTGTACCTTGATCTTGTATTCACTAATTAAGCATAGGATTGTCATTAATCAAGTTGTAAAAGATTAGTAATACCTGGGATACGGTTTTGAAGAGGGTTTTTATCGGCTCCTGCCTGTGATAACTGCATTATAATTTGATTCCTTGTTTGTGCGAACTTTAACTTGTAATTTTTGTTTGTCATTTACCCATTTCTGTTTGTTGCCGCATTAATATTGTTGTTTGGCTTTGCACTGGCCTCAGCTAGATAATTTACTTTAATTCACTAAACTTAATTCCCGTTATTCGTTCATTTGTTCGCCGGAAGTCAAAGTTATTACAGGCATTTTTCAATAAAAGGTATTTTGCGTCCCTCACATGTGTTTTATTTTGCGGTACTCTTCCAACTGGAACCTTCATTGTTTGCATTCCGAACCTTTTCCGCCAAAAGAAAAACACTTGTATCAGTTTTGCGCAGGTTCGAATATTTGGCGGAAAGAAGTAATGTCTTAGATCATTCCAAACTCAAAAAATCAAATATAACCTCGAATAACAGAAAAACTTGACATTTTAGGTTGGTCGTACGTCACAACTGCCCGCCAAATTTGAAAATTCGGTTCCCAAACAAACTAATTCCTTTGATTCTCTTGTAAACCATTAACATTTGCATAAGGCAAGTTAGATTATTTTGCCTTGTTTTAGCATGTACTACCTTAGGTTAAAATATCTGCACAACTTTCAAAGTCACCCTGTACACATCGGATAATACTCGTATGTAGTATAATGTATAGGTATATTCTAACTTTAAAAAAACGATGCTTGGCCATGACAATCTGACAGATTTCATCCTGTATATCTGAAGCAAAGTTTGGTTGAATTTTGAAAATTTTGAAGCCACAATGTTCGCATACTTATATTCTGCTTTTTTACGAATCGATTGAAAGTGTATTAAACGAAATTAATAGAGAACTGTATACAGTTTATGATTTAATCGAATACAAATTCATTGTTCTCACATTGAAGATGTCCAGCAATCTGTTAATAATCGTATCGTTACTTAGATCGTTTAAAATGTGTGTAGCACTTCAACACACTGCGTTTTGTCTCGAAAGACACAACTTTTGGCATTATGCGATTTAAATTATTACTCTGTGTTGTCTAATTTAAAATAAATCAGAAAAACGTCAAAATGACATTGATTGATAACTTTATTTACTTTTTGTTTTAGAATCATCTTGCAACATAGCATTTCAAATTTAGTTAAAAAAGTTTACAACCAACATGAAATGAAATATAACTACTACTTTCATCAGTACTGCCAATTTAACAAAATTAAAGCATGGCAACCTATTGTTTTTTTAAAGATTCTTTATGTTTTTTTTTATATTACCTTGATGCGCTAATTATGCTAAGTATGAAGAAATTCTATTCTTCCGTAAGCTGATAAGCTCCGCGAAGGCTTATCTCAATCTCCCCTACCCTTCAGATTCCCGAACCTGACTGTGGATTCTTTTTGTACCGCTTTCCCTTTATCATATTATTAGCTCATATCCGTCCGTCCTTAAAAAAATCGGTTTTTATGGCAGCGTTGTGTTTTTACTCACCCCGAAAAGACTCTGTTTTCAATCTTGTGATTTAGTTATCATCAATGTGGATGGCTGATATAAAAATTGAAGGGTGATTTTGAAACCTCTTGGCAGAGATTTATGGAAGCAAAATGTGGTTATACACAAAATTTTATTTATCTTAAAAAACAAATATTCTTCAAGCTTCATATTTTCGATTTTCGCGACGTCATTTAAAGGACTTTTAATATCTATTAAGTGCCGTAAGAGAAAAAAAAATGCCATCAAGGGTAGCTATGAAAAAGAGAGTGCCGTGTCTTTAATTAAGAAATTCGTCATCGATTATTTCAATAAACAATAAATTATAGGTATTATTACATTTTTTTCCCTGCAATTTACAGTGCGTAAGCGCATTATGACTGTCTCATATCCTTGATGGCTTTTTTTTTGCTCTTACGGTACCTACTACCCATTATATTTCTTATACGACAAGTACATATAATATGATCAACGAAACAAGAGATAAAGTGCGGCTATGGAAAACAAAATTTCTCCAAAAGTGCAGCGTAACGTAATAAACTGTCAGTTGCCAATGTTATTATTTACGTGAATTTTATTTTTTTTAAATCACTGGAGAATGCAAAATATTTATAGCAGAAACCTATTTAAAATTGGAATCAAGAAAATGGCGACTGGGTTTACCACACACAACGTTATTTTTTGGAGTTTCGGCAAAACCTCTCTTTATCATATCTGTTTTCCGAAGTTTTCTTTTCCATAGCTGCCTCTTAACCCTTTTGTTTTGTTGTCGATGTCCAAATCTAAGCGATATAAAATGAAGAACTTCTTGTACATAAATAAGAAAATGCAGAAAATTATATCTATACTTTTTTTATCATCATATTTTTAATTTCTAACTGTGCAAAATATGTAGATCTATATTTCATTTTGAAATTGGACGATTACACTTTTACAAGATTTTGCTTAAGATTCTGGGATTTCAGAAATGAAATTATAATATGTAACAAAGTAAATCACTGAAATGTTAAAATGGTGAAAAAGACTGTTTTGCAGTGAAGAATTGTTGCTGAAGTAAAAGATACTTAATAATTAATTTTAAAAGAACAGGATCAAAGCGGAAGTCAAGTTTAATTAATATCACCAGCTCGTACATCCGATGAATACATTTGAATATATCTCTCTTATTCAAATGGAAAAGTTTTAGTCAGAAAAATAGAAAAGGAGATTCTTTCTGTTAATCTTCCCATTTTTAGTATCGATATTAATAAATGTTATAGTCGTCTCGTGTAGGAAAGTACATAAAAGAAGCCAAGATACTGCCCAACCAGCCATGCCAGTGGCGTAACATAAAAAGTACAACGCCACCCCATATATCTAATAGATATATGCGCCACCCTGTACCTATGCGTGAAATAATCAATAAATATTTATTAAGCAGGTATTTATGTATTAGTCAGAAAGGAGCAAGAACTAACACAATAATTATAAAACGTCACGGAACACAAATAACAGGGAACACCCCGCGATTCACAAACGCTACTGACTAGAGACAGCGCAGTAGAATATAAACCTTAACTACATAAACTACGTATTGACTAATAGTTATTTATTATTCAAGCGGGCTAAATGAGTGTTTTTTGTTCGACACTTGTCAGAATTTGAGAATGTTCTCCTGTATGAACGTATTTTGATAAATTAATGTCAACTTGTCAAAACGAAACGTCAAGCTAATTTTAAAGATTTTAAGCGATTTGGAGCCTTTAAGGGGCTTGTCGAACAAAAAAAAAGTTGTATTCAACTTGTTCGTGTGTAAATTGGGCTTTTTTTGGCATGAGTGGGCCAGTTTAAACTCACTCACTCTGGTGATGATGACACTTTTTTGCAAATCAGATATAGTCCAATTTTTACCCTTTTGAGGTGACGTCACGATTTCCTTCCTCGCTTTCTCTTTATTGAAATGATAGAAACAGAAAAAACAAAAAAAAGGCACGTTTATTTATTGATGGTCACTTACAAACATAATTTTTCGAAGCAATTGTCAACAAATTTGAAACATTATAATTATTTATGATCAATTCAAATTTGTTTCTGATCCTAGCTCAAACATACGTGAAGTTACTAGATAATGACGTCATCGCAAAAGGGTAAAAATTGGACTATAATTGCGGCATTTCAGAAGTTACGCACGATACGACTCTAATATGTCAAAAACTGACAGTGACTTCATAATCCTTGATTAAAACCCTATTTACGATAATCAAATTTCATAATTTATACAGAGTGTTTAAATCTTTCCTGTCTGAGATTTCAACGGCCGCAACTGTACCTAGTAGTTAAAATTTGCAATAGACAATAATTCACTTTTCCACTTCACTTTGATAAGAAAGACTATATCATACTTATAAATTAGGTATTCTTAAGTAACCAAATCTACGTATCAAATAATAGGTATTTTATAATTTACGGAGAAAACTCGATAGGTAATTATTAATTTATTAATGTGTCGGCGTGTGTGCCTCTCACATTTTGGTCTTGTGTTTAATTTGACAGAAAATAAACTAGATCTGGAAAACAGGTAGTAGATTTATTCGCCTTTACTGATAGATCATGTAAGCAGAACTAAATCTTCTCAAATTAATATGATGCATACCACACAACGCATTATAAACCATTGATGAAACAATGGTATTTTTCCCAACTCATAAAAATGTACCTAAGGAATGCAGTATTATTGAAGTAAAGATTTACGTTCTGTTAACTAAACTGCTGCAGAGATTGATGGATTTATAATATACGGTAAATCGGTAAAGCACTGGATATTGTAATCCACATAATAATACCGTGAGATCATTTAAATTTATAATCAACGTTGGCTATGACTTTAAAATTGGATTGGCAACACCACTGACATCTTGATTTGGTTTGTCAAAGTGGGTCTTCAAAATTCAATACAGAATATGAAACTGCGAGTTAACAGTTGTATCAAACACCTGGCTTGGATACAACTGTTAACTCGCCGTTTCATATTTTATATTGAATTTTAAAGTGTCATTTTGACATTTCAAATCAAGGTGTCAGCGGTGTTGCCAATATAATTTTAAAGTCATAGCCTCCTCTAATTATAAATTTAAATGATCTCACGGTAATTCCATGATCGGTGAGTATTCGCGTATTAAAAAAGAGTAAGGAAAAACTAGTAGTACTGTTGAGAAAGGCAATTAAAGTAGGTTTATATTATGTTTTGTTTTAGTCTCTAAGGTTTCAATGTACAACGAAAATAACAATCAATAAAAATAAAAACCTTTTCAAAAGTTCACACTCACAACAAGTACAATATTAAAATAGGCTTTATATTAACATTATACACAATTATACATGCCGCAAATGGATCTTCAGGGTCCTAGTAGGCTCAAGTTGCTGTATTACTGTGTGACAACATTTTATAGGATTCTTTTTATTAATAATACAATTCTGTCCTATAAAGTATTGTCATAGTAATTTTAGCATACTAGGCCCCTAAAGATCCATTTTGCGGCGTGTTTTTAAATTTTTCATCTAACATTTTAAAATCAATTTGGTGATTTCAGTTTTAGAATTTTTCGATTTCTTGGGCTGATTTGACCTACCAGGATTTTTATTAATGAACATGGCATCTGGAACATTTTCTTTTGAATTTCGTTTTCGACCTTCATACTCTTCCAAGAGTTTTATCTTCAGTCCTTCTAATTGTGGTAATTTCTCCTGGGTTTCGATGGCAATTTGAAAATGTTCGTAGTCGTCGGGAATGCTGTAGAAGGATGGCAAGAAAGTCATTGATGCTACAAAGTTCCATCTCTTCGAGTTTGTCCACGACGTCGTAGAAGTTCCGGGTGTGATCTCTCGTATATTCACCGTTTTTCATTTTCAACAAAATCAACAAAATCAGGATCATCGCTTTTCGCGCGGATCCCTGGGACTCGTAGACGCTGTGTAATTTGTTCCATGTGTCTTTTGATATAGGACAATTCTTGATCTGTTTAAGTTCTGATGGGCAGATTGTTAATCCTTAACGTGAAGATCTGTTCTGTAGTTTATCTTCCCTTCCTGAATCCTCCTTGGTACTCGCCAATTAGGGTATCGTGTCAGAACTTAGTAAGTGATGTCGAGCAACGATATCCCTCTGTAGTTTTCACAGTTCGTTCTATTCCCTTTTTTTGGGATTGGACGTATTATCGCATTTCTCCACCGCTGTGGCATTCTTCCTGCCAGATTTGTTTAATCTTCCTCCTGTGTGTTTTAATATTTCTGCCCCGGATGCCATTTTTATTGTTTTTTAATTTACTAAGTTCTTCTTCTATCTCTTTATCTGTTAGTTCTTTTCGTTACTTTCTTGAGACTCCAAATCCTCCACTTGTTTTTCATAGTTATCGGTATTTAAGACTTCATCAAAGTACTTCCCCCACCTCTTTAGCTTCTCTTCAACATTTCCTATCAATTCCGAGTTCTTCTTTCTCAGGTATGTCGTGGTTTTCTCTTGGGCCTCTCTAGCTTTCCTTGTACCCTGGTAGAAGTTCCTTATTTCTTTATTTTTGTAACTTTCTTCATTAAATTTTCTCTTTTTTCCTGCCTGCATACTTGTTCCGTTGTCTTCCTTGTTGTCTCGTCTCTCCTTTCTTGGTTTTCTTCTGTCTGTCTATTTAATAACATCTTGCTTGGTACGTTTTTGCATTTTTCAGTGAACCAATCCTTGGTTTCCTTGGTTCTTCTTGGTCCTAAGTATATTTTCCTACAAACTTTCCTTTATAACTTCTTCTAACCGGTCCCATTCTTTCTGAATATCCTCTTCCTGGGATATTGTTCCAAGTTTCTTGTCCATCTTCCTCTATTTTCTGTATTGTTTAATTTTTGAGAAGTTCCTCCATATTTTACCTTTGCATTTTTTTGCCTTTCGTCTTCTTCTCCTTCATCAGTTGTTGTTTAAGCTTTGCTATCACTAGCATATGGTCTGAGTTCCGATCCGCTCCTCTGAAACTACTTACATCTTTCATATTCCCGTGTATTCTTTTTTCTATTAAGATTCTATTTGATTTCTTGTTTTACCATCTGGCGAGATCCATGTTTCCTTGTGAATGTTCTTCTCTCTTTGTGTGCGAATGTTGTGTTTCTGATTGTCAGGTTATTTTCTTCCTCCAACTATATCTATTTTGTATTTTTTTCATTGTTTTAACCAGATTTCTAATTGCCCACGTTCCTATTTTGATCATGTCTTTCTTCGTTCTGTTTTGCGATTTTGTCCGTCTTCATTTGATTCTGTCTTTTTCTTCATCCAATTCTGTAATTATATCTCCGTTTGGGCCTTTTGATCTCTCGTGTCCTTTTGTTACTGTTACCCTTTTTATTTGATGGTAGGAGGGTTCTATAGTTTCAGGGGATCGTTCGGTTTTTGTTCTTCCTTGCCTCTTCTCTCCCCTTTTTTAAAGTACTCTGCTCCGTATGGTTTACCCTCTATAATAAGTTTGTCGTATTTTATCAGTGCTTTATGTCCTTCTTGCTTAGCTTGTTTCAAGTGAGGTATCAGTTGTTTTCTTTCCTCTTTCACCTTTTTCGTGAAATCCTCCATGATCCATATACCTATCTGTTCCTTTTAGAATTCCCTTTGAGAATTTCTAACTTGTTATGCCTTGTTCTCAGTTTTCTGAAAATTGGTCTTTTCTTATTTGCTTCGTAAGTGCCAATTCTTCTCACTTCTACTAGTTATGTATTTCTGTTGACATTTCCTCCAATTCTTCTCAAGATCTCTTGCGCTTTTTCTTTTGTTTCTGCCTGGTCTTCTCTCCCTTGATCTGCTATTCCTTGTATTATTAGGTTGTTTCTTCTTATTTCATTTTCTACCATTTCCAGTCTTTCATCTATGTATCATCTTGATCTTTTATTTTTCGTTTTACTCTTAGTTCTATGGAATAGCATTTGAAAAATACGAATCTTGAATTTTTAGTATACTAATAGGTCTGTCAAAGTAGTAGTTTGATTTAATAGCGTGACATCTCTGTCACTTTTAAGTCAGCATAAATTATGTAAAATTAGTATTTTTTTGAAAAATAAAATTACCACAATGAGGATTCCATACAAAATTAATAAGAACACGTACATTACGTACGACGCATCCCCCGAAAGTTTAATTCTTGTTAAAGAAGATGAAAGACAAATTTTATCAGAAAATTTAGAATGGGATAAAGAACACTGTCCCTCGTTAACCACTTTGTGCGTCGAAGCAATTAAATCCAATTTTGCTAAATCTCCTTTACTCAACGAGTTACCTTGTCAAGATCGTGATTATTTATTAGAAATATTAGATGTTGATTTACCTCTGGACCTCGTTATCCCACTTATTGAGGTAAAAACAACAGAAATTATATAATAATTCACAATAACTGTTATAACATCGTTGTGTTCTCAATTAGGATGAAATATATTGGCAAAGACGATATCACGAGAAATTTGGAACAATTATTTTCAAAAAACCCCAAGAATCGACTTGGAAAAGTTTATATATAGAAAGACATGTTCAAGATATTTTGGAACAAGCGCAGCCTGAACACAATGATGAGGACGAAATGGACGATATAATGACATTGTACGCTCCATTCGTTCGAAGACTAATCGTCACTCAGTTGCAAGCATGGAAGCCTCCGTTGCACTGGGACGAAGAAGACATTCCAGAATTCTATCCTACAGATCACATCAGTTTTGATCCCATTTTCAAGAAGTTAATCAACGTTGAAGAATTTGATCTTGTATACGGTACATATTCATTTTTACACTTTTTCTTACTGTATTACACATTTGTTACGATTTATTATGTGCATTTACACAACCTTTAACTTTCAAAAATCAAGGATTTTCACCCTACAATTTGTTTTAAAGATAAAACCTTGCTACCGATTTTGAACTTACGTATCCTTATAGGAAGGCATCCCCTTGCGAATCGTTATAGAGAACAGGGGTCGGGTGTTGATGATACCATTTTTTTTTCTTTCGCTTCAGATTAATAGAACAATAACATTAAGAACCGTGGTCCATTTTAAATTCTCTGTACAATATCACAATTTTATTACTATTTATGTAACATTAGTCTTTGCTCAAATGCATTTCTAACAATTGTGGCTCTTTTTAAGTCTCCCCATAAGAAATAGCCTAAAATATATAAATCAGGTGACCTTGCGGGTCACTCTACTGGACTAATTCTCCCAATTAAGAAACAGAGTGTTCAAAAATTGCCTATTAGCAACAGCATAATGTAGAGGAGTTGCATCTTGCTAAAAATGAAGGTTTTTACCCAAGGCTTGTGCTCTTTCTAATTTCTATTGTCTGCGCAGATTAATATTAAAAATATATTTTTGTAGTTAAGTTAAGTAATCAACAAAAAGACATTCTGGTCAGGAATAACATGAATTTTTAAAACAATGTGTTATCAAATTGAGAGTAAACTATTGTATTAATGAAGAAAAAGGTTCTTCCATTTTTTAACAATTTGCAAGCAGGTTTCATCTTCCCGGTTATGAATAAATGTGTGCGCCTCAAGATCATCATATTAAAATTACACTGAATGTTTTACGAATTTCCTCACATACAATTATCTTTTAAAAATATTTAGATAATACGGGGTCATTATAAATGTTTGTAACAACTAGTGGGCGTAGTGGCGCACCTAAAGCATACCGCACAACCACCTACGTTGGTACAATCATTTATAATGACTCCGTGGTATATTATAAAAATAAGGACGAGAGTGGTAGTCAGCGTGTTGTCGTACTGGGTTGGGAAGGGTTTTTTTACAATATCCTATTTAATTATTCATTCGTCATTACTTAGCAGCAATATCCGTAATGGCAAAGTTCCGCATGAACAACAGTTAACTGCCGGGTTACTGGAGGTATGAAATAACAATGATATTAGTCAATAGTGATAGGTATATGATATATCTTTAGTGATCTGATATGCTTGCACGTTGATAAAAAATAAATTCTTTTTTATCTGCTTAAATTACATGAAAAACAGATTTAATTTAGATCCTATGTCGTTATGTAACTTTATTTTGCCCTACGGGCTTTAAAGGATTCCTATATACACAATTTTGTCTAAAAAAAACTTACAATTCCAAAAAAAAATTAATTAAACTAACAGTTTTTCTTTCTATTCCCCACCCCTCTCCTTCTGTAATAATAGTCATTGCTTAATTAAAAAAAAAAAAGTTTCTACAGATGTTCTGTCTTCCTTGATTGTTAACAACTTCTGAAATACCTACTCGTAGGTACTGGTTACTGGTTGGCTAGAATGACCAATATTTTGATATGATTTACCACTCTTGAGAGACTAAAGACTAACATATGAATTTTTCATAAAACTCAAGCAGATATTTACAGTTTCGTTGTTATTTTAATTTGTCACTTTTTAAGGGATGAACAACGTGTCGGACAAGTTCAACTGGGACATGTTCAAAGTATCGGTGGGGGACTGTCAGCGTCTCGGCAAAGCTCTTCATCATTTAAAAGCACTTCGAGTCTTAAAAATTCACAGAAGTAAGCTAGAAGACCAACACATTCGTGTCCTAATGCAGGGCTTCATCAAGAACGAAACGGTAGAAGAACTAGATTTATCCCACTGTCACATCGGAGACCAGGGAGCCCTTTGCATAGCTAAAATATTGTGTGTACATCCCAAATTACGTATTCTGAATCTGTGTAATAACAAGATTGAACGTTTAGGATGCGAAGGTTTAGGTTTTGCGTTGTTGGAGTCCGGCTGCTCGTTAGAGAAATTAAATTTAAAACTGAATCCATTAGGTGAGGGCGGAGCGATGGGAATAATGAGAGCTTTGGTCAGAGGTACAAAACTGGTGGAATTGTCAATGGCAGCTTGTGAGTACGACGACGACGCCCCCATTAGGACGGGGCAAATGTTAATATTAAACACATCACTTAAGAAATTAGACGTCAGCAATAATTGGTTTGACGAGGATGGTGGACAGGTGAGTTACATGAAAAGATTTTTTTTTATTAATTAAATTTTACAATCATATTGAATCAACATACAGGTGTCCCAAAAATGGTGCACTAACGGTGCACTACGGTGTAGAAGAGATTACCGTAAACGTGAGAAAAATGTTAAAAAAATTCTATTGGACTTATAATCGATTCACGATAAATGTAGATAAGGGGTGGCTGTGATTTATTTGACATTGTCAGAATTTGAGAATTTTCTCCTATGTGAACGGATTTTGATAAATGTCACAAGTTGTCAAAACGAAACGTCAAGCCAATTTTAAAGATTTTAAGCGATTTGGGGACTCGTCGAGCAAAAAAACGTTGTATTCAACTCATTCGTGTGTAATAGTAGATTACATACCGAGGTGGAAAGTGTTTCATTCCTGTCGAGAGCTAAGATAGTTTACCAAGGCGTAGCCGAGGTGAACTAATGCTCGAGACAGGAAGGAAACACCTTCCCACCAAGGTTTGTGCACTATTTTATTCGAAATCATTACATTTTTAGCAAATAAACAATTAATTTGATGCAATTTCATTTCTACCGTTTTTCGACAATTCGTGTACGCCACTGGAAAGACGTCATAACAGGGCGGAAAGTGGCCTATTACTGACCAAGAGAGGGAAGTAAAGATAAAAACGAATGGTTAACTTTCCGCATAATAGTATATTACATATCGAGGAGGAAAGTGCTCCATTCCTGTCGAGAGAACAATAGTTTACCGAGAGGCTTGCCCTCGAGGTGAACTAGTTCTCGAGACACAGGAATGGACTTTCGCCGCGGTTTGTATACTATTTTATTCACAATCAATCATTTAATAAAACAAACAACATTATAATAATAAAAAATAAATAAAAACCGTAATATTATCGTTTATTTCGGCAAAATATTAAAACTTAGAACAAAAAGAAACCAGTCAATAACACCCAAAAAATCTTGATAACAACAAACGGAAAAAATACGTTCAACGGTAACAAGGAGCCGCAAATTACCGGTGAAACAGACCACTTGCACAACAAGAAAAACCATTACTGAAAACAAACCGTGATAGGTCAGAAATCCATCGAAAACAACGATTTTAAGGGAGCAGATAAAAAAGTATGGCTTTTTATTTCCAAAACATCGCCAAATACCACCGAAGAAATTGTCCTCCAATATCTGCAAAAGGAGATACCAAACACCAAGTTCAGCTGCGAAAAAAATACCTACAACAAATAGCACTTTTCCGTGTTTTAAAGTCGGAGCTCCGTTCAAATTCAAAGAAGAGCTGAATGATCCATCTTTCTGGCCTACAGGGGTTGCAGTCCGTAGATACATATTCAAGAAACAAACATCTTTTTTAAAGAAGCCTCCACAAAACATCCAAGTTCAAGGTTAATGCACATAAATATTCAATGCTTGAAAAACAAATGTAACGAATTAATTTTATTTCTTAGAGATAACAATAATATTGATATTATTACGGTAAATGAACATTGGCTAAAACCCGATGAACTCGTGTCTACACATATAGACAATTTTTTTATTGCCTCTAGTTACTGTAGACCTCATACAAAAAATGGTGGTGTATTAATTCTTTTAAAAAAAGGAATTAAATCTGTACCAAGACAAGACATTAACAAATTATCAAAAGAAGTAGACTGTGAACTATGTGCTATTGAAATTCCATCGTGGATAATTGTTACTGTATATAGATCCCCTCTTGGAAATTTCGAGGACTTCATAACAATTTTCACCGCGGTGTGCGAACTATTGGCTAAAAATAAAAATAAAAGTGTTATCATTACGGGCGATTTCAATATTGACACCAACAAAGACAACGCAAAGAAGAATTCCTTCACGTAGATGTCTTAGATCCTCATCTTTCCGATCACTATGCGATATTTCTCGACATGCAACACATTGAAAAAATCAAAGTAGATAGTGTAACTTGGACAAGACAAATGACAACCAATAACATTAAAAATTTCTGCGAAAACCTCGATAGGGTGAACTGGGAGTTTGTGAATAGTCTGTATACAGCCAAAGAAAAATTTGAGTGGTTTTTCGAAAATTTTCTACCAATGTTGCCCTAAAAAGCGGCAAAAAATTAATAATAATACTGAAAATCAGTTGTGGTTTGGTAAAGAACTTGAAAGAAAACGAAACGTACTTGAAGCGTTAGATGTCGTTAGAAAATGTACAGGTTCGCCACAAACTAAAAATCTGTATAACAAACTCAGGATTGCATATAAAGCAAGCATTAACCAGGCAAAGAAAAACTACTACAGCAATTTAATAGAAAATTCCAACAACAAATCTTCAACGATATGGAAAATAGTTAAAAGCTTAAATGCAGTAAACTAGAGCTTGTGCCAACTGTCATGATCGATAACCTTGACAAAAGCTGCGCGAAGGCGGAGCCCAATTTTGATAAGTGAAACGTAAAAACGTCGGTCGTTTAGTTCAAATTTTCAGGGTGGCGGCAAATTTGCATTTTACACTGTTCAAGGATTTCGATTAGAATGTCCGACATTATCGAAAGACTTGTCGGCTTCTCGCCAAATAAATATCAACATAAATTAGCTCACAAATATGTAAAGCGTGACAAAATGGTACCGATGTTTTTAGTTCGAATAATACAGACGCTTCGGTACGCATTTTGGTTTCTGCGTCATCGATCATGAGAGTTGGCACGAGCTCTACCATGAAACTGTGCCGCATCTGACAGCAGATAGTTTTCAACAATTATTTGGCGAGTCAGTTAAGCACATAGCTGAAAGATTCTCGGATGAAAATGACAACTCTCCAATGACATATCTAAAGAAATTTATCGCATCAAATAAAAATTCTTTTTTCCTAAGACCAACCACTCCACAAGAAGTGCATAGTTTAATACAGGTGAGCAACAATAACTGTTACAGTTGGCAAAAAAAATTTTACATAAAATTTTCAAGACTGTGAATTGTACCTATTGCGGTTTGTTTTATTGACAATATTGACACCTGGTATACATTTCAAATTTAAACTTCTTGGTTTTTGTAATGTTTTATTAATAAAATGGTTTTCTCGTTGGAACATGACATAAAAGTCACCAAAAATCACCAGAATTTATTGCCAACTCAATCAGTACTTGTTGCTCACACGGTACTACAACTGGCAAACTCTAATACCAAAGACATCTATGATATATCTAGTAAGGTTCTGAAGATCAGTATCGATTTCATCTCTTATCCATTACACATTATAATCAATTCGTGTTTTGAGGAAGGGTATTTTCCCGAGCAACTGAAGAAAAGTAAAATCGTGCCAATTTTCAAAAAAGGAAATAAGGAAGAAGTGCAGAACTACAGGCCAATAGCAATTGTACCTGCATTGTCAAAAATCTTCGAATTAGCAATTAAAATTAGATTAACAGATTATTTCGATAAACAGGGTTTCTTCTCTGAAAGACAATATGGATACAGAAAAAATAGATCCACCATAACAGCTCTACTGGAAGTAGTCAACAGGATAATACAAACATATGAAGATGGTAGCATTTTATCGGCTACATTTCTAGATTTGTCCAAAGCATTCGATTGCATAAATCATGAAATACTTTTAGAGAAACTTCAACATTATGGTGTAAGAAGTCAAGCTTTACAGCTCATCAGTAATTACCTACATGATCGCTCACAAGAAGTATTCTATAACTCCCAGACCTCTGGCAGTGTTATGCTTAATATCGGAGTTCCACAGGGGTCAATACTGGGCCCTCTACTATTCATCATTTATGCAAACGACTTTGAATCAAACATAACAACAGCAACTCCATATCTTTATGCAGATGATACCACCTTGGTATCTGTAAATTCCAATCCTGCTGCTGTAGAGACTCAATCTCAGCAAAGTTACAGTGAAGCAAAACAGTGGTTCTTAATGAATAAAATGACATTAAATGAAGAAAAACTGCACAACTACATTTCACGTTGAAATCTTTCACATGCAACGATGCGACTAATCATGGAAAGTTTCTGGGCGTCGTCATAGATTCAAAATTAACATGGAATGAACACATAAGTGAAGTTGCAAATAAACTCTCCAGATAAATATATTTATTGAGAAGTTTAAATCAAATCGTGTCTAATGAAACTTTAAAGTGTGTGTATTACGCTCACTTTCAGTCAATCATGAACTACGGTATCATTCTGTGGGGACATAGTAGTGGGTGTCAACGACTTTTTCGACTCCAAAAGAAAGTCATCCGGTTACTAGCCAGGGCAAAGAAAAGGGATTCCTGCAAACCACTGTTCATACAACTGAAGATACTCTCTCTGTCTTCATTGTACGTGTGTAAATGTCTAGAATATGTAATGCAAAAGAGGTCGTCTGTTGATAGGGCACAGGATGTTCATCAGCATGATACCCGTCACAAAACAAACTTATACTTACCATGTCACAGCACATAAAGCATTTTGAGTATCTATCACCTAAATTTTATAACGCCATCGAGAGAACAGTAAGAGAGCAGCCAACCAAAGTATTTTTAGCGATTGTTAAAAATGTTCACTTATAATATCTCTAGTGCACTGATTATTTCCGGAAATTTTTTCGAATGCATTTCTAAAACGTATTAATTAGCCCACGTGGAACACGAGGGCTAATTACGTTTTGGAAATGCATAAGAATAAAATTTCCGGATATTAATCAATGCATGAGGGCATATTCGGTAAGAAAATCGCAACGACACGGACATTATGCTTCTTAAATTATAAATTTTTAAATCGTATGACACTCATTATTCATTAAAGACCAATAGAAAAATTAGTTCACGAGCCATAGCCAAGACAACAACAAAATTTCTTGGATTTTTAATAAATAAATGATTTTGATTGGCTGAAAAAATTTCCACTTATTAATTTCGTGTTGGGTTAGCTAGGTGCAAAAAATTTCCAGGAAATCTCTATATTGTTATAGAAACGACACCGAATTCTGTTTTTCTATTGGCTATTTTTAAGTGTCGTGCGATTTTCATTAGTAATACAACGAGAGGGTACGAAATTGCCGGAAATTTTCGATCTCATTATACGAGTATTTGTTTCGACGACAATTTCCACGAGTGAGCGTAGCGAACAAGTGGAAATTGTCTAAGAAACAAATACGAGTAAAATGAGGAGAAAAATTTCCCGCAATTTCGTACCATCGAGTTGTATTCGGCATGACAATTCCACGAAGGAAAATTTCATTTTCAGGTTTTACACAGTTTTTTTTTAATTTATACGTATTCTTATGACTCTCAAATCGTTAGTTAACGTAGTTGAAAACAACAAAAATTTTACTGTGGATCAAAAATGAGTTTATCAAAATTCGAGGAAGGAGGAGAAAATTACAGCGATAATTTTAGGAAGGTGGAGATGATTGCAGCGATAATTTTTGATAATTTTAGGACCATGCTAAATTATCGGTGTAATTCGTTCCTAATTGGTCCAATGATTCAAAATACCTACTACAAGCTGATTGGTTGAAATTTTCTGAGTGGAATTGTCTAATAAACAACCCATTATATGATTACAATGAATTTTTTAGCATTAGTAAACATTTAACTTTATAAGTATCTAGTTAACAAAAATTAGTATTTTTATGCACGAAGTTAAACATCTGTGTATTTTCTGAATAAAATTATTATTATTATTATTATTAGTACGATTGAGATTGTATTAAATTTTAGTCCCTCTACGATTTTAGTTCACAAAAGTCAAACCAAATTGACATTTGCTCACATTTTTTAACAAACGAAGTGTGCGATAGTAAAATAGATGTACCCTCCCCAGAATTGCGAGAATCCGCACACAAATTAGCACTCAATCTCTTACCTGAGAATAGTAGGCATATTAAAAGACAAGTTTCATAAGACCAGTCTTGAAGCACGAATTCAACATTAAAAAACGTATGGCGTAGCCACGAGTTATTTTAAAGAATAAGTGCTTCAAGGTGTTATGAAACGAGTTTTTTATACAATTTTTTGTAATTTGCCCTTTTTGAGCCGTTTTTAAACAGAAATGTTTACTTTCCGAGATTTAGGGATTTTTGTGGCGGTTGGTAATGTGTTAATTTTAAAAGTGAAAATTTGATCAAGTCTTCAAAGTCGCCTTTTGTTTCATCCGTAGAGGGATATTCATCCAAATTTTATCACAAAACACGAATATGAAAGATAATCTTTCATGTACGCCCGCTGAAATACGTGAAATTGCCAAAAATACGGTCGCGAATTTGTTGCCTGATAAATCCTGATAAATAATTCTTTGCACATTTTGTAATTTAAACTGACACGCATGACGGATCAAGCTATGCCAACCTAAAAATTTTCGTAAAATGTTCTGTGAAATAATGGCTATAAGGCCCTCTACGATATAAGGACATCCCAGATGATGACGTCGCGTTCGTTAATATGTCTATTAGAGAATCAAAATGGAGGCAAATTACAAAAAGGGCCTTTAAAGCACTTGCGACGTTAAACTCGTCGCGCGTGCTTCAAAGGCTTCCTTATGAACTTGTATCATAATGAGGCCTATTCTGTAATTTTTGTGTTAAAATTGACAGGGATGTAGAAAGTTTAATTATAACAGAAATGTTAAAATATTAAAATGGATGTGTATTCTGTAAGGTAATTTTTGAAGCAACTGTTATAGATTATTTTTTTAACACGCATGTTAACACTGACAAAGTTGTCATATCATACAAATACGTTTCTCCTTCACTATCTCATATCATATCATAGTATCTCTCCTTGTTCTGATATTTAATTTTGACGTCTGTCATCATATTTTTCATTTTCATCATTAAAAGATTCAGAAAATGAGCGTGCGTCAAGACTACGCATTAGAGTTAAGCCGGCCTGAGATATGTCATTTGGTGGGGGAAATCTGCGCGGACAAATCACTTAAATTACTCAAAAAACAGCTAAATAGAAACTTTTACTCGTTCACCGGTCACTGAAAAAATCAGCTGATTTTTAATCTGTTTTACGAAAGATGGACTCGTCCGACTGTTTTCCGTCTTCGTGCACCCCCACCAAATGACATATCTCAGGCCGGCTTAACTCTACAACACGGCAACTAGAAGCTCTTGTTGCCTTCTTGGAGAACAATAAGGAGAATTTGGCGGAAAACAGAAAACTGTTACAAAATGAAGCTGTGATAGTAGAAAGCAAATGAATAAATTTAAAAGCAATATTAAATAATGATCTTGAAGGTCCAAAGTGCTTAGTAGAAGAGTGGAAACGTGTATTTTACTACTTATTCGTCTTGAAGAAAATATGCTTTCAAGGTCTTTGGGGATCTAAAAGCAAATAGGTACCAATTTTACACATACCTACTACATACCTACGTAGTATTGTTGTAATTAACATAGGCGGAGATACAGGCTGTGTTCAATACCGTCTATTTTTCTTGTTATGTACCTCTCTTTCTCTGTGCACCTAGGGGGATTAGCATCCCCACCCACTTGTATATAAGGGTGGGCGTCCCCTGAGTGTGAGAGTTGGTCAGTGTTGTTGTACGAAGTAACATCTAAGTAAAAATCGAGAAAATCACACGAATTTGTTTCATTCACAATCACACTTCAAATTGAACTAAGTCGTTTGGAAACGCCAGCGACTTTGGATCGCCGAGACGATACAGGCTGATTCACGTAGCCCGTTCATTAGAAACTTTCTGATTTCCCCAAATCATATTAATATGAAAATTGGTAGTTGACTATAATCGATTACTCCAAGTTCAAATGAAATATTTTCAAAATGGTGGCAGTTCCGGAAATACCGGAAATCGACGCCATCTTTATTTTTTTAAATGGAAAGGCCTCATTTTGACTTCACATTTCGATTCTACGTTAAATTTTGAGTTTAGAACGTCTTTTTGTCAACATTTATCTGTCATCGTTTTTGACCTATGTCATCTTTTTTGCAAAAAAGCGAGGTTGCAGGGCTTCTTTAACAAATTTATAACTCTTGAACCATCGCAAATAAATAATTGATTTTTTTTAGTTGAATTCCTAAAGACCTGGCCGATCTTTTCCACCATTATTGAAATTTTTTTATGTTTTATACGCCTACTGAAATTTTTCAAAACTGCTAATCAAAAAATGTCAAAAACTTCCTTTTTTTAAATGGCAACCACCATTTGTAACACTAGATATAAATGTAAAATTTAATTCTAAGCCTACTTTTATTAACGTTGTGTATGCCTATTCCCAGCCGTTTTGGCGTAATTTCGATTTTTTGAGTAAAGTATTCTTTTTTTTATCAAACAATTGTTTTATTTGCATTTTTATTCAAAAATAACATGCAATAAACAGTAGATAACAACGAAATAATAAAAAATAAGCAAATTAACAAAAAAATATTTTCAATGAAATCATTTACATTAAAATATTTTTTTTGTTAATTTGCTTATTTTTTATTGTTTTGTTGTTATCTAATATTTATTGCAATGCTATTTTTGAATAAAAATTCAAATAAAAAATTGCTTATAAAAAAGAATATTTTATTCAAAAAATTGAAATTACGCCTAAACGGCTGCAAATAGGCATACATAATGTTAATAAAAGTGGCCTTAAAATTTAATTTTACATTTATATCTAGTATCAGAAACGGTAGTTGCCATTTAAAAAAATAAAGTTTTCGACATTTTTTGATTATCAATTTTAAAAAATTGCAGTAGGCGTATGAAATATTAAAAAAATGTCGTTGATAGCGCAAAAAAGCGGCCAAATTTTTGGCAAGTCAGTAAAGTAAAAATAAATTATTTATTTCTGATGGTTTAGGAATTATAAATTTTTTAATGAAGCCCTGCAACCTCACTTTTTTGCAAAAAAGATGACATAGGTCAAAAACGATGACAGATAAGTATTGACAAAAAGACGTATTAAACTCAAAAGTTAACGTAGAATCGAAATGTGAAGTCAAAATGGGGCCTTTCTAATGAACGGGCTACGTGAATCAGCCTGTATAATAAACCTTGTGGGAGACATAGAAGCAGAAAGAAGTGATAATGAAGATGTTCAAACATATTATTAAATTATCTAAATAACATAACCAGAGCCAATAACAATGGATGCACCTAATATGACACAACAGGTACCAGAGAGACAAAGAAAACGGAAATTGCCTCAAGTGTTGCTGCAAGACAATCTTAATCCAGTTGATCTTATAAAAAGCCAAGAAACATTGGCTTCATCTACGAAAAGTTTAGCTGAAGACATCAGTGAACAGTGACTTGGTCGAAGCTATAAAATATTCCGCCGACAAATTTTAAATCAATGTTAACTCACTTTTCTTCGTGGACCTATTAATAATGTTTATTTGTTTTTTCTTCTTTCCAATTAAACTATGTATCTGTAAACGCATCTCTTCTCCTTTGTCCTTGAAGGAAAAATATATTTAAGCATTATTTACCATAATGGTTTGCGAAGTTATAAATTCCACCATTTTCTTCTTCATTTATGTCAAGATCAGGCCCAGCAATTCGAAAATGTTGACAGATGTTATGAAGCACTCCGCAGCTGTAAATGATTTTGGCTGCTTAATGTAATGTAAAGTTCTGTCTTTCAGAAGACATCTAAATCTTCCTTTTAGTCGACCAGATAATAATTTATAACATGATGTTAAATTTTAACACATAAGGAGAAGTCGTTAAAATTTTAATAATAACAGAACATATTAACAGGGTGTGTCAATTTTTTAACATAACATCGCTTTACAGAATAGGATTTGCGATTTTAATGGCCTTTATTTTATAACATGATGTTAAAAAATAACATATTAGTTACAGAATAGGCTTCAATATACTATTTTTTTTAATAACCTTCAAATAAAACAACTAGAACACGTTTAATAAATCGCAAACTTTATTTTAAAACTACTAATCTACATGTTTATCCAAATTATCTATTAGCATTGTCTAAGTAGAACTAAGTAGTACTTAGACAATGCTATTAGTATTGATATCTTTAGACTGACAAACGTTGCCTGATTACTGTTATAAACATTTTAGGCTCTCGTTGATGGACTTACCATTAATAGAACTCTAGAGTGGCTAGACATTCGAGAAACAGACATCACTTCGGCGCAACAGCAGCAAATAAAGAAACTTTTAATACGCAACAGACTCGGTCTGGATGAAGTGGAGGAATCTGTCCACGAAGAAGTTGAACCTGAAGAAATACATGAATCCGTCGACGCGAGCCACGTTAGTCACGCCGACTCAATGAGTATAATCACAGAACAATAAAACAATATACTGAGATGTGTCTGTATTTTACTTCACATATAATAGCACATGTAACATGGGTAATAGACTAGAAAAATATCTTACTCGCAGATAATTCGCTGTGACAACTGTATACAAAAAAAAATCTTACAAATCAAGCGAAATTTACATTTATTGCAGTGCATCAAGAGAATCGTGTTTTATTGCGTAAGATTAATACATACACACAGGCAAATAACAATCAATCAATTGCAATAAAATTATTGACACAATAACTATACTTACGAAAATTAGATGAAAACTGATTAATACAACTATATGTAGTATAAAACAATAAAAAAAAACAATAGTAATTAAAAAAAAATAGAGGTGCGTAATAAGTGCAAGTTTAAATAACTTCAGTATGGGAAAAAAAAGAACTCTAATGTTACAACTGTTTACGTAACTGTCTTAACCCATTCACATTATTTCAAAATTAATTTACATGTACGTATTTAAGTCTTGTCTAAATTACACATAATTAAAACGTAAGATTCAAAAAAGGTTTTGTAAATATCAATATAAAAAATGTAATATATATATATGTATAAAAACGTATTTGTGAAAAAGTCACAGTTAATTGCAGTATTAAACTAAAGATGTGACATCAGATTTTGTTTCCAGTAATTTTGTTACTTAACTAAGTCACTTAATTTAAAACGGAGTAACTGATTACAAACATGGTAACAAGAAATTTATTACGTTATAACACAATAGCCTTAAAAAAAGATTCTCTTTTGATTTTAAGGTGCTTTAATCCACCAAAATTAGTAAGAGTTAATGGCTAAGAACAACTACGAAACAACACAGTAGTACTTCCACAATATGAACAAAGAAAATAATTAACAAACAGCATTAATAAAATTCAGAAAATTTCTACAACAGTTAAAAACAAATTGAGCAAATTCTGGATGCACATCGATAGTTTAGAACAGAGGACAATTATTTAATAAATAGACACTACTAATCACTTTTGAGCAATTCTCAAAATATCACTAAATGTCGATCGTTGGCAGTAAATTATACGTCAAGAATCGATGATATCCATTTTAAAGATGTTACCATCAATATCGATGATCAGAAACGATCTAAAATCTTTAGACGCAGAAATATATTGTAATCGTTTTCCATGCAGATTTGTACTCGTCAGCAAATAAGGCACCGTATCGTGAAGTTTTTTGTCCTTCCAGCTGTCAAAAGTAAAGACCGACAGCTGACGCGAAATATTATCCACTTCAGAATTGTTTTCGCTAAAACAGACATATTCCCGTACAAGTTACACATTTACATTGGTGTTGTCAAATTTATCTCCCACCTGTGTTCTTGGAAACTAGTTAAATTCCACCACGCTATTTGATCTCCCAAACTCACTAGAATAGGTTCAAAGTTAGGAGCAAAAAGGAGTTTCTCCACGGATTTCTTGTGTACAGCCAAAACATCTTGCAAATTATCTTCAAGATTATAAACCTGTAAATCATAAATTTTAATTCTAAAATAACGTATTTTGTCACCACTGTATTACCTTTATATCACCAGTATCGCAACCAACCGCTAGCAGCTTTCCCGTCGAAGAAAAACAGAGACATTTCGGTCTACATTCCAATTTAGTTTCGAATATAATGCGTACGGAATTCAAGAGGTACGAAATGACTTTTACAATATAACGGCCAGCATCATTACTAGCCACTGCCAATACATTTTTTCCTTTGTGTATATTGGCAACAATGACCTCGTTAAATTCCCCGGACGTAAAGTCTCCTCTCCCATCGTCGAACAGGCTTCGAATGATAGCGTTACCGTGAACGTCGACGGTGATTAAATTATTACGAAAATAGAACATGTCGGACAGTTCGTCTGCAATTTGAAGTTTCAGTTTGACTTCACTGTCAACTATCACCACAAGTTCGGTGCTCGAAGCCACGAACACCATTCCGTACAAATTGCTACTGTCATAAGAATCCAAATTTTCTACGTCACTTTCGAAACACTTTATCAAAACAATTTGCCCTTGACAAGTTTCTAAACAACTAAGTTTTTTCTTTTTGTAATTGTAGAAATAGACTTTTCCTGTTACCGTTCCCAAAATTAAGTAGTTGCCACACAGGGAGAAAGAGGCGCACATTATTTTATCAGTTATATCCCCAATTCCTGTCAAAATTGTGGAACGTCCGTTGAAGATATCTATCTTATTTTCCTTATTGACGATGAAATATATAGGCAATGAGTCTTTCCAGTGGCAGCTAAAGAGAGACAAGTCATGGACGATTGGTTTGCCGCTTGGTTCCATGTAGAGTTCGCATCGTTGGACGCTTTCTTTATCTAGGCAAATGAAAGCTACACGATCTTGTAAAACAAACACAGAGGCCGGGTCCCTAAAATATAATTCTTGTAATTGTCTCATTCTATTTAAATTTAGAAAATATAAAATAATTATCTAGTGACTTTTATTTTAATGGAATTGGGTTGGTATTGATGAAGCAATGTCATTTCATTGAAAATTAAATTTCAAATTGTCTCCTAAATGTTGTTACAAAACATGGATTCAGGTTCAAATGACATCACATTTAACACTGAAATTTACTATCAATACCAATCCCATATTTAATAATCACTAGAAACGATTCTATAAAAATTTATTTTTTTGTACCCATAGCTTCAAAATCGGTATTTCCCGGTTGTCCTCGGAGTGCGGAAACAACGATTTCCCGCACGCCGTGTTTTTTTACTTTGCAAGCAGAAACTAGGGGAAATTGCATTGTAAGGTTGGCATTTAATAACGCAGACATACGGAAACGTCAATTCACTTTGAACAAAATGAACGATTCGTCCCATTTGCAATTGTAAAATTAATTCCTATCAACACAAAAAATAAGCAATTCAAAAAGGTAAGAGTAATAACTGGGGAAGAATTTGTTCAACGTGTTGTGCGATCGTAGTAGACGGCATCGACGCTTTAAATTTTAATAATCTAGTAATCAGTGCGGAAGGTGCTACCAACCCAATAGTAAAACAATACCAATGTTAACTGATTTACTTTTTTAATATTATATTTAATTTTTTATTATTTTTGAATTACTCGTTTCAAAACAAACAAAGTGCTCACGCGGTAAATTTCACTTACCGCACACGTTAGGTAAATAACTATTGTGTAACTGTGTTCAGTATGACAAAATGCTCATTCCGAGATCTAGCAATAACACCGCATAAATAACACCTCCTGGTTTAAATTTATTTAATTAGAAGAAAATAATCTACTCACCCATAATCATTACTGTAGTGATCGACTTTTTGGGATCTAAAATTGTACAAATAAATATAATTAGCTGTGCCCACAGCTAAGGATTCGTTATTATCAGCAACTGTGGAAATTATTTTCGAATCAGTCTCAAATGAAAATCTCTTAATCTTGTGGACGTAATTCCAGATTTCAAATCTGTTTCTCGTAATCACCACTACTTCTTTAACGTCTGCAGAAGTTGGAAGAAGCAAATCTGTGATTTCGTCTGATATCCTAAGTTGTCCATTGTACACCAAATTTCCTCTTTGATACAAATACAACATGTTACCATCATAAGAGAACATAACCGTCTTGCTGTCATGTGTGTACGATATTCGCGAAATTGTCAAGCCCAACGCAGACGATTCCTTCATGATAGCAGCTGTTCTTGTATTCCACCTCACAATTTTTCCTCTATTCGAAGCTGTGATTATCTCGTCTGAATTATCAAATGGAAATGCTGCGGATGTTATGTAGTCTGAATCTTGCATTTTGAATGTTTTGTGAGGTTCACAATTTTCATCGGGTGAATGTAGGTTTTTCCAGTTGGTCTGCTTGAATTTGGGCGATTGTGGATCTAAATCCTCGACAAATCTCCACAGTTTTACGGTGCGATCGTGAGATATAGAGAGAAAGGTTTTCCCATCTGGACTTAATTGTATGTTGAACACGTCTTTTGTGTGACCTTCGAAACGGCGGACTTTGTGGTGGTACTGATGAAACGACTAAAATTAAGAATTCATTCATGATATTATATTTACTAATGTGGTACTGTTATGGCTAATGCGTAATTATAAATAAATTTGAGTATCAATTGGCATACAACAGTTGGTTCCCAAATTAAATCACGTGGGCATGATTTAATTTTTTAACAATACCAAGCATCAATTATAAAATTGGTGTTGCACGCACAGGGAAGTTTGCACGCTTGAATAACGTTTATTAATTAATATAAAATATATGTAAATAAAAAATAATATAAAACATTATCTACTAGCCGCCCAAAAATTTAAAAACCGCCACCTGTTGAATTAAGTTGGTAAAATCCTAATGGTAACTTCAATATTACTAGAATGGCAAACTGCCGCAAAAACAAAGAAATCTTTTGAATAACACAAAATTACAATTCGAATTTTTAATTTCAGTTTCCATAAGGTATCATTGACATCATCTTAGCCAAACATTTTTATTGCCCCCAAGTCAAAAGTCAACTCTGATCACACAACGTTGCCGGTTGTATTCTCTAGGTACAGCGTGATCAACAATAACTGAGTTTGTTGACAATGAAACAATTGAAAAGTACTGGTGTTTTTTGTGTCGTAATTGGCACTGACTGGATTTTTTAACTTCAGACGACATTAAAAACATTTTTGGTTATGCCTTTTATTTTTATGCTATTGCAAAAATGAACCTTTGATGGTAAATTTCAAATTTGCCAAATTTCATTGTTACCAACAGACTCAGTCATTCTTGATCACACCGTAGAATGCAGTCTTGGTGGTTTTTTAATTCTGACACGGTATAAGGTATTGGGTGATTCAAAATGATTGTGGATAAATATGGCAACTATGTACGAAAAAATATTAGTTTACATTATGTATGACATTTCATATGCGTGCATTTGATTTTTTTTATACCATTGCACGTTGACTTGACTACATATTTTCAAAATTGTGCGACTATGAACTGTCAAAGAAATGTCAACTCTATCCTACCTACAGAGTTGCCACATAAATTTTCGTACATAGTTGCCATATTTATCTACAATCATTTTTAATTACCCAATACTTATTGACAATGATATTGTACAGTTGTATTAAAAAAAATCGCGTACATCATCTAAATCAAGTAAGCAATTTTTATAGGTTTTTGTATCGTTTAAAAACGGACTTTTTCTGTCATTTTGATAAAAGTTATAAGACAGGTCATGTCTTCATTTTTAGATAATTTTATGTGAATATTACATTAATATTTACTATTTAGTAGTGGCGCCGTTTGCATTTATAACCGCATTTAGTCTATTATGCGTGGCACAGACTGCACTAAATTCCCACTTTTCTTGTTCAGAAACTTTTGGTATTGGCATTTTTGACTAACTCAAGTGTCACAGTAGATGCCAGAACAACAAAATTACACATGCAAATAATAGGTGTACGCGATTTTTTTAATACAACAGTACAATATTTTATTTTTAATGAGGGTTTTTCATATGTTGGTAATGCATCGACTTCAGCCATCATAACTGATGTCGATGAGCGATTGACTGAAAAATATTCACAATCTTTTAGTTACCTGGTAGGTACAAATTACAACGTAGATATAATACAGTTGGCTTCAAAAAAAATGGGAAATGAGATTTGACCTATGTGAATTGGAAATTTAATTTGTCAATTTATGTCAATTTGTGTCTGTTTGACAGTAGTATTTCTGACACATAAGTGCAGTTTTTTAACCTAAATTCTAATAGGCCGTTTCAAACTATAAAAATTTAATAAAATCTGCCAGTTCCCGTTTTTTTTAAAGCCAACCGTACAAACAAATTTAATGCAATTAACTGAACGAAACTATCAGTACTGGTAATAACTCAAAGACCAAGAATTTAATTGCATTACTGCTATTTTTTAAGTGAATACACCAATGCTCAAACAACAACAATGCAACAAAAGAACATTTGATCAGAAAGAGAAAAGAAAAGTTCTTGAACTAATTTGACAAATTTTGCTTGCTGTTTATGCTACGTTTTGCTCTTCTATTTCTTTAAATATTTTCAACCACTAATAATAATACACCATCCAAATTCTGTTTACGACTGTTTAGATTTAACCAAAGACTGGTTTGACAAAGACCTCGGTTGGCAATCGTCAATTAAAAAATCGCCGCTTCGAACTTTCCCAGCTCAATACTTTCGATATTCATCTGTAAAAATCTAAAATAGCGGTGTGTAAAACATAACCATTATTAATCGATGACATAATCATATTGACAAGGTAAGATAAGAAAAATCAACTTTTTATCACAAAATAAAATTTATGTAACACAATCGTCACACTTTAAGTGTTATTCTGATTTCTTACTAACAAATTTTTTTAACACAATTAAGTATGTAAATGTTTTTTTTTTTTTTCGTTTAAGAATATTGACGTCATGTAGAACTGGAAACAATCGCAATGGAGTTTGCCATGCATCAAGGTAAGATTAGTTAATCCTTAATTTAGGTTAAAACCGAGATACGGGCTGTGTCCAAAAGACACTGAAGCTATCAAGATGAGTTTTGCATTTTTGTTTAAATAAGTATTTCTCATGATTCCAATTAAATGTCTCAACATTCTGATTATTTTCTATTGCGCACCTGAAAATTCTGTAAGAAATCCAACGTAACGTTGATAAATGTCCTATTTACTTTTTTTATTGAATAGTGCACAAAAGTCAATTTGTTTGACTCAGAAGAAAATCTTTACAAGGTTAAATTTAAAACAGTACACGTAGCCATTTGAAAAAAAAAGTTAATGTTGAAAAAAATCATAATACGGCCTCTTACTATGTTCGTAAAATCATTTACCATATTTTCCGTTTATTGAAATCAAATAAAAAATAATGAACTTATGGCTTGACGCGTTTTTCGAGACAATCTAAAATATAAACACCGTTCACGTTGTGTTTTGGCATAGTGGGAGGCCATTACTTTTTTTTAACGTTGGACACAGTTTGATTTCAGTCACTAAAGTGCCTGCCATGCAGACCTATCAAAATGAACATAACATGTTGTTGAATTTCCCGCGATGTCCGAGTATTCTTCTATTGCAAACTAGTAAAACTGACAACAATGCACTAGACATTGACGCTATTTATAACCTCAAACTTAGAAAAACATAACCTAATTCAACAGACAGCTTTACTACCAAATTAAATGCAAAATTTCCATGGCCTCCCATTATGCCAAAACAACATTTTATATAAAATATATCACCAAAAAAAAAACAGGAAATAAATACATGTAAGTTATAACATACGCACCTTGACTTCTATGCTGCCGCTAGATGTTCCAACAAGTACTTCTTTGGGATCAAGGAAACAGACAGAAGTGGCAGCACTTGTCGTTTTCAGAATCGGAAAGTTCTTGTGTCTGTCAGAATAAGGTCTGAAAACAGTTCATGAATACAATATTCTTTACATGAACACCTGCAACTAACTCCAATTTGAAATACAATTGATCTGGATAGTTGCTTGCAATATTTTTAGCTTCTTCATAAGCACAATTGTTGTCATTAAAAAATGCAAATTGCACGATATTTGTCTCGGGAGAAATATGTAAATGGGCACTGTACGAATTAACGAATTTTATATAATCTTCCAATTTTCGCTCCAGGCGAGGTTTCTAAAAATACTCATTATTAACAAGCGGTACTCGCTTTCAATTCTCACCTTCTTAGTTATAAAATCCTTGTACGTATCGAAATCTGTCAACAAATCGGCGGAACCGACTCGTTTTATTTTATTTTCGATGAATATCAAGTCAAAATATTTATCAAATTTGTCATAAAGCTCTGCATTTTTGACATGATATCCGTAATAGCCGAAAATGTAGTTGGCAATTGGATCATCTGGTGATTTGTTCGTAATTTCGTCGCACTGTGAGATCATCTTTTTGTGATACGACTTAATGTCCACTTGAGCTTTTTCCACTAAGTATGTGCGAACTAAACTATGTATACTGTATATGTACGTTTTGAGATCTTTGTTGAAAAAGGAAACTATCAGAGACTTATTTTCAAGTTCCACCATTATCTTTCTCACTGCATAATAGCTCTTCTCCCACAACTTCACTAATATTTCAGGTCTTATGTTAACGTGCTTTGGAAAAACTGCCAAGCTGTGGAAGCATTTCTGTACTTCCGGACTCAAACAAGTAACGAATTTTTGGATCATGTGGATCACACTGGTTGTTATTGGACTGAACAAAATTGAATTATAATTTATTACAATCTCTAAAAATGATACTTACTGGCGCAGATATTCATCTTCTATGATTTCGTTTATTAGAGAATCCCAAATTATGTCTGTGGATAAAGCTTCCTCCCGACTGTCCTTCAAAATAGACCCAATAATATTCAACAACATTGGACAACCGTCACACAATTCGTGAAGCTTATGTGCGAATTTCTCTTTAGTTGACAGATTATCAGTTTCCAATGATTTTCTCAACAACTCCAAGGATTCTTTTTTAGTAAACCCTGTTGTGACTTGGATGAAAACAGCTTCTGAATCCTTTGCTATATTTTTATCTTGCGTAGTAACAATTAATTTGCAACTCAATTTAAAAACTTTCAAAACTTCTGATGATTTTACATCATCTAGAATAATATACGACTTTTGCAAGCGCTCATCCAAAAGCAGTCTTTTTATTTCATTTTGCAACACAGTAATGTCCTCTGGTCTGTGTGATAGAGGTGCTTGATCAGTTAGCTTCACGGCAGTCAAATATAAACTGAAACAAGTGAAACAGAAATTTCAATCACACTAACCAATCATTAGCTCTTATAGAAGCAGGAGTTACATTTAATTTTTTTATTTGACCAAAAGCCTCAATTTTTAGTTACAATCAACCTCCACCATTATGCAAACTCCAGAACTGTTGGTACTTGTAGTGCCACCTTGCTGAAAATCTGTCTCAATTAAAACAGTTGTAATTGTCTAATATCTGTTAAAATTTTAAAAAATATTTCATTAATGACAATAACCACCATTTTAACTGATAAAAATGAGCTATTTACGTAACTTACTTCCATAACGGATTTATCACAGTTGTTATATCAGAATGTTCACCTAAATTGATCCAAAACATTGCACTTCCCGACACTTCTAAAAAACGTTTAGTTTGTAAAACTTGATTTACTAAACATGATTTACCAAAGCCTGGCAAGCCGTGAACTACCAAAGTGCTACATATTTGCGGATCTAAATCTAATGCTTTTTCTTGAATTCTATTGGCCTACAAAAAATAAACAATAAGAGTGTATTTTATAACTATTGAACAAATACCACTTCCATCCATTCCTTTAAAAAGTTAGCATGAATATTAAAAATATGTTAATTCAAAGTTAAAAAAATGTAAAAAATGAAAATAATACTTACAACTGAGTTTCTTACAACATAATTTAAAGAAAACTCAGGAAAACCTCCAATAACGATAACTTTACGTATTCCATCTATACTACTTTTTATAGCATCAAAAATAAGTTTAACATGGGATATAGTTCCCAAAATGTTAATAAACTTGGCACAGTGTTTTCCATCTTTCAGGAGAAAATCAATCAGATAGCTGAGCCGTGTCTAAAAATGACAACAAATAAAATTAACAAATACATCGGTCAGTAAATTCTTACGTTTTGGGTACCCCAGACTTCAAAATACGATTTTTCATCAATAATTCTCTGTGCTATTAATAAGTCAATTATATCATCTAGGTTTAGGTTAGCTTCGATTTCTTTTCGAAACTCTTGCACCACATTTGTATAAATCGCCATTGGAACAGCTAAAATAGCATCACCGAGTAGTTATTTTGAGGGCCGTTTCAGTAATGATCTTGAATCTTTTGTGTGATTAGGTCATCAGTTGAAAAAAGATGCTTACCATAAATGAAAATCTATTTATTTCAACAAGAAAATTACTCTCAACCTTTTTCGGTGAAAAATTGATAAAATGGCCAAAATTCGTTGAAGAAATCACAACTTTTAACAAACACAAAGCACAACATCACACGACATGTATGAATACCTGTCAAGACCTGTAGAATAAGGGCTTTTCTTTGGCATGCCTGTAATGGTGGTATTGGTGGTGGTCAGCTGTTCACTGCGGTCCTCAAATTGCGGTCATTGACCAAATAGCAGACAAACAAATTACCAGATATTTAAATTATGGTGCAGCCTTGAATTTATTTTTCTTTTTGTTGTATAGGTAGTTTCTAATTAACAATGACGACCTTGAAGGTAAATCGACCAATTAGAATTTTTCATATAATTGAAACAACAAATAGTGTCTAATGTCGAAGGAGTAGCCAATGGTGGGCGAGAAACTTTTCAATGAATTATGATTGGTTGTAGCGTACGCGCCCAATTTGTTATTTAAATATCGCGCGTTCAAATGAAATCCTGGGCTGGGAAGGCCTTGGAAACCGTCAATTGTTGTGCTTTTTTAAAGCGTAGATTAATTTGAGGATGCTGACAACTAACCTAAAATTTAGAGCCAACAAATTTTTCTTTTTTTTCTTTCTTTGTAATGTTTTACATTAAAAATAGAATAACTAAACGATTCCTATTCTCGAAGCAAATGTCTAAAGGTACCCTTTACTCAAAACAAACATATTCAATTATGTCCCGATTAAACATAAACAAATGTCAAACGGCGGGAAATTCAAACTTTACACTGTTCTAAACGGTTTAATTTTTCCAACGCCTACTCAGCCCAGGATTTCATTTGAACGCCCGATATTTCTTAAATATCGCGTGTTCAAACGAAATCCTGGGCTGAGTAGGCTTTAGAAAAATTAAACCGTTTAGAACAGTGTAAAGTTTGAATTTCCCGCCGTTTGACACGAATGACATTTGTTTATGTTTATGTTTAATCGGGACATAATTGAACATATTTGTTTTCAGCAAAGTACCCTTAGATACATATTTGCTTCGAGAACAGGAATCGTTACGTTATTCTATTTTTGATGTAAAACATTGCAAAGAAAAAAAAATGAAAAAATTTTTGGCTCTAAATTTTAGGTTAGCTGTCAACATGCGCTCCAATTAATCTACGCTTTAAAAAATCACAACAATTGACGGTTTCTAACGCCTTCCCAGCCCAGGATTTCATTTGAACGCGCGATATTTTTGTTTACGAGAATCGCCTGATAGTTGCAATGCACACTTCATGACACATTATTTATATGTGATAATAACAACAAAAATTTGGTTAATCATATCAATTTAGTGTTAATGATAAACTTCTAAACAAAGTTCGGTATAGGTAGGTATAATAATAACTACGTAAGTACAAATACACTGTAAAACTGACAAATGACAGACATAAACTAAATATTCAAACAAAACATAAACTGACTGAGGGCCGGTTGCACCAACTTGAGTTAAATTTAACTACAGAATACACATTAAAATATACGAAAAGATTGTTACAACAATAGGTAACTAAGGTAACGAAGCATTTTAACCTACAGTTAACTTTAACTTTAACATTAATAAAGAGCGATCAAATTAATTTGTAATCGAGTTATCCATGAATCCGTAATCCGAAATCGTATGTCGTTGCTTGAACTCCACGCTAGCTTGAAACACAGGTCAGATCTCGACATATCACTCATATCAGTCGAAAAAGACATACGGATTCAAATTCATGGATGACTCGATTACAAATTAATTTGATCGCTCGATATAGTTATTATAACATTCGATCATCAATTACATATTTCGATCAAAGAAAAGAAGGCGTTGAGACTTTCGACGTATGTCCACCAATAATCTTGAATGTATGGAAGTATGTTTGGTTGCATAAACCTGTTTCAATTTAAATATGGAAAATTTTGCCAAAACTTGGCCAAACCATTGTCCGTGGCCAAACTGGGAACAGCCAGCAACAGCGCTGTCCACTCTTTGTTATTGAAAACGCCATTACGAAAGTAAGATTAATCTTTTATGTTATGAAGTAAAAACCATTTTTGCGTTAAAATTTGATTCATAGTGACAGTTGTTTGACGTTTATTAGCTGAGTTGGCAAAGACACGAAAAATCTGACATTGTCAAAGTCATAGCCTATTATTTTTTTAATAAGTAATTGTTGATTGCATCGTATTTAAATATTAGAATTACAAAACAAAAAAATATATTGAAATGAAAAAATGTAGTGCTTTTCAAACAGGTTTCATTGTTAGGGTTTTTGCGCGATTGTACTCTATTTGGTTGTTTACCACGTCTGTTTCCAAGATGGTAAGCTCTGTTTACTCGTTGCTAACGATAAACTCGATGGTAAGTAATTTTTGGTGTTCTAGAACGGTAAGTAAAGTTTATTCAAAATTAATCGATTATTATAATAATTTTTATGTAGACGGAAGTTGAAGACAAGATGTGGGGGCACTTTCTGGAAACTCATAAAGCTCTTGTAGTCGGCTTTCCTTGGCGCTGCAATGAAATAGCATTAACAAACTTGCCGCGACATTGGCATTGTCAAAATTTTCATACCCCGCATTTTCCTTGTCTTCTTGATTAGGTACACATTGAGGTTGTTGGTTTCGAAAATAATTCTTCATTTATGTAGACAGAAGTTGAAGACAAGATGTTAGCACTTTCTGGAAACTCACACGGCTCTTGTAGTCGGCTTTCCTTGTTGCTGCAATGAAATAGCATTAGCAAACTTGCCGCGACATTGGCATTGTCAAAATTTTCATACCCCGCATTTTCCTTGTCTTCTTGATTACACACTGAGATCGTTGGTTTCGAAAATTCTTCATTTATGTAGATGGAAGTTGAAGACAAGATGTCAGCACTTTTTGGAAACTCACACGGCTCTTGTAGTCGGCCTACCTTGCCGCTGCAATGAAACAATTTTAGTAACAGACTTGCCGCGACATTAGAATTGTCAAAATGTTCACACCCCGAATTTTCCTTGTCTTCTTGATTTCATATTGAGTTAGCTGGTTTCGAAAATTCTTGATTTATGTAGACAGAAGTTGAAGACAAGATGTTAGCACTTTCTGGAAACTCACACGGCTCTTGTGGTCGGCATTCCTTGCCGCTGCAATGAAATAGCATTAGCAAACTTGCCGCGACATTAGTATTATCAAAATTTTCATACCACACATTTTCCTTGTCTTCTTAATTACACGTTGAGGTCGTTAGTTTCAAAAATTCTTTATTTGTGACGCACCCCACATTCAAAGTTTCTTCTACAATATCCACTTCGTTTTCGGAATCACTAATATCACTCATTTTACTGCTTGTTTTTCAACACAACTGGCGATATTTGCGCACAAAAACTGCAATGGCGGTAGTTGTTTGCAGATTGCCTTAGAAACGCGATACAAAAATCGACATTGTGGCAACACGATGTGAAGGGCGTCGTATCGCATTGCATTCTAGTTAGGAATGTTTTGTAATAAATATTCAATCGCGCAAAAAATTTCATAAGCATGACGAACGTTAATGACAATGTACGGATCTCAGACAATATTGGAGTCGTCGCAAGCTCCTCCTCCAAACAATTGTCTTCGATCCGTACATTGTCATTACCGTTCTTTATACTTAATATACTATTGTGTTTTAAAATGAGCAACTAGATAATGGATGGTACTTACGGTTGGTGGACAAAAAAAACTGGGACAAAAATGACAACTGTTCAAATCCAAATTCGGCAAATTTGCACCCTTTAATTCAGTCTTGCTAATAGGTTAACTACCATGGTTAACTATGGTATGATGATGACATAAGACAAAAATGCCACAAAACAGTATTTTTGCTATACTAAGGACAACGGAACATTTTATCTGCCCCGCCCATTTCATTTTCTTAGTTACCAATCAAATAGGTTGTTAAGACGATCTGATTTACACAGTAAAAATTTCTGACATTCGAATTGTCTTAATGGCATTTTATTTTTTAGAACCTCAAACAATAATTGTGGACTTGACAGCAAAATTCTAACCTAAACTTTTTTACGTGGCAAATGTGATGAAAAATTCTACAGATTGAATCTGGCTTTGATTCTGATTGGTCAATTTTAGTGGGCGGAGCAGATAAAAAGTTATAACGGCAATACTATAACGTTTATCTGGTTAGCATTTGCACGTATGGTAAACCCTCCATCCGGGCGTTGTCTAATTACGTGTTTTTGGAATTCAGTAAGATTCGGCATTACAGCTGACAAAATAACTGTCAACAGTGATTGTGAAAGCCAGTTTTATTTTGACTTTATCTTGACAATTAAAAGCTTGATACAAATGTAAGAAATTTTAAGTGTCCCAGTTTTTTTTGTCCACCAACCGTACATTAATGACATTTGACTGCACAAAATTCTTAGTATAGTCATGAATTTTTTTTTTTAATAAATGACTGCGTTTAAATTATAATACCTGTGATCAAAAAGGATTGTTTAAGTTGGCAATACAATTAAGAGCATTTCGCTACTCGGCTGTTTGCAATACTGCAACCGGATACATCTTTTGAAAGATAGGTACTTATTTGACGTGAAATCAACAGCGACAAGATTGTATAAAAATCAACGGTATATACATACAGGGTGATTCAAGTTTTACCGCCCAATCGAAATTCTAATTTCTAACAAATCAACGCAAATTTGACCGGTTTCAAAAATTTCAAAAAAAATAACTTATTGTATCTTCATTGTCGTACACATTTTACTAAGGTGATTTTGTCTAAAACTCTTTAGAACAACGCATACTATAAAACATGTTAAAAGGAACGCCTCAACTTCGAAAACACCCTGTATAGCCTAAGGGAGTCCGTTACCGCTCAGGGAGGCGAGGGTCGCGGGTTCGATTCCGACCCAGGGCGAAATTAAAAAGAAAAGGCTGTATTCTATCTCGTAATTCGGAAGTCAGGTTAAGTCATTGGTCCCGGTCTATTGAGATGGTCATCATGCCCCTCATAGATTTGTAAACCAGTCCTAGACTGTGAAACAAATTTTATAATAATAACCGCTACATATAGTCTATTTTTGAATCAAAGAACCACAACACCGCAATTTACACCCAAAATAAAGCTGACAACATTATACACTTTTGACATAGGGTGAAAAATCTCGTCGTATAAAAATTGAGGTTTTATTTATGTCGTTTCCATAGCGACATGGCGACATGTAGGCCGACTTTGTTTTTATTGACAGTGAAGGAAATTTTACTTGTTCATTTTATAATTACAAATTTTCGGGTTGCACACAAAATGTTGTGTACACCTTGGCTACGAAATCCTTTGACGACCTCGAGATTGTCTTGTCTCGGCCGCAAAGCGGCCTTGACGACAAATTTTCTCTCGGTTCGTCAAAGTACGATTTCGCATCCTTGATGTACAAATAACTATTTGGCTTCTCTCAAAATGGAATATAATGTGACGAAGGTGACGAAGATACCTTGCTCTCACAAGGATGGATCCATAATTACTGCTTTTCCATTGTGTACTTCATTTAGTTAGTCAACGGTGAACGGTGGTAACGGAGACTTGCTTGTCGCGAAGACACTCTTTGATAACCTGACCCTGCTCATCACATGTGTCCAGGACTGACAATCAGGACCGATGGTACTCGCTGACAGTCGATACTGATCATACGCTACATATGGAACGGCATTTAGATTTCTTTGCAATGAAGAAAAACTCTCTGAAACTCTTATAAGACTTCGCCAATAGTTTGGGTTTGGGAAAGAAACTTTGTCAAACGCAGGTCTTCCAATTAAAATTTTAGACAAGGCTGAAACGTTTAGAAAACTTAGTGCACGCAAAATACAGAAGAATTTCGTTTGCACTATGTACTTAACAAATTTTAATTTATTCTTTGTTCCTCGGTTATTATGAGTAGGTACAGGGTCATTATAAATGATTGTCCCATCGTAGTTGGCGTTGAGAACCCACACACATTTTGGATGTGCCGCTACACTCGCAACGTTAGACAAACTAGTAGACAGACCGCCGGTAGCGCCCCCTATCAGCGATACTAGTCTCACTCATGTTATGAAGCTTGCGGCACATTCAACTACGTCACCAACGCCTACTGCGATGAGACAATCATTTATAATGACCCTGTATAAGAAAAAATAAATCTGATATTCCCCATCAACTTTGCTTTTGTAACAAGGACTTGTGTAATGTGTATAATAAAAACAAACTTAAAGTTTTGTTTAAAAACGAATTCGAGAAAAACCGATAGTTTAGTAACTAACAATAAAAGCGTAGTCAGTGGACTTAAATGACTGAGGTATATGATTTTATCACATCCACTTAACGACCATTGCTGAAGTTTTCGCTACAAGCTGAGTGATACATAATCAAGTTAGACGTTACTTACAAAATACTGTAACAGGAGTTGGTGGACTAACTAGCGTCTAATTAGCAATAACCAGTTTCATCAGCTTTGAAATATGATACTTGATATCCTCCATTCAAAAAATTATGATAACAATGTTATTTGTTTCTATCAGAAAATCAACTGTATTAATTCTTAAGTGTTGAATAATTTATTCAACAAAGTGCGAAACGTCGAGAACATTTCGCTTATTTTAAAATGCATAACTCAATTTAACGTTTTAACCATCGCCAGTATAAAAGATATGAATTTTTAATCATCTAGTTACTGCTCACGTGTAACTTTATTATTCATACACACGTTGAGATAATGTCAAGCTTCCTCATCTAACACCATAATCTTTTAATTAAATTACACCTGACAAGCAGCACAGTTTCGTTTAGCTTTGTTTTACTCGCTGTATTTTTATTGTTACATTAAGATAACGTTGGTTTATCACTTTTGATTGTAAAATTTGTGTAATTGTGTGTTTTTCCGCTGAGCAGAGTTAATTTTGTCAATCTGACTTACTTACCCCAACGTAGAGGAGATATGACTTGACATGTCATTTATTTCTGAAATAAAAGGGGTTGTCCGGTTATATCTCGAGTAAAATAATTTTCTTTATTCTCTTTAACTATATTTGAAAGGTACATTCTCACTATCATTAAAATCAATTCCTAAAAATAAAACACTGGGACAATAATTTTTACAAACTCATCAATGTAATGATATGTGTACGCTTATACCACAAATTAAAACGAATTAATTCATGTCGCGTAAACAAACCGTCTTATTGAAATAATGTCAATAATTCATTACTGGTATAAACGCAAGCATACCAAGGACAAAAACTACCTCTAGATCAATTTAAAGTGTACATAATTAAGTTAAAATATCACTTGTCTTGAAGACCCCCGCTTCCAGGGTGTTAGTACAGTTGATATTAACGTTAAGTAAAACAATGGAATCAAATCACGTTTACGTAAACTGTCGAGGTTTTTTTTTTGTTCGTTATTCGTAATTGTGTGACTCTTGAAACACCACCACACTGAGAGGACTCTCAGGGCTGCACGTCTAGGCCAACAAAGACAAAAATCGCAACGAATCAATAACAGCCGGAGATACAGCACGTTTCAAAATTTGAACAAACACGTGCTGTTTATTTTGAGGGTTTCTGTTTATCCAAGGCAATTTTAAATATTGCAGGGCTCGGTTGTAATCTGCCGATAATTATAATCATTGATTCGGGTTAATTGTGTTTAATTTGATTAGGTTCATCAGCAATTCAATAAAACGCACGACGTGATAAAGGATGACCCTCGATCAGTTTTATTTCCGATACAAATACCGCCACCTGACAAGTACCTATTTTGTATTTCTTTGTTAATGTTTTCGTTTTGATCGGTATTTTGGGTTGAAACGGATTTGAAATGTTCACTAACAAATAAACGGAAGGAATACTTCTAGGGTCACTGTACAGAGTGATTTGCTCCCATATTTTAAAGTCATTTGAAACATTTCAATTGCTCTTATATACAATGTCAATAAAAATTTTACGTATTCGATGGAAATATAAACCATGAGAATTGATCGGGATACGTGAATCAGGTTGTTTCCTACATTTCTCATCTCTGACAACAAGCAACAAGTCACAAAGACATGCCTACATAAAAAAAATAAAACTGATTTTATATTCGCATCTTACATAACTTGAGCAACTCAACTCGCTGATGAACTTGATAATTTAATAACAAGCAGTTGCAAACTCAACTGCTGCATCTCAGCGCTTCTGTTTGAAGTTTTCTCTTTACTTTATCATACATTGGATTTCAGTCAAAAAAGTTTCCATAAATCCGGCGACGAAATGGTAATTTATGTTTTGGCACACTACTGCTAATTATTATCATACTATAATATGTTTTTTAACATTAGTGATTGTTAAAATGTACTTCTGGTCATCGTTGTGACAATAAATTTTATTATGTAAATACATGTTTGCTTCAGTGGAAGTCTCTCGCCATGGTAAATATAATCAGAATATTATTCGAACGAACATCATGTCGAAAACGACTTTCAGTTTTATCGTTGACGTGTATCTCATATTTTCAGCATTTCATTTTGTCAACAACATCTAAATTGTACATTTAAATACAAATAGTTTTTTTTTTCATCTACGCAGAAACAAGATAATCTATAAGTTATCAGAAAAATTAAATTTTGGCCTTTTATACAAGATATTGAATTGTGACTTATCTGATAATCTCTTTAAATATGAATTTAGTTGTAATAGAAAGTTTCCAAAATATTTCTCTCCTTCTCGTCTACTCTTAATTTTTTCCTAAGGTGTGAATGTTTTTGAATATAATTCGAAATTTCGTAGTAGAGGTATTGGATTCTCTCATGGGGTGCGAAGGCGGAGCGATAAACCAGTGAAAAATCTATAAATGAAAACTGAAAACGTCGACTACTTTACATGCAAATAGAGGAGAGAGAGACGACACTAACGTAACGAATGACGATGTTTTCCGGTCGGTTTGTAGCGGCTACTTGAGACCGATATTCGTCGTTTGCGCAGATATGACTCATAGCCCATGACAAAACCCAACACCTATACAATACTGAAGTGGTAATTTAAGAAAATCAATGCTATTTTTTTAATTTGCAAAATTTGTAATTTTATTGGCATTTAATGTCTTAGAAAGGGGCTATTTTATAAAACAAAAACAGTAAAAGATTATTCACCTATATACTTACAGGTAACAAAACGGTATAAAATTCATTTTTATTTTTATTACATATTATAAAGGCCCGATAAGCCCGATATTTCAGTTGATGTTTCCCATAACAAGGAGAAGAATTTCAACACCTGATAGAACAGAGAATTTTTTTGTTTGGCGGAAATAATCTAAGCTGGCGATATTTTTAGAAAATTAATAAATTTTGCAGTGAATTATGTCCGGCTGACAACATTAGCAAATAAATATACCAAGTGGTATTTCCCCAAAGAAAACGATAAAAATGTCACAATAAATTATTTCAGTTAGAGATAATTTACGAGCGAATGCAGCGACTTCGTTCATAATGAACTTATTAAAAACAAGTTGAAAATAATGGTTTATTAGTTCAACGTTTATCAACCCAGGAAAATTATATATATTTTTTTATAATACAACAGCTTAAGACAACTTAAGAAGCACTAAACCAATTTTTTTGCGCTGCAGTTAAAACAAAGCAAGAATTTCGAAACCGCGAGCATATTCGACTTCTTTCGACCCTCATGTTGAAGAGCTTTAACAAGATCCTCAAACAAATCTTTTAGGGAACAAATTACATTAAAAAAGGTGTTTCTGCTAAATTTATTTTTCACGGATAAAACACAAATGTTTTAGATCTGTTTGTTCACTCTTTACTGCTGGAAAGTCTAACTTATACATATGAAACTAATGTTCACTGCGTGTAATGGCTTGGCTTACTGAAAATTAAACAATAAGTAAGTATTCACAAATACCAAGTTTCTTATTTTTAACATTACGCCAACATCTGTTTTGCAAATGTAATAAGGTACACTATACAGGGTGTATCTGAAATACCTGTGTTAATTTTAACCAGTGGAAGAACTCGGCAATTTCTCTATAACATTTCGCAAAATTCGCAAAAGGAAGTTTTCCAAGATTTTTAAACGAGTACATATACATTTTGATGGCTAATTTATTCCAAATTTTAAATCGGTTTGTAACGACTTTTCGTAAAAAATTTAAATAGAAAAAACGTTTCATTTGACAAGCTCTGTTACGTGTTGAAATTAACACACATTTTAGATACACTGTGTATATTAATTTTTCAATGTTTTCAATTAATGAACTCTATTGTTAAAATGGATTAGTCTTATATAATTAATTATATTAGTTTGCAAAAAGGTTAAAAACCTTAAATCAAGAATACATCAAACTAGTTGGGTCCAGCTTGAGGATATTTGCATTCTACAGTCAGATCTTTTCCGATTATTCACTTATTGAAGCTTTATGATCAAACTTAGAGTTAAGGTGCGTTCAGACATGACAAACAAACATAAAGCAGCACGAATTATACCCAATAACATGGCTGGCAACGGTCCGTCCTGTCAGTATATAAAAAGGTTTTGGTTGTTTATACTCCTGTGAGTTTGTTTTATTCACTTTAGAAGTGATGGCACAGGCAATTTGAATTTAAACAAGTATCATCATAATAATATATTCAGTCTTTCTTTGGTAAGAATTGCTTATATCAAGTATTCTTTTTGAGATTAAGAGCGTAATCTAAAAGATTTTATGCAGATGATATGCAGACGTTTCCTTTAAACTAAATATTTTACAAAGTACAAATATGGTACTGCTGATTCTAAATGCTATATTATAGCTCATGCAAAGATTTTATTTATATCGACAGGATATAAATTGTTACTCCCCTTATTTAGATGTGCTCTGTAGTGTTTGTTCGCGCTTGATCGTGATCACTTCAAGTATTTTTTGGTATTGATTTATGATCATTCCTAACTACCTTGCTCCCATATTGGTACACTTACAAAAAATAAAAATAATGCAATTACACAGTAATATAAGGTCATTCACGAGTAATAATGAGCCTAGCAAAATTTGTGATGCAACCAACAATACACGTCCCCATAGTTTTTTTATTTTTTTAAGTTTGTGTTTTTATTGATTATTCCCCGTAATGATTTTGATTAAATTTGACAAAAAATGTAATTTCGGGCATGTTGACTATGTATAAAATTAATATATAGATATATTTTTTAAATCCACATATTCGGTGCAAATGTAATGTTGGCTGCATCACAAATTTCGTTAGGCTCATTATTACTCGTGAATTACACTCTATATTCAATTTTCCCCAATAAAATAACAATAAATTGCAAATTTATGGTTACTTGGGATTGTATTACATTAAAATGTTTGATTTATTTAAAGATAGATTTTTCATTTGTTCTTAAATTATGAAGTAAAAATTTTAATCCCAAGATACCTGTAAAACATATTTAACATTGAATAAAGTTTAAAAAGCTTAACAGATTAATAAATGGATAAACTGCTTTCTTAATTTGTTATTTAAAAAATATATTTTATGAAGAAAACAGATCTGATGTTTGAATCAGTTTTTAAAAATATTTGAAAATATTTTTAATATGATTGCTATTTTTTGCATCTTCTTTAGTAATGTTCTTCTGGTGGAACAACTTTCATTACTAATGTTTGTTCATTTTGCCAATTTGTTCCCTCTATGCATTTACAACTATTCTATTTTGTATTTGAGTTACTTCCATGAAGGAATGAACTAAACCAGATTAATGAACTTCAAGTGAACGTATCCGTTGAAAAGCTGCAGCACAAAAGTTTATATTTCCACGAAAATAAAAACACTATATATTTCCTATCTAACCATGATTCTATGATTACTCAGTAATAATTTGAATAAATGCGATATGAAGGGATTCGAATAAAGTTCAAATGGTCAAAGTTACTCTCGCACAAACACAAACTCATTGTAATGATTCCAACGATTCTCTTCAGCATCGACTCCGGGTTTGGGCTCCGCCGCATTTCCGGCTGTTCCAGATCCACAACTTCCCGCCAACTTGAAGCCTTGCTCTATCAGCATATCAAAAGCCTGCTCCAGGAAGGAGTGTTTGAGGAAGAACCTGGAGGTGTACCGTTCTGATTGGCCGTGATCTGGATCTCGACTCTCGTTGAGGGTCTCGCCGAAAACGTCACGACACAGTGACACCCTCCCGCAGACTAAAATTCGAGACAGTTTGCGGAATTTTACTTCCGCGAGACCGTCCTTGCCAAATTGGAAGCTGCCTCTGTATCTGTTGGAATATGAAAGATTATTGTTGATTGGTGGAAAATGTCTACTTTATAAAAGTTCAAAATACTAAATTTTAGGATGATTTTAAACACATCATCAATAACAATATCCCCAGTGTATGTCAACTTGTCAATAATTTTGTGGAGTGCGCGAATGTGCACGAGAGGGAATTATTCGCAGATTAATATACATGAGGGATATTTTGGCATACCATTTCCTGAAAAAAAATTGCGCTAAACAATGAATTTATGAATATGAAAATGCATTCTTTTTTTTTTTTTAAGGAAATAGTACAATTAAGCTGGTTTATTATCAAATTATTGGCGACCTAGAAAATTTGTCTTATAACTCTTATTGGTTAGTTTTTAAAAACTGTTTTTTTTTTTTGCAAAAGAAATCATTCATGCCACTTCTTATTCGCCGAATATGTAACTTTTTACATCTGTAGTTTTACAGCTCATGAAGGTAAGTACTTACTATTCCGGACACGGAATCTTGGCCAACATTTTTTAGACATTTCTAAAAAAAAAATGATGTAAACCAATCATTAGTGTCATTAATAAATGACAATTATTAAAATCACTTTGAAGTTGTTCTTGTGACATCAGAAAAGCAGGAAAATTGCATTATCGAGACAAAAGTTGGGTTATATTCAATAAAGGCCAGTTCACACATATTTGTCAGTTAAATGTCAGTTGTGGCCAAGATTCCGTGTCCGGAATAGTACAATAACGGCCACGGAATTTAGGCCGTCACTTGTCATTCCATTGACATGAGATGTAAAACGGCCCTTACTTATTCGTAACCTCACTTTCTACTATTACAAGGCTTGTCATTTTAATGCTGACTGACTTGCAAGAAAACGCGCTTCCTCATTTCGTGCAATTTTGGAACAGGGATACTCTCTGCACTTTATTGAAATAGGGTATTGGTAGTATGTTCGCAACTATGAATGAAGTATGACATTGACAAATTTTTGGATGTCAATTCCAAAAGTCAATCATAATGACAATAAAGCATGGACTATATCAGTTTTTTTTTTAATTGACATGAAAGTGATGGCCAAAATTCCGTGGCCGCAATTGTACACTTCCGTGCAAAAAAAAATTAACACAAGTCTTATGACATGACTAATTTTTACAATATTTTAGTTGTATAATACTAGTCCAGTCAATATAAACATTCGACCTTGCAAAAGGTCATGTAGTTCTGATTTTGTAATATGTTCTTTGGACCTAAGCCAAGAGTAAAGAACCAAATTTGCAACTTCGGAAGACTTGTGCGCGCTGCGTGGTAGCCGAAGAACAGGAAAATTTTAGCACTATTTTCAGTTTTTGCTCAATATCTCTTAAGATATGAGTCTAACGGAAAAAGTTGAAGTTATGTTTTTTAAACAGATTAAATTCACTTCAGTTTGAGTCCTAAGTAAACTTTGTGCGTCCAGCAGTTTCCGAGATACAGCTCTTCAAAAATTGGGTATTTTTTCCAAGAAGTAAATTTTTTTTGTTTATTTCTCTTTTTTTATTAAATATGGTCAAAAATAATCGCCCCATGAGAAAAGTCAAGAGCAATGAACTTGAAGCGTATTTATTTAGCTTTAAACTGAGATCTGATGGGCAGCTGCAGGTCCAATGCTTCTCTCAAAAGTGGCATCTAACCGAAAACCTCGAAAAAGGGAATTTGGGAAAAATAAATTAAAACAAGTTTTCAGCGCATCAAACATCACGTATAGGGCCTAAACCGATCAAATAAGTGATTTTAACGTAATTTAGTATGTGTGGTTAACAACTTGAAAGGAGTCTGTGAAGTCGGTGGAGAAATACTGCCCTCAGCGCCAGATTTGTTCTGGTTTAATTTAAAATCAAAAATCAAGTAATCAAATTTGTAAACAATACAAAATCTATTCTAGTTGCTCAAAATTTCCTCACTGCTGTTGCAGACACTGTCGATACCTTCTAGAAATGCCCACCTTTGCATTCAGTTAAAATTTCCGGGTTTTTCCTGACATACTCGCATTATCTTTTTTCTTAACTTTTTTTGGGTACCTGATGGGGTCAAATAAACATTGTCTCGAAAGTTTCGAATGAATATAAAGAAATCCAATGGATTCAAATCTGGAGATCTAGCGGGCCATCGAATAGCTCCATGAGCATTCATTCGTCGTTCACCAAAATGATTTAAATGATTTAATAGTATATTACACTATAAGTGATGAAAGTGCCTGATTTTTCGATGATACATTATATACTCTCGAGCGCCAGCGAGTGATCACGAATTGTGTATACTTACTATTTTTTCCAACATCGCTTATGAAAATGAATCTCAATTTTAAATTGCTTTATAATTATTTTACTCCCCTATTTTTTTAATTTTCCGGATTTGGAGTTTCAATTAATGCAAATAACAGTGTTTTAAAATTTTATATAGTAGATTGTTAATGTAGTAGATTGTTAAATAAATTTTCCTCACTAGTGATGCAAACGCCTATTTTCCTCACTAAATTGAGTGATGAAAGTATCATTTTCATAATCGATGTTGGAAAAAAATACAAAATTCATGCGTGCATTATGTGGTACGGCGCCGTGCTGATGAAATACGACTCTTTTCAACACTGCTAATGGTATCTCATCCAGAAAATTGCTTATTTCGTTTGATAACAAATAATATGATATTTTGTTTGATTGAGACTGCTATCAATAAAAAAGGGCCTCACTAGTCCATTCTATCTCCAAAAATGCCACACCACACGTTAACACTAAATCGTCTTTGGAAATTTTCTTCCACAGCAACATTATTATTATCAAACTGTTTTGACAAATGAATACTCAGAGCTTACTTAGTCATTTCGAGCATTTAGAACAAACTTCTCTCTTGTTTATTTTGGTCACTTGATTTTTAAATTTTGTACATTTACTCTTTAATTTCTTGATTTTTGTTTAATGAATGGGTATAGTTCTTTGGATTTTTATATTAGGAAGACAAATCTCTACAATACTGAATAAAAAAATGTACAGTGCTATTTGAAAAAAATAAGCTGAAGTTAATCTGTCAAAAACTGGAGGCAATATATTTTTTTTATTTAGTTGGTATTCAAGTCTTTTCAAAATTATTTCATTTAATGTATCATTTATTCAAATCGGATAAAAAATAAGCAAGATACAGCATCAAAGGTTTTTCGTCAGTCACCCTGCATAACACAAAAATTAATAAATATTTAGAACTCGCCGTTGCTATGAGAAATCTTTAGTGTTTAGAAAAAATTTCGATTTTACCACTTATAATTTCAGCAACGGGAATAGTACCGCAATCTCTTTTTAAAAAATAAAAAATTTTGGACTTAGAGAACACATTGGTGGTTGAAATTCAAAAAGGTATATTATTATACGTACTCATGTCATATCGTGAGGAAATTCCTTAACATTGACACAGAACATAAAACACAAAAAAGTCAAAATGTGGAGGCGAGACGCCGGTAATTATGTTGATAAGCATTGCACAATTACTTGATAGTATTATCCGTAATAGTGTATGTACTCCGGCAAAATTGCCGTGCCGCCGGGTGGTGGAGGGTTAAGAATAAAAATTTATTATAATACATTTTATAAAACAATCTTAACTTTTACTGTTATAGTCGAAAGGATTTTATGATTTATAACATTTTAAGAAGGAAAAAGTGGGTTACCAATAAATTAAACGATCCTGTATCACCGTGTCCTGAAGTCCTTTGAGATTTTAAAAGATATATCAATATGTTTGTATCACATTGTGTGATACAAACTTTTGTTGTGTCCTAATTCTCACGTTGTTTAACCTACTTTAAGCAGAATTTTCTAATTATAATAAAAAGAAAAAGAAACATTTACGACACATTTATTGTAGACAGTTTTTGATAATACGAGCATCCTATTATAATATCGTGCGATCCATTGAATTTGTTATTAGAGTTGGCGCTGGAATTGTCAACGCATGTCTAATTTTGAACTATCGCGGCAAACGTCACATTTAGTGACAATTGTAAAACAGAAAATGGCGAATTAAGGATTCGAGGGATTAAGAGAAAAATTACAATGGTAATGTATATTTTATTAAACAATGTTACAACAGATGCTGAAAGTGTTCACCATTTTGTTCTAAGCACAAACGGGTCCTTCGTTTGACTCCACTAATAGCATTTTGTAACATTAATTTATACACAAATAACTAAATAAGTGTATCGATTCAAAAAGACTTACGGCTTCAGTTTCAGCGCCAACTTTAATAACAAATTCAATGGATCGCTCGATACAAAGTGTCTATAAAAGAATATATATCAAGAGTCCTGTGGAATTGTGCGGCTCTATATTTTTTTGCTATATTGAACTTTATATTAAGACTATTTCCGATTCCTTAAACATATTTCCATTTATAGTTTATTTTAGTATTACATAATCTGGTTTTATTTATTTTTTCATAAATAAACAGGTGCTGGGGCGTCAATTTTATTAATAACTTTATTTTCGGGAGATAAGGTATTTATCATAATCGCAAATTTTTGTGTCATCTACAACACAAATGTTAGTTTGTGCAACCTGTAACCAAAAACGTTTTAAAAAATTGTACGTATATAATACTGGTTCACCATTGATTATTCCTTAGTACTTAGGAGTTATTTGACAAATGGAAAACCATTTATCAACGACATTAGAAAACACTGATTTGGTCCATGATGTGATTCTTTACGATAGATAAGTTATAGTGAAAACGACAGAAATGGAGCTTTCTGTAGGGAGAAGATAAAAAAAAAATCGCAATAAATTAAGTTTAATAAATACAGTTTGCTGCCTGAAGATGATTGAAAATGTTAGACGGTTGTCATGTTTCGTGTAACTACAGAAAAATTACACTAACAATTACTTGAAAATTGTGATTTTCATTTGACTGGACAGACAGAAACCTGAGAGTATTATGTTAAATGAATTTCTAATTATAGAATACATTTTCACGAGTTGCATTTCCATGGCTGCAATTCATAATAACAAGTAATTTGCAAGATATTTACAATACTTTCTATGTATTCCCAAAAAAAAGCGTCCTTGTTGAACTAAAAATCAGAATCATTCCGCAATGATGACGGAGTAAATGAGTACAAAAAAGATTTTTTTTTTGTTCGACTGTCAGAATTTGAGAATTTTCTCCTGTGTGAACGGATTTTGATAAATGTCACAACTTGTCAAAACGAGCGATTTGGAGCCTTTATAAGGGGTTCGTCGAACAAAAAAACCTTTTCTACTGCTATTGAATAATATTGTAATTATTAAAGTGTTTTTCATTGGATAACAGGATTCATTACCCATGGGCAGATGAATAATAATTTCAAAACTCACTGCAAATATCGTAGCAACTTTAATGCAATGGGATAGTATCTACACAAAGTAATAATTTCAGTTTGTCTAATAATGAAACTTATTTATCAATTCCTCTTCATGGTCGTATAATGGCTATTACTCGCTCGGATGAATTACGCCACTTGCCTTCGGCTCGTGACACAAAATCATCCTCACGAGTAATAGCCATCATTATCGGCTCATTGAATAATACTTATACTATTTTCCTAAAGTAACGAATATTTCACATGGGGGGATTATGCTGAAATTTTTTCAGGAGGTACAATCGTGACTCAAGCTTTTACATAAGTTATCTTTTATTTTATTTATATACAAGGTGATTCTCGAGTAATAATGTGCCCGACGAAAAATATTTATTTGGAACGTAAAGCTGGATATGGACGTGATAAATATCCAGTTTTACCTTCCAAATGTATTGTGCGTTGCATTTTCAATTCCGTCGGGCTTATTAAGTTTATTAATTATAGTTTTATTTTTTTCTTTAAAAAAGTCAAATGCGGGACGTTACCTTGTTTGTATATATTATGTAATTAGTTTTTAATCTGATTCTTCACCCTGAAGTTATTTATTGAACAATAACATATTGCTGAACAGCACAATGAAATAAATTTAAAATGCCTTCCTTAAATAAAAATTTATAAACTGATCATAAAGGCAGTTGAGCATTTGTATCAGTTTTTCTTAGATTTTTGAACAGAGTATGATGTAGATGTCACAGAGAATATATTGTCACTTGAAATTTTAGAACTAGGGTGCAATTCTCAGGATAGGTAGGTACAGATTAGCATAGTAATGAATATTGATATTAGGTATTAGATATTCTATTGCTAATCGTTTAAAGTGATAGGATTATTAATCTATGCCCAAATCTACTAGCAGACGTTTTTAGAACAATAGCTTATAACCGAAGATCCAAATCAATTGGTTCAGATATAATAAGGAGAATCCTAAAGTTAGACCAGAAATAATAATTAAAACGCCGAGTCCAGCACAATAAATCCCAAAAAGCAAGTTATTTATTTAACGATCTAGTTGAACATGTAACCAGAATAGGTTACAACATAATTATGCAGACAAGATTAACTTATTGATCGAAGGGGAACCACTCAGTGCAACTGTATACAATACTGTAAGTGTTCTGAATTTTAAATTAAAAATGTGGTTTTGACTTATGGGATAAGTTCTATACTTTAACAGTTTGCAGTTAGCAAATTTCACGTACGTTGGATAGTTAAAATTGATAAGATTTGTTTGGTCAGAATGTACAAATGTCTGGTCAGAATGTTAAATAAAATGATATATTTTGTGTTTTCAGAAATATTAAAAATTGTGACCGTATGTGAAATTGGGGAAACCCGAAAAAACAACGTTAAGTTGTACATTTTCTTATTATAAGAAAAATTTTTGACACAAAATCAAAAAATTAATACTAGTATTAAAACACAATTATTTTAATTGTGTTTCAATAAATGTACAACGTGTCTATAAAAGAACGTACCTATATCAAGAGTCCTGTGGAATTGTTCGACTCTTCAACACCTACTACGAGGTGAAATTTTAAAAAACACCCGATATTTTGTACCACAATAAGATATGTACAGAACAACAAAAATCAAATACATTTATATGGCCTGTTTTTTTTTTATCAAAGAACCACAACACCGCAATTTACACCTAAAATAGATTTGGCAACATTGTACACTTTTGACCTAGGGTGAAAAATGTCATCACTAAAATTTGAGGTTAGGTAGAGATAATAGCAGCGCAGTATGTTAATAAAGTTAATAACAACTAATAACAACTAATTTGAGAGTTTAATAAATGTCTCACTTTGCGAGGTATTTTTAATAACACGTTCAAATTTTAAATACGAGTTTACTTACTTTCAAGGACATTAAAAATGACTTTGGCTGGTATAGCCAATAGATATCATTAAATTCCCTAAATTTAGTAAAATTTAATTATTGCAAACCTAAATCAACAAGTCGTGTTTTTTTAAATTAAAAAACAGACATACATATTCGAATTCCACAGGACTCTTGATATACGTTCTTTTATAGACACTTTGTATCGAGCGATCAAATTAATTTGTAATCGAGTTTTCTATGAATCCGAACACGTATGTCCTTACTTGAACTCCACGTTCTAATAAACACAGCGCGAAATACAAGTTAGGTCTTCACAGTTGACATTTCTTGTAAACTATTGCAAGGGGGGTTAAAGTTACAACGAATTTAGTTGTATACCCAGGATATGACGAAAACCAAATCAATTTAAAGAAGTAAATTGACAGATCCCACAATTAAGCATATCAATTACAAAGTCATACAGATTCAAATCCATGGATGATAAATTGATCGTTCGATACAAACGCGATAATATTTCTGAATTTGGTAAAAAATGTAACAGCTCAATAATCTTTTTGTATTTTTTTTTAATCATTAATACTTTTAAAATAATGCAGTAATTTATTCGTATTTTCTTATTTTCAACTTAAATCGTTATTGTTATCGTTCAACACCGTTTCTTGTTTACTTTGATAATTTGTTTGACTTGCATGAATTGAATCTTAATGAAATTCAAAGGATGGTTATAAAAGCAATTGCTTAGTTGCATTTTGTACAAAGTAATTTTACTTTTATGATCAAATTTTATAGAAAATAAATTGTTTAAAATTAAATTATACACTTATACTTTTCAACAAGAAAAAAGCTTGTAAAAATATGTAGATTGTTAACTTACACCTTATTTATGATATTCAGTTTTGTTAGATGTAATTATAATAAATAAACACAAGACGACTATCTAATAGGAAAGAGGAACGGTTCACAACTGTCGTCCCTCCATGTCGGTGATAAAATTCTCGCTATACTAAAAGATATTTTGTTTCATAGACAAATGTGTGTTGAATATATTCCCGAATGATTTGTTTTCACAAACAATTCTGAACGTTGGCTTTGCAAAGAATCCTTCATGGGACTTGATCTGAATGTATTTTTTACTTTATAATACCGTGAGATCATTTAAATTTATAATGAAAGTAGGATATGACATTTAAATTAGATTGGCAACACTGTTTACGTTTATGGTTCTCATGTTCAATCGTTTTAATTTAAAAGAAATGAAGCAGTAAATAATAATACAGTTTTATTGACAATCATAGAAAATGTTCAAAGTGTTCTCCCCCGGCTTTGATACAACTGTTAACTCACAGTTTCATATTTTGTATTGAATTTTGAAGCGTCACTTTGACAATTCAAATCAAGTTGTCAACAGTGTTGCCAATCTAATTTAAAAGTCATAGCCCACTCTAATTATAAATTTATGTGATCTCACGGTATTATAAAAAAAAACTTCAATTACATTTACTTTAGTCACAGTAGAATTTAAAAATGAAGTGAAATATTTTTTTGAATCAATTTCTAATTTAAACTGCTAGGTAAGGGTTATGGAAGTAATATTTCTGAAATGTGTAACCTGTAATCGCTGGTGAGGTGGAACCAAATGTACGTATTCCGAAATTTTAGAATCTATTTAGAAAATATTTCCACTTCAACTCTTTACCCTTTATCTACGTAGGTAAAGTCCAACTTGTTCTGTAATTGTAAAAAGTATTAAGTATATTTAATTAATTTTGTACATCAATAAAGCTGTTTATTTAGTACTTTTAAGTTCTAAACAGTCAACTTAAGTCATAAAGAAGGTTTTCTCAACCTTACAGTACATAAATAAGATACAATTTTATATACAAGGTGATTCACGAGTAATAATGAGCTCGACAGAATTGAAAATGCAACCCACAATACATTTGCAACGTATATACCTACGGTAAATATCCAGCTTTACCTTCCAAATGTATTTTGGGTTGCATTTTGAATTCCGTCGTGCTCATCATTACTCGTGTATCACCTTGTATAAAAATTATAATATCAAAAAACATTAGACATCAACTTTCTTCAATATCCATAATAAAGGTGTATGTGTGACAAAACCATTGATAATAAATCAAACTAACGGCACTTTTTGGAAATTTTGTTAGAATTAATGAACATTAAAGACTGCTAAAAATGTACACATAAATATTATGATCATAGTCTGCATTACTTTTGCCATTTATGAGAACTAAGAACGTCGTTCACACTGAAAACGATAATATAATATTTATTATGTAGCATAAATAGTTATTGCCGTTTATTTCTCTATAAAAACTACTTAACTAGAAACTATGAACTTTTAAGTTTTTGTAAACATAAATGGAATGCTTATTAAGAAAAAAGTTAAATCTTGTTCAAATTTCAATGAAATAAATCGTTTCTTTAACTTGCTTGAGCATTTTTTATAAATCTCATAACAATTTTCAAAATGTTTTCTTAGTAAAAATGAGTTAACGTTTAAGAAAAAAATATTTTGTATCATCATTATCAGCAACAAAAATTGATTTAATTTTTTTCTTTGCGTGTGATTAGTTAAGCAGCAAGCAACAATACAAAATGTTAAATTTAGTCTGATTTTTTGGTAGGTGACATTCACTGGCACAAATCTAACAAAGTACCCGACGGTAATAGATCCTGGCCCTCTACTCCTGCTCTCGCTGGAGATGGCCTCCACCAGACCTGGAAGAAGATACTTTTCGGCCTCGCGCCTCAGTCGCTCTCTTTCCCTGAAACACTCGGGCAGCACGACCGTCCCGTCGCGTAAGAAATCCAACACGTACCGAAACAGCACGCCGTCGCGGTCTAGGAAGTATCGACCCTTAGCATCCTGGGTGATCGGTTCGCGACCTGTGAATATGGCGTGAAGTTGGGAGTCGGGGTGGCTGGTCAGGGTTTTGAGAGATGTGGTGTAGAGCACGCCGCCGATGTTCAGTTCCACCACCGATGGGAAATCGCACCCCGACATAGTTACGAACAGCCTGCGTGGCCCAAACTGGGCTCTGCGAGGCAGGATAACCAAAAGCCTCCCCTCCCTGCTTGGTCGGGCATTGACGGAGGACGGGGAAGGACGATAGCAGTGAAGGGGTTTTAAATTCTTTTATGGAAGGATGAAGTTTTTGCAAGAGTGACATTCAGGCGAAGAGCTACCAGGGCGAGGTACATTCAATTAATAACGACCTCAGCTCAAATAATTCTTGAAACAGACTATTTTAGATTTAAAAAGTTTCTTATACTATTAGATTTATAAAATTTTTCGTTCATAAGAATTATTCTATTAAATTCATAGAAACTTACAACTATATAGGTAGGTATTTAAATTTGTTAAATCGTGATCATTTTTGGTAAAGGCAGGCAATAGAGCAACAGAAGTGGAAGTTGTAGCAGGCGAAATCTTATTAATAAAATGAAATCTGTATTAAATCTATAAAGTAGTTGCGTAGCATCCAAAGGATTATTGCCAGTTATTGATTGAAAGTGGAATTTTTACGAGCAAAATCTTATAGAGACGCCAGCGATTTCTTTGAGTAAAAATCTTTACGGTTATGCCTAAAATTCGGTTGATGAAAACTAGTAAATCTGAATAGCTGATACCAATGCAAAACTCAAATAGAATGATAAAAGTAAAAATAAGTGATAAAGTAAAATTGTAAATACAGTGAACATGATAAAAAGGATAAAATATTCGTTTTCTACAAGCTGTAAATACAGGTATTATAGATTTGATCATTATGAGGATTTTTATTTCATAATTTGCACCTTTTTCAAAATAATCATACCTTTCATCAGTTTCATATTTTATGTTTTGCTGCTTTTCCACATTCATTTTACTGATTGATGTGTTCCGTTTCATGTCATTTGATACAATAGCAGAGCTTTTGAATGTTTATTATAAAATTCAAATTTAAAATTTAACATATTTTCTTCTATATTTAGTGGTAATAAAAGAAATAATACTCATTACTCAACTGATTTATCAACGCAAGATATTGCAAGGATATCTTCTTTAAGCTGACCTGAATTATAGCTGTATGAGATATTATTTACAGGGTCAGGAGTAGAGGTTGGAAAATATGCACTAAAAAATGGCCAAAATATGCATGCAAGTATGCACTAAAAAGAGAGAAAATATGTATTTATATATGCATTTATGCATTGAAATATGCCGTTAATTGGTCTTTTTCGCTGATCACACACGATAAAAATCAAAACAGTTTCTTGTTATTTATATATTTACATATGTTTATTTACAAACTTAAACGTAATTATTAATTAGTAATTAATATACACAATATAAACTAACAACAGTTTTATTACTTTAATGTTATAATAATTTAATAATTAATGCATACATTTAATTTTAATTTATAAACATTAGTCACTATTCCTATTGAAACAATAAATTACTAAATATTTCTCTATATTATCAACTGTTAGAGATTGTCTGCGGTCACTTAAAATATATTTGTAAGTCGAAAATAGGAGCGAATAGGAGCGAATTTAAATTTGCTGATGAAATGTGGTTCCAAATCTAACTCAGTTGAAAAGTTACCATTTATAACCTCACTAATTTCGTTTAATTTTTTAAAGCCCACATTTTTTTCTATAATGGAACAAAACTTATTTTTTACATTAACTGACCCCTCTAATTTAGAAATTTTTTCTTTTGTTCCATTTACAATAGAAATAGATTTATGCAATGAATCGCCTTTAGTTTCTAAATTTTAGAATCTGGACAATAAGTCTTAAAAAATTGTTGAAGCAACGGGTGGTCAATTTTGTGCAGAGGAATATTTAAACTCACGAACAGGTAAGTCAGATCCTTAGAGAAATTCTCCTGAGGGGAATTTTTCACTGCTTGATTATTTGTAAACAACTGTTGAACCAATGTGTTGGGGGTTTGCTTCTTTTCCTTATGAATTTTAGTTCCCAAATGTTGATCCACTTGAAACTTTTTATCGCAAGTAATCTGTGAAAAACATAAAAAATTACCATTTTTTTTGGATAAAAAGGAACTACAAATATTAAAGACTATTCAATTCACCTGTTATTTTTCAAATATTAACCAATAAAAGAGCAGACATGTACTTTCGTAGCCTAGCAACAGAAAATTCCAGCGAATATTCCACTCGTGAAAATATAACTGACTATTCCACTAGTGGTCGAGGTGAATATTTTAAACAAACCTTGATTATTATTTTTATTCAAAGAAATTATTACTTTCTTACGAAGTTAACTGAACAATGAAATCATGTGTAACGCAGATTTGCGAACTAGCTTTGAAAATTTTTATTTTGATCATTGATTTGGTTCATTGAATAGTCTGTTGAATACAACTCGTAGTCAAAGATAGTAGAATATTTTTCCGATGGTATCACTTATGGTCATTACGCTTTTGAACACCATTCGTGCTACGCACTCATGGTGTTCATAAAGCGAATGACAATTCGTGTTACCACCACAAAAATATTCGACAATCTTTGACTACTCGTGGTATTATAACTGAATATTTGTATTGTTGTTCAATAAAATTATATTATGTATAAAATAATGGTAAACTTACCCTTTTTTCACAGACGGTGCAAAAAATATGACACGAGTCAATTATTTTCAAGTAATTTCTGTCGGCGATCCATCTCTTTAGTAGGGTGTTTTTGTCTGTTACTTGCTTCGGCATTTTAGCACTCTTGGTAAACTAACGCGTTTGAATGAACGGTAAGAACTGAAGAAAATTTCAAAGTGTGAGAATTATTTATCTGATAGTTATTCCACCTTTCCAGAAAATGACAAAACAGTTAGGTGAAAGGCACTTAAAACCCTCATTTTTCGAAATAATTAACCGCATGGGGTAAATTCGAGTGCGAGACAATTCGACCCTTGTTCGAAGAAACTCTTCTCTTGGAAAAACTACCTCTGTCGTTCTGGGAAGCAATTTACCTAAGTTTACCTGTAAAGATTTAGACGTTCTTCTACCTGCATAAATACGAAATGGAAACATCCCTTTGGTAAATTTCGGAAAAAAGAGACAAAAACGCCTTGAATATGCAGCAATTTATATTACATATGCATTTATAAAAAACAGAGAAAATATGCATCTATGCACTTAATATGCATTTTGCATCTTTTCCAACCTCTAGTCAAGAGAGTAAAGTGTTTATTTGGACACTGCCATTGGTCCATAGAATTCCAGTCCTTCAGAATTTTGATTTATACCTTAACCGGCTGTAAATACTATTGTCTTCGAACGTCAGAAGAATGAATAGCTGTGTGATTGTTCTTACTTTTAGTTTTTCTAGTTTTATATGTATAATGACTATAGCCTGTTTCTTTATCAAAGAACCACCAACACAGCAATTTACACCCAAAATAAAGCTGGCAACATTGTACACTTTTGATCTAGGGTGAGAAATTTCATAATATAAAAATTGAAGTTATGTAGAGATATTAATAGCGCAGCATGTTAATAACAACTAATAACAACCAATTTGAGAGTTTAATAAATGTTTCACTTTGCGAGGCATTTTGAATAACACGTTCAAATTTTAAATACGAGTTTGCGTACTTTCAAGGACATCAAAAATGACAGGCGTTGGCAGGTTGTAGCCAACATAAATCATTAATTCCCTAAATTTAGTAAAATTTTATTATTGCTAACTTAAATCAACAGGTCGTGTTTCTTTGATTAAAAAACACACTATAGGAAGATAAGAAAATTGTTTTATCCATTATTTATTGTGAACACCTGTTCTGCTCTGGTGAACTAAAATGTACGCCAAAGTTTGTAGTAGAACCACTAATATTCAAGAGATACTGATCGGCGACTGTATGTTTTGCAAGCACGGCTCCTCTAGTTTTGTTTAGGTAAACTTTGACTTAGACTCTGAACTTTGAACTTTGACAGAGCAACGGTGTGTCAACGGCATTCTGAAACTGCTACCCACACAATACTTTTTCACGTCCGTAATAGTTGAATTATAGATTGTCAGTAAAATGTAGTTTTAGATGAAATAGTTATCGTAGTGTCATGTTCAAATAAATCTGGGACAATGTTATTTATGAACGATACTAACGACCATTGAATTGTTCATTTTAGCCAAAATACTTTTTTAAATAAAATGTGAATTAATTAACTCCTCGAAGTCACATTTAAAACCTAAAAAAAGTTGTACCAGATTTGTTTGAACATACTGTACCTTAATTTCAAACTAAATTAAATTGTACTTTCACAGTGTGCTTATTGTAGCTTAGTACTATTACGATCATAAAATTTCGGACATCAAACTTCTGTCACATTAAAAAAATTACTCTAAATCATGCTTTATTGAAACTGTCACATGAAAGATGAAATTGTTGTCAATTTGACACCGGTTTAAAATATATTTTTTTTAATATGCGAGTACATTTGGGTATTTGTTTTATATTTTTTATTAATTAAAACCTCGTTCTATTCCATTTGTCTGATTTTTACAACTTTTTGAATATTTTCTCGGTAAATCTGACATTCACATTTTCAAAATTGAGGTTATTAATACATAAGGGTCGTTTTAGAATGTATGACAGCACGATGACATTAGTGTCCAAAATTTTTTGATCGCAGTAGTACTATTCCGGACATGGAATCTTGGCCATAACTGACATTTAACTGACAAATATGTGTGAACTGGCCTTAATTGAATATAACCCAACTTTTGACTCGCTAATGCCATTTCCTTGCTTTTTTGATGTCAGAATAAAAACTTCAAAGTGATTTTTAATAATTGTCATTTATTAATGACGCTAATGATTGGTTTACATTTTTTTTTTTTTTTTAAATGTCAAAAAAATATTGGCCAAGTTTCCGTGTCCGGAATAGTACATATTTTCAGGAAAAATTTTAAGGCGAATGTTAAGTTACGTTTGCAGTGAACGTTGTCAAGGGCAAGATTGTCAACGCTATCGATTCTACGGTAGATCTGCCAATTTTTGCTCTTTCTTTGATGATCTTCGAAATGTGAACACGCTATATTAGCCGTTTACCTATTTTAAATTATTTTTCCTACGACCGCTACTATACTCGTAAATAGCGAAAATCGCTATTAGTAAACGCTTCTTTACGCACATGTGCTGTAAATTAACTTCGCCCACAATAGTTATTTACGAACCGAGTGCGAGAAGACATTTTTCGCACATAAGCGCATTATTTGGGGCACAAACGACGAAGAAGCGCGTGCTTCATTTGCGCGAATGTGCTGAATACGTCTTCGCGCATCGAGGTTTGTACAATATTTTTTGAAACGAACATTAGCATTTTTAAACTATTACCCAATAGTTTCCACTTTAGTGAATAGATGGCGCTTGCCCAAGTGTCAATCAAATTAATAGCGATTTATTCTCATTATTTCGAAATTTTCAATATCCAAATTGGAGAAATGACGTTTTGTAAACCAACTTTTATTATTATCAAGTCAAATTATTTTCAGAATGCTCAAAAAGGTCAATGCTTTTTGGATGATTTTGAAGCACTAGTGCGGGAAATCTACGTTCGCGGTTAACTGTTGCGTTTGCGAAATGTCATTTTGAAGTTAGTGAGTTCAAAAATACATTTACATTTTTCGAAATTATGATGGCAGCACTTATGACGTTGCTAAACAATAAGTAACGATCTTTTAGTGACCGTTTTGAATTCTTTCAATTGACTTTTTCATTTCGTAGCCTGATCGTTATTTAATAAAAGCTAAGTAACACTTATAACAGTATTATTTTCTTCTTAACTAAGTGTATTGTCGCGAGCAAAAAAAAACTGGTCGTCAAAATCATGCTTTGACGCAATGGAAAATGTTCCATTGTAAAACGGTCGTAAATATCATAACCTATCATCATGTTGTATGCCATTAATTGACAGTAATTAATTAATTTTTTGACATTTTGTTGACATAGGCATAATTGGGCAGGGAAAAAAATTTAATTTGTGACAATCTAACCAAATTTTGAAATGACATTGACGACCAGAATTTTTTGCTCGCGACAGTACCTACTGAAATTTAGCTATAAAAAGTTCAGCGAAAGCGAGGATGAAATCTGTCCACCGCCTCAAATAATGGAAATTGCAGCCAACAACCTGCTGCCAAAGAAATTTCGCAGCGACAAATTTATGAATTGGAAAGAAAAGAATAACATTAAATCCTTTTCGGAGAATGTAGATACTGTTGGCATATTTTGAAGAAATTTCTAATACAATGAAACCATCCTTTAAAATAATGCATTTCTGTTCGGAAAAAATATTTTAAAAATTCTATATCAAAAAATAAAATGACATTTATTTTTGAGTTACAATTTTTTTAAATTGCTTTTAGTTTTCTACGTTGTCCTACAACCTCGTAGGTCAGGTCAGGTCAGGTCAAGTAAAGCAAGGAAACCGCATTGGTGTACGTTTTATAAAATATGATATACAGGGTGTATTTTTAAAATGTACCGAAATTTTACCTACGAGGTTGTTTGACAACGTAGAAGACTAAAACCAATTAAAAAAATTGTAGCTCAAAAAATAAATGTGATTTTATTTTTTGACATAGAATTTTTTAGATATTTTTTCCGAGTACTACATGAAGCCAGTAGCTCGTGGTTAAAATATCTGTACAACTTTCAATAACACCCTGTATAAAGATCGTAGAAAAAGGATACTACACAACTCGAGTTGTAAAGGAACTATGCACTCGTGGAATTACTGCACTCACCGCTATGGGGTTCCACTCGTGCGTAATATGCCATTTACTCTTGTTACGTAATATAGGGTACGTAATGGCAAGTGTTGGACCACCCTGTATACTATTTTCTACTTTGCGTCTGTATGAAAGCTATTACAAAACCTATTTTGGGTGCTGTAAACCTACACCCACCGGCAGAAAAAACGGAACACCATTATTATTTAAAAATTTATCGTCGCGGTGTGTGGTTGCTCTTTTTCTACCAGATCCAGTTTTTCTTCTGTACTGACTAGCCTCTTGAAACCTTGTAACAGCTCTGTGAACACTGAACAGTAGTAAGAGGAACGCCAATAGCATTAGCTGCATAACGAATGTTACGACAGTCTTCAACCAAAGCTAATGCTCGGCCAATATTTACACCAGTTAGAGGTATTCTTTTATGTTCTGCACTTAAATCAGACGTGAATAACAATGAAAAATTACAAAAGTTAGAAAATCTAACCAGGCTGCTTGAATATTATAAAAATGATAAATTTAGGAAAAGAATATTTTTAAGCAAAAAATTTGTTTTTATGCGTAAAATAACCTATGTTAATGCTCAAGGTTATGTTTGCTATCATCGCCTCTTGTTCTAAATACAGGGTGGTGCGCGGGAAACTACTTTTTTGAAATTGAAATAAAACGCGGTTAACGTTTCAAAATTTCCATTTTTTTTTAAATTTTTTACGTATTGTACAGAATGGGAATTTTGAATTTAAGTGGTTTTGAAAACGGTATTCTGCAAATGTCGTCCCCTGTTCTCCATACACTGAAGAAGCTGTTTTCTGAGTATGGCGACGGGGATCTTGGCAATTTGAGTCCGAATATTGTCCTGTTCAGGCACTGGGGGCGATCCATGACAACAAGGGAATTCAAGTACCCCCACAGAAAAAAATCGCAGGGGCTAAATTCGGGGAGCGCGCTGGCCAGTTGAGGTACTCTCTGAGGGAGATAAGCCGCCCGGGGAAGTTTTCTCTCAAAAAGTTTATTGAAAGCCTAGCTGTATGGGGTGTGGCTCCATCTTGTTCGAACCACACATCCTTCAGTGCAGAGCTGACATGAAAAAATCCTGAATCATATATAGTCAAATAACGAGCTGAAGTCATTGTTGCAGCATGACCGTCCTCTTCTAAAAAGTAAGGGCCGATGATCTTTATCTTGATATGGCGCACCATACAGCGACCCTGTTCGAGTGAAGGTGTCTTTCATGAAGTTCCCTGAACCACGGGGGGAAAGGCGAACCTTAAACAGAACGCCCGCTGCACGGAGACGATTCAGTGACTGCGTGAAAAATAGGCCTCCACCGAAAAACTACGCTCCTCAAGCGAGAAATGTATGTTTGCAATTGAACACTGTTACAACACAAACTTCCCATCTCTGCCCTCCAAATGAGACCACTCCCCACCCTCTACGACCCCCTCGAGCTTCAGGGCACCTGTTTCAAAAAAGGAGTTTTCCGCGCACAGGTGTACATCAAAATATGAGAATACATTTGTTGTTTAATTAGTGTTCCCATTTTTTACCGGTGAGTGTACATACTATAGAAATACACGTTTTGAAACAAACTAGTGCAATTTATTTTTTCAAGACTGGCATTCCTGATCTTGGTATGATGAAAATGAAATGTCAAAATAAACGTCAAAACAAAACGAATTTTAGTTTAAGTTGTTTCCGTGGAATATACGGTGCGATCAATTAAAAAATAAATCGAGTCGGCGTGTTACCTATGGCAACCCATGCTATAGCACAGGCTCCAAAGCAAACTCGATTTATTTTTTAAATGATCGCTCGGTACAATTGTTGTAAACATTAATCTGGGGCAGTTAGACTAATCCTAATTTCGTATTTCTGGCGGGGTACTAACAAAATATTAACATACAAAATAATACAACAAAAATGTCTTTGCTAATGTTTTATTTGTTAATAACAATTGAAATTAAAATCTTCCAAACAATATGACATTTGTTGCTAATCACGACAAAATTCCCCAAATTTGAAAATTGTTACTTTTCTAGTAGGTACCTATTGCCCTAGTGATTGAGAAATTCCCGATAATTTTGTATTAGTGATCACGAGTGTGTGCTGTTGTAAAAATTCTCGACTGCGTAGCGGGAGGGAATTTAACATCAGACACGAGTGGGTCACTAACAAAAGTATCTGGAATTTCTCAATCACGACGGCAATTCGATATGAGTATTTACCGAATGATCGCTGCAACTGAAATTTAGGCCAAATTAAAATTATAATCAAGATATCAATTTATATTTAATTAATATTGTTAATAATAATGTGTTTTCTTTAAATAAATGCTATAAAATCTTTGATTTAACTGATATGTAAAAAACTATCAAAAAATTATCGATAATTTGTTGCCGTGAAAAATTATCGTGTAATTCCAATTTAATTGGTCTAATTTAAAAAAATTGAGCATTTTCATTGGCCAAATTTTTATGAGGTGACTTAAAAATGGCTTAAACGTGCTAAGTAAAAAAAAATAGTGTATGATATCTTGTTTATAAGTTATTTCGCAGCACTTACTTCTTCATGGCACTCCTCGCAAGCTCGTCGTGCCCTAAACCCGTGCGTACTACAAAATGCTTCTTATACGACTCCTATCATAATATACTGAATATTATAATAGTTATTTACGTTATAAGCCCGGAAAATTTTTAAGGTACGAGTGAAATGGTCATGGATGAGGCGACGTAAGAGCCGAGTCGGGGATGTTGAAACGAGTATTGTTGAAATTATTTTACGGACGTGTGATGTACAACGTTTCATTTCATACTGTACCCTGTTTTGTAATGTAGTTTTTGTCAAAAAATTAATTCGTTTCCTTTTTCGAAAATAATCTGGTCGCTTAATAACATTTTGGTGACAACTGATTTATATGATTGGTACATATTGTTTTTCATTGAAAAACTTGTTCAAATCACGGGCTAAAATACATGTTTCAAACGATTTTAGTGTTGTGGTATCTCCGATTACCTTTTTAGAGGGGATGGAAAAGTTGAAATCGGGAGAGAGAAACGACGAGTATTGGAATTTTAAAAGTGACAGAAGTGAAACAGTACTGTAATAGTTATTTTTGAACTCTACCTTCAAAATGACATTTCGCAACCGTAACAGTTAATCGCGAACGTAAATTTCGCGCACTAGTGCTTCAAAATCATCCAAAAAGGACTGGCCTTTTTGAGCATTCTGAAAATAATTTGACTTGATAATAATAAAATCTGGATTGCAAAACGTCATTTCCCAATTTGGATGTTAAAAATTTCGAGAGAGTGAAAATAAATCGCTATTAATTCGATTGACACTTTGGCAAGTGCATGGACAAGCGCCATCTAATCACAAAGGATACAATGTTCGTTTCAAACATCATTGTACAAACTTCGATGCGAGAAGACATGTGCCGCACATTCGCCCAAATGAATGCGCTCATGCGCAAATATCTTCTCACACTCGGTCGTAAATAACTATTATTTATCAAAGCCGCGAAATCATTCTTTACAGGCCACCTTACACCAAGGCAACAATTGGCAACATGTAGCACGCAACATTTTTAAGTAATGTTGCCGGTCATTACCAAAAAATGTTGCGTGCTACATGTTGCCAATTGTTGCCTTGGTGTAAGGCGTACTTAACGTACCGAGAGAGAAATTGTCGCCGAGGTCGCTTGCGGCCGAGGCAGCAATATCGAGGATGTTAAAAGATTTCGCGGCCAAGGTGTACACAACATTTTTTTGTGCAACTGAAAATTTGTAATTATTATAAAACGAACAAGCAAAATTTACCTACTACACTGTCAATAAATACATATAAATTCGACTATGGAAATGAGATAAATAAAACAATTCATTTCATCAGTAAAAGTGATGTTTCAGTTTCGTGTAGACTGTAGACTGTAGGTACTCCTCCAGAGTTGAAAAGTACGTGTGTGTAAATTCTGCGGTGTCTAATTTCATATCCGAAAAATCTAAACACGAGTCTTACATGGAAACTGATTTGTATTTGTATCAAATATTAAAATGACGTTTACTTTAACCGCCAATAAAAGCAACGGTCGCGAAATCGGATTTTGCGGCCTGTTTTAGGTATGCGAAGTGCTGTTTCGCGTATTGTTGCACAAAATAATGTTTACCGGACTAGTACCGTAAAGTTCCATTTTCTGGATTGAAATTACATACTTCTGTAAAGATAAAAATGCAGTACAGTATGAAATAAATAAACTAACTTAATAAATTGTCACTAATTTGTCAATCTAGCAATGTAGCAATAATTCTACTCCCCATCACAATATTCGTGTTTGACTTCTTTTGTAACCTTTCGTCATCGTCGGTTGTAGAGTGACTGAAACTCGCCACACTTTTCAGAAGTTTCGTTTTCCATAGTTGGCTTTTAATTATATCTTTTTTTTGTTGATCATATGGTGCAATGCTGATTGTAAAATATTTATTTTAGTCAAATTTATTCTTGTGCTAAAATTATGCGTTACATACACCATATTATCAGAAGAAATTTAACCATGTGTTTCAAATGCAACACATAAAACTTTTTGGCACTCTTAAAAGGTGATAGCCTTCACATTTACCACAATAATTCAAACCGATTTCATATCATATGCAACTAGGTATATGATTTAAATCTTCCCCTTGTACTGCAAATTAGATACCGCATTTCATGTTTCGTGTTGATGTTTGAAGCAGATTAAAAGTTATTTATGTTTCTTGCCTTTCAAAACAAAAGAAATTCACTAGTCTGCAATGTAGTTGTTTCATAAGATTCAATTCAGCAAAGAATAATTTAAAAATACATAGGTTAATATTGACGCACGTTTTTTCTTCATACATATAATTTAACTATTATCCCAATAATGCAGTAATCAATTTTGGTAAAGGCACTCTGCAGAAATGACTTGCCAGTTATTAGAGTTTAAGGCATAGTTCCAAGAAGCAGGATCAAAAGAGAGGAAGATTGAAATGGATGCGAACTTTTTTAGAACGCTGAATCAAATTGAGTTGATTGCTGTGAACGTTCCGATCGATAATCTCAAATAAGCGGAAAATAAAAATGCACTTTTGCTTCGTTACATATTTACGTGAAGCGTTAACGTCTTTTTAGCGACATCAGCTACAAGTTCCAATCGATTAAAAGTGTCGCTAAAACAAGCTTTTATTAAAAATGTCTCATTTAATTGCCCCTTTATTGCTAAATTTTCAGTTAAACGTTTTAAATTACGTCTCTTTATCAATTTGCATTAATTAAAAGAAGAGCATCAGTTCACATTTCATTAATTAACACATCAGTTATTATTATTAACGTATCGCAAACCATTTACTTGATTAAATTTTTTTACTGATGGCAGGTGTTGCGTTTTTAAATCCATTCCCGTGAATATTTCACAGAGAGCATAAGCATAAACGACACTTTAGTTAGACACGAGTTTTATGTTAGGCACGAGCGAAGCGGAGCGAGCGAGTGTTTAATAAACGAGTGTCTAGAGAAGTTTATAAAACATGTTGCATACTATACTTTTTCTACGAAAAATAAACAAATGAAACAAGCAACTTTTTTATTAAACGTTAATTTAAACATACGAACTAAATTAACATACCAAATAGGAAACCATATTTGAAAAATAGAACGAATTATTTCACTACAATGACGTTTTCTTTTACGCCGGATGCGAAACTGATAAACGTCAAAATACCAACTTGATCTAGGGCTAAATATGTCCAAAAAATTCAAGCCGTGTTTAAAGAAACTTCGAGCGTGTTTAATATGCCAAAAACGCCCGAATGGACATCAAGTTGTGACTAATGAACAATCGTATTTAAAGTGACGTTTTATACACTATTTGTCAGTGCAAAATGTGACACTTTAGAGAAGGAAGTAGAAAAAATATCTCTTCAACCTGGGTTCAAGCAACTTCTCGAATTACTAATACAAATACTGCGATAATCCCTCGATCCCTTCATATTGATAAATCGTTCAGCTCGTTATAGAATAAAGAGATTACGGACTAAGGCAGCTGACAATGTGAGTTAACACTGAGTGTCTAAATTGTGTTAAAGTAGTGAAAAGACTAAACTAAAACAAAGAGTAACGTTGTTAGCAGGTGCTCTGAATTTTGCTGAGCTAAAATTAACAATTTTAACCATTAGTGTGTAATCAGGAGGGTAAGATTTGTTTGTAACTTGATTAGACGCTTGAAAATACAAGAAAAATGAGTATACCGTACAGGATAAGTCACGACGTTTATTAGTAGATGTTCAAATCCGATTTTTACAACTTTCAAATTACTTAGTTTAAAATGTTAAATCTTAAAAGTGAAAAATAATACGTATCTACTCATCAAGTCAATAGTTATTTACATAATAAGTCATGAAAGTCATGTGGATACACTTTCATGACGTATAATGTACATATAAAATTTTTCCTGAAACCGCACAATTAAAAAAAAAGAAATCGTAAAAATACGAAATTTTGCTACCTAATCACTTCTGTTAAACAATGTCCGATTCCGGTATCCATGGTGGCATGAAAAAATTATTCATAAACAAGCAGTTTTATTAGTTTTCATTTCGTGCGGTTTGCAGTTTATTTTTTATATTTTGGCCTGCAGTATTTTGATAAATAAAAAACTAGACATGGCCGAAGAAGAAAATGACGTTCCTTATGACGTAGCCGATGCTGCGGCCGCCGTAAAACAAGATTTATTACCCACATTACATTTTTTCTAATTTGCTGTTTTAACAAAGCTGTTAACCCATTCGTTTTGAATGCGTTAATAAGCTATTAACACATCCGAAATCTAGGAACTTTTTTCAGTTGGTAGCACGCATTGCCGGCAGCAAATTGACTCTGGTAACTATTTTCAGTTATTTGCCGCATTTCTGGATAATTCATCTTTAATTGCAATTTCACTTGGAAAAATGACAATTAATTATGTTTAGTCTAGATTCAAATTTAGAATTTTACTTTAAATAGTAACCAGGAAATAAATGTGTCACCAACTGTCACAAAATTTCCTAAATTACCAAAATTGATTTTACTTGTAAAAAACAGTATTTAATATGCAAATTAAAAAAAATAGCATAAAAAATTCGTTTTATAAAACATAAGAGCACTCGTCATTTACAGGCACTCCTGCCTACGACCGTCGTGCTCCAGATCTGGCTCGTGTCTTAATATAAGTTTTATAAAACTTATGTTTTAATATACCATTACATGTACTAGTACTGTAATAGGAGTCAGGTAATAATTTTACAATACTAGTTAGGTATAGATCAATTTTCTAGCGTCAAGATAGCCTAGAAATTTTGATTTTCTTGATGTTTCAGGAAAAAATTATACAAAAACTACGTAGAGTAAGAAGGGACAAAATGTATGAGTGGAAGTGAGTCTTTTTGTACTAAGCCCACAGATTGAAGACCCAGGTGAAGTCGAGGTCAGCAACTGGGCGAAAAAGACCTTCTACTCTGTGGGTGCAAACTTTGTTCGAGTAAAACACCTGCCACATACCATTGATTATGACAACCCTGTTGAACTTGTATCAGGTGTTTTTTTTAAATTTCACCTCATAGTAGGCGTTGAAGTGTCGATTGTGAATGCGACAGAATTCACCACATCTTCAGCTTCCAGCCTCGGGTCACTTCGTTTAGGGCCCACGTCCGCTGTATGCATGCGGAAGGAACCATAATCACGAAGATGCTCCAGTAACTACTGCCGGCAACAAACGCGCGTCAGGGACTTGTCTAGTTGGAAATCGCTCAGAGCTACTGCTCTGGAGCTTCACCGTAGACAAACACCATATTCACTTTTTCAGTGAATGAATAATTTGGTATTTTTACGTACATACTTGCTACCGTGTACAAATGTAAACTGATCATCGGCACCTAAAAAGCGAATGAAGCTACTGAAAAACAAGGAAGCAGAAAAACCTTTTTTGTTGAGTGTCAATGATAACGCCATTTTTTTAAATTCCTTAGTTTCTACTACAGCAGTTCTAAAACGGTTTCGAGTGAATTTTAAAAATAAATAACAATGTCAATTTCTCATTTAGATTTGTGCCATTTATTTTGAATAATCTATGTATACAGGGGCATCAAGCGTTAAAGTTTCTCCTATACCACACTGTAAAGGGTGTTTTTTTCAAATTTGGCTTCGAAGTAGGCGTTGGAGAGTCGATTGAGATCGCACCACTCGTGTAGAAGCGTAGAGGCGCCCTTACACCAAGGCAACAATTGGCAACATGTTGCCTGCAACATTTTTTAGTAATAAGCGGCAACATTAATAAAAAATGTTGCAGGCAACATGTTGCCAATTGTTGCCTTGGTGTAAGGCCGCCTTAAGATTTGAACAGCTGATCCGTGATCCGTAACCTGTATAGTGCGTTCACAATCGACAGTTCAACGCCTACTTCGACGCCAAATTTAAAAAAACACCCGTTATAATATCAATGATCTATATAACTGTTACAGCTACAGTTCTTAAACAATTAATTCGCTGCTACCAATTGTACGGTTACGATAAAATAAGTATGACATTGCAATTGCGGGTACATAGGATTTTATTATTATTTTATTACTTCTTAATGGATAATATTCGTAATGACAAGCGAACAACTAGACATAGAATCCGAAAACTTCACCAGACTATCACAAACAGCTGCTTTTAACAACACCCAAGAGATAAGGCATATCACAAAAGGAATTAATTACCCAGTTGAGATACGAAACCTAGTCAAGGAGTGGAGGTCAGGGAGACGAAAGTGGGAAAGAGCACGATACCCAGCAGATAAAACTATTCTTAACAATAAAACACAAGAATTAAAAAGGGAAATTCGTAAATTAAAATATGAAACTATGAAATTATTCTTAATAAACTTAACAGTTGATGAAGAGATTTATTATTTACTGTCAAAAAATGGATGAAAAAGCCAATCATGCCTATTCCACCAATAAGAAAAGGTCAGGGAGACTGGGCAAAAGAAAATAAACAAAAAAACAGATCTATTTGCTGAACATCTAGCGGAAGTTTTTACACCAAATAATATACAGAATAATAACAATAACAAGAAGAAATTAATACTATTATAACAGAAGAAATCACTCATGTCATTCCAAAGTAGGAGTAAATAGCAGAGGAAATAACATTGAACGTGAATCCTAAGAAGGTACCAGGCCTTGATTGAATTACTGGACAAATTCTGAAGCACTTACCGCGTAAAGAAATGTCCTCCTGACATGCCTCCCCAACGCAGATTTTAGGTTAAAATATGTACCTGACAGGTGGAAAGTACCAGAGCTCATCGTGATCCCAGATCCGGGAAAAGCACCTCACGAAATGAAATCTTACAAACCGATTTCGCTATTACCAGATGTTACAAAAGTATTTGAAAAACTTCTTCTCAAGAGATTAAAACCGATAATGCCAAATTAATTCTTGACCATCAATTTGGTTTCAGACAGAACCCCTTAACAATAGACCAAGTGCACCGAGTAATAGACGTAACCGACAAAAAGGCTATAAGGAAAACAAATCTGCTCTGTACTATTCCTTGATGTCGCACATGCCTCCGACAAGGTGTGGCATGAAGGATTAATTAAACGAAATGCCACCACAATATATTGAAATAACGGGTGTTTTTTAAAATTTGGCGTCGAAGTAGGCTTTGAACTGTCGATTGTGAACGCACTATATAGGTTAGGGATCACGGATCAGCTGTTTAAATCTTACGCGTTTACACGAATGGTGCGCTCTCAATCGACTCTCCAACGCCTACTTCGATGCTAAATTAAAAAAAAAAAAAAAAACACCCTTTACTTACATCGTACATATCTGATAGACTGTTCAGAATGAAACAAAACGAAGGATACTCAAACCTAAAGGCCATACAAACAGGAATTCCACGAGGCAGTGTTCTTGGGCCTGTCTTAAATGTAGTGACATACATACCTAATTTTGAACAAGTGAAACTGGGTACTTTTACTGATGACACAACTTTGCTCACAATAGGGCAAGAGGGAAAGATGAGATCATTTCTACACGCCTTCTACAGGAAACTAGCAATACCATATACGATTGAATCTAAAAATGGAAAATTAAATTAAACGAGGACAATTAAGTACATACTATTGCGGGCAAAAAAAGTGGGACATCAACGTCATTGTCTTGACTTTCAATGTGAAATAACCCTTATTTGATTCTAACCCTACTTTGAATTGATTGACGTTGTTATTAAGTATTGTTGGTTGTAGGGAATGATTGTAAGTAAGCACGATATTTATTTAATGCAAAGTCCCAATCAAAATCTACCTTTATCAAAAGAAGAGGGTATTTGGAGAAGGAAAATAGGAGTATAAAATAAATGTTTAAACTGTCAGCTAGAATAGTGTCAAAAAATGACAATAAAGCTTGAACTACATCGAATTTTTCTAAACTGACAGAAATGTGATGGCCCACATTTTTTGCCCGCAATAGTACATATCAACTTCACCAATAAAAAATTGAATAATGTCCCAACACTGGTCATACACGAAATAGTAACTCCCTATGAAAAGAAAATCAAAAAGCTTGGGATTACATTGGACACCAATCTAAGATGGAAAGAACACACAAAAAAGAAAAAAGAAATATTGTACCAGCCTAGTAGGCGTTGGTGGCAAGCTTGATAACATGAGTGAGACTAGTATTGCCGATAGGTGGCTCTACTGGCGGTAGTGCAATAAGGTACTATATCTTTAGAAGGTAGCGCCATTCCGCTCCACAATTTTTCGCCTCAAACTTAAAAGAGAGGACATTATCGATAAATTCCGTGAGTGTGACAAAGATAGAAGTATACACAATTTTAAGGGATGTTTGTATCGTGTCAAACAGATTAACTTAACATTGCTCGAAATTAAAAGAGAGGGAGATATATCTCTGCACCGTTGGCGATACCTTTGTGATATAGTACCTTATAGTGCAAATCTCTCTACTAGTTTGTCTAAACGTTGCAAAGCAGGTGGCACATCCAAAATTTGTGCGGGTTTTCAACGCCAACTACGATGGTACAATATTTTATAATGACCCTGTATAATCAGATTCTTAAATCTACGTGGCTGTATGGAATACAACTCTGGGAGTGCGCGAAAGATAGCAGACTCCAGTCGCTTCGTGAAGGGCATTAGGTGGGGATATGCAGCTACGCTACTTCGTTCGTTCATTCCATTATTAGTAGAGACAACTTTATTTCTAAATAAGAGTGGTTGCTATTGGTTGGATATTTGGACCGCGCAAGTTTCCCCCACCAAATGCTCTTCAGTCCCTAACAGAACTTTAATATCAAGATAATACAAAACAAAATCCTGCGTGCTGTGGTAAATACACCATGGTAACTTTATCAGAAACGCGGATATTCACAGAGATCTTGGCATTACAAAAATCAAAGAACAAATCAAAAGGTTTGGATAGAAACACGAAGAAAGGCTTTACCTACACGAAAATCCAGAAAAGGACAAAGCCATTTGAACTTGTGTAGTGATGCGTAAAAAAAATAGGACTATGTGTACTATGGCGGCCAAAAAATTTTGGCCGTCACTTTCTTGACATTCAAGTAAAGTGTAAATAAACCTTTAGGAATCGTAACCCCACTTTCGATTCTTGTCATTTTGACAATCAATTTAAACTGTTTGAAGCTCAGGTATTCCAAAAGTCCGACATGAATAAACAAAATTAGAGCAATAGTACAGAGATAATCTCAGATAAACGTTCTGTGTAGTAGAAATGACAAAATAATTTTGAATTTTGAAATTTACCACCCAAAAAATAACGTTCATAATCAAGACGGTAATCATGATGACAATAAAGTACGGATTACATTTTTTTTTTTTGAATTGACAGACAATGACGGCCAAAATTTTTTGGCCGGCATAGTAAAGGGTGTTTTTTTAAATTTGGCGTCGAAGTAGGCGTTGGAGAGTCGATTGAGATCGCACCACTCAGCGTAAGATTTAAACAGCTGATCCGTGATCCGTAACCTGTATAGTGCGTTCACAATCGACACTTCAACGCCTACTTCGACGCCAAATTTAAAGAAACACCCGTTACACTACACTTGTACATTTTCAGGAACACTGCAAAGTCTACGTAATCTAGTGATCCTAGTCATGCTAATGATATCAGTCCCTCACAAAGTGATCGTAGATTAGAAACGGGTGCTCTGTAGACAGTACTTTCTCAGTTTATGATTTGCAGAATTTTACATAACCAATGTTTGCATCCGTATCATGTAGGTTCATGTGTCGAAAATGACGCAAGAACAAATTGTCAAATTCGCGGTGTCTTTAATAAAGTGCGTGATTTTCTATTCGTCAAACTAGTGCTTATATCGATATTGAAAGACGCCATTCTAAACAATTTTTATAAATGTAACGATGTTGTTTGTATAATCTATTCCATCTTTAAAAAAACGATAGGTTGCCATGCTTTAATTTTGTTAAATTGGCAGTACTGAGGAAAGTAGTAGTTATATTTCATTTCATTTTGGTTGTGAACCTTTTTTCACTAAATTTGAAATGCTATGTTGCAAGATGATTCTAAAACAAAAAGATATCAATAAATGTCATTTTGACGTTTTTCTAATGTATTTTAAATTAAACAACACAAACTAATAATTTGAAGAGTTTACTACAAGTGCATAATGTCAAAAGTTGTGTCTTTCGAGACAACGTAGTGTGTTGAAGTGCTACACACATTTTAAACGAGATAGGCCCGATCTAACGATGCGATTTTTAATAGAGTGATGGACATCTTTAATGTGAGAACAATGAATTTGTATTCGATTAAATCCTAAACTGTATTTATAGGTGGGAAGATCTGTTATATATTGCATAATTACAAAAAAGAGTCTGGCGGATACTAAGACTACAAAAAGAGGAAAATCAGAAAAGTGGGATGATTTTTTTAAAAGAGATCTGACCGAAATTATTCGTGCGCTAAACAGCAAAAACGAGTTTTTTTCTTTAGACACTCTACTGGAAACAGCAAAGAATTTATTAGAATTTACAGGGGACCGAACTACTTTATACTTCTGTATAAAGTATTAAAATCAATAGGGTTTTTAAACACAAAATTGTTAATAATAGAAAAGTTCTTTGTGAACAAAAACACGTCAAAATTTCAAAGCTACAGTTGAAGCTACAGCTACAGTAGAAGATGATTCGGAATCTAATGATGAAGATGAAATAGTGAAGGAGGTTAAAGTTTAGATGTCTTTTAAAAAAAGTGATTCCATTTTGGAGAAAAACTTATCCGTTTTCTGCTTGTTAAACTAAAGAAAGCGTTCTTGAAACTCATTCAATGACTAAAGCCTCCACCAGATGTGTACTTTTTGATTTTTTTTTTCAATTGCTATTTTTAATAAAAAATGCTTGGTTCTTTATTAATTTCTTTTAACACAGTTTTGCAAAATAGCGGAACATAAGTATGGCAACACTGTGACTTCAAAATTTTCAAAATTCCTAACCAAACTTTTATTCAGATATACAGGATGAAATCTGTCAGATTGTCATGGCAAAGCATCGTTTTTTTAAAGTTGGAATACATTATACTATGCCGGCCAAAAAATTTTGGCCGTCATTGTCTGTCAATTCAAAAAAAAATAATTGTAATCCGTACTTTATTGTCATCATGATTACCGTCTTGATTATGAACGTTATTTTTTGGGTGGTAAATTTCAAAACTCAAAATTATTTTGTCATTTCTACTACACAGAACGTTTACCTCAGGTTATCTATGTACGATTGCTCTAATTTTGTTCATTCATGTCCGATTTTTGGAGTATCTGAGCTTCAAACAGTTTAAATTGATTGTCAAACTGACAAGAATCGAAAGTGGGGTTACGATTCCTAAAGATTTATTTACACTTTACTTGAATGTCAAGAAAGTGACGGCCAAAATTTTTTGGCCGCCATAGTACTTTCGTTTCGTTTAGACAACTGACACGCTACGTAGGTGGTAGTACTGGTAGTTCAGTGTGAGAGGTTTTTGTTCTTTTTTATGTGCCATTTATTCATTCTAACACAGATTCAAATATTTACTATTGAGGACAAATTACTTTGGTCGTTAAAGTCAGTTGGCTGACATAAAGTTGTAAAGCAAGCATTAGGACGGTTAACCTTATTTTTTACTACTGTCAACCACTGTCACTGTCAAACTCATCATTGCAAAATGTTAAATACCGAAAAATGGACAACTGAAGGAGATATTCCTAGGAGGAAAAATTGAAAAGGTTTCCACAAGGCAATTTGGCCCATGGACAATCCCCCAGAAACAAGGGAGATGATTCTAAATTTTTGAATGGTGGAAGGTGCCATATTTTTGGCAAGAGAAAAGTCAATAATTTGAAATTGTCATCACTATTGACTTGACGTTAATGCTTGGTTTACATTGATTTGTTTTGAAGTGACAGAAGAATGACGACCAAAGTATTTTATCCCCAATAGTACCACACATCATAAAGTTCCCTGTACAATTTCACAAAATTTTCCCTTCGAAAATTGTACTTGATAGCATTAGCTGACGGGAAACGTTACTTAGATTCTTAGATTAGTAAAAACTGCTGGTACAGAAAGTACAGGAGGCTGTAAGTCTTCTGGAACTAGTGGAAGTCTTTCTTGATCAACTTTACTAGTGAAATTTATATCTGTCAAGACAAGATCTAAAATTTTAACCTTGCTACTTTTACTTCATTTTGCTGGAACAGATTCAAATCAATTGAAATCACTTGTCATAATAACTGACTTATAGGTATCGGGTGTTCATTTAAATTTATCCTCAAAGTTCGCGTTGAAGAGTCGGTTGTGAACACACCACTCGTCAGTCTGCAGAGTAAAAACACAAAAAACGTAAAAAGTGAAGTTAGATTTAAACAGCTGATCCGTCATCTGTAATCCGTGCTGTGTTCACAATCAATTCTTCAACGGCCTACTTTGAGGATAAATTTAAATGAAGATCCGATACATATAATCTGTTTCAAAATCAAAAATCCACCAACACTGCATTCTACCTCGAAAATACAACCGACAACGTCGCCAAATTTTGTTTTTAGTGTGTCTGCAGGTGTCAGAAAAAAGTGGGGTTATGAAAGAAAACTGTTAGACAGTCGTTTTGGTCGTAGTTCATCGCGTTTTTTTATTCTTATTTTATTATTTCATTCAAAAGGTATGATATGGTAGCTACCACCTTTTTGTACATAATAATTATTTTGTGTTACGTAAATAAACTCAACAGTTCAATGTCAAATTATGGAGGGAGGCAGGGCCAACCCAAAAAAATGAAACTTATTCTAGGGATTTCTTTTTTTCTGCCAACATAATTCAACAGGTGGTGGATTTTTGATTTTGAAACAGATTATAGGTATAGTAACGGCGGCACAAGAGTGTCAGTGAAAGCAGATCAATCTGCTAACCAGACGTTTGAAGGAAAGTATACTCTAAGAAAATGAATGATGGTATTTCTGCCAGTTGTACATTTACCTACAAATAATAATATCAATAATGTTATAGCATTAATGTGTGTAGTCCTATAGTCTATTTTTAAAATATATGCAGTTGTATCAGTTTATAACACGAACTACGTGTATGCAGCTATCTCCTTTCAACGCATGTCAAACAAGTTCGTTGGCTCTGCTACGTGCGCTATTAAGATGGTCGCTCTATGTATCTCACTTCCAACCGTATGATTTGAGTAACATAGAACTATTGACGTGCGTCTGACTCGACGCGGCGTAAGAAATTCGAAATAAATGCACAACTGTGCACGCGCATCATCCATAATAGGAGAGTCGAATGATATTTTGATTATTCAAAGCGATTATTTCGATTTATTCGATTATCAAAATATATCGATTATGCCCAACACTAGAAAATACTATAATTTCTTGACAATGGCGGTAACATAAACAACTCATTATGTCTTGCTGTCAAATGTCAAATACGGACGAACGGCATGTCGACTTCTTGATTCAAACGTGACGTCACTGCATATATTTCTGAAATGAACTATATCAATATCTTCAACATTATATTTGCTTATGTATACAAAGAGAATACCTCCAGTAGAGCAACTCACGAATGCACAACATCGATCACAACGTACTACATTGCAAAATTGGGGAAAAAGCTCATTATTAAAAATAGAATCACACAACTACGACTCAGTTGTTACAACAAAGTCATAAGTCAGATACAGCATGAATTCTAGAATTCAATTCAGAATTAATTTCCTTATACAGTTCTACATATTTGTATCTGTATGCGATCGAAAGATAGTCGGATGTGTTGAAGTTCATTATTTTGACGTAGTTTTAAACTGTGCCTCAATAATGTTTTTACAACGTCAGGACATCGTAGTTTATTCTATTCTTGGAGTAGATTGACCTAGCAATCATTGACAGTTTAATCAGTAACTACATTTTTTCCCGTTTAAAAATCGTGGTGTACTTGGAAATTGTGTTGATAATTTAGAATACATTTTACTGTATAAAACCACAGCCGATGTGCATGTGTAATCCTTAACTTGTTAAATTTCCTTAGTGTAATAGGTTTAGTACGACGAAATTATGCCATCTTAAACATTTTAAAACAGTGAACGCTTCTCATTTTAATTTTATAGGAGTATGATATTTGACGCCTGCAGCTAGTATTTACATATTGGAACAAGGCTTGAATTCAGAATCAACCAATAAAATTTACAGTAGTTTTCTCTACAAGTTGTCTAAGTGCGCTAATATGTTGTCTCTATAAGATTCATATAAAACCTAAAACATTTGGTTCAACTTCCAGATCTTGACTTTACAATAAAACGTGAAATAAGGTCGTAAATAATAATCTAGGGGAGGACTTTTAAGAGACGTATATCAAGGTTGAGTCTACTCTAGTATGTTAAAGTAAGTACCTATTAAAAACTTGAATCCTTAAGCAAAAAAAATGAAATTACTTTATATTCCTAGTATTCTTTCTTGTAAAACATGTAATACAGGGTGTTTGGTGTTTAAGGTAACAAAATTTTCCGAGATGCACAGCTAGGTTAAATGAACAACTTTTCTTAGTGACATTTTTTCAATTTGCTTTTTTTATTATGCTGAACTAAACTGACTAAACTCTGTTTCCACTGTTTGAGAGCCAGTGTTCGTATCTGTAATTATTAATACCAAGCTAATAAAGATTTGTAAAGGAAAATGCCTTAGCTACCGCCTTTATAATTTAGAAATCCGGTGGATCTCACACAACAGTTCTTCAAATTGAAAAAATGATTACTAGAAAATTATAACACATCTTACTAAAAAATGTTACTGGAATAAAAGTTTTATTTTGTCTATTTCCTTACACAGGAGAAGTTTGTTACCTTATACCCCAAACACCCTGTATAACTATTAACTGAACTTAAGGTGATTTCGAATTAATTCCTCCAATAACGTAAAATCGAATGTTCGTAATGGCCATAGTGGTATCGCACAAGAGTAACATAGGAATAATTGGATTAAATATAGATTGGACAATTAAGGGAAACAGTCTTGCCAAATTAATGTTTAATAATAAGGTTTCACGTTTTAGGGCCGGTTTCACCAACCTGAGTTAAAGTTAACTGTAGGTTAAAATGTTTCGTTACTTTAGTTACCTATTGTTGTAACAATGCTTTCGTCTATTTTAATCTGTAGTTAAATTTAACTCACGTTGGGGAAACCGGCCCTTAGACAATTATGTAATTATAATATCCTATTCTGATGATTAAAACTTGTCATGTAAAAGGCACAAAAAATTGTTAAGAATTTAGCCACACAAATTAATTCGGTGCACCGCTTTTAAAATTTTTAATCAAATTGCTTTTACATATTGTACGGTTAATTTGAATATGATTAGCAACCCTGAGTAATCTGTAATAACATTAATAAAAAGTCACAATGTATCGAGTGTTCATTTAAATTTCCCGTCACAGTTGGCGTTGAAGAGTCGATTGTGAACGCACCACTCGTCAGTCTGCAGAGTAAAAACACAAACAAACGCAAAAGTGAGGTTACATTTAAAGAGCTGATCCCATATAACTAGTTATATGGCTGATCCGCGATTCGTAATCCGTGGTGCGTTCACAATCGACTTTTCAACGCCAACTTTGACAAGAAATTTAAATGAACACCTGATATTTGTTAATGTTAATGAGACAACGTTATTAAAACTATTTCAATTTTTTTTTTTATTGTCAACGTTATCTTTAATATGGAATATGATTTTAATCTTTTCAACTTGATTGAAAAATGACATTCTATAATTTCTGTAGCTTTTTTGGCATTTCTTTCCGTCATATTTTTTGAACAAATCATATTCCATATTATATTGCTACCTAGGTTTTTTAGTAATAAATCTAATTGCGTCAATTAAATTAACTATTAATATTTATTATTTAAGCGAAGGGAAAAGGAAATACGTTTGAAGGATTCAATCCTCACAGGAGCGCTTTTTCAAACATAACACTAATCAAATTTGATGTTAAATAAGGTGCGAGAAATGCAATAGGGAAAATATGGTATTGAATCAAATGAGTTACATTTATTTCTTCAGGGAACAACATTGATTTGACAAAAAAAATCAATTTTAGGTTGTAAATCTAACACATAATGTAAAATTCATTTTAAAATCAATTTTTCAAGCGAAAAGATCACGGCAAAGTTCAAGACAGCTCTCAGGAAAGAAAATAAAGTTCTAGCGATCATTTTATAGTTATTTTGGTCTTTGTTCAGGAGAATAAAATGTTATTCGCACATCGTCTTAATAAAAGCACAATATTTCTTCTTAACACGGAAAGTCTGACAAACTTTATAGGTCAATAGCGCTGGACAAAAACTCCAGAAATTAAACTTTCCTGCTTTACGAATTGTAACTGAAAGCTCCGGGGTTCCTTTCTTATTTATTAAGATACGGGAATGAAATAAAAGAGCCAATCTATCGCATTATTCACAATGAATGTAGAATGTAGAAATAGAGCCACATAAAACATTACGTATCTTTCACAGTAACAAGCTTACTGTAATATTACTGAGTAGGTAGCAAATTGAAAAATAGGTGTATTTTGTAAATGATTAATTTTTGAAATTATTTTGCTGTTATTCATTGTTAGGTAATTACTTACGTGTCTTGTAAAAATTAATTCATAATGTAAGTATTAGCAAATACGTATCTGTGTCGGAAAAAATATCGTATAGATGCAGCGAGAGAAATCTATCAAAACATAATAGCGAAAATAATTAAATTTAAAACCTGTCAAGAAATAAATTGCTTTCAAACAGGTATTGATCGAAAACCGACTTCGGGAAAAAATTTCTTGACAATAGCGACATCACGAAACGTTTGTTGCAAAACTTGTTAAAATTAAAAATATAGTGTAGTCAATTACTAAGTGTTTTAAGTTAACAATATACGGTATGTCCCCGGATTGAGTTTACAAGAGAGAAAAAAAAATTATTTTTGATTTTACGCAAAAACTTCAGAACTTCATTTTTTTTTCATCTGAAACCCCGATTTCTGTTATTAAAAAGTTTTTTTTCTATAATTTGTTCAAAAAATTGAAATTCACGCATAGTTATATGTGCCTGAAGTGGGTCATTTTCTGACGTGTATTTTTTTTTGCATTGTTAGTAAGATCGAAACCATAGAAACCATACAAAACAGTGTGTGAAATGCAATTTCACGCATACGACTATTTCTGTTTTTCATTTCACGCACTGTTTTTTATTAGTTACCTAGCAACATGGTCACTGCATTGAAACTTCAGAGTTCCTTCAAAAATTTGAATTTTTAATTTCAATTTTTTGAATCAATTATAGAAAAAATATTGTTTATATTTCGTGCGCGAAGATGTTTTTGTGCATTCAAAGGCTTATACTGCCTCGACCTTCGTCTCGGCGTAAAAGACCTTTTCATGCACAAAAAACACTCTCTTCGCGCACTTAATATAAAAATAACTATTTCAACACAGAGGAAGACTTAACATTAAAATCAAAGAAAATGCAGAAAAAATATTTTCTTTTTTTTTTGAAAAAATTAAATGATAATTGAATATAAAACTATTCTATTAACTATGCACCGTTTTCTGTAGGTACATAATTCAACCCTGTATCGAAGTTTACGCTTCTGAACATCCATGCCTGATAGATAACTGTTGGGAAATTTTTCATTAAATTTTGTAATTATGTGACAAAAACCGGTCCAACATAGGATTAAATAAATTCTTTGTTCTAAAGACAACATTTTGAAACTGGACTGGAAATTGGCCTGGTTTTTTGACAAACAACTTATTACTTGTTTGTCAAAAAACCAGGCCAATTGTAATAAAATTTATAACATAAAAATTAATTCTAAGTCCAGATTTTAACAAAAAATGTTAATTTAAGAATACAGTGTATCAATACTGAGATTTTAATAACGGAAATGGGGGTTTCAGATGAAGGAAAAAATGTTATTCCTCTAAAGTTTGTACGTAAAATCAAAATTTTTTTTCCTCTTGTAAACTCAATCCGGGGACATACTGTAGATATATCGGCTTTAAATTAATTAAATCAAATTTAAAAAAAAGTGAATCCTTATACCCAAGTTGATATAAAATATTTGTCTAAAACATGAACTTACTTTTCATACATTAACATGTAACAAATAATAGTTATTTATGGTACTAGTTGGTACGAGTTGAAATCTAGTGGTTTAGTTTTTTTCAAGTGACTTCTAGCCGCTAACACACGTGTGCTATACTTAACTTTATCCAACACTTCCAAAATATCGTTGAAAAATGTTCTGACATTTTTATTTGACAAATTAATTTGATCAATTGTTTTAATTCAGATGAAAAATTACTTTCGAAAAGGAATTGTTTTTCTATAACTTAGCTAAATTTTGTTGTATAAATTGATTTTGAAAATATTACGGCCTAATCCAAAAACAAACAAAAAGTAATGTGAAAATTGATTGTACGGGGCGACGCATCTATGTTGCAGGCTTATAGAAGCTTTTTGCAAAAAACCTAGACGTTTTGTAAAACAGCGTCACTTTGAATAATAACTTTCAATTATTCAAAATGACCTGCAGTTTTCAGTCATTTTGCAAAATTCCTGATGGCAGTTAGGCATATTGAAATATCGCAATATACTGTTGTAAATGACTAGGCACTTTGAATAAATCCTTTTATCATGCGCACGTGTCACAGTAGTAGCACTTGCCTAAGCAAGTAGTATTTTCCTTGAAGACGTTTTTTACTTTTTTCATTGTGTCGTTCTGTGCAAATAGCTCACGTTGTTCTTTTAAGTTTTTTATAATAAATATCTATATACGTGCATTTGGTTACATATTTCATAAAAAGTTAGTTAAGTTTTCTACACGAAATCACCAAATTTTTATTCTTAAAGAAAAAATAATTTATTTCTGTTGGTTTTTTTGTTTTGTTGCGGACATTAATAATTTGTACCCTTCACTGGTATTTTATTGTAATAAGTATGTGATATAGCAGTATGAAAAGTAAGTATTCTCGACTATTAATTCATTTTTTCCCTTTCCCAGAAGCCGCGATTTATCCTCTTCACTGCCTGTAAAATCAACTGTAAAACCTCTCCACTTCACCTCAGCCCCTTTTTTCCGTCTACTTGTTGATAGTCCATAAGAAAATGAGAGATCACCGTCCACATTTGTAACATTTATTTTGTCATTTTCATCTCAACTAAACTGCATCCAATTCATCTTGATCTCCGTGACCTTTAGCATCTCTTTTGTCTGTCGGGGTGGAAACAATATGAATTTTATTACCACCACTAAGGTGATATTTTAGTAAATAGTAATGTGGCTGCGTGCGTATGATCAATACGGATCTCTGGGGCGCAGAATTTCGTGCGCAACTCTACCCGAAATGCACTATAAATAACCTGTAACCCATTTCTGTTTCCCCTGTTCCTCTTGGAGATCCTGTGGTTTCTTGATTTTGCTTTACCAGCAGGAAACCGCGACATTCTTTAATTATAACCTTGTGAAGCGACCGCAATTTCGATCGCCTCATTTCGTTTCGAAACGGTAATAAATTCAGTTAATTAACATTTGTCGGTTTGATTTTGTAAAGAAAAGTTTCCGATATGCATTTAATTTGTACGAAAATTAGCAATTTTCTTAATACAAACAAATTATAATATAAAGTCATGGCAGTCGGAAATTTGACACTATGAACGACCCTTACGATATTCCTAAATAAAAATTTATTAAAACATACCTATGTAATTTTAAAGAATTTAATTGGGTAAAAATATGTATCTACAGTGTGAGTGTATCTATACAATCTGAAAATTATTGTTACTTATCAATATTTCCGCCTTCAGATTATAAATAGATCATTCGATGTTTTGTATTTTTTTTTAATATATCCACCGTTTCGTAATAAAAAAATACATATTTTTGACTACTGACTACAAATTAGATTAAATAGTCTTGACTGTTAACCCGATATGTTAACACTTTACAATTCTAAACAAAAAAAACTTATCAGAATTTAATAATTGATATTAAAACTGACTTTTACTGTTTTTATCTACGATCGTTGTCAAAGTTGACGTTTAGTAAACTGACGGAATCGTACCATAAAACTTTTAGTACACGCTTTTATGGCACAGAACTGTCAGAATACAACAATACAATTTGTTGGAAACATTGTTTCTTCATAAAATATTGAATCAATAATAATTATTTTATCGTAGATAAAATTTTGTAAGACATACGTGTAAAAAGTTCCTTTGTTGCACTCACATCCTTTAAAATACTCCCTCGTACCTCGGTCGTATTTTAACCCCTTTGTGCAATAAAGGATACCTTCTTACACTTATATCTTAAATAACTACATCTTTATTGAGTTTTAGAATGTACTATGGGGGCCAAAAAATTTTGGCCGTCACTTTCTTGACATTCAAGTAAAGTGTAAATAAATCTTTAGGAATCGTAACCCCACTTTCGATTCTTGTCAGTTTGACAATCAATTTAAACTGTTCGAAGCTCAGATACTCCAAAAATCGGACATGAATGAACAAAATTAGAGCAATCGTACATAGATAACCTGAGGTAAACGTTCTGTGTAGTAGAAATGACAAAATAATTTTGAGTTTTGAAATTTACCACCCAAAAAATAACATTCATAATCAAGACGGTAATCATGATGACAATAAGTACGGATTACAATTTTTTTTTAAATTTATTAAATGCTTAATAACATTTTATTTCGTTAATTCTTTCGTTATTTTTCACAAAAACACTTGATAATTGCTAACTGACAGTTTTTCTTTAGAGATAGAATATTTAAGATACATATGATACATGTCTGTTTTTATGTTTTTATGACTGTACAAAACACTAAACAATAATAATGCAATCAGGTGCCTCAAAATTGGCGGAACAGCTTAGCCCGGAAAATTCACCTCCCGTACTCTAATGTAAATAACTAATACACCTTGCGTGATACACAGCGATAATCTTAAAATTATTGCTAAGGAGACAGATAAAATAAAACACTTTTGTTTGGTTCGTCACATTAACGAAACTTTACTATAAACGATCTCTCCAAGAATATGTGTACTATCCGTTTATTAAACTCCCGCACTGTCAGTGTCAAAATTTTGAATTTTCTTTGGAGTGTACCTATGGTGACATGCCTTTTCAGTTGCCTGTACACAAAATCTAGTTATAAGAACTTCAACAACAAAAGTGTGGTTATATTAATGGAGTTAATTCTCCTCTTTCCAAACAATAATTAACAATATTATGCTTCTCTCTGGCCGTTAACAGTATTCTTTTACATTCCATATCTTCTTCTTGTGCAGCCACTTGGTGTAAGTAATATTTTGAATGAAAGAAACAGAATTTATTAAACTTAACTTCAAATTTGAAATTTCTAATTTTTGCACCAACGTTAACGTAAAAATTACTAGTCTCTGAACGACAGTGCGGCAACTTGCAAACACTTTGACAGTGCGGGAGTTTAGTAAATGGACAATATACGATGTTTTGGCATAAGGGGAGGCCATGGAAAAAGTGCATTTAAGTTGGCAGTAAAACTGTCTGTTGAATTAGGTTATGTTTTTCTAAGTTTGAGGTTATAAACTGCGTCAATGTCTAGTGCATTGTTGTCAGTTTTACTATTTTCCAATAGAACAATACTCACACATTTTTAATCCAATTTAACAAAACAGGAAACTGACTTGAACAGACTACAGAATAGTAGGGAGCGGGACCTAAAGACGAAGTGGCTCCTGTTAATTTATGCACCACTTAGATAACCCACCTATACATAACTTCTTAATGAATTTTTCATTTTAAAATTAATTAAATTATGTAATTAAAAAATTATTGAAATCACGCGCCTTACAACAAAACTGCAACTTTAACAGTCGAACAAATTATAAAATCCTAAACGCGATAATAAATTAAAGTCCATTCAAAAAACATCTGGACTGTCAAAATCAAAATTGCAGTTGTTAGGTTGGTTAAATGACTAGTTATTTTCATATTACCCGGTCGGTATCTATGATTTTTTGATATTTCAAACTATTCATTTGTTTAAATTGACATTGTCAAATAAACTGCAAAATTATTTAAGTATATTTTGTAAAAAGGTTAAAATGGAAAGTTCAAAACGAACTAGGGTGATTTTATTGGCGCGAGAGAAGAGGGCCATCACAAATGATTATATTATAAAGCCATATTTTCAATAAAAAACGTTTCTTTATTGTGAACACCTAATTAAAGCTGATTGATTAACCATGATGAGTATTAGAGATGTTTCACCCATAATATCTTGGCGGAATTTGACTCAAATAGGTAGGTATGGAAAGCGATTTTCAATTTTGATTGTTGTTTAGTTTGTTACCTGTTTTTAGTTTATCGTGTGTCACCTTCTTTTTGTCTTTGTGTTTTTTTTAATAAACTTTATCAAATTGCTCCAGTTTTTTAGTTGTTGCATTTCGCTTCAAGTGTTCAAAACATTTTTAGTTCAATGATTATAAAGAAACATAACCGAAATATATTTTGTAACTAGATTTTGACGTGGGTACATTCTAGCGAAATTTTTTTATACCCAAGTACAGTCAAAACAAGCATTTTATTTAAATAACTATTTTGACAGTCCAGGAGTTTTTTGAATTTACTATATCTATTAAATTGTCGTGTTTTACCACTAGTGTTTTTTTGCGCCTTCCTAGTGCCTTTGCAGTTATTTTGTCTTCATAAGGTTTTCTATAATCCATGTATGGTATTTATATTTCAAGAAATGTATTTACTAAATTATTAATTTATTTATTAGAATTCAACGTTCTTCAACTTCTTCGCGAACTTTAAACAAGGCTAAGTCTCGACCTCTTATATTTCGTCTAAAAAATACACTAAATGTGATTCGATGTTGCATAATTTGACTGTCTGAACATAACGTTGCTATAGTAACGCTGTATAACATTTAATTTACGACAGCGTGTGCTGTCTATTGCAAGGTGATCAACAAGAAAACAAATCAAGAGTGGTATCTTATCTTTTTATCGAAACGTCTGTCTTAGCTTGATCGCACACATATGTATAGTTGCTATACACAGTCGTTTTATTGGTTGCCTACATCTCGAAAAATCTATTATTAATTACATAATTAATGATTGATAAATTAATGCATTATCTTCAATGATAAAATCCATTTTACCACTTATTCTGGAATAATTGTTGCTTACAACTACGGGAAACGTCCGTAAACTTTGCCGAAATCGAAAATTTTTCTTCAAGGTTAACGACTACACTGTTGCTTTAAAATTGACGTTTGTTTGACGGTTCACCGCAAAATCTGCTTACCAGTGGCGTCACGTTTGGCAATAAACATGGTAAATTACCCATTCTTAGGAATGTTGCTCTTGTTAATTTTATAAATTTTCTCCATTATCTGATAATAATAATAAAATGCACAATTATAATTCCAACGTTTAAAATTCATGAAGTATGATTTATTATAAAGTAGCGTTTGCGACCACAAATTGTGTACGCCCATGCATTGAACGCTCATTTACATAGAATTCCGTTACGACATGACCGATAACTTGCAAGTGCAACGCCTGCTCTGATTTGTTTTCTTTTTGACCACTTTGTACTTATCACGTGTATATCAGTTGCAGTCGTCTCTCTGCTTTTAGGAGAAAACTATTCATAAACTACCTACACGCAAGCATGTTGTCGGATAGCACAAGAAGTTTAATTTTGAGACTTTTAATTATAACACATTATTTTACTTTTTGTCAGACATAATGAAAATTTGTTTTCTATTCTATTACCAGTTGAACCACCACAGCATCCTATTAAATATTCTATAAAACTTTGATCAACATTACACGAGCTGGGAAAATAAACCTGAGAGCGGCTTTTAGTAAATACATTTACAAAAGCAGATCAAAATGTCCACGTTTGATTTTAGAGGGCAAAATGGAAACATTTTTGATGCCGGGTTCGTCGCTACTTTTCCATCAAAGGATCATAACATTATACTTTATAATGTCCGCACATCACAAAAGATGGAATTCGCAACGAAACAGATCCAGTTTAAAAATATATTTCACTTGCATTTCCTACGCTTGGTGAGTATCATAGTATTATTATTAGATTTAAAATGATTTGTATATTAAATTAAAATGAAAACGTAATTTCGTAAGCGTGTACATCTAGCTATTAATAAGGATTATGAGGCAGAAGGGTCACGCACAATGTTTTTGCTAGCATTAGTCCAAGGCGTTTAATTACAGAATTCTGTAATATTATCGTGCTTGTGCGTAATGAAATAGTTCCCCCAAATTTTGTGTTTAAATTAAATTTTAATTTAGATCTTCATCAACTATTCTCAATGTATCACCTCTTATATCTGTTGAATAAGTAGAATGTCGAAAAGGATTTGATTGCGGACCATTGGTGTTCTTTAAAATGTAAAATATTCATGTGCTTATTCTCTTTGAGACTTTTAATGAAAAGGATAAGAGACGACATAATGAAGATGTTTCAGATGAATGGCGCAGAGAGCTCTAAATTTACAGAGATTGTCCAAATTTCGCTCGTCAGCGAAAAATATTGAATTAGCAAGCAAATTGGACTCCAGATATAAATTCAGATCTTGCGTCATTAAGTAGTTCTTTACTGTTAATGAGATATCAGAACCAGGATTTTTTTAAAACCAAAAACATTTAAAAATTAGTTTCATTTGATGCGATAATTGTATTATCACAAAATTTACAATTGCAAGAAACAACTTTGGACCAATTCCTCAACACAGCAGATTACAAATAAAATAACTGACGAAAAATCAAAAAATTCAAAAGATTTTTTTAAATGCATACATAAATAACCTATAGTTGGCGCGGCGAACCACTGGAGCAATCACGAGATGTTCATGTGATAGTTGGTATAGTTCCAGTGAGAGATTGGTTGATATAAAAATCACTAAATTCTACGTAGAGAAAGTAGTACGGTCGGTGAACAAAAAAAAACTGGGACAAAAATGACAACTGTTCAAATTCAAATTTGGCAAATTTGCACCGTTTAAGTCAGGCTTGCTAACAAATAGGTTAACTATGGTATCATCACATAAGACAAAAATGCCACGTGTGATACTTACAAACATTTCTTTGGCGAGCAAAACAGTATTTTTACTTACGTTTAGCTCGTTAGCGATGACTCGTATGATAATACCCTCCCCAAGGGGTTGTTTAATTAGGTGTTTTTGGAATTCAGTTAGATTCGGCATTACAGCTGACAACATAACTGTCAACAGTGATTGTAAAAGTCAGTTTTATTTTGACTTTATTTTGACAATTAAGACCTTCATACAAATGTAAGAAATTTTGCTTGTCCCAGTTTTTTTGTCCATTAACCGTACTTAGCGCATGTAAAATTTGAAATATATCCTTCAAGCAGTAACATTTTTGCCTTGAAATTAGGCTCTAATTAATATATTCTAGTGCGTTTTGTAGTGTTGGGTTACAAGCCTACAATTTAAAAACTCCCAATCTCTCGCTGGACGAAGTATAGCGACGTCATGAAAAGCCTGATTTACACTGCCTCGCCAAATTTGAGTTTTATGCGGGAAATTTAAATCTTACTACTTTAAGAATTGATTGAAATTTCGGCTGCGTGCATTGAGCTGCACTAAACTTCTTAACGCGCGCCCTTTTTCCAATAGGAAACCATCCCCCGAAAATCACACCACTTTATTACTATGTACAAAATAATCTTGTAGTTAAATGACATGATAATTTCTAAATTAAATATTAACAAATCTCCCAATTCATCATTTAGTTTCTGTATAAAAACCCTCTAGAATTTAAGAATCTCAATCCCTGACACACATTTTCCTGTAACATCTGCTCCAAGTTCAGTACTTACCAATCATTAATGACAAGGACTTGTGTAGTAAGAGTCTCGTTAGACTAGTACTTTAGATATCGTGTGTTCCACAAAAAACTCACTCGCAGCAAGCCATGACAAAAGTGAAGTATGTCTTAGTACCAGATGTGAAATGAACTACTAAAGTAAATTTATAGGTTATCTGTCACAACTCACAATATGATGAAAATTTGTAAGTAACAAATGAACTACTTCCAATGATCCTAAAATCGACATGACCAGTCTATCTATCTCTATAGTCATGGCTTACTGCGAGTGAGTTTTTATTGGAACACACGATATATTAATCAACCTTAGTTTATCCAAATTGTACCTGTGACTGAAGATAATTAATGACAAATGTTCACTAACTATTCGATATCCTTTGGAATTAATTTCAGACTTGGTGTGATTCAAAATATGTCGTAAAAAGAGGAACTGGAGTGATGTTTCGATAGATTTAATGGAAATTCTCCGACTGGATACTCGCTGATGGAGGTTATTGTTTGCCTTTATTAAATTACTAAACAAAAGGCCACTTTCTGAATTGCAATAGAACAGAGCCATGAAAAATTTATTTTGCAAACATAAAAATCCCCACACAGCGTAAAATTACTCTCCAACATGAATAAACTAAAAATTACTTGTCGGCTATCGCTCGGCGTGGCCTGGTTTTATTTTTTATTAACCAACTTTGTCAACTGCGATGTATTAAAGGTACACAGTCGATAATAATCAATCTGCAACTCACCCTCAATTATCCCGGTGGGGTTTTAATTATACGAAAGTGAAATCGGTTCTCGGTGATTAGTTGAATTTTTTCAACCGTATTCATTTTATCGACGTTAGCATTTTATTCAATATTCGTACTTGTTTAGACCCACTGGAAAAATATACATAAATTTGATGCTTTAAAAGGATTTGCCCCGATTTACCAGGCTTATAAATTACGTAGCCCTGTAAATGTGTACTTTTTGCAGTCGGATCGATAAAAAAAATATATGGCAAGCCTACACATTGGGATTTTGGCGTAACTCGGCTACTGTTTCGATAAACTGTGTGACGATATTGCAGGGTTCTGATCTTGCACAGAGGTTTTGAAAAACCATTACAATCGGGGGATTTAACTGAAACTTTATTTCAAATAACACAATTTGAACAGAAATGCTATGACAGGTTTCTCTACTTTAATAAAGCGAGCACAAAAAATTGATGAATTTATTAATTATTAATCAGTTTGTTGTTAACGTTTAGTTACATTTTGGTTAAAACTAGACTTGTGTAATTATTCTTATGATGGCGACAAGATTTGTATGTTTATTAGGTTTTACTCACGATCTCATTTAATTCTAGAAATATTGTAAGTAGGTATAAAGTAATAGTTATTTGCATCACAAGGCCAGAAACTGCACGTTTGCGAGCATGAGTACGGTTTGCAAATACGAGTCGATAGATGAGTATTGTAAGTACGAATGCTCGCAAAACAGTTTCTGGACGTGTGATACACAAAATTTTTCATGCCGACTTCTGCGGATTTTTGTTAAATGGAAGTTAAAGCACTTGTTTTAATAATTGGTATTAGGGATTTTTTTTGTGTTGGCAACACTTACATTTAAACATTTAAATTTTAAAATCAACATCGCTCTTGTTTCCTGACATTTATTAAATTTAATTAATTTGTTTTGTTTTTGACATTTTCCTGAAACATTTGTTGTAATAAATACACCAGCCCATATCCAAGAAGTGGCTCGAAACGTAATTTTAATTAATTAATTTTAGTTAAATATTGCTTCTTTGTAGTTTGTACGTTGTTATAAATAGAAAAACATTTTTAACGAGCCATCCACAGAACAAACATTGACGTTTGATAGAATTCTGATAACAAATGCCAACCGAAACCGATGACAACTAAAAATTCCTACTTTTAGCCGGACTAGGCCGGCAATGCATGTGTTTCTGGACGATTTCGAGATCTGTAATTTACCAAATTCCGGCCGGAGGCACGAAAAACATAATTTTGTTATTTGGTAACATATTTTTCAGCTTTCAATTTAGGTTAAGGTAGCTGCGTTTTACTGAAGGATGTTGTAAATATCTGGGGAATATTTACAACATGGGCAGCGCGCTCGGTTAATTTTCTCATTTTACAGTTACTTTAAAATTAAAATGCTCAAACGTTACTTTAATTTAGTGTAAAAACACATTTACATGTATTATTTTTCCGATAAACAGTTTTTTTTAATTTTTATTAATTACTAAATAATCATAATAGGGAAAATACAACCTATCGGGTTGGCAGCTCTGTAGGTATGCCAAAAAGTTTGACATTTGTTATTTTATAAAAATCTGCAAAAGTGCAAAATAAAACATTTGGTCAGCCGAAAAGTCTAATATGTACATATTATAATTGATTTCACTTTGAAAAAAAAAAAAAAACAGAAATTAAGGAAAAAAATAATAATTTGTAACGTCACCATGGTTAGCAATACATTTCCTAATTCGCTGGGTATACCCCAGATAAGATGATCGATCTCTTCTTGAGTTTTCTCATTCTAAGCTTGCTCTAGGTGACGACGCATCACCTTCAAACTGTTTGCTTCTTGAGGAAAACATCTTAAACGTCCACCAATGATATCCCACACATGTTCTATGCCATCTATGGGGGTTTAAATTCGGAGGAGCTGGCCAAGGAAGAATTTCTAACTCTGCTTGTTGCAGAAAGGTCCTACTAATTTGTACGATATGGGGTCGGTCATTATCTTGCTGGAAAACTACTCCAGCGTGTTTATTTATCAAAGGTAACAGAACCGGTCTTAAGATCTGATTGATATATGATATATCGATGCGCATTTAATCTGCTCTGATAAAGACTAAAGTGGAACTGTACCCAATGTCTATGGAACCCCATACCATAACATCTAGTGTTACGCCGCCATGGCCTTGTACAGCAAACTCCAAATTGCGTCTCTTTCCAAACAACAAGATGGAGATTCGTCACTAAACATGACTTGATCCCATTCATTGACCAACTGTTGCCTGTGTGTGTGTCGATAAATGGTTCGACTTGCCACCCTTTGTCTTAGGTCCCTTGCCCAATCCACTCCAATTGTAGCTGAAGGGCGAAACCTGTCTCTTACAGCCAATTGACGAACACGCCGATCTTCAATTGGTTCGTTCTTCTAGAACGTCTACTTTCTGGTCGACGGTGTTGGATGCCTTCTTCAGATCACGATGACCATGCTCGAAGAACCGCAGAATGACTTCCGTTCAAACGATGCTCTATTTCACGGAATGAGAAACCCGTTTCGTGCATGTCGAAAATTTATCCCCTTTCAAAGTCGGACAGTGGTTGAAAACAGTGTCTTTGCCAATTCCAGGCATTGTTGGAGACTGATACTTAATGCTTCCGCAAAAAATACAGACATCTTTTTCGGGCCGACTCTCACAACAACCGAAGTTTTACATTTTTTGTTCTGTCGTTTTTATCATCAACTCCTAAGATGTGGATAGCTATTTGGTAAAAATTCCAACCTTGTAACTTTATCCCTTCCAGGTCGTGCGTTTTTATTAGCACGTGGTGTTTTTTTTTTGAGGATACAGGACTTTCCTATCAAGCACTTTACAAAGTTGTGTGATTTTATTGAACGTCAGACACCTATGCCCTTCATAAAATAGTTTACGCTTTACGGTTTAGATAAAGGAATCTAGTTCATTAGAACTCCTGATGCAAAGTTTACAAACTGTCTTTAAACTATTTCAATGAACACTGGAATTCCGATAAAACTAAATTATAGTTCCGGGGACGGCGGAGGTATTTCTTTTGAATTTAAAATGTTGGCGCGTTATAATATTTATTTCCCTCCACCACCCGGCGGCACGGAAATTTTGCCGGAGTACATACACTATTACTATTATTATTTGTTAATAGTTTATCATTACGTATATTATTATCAAATAATGATAAAATTTATTATAAAAATTTATTATAAAAAATGTGCAAGTAAAATTATCCTAAAATACATCCAATTTAATGTAATCGCAGTTGTATAAACATAACGATAACTTTATTAATTCACTTAAAACATTTTGATTAATAGACAAACTTTTAAATTTTGTTTTAAGTTGTCCAGTATAATACCAGTCGCTGAAATAAAATTGTAATTCATCTAAATTCCACTGAATTTTTATTATTAATGCAAGTTGCATGTATTTTGCAATTTTAATATTACATACTCAACTTATTGGAGTGTGGCACAGCAACATTAGTAAAGAAGATATCATTCTTTGTTTTGTTGTATTAAAAACAATCATCATATCAACTAATTTATTTTAGTATGCTGTTACTTTCCCTATGTCTATTGTCAAAATGCCAAGAAAACATCACTGTCTTATTTTTATGGAACACGCGTTTATTGCTTTACTTGAAATTCTGGTCACATTTCTATTATATTTCTCTCCTTTTCTTAAGAATTTCAGGAACGGGAATACCTGGATCTGTTGTTCCAACTTACAAACTACGAATAAAAGTTGTGTGAAGTACGATCACGTTTTTAACTTTTTGAGTCATATGTCAGTAGATAACATTTGAAAAATATTAAAAAGACAACGAATCGAGATGTTTTATTTTTATTTTTTACACCACATTTAAAGCTAAACTATTGTTCTCCAAAAATATATTACTAAATAAACGTCGTTTTTTGTTACAATTCTGATCGTAGTAATTTAAAAATTCTGCCTTGAGATTTTTATTAAATTTCACAACAGGATTGAATTAAACTTTCTTAACTTGCCAATAAAAATTTATTAAATTTATTATTACGGAGAGCGCTACTGAAGACGCTTCTCTTCTTTATCACTAAAAATAAATCGAATTATCGGAGACCCTTCATTTTTTAACGTCATCACGATCTAATTTTCAGTCAGTAACAACTTGAACTGATAGCTCTCAACTCAATCTTGTCTCGCCAAACAGTTTTTCCCCGGTCCTTTGATACTCATCATCATTAATCATATTAGAGAATCTGAGAGATCTTTTTTCTACTTTATAGAACGCTATCCGTTTCCACTGGTTATTCCCAACTGTATTCCTCACCGTATGAAAGTTTCATTTTGGCATGTAGTAGCAAATGACCGTTTGAAAAATTCGACTTCAATAACCTTTAAACCCGGACCAACTATTGAACGAGAGAGAAGCGTATACTGGGAGATTATTATGCTGGTGCCTGGGGCACTTTCAGCAGATCATTACGAAGTAGGCACGCAAGAGTAAAGCCAGGCACGTTGAGACACGTCCTATTCACTAAAGAATCCTTTAAGCTTTTGCATTTGCACTTTATACACTCGTCTTTTACCCAACCAAATTTCCATCGTTATTAGAACGACCAAAAAATTAAGTACGCTCAATTACTTCACACAGTTTTCTGACTCAGGCGAATACAGAAATCTTTTGGCGCAATGATTTAAGTTTATTTTTCTGTGTGCGCTTTTAATTTTTTTTATGAGGAAATCAATGGGCATTACAATTTAGTATTTTTTGCAACAAGGTGTAGTTTCAGTTAAACAAATTACATAAAACTATTATGATTTTATATCAATTTATTGCCTAAGTCGAACTTGATATTTGCCAGAAATATACTCGCCTTTACAAACACTGAGTTAGGAGATATTGTTGATGTTGTTGTGTAGCGCCGGCACTGATAATGTTGCTCTAGCAAGCACGGTATACTGTAATGTTTCCGCAACAGCTTGTCTCTGTACGAGTATATCAAAATATCGAATCATAAAGTGTAATATTTTTAAGACTATGGTTCAAATGTATAATATAAAAACGTAGAATAAAAAATTAGAGTTAAACTAATCCTTGACTTTGCGCTACAAATGGGCTCATTAAACAGTTATTATATTATTATTAAACAGTTTAATAATGAATCATATTATTAAACTGTTTTTGACAACTTTTGTTCGTAGTTTTTGTTATATTGGCAACATCAGCTGCTTGACGTCAAGCGTCAAGGTAACGAGTGAGGCCACAAAGTAAATTTAGTAAATATAACCTTACATTTTTATGAAAAATGTCTGTTACCAACCCACGCGAAAGTCCCTACTCTAATATGAAAACTTGAGCAGCAGAAACTTCAGGAATTAGTAAAGCAAAGTAGATAAAATAGTATATTACACTCGTTTAATAAGATTTATTATTACATTCCTTCCATTAAAACATTCCTTCCATTGAAACACACTCATGTGATAATAAAGCATCTTATTAAACTCGTATAACAATATATCGGGTGTTTTTTTAAATTTCACCTCGTAGTAGGTGTTGAAGAGTCGATTGTGAACGCACCACTCGTGTAAAAGGTAAGATTTAAACAACTGATCCGTGATCCGGAACCTGTATAGTGCGTTCACAATAGACTCTTCAACGCCTACTATGAGGTGAATTTAAAAAAAACACCCGATACTATTTACAAATGATTGTGTTATTATTACACTAATCAAAGGAAGAAAGAGCCACTTCTTTGCTGTGTTAAATTTTATTTCTGATACGAAAGACACCAATAAAGGTTTGTGTCCACTTAGTAAAGAATGTCGAGAATAGAGGTTTGGAGAAAAAAAAAACTAGTTGGTATATTGAAGGCATAAAATGCGTTTATCCATTTTCCCTTTTATTTCGTTGCAACTGTGAAAGATGAAAGAAGCAACATGAATGTTGATGTGTTTGGCAAACCACGAAGGCGTGGAATGTACCTACCTATCAGAGATTCAGTTTGCTACAGCTGTCACTCTAATTGAAGAGAGCCACTCAAGACGACAAGTGGCACTAATCTTGAATGTTAATCGTGGTACCATAAATAGGGCCTGGATAAGGTATCAAATCCATGGTATTGTTAGAAGACAACTTTATACGCCTCGTGCAAGGGCAACACCGTGAGTTTAACGCGAGAAGACCAACTAAAGTACTCCCTTTTAGCCCTGAGCAGCGTAGCGCAAGAAGGTTATTTGTTCAAGAATATGTTATTTGGAACTTGGAATAATGGAGCAACCTGCTTTTCGCTGACGAATTCAGATTCTGTTTGCATCACATTGATAGATGAGTTCGAGTGTGGAAACGCCCAGGGGAACGGTATTTAGACGATATCCTAGAAGAAAAGTTTCCATTTGAAGGAGGGTCCATAATGGTTTGGGGTGGGATAATGCCCGTTCCCACGTAGCCAGAGTAGTGGAAAATTTCCTCAATACCCACAATATTCTTCAGGTAATGAATTGCTCCCCCCCGCAGTCCAGACTTCAATGTAATCGAACACGTTAAGGAAATCCTTCTGGAAGAATGGGAAGAAATGGAAATTGCTCCTCGATTATTCCAAATTTAATTGAAAGTGTGCTTCGTCGTTGTGCGGAAGTTTTGCGGGTTAGAAGAGACCCTACCCATTATTAATTTTGCACCTTTGCTTCTTTTTCAGAATGTTTTCATTTGAACAATAAAGAATTTCAATACATATTTTTGCATTTAATTTTTTTCCTGGAAGCATCACAAACAGATTACAATAAATTGTTAGTAATTTTTAGAAAACAGTCCCCTATATTGCAGTAACAATAATTTGTCATAATAAATTTGTGTGTCTCCAGGGCACTTACATCAACCGATTGTTGATTATAAGCCTACCTAAGCGAAGAGCTATGTTACGGGATTCGCGATTCAATAAATTCAAAAACGACTTACCGTTGGGGCTGGACGTCCGAATTTTGTTCGTGTCTCTGTACGCAGTGGAACTCACTTCGTGTTTGAGATGTTACTTGTTTGGTAGTTACCGACGAACTCTTTTAGACGAACTATTTTCTTCTTTTTTGGCCTCCCCGAGAGGGAGGGTTTTATTGTCGTTTTCGAACAGACGAATCGTGAATCGAAAAACGCGCCAATGGCACACGAAAGTAGAGTGCAACCACTTTCAATGAAACTAAATGCTAAGATCTAATAGATAAAGAACTAAACTAACTAAAATGTACGGACACAACAATGGAAAAAGTAAAGAAAGAAAAGGAAAAAAGATCAACTCTGTACAAATTCAAACAAAATTATTCCATCAAAAAATTATACCGGGATATCAAAAATTATCTTGGCTAAAGGTGGTCATGAATTTTCAAATAATTGTCGAAGCTTTGTGCCAAATCATTTTTTGAATGTCAAAATCAATTTTCGAGAGCACTTGTCACACTTTGCAGTAATGCCAAAGGATTTTTATGCATGCCTTACAAATTGTGTTGGTGTACTTTGCGAAACTGGCTATGTGACTCATAAGAAAGGTGATGGTAGGCCAATCTTTCGTACCGAAGAAATCGTCACACGAAATAAGTTGAGACGGACGTTTTCCAATCCATGACCCCCTTTGACCAAGATAATTTTTGATATCCCGGTACTACTTATCATGGAAAAGTAAATATATTTTGATGAAACCTGGTACAGTAATTAGGTGTTAACTAAAGATAAAATGATGAATAATGATAATTTGAAAGAAATATCTGAAGAAATACCTGCAGAAAATACCCGTATCTTTTAGATTATTCTTATCGGAAGATGCATTTCTTTTTATTCTTGACGATCAGTTATTAATTATCATCAATAACGTTAGTATATCGCACAATTAATGCTAATGTTAATGCTATACTATAGCACGTAACTCAATTTGAAAGAGATCTCATTATCGGAATGCCAGAAGCAGGTCTTTCCAATGGGGCAATCGCTCATCGTGTGGGACGAAATGTAGCCACTGTGTTACGGTGTTGTCGTGGCTGGTTTGAAGACCAATGTTACTGAAACTTTCACCGTTTTATCTTAGTTATTGTACAAAGTTTCATCAAATACTATTCCTGGGTGTTGCATTTTCCATGATAAGTAGTATATTTATCTTCATAAAAGTGACTTTTTGGTTTGGTTAGTCTATTGCTATTAATTGGTTATCTGGAGGATATTAAGGAAAATAGTAGTTCATTAACATTCAAGTAAGCGGTACACTTTGCAAAAATATGTTGACAAGTAGCTATTGTAAAACCTGAAACGGTTTAAATATGTTATTGTGGTAATTGGTCACAAATTACAATGGCTGTTCCTACAATAATAAAATTGAAACCTCTTAAAAACCTCTTCTTAATAAATAATTTTAAAATAAAATGACAATATTTATAATTGATTACATCTTTTATATGGTTCTACAGTTACAGGAAATTTCAAGACAAATCCTTGTACCCTATAACAGGTGTTTTTGTCTAACTTCCCTATTCAATAATACTTTTTACAATACAATAAACGGTTACAATATTTTTTCTTTTTGTAAGGTTTTTTTAGGGATTTGCTCGTTCGAAAAGAAAACGCTTTCTTTTACTTACTGTCACACTTTATGCGTTTTTCAATTTTTAGTAGTTTGTTCTAAACTTCATTAAGCTATCTAATAATAACACTAGTACACACAGTATCTGTTTTTTGCCGTTTCCGAATAATTTTTGTTTGCTGTTGCCGAAAATACTGTAGGAACGTTATAGATGTGAATTGGAGACTTGTCGTTAGGTTGGCACTACCAGCGAAAGTAACTAGGCGCGCCAGTAAGAGACTTTATGACAAATCTGAGTAATGTACAGTTCAATCTTAAGTTTTAAGCGACCTTGAGTTTGACAATTTACATCCAAAACGTTTTTACTTTACCTCTAGTTTTTTTCTATCAGCTCTAGTTTTTGAGTTACAAATAAAATAACCCATATTTTTGTTTGTGCAAGCAGATTTTTCTCTTTCAATCGTGAAGCTAACAATTCAGAGGCTTGTTTTGAGAGGTTCAAGTCTCTTGCGAGATCATCGAACTCGTTTTGTGAGAATCGTTGAGGTGTTGATCGGGAAAAGTTAAATTCAGAATCGTTTTTTGATCTTGTTTCTGAAAAATCATCATCTACTGAAGTTTGTAAAATTTTCTCAGCAGTGAAAAGAATAGACGGAACTGGAACATCATCTGAATGTTGTATAGGAAGCTTTACAGACGTAGGTTGAACTTGGATGTTCCGATTTATGTCGATTTTTTTTTATTTATACCCTTCACATTGCAACTGCAAAAATAACAATCTTCCAGATGATTTTTGGTTTCTCGCCAAATTGTTGGAATTCCAACTTTAAAGGCACTTCTTTTACCACCATTCCACAGTCTTAAGTATTCCATACACGATTTGAACACACAATTAGGAGCCCACGACCAAGGCATGCCAAAGTACAACAAATAGGTACATAATTATGACAAAATCAGACATTGTTTTCCTAGATTCTTCAAAAGTATACTGGCCACATATGTAGCAGAAATGTTGCGGATCGTTCAAACAAAATTTTCTTACCAATAATTGCACTTCCGTTAGTTAGTTAGTTAGTCTTACAGAGGGATGACAAAATACAGTGTGGAAACTTTAACTGAAATAAAATTCATAACTTGGACACAGGTGATTTTTGTACAAAATCCCGAAACAGGTTGTAATGATCTGAATACATTACTCTTTCCTCCAAATATTCGAACCTGCGCAAAACGGTAACAAATGTGGTCGTGATCGTCATCGAATCGGAGGAGCCCTACGTTGTGTTTTTCTTTTGGCGGAAAAAGGTTCGGAATGCAAACGATGAGGGTTCCAGTTGGAAGAGTGCCGCAAATAAGACACACATGTGAGGGACGCAAAATACCTTTTATTAAAAATGCCTGTAATAACTTCGATGAAAAAAATTAAACGAATCCAAAAAGACAAAACTAAGTTTAACGAAGCACAAGAAATTAACTAGTTGAGTAGGTACATCACAAAGATAAACGACAAGATGAATGCAACAATATTTAAAACAACAGAAAACGGGTACATAACAGACAAAATGACAGGTTAAAGCTTGCAAAACAAGTGAACAAATTATGGTGCAGTTATTACAGACAGGGACGGATGAAAAACCCTCTTCAAAAACCGTATCCCAGGTATTACTCATGTTTTACAATTCAAGTTATGACAATTTCAAGTTAAATTAGGAACTACGCGGTCAAGGTACGCCAACGGGAGCTTAGAGCTGGAGGTAACAAACTTTCGGCCGCGAGGAGACTCAGAAGAATAGTCTGAATCATCTTGAGAGCAAGCGACGTTTATAGATATTCGGGGTATTAATGAACGTCAGACTATTTCGCCGACCAAGCAAGAGTGACAGAACGTCTCGGGGTCGTACGATTAGCATCACTAAACAGCATAAGCGAATATTTAGATCCACCGTTTCCCGACAAGACCCCGAAGTCCCTATAACCTCGACGGAAGCTTCACGAAAACATCCCGCCGCCGCATAAGCGAAGACTTAGGTCCGTCCCCGCTAACGGCTCTAAATAACCGTAGCTTCCACAGAAATTTACTAAACAACCCCACGACTTCCTGATTGTCACCTAGCTCCCATAGGGGCGCACTTACAACATTTTACTTTAACTTTTCCGAAATCTAGCAACAACACAAAGAAAAACCCGAGTTTAATTCAATCGAACAAAGCGTAACATTAAACGATTAGAAAATTCAGCAAAACAAAGCGCAACATTAAACAATGATAAATAAGCAAAACAAAACGCAACATTCAACCATGCGCAAATAAAAGGGGACAAAACGCGAAATTAAATAACGATAAAATAAAAAAAACGCTTTAACTGGCACAAATATCGGTAAACAGCATAAATAACGAATACAATAATCGCTAGTAATGTTAAACAAAAAGAAAACGGCGGGTCGAGTTCCGATAGAAAATGCTAGTGACAAAAAACAAAATGGACGCACGCGGTTCGGACGACGGCTCCTAATTTCCGAAATTACAAGATTGCAAAAAAAATGAACCTCCCGGGAAAAACTTAGGGATAACGCTTAAAATTAACAAATGGGCGCTTCTTAAAGAAACAGCATGCAACAAAATGAAATCTACAACATACCTTTACCACGTGGTCCTGGTCCCAATAACCAAAAACAAAAAGGCAACGAACGGGGGATAAATTACCCAGGAGGATTAAAATGTCGGATTCCTCAGGGGGACACAAAATATCTACTCGAGACGGTAGTGGAATTGATTTAGATTTAACTTACAAATTTTTGGAATATCGATCGCTCTGCGTATGGTGTGTTCGTTTCGAAAAACCAAACCAAAGTGACCTTCCCCCCTTCAACCACCCGCGCGAGAGCCCGTTTTACCCCCGCTATATTTCCGCTCTCAACCTTGCCAACTCGCCAAGATTACCAACCCCATCCCTTAGTTCCTAGTCTAGCCGCCAGTACCTTCACATTTGGCGCGCTCTCGTGGCGGTACCGGGAATTAAAATTTAAATTTTAAACTGGGTCACTACAAGGTCGATCTTTGTTTTTCCTTGTCCACATTTTGGCGCATATGGTTTTTGCATATCTGCTCCCGGAAGCTCGCAACCACCTCTAACATTTTTTTTCAAATGGAAGGGTATGTAAGTGACACCTCGTTTGAAAGCCCACTTCACAAAGATTGTAATGCACTTTTTGTTTCCTGAATATTTTCAAAGGCTGCGTGCTAAAAAATATGCAACAAATGTTCAAAATGGGCACCGTTTGTTTCTTGGCCAATTGCAAATCGATAGTAACATGCGTCCCTTACGTTTTATAACATTTCCGGTGTGATTTGCTTAATTTCATGCCTAAAACCGAAGAGTATTGAACATCTTAGGGAACGTATTAGAGATGAAATTAGGCAAATCACACCGGAAATGTTACAAAACGCAAGAGATGCATGTTACTACTGAGCATTTGTTGCATTAAATAAAATTCAATTTATAAAATTGGTTTTTATTTTTTAGTACGTAGGCTTTGAAAATATTCATGACACCGTTAACTGACTGTTGATAAGATTCTAACGGCAGATATAAAAAAAACGCATAAAAACATTTATACAGGGTGTTTGAAAATTGCTAGTACAAAAAAAACTGTGGCATCTGGAAGCCCTAAGAAATCCAAGAAACCAATTTTTAATTTTTTAAAACAAAAGAGATAAAGTAACCCTATTCCTGCATATTCTACGCCTCAGGCGGGGCAATATTTTTTAAACCTTGGTAACCAAGCGTGATGATCGTAGTGATAATGAAGGACTAGACAACAATATGAAAAATTTATATTTTTTTGCAAGATCTTGGCAACCACAGATTGACAGTTTAAGAACATCAAATTTTTTATTTCGTTATTGCTTAACAGCGTGAAGTGTCTTTTTAAAATACCTTAACTCAGTGGTGCACTAACAATTTTAACCCAATTTTTAGTAATTTTTATCTCGAAAACTAGAGGATTTTTATTAGAATTTTCTTTTGCCGATGACTTCAACTCACCATCACCAATTACCAGGTTTTTTTTGTACTAGCAATTTTCAAACAGCCTGTATTTAGACATTAAAATTGCGGCAACAGACAAAAAGTGAAATTTTGTAAATAAGTGCAATTCATTACGTAAAAAATTATCTCCTATTGAATTTGAACTTCTTATTATTTTTTTTTTTTAGACTAGTGTGGTTTGTCGGAAAATGTGTCAGGTTGTGTTAGCTTGGACTCAAGGGGGTGAACGATTAGCCGCGACCCGGGACGAATGAGGTCGAGTAAGGGGAGCGCACGCAACGGGAAAAACAAAGGGACTCTTACCCTGACTGCGGAATAAGTCGGGCATTTTTCTTGAATAAGCTTTTGCTTAAAAATATTGTTTAACTTTCATTAGTTAATAAATTTGTTACAACTTCTTGTGTGGAAGTATCGAGTTTTATTCAAATAGTTAACAGTTGTGAGGTTGTTAATAAATAATAAATGATACATTTCTATTTCTTAATTCTTAAATGAAGTTATTATAATTTTTGAAATTATTTTTATCAAAGGTTGGCACTTTTCCTAGTTTAATTTGACATTATCAGAACAGTTCCACACTAAATTTAAATATACAGGTGTCCCAAAAAAATACGAGTCAATAGCTCTCTTATTTATCGGAGGATTTTAATTATCTATACACCAAATAAAATGGTTGCGAATAGGCTACAAAAGGGCCTAATAAAATTACGTATAGCCCCAAGGGCTTCAAGGCTAAACTGTCAAAATATTGTAATGATCTAATATTCGAGCCTGCGCAAAACTGATACAAGTGTGGTAGTGATCGTCATCGAAGCGAAGGGCCTTACGTTGTGTTTTTATTTTTAGCGGAAAAGGTTCGGAACGCAAACGATGAGGGTTCCAGTTGGAAGAGTACCGCAAATACAACACCTGAGTGAGGGACGCAAAATACCTTTTATTGAAAAATGCCTGTAATAACTTTGATTTCCGACGAACAAATGAAACGAAGCGAAAATAATTGGAATTAAGTTTAACGAATTAAAGTAAATTAACTAGGTAGGGGCCGTTGCAAAGCCAGTCAATAATATTAATGTGGTAACACTTAAAAATGAACAGAAACGGGTAAATGACAACAAAATATACAAGTTAAAGTTTGCAAAAAACAAGTAACCGAATTACAATGCAGTTATCACAGACAGGGACGGATAAAAACCCTCTTCAAACCGTATCCCAGGTATTACTCATATTTTACAACTCGATTAATGCCAAACCTATACTTAATTAGTAAATACGCGGTCAAGGTACGCCAACAAGAGCTTAAGAGCTGGAAGTAACAAACTCTCGGCCGCGAGGGGACTCAGAAGAATAATCTGAATCGTCTGAGATCAAGTCACATTTCTAGGTATATACTCGTGTTAACGCTCGTCGGTGTCACGTCAATTGGACGCCGAAAACTGGACGCGCGAAAACTGTTCGCCGCAACCTGGACGCGCGACAATTGGACGGTGGACGCATGCGGCATGCTTTGAAATTATTTCACAATATTTGAAGTAATTAACTTCATAAATTCCTTATTAAGGGTATCAAAAAAAAATTGTTGCACAGCCTAGGACTGGTTTACAAATCTATGAGGGGCATGATGACCAACTCAATAGACCGGAACCAACGGCTTAACGTGACTTCCGAATCACGAGACAGAATATAGCTTTTTTTTAATTTTTAAGATATGTTACAGCTTTTAGGAAACATTCTCTTTTTCTTTAGAATTTTATAATACTTGTTAGGGATGTAATATTTACCTATCTAACCCTTCCGTCCAGAGTAGGTATTATTCTTATCAGTGGGGTGGTTCCTTTCTTAAGAAACAATTAGGGAAATAAGAAAACAGTTGCTGGTAAGATTATTTAAGCCGGTGCTCAAATGCTACAGGTTTTCGGCTTTCGGTACTTTGTAAATATTTCGGTTTATTACTTAAATTTACTTATTATTCTATTTTATTTCATTTCTTTTGTTGACGGGTGTGAACATTTTTAATATGTAATAGCACAATTAATTATTATAATTATTACATATTATAATTATTCTCTCGAGTCCAATTTTCGTCGCGTCCAATTGTCGCGCGTCCAGGTTGCGGCGACCAGTTTTCGCGCGACTAGTTTACCGCGTCCAGTTGACGTAGATCCACTCGTGTTAACGCTCGTCGGACTACGTCTCGGGGTTGTACGATGAGCATCCCAGAGCTGCATAAAGCAAGGCCTAGATCCACCTTCCCCAACCAACCGTTTACCGACAAACCACGAGGTCGAGAACTGTCGCGGGGCTTCACGTCAACATCCTAGAGCCGCATAAAGCAAGGTTTAGGTCCGTCTCCGCTAACTAACCGTTGACCCCACGTTACTTTACCAGCTAACCCCACGACTTCCTGAAAGTCACCTAGCTCCCATAGGGTCGTACCTACAACATTCTAACTCTGCCTCATCCGAAACCTAGCGACACATTGAAAACCGAGTTTAATTCAACAAAACAAAGATTACAATATCACAAAGGTAAGTAGCAACGTAAGTAACGACACCTTCTTTCCGTGACTACGAATGTTACAATCGCGGGCTGGGCTAAACAAAATGGCGGGTAAAGTGCCGCTAGAAAATGGTGGCAAAAAAATGGACGCATGTGAATCAGCCGATAGTTACTAATTTGCGAAACTAACTAATTGCCTGAAAATAGCACCTCCCGGGAGAAAGACTTAAAATTAATAACTGGGTGCTTCTCGAGAGAAACAACATGCAACAAAATAATATCTACAAACATACCTTCTACCACGTGGTTCTGGCATGCTAAATACCACACACGCGGGTTAAACGGTTTAATATTCGAATCGAACACAAAATATCTACCCGGGACGACAGCGGGGTTGATTCCCTTTAAGCTCGCGTATTCAAAATCTTGGATCTCTCTTAACACCCTGGATTCTTTTCAAAACAAAAAAAACACACCTTCACACGTCGGAACCCGCCAAAAAGTGGCCTCTCTCCGTCTCTCCCCCTATTTACCCTCTACCTGCCGTGTTGCCAACCCCTCCCTTAGTTCCTCGTCTGTCCGGTAGTACTTTCGTTTTTGGCGCGTTATTGTGGCGGTACCGGGAATTCAAATTTAAATTTTAAACTGTGTCACTACAATTTTTTCAAATACGAACACATACTTGTTTTTGTAATTCTGATATACAGAGTGTCCCAAAAAAAAAGAGGAGTCCATAACTCCCTTATTTATCGGAGGATTTTAATTATATATACACCAAATTAAATGGTTTTTAATAGGCTACAAAACGGCTTAATAAATTGACGTATAGTTCCAAGGGCTTCAAGACTAAACTGTCAAAATATTTTTTTTCAAATGGGATTACATACTTTTTTTTAGTAATTCTGATAGAGATTTTAATTCTAAAAATAACAATGTATCACAAGTATAACTTGACATAAAAAAAAATAACACTAACTTTTGAAACAAATGACGAGCACCAAGCGAAAAGCTGTCAAAATGCATTGCGTTACAATGTAATAACCAAATTAAGGTAGCTAGAAAAACAAATGACAAATAATAATATGTGGGATCGCGCAGATATGCCCCCAATGTTTAGCGCAAAATGGAACATGACGATAGTAGCGTTTTTTTACATTTTTTTTTGTGAATTTTTGGTATTTAAGTGTATACTTGTGATACACTGTTATTTTCAGAATAAAAATCTCTATCATAATTATTAAAAAATAATATGTAATCCCATTTGAAAATTTTTTTTTTGACAGTTTACCCTTGAAGTCCATGGGGCTATACTTGAATTTATTAGGCCATTTTGTAGCCTATTAACAATCATTTAATTTGGTGTACAGATAATTAAAATCTTCCGATAAATAACGGAGTTATGGACTCGTCTTCTTTTTTGGGGACACCTGTATATAATGTATAATGTATAACCTCACATAAGAAAATAACACTAACTTTTGAAAAAATGACAAGCACCAAGTGAGAAGCTATCAAAAGACACTGCATTACTCTGTAATAACCAAATTAAGTTACCTGGAAAAATAAATGACAAATAGTAACATATGGGTTATGGGATTGCGCAGAGATGCCGACAATGTTTAGCGCAAAATGGAGCACATAGACGATAGTAGCGTTTTTTAACAATTTTTTTTTTTTTGTATTTTTGGTATGTAAGTGTATACTTGTGATACATTGTTGTTTTCAGAATAAAAATATCTATCAGAATTTCTAAAAAAAGTATATGTTCGTATTTGAAAAAAAAATTTTGACAGTTTACCATTGAACCCTTTGGGATTATACATGAATTTATTAGGTCCTTTTATAGCCTATTCAGAACCATTTAATTTGCTGTATAAATAGTTGAAATCCTCTTATAAATAAGGGAGTTATGAACTCGTCTTCTTTTTTGGGGACACCTGTATAAGACACAAACCGAGTATTTTACATTTCCCGGGGCGCCCAAGGAATAATTACGAGAAGCTTTCTTTTAATTATTTTTCTTTTGCAATTTTAATTGCTTTGTAGTTTTGTATGTTGTTGAGTGATTACTTTTCTTAATTGCGTTTTGACACGTTTAATTAAATTTTCATCTCAACGAATATGGAAAGTTGCTTTACAAATCTGCGCAGCAGAAGAGCTTGGAAAGTACTAATTAACACCAACGAATACATATAAACTGATCGAAAAACGTTAAGGATATTGCTAAATATTTAAGTTAACTTTGGTAAAATGCATTAGTAAGTTTTTTTAAAAAGAATTATTGAAATGTTTTTTTAATAAACGTTTTCACACATATAACAAGTTTTGACTTATGTCAAACTTTTTCTCTTCTTGGGATACGTCATAAATTATAATATCAATATCCCTAACTTTTTTCGATCAGTATTTATTTTTTTTTAAGTTATTCGTAATTTAAAAATACTCGAAACTTTTTATAACACATTTCGTGTTTAACAATACAGTTTCTTAAAACAAAAATAAAACAACAACAATAATCACATTATTTTATATAGGAAGGCCGGTGTATAGTATTACACGTACTATGTACACAATGAACGCTAAAAGTGTTTACTTATAATGTTTTTGCTTTTCCTTGTGCTGTTGGCAAACAAGTCATTACTTTAAAATGGAATATGCACGTACTATATCAGAATAGAGTTAACACACTAAGTTGGCGATAAAATTGAATTATCGAAAAAAAAGCTTTTAAACAACATTAAATCCAACCTAGCAGACAAATTACAAGATTTCTCGATTAATAATAAATCACGATCACGTTACAAGTTTATAAAGGTTCCTCACCATTAATCATCTTTTTGAACTATACCAGCACATTAATTATCGTAAGTTTATAGCATCGGCGATGATTAGCTAACTTCCGATGTAGTTAGGGATAGATCGAGTGACATGGTCTATCCTAACATCGTTACGACATACTGCCATAATTATGGCTCAAAATAATTTTGATTTTATTCTTCTTGTTCAGCAAAACAGGCAGAACCACATTTTCCCCACATGTTGTTTTACGACCGTTTTCCTATTTCATTTCATTGTTCTCTTCCGGTCGTATATAAAAACATTAAGTCTTTCATATCTGCACCGGGCAGACAATTCGCGGAGATTTCTTATATTTTATAATCTACAAATATATTCTTAAGAAAATATTGACGCAACCGTAAATCTCAAATAATTGTTTAGTCAAGTGCGAACATGGCAAGAAAAATGTTTTCACCAAAACTCCAAGCACTAAACTGGCAGTCGGCAGCGGGGAATTAAAAGTGAATTTCTCGTATATTTTTGTAAGAAAGTACAAAGGCATATTATTGGTGCGATTCTGTTCTAAAATTTACCGATATTGCTATATAACAATGTTCTAGTTGCTATGATATGAAGCTGTTGATTGGTTGGATCTATGCAAAATCAATATTGTTCAATAACAATCTTGTGAAATTTTGAAACAGAATCGCACTAAATGTATGTATTTGCGTGCGTTTAAAGGATTTTGACCCAACAAATAAATTATTTCCTTGTAAAAATTAAATTATCGGGATTGTTAAACTAATTCTCAGCATAAATTCGAGAATGTAATGTTCAGCTTCTACGGGTCATTATAAATGATTGTCTCATCGCAGTAGGTGTTGGTGACGTCGTTGAATGTGCCGCAAGCTTTATAACATGAGTGAGACTAGCATCGCCGATAGGTAGCGCTGCTCGCGGTAGTGTAAATTTGTCTACTAGTTTGTCTAACGTTGCGAAGATAGCGGCACATCCCAAATTTGTGTGGGTTTTCAACGCCAACTTCAATGGGACAATCATTTATAATGACCCTGTATAAATAATGTCATAAATATATTTCAATATTTTAAGTTTACAGATAAATAGTTTTCTCTAGTAACTAGTGTAAAGTTAACAAATTTTTGTTTTTATTTTATTGTCCATTTGTTTGAACTAATTGTCTAATGTAACGAATATTGTCTCATAATGAATTAATGGTAGATTATATCATTAAGAGTGGAAGTGAGACTTTTTCCGCTAAGCCCAGAGATTGAAGACCGAGGCGAAGTCGAGGTCGCCAACTGGGCGAAGCACAAAAAGCCCTTCTACTCTGAATGATATATGTATACTATTTTATCTTCAAGCGAATCATGAAGTCATTTATTTTCTTTTGCTGCAGTTACAGAAACATGACAGTTTTCAAATTTTAAGGTACCAGTAATTCCTAGTTCTCTTGTTGCAATATTATTACTTGAAGGTTCAATAATATTAGTAAAGTCTTCTAAAGTCTAAAGTTTACTTTTTAACGTTGAACGGCCATCTTGCTATTTTTGATTTTGACATCTGTCATCCATGCACACAGGCGACTCGTGTTACATCACACTGGCACCGGTTAAATATTGGGTAATAATTTCGTTATTTTGCTTTTTAGAGGCTTTTTTAATAGGGATAATTTCATTATTAAACATGTCCTATAACAATTACTGATAGATAAATCTTGAGACATGCTTGAAATGATTTTACATTTGACTCGGACGAGCCACCTGTGGACATTTCAAATGATAAATCTAGTTATCTGATTTGGAAACTAACAGCTGAATACTCGATGTAGGTGCTTAATGTTTAAATTTCAGTTTTCCTAAGTAGGTAAACACCTCACTTTCCTCTCAAATTGAAGTTTATTTTCAAACTTTGCAAATTAATCAAAAGTACACCAAAATTTATTACACTTAAGATTTACAATTTTAGTTCCTTGGATAAACGATTAGAATTTATAATAATTAAAACAAACCAATATTAACCACATTTTCCTTTTTAATTTACATGTGTATGATAAATTAGAACCGTTTTACCAGCAACGACGAAGTTTTGTTACATTTTCTGAAAGTCGTCTCCTTTTTTTTCTTTCGGAGCAAGAGTTCGTTATAGCAACTCCAACTCACCTTTCTCTTGCACTAGCTGTCGGTCTCGAGTGAAACAGAGTTCCCGAAACTAACAACTAACATTGCTTTGTCTGTTTGAATACAGTGTACACTTGTTCCAAGTATAAATAAATATTTTATTGTAACTTAACGTGTGCATCCGTTTCCGTTACAAGTTACAGTAATTTATTCCAATGTAAAATACCTAGAACTTGAACCAAATTTTGTGCAGGTGGTTGTAAGCTTGCAATAAAATTTGCACGACAATGTGGTAATGCAATTATAGGTTTTCCTGAAGCAAAAACCTGCAGGTGGTAGTGAAAACGAGTTACTGGAAATTACGTCTGCTCTGCGCCTTAACAGTCTTGTTTTGTGTTCAGACTAATGTATACTAATCAGATATTTTATGCTTCTACCAGTTCAAAGCTACACGCCCTCCAATTTCCTTTCAGTTGCTAATTTGCCTTAAAAAACCCGCAGAATATTTGAAATTTAAATTTAAATTAACGGCGCTGTCATTTTATTCCAATTTCGAATTAAATGGGAACTTTAATTTAGTTAAAGCAACATCCGCTTCTTCGTTTCTTTCGTTGTGTTTGTCTCAAATTTAATATTTCTTTGCAGCAACATTTTTATCCCTAAGTGAGGCTCACGTGCAGACAGAACAGAAAGATCGTTTATGGCTTTATAAGATTAATGGCCCGGAAGTTCAGAACGATTATGTAAGGAAGTTGTGTTGGGAGTGTTGGGAGCCACTCCCTCGTCATACACTCGTCGAGGGAATCAATTAAAGTTCATAATTATTAGTTGACCTCACCTTGTCGACCAAGTTTCACAAATCTATTATTAAATCTGAGATGAACAATATTTTGCTAACAAATAATAATGAATTAATTCGTCCATTTAATGATCAATACAGTACAAATATTCGCTTAATTTATCAATAGTTTTATTTATACTTAGTATAATCTTCTTCCACAACTAATAAGCATTCAGCAATGCAGTTATACTCTATTTACAGGAAATTAAAAAAAAAACTATTGCTGCAATTACTTCTGCATTTATCTAATTTTTTACAGTCAAGAAATTTTTCTAGTTATTTAAAAAATACAAGCAAGTCTGAACAGCACATGTAGAGAACAGATTGCATGTATATAGGACAATTCGTACCAGGTTGGAGTCATTTTGGAGATACGTTGTCATTTTTCGGGAATACTTTTTTTTACTGACCATTCTAGGTTTCAGGTTTCAGGTAATATTCGCCTGTAATAAACTGATGTCCTGGGAAATAAACAAACTTTATTATTGGTTTAAAGTCCTCGAAAACTTACGCCAAGGCTATTGTGATAGATGAAAATGTTCTTGCTTTTTTTTGAAAAAGGAGAACGGAAGGTTTCCCTGTATTGATGCTTTTTCGCCCTAGAATGTAACATTCGCTTGTGTCTTGTTCATCGTAGAAGTGTTCCAGAAAGTTTTGATATTGGACGATGGAAACTACTTCCCTTCTGGGAGTGGTACATTTTGAGTCCAATATTGAATATTATACAAAAAACAAGAGGTCCAAAGAGGTGCGACAAAAAATTGTACCGAAAATAGTGATTTAAAAAAATTGAGTCTGCTTCTTATAACAGTCAAGTTCCTGACGCTGCAATCAATGCTTAAATATACATTTCTCAATATTTTTCTCAAATAATAACCATCAAAAGACTGAGAGTGAAAGAGGGAAAAAGAGCGCCAAAGTTTGAAGACAAAATGGATGAAAGAGAATAGTGCAGGATACTAAGGGAATGCTGGAGAGAAAAGAAAGAAAATACAGTAAACAAGGAGACAAAGAAATACTGTCAGAGAAACGGGTATGCCAGTGAAGAAGTGGAAAGATTAAGAGCAAAAGGAAGATGGATTAATGTAGAACTGAGTGAAAGGGACAAAGACACAGACAAGCAAGAAAGAAGGGAAAGAATCAAAGAATCCAGATACAACAGGCAGTATGAGATGTGTCTGACAGAGAAAATTCCGCAGTCCCTGGGGAGAGAGAGTGCAACAGAAAGAAAAACAATGACGAGATTTAGATGTGGGAACGAGGAGAGAGAAAACAGGTATTGGATGGAAGGAGAGGAAAGAAGGTTCAGAATGTGCTATGAGGAGAGAGAGAGAGATAGACAACTGAATGGATGTACCGAAATGAGAGAGAGGTAAGGAAAATAATATGGATGAAAGAGATATGAAACAAGAGGAAAAGAACAATAAAAGAAAGGGGTGGGGGATAGGGAAAAATGTTAATTTTTGGAATTGTTATTTTTATGTTTGTAATCAGGAATCCGAAAGCCCAGAGGGCAAATAAAGCATTATAAAAAAGTTAAGCACCAAGATGATAAAATTCGGTTTTGTCTCGACGTAGCACGTTGACATTTTTCAAAAAGGTGACTACTTAACTCAAAATAACACCAACTGTGGATTTTTGAAAAGTGCTCAAATAATAAAAATTTGTTACACAGTCTGGGACTGGTTTACAAATGTATGAGGGGCATGATGAATTAGTGCCGTTTCGTGCGTTCCCATTTCGTGCGTTACTGAAAATATTCCCGATTCGGGCGTCGTCCCAAGTCTTTACCTGCGGCGAGTGCCGTTTCGTGCGTTGGTCCGCTGACAATGCGGGATAGGGTCATGTACGGAATACCCACCCAATATTTTTAATCGAAGACATTATATTGGGTGTTTTTTAAAATTTCACCTTGTAGTAGACCTTGAACACTACATTGTGAACGCACCACTCGTGTAAAAATTAAGATTCAAACAACTGATCCGTGATCCGTAACCAGTAGGTACAGTGCGTTCACAATCGGCACTTCAACGCCTACTATGGGATGGGGTGAAAAAATAAAACGCCGGATACATTATACCTTACTACATACTCGTATTTACTATGTTTCGCTGTCAAATAATGTTCTCCAAAACTCTTCAAGTTGGGATTGATTTCGTTCATTTGACTATAGATTTAGCATAGAATAAGGTACACTTAGCCTTGTAAAGGCTTTATGACAAACTTCTACTTATTTTATACCTACCTCTCTGAGTTCATTTAAGTTCAAAATAAATGTGTTTTTCACTTTTCACATTAGACGTGAAGAGATTTTATAATAACTATTCCCTCAGCTAGTACCTGTTCAGGTACAGATATAAATTGGACCCCTTTAGTACCATTGCAGAGAAAGCCCTATAAAGGACGACGCACGAACTGGCACTAAAACAGGTAGGAACCCAAAAACGCACGAAACGGGAACGCACGAAATGGGAAAAGACGGGCATGATGACCAACTCAATAGACCGAGACCAATGGCTTAACGTGACTTCCGAATCACGAGACAGAATATAGCCTTTTTTTTAAATTTCGCCCTGAGCCGAAACGGACTCCCTTAGGCTATATTCTGCAACAAGTGAGTAAAGTAATACTTTTTGTTACGAGAAGGAAAATTTGCCGCTCGAGCGAAGCGAGTACGCAAATCGGCCGAGTAAAAAAAGATACTTTACTAACGAGTTGCATACAAAAATTTTTTGGCGCCCGTAAGTTTAGATGGGAACAATTTTTTCGACACTCAAAATTCGAAAATTTTCTCCTGTGTGAACCCGTGGACCTTTAAAACCCTCGTTTTACTCGTCCACTCATGCCAAAAAAAATCCCAATTTACATACAAACTCGTTAAAAAAACTACTAATTATGAATGAAAAATTTTAGAATTGCGTTAAAAAATGACACGCTACGGTACTTTTTTTAACACAAAATGCGTGCAAAAATGAACCGCTGTGGTACTTTTTTTAACGCTTCTTGACCGATTCAAAAATCACATATTTTATGAACGCAAACGAATGAAAAAACTTGCGCTTTTTTGACGGACGTTAAAAAAATATGTATATGACGCATCAAATAAAAAATTAAATTACGAAATATATTCTAACAATACATTCTAAAAATATTTCTGGAATAGTATTTTGAAATGGCATTATGACAACACTTATAAAATACATGATGGAAAATCACACTCCCTCTCAATTTTTCTTTCCTTGTTGCCTTGGTGGCATACTCGTATTTTGAAGATTTTACATAACATTACCCAGTTTTTCTGAAACGGTGGTTGCGGAGAATTTTCAAAGTAATAGAGTAATCCTTACTTTTGTACTACTGACTTCTGAATGTTTTGACTCTCCATAAAAGTGATACATTTATTAATCGTTAGAAATCATTCAATAAATACAGTCATGAGTTGGGTAAAATTGCCACAGAAGTCGAATACTCTTCGAATCGAGCAGTTACCTTTTACAAGTTTATTCCTTTGTCTTCTATAAATATCCCTAAGAAATTTTTTACACAAATGTTATTAAAATTCCTGATAACTATTACATAAGTACTAGTTGTGTTGCATATTCAACAACAACCTTTTACTTTTTTGTGAAAATAAATCGTAAAACCGGTTTGATGTTTTACAAATAAACTTTATTTTCTATTACGTTGTTCGACCCAAAACCTCTACTCAGATCACGAAACATTCGCATTAGTTTTTACAGTTTAGCGAATTTGCGGAAACTAAATAAATGAAGTGTTTCTAACAGTGTCCATTAGCAAATGCACCAGTTTGTGTCTAGGCTGAGAACCAACCACAAGAACCGCTTTGAATAGCCTTACGTAAATGAAACGGGCAAGCTTAAAGCTTTCAGGATAATTTATGCATAGTTTCAAACGCGTCGGAATTTTATGACTGTGCACACTCAGAAGACGATTTTTTACAAGATGAAAATGCGAAAAGAGGTCGCCTGCGATGCTTTCAGATCGATGAACACACCTTGGGGGTGTGATTGATTTCAAATTATTACTGCCATAAAATAAGTTAAAAAATCACACTTTTAACATGATATTCACTAATAGTCAATATTAATGTTTGCTGCAATTTTAAACGTTAGTTATTAAAATGAGTCCAAATTTATTTATAAGGAAACAGTCCAATAAAACACAAGACGTGACGAAACCTTAAAAAACGTATCTTAATTACAAATCACATCTTAAGGAATTACAAGCAGTAAATGTAAATGTGTTTGTTAAAAATGTTAATTAATGTAATATTTCATCAGTTAATTATCAAATAAATTGATTCACTAATAGCCGTTTTTACCGTCGTAGTTTAAAATTAAGAAGAGCTTAAAACCTTGGTTACAATTATTAAAATCGTAGCAACAATTGTTTTTAAGCTTGGTTTAAAAATAAGGAACGTCGGTGCAAATGGCCATAATTCAAGTATTAATTAAAATTCCGAAAAAAAACATCTTTTTGCAGCCTCTTTCCTTTATCAACTTTTCAACTTTATCAAATGTTCTATCTTGTGTAAATAAAATGCTTCCAAACAAAAAAGTTCTAATTTAGAAATTCACAAATACGATTATGGGTGAAGATTCAATTATTGAAGTTTTCATTATCTAAAAATGTATTTTCATTTCAATAGAACAGTCACTATTCAGCATGTCCCAGGATTGAGTGCACAAGAGGAAAAAAAAATTCAAATTTTACAAAAAATGACAATAGTTATTTGTACTAGTTATGAAAGTCATACTTTTTCACGAATTTGCAAATATGTAGGTGAAAAAAAGAAACTTTCATAACGTGTTGTACACACTATTTTTTTGCATATCGATGTAAATTGAGCAATTTAGTCTAAAAGGATTTACGAAAAATTACAAAAAAAAAAAATAGGTACGCTTTGACAATCATCTCTAAGGAGATGGAATAAAATGATGCAAAAAAGTACTGCTTTCATTACGATTTTTCGTGTGAAAAAGTGCCACTTTCATTACGATATGCAAAAAATGAATATTGCTTAATTCAAAATGGATAAATCTTCAATTAAAATTAACTAAAGCCTTTTTTATTTTATAAAAAATGCCAAAGGAATAACATTTTATGAAAATGGAAACATCTGCAACTGAAACTTCTAATGTTTATGTTTTATTTTAGCTTTATTTTTTGACTATGGTTTATTCTGTTGAACAGAACACATTCATTATTGTTTCTTTCTTTCGAAATAGAAGGATGGTGAATGGACATATTCATTATCTGATTGTAAAACTAATTTCCGGGCAAAATATAACGTTCAGGATGATTGTTTGTTAACTCACTTTGGGCGAATTGTGAACAGGTTTTTAACAACTGGAACAGTTAGAAAAGGTAAATCATCAGGACGGCCACCAGTATCTGATGAAATTATCGAGAACTTGAGAGGAAGGGTGGAAAGGACTCCACAAATATCCATAGATCGATTATCTCAACAATCTTCTGGATAATCTGTTTTGGGTATGTTGTTGAATAAATTTCAGATTTTATCGAAAAACCTGTGCCTAAGACTTATTTCTCCTGAAAAACGCTGTTATTTATATTGAAAGAAAAGATGGAATCAGTAACATATTCAACAGTCCAGTCTAGGTCGTATTTATCACTAGCAAAAAACAAGAAATGTGAAAGTAAACAAAAAGGCACTACAGTATAATGGCATAGAGGTACAAGGTGCTCTCAACATTTATCCGTTAGGATTTGTTATCAAACCAATTCCTGAATATACAGCGTGAACTGTGTGAACTTAAATTACCTTCACACTGTAGATATACTGCGTTGCGGTGTGATGGGGAGATGAGTGTTCCCCTGTTGATGGTATTGATATTAAATAAGGGGTGTTTTTTATAATTTGACATCGAAGTAGGCGTTGGAAAGTCGATTGAGATCGCACCACTCGTGTAAAAGCGTAAGATTTAAACAGCTGATCCGTGATCCGTAACCTGTATAGTGCGTTCACAATCGACAGTTCAACGCCTACTTTGACGCCAAATTTAAAAAAACACCCGTTATATTAATGTTAGCGGGAGCAAAACACAATGGAAACTTGTCTCTGATTAAAATCCAACAATCTAACCTGAAAATGTGACATTTAGTATTTGCGGAATTTATTCTACATATTTTGACAAGTTTTCATAGAAACCTGGACCAAACAATCATTTATAAATACTCTGTATATTTATGTGCACCCAGCCTGTAATTTGGTAAATTACTGTCAAGATTATTTACAGAAAAATCAATAGTCACTCTAACGAAGAATGATTTTTTTGGATAAAAACCTTTTTTGTACTCAGCCTCAAAATCGGTATTTCCCGGTTGTCCTCGGAGTGCGGAAACAACGATTTCCCGCACGCCGTGTTTTTTATTTTGCAAGCAGAAACTAGAGGAAATTGCAGTGTAAGGTTAGCATTTAGGTATAATAACCTAGACAGACGGAAATTCACTTTGAGCAAAATGGATAAAATTAATTCCTATCAACATAAAAAATAAGCAATTTAAAAAGGTAAGAGTAATAACACGGAAAGAATTTGTTCAGCGTGTTGTGTGATCGTAGTAGACGGCACCGACGCGACGCTTTAAATTTTAATAATCTAGCAATCAGCGCGGAAGGTGCTATAAACCCAATAGCAAAAATTTACCATTGTTAAATGATTTACATTTTTAATTTTGTTTTTAAATATTTTTTAATTATTCGTTACAAACAATATTGTACCTAACTTTTGCGGGAAGAAATTTCCCGCGTTCGCACTAATGCGGCACGACCGCAGGGAATGCTCACGCAGGAAAATTCACTTCCCGCATACGTTAGGTACCTAAATAACTATTACAGTGGTGTTAGTTTGCGGAGAGTTAGAGATTTGTTTGCCGTTAAGTTTAATACCAGACCTTCTGTTAGTACTATTCAGAAATTTGTACAAAAATGTGCAAATATTTCTGTAGAATCAGAAGGTAAGGTAAGGTAAGGAATAATATTTTTATTGCTAAATTCAACAACGTATTTTGGTGATGGTAAATTTGGACCAATATACAGTTTAAGATACATTTCTTTTTCTTTTAATGTAGGTTTATGTAAATCGCGGATATGGAATATCCTCACGAAATGCAAATATCATTCCTACAAGGTACAGTGTCATCAAGAGATTTTTGCTGTTGATGAAGAAAGTAGGAATGCATTCTGTTATGAAATGTAGGAGCGTGCTAACAAGGATCATTGTTTTCTATCGGCAATTTGCTTCACAGACGCATGTACTTTTTCACTAAATAACGAACCAAATGCTCAAAACACGCGATATTGAGCTCAGGAAAACCGTCGAGTTAATATTCCTACTAAAACTCAAAAAAAATCATACCTGGGCTGGAATTTTTAATAACAATGTTATTGGTCCATTTGAAATAGAGGGAAATTTAAATTCAGCAACTTATTTAGATTTATTAATAACTAAGGTAGAACCTGCAGTTGCAAGAGAAAATCAGGAAATCTGGTTCCAACAAAATGGCTGTCCCGCGCATTTCAGTTTAGAAGTTAGAAATTTTTTCAACGATTCATTTCCAAATTGTTGGACTGGTAGAGCTGGTGCTATAAATTGGCCAGCAAGATCTCCTGATTTAGCAGCTTGCGACTTTTGCTTGTGGGGCAAAATTTACAAAAGACGCCACCCAGATATTAATTCTTTGAGAGAAGCAATACCTGCCGAGTCCGCGTTAATTACTGAGATTCAGTTGGCCAGTGTAAGAAATGGTTTTTACAACAAACTGGGGTATTGTTTATTTATTTGAGCATTTATTGTAATTTTATCTTTCTTTACTAATGTAATTTTTATAATAAAAACTGCTTAAATTGTTAATTACTTCAATATTATTATTATTAATTCTTTAATAATCTATAGACATAATGGCATAATACCTATAAACTGAATACACAAGGTTAATTGCCTATGTTCGACTTCGAGAGTGGACACCCGGTATATCGCGTGACGAAAAACCTTTGATGCTGTATCTTGCTTATTTTTTATTCGATTTGAATAAATGACACATCAAATTCATCAAATGAGATAATTTTGAAGACACCAATATGAATACGCTACTGAGTTGAAGTAATTGATAAAAAAGGAAAAAGATACTAGAAATTTCGAGCAAATTTTTAATGCTTAAGGTATTTATATCTCAAAAACCAAGACTTTTACTAGAAAAAAAATTGTATTTAACTTCTATTCATCGTCACCAACCAATTTTTTTGACATGCATTTCGAGGACACCTATACAGTGTATTTTGAAAAAAAAGGTTGATGATCGTTTGTTAAAAAATAGAGGTCCAGAAAAATATGGAAGTGTTTTTCGAACTATTGTGTGATTTAACTATAGCAGCTCTATGTACGAAAGGTTATGTGGTTCTCTGTAGGTAGGATCGAGTTGACATTTCTTTGACAGTTCATAGGCTCACAATTTTATAAAAAAGCATATGAAATGTCATACAAATGCCAACTCGATCCTACCTACAGAGAACCACATAACCTTTCGTACATAGAGCTGCTATAGTTAAATCACACAATAGTATATTCCACCCACACAATTACCACATAAATTTTCCTACAGAGTTACCATATTTATCCACAATCATTTTGAATAACCCAATATTTTATGTGTATATACATAATATACGAAATATACAAATTGCTTGTCTTTGATACGCTGTATATGTACGTCCGTTGCAATCCTTTCTTTCCGCATTTTGCCAATATGTGAGCAAAATCCGGTTCGATTTTCAATGAAGATTAATGACCAACCGGGCTTTTCATTACTTCCTCATATTTCATGATATGGTGTCTTTAATTATGCGTTACTGACAGTTCGCAACGTTCTACCCGGTGCGTGAGTGGCTTTCGTTGTGAATTTTAACGCAAATCTTTACTGGCAGAATTACTTTTATAATATGCGTGCAAACAATTTAAAATTCAATTTCGTCGATTTTGCAGGGGAAACGTGGTGGTGATTGTGCGTATGGAAATTTATTGTGGTGAATAATTTTATTATCGTGTGAAGCCGTGGAAAACCAGCTTTTATCGAATTTCGGTAGTAACTCGGCAGCTGACAGCTTTTATGTAATCTTTCTTGCTTTTAACACTTTGAAAGTGTCTGCTTTTTACGCCTGACAGTCCAGCTGAAAATGCAAAATCTGTAGTCATATTTCATTTAAATCATCACCTTAGATTTTCTCGACATAATTTAAAGTAACAACGTTAAGTTACTAGTGAAAGTCTATTCAAAGCACCAGGGTAGAATACATTTTATTAACTCGGATGACGTTCAATACATTACGTTTATATTTAATTCTACACATAGTAAAAACACTAGAACACAAACATTTAATGTTAAAATAACAATTTCTGTATCTATAAAAAAACACAACATTTTTTGAATTATATGTTTAAATTATCTTTTCCTTTTATCGATTTATTAATTTTTTGACATATGTACCTAACCATACTTCATTCAAATCATACGAAATTGACTTTGAAAACTTTTAAACACGCTATTTTTTGTAAATTTACTGTCGCTTTGCACGTTACAGCTATTTCAAACATTCTTTTCATTAATTAAGGTGCACCTATTTTCGAACTCTAACAAATTTTGAAGTTCTTTCTCTCGCTCGGTACATTAATCTTTTTTTAACAAACTTAATTTTTTGAGACTGCAAAAACGCAGTTACTGCACTCGAGTATTGACATATTGTCACATTAGGCCAGAAGATAATATTGTCCTTGTCGTGATACATACTGGGTAACTTTTAATGATTGAGACAAATTTAGTGGGTTGGCACTCCCGAATAATTGGTACGCCTAGTCATTTGTCAAAGAGTTGTCTGTTGTTTCGCTTTTTAGGTTAAGAGTTCTAAAATAAATAATGAAAATAAGAAAATTCAGTGCTCCAGTTATCAGAAACGCTATTCATTAGAAATATGGTGCGCTTATTTCAGGTTCAATCTCCAATTCTGGAGCCTAGAAATAAAAACGTTTTGTCTAGCAGAAATGCAAAGTTTTCTATAAGTAATTTGAAAGAATATCCTCTGGTATGGTCTGGTGTGTTAAGAAAAATGGGATGTCTAATCGGCGAGTGAACACTGCGCAGAACCTGATAGTGATAAGTTATTATCAGGTATCTTCGTTTGCGTCTGTCAAAAAAGAGAGCAATTAATTCATGGTATAAGGGTTGATTTCTATCAAAAGCAATTCTGGTTGCTCTACGTTGTATTGACTCCAAAAGCAGAATGTTCCGTTTTTCCTAACAAGAATTTTACGTGTTGTAAATTTTATATAAAACTGTAAGGCTTGCTTTGGCAAACTGTGTGCTTAGACGAAAAAGCGTCAAATGACGTGAGGCATAGTATAATCAAGAAAAATCGTCGTAAGAACCAATGATTCACAGCTTCCTGTTCCCAATCGAATCGGCTTGAGTTTTTGTTCCCAATATGCAAGACGGTGTACTTATCTATATTTAAAATTAGTAACCAGCCGTGGGACCAAGGTTTATACAGGTGTCCCTAAAAAAAAAGACGAGTCCATAACTCCCTTATTTATAGCAGGATTTCAATTATTTATACACTAAACTAAATTGAATAAGCTATAAAAGGGCCTAATAAATTCACGTATAGCCCCAAGGGCTTCAAGGCTAAACCGTCAAAATATTTTTTTCAACTGCGAACACATTAATTATGACAGAGATTTTTATTCTGAAAACAACAATGTGTCACAAGTATAACCTCAAATAAGAAAAAAATAAAAAAAATAACACTACCTGTGTGTCTCAAGTGTGTCCCATACAAATTCCTCCCCTCGCAAAGGGCAGCCAAGTAAGCATGTATGCTCGAAACTCGGCGCACCGCCGAAGGCGTACAGTAACAATGGAGTTAACCATGGCCGCAGAGGAGGCCACAACCATCCCATCAAGCAGCAGCGAGCCGAAGCAGAGGTTCCAACCACCCCAACCATCAGAACGAAGAAGGAGCCCCAACCATTCCAGCCACCAGACAAGGGACCCCATCCACACCATTAACCAGGTCGAAGATTGTTGGAATATTAAAGCAACGATTCTGCATTGTATCGAATACATTATTTAGTAAACCTTTCTCTAGTTATACATTATACGTTGTGCAGTTATTCTTTTCTTGGAGCCACACACGTTATTTCCTGATCTACCATAACCAACAAAGATCAAAATGTCCAAACCAATAAAAAAAAACTCAACCAAAGCCCAACAAAACGCTCCCCAACCCCGAAGGTCTCGCCCTGCTCATCAAGAGCCCCATCACCTGCCTTGTCAACGACGAGCAAGTATCCATCATCATCCCCATCAAGCCAAGCCGCCCCTAAATACAAGTTCACCATTAGGAAAATCCCGGAGAAATTCTCCACCCAAAAAGCATTCTACACCCTTCTGATCACCGTGCTCGGCCTGAAATCAATTTCAGTGCTGAAGGTGAACCACAACAGGACAACCCTGCTAATCACCAACGCCCCTCTCTCCCCCAACTTCCTGAAGACCATTCAGATCGCCACAAATTGTCCCTCGACAATTATCACCCCCATCAACCGGAGAAGTCCCGGACTAAAGTCAGTCCCCAAAAAACCCACCTTCTCGATTGTCATCCGCGACGTCTCCGAGAACATCACCGCAGAAGAGATTTCCACCCTCTGTCCCTCACTGTCGATAGTGAAACAAACAAGTCCACGTCTTTTATTCGGGTGCTGAGCACTGGTGAAGAAACCGTTGATGACACGCTCTTCAACGGCGTCGACCTGTATGGCTGCACCTTCGTGTGCGAGACGTCCCACCTTCCGACCCCAACACCCTTGCAGTGTCCCAGGTGCTTCCAATTCGGCCACGAGCTAGCCGAAACCACCAACAAACCCCAAATGTCCCGTATGTCACCCTCCCAACAAGTACTCCGGCAAGGAGCCCTCTTGCCATGGTCCTGTTCGTGCCCCAAACTCAAGCAAGCCGAAGTGACCGACGAAACCCCCGTCTTCCCGGTCAAAATCGACCCCCCCCCCCTCCGTGAGCTCTCCGAACCGGTTAACATGGAGACTGATCCGAAGGAATGGGAAACCTTCACCTCCGTCACCCGGGGCTTGGTTACTTTCTTGACCAAAACCCAATTTGACCTCTTCCCCATGGAGTGTGTCTGTGTAAAGGTATAACATCTAAATGGTTGCTAATCCCAGATTCATTATACAAAATAATAAAATCATCGCTCTCATCATTGTTGTCGTTAATCACAATATCCTCAACCATAACCATACTGTTATCAACAACATCTTATCCACGTTCAAATAATTTTTAATTTTCCTTTGTACCTACAGACCCCTATTTTTCATATTTTTGCAATCAACAATTGGATAGACATCATATAACAGTACATACCTACAACCCCATTAGTGTATATGCGTAATAAACCTACAATGTCTTCCTCTCCAGTTGATTTTTCAACAATTTCAACAAGGAAAGACTTTAAGACAATTTGTCAAAAAATTCGTACACCACATTTAGACGAGTATAGACACTAAAATGAAAAATTTTAGGAATGGGTGTAATAATGTTATAATTTGTACATTTGTAGAAAATGTATATCGTTCATTTATGGATTAAAACCAAACAGTTAAAAAAGTTGATGACGTCATAACTTTTTTCCACTAAGTGACACTTCTAACACTAAAATCAATGAAAAAAATTAACTTATTTTAATGGAATTAAAAAATAGTTATTTAATAAACTAGTTTGTTAATGAAGGCGATTAATAATCGAAACTGTTTAAAGCACGAACGAGTGTAGCGAGTGAGTGCCTTTAATACACGGACCGGCACAAAAAACGACTCACTTTGATTTTATTAATATAATCATAATCAAGTAATTCATTGTCTTAGAAAAACTTTTTGATATCATGTTGTATTGATAAGTGTTATTTAAATTATTCTTTGCCAAAGAATATCCGACAAACAAAACATTAAACACAGCAAGTAAAATTTTAATAAAAAAAAATAAAAGTAATTTTTTAGAAAAAAAATAATGTTATGAAAAAACAGCATTTTGAATTAGTATCTCGTATTGTCAAATTAAATCTTTTAACACGTAAATCAACCGACAAAAACACAACATGGAAGTAGCGCAAATTTTCTAAGTAATAATTTATTTAAACAAAACAATTCGGTTACAATGGTGTCCATAGCACTTCCGATCATTGAAAATATCCTAATTTACCTATATTAAAGAAAAATAAACACAAATATAATTTCAAGATCATTTATTAAAGAAATCAAAATGAGTCGTTTTTTGTGCCGGTCAGTGTTCCAGAATTTATTATTCTCAATGTGCATTATGTGGTCTATCGTGGAGCATCTTGCTTGGAATCCTGCTTGATTTTTCCTCAGCTTTTTCCATATCTCTGGTTTGATTGTTTCTAGTAGTATTCTTGCTATTACGATTGACACTGGGGGTAGTAATGTTATTGCTCTCCAGTTGTCGCACTTGGTGAGATGACCTTTTTTTGGTATTTTTATTATTACTCCCTCCTTCCATTCGTTCGGTATTTCTTCCTTTTCCCATATCATATTGGACAATCTCTGTAAGATTTCTACTGTTTGTTCGGTGTCTGATTTTAGTAATTCTGTTGGTATATTATCTCCTCTTGGTGCTCTCTCATCCTTCATTCGCTTCAATGCCGCTCTGATTTCGTCTTTACCAATTTTTTCCGTGTCTATGTTTAGAATCTCTATGTTGTTTTCGTCTTTGACCCCTTGATTAATTTCCTGTTGTGCATAGATTTCTTCAAATAATTCTTTCCATCTATTTAGTATTTCTTTATCGGCTTTGAGTTTGTTTCCTTGCTTATCTCTCACTTCTCTATTTCTTATGTAGTTACTTCTTTTCAGGCTGCGTATTAGGTTGTACTGTGTCTGCAGATCGTTTTTTCTTGCTGCTTTCTCACACATTTCCAATTTTCTATTTATATAATTTTTTTGTCTCTTTTAGCTTGTTTCTTCACTCCTTTACCTTTTTACTTGTATTTCTTTTCTAGGGTTTTTGTTTATTCGGTTCGTTTTTTTTTTGTAGCATTTCTTCCGTGATCTCTTATATAAATTTTTTGTTCGACACTGTCAGAATTTAAGAATTTTCTCACGGCGAACTCTATTTACCAGACGAGAGTGTAACCCCCACTTCGCAAGGTCCGCGTGACGTCAGCCGTCCGACTTTAACATAGGTTGGCGCGCAAATTTCCCAGATTTTGCTATTTTCTGATGTTTTAGAACTTTAAAAACTTTGTACGATTGATCAAAAAATAGAGTAAATGAAGAAGTAATTATTATAGCATTTTTCAAAAAATAATGGTTGTTACAAGAAGTCAAACAGGTTATTCTGAGTTCCCACCTACAGTAGGTATGTACCAAAGTAAAAAATGGATTAATTTAAAACAAAACAAGGCATATTAAGAGGAAACTAGTAAACATATATTAAAAAATAATAAGTGATTCAGACAGAATAAGAAAAAAATATATAATATGTGCATACAATTTAAATTAATAAATAATAGCTATTTATGTAACCAGTTAGGAAATGCGTTATTTTGTGTAACGAGTGGAATATTTGCGGGACGAGCGCAGCGAGATCCCGCAAAATCACACGAGTTACACAAAATTGCATTTCCTAAAGTGTTACATACAAGATTTTTTCTAATTTTGACAAAAAAAAAGTTTCTTCAAACGTTAAACGAAGTAATGAATTTCATTAATAATAAATTATTATTGTGTTAAAATATCAAGTAGGTAAGTAGGCACGGTTATTTTGCTTAAAAACAAAAAATATGACAGTGTCAAATTGATGATACAATAAATTTTTCCTAACCAGTTAGGAAAGATTTTACTTTTCGTAACCAGTTACGAAAAGTGTGACGTTTCCCAACCTCAATTAATTTTGAAAAGTGTCACTTTATATGTCAAAATTAGAAAAATCTATTTTAAAGTCTGTAGTTTTCTTTTACGGTTATCAACACCCATTTTTTGCGCTGCTGATCGATTGTTTCTAATTTTTTTATAATTGGATAATAAGATATTGCACATCATGCTGATAACTTGTTGCACAATATTAAACGTGTTGTTACAGACACAAGATACAGAAAATGCAAATTTCAATTCTTCGTCATCATTAATTCTTTTCTGGATTAGTGTTTTCAAAATTTTAAAATGATTTATTTCTTGCATTATAAAACTGTTTTCAAAATTTGAGGAAACTAGGAGTTGCATAATATTTAAAGAGTGTTTTCCAATACCTAACACCAAATTTGAGGGAACAGTTAGACCGCCTCGGTTGATAATTTGCACATATGTGCTGTCAAATTCAGTTCCCAATAATAATTCAACACAATTTTTGCAAGCAACTTTAGTTTGCAGTTTAAATGAAGCATATCGGATTCATATAACCGTTGAATGTATTCAATGCTAAATTGCGTGTCCTTATCTGGTTCATCATTAGATACTTCTAAATTACTAACATCCAAAGGAACCATTCCATATCTGGCGGATTTAATGCCTAGCACACTTTTTATTCTGAGTTTTTTTTTCAGTTTCCATTACTTGTGTAACGCTTACATTATAATTGCCTCCATTAAACTGTCGATACATACTAAATCGTTTTTCTAACTTATCAGTCTGAAACTTTCCCAGTAAGACATATGGTACTTTTATTGTCTCCAAACAATATCTAATAATACAACTTAAAGCGTTTGTGCTTTGAATAAGGGCTTTACTGGTATCTGGACTTAATATAATGCCCCTTAAATTTATGTGAAAGTTTTTGCCATTTTTCAATCCACGTAACAAAGTTTGACAAAAAATCGAATCGTTGGTCATTTACTGTTGTAAATGGTTCACTAAGATGGTTCCTTTTTTTTTGTCCAAACAAACAGTTTTGAATATTTACAATCGACCACCACTTCCAGATAATATTTACAAATTCTGCAGTTTTTTCAAATCCATGTGACAGTAATGCGGCAAAGTACTCTCATGAAAAACATTTAACGCTAAAATCACCTTTTGTTTATCGAAACTACTAGAATATACAGTCTTGTGATTTAATCGAAATGCCTTTTTGAGCAAAAGACTAGATTCATTTTTATATATTGTTCTCAAATCTGTAAATTTGACTTTGGCAACATTTTCCTTGTTTGTATCAATCGTTTCAAAATAATTACCAAATATAGGTGTTATCAATGTTTTCTCAGTATCTTTTGCATTAATCCAGTTGTTTCGAACGCACTTTATTATATGAACTGTGTCAAACATATAAAAAACTGGATGTTCAAGAGTTGGAAAATATAGAGTGGCATCATCTTTCGCACTTTGGTGTAAAATTGAAAACATGTTTTGATCGATACGATTGTTGTCAGATATAACGCATAAAACTTTAAATCCTGCTTGTTCAAGAAGAAAAACAACTTGCTTGGTAATTTCGGCCAATTGGGAACCAGAAATACTCTTTACTGGCGTCAAATTAACCACGTGTTCATAACTGGAGAAACATGAAGAAATTAAAAAAGCTTGAATGGTTTTTGCTTGAATAATTTCGTTTGAATTTTTAGCGAAACCTGTAAGTGCTCCAGACTTATATTCAACGGCTTCTTTAACATATACAGGGTCGCTACAAAGTATGGCAACAGTTAAATATCTCGAGAATGGTTTCTCGGAAATCCTTGAGATTTGGTAAGGAGTTAAGAGCATTTAAGTTCTATTCTTTTCAATTTTTTCAGTTTTATACCTTCATTTATTTTCGAGATACAAGGCTAACTTGAATTTTTTTAAATGGCAATAGGGGTTAATTTTATGATTTTTGAAAAGAGGTTTTTTTTTTTCTGAATTCAACGATGTATCACATGTAATAATAGTTTACATAAGAATGGTCAAAATTTTTTTTTTAATTTTAATTCAAAAGTAAATAAACAGTTATCTTTGAAAACAGTTTCTATTATTAATTTATTTATTACTTATTTATTTATTATAAAAATGCCTCATTTAAGTGAAACCGAGCAGATAGAAGTTCTAATGATGATTGGATATGGTGATAGGAAACGAAGCTGTGCTGAAGTGATGACACTTTTGATGCCACACAAAAAATTAAACGGTCATTATGTGATACAGTGTTGAATTAAAAAAAAAAAACACTCTTTATCATGAAATTAACCCATGTTGCCATTTCAAAAAATTCAAGTTAGCTTTGTATCTCGAAAACAAATGAAGGTATTAAACTAAAAAAAATTACAAATTATAGAATTTAAATGCTCTTAACTCCGTAGCAAATTTCAAAGAATTCCAACAAACGGTTTGATAGGTTTAATAAAAAGAGCCTCAAACGGTAGCTACGTTTATTTATTTTTGAATTAAATTTTAAAAAATTTTTTTAGGGTTGTTATGTAAACTATTATTACATGTAATACATCATTGAATTCAGAAAAAAAATCTCTTCAAAAATCATAAAATTAACCCTTGTTGCCATTTAAAAAAATTCTAGTTAGCTTTCTATCTCGAAAATAAATGATGGTATAAAACTGAAAAAATTGCAAAGAATAGAATTTAAATGCTCTTAACTCCATACCAAATCTCAAAGATTCCCAAGAAAGTATTCTCGAAATATTTAACTGTTGCCATACTTTGTAGCGACTGTATTTCGTCAGCTTCTAAAACTACCCACTTTTCTAAGTCACTCAATTTGCTGCTAATAACCTTAAGAAAATGATTATTGTGCAGTGACTTGTCTGGTGAAACCTTAAGAGACGAAGTAAGTTGTTGAAGATATTTAGGATGAGGTGGCTGAAGAATACTGTTGGCCCTCAAAGCTTCGTAATATTTTTTTGACTGGAGGGAAATTAGTAGAGAAATCATTAGTATTTTTGAGGAATAACGTTTCTGTTGTTTAAATAAAAGAAATATCTGCTCTTCCAGAAAGTTCAGTTGTGCAATTTGTATCTCACTGGCTGTTGTTTTTGATATAATATTTATCAATTTTTGAAAATGCTTTTTTAAAGTTTCTAAAGCAGAATCTATGGTTAGGGCGTAATTTTTTAGGCAAATGTGCTCCAAAACTTCTTTTAATTTAGACCATTTAGAGAGAACTTTGGCTCCAATAATAAGTTGAACTTCTTCAATACTCATAATTGTATATTGTACATAAATCTTTGGTACCAAGTCTTCAGAAATTTCTACGTAGAAATCACACTTCATCAATTCATAATTCATTTTGTAAATGACTACTCCGCCGGTTGGTTTTATTTTAAATTCGATGTGTAAATTATTGTCCGTATTAAATTTATTAATGCATGACGCTAAATCTTGCTTTAAAAAATCAAAATTTAAAATAACATCTTTTCTCCGTGTCTCTTGAGTCTTGAAACTCATTTTGACTATGAATTTCTCGATCTTTTATTTGATTTCTTCGTTCGTCCGGTGATTTCCTGGGTGGCTTTACCAGCTTAGTTAGATACTTAGGCGCACCCAAAAAAATCGTTGGATATGCTTCAGGTTTTAATTTGGGCCGATCACAGTGGTAAGTTTGAGTTTGTCCTGACGCGGTTGGATAATGGTAACTGGTCAAAATAAAGTGTGGCTCAAAATGTTTTATGCACACCACAGATCGTTTAGATGGCGCCCAATTCTCTCTCGGAATCGACTTTACCCATTTATTAAATAACTGGGGGTTACTTGGAAAGCGAAAAACAGAAATGTAACCTTGAGTTTCTTTGGTAGAACAATAATTGCTTTCGCAACACGGAACACAGCATCTATCGGGCATTTTATACCTAATAAAAAAATTAACTAGCAATTATGTCTCATATTTGTAAGGGTAAAAGAACATACCATTACTAAGATTTTTCAAAACCAAATTAATTAGCAGTAAACAGCCTATCACAACAATAAAAATAAACTGGCTAGACGTAAAATGCTAATTGATGCACTTGCATTTTTTGTGATCGCACGTGCGAACGTTGGACGGCTGACGTCACACCCCCACGACCATATTCTCGCCTGGTAAATAGAGTTCGCCCTGATTTTCTCCTATGTGAACGGATTTTGATAAATGTCACAACTTGTCAAAACGAAACGTCAAGCTAATTTTAAAGGTTTTAAGCGATTTGGAGCCTTTAAGGGGCTCGTCGAACAAAAAAACGTTGTATTCAACTCGTTCGTGTATTTTATTTATACACAAACTCGTCAAATAAACTACTATTTTTTTAAACTACTACGTATAATCTGTTTCAAAATCAAAAATCCACCAACAGTGCATTCTACCTCGAAAATACAACCGACAACGTCGCCGACTTTTGTTTTTAGTGTGTCTGCAAGTGTCAGAAAAAAGTGGGGTTATGAAAGAAAACTGTTGGTCAGTTGTTTTGGTCGTAGTTCATCGTGTTTTTTATTCTCATTTTATTATTTCACTCAAAAAGTATGATATGGTACTGGTAGCTAAAACCCTTTTGTACATAATAATTATTTTGTGTTTCGTTTCAACAGTTCAGTGTCAAATTTTGGCAGGAGCTTGAGCCAACCCAAAAAAAAATAAACTTTTTCTAGGGATTTATTTTTTCTGCCAACATAATTCAACAGGTGGTGGATTTTTGATTTTGAAACAGATAATACTTTTAGTTAACATACAAACTAAAAATAATTTTTAAGTTCTTTCATCCTCGGTTCATAGCTCCTTATAAATGATAACGATTCTAAATATTCCTTTTGTTTGAAAAGAGGCCGTGTTTTCTGTTTTAGTTTCAATAAAGCCTTCTCTAATTAACAAAGACATGACATAAAAGCGTATGTGCGTAAATGTAACCCTACAACTGAAGATTTGAATTACAGAAACATTATTACAATTATTATAAAAATAAATAAAATGTTGCAAAGCACAAAAACCATTTTTGTGTTAAGCTAAAATTTTAAAAGCTAAATTCTGTGAAATGTTACTTTTATAAAATATTAAAATTTAATTAACGCCATTATACTACCAAAAATAATTGTTGCCTACATAATTCATGATAAATCGGTGGTTGATGATTTTTTAACACGTTCTAACCACACGAGAATATAATTTTTAACCCTTAAATTGTTGAAAATATCACTCTCAGACCGCATTGCATAATGATCCTTGCTACACATTAATTCACTTTTTATTAAAAACGACATTGTTTCTCGCTTCGCCAAGGGATGAGATATTGTAATGCTGAATAATAGATATTCGCAAAACTTTCCTGAATTCCATTTAAACATAATAGTCATATACAGTTCAAAAGTTCACAAACTCATCAAAAGTTTCTTTCAGATTTCGCCATTTGTTTCGAAATAGAATAATAATTCTCCACTTTTATTTGAAGTTAAACTTGCGAAACATTCGTGAAAATTAAATTGTTTTGGTTTGTTTCACTTTGATGGGCAGAACCGTTCGAAGTTTTCAACGTCAATACTGAAAGTTCACCAACTGCAAACGAAGCGAAGCACTAGTAGATAATTATAATTCTGATTTAATTATGCGCAATTGGGTTTCGTCTAATTAATTGATTATGCACCTGAACTGTAATTACTGACCATCGGTTAATTAAATTGGATAGCGACCGCCGATAGTCGACATAAAAGTAGTTCTGCTCAAAATTAACGCTAACAGTATTAGTGTGAAGGCTAATCGCACGCGATCGGACCAAAATAAATTACCCATTTGTCGTGTTCGCTCTGGTGTTCAAACTAATTTATAACTGGGGTGCGTGTTCGGTTTTCAGCTAACATGGAGTTATCAGTGGATTGCAGTGTTGCATTTCAGGCATCTCAACAGACAAAATAAAACTGACGTAAATTTTTGAAAAAAATTCATTGAAAAATCTCCAGCCATTCACAAGTTGTGACATTTATCAAAATCCGTTCACACAGGAGAAAATTCTCAAATTCTGACAGTGTCGAACAAAAAACACGTTTCACGTATCGTACAAGATTTTATCTCTATGCGAACCTTTACATATTAAAACATACTTAAATACTTCTTAATTACTAATTCCTTACTACTTTTCATTACTTAATTAGTAATTACTAAAATGTTTCCATGCTTTCAATAAATTTTAAATCGATTATGTATCTCATATTTTTTTTACACTAGTGCGTTAAAGTGGAAATACGAGAGTAAATGAGTTTGTTCCTTTCGTATATGGTTGAAAATTAGTGCAGCGATTTTAAATTTGGAAAAAATCTGATGAATATGCTCCATATACCAATACACAGGGTGTTAAGGAATGTTTTCCCAAGAATTTCAAAGTGAGTGTGTGAGGGAGAATGTGGTTGAAAACGTTAAATATCATTTTTCCCAACATGAATGGTTTTCTCAAAAATAAAAATATTAAATGGTACCCCACTGTTTCAGAGTTTCTGCACCATTTTATTCTTTTAATAATTAAATAAATGGTTAACGTTTTGTAATGAAAGTTAATTGCTTAGCAAACCAAAAGACAACAATACCTTTATGTCAGATTTTATGGAATACCTACTGCCACAATGACGTTTTAGTTTTAAATAGCTCCTTCGGATAATATCTCATTAGAGATATTGAGGGAGCTATTTAAAACTAAAACGTAATGGTAGTCTTTGATAACTACCGCACTGATACCGAAACATATAAGATTTTTTCGTTCACGAAGCAATATTTCAGCAGTCCCAAACTGCAGGGACCAATTTTATTTTCCCTGATAAACTCACCCTGAAATTCTTGGGAGACCACTCCCTAACATCTTGTATAAGGTGTTTGGTCAATTTCTGTGAAACCGCAGTTTTACCTACGCTCTTTAAAATCAATAAGGAGAATACCCTCGCAATCCCAAAAATTGGTTCTGTTATGTTGTTGTTGCTTTAATGAGGACGGATGGGTGTAAGGGTAGTTAGTTCTGTTTTGGAGTTTTCTAAAATAACACACCGTGTGGAAAGTGATCCATTTTTTCTACCGTCCTGGGTAGATATTTTGTGTCCCCGTGAGCAGCTAGACGTTTCAATCCGCACAGGGTAAATTATCCCGCGTTCGTGGTCTTTGTTTTGGTACCAGCACCACGTGGTAGAGGATATGTTTGTAGATATTATTTTGTTGAATGCTGTTTCTCTCGAGAAGCACCCAGTTGTTAATTTTAAGCCTCACCCCGTAAGTTTCTCCTGGAAGATGTCATTTTCAGGCAATCAGTTAAGTTTGCAAATTAGTAGCGGTTGTCTGACTCACGTGCGTCCATTTTGTTTTTTTTTTCTTTCGCCAACATTTTCTAACGGCAGTTTACCCGCCATTTTAATTTAGCGATTGTAGCATTCGTAGTCACGGAGAGAGGGTGGCGTTACTTATGTTGTTACTGATATTTATGATATTGTAACTTTTGTTGTTTGTTGCATTAAAAATCGTTTTTACAATGTGTCGCTAGGTTTCGGATGAGTCAGAGTTTAGAATGTTCTAGGTACGACCCTATGGGTGGTAGGCGACGTTCAGGATGTCGTGGGGTTTTCTAGTAAATTTCTGTTGGGTCAACGGTTAGTTAGTGAAGGCGGACCTAAGCCTTGCTGTATGCGGCTCTGGGATGCTGACGTGAAGCCCCGCGGCGGTTATAGAGACCTCGATGTTTGTCGGTAAGCGGTTGGTTAGGGACGGCGGACCTAGTCCTTGCTTTATGTGGTTTAGGAATGCTAATCGTACAACTCCGAGACGCTTTTATCACTCGTTATTGGTCGGTAACATGGCCCGACGCGCTTTACCCCGAGTATCTATAAACGTCGCTTGATCTCAAGACGATTCAGATTATTCTTCTGAGTCCCCTCGCGACCGAGAGTTTGTTACCTCCAGCTCGTAAGCTCCTGTTGGTGTACCTTGATTGCGTATTTCCTAATTAAGCATAGTTTTGCCATTTTTAATCGAATTGTAAAATATGAGTAATACCTGGGATGCGGTTTTAAAAAGGGTTTTTATCCGTTCCTGTCTGTGATAACTGCATTATAATTTGTTTACTGGTTTTGCAAACTTTAACTTGTCATTTTGTCTGTCATTTACCTGTTTTCTGTTTGTTTTAAGTGTGGCCGCCTTAATCTTGTTGTTTGTCTTTGCAATGGTCTCAGCTAGTTAATTTACTTTACTTCGTTAAACTTAATTTCTGTTATTTTGGATTCGTTTCATTTTTAATCAAAGTTATTAGTATTACAGGCATTTTTCAATAAAAGGTATTTTGCGTCCCTCACATGTGTGTTTTATTTTGCGGTATTCTTCCAACTCGAACCCTCATCGTTTGCATTCCGAACCTTTTTCGCCAAAAGAAAAACACAACGTAGGGCCCCTCCGCTTCGATAACAATCACCACCACAATTGTATCAGTTTTGCGCAGGTTCGAATATTTGCCGGAAAGAAGTAATGTATTAGATCATTACAATAACTATTATCTGATGATTGTAGATAATAGTTATTTGTGTATCAATGCCAAAAAGTGCATCTTTTTGGCCGAGGTGCACATTAAATTTTTTAGGCAACCGTACGAACTTAAAGCAAAGGACATCCTTGAAAAAATTACAAATTCATTATAGTAATACATTTTAACTACAATGGTGCAACAAGAAGAAAATAACTAAATACAGTGAAAATGTCTTACTTGCTTTCTTTTCACAAAAGCGAAGAAATATAAATCTTCGACTTTATGGTCGACATTTTCAATGTTATACAGGTCTCCAGATTTTTTCGGAAGCAAGTCTTGTTTTGCAGCGTCTGCAATGTCCGCCGGCGTATCAGTCATCGGTTCGTCAATTTCACTGTCGCTATCGACTCCGTCAACGTTTATTTTCTTACTTTTTCTCCAAATAACCACTACCAAAAGTAAACGATACAACACTTGTATATAAAACAATTTGGTTAGGTAAATTTAACTATCAAATATTCGTTGATTTTCAGTCGGTTTACTCGGTTTTGTCGGTTTTGTTGTTAACTTACTAAATAGACCAACTGAAGGCGCCACGGTCGATGCCTTGGAAAGTGTGTCCGAAAAAGTGCGTGCAAGAAAGAGTTACTTCTTGTCCGCATGAGAGCACGTAAAATTACCTTTTGCATTAAGGGTGCCTAAAAATATGTATTTTAACTGAACTAAGTTTCTTAATAGGTTAGGCTAATTCATTATGGGAGCGCCCTCGCAGCTAGATGATATTAATAATTATCCGAACCGTCAAGAATTTTTTTCAATAAATAACATTTTTATAAATAGAACGAATCATAAAGGTGAGGTATAGCGATTTCAATTATATCATGAAAGACAGAAAAATGAACAGAAAGATTGTTATTAACTATATTTATATTTTTTTCATTAGATGGTTGATGTCTACAAAACTGGTCAGTGACACTGATGAAAAGAATCTAGTATAGTCTAATACAGTTATTTCTAATTTACAATTTCGAAAAAACCTTGCTATTTAAACTTTGGAAAATGTTTCTTTCAAATATATGATTAATGACAATGTGTTATCGTAATGTAAATGGATATTGAATTTTTCTGGTTTTATTCTGGTCTTTATTTATTTTTTCAAAATTCAGACAAACTACATAGGTTAAAAAATCATAAGATAAAACAGCATCATAAAAGTTAGTCTATTAAACATTTTTATGAAATGACGGCTTGGATCCATTTCAAGTAGTTGGCAACGTCTACAAGCAAAACGGTGCTCGAACGATTACATACATATTTATTTTGCAGAACGACGCCGACAGTAACGACGCCTTTCAACTCCCAAACCGGCTTCAGTCCATCCCGTAAAGACGCCAAGCTGCTCCCTGAGTCTCCAACGCAGACTGAATTATCTAGAAATGTTTTACATTTTATTTTTTCCTCGTGAAACAGTGTACAACTTTTCAAAATTGTGTAACTTAGAGAATCTTTGTATTTACCTAAAACTATAACAGTTACTTGCAACAGAATTTTACAGCATCAGTTATGATGCGAATATCATACAACATGTTATCAATTATTATTGTCAAAAATTATTAGTAAAACAGACAATGGGATAACCCAAACCATGGGTCGCTGCGCGTCGGTCTTCACACTATTACCCTCGATCGGTAAAACGCACTTACCGTCCTTGATGCTTAAATAACTATTATTTATGTCACGGTTCTGTTACCATCGCGAAAATACAACTTTGATAAGAATGAAATCACGACAAAAGAAAAGAAACATTGGCACTTCAGTTCGTCACCGGGGTGTCACTTGATCACACAAGTGCGGTAAAGTATGTCGTTACGATATTATCTATTGATGAAAGTAAATAAAACCTATTTTACATAACTAGAATGATGATTTATATTGTGAGCGATCCTTTTTCATTATTTTCTATATTTTTGTTACTGTTACGAGTACATAATTTTTGCAGCGATCTCCTCCCCTTCGATTGCGTTAATTAAATTTTGCTGTGAGTTTACTTCAAGACATTTCAAATTGAAATTGGATTAGATCGACTTCCTTATCAATCAAATTTATCTTACCTTCGACGTAACTGGTACAAAAGACGTTGTCGGTCAATAAACCCTTCAAATCTGAATGTCTCTCCTGACACTCCTCGTCGCCGATAATCTTGACTCTCGCCTGACCAAGGTCTTCAACTTTATCTTGACTAATCCCGTAGCCCACCAAGAACCCCTCCTTTTTGTCTAAAGATCGACTCAAACAAATTGGCCTAACATAATCACTGATAATAACAGGTTTATCCAACTGAATAACGGATAAATCGTTTAATAACCCTCTCGAACGGTATCCAGGATACAAAACAACTTTTTCCACCCCCAGTTTCTGTGTTTCTCTGTTCTCTTCGTCGTGATTGTGGCTATATTTCCCGAGATAAACTTTCAACTGACGAATGGGCACAGCTAATTCAGATTTCTGATAAGTAACACAATGAGCAGGAGTTAAAACGTGTCTGGGTGATACGAGAGTGGCTTCGCACGCGTATTTTTCCCCATCGTTTCTCTGAATGTAAATAGCTCCTTGCCAGGGCCATTGTCCATTTGGCACCTTTTCATTCGCAGGTTTGGGATTTTCCGACAGGGGAGCAGTTCCGCAACCTTCGAATTCTTTGTATTCAGAAGCGGGAAGGCTCGACGTAATGTAAGCCAAAAAATCTTTATTGTTTAAGTCTCCCGGGAACAACTGGTGGGAATTGCTGAAACATTACGCCTTTTTATACCGTTTACTCTTTAAACATTTTTGTCACTTTATAATAACCTGTATACAGGGTGTTTCTGAAATACGTGTGTTAATTTTAACCAGTGAAAGAACTCGCCAATTTATGAAACTTTTCTCTATAACATTTTGTAAAATTCGTAAAAGTATTCCAAGATTTTTTGCCCCACAATTTTTACCAAACGAGTCGTTTTGTGTGATTAACTAGTTTCTATTTTTTGTAACCATGAGAATCTAAATTTTGATTATTTATTTTTTTCTATAACAATGGAACTTTTTAACAAAGCTCTGTTTCTATCACAACAGAAAATTTTCGCCATTACCCATAGGCGGGTATACACTTTGATGGTTAATTTATTCCAAATTTTAAATCAATTTGTATTGCTTTTTCGTAAAAATGTTATAGAGAAAAGTTCCATGATTTGGCGTGTTCTTCCACTGGTTAAAATTAACACACGTATTTCAGAAACACCCTATATAACCTGTATCGGCTGTTCATTTAAATTTGTCGATTGTGAACCCACCACGGATTACAGATCACGGATAAGCTGTTTAAATCTAACCTCACTTTTTGTATTGTTTGTGTTTTTACTCTGCAGACTGATGAGTGGTGCGTTCACAATCGACTCTTCAACGCTAACTTTGAGAAGAAATTTAAATGAACACCTCATCCCATATTTACCTACTACATCAAAATAATTTCCTCAGAAAATCTTGCAGTATAGCTTGTTAACAAATTTCAAATTCATCTAAATTTAATAACAGTAAAAATGTTTACAATTATGGTAATAATTGTAAAATTCACTGCAAAATTTGAAAATTAAAAGTTTTAGTTTAAATTTGAGAATACGGCAGAATAGTTGCTGTTTGTAATCTCATAAATTTGACTTAGCAATCTGAAATGGAACCTTGGCATATTTGACTAGAATTTGCATAAAATCTAATTCTATCTCTCGCTGAAATCAATCTTTTAGAGGTGGATTCCAGGGCCAGTAAAATAAACTTTACTAAAAATACTACAGGTTATATACAAATTACTAATTACTCATATAAATTGTAATATCTTGTTAACTATAACTATTGCAATAAAAACATAATTGTAAGAAAACACTTACGTCAGTTTCGAAGAACAAACCATTTCGGCATTTAAGCGAAATCCAGTGAGGGTTGGAATTTTTTCACCATCGTATTTAACAACTATCTGAATTTTTTTTGGGATGCCACCTTCTAATTTAAAGTTCCTGTTTTTAATTAAATATTCACGCTCATCTGAATGCGTAATCACCTCCCCGAAACCTCCCTAAAATTGATAATTCACTTTCAGACTCAAAATACCATGAATCATGATTTTGTTTTTTAAATGTGTCGCAAATTATCATGTGTAACATTGTCCAGTTGTCTGCTTCATTAAAAGCGAAATAAAACAGCGTCGGATTTAATTAACACAAGCACACACTCCATTTGACAGCAGGACAATGAAAAGCAAACGTCAAATCCTACGCATTCCAAGTTCCGTTTTATGTGCAAGTGTTCAGTTTAAGTGTACACTCTACTACAAAAAATATCATCAAGAGAAAAATACTTTGTAATTTGAAAAAAGATTTGATTTAATAATAACAAAAATGGAACGTTTGCTCTTGGCCTGATTGCAGTCATTAATGGATAACCAGAGAGAAAGTGTTAAGAGGTTAAGCTATTTAAACAGTGAAATCCCAAATCCCTAAGTTCCAGAGGCCTATTAAACTTACAGGAACATCGAGTTCTGTTAACTTTTCATCAAAGATAAGTCGAATCCAGACACCATGAAGTTCAGCATCTGACAGCAACGTTACAGTTCCGGTCCATTGGTTCGGCTGATCTGCAGAATCGTAATGGAATAGATCAGGACATGGCGAGTTAAATTTTAAAGCTAACGTGATCGATCCCGGCGGCAACGCCACCAAACCGAATACCAACAGGGCTCCCGTGATGGACATCTGAAACACTGAAACATCAGTTTAATCATTGCTCGGCAAATAAATTCGAGGAATTTTTATCGATTGCAACTTGAAAATAATTATCAGGACGTATACGGTAATAAAAAAACACCAAAATTGTTTGTGGCAAAAAAGCGTAAGCCAAATATTTTCTTTTTTGAGATAATAAGAAAAATTAGTAATTTGTGTAAACATTTTTTCCTTCTCCCCCTTACGAAAGTGTAAATTTCTATTTTAATAGAGTTGCCGTAAAGTGTAAAGGGACGGTCACGTGACCTGCGCGCAAAACCAATTTGTGTGGTCGAGTCCATTCGGCCGAAAATAGGGTAGATTTGTCAGAGAGTTGTTTACATGTTCATGTACTGCAACTTTATTTACGACTTTACTTTTTACGCTTACCAAGTTCACCCAAGGCTTTAAATCTGTGTTTCTCGAGACAACTGAAGATATCTTTACAGTGTTTTCGTAAGTACAAAAAAATTAAAAGGAAAAATAATTCCATAACTTCACTTTCAATAACAGTTGACTAGCAAATGAAATGAAATGAAAACGTAACTAACACCACCGGACTTTTGCAGGTTTTTTTAGTAGCTGATTGACATGGCTTCCCATCTTACTTTTGGCCAGCGTGGGAAAATTTTACAGTCAAGCTCGCGAAATTATCGCCCACGTTATCGCATTCATAAGACATGAATCAGTGTGTTAGCAATCATCAGGAATTGACTATTCCAATCGTCACAAACAGCGAATTATAGCGTCCACTGGTATATCTGAGAAGATGTACAAAACGATTGTAAAAGAATCAAAACCTGCTGGAGCTTTCATTTCTTTTTCAACCCCAAGCAAGAAGCGACCACAGCAAAAACGACATGAATTAGTGGAAGCTGAGAGACATGCTGTTAGAGAAATAATCTATCAGTTACGGAAAAGCAAACTACCGTGAAAAGGATTTTATATCGAATGCAAGATATGGAAATTCCATTCTCTGGTAGCGAATCCACTTTGCTAGGATTAATTAAGCTGGGATTTAAGCATGTACTTTTACAGTTAAGAAAGTCTATAAAAATTAACTTTTTCTAGATGGCGCAAAACTGAGGACAACAGAAAAGTACTATTGGAGTCCTATGACATTCGACTGCTCAGGATAAAGTATTTGAAGCAGATTTTAAAATACAGAGACGAAGGTCGACCAATTTTCTACACAGATGAGAGCTATGTCCACACTACACATTTATCAAATCACTCTTGGACTGATAGAAGTGGCAAATGTGCAAAGAAATCAGTTGCCAGTTAAAATATGTATCAATAAATTATTCAATTTAATAAAAAGTTGATTTTACGTGTTAATACTTTTATCCACAATTCTGCACGCATAAATTACATTAGTTATAAAATAACAATGCTAGACTTCGATCTCAAATATGTCAAAAGTCCCAAACTGCTCAAACTTTTTTTTACGGTGAAAATTTCCCATTGCATGATGCGCCACTGTTGTGGCTCCCAGCGATTCTCATTTTCCCTACGCTACTGACGTGTTAAAGGCCGCGCAGCTAAGCTCCGCCCTCAGGTCCTTTACGGTTTAATACGAGTCTGAGGCGATTCGTTGCACACCATTGAATGAAATTTTCATAAGCTTGACTGTACCTACCGGTCTTTGGAATTGTCCGGCAACACACTTCTGCACGCAATACGAGTATATACAGCTTCTTCAATGAAATGCATTTTAAACTAAATTATGACCAACGACAACATATTTGATAAATGCCATAATAGTATATTATGATGCAAGTTTATAAGGAAGCCTTTAAAGCACGCGCGACCCTTACAAAGGTGAATCGTACGATATTTTTTATTATATCCGCATTACAATCTGAAAATTATAACAAAAAAAGTAAATTGAAATACCTTTTCCGAAGTAATCTGTGTCATTAATCGTTGATATAGAAATGTACAGTTGCGGAATTAAAATTTCGGGCACTATTGTCAATGTCATGATATAAACTCTAAAACAACCTTTACGTTAATAACCTTATTTCTTACTCTTGTCATGTTTTTGTCTTTTTGGCATTCAAAAATTGTCATTTGTGGCATGATAACGGGTCGGCAACATACCAAAGCGATGATTTAATGTCAGTCATGATGACAGTAGAAGGTGCTTTACAGAGATTTTGTTGAAGTGACAGAAAAATAGTGCCCGAAATTTTAATTCCGCAACTGTACGTCAATTTGTTGTTATTACCTAAGCAACCCTTAAAGCTTTAGTGTTTTAAAGGCCCTTTTGCGTACGAATTTTAATGTCAAAAACAGGGATTATGATTCAGGTATAATAAAAAATAATGTTTTTGTATTGTTACTAAAGTAACGTTAACAACAAGCCAGCTTATACTAATTTTATTATAATCACTGAATCATTGTATTTTATTAAATGTCGATGGGAGAATGAAAAGTTTAATAGATTACACGTGCTTGGAGTTTTTAAATAACCTCGGTTACGTTTACGCCTCGCCTCGACCATTTAAAAAGACCTCGCACATAAAAGTAAACTTTCGCAGCTTGTAATGTAAATAACTATTTCCTACTACGTATCTAAAAAGTTTCATCTACTGTCCTAGCAACACACTTGTAATCGAAAGTGAAACCTATCTTGCGTGTGGTTGCTAGCTACGAAAGTAAAATACTTACGCGACTAGGAGATTCCTTACGGCACGAGGAGGGTTTATTTTATTTTGTGACAACTTCGATTGAGGTACTCAAATCATCAAATGGAAAACAGCAACACATTTTATAATAATATGTAGTTTAATTAGTCCAATTGAATACAACAAAGGAAAATTAATCTACTTATTCACATTCATTATGATTTATTAATTGTTGGAAAGTTAGGTTTATCGCTCACCCGACTTGACAGGCAACAATGAGCCTAACGTAATTCCAGCGGCTCTTTCAATTCCGTCACATTCCATATTTTGCGGGAAGGCTTATTGCATAAATACCAATAACCACAAACTATCAAACTAACATTATTACGGATTACACGCACTTACACAAATCACGCCGTTTGAAGACGAAAAATAAAATGTTTGTAAAAGCTGTTGCTTTGGTTTTTACTTCCAAGATCCAAGGACGGTCGTGATACGGCACGATTTTTGCTATTCTTTTAACTTTATAAAATGTTGGTGCTTCGTAGTAGGAAAAATTTAAAACAATACACGCTGCGTAAGTTTCTTCTTTAACCTCGGAGGTTTCACGGCCCTCGGTTACCGCCTCGGGTCTTGAATTACCTCCTTGCCAAAAAAGTTCACTTACGCATCTGGTAATGTATATAACTATTATTGTTGCAATATTTTTTATTCGTTTAAATAAACATTAATATTCACGGTTGATCGAAAAAAGAATTAAAAATAACGATGATTAAAAAAATGTGACAAATAATACACCAACAAAATTGCCAAAGTTTCGAGATGATTCTTGGCAATTCGGTTGTAATTTGTGGCTCCTCAGGCACCAATGTTGGACTTTTCCTGAGTGAATTTGTAGTAAAACTCCATCTAAGAGTGAGAGTAAAAAACATTTAAAAGTTGGTCAACGGGCGCATTTGGTAATCTTGAAGAAATTACAATCATTCCCTCGAGGAGAAGAAAATAGGTGAAAGCAAGTTCAATAGAAGCTGCTTTTCAAGAAAACGTATTAAACGTTCGAAAACTCAATCATAATCGTAAAATCCCGAAAGAAATTGGGAGGTTAAAGTGGTTCCTTCAAATAACTATTTATCGATTTTCTGTTTATACCCAACAGCATATGTGTAGCGACGATAGCAGCATCGAAGCGTTGAGCTGTGTAGAATGATAAGGTTATTAATACACTTTTGTAAATTTAAACCAGAAAACTGAATTAAAGGTGCATTTATTCTGCAAAGTTAACTAGAAAATTTTTCTTTCTGCAACTAAAAATATTGCTTTTAAAATTACGTTTTTAAAGCATGTTAATATGTATTTATTGTGTCCAATTAGGTATACTTCCCTAATTTAGATAGTAAAAGTCACAAAATAATAGAATTTTTGTGCAACCGTGAATAGCGAATTTATATGTATTTATTGACAGTGAAATAAATTTTACTTGTTCATTTTATAATAATTACAAATTTTCGGTTGCACAAAAAATGTGTACATCTTGGCCGCGAAATCCTTTAACATCCTTGAGATTGTCTGCCTCGGCCGCAAGCAGCCTCGGTGACAATTTTTCTCTCAGTACGTTAAAAAGAAATTATTGCAATAAATAAAAAATAAAATCCTTAACAGGAAATTAAAAATAATTAACTATTTATCGTGTTGTATTATCTACATCCTAGTTTTATTTAAAGAAATGACACCGCTTGAATGAAATAATATTAAATATTTTCTTCTAAGTCATAATCTCTGAAATTCAATTATAGCCATTAATGCCATTTAAATCGCCCATCTCAATGTCGCTTCTCGACTCTGCACGAATTCCATTAGCCAAAGCTGATCCAACTAAATTGCTTATTAAATCTATCCTAAATCGAAATATATACACGCCAGTTAATGTGTAACAAACACTCCGAAATCACTCTATAAATTATTAATGAAATTGCTTACCATAATCTGTAACGTGCACACTATGAATGAAACAGATGTGAACTAATGATTTTCTAGAGGTGCGTTAAAAAACAATTTAAAAAGGTATCTTAAGAACTGGTCTTCAACTGGCATTGAACTATCAAGGTTAATTTCAATAACTCTTAAAAACATGTGAAAAGGGAAACCCAGAAAAAATATTATTGCAGCAGGAAAGATAAACAAAAGTCTCCAAGGTTATGTAATGCGAAGGTATGACGTATTTATTTTTTTTTTTAATAATTACGATTACGTGATTTAAAATGAGTAATTCATATGAGTTTATTACTTATTCTTTTGCTCACTGACAGTTAATTTGGGTTCAATAACTATCATCGTTAATATCTTTAAAAAAATTATTTATGGAGCTAGTTGATCATGATTTAAAAGCTTTCATACTAAGACAAATTATCTAAAACCTCTGTTCTTTCGACAACGAAACACCAAAGACTTGTTTACAACTAACACAGTGAACTAAAGTACATGAAGTAAGATATACTTTTGTTGTTACTGAAGAAAACATAGCTAGGAACGATAAATGATGGATGATAATCAAGCAATTTAGGGCCGATTGCACCAACGCCAGTTAAAGTTAACTGTAGGTTAAAATGCTTCGTTACCTTAGTTACCTATTGTTATAACAATGTTTTCATATATTTTAGTCTGTAGTTAAATTTAACTCACATTGGTGCAACCGGCCTCTAGAGAATTATAGAAAATGACTTGGGCGTTAGAAAAGCAGCCATTAAGAACAACTTGCATGACTATTTAATACATCTGTCACTTAATGTTCATCAACCAATGAAACAAACTTAATTTTAGTGATTTCCATGGTTACAAAAGAATTGCAAGGGATATTGGACTAGTACAAATATCAGCGACTATTGTACTAGTAATCGAAGTGAATATTTTAAACAAATGAAAATCTTCATTAAAATTTTTTTTTGCAGCGAAAAACGAACACAAAATTATTATTTTCTAAAAATTGAAGTGTACATTTTGAAAAACTGAAAGAAATTTGAGGAATTTGATTCATTAAATAGTCTTCCAAATACGACTCGTAGTCAATGTTATGCAGATCATTTTTGCGGTGGTGTTACTCATGTCAACGGCGCTTTCGAATTCGACTCGTGCCAACGCACTCGTCAAATTCATATCCCGTCAAGTGGTGCTAAGCACATAATAACAGATGACAACAGTTTTTTCAGGACAAAAATCATTAAGCTACCATTCAGAGTGTTACTTATTATATCGTGCGTTCATTTAAATTTATCCCCAAAGTTGACGTTGAAGCCTCGATTGTGAACGCACTACACGGATAATGCATCACCGATAGCTGTTTAAATTTTACGCTTTTACAGGAGTGGTGCGGTCTCAATCGACGCTCCAACGCCAACTTTGAGGATAAATTTAAATGAACGCACGATATTATTGTAGTTTTAGAGAATTGTCTTCTTAATTTAAGAAAATATCGAAATACATATACCGGGACATTTTTTTAACTCTGAACATAGTCTAAGTATGGACTATGTTCAATTTTAAGAAACACAGATCAATGCATTGTGAGTTGCTTTGCAACCAACTATACCGAACACGAGAGATTTTGAAATAATGTTAAAAATTGTTCCGATTGATGGAATTGGTCTATCATGTGTTGCATTGGAAATGTCACGCACATTTCTAATGCTCTGATTGGCATAGAGTAACTGCATTATATGTATTTCTTCTTCAAACAACATGACCATTTTGTTAAACTGTCAAGTACTTATTTTCGTTACCTTGGTTACGTGATTATATACATGCATTGACCTGTGTTTTTTAAAACTGAACATAGGGAATAAGTATGGGCTATGTTCAATGTTAAAAAAATGTCCCGGTATGTACTTATATCGGCGTTGAAGAGTCGATTGTGAACGCACCACTCGACCATTTGCAGAGTAAAAACACAAACAACGCAAAAAGTGAAGTTAGCTTTAAACAGCTGATCAGTGATCTGTATAATCCGTGCTGCGTTCACAATCAACTCCTACTTTGAGGATAAATTTAAATGAACACCCGATATAAGTATGTACATAATATAAAAATTCACGACATAACTATTATTTAACCCGTGTATTTAAATGAGCAAATGACATTTCAAAGGATTCGTGATCTAAAACTTATTTGATCACACTATATACAGGATGTCCCAGAACTGGCTCCCCAAAGAAAAAAGGGAGCCTTAGGGCGAATATATTAACGTGTATTTTGAAGAAAAAAAGTCCTATCTCAAATGATAACCGAGAAAAGACATTCTGAAGTTGACCAATTAGAGTTGAGCATCATTAAGGTGGAATAATCGCAATTTTGCGTTGCCTAGGTTTCCTTTTTATCCGTAAACCTCTATAATTCTGTCGATTAGATTTGGTCCACTACATTTATTAGAATGATTGTTTACGTCAGTTTGACATTTGTTACACAATTTCGCTGCGATATTTAATTCAAGTTTATCATTTAACATGTATTTTTCCTCTGAGTACGTAGATATGATTCTTACTTTTGCGCGATGTGGGAACAATGCACGTGAAGCAGTAAGGTTGTACCGTGAACAATTTCCACAAAGACAAAGTCATCCGGATCATAAAACAATCCTGAAATTAATCGCTCGGGGTCGAGAAACGGGTCAGATGCAGCCAGTTCGAAGAAGAAGTTGGGGGTGCTCCAAGAAATGTAAGGACTGTCGAACACGAGGAAGCCGTATTGAATGTCTTTGAGGAAGACGGCACCCGGAGTATTCGAACAGTTTCTCGTGAAATGGGTTTATTCAAGAGTTCGGTGCAAAGAGTTCCAGCTGATAATAGGAGGCACCCGTACCACTATACAGGAGTACAACATCTTCTGTCAGAGGATTATCCAATTAGGCGAGAGTTTTATCTGTGGTTAATAAACCAAAATGATGCTCCACACTTCTTGTCACGGATACTGTTTTCTGATGAGTCGCTATTTTACCGGTAAGGTTGTTCCAATTATCACAACCTTCATATCTGGGCAGAGGAAAATCCAAGAGAATTATCTCCCAGAGGTTTTCAACACAGGTTTTCTGTGGACTGGGCTATTGGGCGATCGTTTGGCAAGTATAAGCGTGGTGGATCCTTCCATTTGTTAAAATTCCGAATCCCCGGCTCTAGATTGGACCGCTTCAATTCTCTGCAAGATTAAAGGGGGCAAGATATGCTCAGTTCATTGGCACGGAGCTACCTGATTTACTTGAAATTGTACCTCTTGCTTATCGCATAAATGACTGGTTCCAACATTTTAGTAGAAACGTTCGGGAAATTTTGGATAACCAATATCCACAGCGCTGGATCGGTCGAGGAGGACCGCATCATTGGCCTGCCAGGTCTCCAGATCTGAATCATTTATCGGCGGCCCATAAATTCAGAGGCTGATCTGAGAGTTCGAATTCAGGAGGCTTTGTTTCAGTTACTGAAGAAATGATAACACAGGCCTGCAAAACAAAACTTTTTAATCGATGTTTTGATTTTGATAACTGATTTTGTATAACATTGGAGCCCTGATTACAAAAATACAATTCATTTTTTTTGTATCACGTCAGGTTTTTTCACAATTAACAAAAAAAAATTAAGCAATTTATTTAGGAAAATAAGATGTTTATAATAATTCTTGGTTAATAATCTAACTAATTTTTTTATTCCTTATGAGAATGGCATCTTTAACGCTTTGTGAGGAAACTTCTTTTAATTGATTGCCTGCTGTATATTTTTTTTGGGTACATCGCGCTGTAACATCCAGCAAAAGTCTACCATCATTGATACGCTCCATCTTCCTTGATATCACCTCTCCATTTGTTTTATATCTTGGTCAAGACGTTCCCCTTGTTCCTCGCTGACAGCACCAAGATTTTTAGGAAAAAGATTTAAGTGCGAAAAGAGGAAATTCACTTTCAAACTCATATTACATCCCAAGATGTGAAAATTTTTAAACATGATTCTTACAATATTTTCGTAGTCTTCATCTTTGTGATTTCCAAGCAATTTTTCTATGACATTCTTAAATGCCGTCCAGGCATTCCTTTCAACAACATTCATAGAATTTTAAAAATCATTACCTTTGTACAAAGATCTTATTTGAGGTCTTAACCGCTTTTCATTTGGCATTGGAGAGATCTGGTAACTTTGTACATTAATACTTGAAACATTGTCCATTTTTATCAAGAGGCTTTACAAATTGCTTCATCAAACAAAGTTTGATATGCATTGGTGGTACCTAATACTACTTTTTTAGGATACAACTAAATTATTTTTTATTATTGCTTCCCGGTACAAGTCTAGTTCTTAAAGGCCACTTCTATTGAGTCCAGTGCTTGTCTCGTGCCCGGCAGTCCCACTCGCAAATAAAACAAGGAAATTTAGAATATCCATATTGTTGTCCGATATTACAGTATCGAAATTTTGAAATAATTCATTCATTCTAGGTGAACATTTCAATTTTAAGAAAAAACGATTTGTGAAAAAACTAGACGTGATAGCGCAAAACCAAAATCATTTTCGTAATCAGGGGGTCGAAATTGTTCAAAAACTGTCAATTTTATGCAAACATCGAAATCAGTGCAGGCTTGTGTAACTAACGCTACTACAAGAAGTTTGTTACGTAGAGCACAATTGTGCATACAAATGAATGGTGGTCATTTCGAACATCTGCTTTAAAATTGTTACCTATTTAAATAAATGGTTCTTTTTAGAATCGCCATTTTTATTGTTTTATTTCGAATTTTGCAATTGTCAAGTCTTGATGTTGATGACAGATAAACGTCAACGAATTTTTATATCGGAAAACGTCAAAATTCCAGTTGCCCAAACATTTTATTGATTTGTGCGATATCAGAGATTTTTTGTTGTTGTTTAGCAACCGATCGGATTTTTTAGTAACACCTGAGGACGAGCTTCCGGGATTCGTGAAATTAAAAACTTTATAACTCGGTAATTTGAGCTAGCAGAAAATTAATTTTAGTCAATTTGGAGTCTCTTTTGTTGTCGGCACATGCCTGTTTTCTCTGGGGAGCCAGTTCTGGGACACCTGTATTTCCTTCGAATCGAAATTATTTAGTTTTAATCAAATTTCCCTGCCCTAAAAATTATCAAACTTAAAAACAGTTTAAATCTGTTGTACTGTTATGAGCAGACTGGCAGTCTGCCACGCCAGACGATGTTAATCAAGCTTTTGATCACTCTCTGGAAATCCTGGAAATTTTTTTAACTCTGCATAATCCATGAATTAAGGACTGGAAAAATGAACTATACAATGTATACTAGATAATAAAAATGGTAATTATCATCACATGATGAAAATAAATAAGAATTTAAATAATAAAAACCACATTACAAATTGCCATTTGCCTTAGACTAGGTATCAGTATTTGTCAACCTCATATCTGTACTTGCGGTTCACTTGTTGATACTTTGAGTCATCATGGATTGTCTTGCATAAAAAGTGCAGGAAGAATTTCAAGACACAGTTGCCTTAATGACATTTTAAAACGTGCTTTTTCTTCTGCCAATATCCCTTGCATTCTCGAACCGACTGGTGTTCCCATTTATCTGAGTCGTCCATTTCACCTAAATCAGCTGCAAACTTAGCAGCAGTTCTTAAAAAAAGGAAATACAGGGTGACTGACGAAAAACCTTTGACGCTGTATCGTACTTATTCTTTATCCGATTTGAATAAATGACACATCAAATGAAATAGTTCGAAAAACACTTCATTATTATCCTATTCGATATTTTTTTCGACATCTATTTTTTGACAGACGATAGCCAACTTTTTTTTTTCAAATTACACTCTACATATTTTTTTATTCATTTTTATAAAGAATCTTCTTCTGAATATTCTTACATTAAAAGAAAAAACAAAAAATTTATTTTAAATGAAAAAAATTGAAAATAAAAAATGAAGTAATCAAATTTGTAAACAATACAAAATCTATTCTAGTTGCTCAAAATTTCCTCAATGCTGTTACAGACACTGTCGATACCTTCTAGAAATGCCCACCTTTGCATTCTGTAAAAAATTTCGGGGTTTTTCCTGACATACTCGCACTATCTTTTTTCTTAACTCTTTTTGGGTACCTGGTGGGGTCAAACAAACATTGTCTCGAAAGTTTCGAATGAATATAAATGGCTTCAAATCTGGAGATCTAGCGGGCCATCGAATAGCTTCTATGAGCACCCATTCGTCGTTCACCAAAATGATTTAAATGATTTAAAAATACAAAATTCATGCATGCATTATGTGGTATGGCGCCGTCCTGATGAAACACGACTCTATTCAACACTGCTAATGGTATCTCATCCAGAAAATTGCTTATTTCATTTTATAATAAATAATATGATATTTTTTTGATTGAGACTGCTATCAATAAAAAAGGGACCCACTAGTCCCTTCTATCTCCAAAAATGCCACACCACAGGTTAACACTAAATCGTCTTTGGAAATTTTCTTTCACAGCAACATTATTAGGCAGAATATAGCCTAAGGGAGTCCGTTTCGGTTCAGGGACGCGAGGGTCGCGGGTTCGATTCCGACCCAGGGCGAAATTAAAAAAAAAGGCTATATTCTGTCTCGTGATTCGGAAGTCACGTTAAGCCATTGGTCCCGGTCTATTGAGTTGGTCATCATGCCCCTCATAGATTTGTAAACCAGTCCTAGACTGTGTAACAAATTTCAAACTGTCTTGACAAATGAATACTCAGAGCTCACTTAGTCATTTCGAGCATTTAGAACAAACTTATCTCTTGTTTATTTTGGTCACTTGATTTTTAAATTTTGTACATTTACTCTTTAATTTCTTGACTTTTGTTTAATGTTAATGAATGGGTATAGTTCTTTGCATTTTATATTCAGAAGACAAATCTCTACAATACTGAATAAAACAAAATGTACAGTGCTATTTGAAAAAAAGAAGCTGATGTTCATCTGTCAAAAACTGGACGCAATATATTTTTTTTATTTAGTTGGTATTGAAGTGTTTTCAAAATTATTTCATTTGATGTGTAATTTATTCAAATCGGATAAAAAATAAGCAAAATACAGCATCAAAGGTTTTTCGTCAGTCACCCTGTATAAATCCTTATACGATAATTACTTTTTTGTTGCGTTTGCTGTGGAGACTTTGGGTCCTTGGAGCAATGATGCACTTTCTTTGCTGGATGAATTGGGAAAACTTTTATCTAATACCACAGGTATTCCTCAGGCGAAAATATACCTGAAGCAGCGCATTAGTATTGTATGTGATATTTTACATAGTATTGACTCGTTGGTTGTTAAATTGAGTATGAAATTCCGTCCAATTTTTATTTCAGTGGTCTATATACCACCATCTTGCAGTAATACTGATTATTGTGCGTTTGTTGATTTTTTGATCTCATTGTCTTGCTTGTATGGGTCTGACATGCTTATTCTGGGTAATTTTAATATCACTGAATTTGCGACCTGCTCATCGGGTGATTTGAAACTAACCGCGCTTTATAATTATATAGATAACCTTATGAATTTCTACTGTCTAAAACAGTTAAACGATGTTACTAACCACAACAACAGACTTTTGGATTTGGTGTTTTCGAATGCATGCAATGAATGTTGGGTGTCCAGAAGTCATGAGCCCTTTGTATCTGAGGATCTTCATCACCCGGCTCTTGAAATTGAACTTGTTGCTTCTAAGGCACGTTTAAGAAGGCTTTCATCTGCCAGTGACCTCGATTATAATTTCCGTAAGTGCAATTTTAACCTACTCTATGAATCACTGTTAAATGTTGATTGGTCGTTTCTTGATTCTGAGTCGAATGTTGAACGTGCTGTCTCCCAGTTTTATTCGGTGCTGTATCAAACTTTCCAAATGTATGTACCCAAGAAATCACCTTCCTTATCTCGTGAATATCCCACTTGGTTTACGATGAGCATCATAAAAGGTTTGAGAAAGAAAGATGCAGCTCGCAACGAAATCGGCTGATGACTACAACCACTTTAGATCTCTTAGATCTTCAATAAAATCTGAAATTAAGATCGCTTATTCTCAGTATCTACAGCATGTTAATAAGTCATTGAAGCAGAATCCTAAAAGTTTTTGGTCCTTTGTAAAATCGAAAAGAGATTCCAACGCTATTCCGTCAGAAATGCGCTATGGTAATAAAAATCTTAGTGATCCGAATGAAATTGCTGATGCCTTTGCTGATTACTTCGCTCAGTCTTTTATTAATAACAATAGCAACAGTCGATCTTATATTCAGGATGGTCTTAATCTTAGTTTAAATGCTAATATTATAAGTATCACCTCGGTAACTGAAGATGATGTAATTAAAGCCTTTAAGCAATTGAAACCGAAATTAACAACAGGTCCAGACAAAATTCCTGCCTTTATAGTGCGTGACTGTATGTATGTTTTCGTTAGACCACTAACAAGGATATTCAATCTCATTCTCAATTCAGGTAAATTTCCTAGTCAATGGAAAACTTCAAGAATTTGTACAGTCTATAAAAAAGGTGAGAAATCTGATATTAATAATTATAGACCGATTGCGATCATTTGTAATTTTGCCAAAATTTTTGAACTACTGCTACATACTTTCTTTCATAGGCATGTCTCTCGGACATTATCCCCACACCAGCATGGATTTATGAAAGGGCGCTCTGTTGAAACGAATCTTGTCTCACTCACGCAGTTTTTGGCTGAAGCTTTGAATGAAAATAAACAGGTCGATGTAATATACAGGGTGTCACAGAACTGGCTCCCCAGAGAAAACAGGCATGTGCCGCCAACAAAAGAGACTCTAAATTGACTAAAATAAATTTTCTGCTAGCTCAAATTACCGAGTTACAAAGTTTTTAATTTCACCAATCCCGGAAGCTCGTCCTCAGGTATTACTAAAAAATCCGATCGGTTGCTAAACAACAACAAAAAATCTCTGATATCGCACAAATCAATAAAATGTTTGGGCAACTGGAATTTTGACGTTTTCCGATATAAAAATTCGTTGACGTTTATCTGTCATCAACGTCAAGACTTGACAATTGCAAAATTCGAAATAAAACAATAAAAACGGCGATTCTAAAAAGAACCATTTATTTAAATAGGTAACAATGTTAAAGCAGATGTTCGAAATGACCACCATTCATTTATATGCACAATTGTGCTCTACGTAACAAACTTCTTGTAGTAGCGTTAGTTATCATTTCTTCAGTAACTGAAACAAAGCCTCCCGAATTCAAACTCTCAGATCAGCCTCTGAATTTATGGGCCGCCGATCAATGATTCAGATCTGGAGACCTGGCAGGCCAATGATGCGGTCCTCCTCGACCGATCCAGGGCTGTGGATATTGGTTATCCAAAATTTCCCGAACGTTTCTGCTAAAATGTTGGAACCAGTCATTTATGCGATAAGCAAGAGGTACAATTTCAAGTAAATCAGGTAGCTCCGTTCCAATGAACTGAGCATATCTTGCCCCCGTTAATCTTGCGGGGAATTCAAACGGTCCAATCGAGAGCCGGGGATTCGGAATTTTAACAAATGGAAGGATCCACCACGCTTATACTTGCCAAACGATCGCCCAATAGCCCAGTCCACAAATTAACAGAAAACCTATGTTGAAAACCTCTGAGGAATTATTCTCTTGGATTTTCCTCTGCCCAGATATGAAGGTTGTGATAATTGGAACAACCTTACTGGCAAAATAGCGACTCATCAGAAAACAGTATCCGTGACAAGAAGTGTGAAGCATCGTTTTGGTTTATTAACCATAGATAAAAGTCTCGCCTAATTGGATAATCCTCTGGCAGAAGATGTTGTACTCGTGTATAGTGGTACGGATGCCTCCTATTATCAGCTAGAACTCTCTGCACCGAACTTTTGGATAAACCCATTTCACGAGAAACTGTTCGAATACTCCGGGTGCCGTCTTCCTCAAAGACATTCAATACGGCTTCCTCGTGCTCGACAGTCCTTACATTTCTTGGAGCACCCCCAACTTTTCTTCGAACTGGCTGCATTTGACCCGATTCTCGACTCCGAGCGATTGTTTTATGATCCGGATGATTTTGTCTTTGCGGAAATTGTTCACGGTACAACCTTACGGCTTCACGTGCATTGTTCCCACATCGTGCAAAAGAATCATATCTACGTACTCAGAGGAAGAATACATATTAAATGATACACTTGAATTAAATATTGCAGCGAAATTCTATAACAAATGTCAAACTGACGTAAACAACCATTCTAATAAATGTAGTGGACCAAATCAAATGGACAGAATTATAGAGGTTTACGGATAAAAAGGAAACCTAGGCAACGCAAAATTGCGATTATTCCACTTTAATGATGGTCAACTCTAATTGGTCAACTTCAGAATGTCTTTTCTCGGTTATCATTTGAGATAGGACTTTTTTTCTTCAAAATACACGTTAATATATTTGCCCTAAGGCTCCCTTTTTTCTCTGGGGAGCCAGTTCTGGGACACCCTGTATACTGATTTTTCCAAAGCTTTTGACAGGATTGACCATCAGCTACTATTACATAAGTTAGATCGGTTTGGCTTCTTCGATCAGTTGATAAAATTAATCTGTTCCTATCTGTGCGATAGATATCTCTTTGTACGAGTGAATGGGTTCAAGTCAGGACTTTTCAGGCAGGGCACTGGGGTTCCTCAGGGTTCAGTATTGGGACCCTTTCTCTTCAATATATTTATAGATGACATTGCAGATCACCTCGACACACCATTTCTTCTGTTTGCTGATGATTTAAAAATCTATAATATGGTTAATTCAATTGAAGACTCTATGCGCTTGCAAAAGAATTTGGATGCAGTATATGAATGGTGTGTGAGAAATCGGCTTCTGCTAAATATTTCTAAATGTAATGTGATGACCTACGCGAGAAAAATGAACCCACTCTACACGGTGTATAAGATAAATGGATCAATGCTTGAGAAACCGGACTCCATTCGTGATTTGGGTGTAACTTTTAATTCAAAGCTTTCGTTTAATGATCACATTGATCTTGTGGCCCAATCAGCATTTAAGTCTCTGGGGTTTATAATGAGGAATAGTCGAGAAATATCTGACGCTGATACGCTCAAAACCCTGTAGGTATGTGACGTACGTTCGATCGCGTCTTGAGTATTCTTCGCTAGTTTGGTCACCCATCTACAATAGTCACATTTCTACGCTTGAAAGGGTACAGCGAAGGTTTCTCAAGGCTGTTGCTTGTTCTGTAGATGGAGTTTATCCTCCTAGAGGTTATCCCCAGGAACTCCTTCTTAAAGATTTAATCTTGTGTTGTTGGTTTCAAGACGTGTGGAGCATTCAATAATTTTCCTGTATAAAGTTCTGCATAATTTATATGATTGCCCTTATATACTATCTAAGATCTCTCTACGAGTTGCTCGACCTAATTCCAGAACTAAAAGTGTATTTTACATTCCGACTGTCAGAACTAATGTAGGAGAGAGCTCTCCACTGATTCAGGTGCTCAGGAACTACTCGGAAGTTGAGGAGTTGTTAGATATTTTTGTCTGCTCAATTCCAAGTATTAGGAGTTGCTTGAAACGAACATTGGCGAACAGATCATAGCTGCTGTCTTGTACCTTGTCCTTTAAATGGGCTTCACCTGTTGGACATTGTAAAGAATAATAATAATAATAATAATAATAATAATAATAATAATAATAATGATTCAGAGGGGTAATGCAGCCAGTGTTATTGGGACGGTGCCTTTATCTTCTACTTTTAAAGAATTATTTTATTTGCTTTAATTTTATCTATTTATACAGGGTTATTCACGAGATGGGTACTTCTGAATTTTTATTTTGCCGCAACCAACAATACAATGGCAGTGACTACTAAATCAAATGTAATATTTCTTTTAAATTAGAAATCAAAGTAAGTTGAATAGATTTATCAGAAATGTCAGATTGGCAGATAACCTGTATTTAATCAAAACTCAACAAATAAATTAACAAATTAAGTTAATGTAAAAGGTGTTCGAAGTGTGTCTACTATCGGCTTGGAAACATCCGCAGCGGCGACAGAATTCCTTCCACGCTCTCCATAAATGAGGATCATATCAGTCTTTTCGTCGTTATTGTAAAAACAATTTTTTCGAATTGACAAAGATTTTTTGCTTTAACGTCAAAGAGACAGGACTAAGAGCCGTCGTGGATTCAGTTATAATTATTTTTAAAATTTGAAATCAAGATATTGTTGTAATGTGTATAATGGGTTGCGGCAAAAAGAAATTCAGAAATACCTCTCTCGTGAATAACCTGTATGTATAAAGAATCAATCTATTATAATAAAAATATGTATTATAATAAAATATAATTAATTAATAGATGTGGAGTGTCCCAAAAATGGCGCACTAACGGTGCACTACGGTGTAGAAGAGATTGCCGTTAACGTCAGAAAAATGTTTAACAACATTCTATTGGACTTACTTGCTGATTGGCGGTCTTTGACTTAACTTAACAAGTCAATTATATGTATTAAATTGTCACTAGTAATATCCCGAGTGCATGTCAAATTATCGACAATTTGACATACACGAGAGGATATTTTGGCAGACTATTTCCTGAGAAAAATTTACATGATAAGTAAGTACAAATAAACGTAATTCTTTGTTTAAAAATTGGTTATTCTTTAAATTTTTATGTTCGAAAATTTGGCACTAGTGCAAATTATCGATAATTGCACTAATGCAGTATTATCGCTGTAATTCGATCGCTATTGGCTAAAATTCAAATATTCGATCTTTTTGATTGGCTTAAATTTTTCGAAGGAAATAGTCATGAAAACTACCTCGAATCGTACATATTATCACAAAGTACAAGATCACTCACTACCAATATCTAGTCCTGCATAATAGAGAATTTAGAACCTTTGGAAATAGTAAAAATTATCTTAAATCCACTACGGCAACATTGCAAGGTACGAGTATATTTTTGTTTACATTATCGTTAATTGCAATAATTGATTTTTTTGTCTGACTATTTCATTCATAGTTGTTTTTCAACCAATCATATTCCGTCACTCAGCAATGAATACAAAATCTCAACTGGAAAAATTAATCTCATCAAAGTTTTGCCAGACCCTATGGTCCAATGAAATCGCGAAGCGAGAGGTATGATCCAATGAAATTGCGAAGCTAGAGGGTTTTCAAATGGTAAAATTTTTGTCATAGCAACAGGTTTAATATGACAATCAAATAAAAAGTCAAAAATTTGTATAAAATGAATGAACAGAAACGTTTTTATTCATGAAATAGTCCTCCGAATACCATTCGTGGTAAAATTTTGTCGTGGACTTTTAAATTGGCCCTCATGCCATAAAGAGCCCAATTTAGACACGAACTCGTTGAATACCACCTACGTTTTTTTGTCCGGCGAGCCCCTTAAAGGCTCCAAATCGCTTAAAATCTTTAAAATTAGCTTGACATTTCGTTTTGACAAGTTGTGACATTTGTCAAAATCCGTTCACACAGGAAAAAATTCTCAAAATCTGACAGCGTCGAACAAAAAAAGTATACAGCGTATCCCAAAACTCGCTCCCCAGAGAAAACTTACCAATGCTGACGACAGTCTTGATCCTAAGAATGCCAACGAAGGAAAATTGATGTCCTGCATAACAAAGTTGTGAGACGTCTAAGATCCACCAATTTCAGAAAGGGAACTCCAGATGTTAATATGAATAGAATCGGTTACTAAGCGTATATTTAATTCCTGCCAAAGTGTCAACATCAACATGTTAGGTTAAGGCAAATGTTATTCAAGATGTCACATTCGCCATCGATCATATGAATCTATTTTTATTTTTTAAAATAAAACAACAAATGGTGCCGCAAAAGACTCAGTTTAGAATTCGTAACCATTTCCTGAACGCTACCCCTGAGTTCTTCTTCTGTAGGGCTCACATACAATATTTTTAATGTGGCCCCAAAGAAAGAAATCCAGAGGATTTAAATCGGGGGACTGCGCGGGCCAGTGTCCTATCCATCGATGAGGATACTGTTGATCCAAAATTTCTCGAACTTGTCGACTGATATGTGTTGGTGCGTTGGCGTGTTGAAACCAGCCGTTAGCACAAAATAGAAATAGAATGTCTTCAAGCAAATTGGGAAGTTCTGCGTTCAAAAATTCTGCGTAAATGTCTCCGTGCAGGAATTTCAAAAGGTCCTACCTAAAGAGGGAAGTTAGCTGACATGTAAACTAATTTCTATTGAAGATGTACCACACGATTCCCTAAAAGACCAGCCCACAAATTTATATAAAATCGTCGTTCAGTCTTCATCACTCGATCTACAGAAGTTTTCGAAATATTCAATTCCTGAGCAACTTCTCTAATGCTTTCGCTACCTTCTTAAAAGGCATCTAAAATAGCCTCTTCGTTCTCAACAGTGCGTACAGTCATGAGAATTTGATCTGTCTCGACTGTTCGTGCGATAACACTGAGGATCGTTTTGTGACCGGGATGATTCCTGTTAGGAAAACGTTGGGCATAAACCCTTGCTGGCTCTCTAGCATTCCGTCCACATTCTCCGTAAATTATCAACATTTCCACATAATTTTTTGCAGAATACATGATGAAAAAGCACGGTTGACTACGACGGCGGTACTAAAGCGATTTGAAGGGATTTGAATGAAATTTTGACACTGACGTTACTCAAAAGTTTCATAGTCTGTCAATTTATTGAAAACGTAATAAAATATGCAACCTAGCAACAATTACGGAAAATACACCTGGATGGCTTAAAACGCTTTGATTGGTCGAATTAAAATGTTCTTTTCTTGAATACCGTTCAAGATAGAAAAAAAATTCTCTGGGATTATTTATTTGTACTTTTATGACGATTTCTCCTCTTTTCTCCGAGGAGCGAGTTCTGGGACACCTGTATTATATCAAGCGATCAAATTTATTTGTAATCGAGTCATCCATGAATTTGAATCCGTATGTCTTTTACGATTGATATGTCGAGATCTAAGCTGTGTTTCAAGCTAGCGTGAGGTTCAAGTAACGACATACGATTTCGGATTCATGGATAACTCGATTACAAATTAATTTGATCGCTCTTTATACATATCTACAAATATAAATTTGAGTAATATTATTTAATAACACGTAAGTACAATTTCATAAAATTAATCTAGGTATCACATATTACATTTTTAGGAGTAAATATCTAAATGTCATAACCACTTTATTATCTCACCAACAAATACTAGATAAGTTTGATAACAAGTGATAACAACAAGTAACAACTCATATTTGTCGAATCTCTCAACGGCAACGATGTAGACGATGGATTTAAAATTTCGTCTCCATTTTTTGCCAATTTTTACCGCACTTTGGCTTTTATGCACCTTTATAATCTCGTAAGTTTTATATTATGTATTCTCTTAACACTAAATGTGCATAATCTTTCAAAACCTATTTTCAGTTATTTAGTGGCAGTATTCAATAACCATGTCTACGAATTTTTTCCTTACATCAGTGACACGGGCGCTTACCCACCGGAAAGTTGTATTTTTGGTGAAATGCTAAACATTGCAGCGGTTTTCAGTAATTAACAAAAATCAGTAATAAACTTCCATCAATTTATAAGCTTATTTCAGTGCTGATTACCATGTACGTTAGATACAAAGTAGTGGAATTGATAGATCATAAAAATATAAAAAAGTGTAAAACGTTGAACAATTGGTCGACTCTTTTCGGAGCTCTTTCCTGTTTAGGCATAAGTCTGGTGGCAAACTTTCAAGAAACATCAGAAATAAATGTTCATTTTGTTGGAGCGTTTTTGGCATTTGGAGTTGGAGCGATCTACTGCCTTATTCAGGTAAAAAATAGGTATCTCTAAACAGATGAACAAAAGTTTAAAAGGATTCTTGGACACTCGCAAAACATTGGTTTTTATTTCAGGCATATCTAACTTGGTTGTCGTATTCGAGCAAAGCTTTAAAATGTTTAAGAATACTGTTGAGTGGTCTGCTGATACCTTTCTACATTATCACAACTGCCTGTAGCATGCTGTCGTTTAATAAATTTGACGGTTGTATTAATAGCTTTGTAAATATTTAACGGTAATAATACCTTTCTTTGTTGTAGGCAACAGTCAGTTTAAATGGAATTACAAAAATTCAGGGTATGAGTTACATCTAGTTGCAACTTTTGCCGAATGGATTATGGCAATACTTATGACCTTGTATATAGGATCGTACTACGTAGAATTCAGATTAATTAAATTCCGAGAAATCTCTTTTATAACAACTGAATAAATAAAATAAGTATTTTTTTAAACGATATATCTGTTTATACAGAATTAAAATTCTGCCTATTGAGTAGTTCTTAGAATCTAAATAAAATGTGTAATGGTGTATTTACAAACTTAGTACATACGAGTTAACACTGATAACAAACTGGCACTACCCGTATTTGTTATCTGCTTGAAATACTCCTCTACACCTATTAATTAACTTTTATCTAAAGTTACCGAACTTATCCGGATTTCTAAACATTTTCAGATAATAGATCGAACAGAGAACCTCCAAAGTAATGTTTGAAATTTGAATTTGAAAAATGGAGTCAACGCGCTAATGGTTTCAAATAATTGTTATTTAAGGAATTTACGCGATTGTCAAAAATAAATACGAATACGTACGCAGACGCAATTTTATGAAGAACGATCAATGATAGTGTTCACCCAAAAAACGTTACTGTCTTCCACATGACATAACATACAATGTGATCAAAAAGAAAACAAATCAGAGCAGGCGTTGCAAATTATCGGTCATGGGCGTAGATAATTTGTGGTCTCAACGGCACTGTATAAGAAATCATACCTCACGTTGGAATTATAATTGTGCATTTTATTATTATTAAATATATGATAATGGAGAAAATTTAGAAAATAAATAAAAGCAACAATTTACCTTCGTAAGAATGGTTAATTGACCAACTTTATTACCAAAGGCGACGCCACTGGTAAGCAGATTTTTCGGTGAAATTCCATAATGCCAAAGGTTGTCAACGTTAACCTAGAAAACAAATTTTCGATTTCGGCAACGTTTACAGACGTTTCCTGTAATTGTAAGCAACAATTATTCCAGAATAAGTGGTAAAATGGGTTTTATCATTGAAGATAAAGCATTAATTATTAATAGATGTTTCGAGAAGTAGGCAACCAATAAAACGACTGTGCGTAGCAAGTATACATACCAGGTGTAGAATTGTTTTACGAGACAGCATTTTACATGTGAAAATAAATAATTTCAATTATTTGCTCTCCTAACAGTTTTACGGCAAAGTAGTTAAGATGAAAGTTAGAGAGAATTAAAATTACTGTCTAATTTCAATCTTAGTTTTTTTCTAACATCTTGTGGTGCTGAAGGAAAGGTAAGAAAGGAGTTAACACAAACAATACTAAAAAACAGTACCTACTAGCCTTGTAATTTGACTTCAAAAATTATTTGTCAGATGGTATCACTATTATTTAATTTTCTTTTCGTTTTGCCTTTCAAGTGAACTCGTACTTACAGGACGAATGAAAAGGCATCTTTTATTAAATGGTATTATGGAGGATCTTCTTTAAGAAACTTCCAAGCAACGTTTGCCTCAGATTTCTCAGACGGACCAATTCCGGCCATAGAAACAATTCGAAGAATTGTAGAGAAGTTTGAACATTAAATAAAAGAGACCTTTTCATTCGTCCTGTAGTCCTGTAGTTCATTTGAAGGGCAAATCAAAATTTTTCTCTTAATTCCTTTCTTGCTTTTCTTTCAGTACCACAAGATGTTAGAAAAAAACTAAGACCCAAATTTGACAGTAATTTTAATTCTCTCTAACTTTCATCTTAACTATTTTGTCGCAAAATTGTTAGGAGAGCAAATAATTGAATGTCCTTATTTTTCCATGGAAAATGCTATGTCTACATCCGGTATGCGTATCAGCCAACCTCAGACAAACGTTTCGATAAAACAAAAGATGAGGTAGCGCTCTCGATTTATTTTCTTTTTGATCACTCGGTATTTTAAATGCACGTAAAAACCTAACTTACAGTGAACTCTGTTCGGATTAATAAAAAGTCAAACAAAAGTTATGTTTAATGAAATTTTAAAAACAAATAACAACAGTTCGCTAACTTATATTTTTAGTTTGAAATTTTCTTCTCAATTAATCTAAGGCTTATTTCAAAAATTCGATTTGCTTAAATACCTACACTAATCAAAACGAAAAATGAGTCACTTTTACGAAGGTTTTTTTACTGGAATAATTTATTATGATAATTTGTTGTTATCGCAATATAGGAGACTGTTTACTAAAAATTACTAACAATCTATTTGTCATGCTTCCAGGAAAAAAATTAAATGCAAAAATGTGTATTGAAATTCTTTATTGTTCAAATAAAAACATTCTGAAAAAGAAGCAGAAGTGCAAAATTAATAATGAGTATGGTCTCCTCTAATCCGCAAAACTCCCGCACAACGATGAGGCATACCTACTTTCAATTAAATTTCAAATAACCTGAGGAGCCATTTCTTCTCATTCATCCAGAAGGATTTCCTCAACGTGTTGAAAGTTCCGAAGCGACTGACGTTTTTTCAATTGCTGCCCAGGTGTGTCCCAGACGTGTCGTTAATATTTTATCATGTAATTGTATTATCTGTATTATCTTTATAATGTTCATGTCATTTTAATTGAATTCATGTTTACCAAAAAATTAATATCTGTGTAATTCATTAAAAATGCAAAAAATAAAATAAAAAGCCAAATAGATATTAAAATAATAAAAATTCAGATAGATGTTGCACAATCACCATTGTAAGCTTTTGATTTATTACTTCATTGTTATTATAAATAAAGAACACAAAATTTTATTAATGCTTTAACAAAAAAAATCCAAACTAAGTTTTAGACTTGATTGGAATAATATTAATTACTAGGTGTAAATAATAACAATTCTATTACAACAACAAATATATCAACTAAACACAGATATCACAGGAACTGACTCAAGTTTGCTGCACAGTCTCGATGAGCAAAGGTTCAGAAAAAGAAATCTTCTTAAATTCATTCGTAAACAAAAGCAAATAAAGCATCGTTGTAATGGCCAAAATCCATTCGGCCGCAACACTTATGCAGTGAGGCATATACCCTCCATCATTTTTTGTCCACTTGGTGGGATCGTCTCCTATAAATAATTAAACAGTTAGTTTCGTTGCCTCCTACTGTAACAGAATTTATTTAGTCAGTAAGTCAGTGATTTCAAGCGATTTCTATTAAACAATTTCTCCGATGCGTACTTACTCTAACCATTGACAGATGACGCTTAACTCTAACAATGATGAGATCCTTTTAAGGATTTCTTATGTAATACTTTCATTGTCCACCAAAAGGTGGCAAGAAAGAGCTTTTATTAAATTATTATGAGTATGACGAAATGGGATAGTTTTTTCAGCTTATAGTTAGTTCAACTAATAAAGTCTAAAAGTATGTTTCAAATTTTTAAGAGAAGGAACTACTGGCACAGGTTCCAAAACTTCCCTGGCACGAGGTATTTGTAAAATGAATAAACAATTTTCTAGTCCCATTCTTCTAATCGCTTTAATGTATTGATTTATGCCTTGAAACTTCTGCAGGCAACACATCGTTAAACCCTCTTATAAACCGGAAAAATGTAATTTGTTCGGATTAGAAACAGAACCTGTTTCCACCTTTCTTTCATATCCTTACAAATACTTGCAATTTTAAATTTTGTACATTATTTTATATTCTACCGTGAGCGGCAAAAGTATAAAATAAATTCCTTAAAAATTAAACAAAATTTAAAAAAAAATCTTTGGACAGGTTAATTTTAGTTTATAAAAATACATATTTTAATTCCAAATAAAATTACAAGCAGTCATTTGTTTTCGAGTGATCACGTCATGGATATTTTTTTTAATGGAAAGGCCCTATTTTTTTATTAATTCTGATAGCCCTTTTAATTGTCTAAACGACAGTACAAAAATTTTGTTATCTTACATAAGGAAATTTTTGACAAAAAAATAATAAAGTTGGAAAAAAAAAATTTTTTTCTTCAAATGTCCGTAAATTATGACATTATCCTGCTGCATTGATAATGCTAAAGTGTCACTTCATTGTCATGGCATCTAACCAGCTGACGAGCGGCAGATAAAGTTATTATCTCCGCTGAGGGCGTCCGTGAAGTTATTATCTACGCTGATGAGCGGCAGTAAAGTAAACTAGCTAAATCATTTGAAATTCCTACCTGGTTTCTTAACATGTCTTAAATAATTTGTTATGAAGGTTTAAAGAAAAAATAGTATATGTTATTCGGAGCAAAAATGGTTTTATGTGCTTTGGCTGGTTTGTCTGCCTCACTGCGTTCGGCAGCCAATCTACCAGGCGCAGCACATAAAACTTCATTTTTGCTCCTCATAACATAATAATACTATTATAACGAACAAAAACAAGTCAAAAAATCAAGTAGGTAGATCAAACAGTCAAATGTTACTGTCAATTTCATAATAATAAAAATGTTGTTATCTTACATAAGGAAATTTTTGACAAAAAAAAAAGTTGGAAAAAATAAATTTTATAACAAACAAAAACAAGTAAAAAAATCAAGTAGGTAAATCAAACGGTCAAATGTTACTGTCAATTTCATTCGTATGTGTTATTTGTTTTACAAAACGTTTTCGAAAATGACTCATTTAACAGAAACACAACGTATAGAAATTTTAATTTTGATTGGGTGCGGGGATAAAACTATTGGGTGCCCCAAAATTCGTGGAACAACTCAATGGGGCATTGTTAACTCATGTTAGAAAATAATGAGAAAAATAATTAAAAAATTATACCTCGTAGATTTGAAGATATGGGAGTTCAAAAGATGCAGCTTTGATCTCATTTATTTTAAACATTTCAAATAATTGTCCAAGCCTTGTGTCAATTATTTTTTGAATGTCAAAATCAGTTTTTGAGAGCACTTCCCACACTTCGCAGTAATGCCGAAGGATTTTTATGCATGCCTTTCAAATTGTGTTTCGCGAAACTGACTCTGTGACGCAATCGTTCGCACCGAAGAAATCGTCACACGAAATAAGTTTAGACGGAGGTTTTCCAATCCATGACTGCCTTACTGCCTTTGACCAAGATAATTTTTGATATCCCGGTATTTGTCATAATACGCAATTGCAAAATTCAATTAAAAAAAGAATTGTTCCGGTTGGCGATTGGGAGTTTTTCGCAATTTTCTACAAAAACCATTTCGTCATATTATGTATTTGTAAAAATTGCAATTAAGAAAAATGTTGATTCCTGTTGCTATTCGAAAAGAATAATCATTATCAATTCCTCATTTCGACTCCAATAATTGTATAATACTGTAATTATTAAAGTGTTTTTTTTATTAGATAACAGAGTCCATTACCCACGGCCTGTTGAATGATAATTTCAAAATTCACGGCAAAAATCATAACAACTAAAGTCCATTCAAAAATCAAAAAACCACCAACGTCGCATTTTCCCCGATAATTACTATCGGCAACGCTGTCTAGTGTAAAATTTGGTGAGACTTGTAATTTTGAGGTTAAATGTTTATGAAGTGTCTTGTTTTTCTGGGCATGTTTAAGTAAAAATAATAAGAATCAATAAATAAATGAAACGTGCTGCTAATAAAACAATATGAACGAAATTCAAAGCAAGTGAATTTTATTTTAAATCAAATAAATGTCATAATTTGTAGTTACCAACATAGTATAAAAAAATATCTACCTAGGGTTTTTTAAATTTTACCAACCTAAAGCAACAGGTGGTGGTTTTTTGATTTTTGAATGGACTTTAGTTTATGAGGTCCAATCCCAAATTTTAATGCAATGGTTATCAAATATGCAAAGTAATAATAATTTTAAAACGTCAGTTTCAGTTTTTTTAATAATGAAACTTATTTATCAAAATTTAATAATCTATCCACATCTGGAAAATTAATTGGTGATGGTGTCACTGCAAGAAAACGTAAAAAACGAGAAAATGAAAATGATCGTAAAAAGATTTAAAACATTGTTTTCACAATTTTGGCGTGCATTGTACGAGTATAGCAAACAAATTCTTAAATAATTACTACAGAACACATGGAGGCTATAGAACTTAACTACTTCTCTTTCATATAGAGACTGAAAGACAACTAACTACAACGAGTTGGACGTAACAAATGGGTATTTTATTTGACATTTGGTAAATATCATGCATTAAGCTGGCAACTACATTTTCTTTGTTTTCGATTTATTTTAATTTCAACAATCTACGACAACTATCAAATTAGTTCCCCTCAGGAACAACGACCTTTTACCATCTTTCAGGAAATTTGTCAATTCTGTAGTACCTAGTAGAACTTCAGTGCCTTTAAGTTACTTTCTACATCGTTGACTTAGGGAGTCATCCACGAAACCTGATAGGGATAAGGCTCGATATGACGGTGCAAATTCAAAACCATGACAACTGATATTGCTGAAACAGTGTATTTGTCGTTTCGTTAACGATTTGCAATTTATTATCTGAGTTTCGTGTAAAATATATTTACCAATACAAAACAAAATCTACTGAATCAAGTGGCAGCCGCAGTATCAAGTCTGATAAGTGAGCAACAGTTTCTCAGCCAATTCTTCAATTTGTTTTTGTACAGTACCATTTGCAAAGTAGCAGACACTTAGATCATTCATTACTCTTCGGAAGAAGTGACAATCTTTCTTTTATCTTTAATAGGTGGTATTTCCTTTTCCGAAGTGTTCAACATATCGAGTCTTCAATGAAAAGTTCATCAAGTAGTTTTTGAATTTTTCACAACATTGTGAAGTACATATGTCTTGTACAGCATTCACGATTATTTCAAATTCGAACTATCTATGAAAATCTGACATTTTAGTTGGCAGTAGGTATTGTGATTTGTCATAATAAATCTATTTTAGGTTATAATTGAACCGAACACTGCTGCCAGTTCGCTACATTTTTTAAATAAGTGAACGCAATAGGAACAATAATAATCTAAAACTTTAATTGAAATGAAACATAGATATTTGTAGCGCAGTTCTTGTTTAAGAACATTCCTAATAAACTAGGTAAAAATGAATAGGGAATTTTTCTTTTTTTGAATTTTTTATAAATACCGTTTAAAATTTGTAATGAAATGTGTTACAAATATATTAATATACACATTAAATATAAGGTTTCAAGTACTTGTAACATTTTAGATTTATCTTGTGTTTAAGAATACGTGGGAGGATTGGAGCAATTATTTTGCTTTCCAAGAAAAATTGTGGAATTCCCTATTCATTTTTGCCTAGTTTATATTAAAATGAGTAAATTATTATTAACCAAATTAATGACGGAATTGACAACAAGGCGAATATTTAAAAACGTAACGTCATTATGACAGGACCTTACGCCAACCTAATAAAAAAAAAATATATATATCTTGGCCTGCTGCGTGTTTAAAACAATCCGGAACGACTAATACAAGATCAGTGACAAAAGTTAAGAAGTAACATTTTTGACTAATTTATTTTATATAAATAGAGCAGGACATGTCTCTGGCTACATTTTTGGTAACATTGAATAATATCTGTTCACGTTGGAATGAACATCAGTGGTGTAAATGACCTGACCTGTTACTATGACAACTCATATGAAAATTAATGCCAAATGTGTGCGATTTGCACCACTGATGTTCAATCCAACGTAAACAGGATATACAAAACCTTTTAATTTGACGAGAGTCGCAGCGATGTAAAATTTTAGGTTGGATGTGTTTTTTATGTTGAAAGCATTAAATGCGTGGCGTAGCCACGAGTTATTTTAAAGGATGAGTGCTTCAAGGTCTTATGAAACGGGTTTTTTATACTATTTTTTGTAATTTGCCCTTTTTAAGCCGTTTTTAAACAAAAATGTTTACTTTCCTCGATTTAGGGATTTTTGTGGCGGTTGGTAATGTCTTAATTTTAAAAGTAAAAATTTGATCAAGTGTTCAAAGTCGCCTTTTGTTGTATCCAAATTCTGTCACAAAACACGAATATGGAAGATAATCTTTCATTTACGCCCGCTGAAATACGTGAAATTGCCAAAAATACGGCCGCGAATTTGTTGCCTGATAAATTCTGATAAATGATTCTTTGCACATTTTGTAATTTAAACTGACACGCATGACGGATCAAGCTATGCCAACCTAAAAATTTTCGTAAAATGTTCCGTGAAATAATGGCTATAAGGACATCCCAGATGATGACGTCGCGTTCGTTAATATGTCTATTAGAGAATCCAAATGGAGGCAAATTACAAAAAGAAATTTAGAATGATTATTTCATTCATCATTGTTTTCGACCAATCGTAAGGCTTTATTTTTTGGATTATAGTGATAATTCGATAATTCGTCAAGTACGTTTCACAGATGTTTTCAATCCTATTGCTAAAGCAATAAAATAAATACTGTTGTGAAATGGTACTATTTAATTCATGAAATAATCAACCGAATTACACTCTAGCTCTTGAAATGATCTATTTTAACACTCAAGCTCTCAAAAGGTAACCACTCGTGTCACTTTGACATAATTTCCCTCCACCTTCGGTGTCGGGAAATTAATACTGTCAAAGTGACACTCGTTGTTACCTAGGAGAGCTTTCGTGTTAAAAATCGATCATTTCAGAGCTCTCGTGGAATTACTATTATTACTACAACCGAGTATTTTTACCTGATAATAATTTTGGACTGATACTGTTTCAAATAATGATCTACTAATTGTAAAATATCGAAATAGAAAATCATACTCGTATATGACCATATTTCAAGATCATTTATCAAAATAATTTTTAATATGAAAATTTTCAGTAGAAAGGTGTGCAAAATTGTTTATATTTCCAAAACGGGTGACCTGATTGACATCAAAATCAGTAGACGTTGAGTCCCCACTGTAACGAACATTTTACAGAAAGAACAGAAAAAATTCATAAATTACTCGTATTATTCAATCCTTTCATTTACCTCTAAACTGCAAAAGAGAAATTCCTCCAAAAATAGCGGTAACGATAAAAGCAGTACAACTAATTGCTGAAAGGCAAATTCTAGCAATGTTTATTTTTTTGCTCCCTAGATGAGGGTATAGCTGGAAAGAAGCTCGAGTCTACAAAAACAAATATTATTAAAACAGAAACATTAAAGGAGACTTTACCTGAATGCACTGATAAATTGAACCTAAACCAAAAGCTGCGAAAGCCCCCACCATATGTATTGATAAGACATTCGTTTCCTGAAAGTTACCCACTAAACAGATTCCAAAAGCAGCAACTGTGCTCAAGATTACACATATCCAATTATATTTCCTCATTGATGGTGGCAATGATGTTTCTTTGTCCAATAAATGGTTTACTTGTCGATAACGGATATAGGTGACCAAGGCTTCTACAATAACGTTTTTTGAAATGTTTTGGTTTCAGTTAAATGACAAAATTGATCGTTAAGGCTAACTGATATGGACTAAGTCGTAATCGAAGAATACAAGATACAATAACCCTGATGAAAATTCGATATTTATTATTTCTAGCGGAATCACAAATTATATTTTCAACGTTGAAATATAAATGTTAAGGTTGAAAATTGTCGATTCACAGATCGTACACGTATAGAGTCAAAAACGCTTAATTTGCGAAATAATCGACTAAACATTTTACCAACAACAAAAGAGGGGAATTTATTGATGAAACGTATAAACACAAAAAGGAGCTATGTACACAAATTGTAAAAATATCGCCCCCTTGTTCAATGCACAGATAAATAAAAAAAATCCAAGGGATTCAGATTGTAAACTCAGTCCACTCATAGATTGCTTGGCATAAATGTTACTAAAAATGTTCACTCTACGCTACAACACATAGATCCTGAGCGAAATTTAAAAAATGGAAAGAGCAGGTTTACACGTGATGTTTGCACTTAGGAAAGACGAAAGAAAACTTCAGTATAGTAGGAATAATATATTAAGTTTTATTAATACAGGGTATTTCATGAGTGATAATGTGCCCGACGGAATTTAAAATGCAACCCACAATACATTTTCGAATTTCCGAAAAAAGCTGGCTACTGAAATTAAAATATCCAGGTTTTTTCGGAAATGGCTAAACACAAACAAGAGATTATTTAATATTTAATGCATGAACAAACATTATCTCTGTATCATTTTCGATGTTTGTAATGTCACTTAAAATGTTCATTATGCTAGATTCTTGAGGCACGCACTCACTTCACAAATTCAAAAAAATCAACAAGAAATCACAACGGAATACTTAGATCAAAACAGCAACACGGTCAAAACTAATAACTTTTAAAACCAGAGAAATGCAAAACAAAGCTCTAAAGATGAAATACCGCAAATCTAAATGCTTAAACTACTTGACAGCACTGACAATTTCAAATTTGAAATGTCATATAATTTATTTTTCCGTTGACCGCTTGTTAATTTCAATATTAATGAATTATTTTGTCTAAAATATAGTATATTAATGGACCTCATTAATACACTATTTTTCATTAATCAACGATTCTTGCGATTTTGACGTTTTGATGATATTTTGATGTATAAACAACCTCGAACATGCATTGTTTGCACTTACCAACACTGCAGGAGGTAGTGCAGCAGGGTTTTCTATATATTTTATAGATCTATAACTGCACAATTACGAATTCACTTTTTCAAAAGTAGACCTTTTTGGTTATAATTCGCATGTCATATTTTTCAAAGGTAACTAGGTTTTCTTAGCAACCGTGATTTTTACGTGAAATTGAATGTAAATGGAATTGACGTCTTCCTACGTTCTTTGTGGAAAAGTGAATAGAAAGTGTTGAAAAATTTAAAAATGGCCTACCCTGAGGACAAAAAAAAGGATGAAGGTATTTTATAAGGTCTCATCTTTATCGAAAAAGATGAAATTGGTTTTGATTTGGCTTTAATTTGAAATTTTGTCACAAAAAAAAAAGTTTGCGGTCAACGAAAAATTTTTGTAATCAACTCACACTCGTTCGTGCTTTAAACAGTTTCGATTATTAATCGCCTTCATTAACAAATTAGTTTATTAAATAACTATTTCGCGTGGGTTTCATAACAACCAATGAGAATCAGTGGCGCGAATGTTTCAAGATATTACCAATACAATCTATGATACTTTGTTAATATTTTAATGTTGTGGTTTGGAGATTTTGTTATCTAAAGATATTTAAAAAAGGGCATTCTATCAGTGGACGTAGTCTAATTGTTTTTGCGATTTTTATCTGTTATCACGCAAACTAAGCATTTTTTAGCCATATACCTTAAGAGTTTTATGCCTATTTTTGATCACAGAATCAGCCCTGAGAGTTTGTCGGTGGAATTCTGACACACCCTATACCGGGTGATTCAGATTGGTATTTGCGCCCCTATATTTTTTATTTTAAGAAAAAAAGTATAGCAAATCATATATATTTGTAAATCGCTTATGAAACTACAATAGATGACACTGTCAAATCTTCTCCACGATGACATATGTCAAAGTTAAGACAGTCAACTTTTTTTTTTTAAATAGTACATTATACATTTCTTAGTCTATTCTTATAAAGCTTTTTTTTCTACATTTGAATGTGTAAAAAAAAGTTGACACTTGCAATGGGAAAAAATCGAGAAAAAAAAATATGATTTACTTTATTCGAAAGTGTTATTTTCTAAAAAGAGCTAGTTAGCCATGGAGACAATTGAATTTTGACATTAATAGCGTCAACTTCTTCCTGACTATACCGCTTTGAATGCATACACGATGAAAATATGTAGTTGAATTTTGATAGTGCATGAATGACATGATGAGTCTTGGGAATCGTATTCGAATTATTCGAATATTTGAATAGCTGACTATGTAAATTCTAATATTCGAATTAAGTAAATTCAGGATGGATCGGGTATTTCACGGTCAAATTATTTTATTTTTTGGCTATGTAATTCTTAAAATAGTGAGATGCAGGGAACCAATATAACGCGAATTTAGCATAGTAAATTCAGTATGGATTTGGTGTTTCGTCCAAGTCTTCGTTTTCTGGCCGAGGCGCACCCGAGGCTTGAAACAAACAAGGTCGAATAATTTTATTTTTTGGCTACGTGGTTGTCTTGTAAATAGTGACATGCAGGGAACCAACATAATGCGAATTTGGCTAACTTGCTCTTTTTAGAAAATAACGCTTTCGAATAAATGAAATCATATTTTATTATTTTTCTCGATTTTTTTCTGATGTAAGTGTCAACTTTTTTTACACATTTAAATGTAGATTTATTTACACTTTATGTGACGGCTGAAATTTTTTGGCCGCCATAATACGGTCGGTGGACAAATAAAACTGGGACACTTAAAATTTAATCTATGTAAATCAGACCATTGAATTGTCAATATATTTGTCAGTGTCTACACAGGGTGTTTTCGAAGTTGAGGCGTTCCTTGTAATATGAGGTACTTACTATATATTATTCTTAAAAATTTTAGCCTAAACCTTCTTAGTAAAATGTTTGTATTAACGGAGATAATTGATTGTATATTTTCATTGTTTTATAAAATATTGAGTCCGGTCGTGTCTATTTCTCCGCTATACCAAAGATTAAGGACTGGCAAGATACGTCACTCCGAGCGGTGCCTTTGATGTTTCCAGCCGTTCCTCAGTGACCTTGAATGCATAGGCCCTTCAAATTGGAATGCAACCGGGAAATTTGAATAGGGCAAAAACGCATAAGGACCAGTGGAAATACACTTTCACGTCATTATTCGATTGTTTTTTTACAGAAAATTTAATAAGGTTGTTTAAGTCAAAAATAAAACCCGATTTTATAAGAAAATATTAATATAACTATACAGGGTGTTAGGGAATGGTCTCCCAAGAATGTCAGGGTGAATTTCTGAGGGAAAATATGGTCGAAAACTATTTTTTCCCAACATGAATGGTTTTCTCAAAGGTAAAAATTTAAAATGGTGCCCCACTGTTTGGGAGCTCTTGCACCATTTTATTGTTGTGATAATTAAATAAATAGTTAAAGTTCTGAAATGAAAGGTAATTGCTTAGCAACTAAGAGACAACAATGCCTTTGTCAGATTTTATCGAGTATGTACCTATTGTCACAATGACGTTTCAGTTTTGAATACTTCCCTTGGATAATATCTCATCAAAAACTACCAGGATTGCATTTTTTTAAGGTCAAATTCAATAATTCATTCGAAATATTTATCTAGATTCACTGCAACCTTGAAGTAAGTCCTTTTTTATTGCTCCAATAAACTGAAATTATTTCCGCAGCTTTATTTGTGATACCACATCTCGATCAACCTCTAAAGGGATTTGAAATCGAGCACTAACATTGCCATCTAGAACACAAAGCCTTAAGGCAGCAATTGTTTTATTGTTTTTGATCGTGACGTCACAGTAAAGGCTTCGTCGAAAAACGCATTAAACCTCCAGAATTTAATAAAAACAGTAAAATTTTTGGTTAGCACTCTTTTTTTTTAGTAGAACGATGTGTTTAGGCTTTACAATTACTGCCTCGTGGAGTAAAATGCCATTAATAACGCGAAAATTGTCATTTACAAGTGAGGTTAAGTTTGTGTATTTATTGTTTTTGTGTAATTTTTACCTTGTGAATCATTTAAATAACACCAAATCACAACAAATGCTTCTTACGTCTTAATTATATGTGTAGCAAATATAGTTTCAACTAAATTGCCCTTACAACGACTTGTAATCACGAAAATGTTGATAGGGTATAAAAATACTTCCCAGGTTTCAACGTCTCTTGCGACGTTCGATGAATAGTATCAACTGGTATCAACTGAAACTATTATATACACTTGCCACCAAGCTTTTGCTTATCTCATAATTTTCCAAGAATGATTAAAACACCGTATTTGATACTTTCTGAAAATGTAAAGAAATGTCAAATTTTGACGTTTGGCCTTCCTCGTGACGTCACACGCTGTCTGGCTTAAGGCCTGGAGTTCGAGATGGCAATGGCACTAACCACCTAATACTACTAATAAGATTCGTTAATTTTGTTGTAACTTTATTTATTTGTATTTGCATTGAAAAAAATCATAATAAATGTTCAAAATGTCCTCCGTTTGTCCTAATACAAGCATTAGCGTACCTTCGGACAGCAGCAGTTGCCTTTCCGCTATATTCCCATACACAAAATATGTACATATCTGCATACTCCTTGATAGAATATTAGGGCATTGTAAACGATTGTAGTCTTCGCAGGCGACGGATAAAAGATAGATCAAATTAAAATGTAAACTTTGACAGTAGTAAATTTCAAATCGTTACCAAGCAATCATTTATAAGTCGAAATCGAAATTTATAAGATTTTTCGTGCACAAAGCAATATTTCAGCAGTCCCAAAACAGCAGGGAACAATTTTATCTTCAGAAAACGGTTTAATTTATCCAAAAACCGTATAAAGGTTTTCGACCAAATTTTCCCTGATAAACTCACCCTGAAATTCTTGGGAGACCATTCCCTAATACCCTGTATAATATATAATCAGTAGGAGAATATGTACAGTGGCGAGCACGGAATTTCGCACACATTGGACATTTCACTGACATAATTTTATTAAAATGAGATACTGGCGGCAGTTTCGTGACAGTTTAGGTGAAACATCAGTCATGATAACATATATCCATGATATATATATCAATCATGATTGATTATAATGACCATAAAGCTTAGACTAGATAGTTTTTTTTAATGACATACAAATTGGTGTGCGAAATTCCGTGCTCCCCACTGTACATACATAATAGAGAGATCATTACAAATTCATCAAAATATTAAGTTTTCAATTTTTTTGTCGCTACTCAAATCAAAATTACTAAATTTCATTACATAAAATAATCTGAACCTTATAAATAATTTAACCAAGTAGTCTAATGGGAAATGTTTACATGGATGAACAAACTCAAGTGAAAACGGTAGTCTCACACAACAATTATTTTATTATTTTAAAACAATTTAACTGACCCAAACTGATCGACACGCGTCACTTCGTCAGCATAACGAACAGTTGTTAAATTTTCACCAGTCAGTCGTATTAATTCGGCAGCGCAATCGGAGAAAATACCGAACGGCCCTTTAAATTGGAATCTCGTGCATCTCACTCCACGAAAGCACTTCTTCGTCTTACTGTCGCATCTTACCAATTCTTAATCTTTGGCTATATGTATAATTGTCCGTTTACTCTAAGGTTATACTGGGGCCGTAGAATTATTCCATTGTGTAAAAGTTGATTTGTCTACAATAGAAAACATTTTGTGATTGTAAACAGCAGGTAAACCCGGCTGGTTGTTTCGTTCAGAGTGGGACTGAGGCAAATTTGTCGAAATATGAATTGCAATTTATAAATTTTCGTTTTTGGAGATTATGTTGAAAAATAAGCTATGAAGGTCTAGTCACAAGGGGTGTTCTAATCCTATTAAGGAGACCAGTGAATTAATCAGGGTACCATATACTTCGGTTCAGAAAATAATAAAACTAAACATTCTCCCTTAAACCGGACCTTGTACATCCACCCAACAGCTTTTAAAATTTGATTTATTGCAGGGGCGCGTGGCTTCTGAAACCCACACAAAGGGGCAGCTTATTAGGAGGTAACTACTTTTACGGCCCCAATATAACCTTAGAGTAAACGGACAATTATACTAGATTAATAACTGGCATGGCCCAGGATGACGTCTTTCCGGAAATCGATCTGCGTACTCTCTGAATGCCGCAGCTGCATTCTGATAACGTGATAACATTGCCCATACATTAGCAACATATCTGTGAGCTCATTATTTTCGTAATAGTAAAGCCATTCCGACTAATTAGATTTGATTTTTTTTTTGTGTCAATTCTAATTTCTAACAAATCAGTGCAAATTTGAGCAGGACCGGATTCAAAAATTTCAAAAAAATTAACTTATTGTATCTTCCTTGCCGTACACATTTTACTAAGGTGATTTTGGCTAAAACTCTTTAGAACAACGCATACAATCACATGCTAAAAGGAACGCCTCAACTTCGAAAATACGCTGTATAATATGTCATACCAAAGTTAACCTATTTGTGATAAAGCCGTAATTAACGATGCAAATCTGTAAATTTTGACTTATGTGATTGTCATTTTTGTCCCAGTTTTATTTGTCATTCGACTGTACATAACGAACTGCAGCAATATGTACCGAAATCAAGTAGCGAATCTATAAAAAAACATTGAAGATACAACGAAGGGCGATTTTTCCTTGGGGCCGTCCATCCGAACATTACCTTTTAATTCACTTTTAATACACAATACTCGTAGTAATACAAATGATTGTAGTCCAAGCAGGCGTGAAAACTGAATATAAAATCTATTGTTGCCGCTCCACATAAAATACATCAAAATGATGTGAATAAGGAGTTAAACTGGGTGCAAAACAACTCAATATTTTTTGGATTCAATCGTTAATTTAAAAATAATAAATAAAATCCTCATCACCGCACTTTTCACCTAAAAAATGACAGGTACAGCGACAAAAATTGACAGTTCACGGCAAAAATGTCATAACATGGGCATAGCCTGCTTCGACTACAATAATTTAGAATAACCCTGTATTTTTAAAACTGTCGATAAATGTTTGTTTTGCTGGAGATTACTGCATCTTCAAATGTAAAAGATTGAATCCTTTTAAAAATATTGTACCACTAATTGATTGGACTTTGACGCATTCATTTCTTGACTCACAGCATTTTCTCAATTTGAAAATTTCAGTGTTTTATAAGTGAAAGATTATCCCGCTGATCAGAGTAGTAAATTGTCAGTATTTCACGTGTTTACGCAATTATTAGGTATGTGACATAAAATTGTAAAGAAACAAGTCAGAAAGACGACAATTCAGGTCACCTGTATTACCTTATCTATCGGCTGAATTTAAGACAAACTGGTCAGCTACAGGCAGACAATAAGCTACATCAATAGAAGGACTGCGGAATTCTCTGAAAGACTTACTAACAAAGGCTGCAAACGATACAATAGGAAAAAAAAAGGAAACGGGAAAATGTGTGTAACAAAAGAAACGCTACAGCTGAATGCTGATATCAGAAAGGAAACATATCAAGGAAAAAATGCTACAAAAAGAAGGAAACGAAGAAACAAAAACCCTAGACAAGAAATACAAGGGAAAAGATAAATAAGCAAAGAAGCAAGCTAGAAAAGACAAAAGAAATTATACAGTGCGTTCATAAAGTTCGGAATAAATTCGATAAAACTGTAAGTACTAATTTCAACTTTGTTTTTAAGAAATGCATATTCCTAAGTACTTTACTTATGCTGACAACTTTTCGTCTCCTAATTATGACGTCATCAATAATTTTTTAGGAAAATTAAGGAATGCATTTTGAAAATCATTAACGCAGTACCATTGCCATCTAGAACGTAAGGCTTTAACACAGGCAGCGTGTGACGTCATTAAGAAGGCCAAACGTCAAAATTTGTTTACATTTTTAGTGGTAGTCGATAAAATCTTGTATGCAACACGGCAGTAAATTGTCTATCGAACTCGTTTGCTTGCTCGACTCGGTTCCGCCTTGCCTCGCAATTTGCAAACTCGTTCGATAAAGTGTCACCTTATTGCCTTGTTACATAAATAGCTATTATATTCTATCAACATTTTCGTGATTGTAATCGTTGTAAGTGAAATTACAAGCATTTGTTGTGATTTGGTGATATTTAAATGATTCACAAAGTAAAAATTACGCAAAAACAATAAATACACAAACTTAACCTCACTTGTAAATGATACATTTTCGTGTCATTCATTAATGTCATTTTACTCCACGAGACAGTAATTCTAAAGCCTAAACACATGGTTCTACTAAAAAAAAGAGTGCTAACCAAAAATCTTACTATTTTTATTAAATTCTGGAAGTTTCATTCGTTTTTCGATGCGACGTCAGGATCAAAAACAATGGTTTTGTGTTCTAGATGGCAATGGCAGTACTCTACAGAATCCTTCCATACGCCATTCTATTGTTGTCCACCGTTTTTAAAATAATTCTCAGCAAGAAAAATTTTATGTTCTAAATCAAACATTTTGAAACGTCACTTTGAAAATTCAAATTTTAAATCAAATTGTCAACAGTCAGTAGTGCCAACTTAATTTAAAATTCACAGCTTGCTCTAATTTATAATTTAAATCATCGCACGGTATAAGGCGAAATCATGAAGTAAACAAATTAATGATCAGTTTGACAACTTTGATCGAATAATCAAGTTTGTCAATTTTGTTGGTAACTATAGTTACAAAGTAAAAAACATCGAAAAAATTTATTTTGCGTATTGTAAAGTCTTTACAGTACTAGTCCGGAAAATTTAATTTTCCTGCGCGTAAATAAGGAGGAAAATGTTGTTTCCAAGACTATTTCCGGAAAATAATTTAAATCATTAATTCGAATTCGAATTTACGACCATAAAGTTAAAAAGTTAGTGAAAACATATATTCAATATCCTGGACGAAAAATAATACTTACAACCGGGACCTTTTGCGTTTTTGCATTTTTAAAGCTTTTGTGGCACACTTCGTGCTGAACTTATCTCCGCGTAAATTCAATAAAGGAATAAATATTATTTAGCTGGTTTAGTTTTAGATATGTTTTCATGTTACTTACGTATTATCGCACCGATGTTTAACATTAATCCAAAAAAACAGCTTTCCGGGGACCAAGTTCCGGTATCACTAATGTAAGGAAAAACAGGTGCGACATCCTTATTATAAATAGCAATGAAATACCTAGAATAATTTATTCAGTTCTCAATCGATATCTAATCAGTGGGAATGGATAAATACTCACGTTAGAATGAAAGTCAGGAAAAACCAAACTGTGCACAAAATTGGCAACATGTAAGCATATTTGAATGGCATTTTGTAAATTTCCTTTCTGTTGCATGTGTGACTACATTTGTGACTAGTTTGTATCGTACTGAGGTAAATAATTATGTAGCTTCTGGGCAATGGTAACGAACATTTGCTGATGGACAACAGGTATCGGCTCGGGATCTCTGAAATGTCAAGTATGTCATACCTACGACCTAATTAGAAATCTATACGCATTATTACAATTCTGATCAATTTGTACAATCAATTTCTGACAATTCAGTCGGTTAATTACATCAAGTCAAAACACTGTTCTGCTTCATTATTAATTCAATAATTACACATCAGCTTAAGCGTATAAAACACTTACGTGGTTAAAAAAATTTTAAAGGTTTTTTACAAGTGCTACATAAAACTTATTCTATTACCAGTAGCCAAAGATATTTTCACCTCTACCTTACAATTTACGATTCATAATAAATTTATTAACTATTGATTGACATCCAAACTAACAAAAATCAAAATGAGTTCATTAAACTTCAACGCTATAGAACAATAGGATATAAATAAAGGATGATTAACTTTAAATGACTTATGGAAAATGGAACAAAATAAAAATTAAATTAAAAACAACGATAAAGACACGTTTATTTGTGTTAATATTGACAACATAGAAAAATTTACATTTATATCGTACATTACGAGTATTTAAAATAAATATTCAACAAATGCATTCTTAAATTTTAGCATTAACTTTTTTAAGTAAAATTGATATACTATGTCATCGCAGTAAATATTTTTTCGAATTTTATGAAAAAATAACCTTTTTTTACTATACAGTTCACTACACAAAGAGATACTCTGGGCGTAAATATTAATAAAATGACAATGAAAGAAAATTTAAAAAATATCAATATTATAAAAGCCTGCTAACGATTAAACAAGAATAAAACTCCTAACATGAAATAGTAGTTTATTTAACGAGTTTGAGTGTAAATTAAACGCGAGTGAAACGAGCGTTTTAAAGGCTCACGAATGCCAAAAAAGGTCCAATTTACACATGAACGAGTTGAATACAACGTTTTTTTGTTCGACGAGCCCCTTAAAGGCTCCAAATCGCTTAAAATCTTCAAAATTAGCTTGACGTTTCGTTTTGACAAGTTGTGACATTTATCAAAATCCATTCACACAGGAGAAAATTCTCAAATTCTGACAGTGTCGAACAAAAATAGCTATTTATGCACCAAGGGCGTTACAACGATGATTACGCCTGAAGAACGATGAAATCCAACTCGAGGGCTATAGCCCGAGAGATGGATATCGTTCGATGGGCGTAATCATTCGGTGACGCCGTGGTGCATACAAGATTTTATTTTTCACTTCGTGTTCTTTAAAAAAAAGAAAGAATTGGCATCTTTGTGTACGCTTTACCTACATAAATACAATATCTGGTAGCCTATAAAACAAAAACAGATTGTTTACTTTTAATTGTCAAATTTTCTTTTGAATTGTCAAATTTGCTTTTAAGTTGCAATTATGAATACCTACGCTACCAGAATGTGTACAAGAAAAAACTCAAAAAACAATGGAAGGTTTGCTACCTTTTAAATCGCAAGATAAACATAAAAAAGAGTACGAAACCTTTAGGATATGGCAGTCAAAATATGAAATTGCGACTGTACTATTGGCGTACTTTCAACAACTGGTAAGTTTCACAGTAAAATTATTTTCTAATTTTGTGTTTAGTCTGGAAAATACACTCATTCATTGCTATGAACTAAATATTCACTTTTGAAATCAACTTTTTTGAGGGTGTAATGAATTCATTTTGCCCTTTTATTACGCCCCGGTTGTTATGGACATGTTTATGTATTTCGTATCCTAGGAGTTATCATTCAATTAAACTAAAGTGAAAAATAAATATGTTTTTGTATCGTTTTTTTTTGGCAGGGCTTCTAATTGGGCGTCTAGCCTGTTAGCCGTCACCAATAATAATAATAAAATAATCGGAGCATCGACATGTAACATGAAAGAAAGAAAGGCGGTACTATGCCGGCCAAAAAATTTTGGCCGTCATTGTCTGTCAATTCAAAAAAAAAATTGTAATCGGTACTTTATTGTCATCATGATTACCATCTTGATTACGAACGTTATTTTTTGGGTGGTAAATTTCAAAACTCAAAATTATTTTGTCATTTCTACTACACAGAACGTTTACCTCAGGTTATCTATGTACAATTGCTCTAATTTTGTTTATTCATGTCGGATTTTTGGAATATCTGAGCTTCAAACAGTTTAAATTGATTGTCAAAATGACAAGAATCGAAAGTGGGGTTACGATTCCTAAAGGTTTATTTACACTTTACTTGAATGTCAAGAAAGTGACGGCCAAAATTTTTTGGCCGCCATAGTACTATCGGCGCCATCGAAATGTGAACGCCAAATTTTCCTAGTGTATGTTGAAACATCAATCATAGGCGTGCGTTAATGTGTCAGATTTGTGACACATTTTCACAAACATAATTCGTCAGCAGATTTAATTTATTGTTAAATCATATACTATCGCGGCCAAAATACTTTGGTCGTCACTTTTTGACACTTCAAATGTAAATCAAGTATTAATGTCAATATACATGACAATTTCAAATTATTCTTGTCAAAAATATAGCACCTTCAGTTTTTGATAAATATAGAATCGTCTTACTTGCTTCTGAAGGTTGTCTAAACCGCGACTATGTTGATCTTTTGCTGTTGAACCCTGCCTCCGCAGCTGGGATTTACCCCACCCAATTACTGCTGCTTGCATAACAGAGTTAATAGGATTTTAAATCCACCAATCCCGGAAGGGCAACACCAGGTGTTACTAAAAATAAAACTGGTTGCTAGGTTTCAAAAATATTACAAGTCTGTCTGTCGGTCTGACAGATCCGAGTTGTCACTGTCAACAATTTTAGGTTAGCAAGGTTTTGTCTTTAAATTCTTTAAAATTAAAACAACAATTGGCGGTTCTGAAAAGAACCAATTCAAAATTATAATAACAGCCAAAAAACACCGTCAAAAGGAACTATGGAAAGAAACAAAAAAAAAAACAAATTAGACCAGATGCTCAAAATGTCCACCATTCATTTCTAAGCATAAACGTGCCCTTCTTAAGAGGCTTAATTTCGAGTCCATAATCATTTGTGAGATAATTGTAGCAAATTAGTCTTGGATTCGATCTCGAAGCTCCTCCTCTGTTAACGGGCTCTCTGTAGATAACATTTTTTACATGCCCCCAAAGAAAAAAAATCAAAGGCATTTAGATCGGGAGATCGCGGAAGCCAATGTCGTGGACCACCTCGTCCTATCCAACGGTCAGGATATTGTTGGTCCAAAATTCCGCGCACTTCCCGACTAAAATGTGGTGGTGCCCCGTTGTGTTGAAACCAATCGTTAACTCTAAAAACGAGTGGTGTATCATCCAGTAAATGTTTAAATTCCATATTTAAAAAATTAGCATAAATGTCTCCTGTTAAGCGTGCAGGAAACTCAAAAGGTCCAACCTAAAGAGGAAGGATTGAAATTTCTAAATTAATTGATTCTGTTGCCATACCATACGATCTCCTGTGCAGAACTCTCTTCTAGTAGGGTAATCCTCTGGCTGTAGATGTTGTACACGAATGTAATGATACCCAACAACTAGAAATACCCAATGGGCGAGCAATTTCGGCAAGGCTTCTGGTACCATCTTCTTTAACAGTATTTAGAATGGCTTCTTCATTCTCAAATGTACGCGCAGTCATGGGAGGACCACGAGACTCTTTTCGATGTGGTAGAACTTGACCTGTCTCGTGCGTCCTTGCAATCACTCACAGTATTACCTTGTGATCAGGGTGATTTCTGTCCGGAAAACGTTCGGAAAAGACCCTCGCTGCCTCCGTGGCGTAACGTCCACATTCTCCAAAAATTATAATCATTTCGAGATAATCAGCGGCTGAATACATGATTATGGGCACATTAAAACGTTTTGACTTCACTCTACCAAATTTAATTTGACAGTGACATTTTTCAAAAAACCCAGGCACCCCCGTTTAAAGATTTGCTTTTTTATTAAAACCTAGTAGCGCAAAAGTACGACATACAACTTGAGGTCGCCTGTCTCTGATTTGTTAATTTTAAGTTGTCTTTTCTCGAATACCTTTCAAGTTAGATTTTATTTTCTTTACAATTACAAATCTTAATGCCGTCTCGCGTTTCCTCATTTGTCCTAGGACGCGAGTTGTGAAAGACCCTGTATTTACCTTTTACAGTATCTGTGGTAGGATCACTTAGGGTATAGACATTAGGATAAAGTCTTTCGGATATTAGGTACCGTCCGGAATAGAGAAGACAGAATTTGGCAAATACACTACCAGCTGAATCAGACACAGGATCTTCCCGGAGAAGAACCAGATCTCCACCCTGAAAAGTATCGTTACCACCCCTCCTGAAATTCCTCCGTTGCTTTGCAGCACTGGAAGTAAAGGAAGTAAAGGATTGGTCGGATTCCTCCCAAAGATGACCTCATAGGGTGAAACCCCGTGCTGGAATGGGTTGTGGTGTTGAAAAGCAACTCAATGTTGGACAAAACCGAAGCCCAATTTGCATGAGCATTGTGACAATAAGCCCGGAAAAGACGACCTAACTCTTTCATCACCCGTTCCGTGGGATTAGACTGAGGATGGCGAATAGACGACATCGTGGATGTGATGCCCGACTGGCGTAAGGTGTCCTGCCAGAGTCGAGACTGAAATTGGGTTCCATGGTCACTTAAAATAACCTTGATGGGAACAACACGATGAAAATCTTCCATGACCCTTCTCATCGAGGTCCTTACCTGTGCCCGACGGAGCGGGTATAACTTGACAAATGTCGAGAAAGCATCAATGACGACCAGAATATAAAAGACCCGGGATCGGCTTGAAAGACCCGGGATCGGCTTGGAGGAAGGGGTCCATAATAATCCACAGTCACCAAGTCACCAGGATTTTCTGCAATGATGGCATTCATCTCGCCACACAGGCCGCGGTTCGGATACTTGGTCTTTTGACAGAGATCACAAGATTTCACCAAGCGTTCGATTTGGCGCCGCATGTTTGGAAAGAAGAAATAACGTCTTACTATGGAATAGACCTTAGAAACTCCAAAGTGGCCATACTGTTCATGGAAAGCTTGGATGACTTCCCCGGTCAGCACCTGGGGAAGAGCAAGTTTGGGAGTGCTGTCACCCGGCTGTATAAAAATGAGTATGTCTTGAAGGACCCTCAAATTGTCATAGAATCGATTTCCCTCGAATGCGACCCTTCCGCCCAACTTCGCCCAGAACATGGGTCCGAGAAAAATATCGTCCAGTTGGAACTGTGTCAAATTGGTGAAATGATCACTCAGGTCTCGCAAACCGCAAACCGGAAGCCTCGAAGACGGCCGAAATGGCCTCGCCCCCAGCTGTCAGAACCGGAGCAACAACGGGACAATTTTGGGAACGCCCGGAAAGGCCACTAGACCCCGGTGGGTACCTGGAAAGTGTGTCCGCCACGACATTTTGTTTCCCTGGAATATGTTCAATGTCATAATCGAATTTGTTCAGCAGTAACGACCACCGAGTGAGACGATCGTTTAGAAGACGACACTGCTTGAGGAACTTGAGGGCATAAAAAAAGTTCCTTCTCTGTCACCGTGTACAAAAGTTTTGGTCCCCTCAGAATACGACTCGCAAACCCAATCACACCATATTCTCCGTCATCTGGAAGTTGATAAATTTCTACACCTAAAGCGACCCCGGAACCATCTGTTTGCAAATAGAAGGTTTTACTAAAATACAGGAATTTCAATGATACGGTGTCTAAGAAGAGTTCCCTGGTCTTGTTAAACGCCCCCTGCTCAACTAAGGTTCTCAACAGGAATCCACTGCCACCTGGCGTCCTTCCGCAGCAACCTAGTGAGAGGCACGACGGCATCGCTATAGCGGTCACTGAACCGTCTATAGTATCTACGCAAGCCCAAAGATGCCCGAAGATGTTTTGCCGTTTTTGGAACAGGGAATTCCTGGATGGCCTTTACCTTTTCTGGATCAGTGAAGGATGGTGACATCTAGGTCTCGGCTGTTGTTACGAAGAAGATCCCGGCGCGACACTGGAATCCCCGGTCCCAGGATCACGCCCAGAGGCTCGCGCGAACCGTTACCTGATACTCCAAACCCGTGGCCCTTCCACACCATGCTTCGAATCTGACGGAAACCCCTGTCGTACGACTTCTCCAGAGTTCTCCTGGATAAACGGGACAACATCGTCCAGAACGGACGACTGAACTTCCATGATCAGAATCAGCGGACTCGAAACCAGCAGGCACAAACGCAGTGAGGGGGCAAGTTATCTTTGAAGGTCTTGAACAACCGGATGAACATGTTTGCCCGCCTAGCATGTTCGTTTCCCGTTTCCCGAATTGAAATTCGGTGGCGGAAACGAAAAAGGGTTAAATCCAACCTGCGGTACCGAGACTTTCGGAGGTGGGCCAGATAACCGCGACCCTTGCGCCTGCGCGGAAGAGGACGCCACCTGCGTTTACCTGTCTCGAAGGTCACACCTGCTACTCCTTTTCGCCGATGATTACCAACCGCTACTCCGTTTTGCCGGACGTAATCGCGAATGTTTGGTGAGGAACTCGAGCGTCCTCCGGAGATTTACCCCTTCCGTCGAGACCGCGGTCCAAGCATCTTTCTCGGCCATAGGGAGCGCCTCATCAGGTCGATCGCTTTCTCCTCATCCTGCTCCGGGAACAGCATCTTCAACTGGCCGTACTGCCGAGTGAAAAACTGCAAAACTTAGGTTTTTCCAGCGAGGGAAGCTGTATCGTAGCGACGGGCACGGGTGCCGGTTTCTCCTTGTCGGCGAGGGCCAAGGTGATCTTCCTCCAGTCCCTGGTCTCCGGGTCTTCCACTTCTCCAGCCGACTCTTCGACGGTAGATGAGCCTGAATCGGGCTCGGTCTCGGGTCGATCCCCCTGGAGCACTTCGATCTCCGAGTCCATCTGGCGCTTCTTCTCCAGAAGCACAGCAAGCTTCCATTCTCGCTCCGTCATCCCCGTGTTTGGCAACGGTCTCCGTGTCCACTGTCTCTTACTACCCACCTTACGCAGTATTCTCATCGGATTATTTCGTCCGCGACAAAACCGTACAATAAACAGGTGTTGGATAATGGAAGAAGGAGAATGCAGTTAATGAAGTCACCGAGGAAGTAATGTTGGCGTAGCTATTCGATTTGGTAAGTTTATTTTTTCGAATTCTTTGGTGAAATATTAGTCAGTCTCGTTATAGTCTAAGAAAATGTCTAGTTCCACGCTCTGGTCTAAATTTTCAACGGTTAAAGCAATTATTGTAAGTATTGTTCCGTTAATAAAATTCTTTATTAACCTCCAGGTTACATTTCTCTCGTCGAGAGCTATTTACAACGACTTAATCAACTAAACTTAAAACTAAAACTTACCCTAGACTTACACCTAGCCTTAACCTAAACCTTACACTACCCTTAAAACTACACTGCACCTCACGGTGGTCCTTTTACACTCGCGTCTCTCCACTGGTCACCCCTCGTCGTCGTCTTCGAAGTAAGTTCTGGAAAGGGGGACCACCACCGCACCACCTGCCGAGCTGGATCCTGCTCCTTGGCCCGCCGGCTCTGACTGTGACCGCGGCCGCGGAGGATCCAACCGAACTACTCCGGGAGAACTTCTTCCGGCCCCGGCCCCGGCCTTCGCCGCCGCCACCCTGTTACAAAAACAAAAAACAGCAGAGGCGAAGCAAGATAAGGAGGACACAAAAAGTTGTCCGTCCCGATAACGGGTCGTTTCCTGACGAGGTCACGCTCTCGTCGGAACGAACAACACATGGTCAAAAAATGAATGTTAGTGTCGGAGACGGAGGTCCTCCCTTCGGTGCGGGGTAGTGGAGGCGCTTCCTCGGTGAGTGGGGACGGCGTCCCAGCGATCAGGGGAAGAATATCTCCGCAACTCCGGCGTCGGTCGCAACAAATGTGGACCTTTACATTGAGGGGCCCCTTAATCCGCCCCCGGCGCTAGGCGTCGGTCCACACATGCACCGACCCTACTTCTGGGACCCCATCACGTCGTCACACTTCACACTGGAACTGCCCGTCCACCACTGACTCCTCTCTATCCTTCTGCGATGGTCGTGCCCTCCAAAAAAAACCTCGCTCCGGAAGGTGCGAGTGTCTTCCGCGGGATGGTGAAGGCGGGAAAGTTTTGAAGCGTATCACTATGTATTATAAAACCAGAAATTCGCGAAACGTATGGAGCACTAGTCAAAGACGCTCATGAAGTAAAACATCAAACTGATATCCTAAAAACAAAATCTTATCAAACCACAGGTGAAGTCGTAAGACAAATTTAAAAACTGAAAATTTTATAAATACTATAAAACCTGAATACAGTAAACAGATCAGAATTCTTTTGAAATCAGATACAGATAATCAAATTAAAAGATATGACTAAAATCATAATTCACACCAACAAAGAAACAGATCTTGAAGCACTCCACCCCGGCAAATTATGGCAGGGTGTTAAATAACCTCAGAAAAATATTTTTAATAAACTCTGTCCACTCATAGATTGCTTGACATAAATGTTACTAAAAATGTTCACTCTACGCAACAACAAGTAGATGGAAAGAGCAGGTTTACACGTGATGTTTTATTATTATTCTGCATGTTTGCACTTATATAGGAAAGACGAAAGAAAACTTCAATATAGTAGGAATATATATTAGGTTTTATTAATACAGGGTATTTCACGAGTGAGAATGTCCCCGACGGAATTAAAAATGCAACGCACAATACATTTTCGAATTTCTGAAGAAAGCTGGCTACTGAAATTAAGATATCCAGCTTTTTTCGGAAATGGCTAAACACAAACAAGAGATTATTTAATATTTAATGCATGAACAAAAATTACCTCTATCATTTGCGATGTTTGTAATGTCACTTAAAGTGTTCATTATACAATGTTCTTGAGGCACGCACTCACTTAACAAATTTAAAAAAATCAATAAAAAGTCGCAACGGAACAGATCAAAACAGCAACACGATCAAAACTAATAACTTTTAAAACCAGAGAAGCGCAAAACAAAGCTCTAAAGATGAAAAATCGGAAATCTAAATGCTTAAATCACTTGACAGCATTGACAATTTCAAATTTGAAATGTCATATAATTTATTTTTCGCGTGGGTTTCAAACAACCAATAAGAATCAGTGGCGCGAATGTTTCAAGATATTACCAACACAATCTATGATCCTTTGTTAATATTTTGATGTTATAGTTTGGGGATTTTGTTATCTAAGGATATTTAAAATACTGCATTCTATCAGTGGACGTACTCTATCTATCTTTGGACCCTATCGAGGTATTTGACGACGAAAGCAGGCAAAGTAATTCTGGGAAGACTGTAAGTGGTTTGTAAACTGTTTCTTTTTTAGTGTGATTTATGATTTTAGTCTATTAGGAATAAATATACTATAACAGATATTTTAGATTAACGATTCTATTTCAAATGAAATATGACAATTTATAGTCTTTTAGAAGCCATTTTATTTGATACTTTATTTATTGAAATTGGACAATAAATAAAGGTGCTACAGCGTTTTGGAAATTTTAAAAATCACCCTGTATTTTGATTTTGAAATTTTTTTCTAATATTAAAAATTCTGATAATTTACAAATTTTAAAAAATGAATGATTGGAATTTTTTTTTTTTGTAGATTTTACAAAACTTTTTACTAGTAAGCTTCACTTACCGATCAGAAGGCAATAAACATGATTTACTAGTCGGTTAATTAAATGGGTAAGCACGTGAAAACGACCGATCGCACAAAAAGTTATACTTTACGCAGGCGATGCGTCAATGCCATGAGTGAAAAAACGACACTTTAAGGCTGTCTCACACGGTGCTAAATTTAATAGAAAATGTATTTCGAAATTTTGTAGAAAATTTCTTGCATCGAATCATACACATTTTCAACAAAAAAATCCACGAAAGTTTCGTGCTGAATAATTTTTATTCTAAATATGTATTATGAGAATTTTGTGTGAAAAATGCGCAGATTCATGCGCGATGAGGAGGAATTGATCAAAGCATCTGACAGTTCCGATACTGGCAGCAACATAACCTTTAAAAATAGTGTAGCTTTACGGTTTTATTGGTCGTTTCGATCTTTAAATACTTAACTCGAAACAGGCGGTGACGAATTGATGTTATATTCTTCAGTTGCTACAAATGCTATTGGGTGATTCAAAATGATTGTGGATAACTATGGCAACTGTGCACGAAAATTTATGTGGCAACTGTGTGGGTAGGATAGAGTTGACACTTCCTTAACAGTTCATAGTCGCGCAATTTTGAAAATTGTCAAGTCAGCGTACTATCGAGTAGCAGTTTTTTTTGCTAGTCGATAGTATGTACGGTCGCTGGACAAATAAAACTGGGACACTTAAAATTTAATCTATGTAAATCAGACCATTGAATTGTTAATATATTTGTCAGTGTCTATATAATATGATTAATATGTCACACCAAAGTTAACCTATTTGTGATAAAGCTGTATTTAAACCATGCAAATTTGTAAATTTTGACTTATGTGAATTATGAAATTTAATTAAATGTCATACGAATGTCAACTCTATCCCATCCACACAGTTGCCACATAAATTTTCGTACATAGTTGTCATACTTATCCACAATCATTTTGAATCACCCAATACAATAGCAATCTTCATACTACAATGCATCAAATTTAATCCGAAAAAAATTAAAACCGAAAAGTTGGAGACACTGCCTGCAAAGACGAACTAAATTACTAGATAATCGTGGATATGGATCAACTGGGACCATCAGAGAAAACCGTTTACCTAAAGATTGACCGCTGTGGTCCGCTCATGTCATATAAAGCCATGAAGAAAAAAAACGTGGTATTCTACCTACATTCGAATCGATCCAACGCTCATCGATCAATCAATATTATCCAGAGAGTTTGTTGTCGGTTGTGGGGGCTCTTATTGTCAAGGAGTCAAGTTTCTTGGGTTAATATCTGCAATAATTCTTTGTTCACTCTCTTCAATATTTTCTGCTGATCTTTTTGTCGGTCGTCTACTGCCTTTTTTCCGCAGAACACAACCTGTTTCCAAAAACATGTTTACGCATTTGTAAACTTTCTGGGCAAGTTGTTGGTTAAGTGCCTTGGAAGTCCGGAAACTTTTGTTGAAATTCTTTGACACCCGAGTGGTGGAATTTCCTGCAAGGTCTCTAGATCTTACAATAATGGATTACTTTATTTATCCACATCTCAAAAACACAGTTTTTAGAAGCACACGTCGCGCTATCGAAGAACATTATGAAATTATTTATTAGAGATATTCGTGCTACAGTCGGTTGCAAAAAAATCGAGTACACCATAAAAATCAAGAGCACTGAATTTTCCTATTTTTAACACATGTAAATCAGGCTTTTCTGACTTTTAATGGCATGCTTTTTACTATCACAAGAAATGACGTGAGAAATGAAAAGTTTTGACATTTTGCTTATCTAGGTAAACCTTAAAATTGACAACAAGAAGGATATAGAAAATTTTATGTACTCGATTTTTTTGCAACTGACTGTAACATAACCCCACAATAATTGGAAAACGCATTTGACAACATGAAGCGTCGAGTCAAGGGTCGAGTTCGTTCGTGCATTCACACTGAAGGACAAGATTTTAAATATTTGCTATAAAAATATAGTACATAGATTAAGCACCGAGGTGCATATACTAGAAACACCAAATTAATGTTCACCAGTAGGTACTTATGGCACAACAAAATCAACCAAATTACCCGATTTAAATGCATCTGTCAGAGCCTCAGAGCACAGTGACATCAGAACTCAATACAGTATGAATCAACTATGGGGTATTTCTGAAATTTTCTTAGAAGCAACCAAAAATACTAATTCCACTTACCGCTTGATACCTACTGTGTTTAATATAAATAATAAATTAAATCAAATTTGCATTTTTGGCTACAAACGTCAAAATGACAATGTGGGAAATTTAATCAGCAAAATGACAACGTAAAAATTGTTCAACATGCATTCCATTTTGGAGTAGACACTTGTGAACCCTGTTTAAAAGGACCTTTAAACGTTGTGTAATGTCTCTAGCGTTATGGCCATGTACTCATCACGAATTCTTTGAGTTCATCAATCGTAAGTACAGGTGTTTGGTAGACTCTTTCCCACAAGAAAAAAATCTAAAGGCGCTGCTAGAACCCCTTTACGTTGTTGTCTTGTTCATTTATTCACATCCAACTGTTCCAACAATAAGGGCTAACTCATTTTGTAAAAAATTTAAATAAATAAAAATGTGCCTGCAATTTGGATACTTCTGTAGACACAGATCTGCAGCGACCATGGCATTTTTATGACATAGGTACCCCGTACATGAGAAACCATGTCCACTTCCTCATTGTTTGAGTCATAAGAGTTCATAACCAAGTTTTAGCAAAACTGTCAAGACCAAGTTGACAATTCTCAAAGCAATGCAATCATGGATTAATGTTTTAATTTTTTTTTAATTACAGATCTAGTGAATGCTGGAATTAGTATTTTTGGTTGCATCAAAGACCATTTCAGAAATACCCCACAATTGACTCGTACTGTAGATATGTAAAGGGTGTTTTTTTAAATTTGGCCTCGAAGTAGGCGTTGGAGAGTCGATTGAGATCGCACCACTCGTGTAAAAGCGTAAGATTTAAACAGCTGATCCGTGATCCGTAACCTGTATTGTCCGTTCACAATCGACAGTTCAACGCCTACTTCAACGCCAAATTTTAAAAAACACCCGTTGTAGTCAGTAAATAAAAACGATTGAAAATAGATATGGTATCAAGTTGACTGTTCTTGCTTTAAATATGATTTCAGATATGTTTTAGGGAATTTACTGTCAATAAAGCACTGTGCATTAATGAACTTTTTTTATCATTCTCAAATTTTTGTTAAATCGTAGAAAATAACTAAAATCGTTTTCACTTAGTTAGAAAAATCTGTGACGGAGGTTTCATTCTGCCATTCCCGAGGACCAGAGGGCTGCATAGTTTTTCCTCAGAGAATTTCTGGATCATGTATGGCGGAGAAGGTATTCAGGCCGAATCCGAAAATACGGAAGGCTAGGAGTGCGCAGTTTTTCCTCTGAGGTTTTCCGGAGCGTGTATTAAAAATTAAATTAAATTTTAGAAGCAAAATTTGTCATTTTTTCAAAAAAATTGATATGTAAGGTAACACATTTTTTCATTCATCGTTTAGGTAGTAGGAAGGCCTATCCGAAAGAGAACTGATGTTTCTTTAACATTTCACCGAAAAATCTGCTTACCAGTTGTTTTGTTCGACGTTGCTTCCTACGAAGTTTGACGGATGTTCCACATCCGGGAGTTCCAACTATGACACGCCACTTACGTGTCCGAATTGTTTTCTTTTAACGCGTAAGGCGTTCGCACAATGTGGATTGATTCAATATTTCCCTATCAACTAACTTAAATCTAACAAAAATGACAGAAATCCCCTCCCAATAAGGGGTGGTACGTTGGTACATATTGCGGACTTCCTGCAATTCATTTCTTGTCTCTATAGCCAGAGCCGGATATACCACGGGGCAGCCGGGGCAGGAGCCCCATGACCTCCAAAAATTAAAAGCCCCCCCAAATCCCCGGACCCCGGACACAAAATAACTGGTGACTATTAAAATTTTCACTTAGGGTTGGCTATGGATCAGTTATAATCAGTTATAAACTCGTTCAAATAAGCACAATTTATTTTGAAAATAAGTTATAATAAGTCAAATAAGTTATAATACCAAGCGATTCAAAAGTCTGTCTATCAATTGGGCCATGACAGTGGAAACGAATGTCGTTGGTCTGCAGCATATTTGGCGCACATTTAAATGAAAATTAAAAATATGTTTTATTAATCTGTCCGTGTCCTTTATTTTTAATTTCACGTTTTTTTTATTTTATGGTGAAATTATAATAATGTCATGGCTCACTTGATAGAAATTCTTTTGGATCGCTCGGTATAAGTAGTTATAATCAGTTATAAACTCGTTCAAAGCCAACTTCAAGTAAAAATTTTAATAGTCACCTGTTATGTCACTTCTCTTATCAATGTAGGTACTTGACAAATACGAACTTATGAATGGGGCTCCATATTATTACGAAAAGGAAAAAAAGATGTCAACTAGTGCAACTAACATTTATTATTTAGAACAATTTCTTTATAAAAAATTTTTTTCCAATAAATTAATATTTCATCTGAACGGTATCATTATAAGTAGGTACCTTCTTTCTGTTTATTGTATTTCATTATTATTATCCATATTACTTTTCTTTCTTGACGCGAATGCTAAGCAACCATCTCATCCGTGGTCACCGTTCCACAATTTTCACTTTCTTCATTTATGATTCGAGTGTAAGTAACACTTGTTGTTACATAAACAGTCCTCACATAAATAATACATCTAAAATAATTTTCTCGTATAATATAATCCTTTCTGATCTAGTTTAATGTTGTTTAATACGTACATGGTGATTAAAATCTCGAAGACGTAAAAGCCAGCGGTCACAAAATTAAATATTTCTGAATGTGTAGAGATCGTTTTATTATAAATAGCAGAGTATATAGGAGAACCTGCCATTCCGAAGAAAAATTGAGCGGCGCTCACCAAAGCAAGTATCTTCCCAACCTCTTCATTTGGAATTATTTTTGAAACCAACGAACGGACCATAGGTCCAAACATACCTCCTAGCAACTGTATAAATGGAACTGGAATATTTTTATCGAGAAAATGAGATTGACAATTAAAAAACAAAACAATTACCGCTATACACCGACGTATTATTTTGCGCCCAACCTAATACCAATGCACCGTTAAGTGAGGATATAAATGCAACTAGTATTAGTACAGTTTCTGGAATTTTCATTAATTTGTGGAGAAAATAAAGACCTATTAAAGTACCAAAAACAGAAGTAACACTGCCGGCGGCGCTGAACAAAGTATACGTCTGCAAGGACCAGTGGAATTTTTCTCGTAGGAATAAAAATATCACAGCACTATTTCCGTTTCTGGCTACTACTGATACAATCACCATCAACACGCAACAAATAATCGTACATCTCTCGTAATTTTGTCTCTTTTTAAATGTAATCTTCAGCATTTCATCCAAGTTGGATAATTGGAACAACCCTTTGAAACGACCCTAACAGATGAACTGTTTTATGTAACTACAAAAAAGCCTCACCTCAGATTCTGGATGAGGCAACGATTCTGGTACAAAACAAGCAATAAAAGCGACACTCAAGAAGCAACAAATGGCTGAAAATAAGAAAACAGTTGCATAATTAGTCGCGGCCAGTAAGTACGAGCTTGACACAGTTCCCAGAAAAACACCCATAAAAAGGGCAGCTTCCGCTATGCCCATCCTCATGCCTCGACTGTTATCCCGAGTTAAGTCAGAGATGTAACACGAAACAACAGCGAGATACGAAGAGATGCCTCCACTGAAATGGACAGGAAACAAACAAATCAGTGAGTACCACGGAGACAAATTCTCCAATGACGCAAAAATTGTGATGAACACGTAGTACAGCATGTATCCTAAAAATTAACAGCTTATCGACGACTCAAAGTTTACATAAACTCCAACCTATGGTAGAAATTATGAGGACGGGTTTTCTGCCAAAACGATCTGACCAGGGTCCCAGGAATAGGCAAGCAATTGACGAAGTACAACTTTCTGCCACGGTGCTCGCCATGTTTATAAGCACGGCATGGGGTTCAACTATTTTTTCCAAGTTGGCTGTTTGATTGTCGGGGTTTTTACTACCCAGTAAGGCACATTCATCTTTGGCGTAGCCTAAAGTTACATAGCATGTTCTAAAGATGATTAAATTTGTCTGAACAGGATCTACGAACTTCATTATAATAATTACGTCCAAGTTTCAGTTTGAACTTACCAGAAAGCAGGAAAGCAAAAAATAGCAAGAGAAGGGATACTTCCACATGAATTTTGACATTGCGAAATACGCACTCGGGCATGTTGTTTCAGAGACTAACAACAAACGACTCTGTTAATATTTACATAGATAAAATATAACAATGAATTTTAGATTAGATATACCGAGTGTCCGGGCAAAAAGTTCGTATGCTTTTACTTCTCTTGTCTTTAACGTCACAAATTTGAAACGCTGGCGAGACATAATTTATTCCATATGACCCGTTATTACTTGGCCTCCAGCGATCTCCGTTTCAAAATTGACATTATGCATTTTTATACCATTGCACATTGACATGACAATTTTCAAAATGGCACGCCTATGAACTGCAAAGAAATATCAACTCTACCCCACCCACACAGTTGCTACATAAATTTTCGTACATAGTTGCCATATTTATCCACAATCATTTTGAATCACCCAATATATAAAATTGAATATCTGGTTGTATATTTGTTTGTTTTGTATGCAAATCTTGATGAAATTTTGCACACTTGACCTTCAAAACAGGGGGGAAATTACTGTTTCTTTAATTTTACAAAAACCAACCCCTACAAGTATTTTCAAACCTCCTCACAAAAAAAGAGTTTTTTCGATTTGGAAATACCCTCACCTTTGCCTCTACACCTCTACTTCTTCGTCTGAGTATATCCTGAGCTTCGCTGTTTCACCCCCACAAAAACCAACCCCTACTACCATTTTCAACCGTGCTGGACAAAGAAACAGTTTTTTAGAGTTAGAAATCCCCTCACCATCGCCGGTACACCCCCACTCCTTCATCTGAGTGTGTAGGTACTCACCTTCGCTTTTCACCCCCACAGACACCAACCTCTACTATCATTTTCAACCCTGTTAAGCGAAAAAACAGTTATTTCAAGTTGGAAATCCCACTTTTGCCACTTCACCCCCAATTCTTCGTCTGCTAAATGTTCCCAACTTAAAAAAAAAGTAACATTCATTTATAAAATCTTCGCCGAAATTATAAAACCACCATCTCTTAAATTAAGTTGGCAATGAAAAAACCCTAATGGTTATGTTAACGTTCTTAGAATGGCTGTAGCTATAAATTTAAAAACTGTCAAAAAGTTGTCAAGTGCTGATTATTTGAAACACCGCGCAAACGAAGAAATAATTTGAATAACTCAAAACGTGTTGTTTTTAACTGTTTTTGGTTATATTGTAAACTACTTCAGTAAAAACTTTCTTAGAAGTCGCTTATCTTTTAATCACACAAATACAAAGAACAGCACAAGGCCTAACCTAACATTTTATTTTCTCCATGTTAAACGTCGAATGTAACGGGTGTTCAAATGAAATCCTGGTCTGGGAAGGCATTGGACTCCGTCAATTGTTTTGCTATTTTAAAATGTAAATTGACATTTGTAATTAGATCATGTTGACAGCTAACCTAAAATTTATAAACAAAAAGTCTTTCTGTTTTTTTCTTTGCAATGTTTTACATTAAAAATAGATTAACCAACGATTCCTATTCTCGAAACAAATATCTAAGAACACCCTTTGCTATAAATAAACATGTTCAATTATGTGCTGATTAAACATAAACAAATGTCATTCGTGTCTAACGGTGGGAAATTCAAACATTAACATTATTTCAAACGGTTTACTTTTTCAATGCCTACTCAGTCCAAGTTTTCATTTGAACGCATGATATTTATACGTACAACGTTGCCGATTGTATTTTCACAAAAAAAAATGCGGGCGGAACTGCGGGTAAAAGCTAGTTAGGTAATAAATGTCCTAATTTTAATCAAATTAAATGTTCAAATTGGTCACCGTTTATTATTTAAACAACTGTACAAGACTATTTTCCAACCTGTATTTTTTCAAATATTTCAAAAACTTTGTTTCTAATTTATTACTTTTTAATAATAATCCATCATTAAAAATGTAGGGTGTCATTTAAAATTTTGATGTGGAAGTGACTGAGGACGACTGGGGGCATAGTAGTGACGTATTAGTTACACTAAGTTGACTGCGCTGACTCATCCTAAAATTTCAAATTTGTAACGTTGTAAACCCACCGGAACTTTTCGCGCGAGAATCCGGTATACGTACCTACCTATCATAAAGTCGATAAAAACACTTTTAAATGCAAATTGTGTGTAGTTTTTCCATTGGTATTACTTCGATTACTGACCTAAAACAGATGGCATTGACAAAATAGAAACAGATAATGCTTTCCTCTAATCATACTAATTCCGTTGTTGAAGTTAATATGATAATGATGTACGTTACATATTGGGATCAAAATTAAAAAAATGTAACACATTCACATGTGCAAGGTCATCACCGAGCAACTTTTTATAATTATGTAATAATTAATAATAAACTTCCGAATAAATATTTACAATATATATTTATACAACAATATTGTGGTTATCAACTGACTTACCTTGCAACAAAAATAAGCACTTATCCAAACATATGACATATGTATTGCGTCGTATTAAATATGATTCCTCTTTTGTTTCTTCGCTGATTGTAAGTAAATTATGCACATATCTAGGTATATCAAAAAATCCATTCACTGTAGTTCGTACCTACTAATTCTCTTTTTCATCTAATAGCGCAGCTCGAACTCACAATATCTTTGGTGAGGGGAATTCGCAAGGACGCGCCGCACGCATCGCTGGCAAAATATCTGAACACAAAAATTTTCTCTGCAAGATTCAGTACTTCACTCGCCGCCACATTATATGTGTTATACGCTCCGCTGCTCATCGCATATTGCCGAAGGCTTCAATCAATCAAGTCGGTAAATCGAAAAAAAAACAAACAGATTTATTAGATACAATTTACTGATTACATTCTTTATTTATGCATAATCTAAAGATAAGCATTTTTATCTTACAGGTGGAGTTTTTGAGCTACCTTAGACCATTGTTTTCGGTGATAGAAATCAAATATTATTCACAAGTGAGATAAAGTACTACTGACTAGTGTAAGAGAATTTAAAAAACGCAACAGAAAAACTACCTCTTCCACCCCAAACATGTGGCTCATAAATTATGTTCTGAAAGGTCCTTGACTCGGGAGTGATTTTTAAGAGTCCCACAGGCGAGACAGGGGCAGTGTGGCTTGGCAGCTAGAACCGACGGGCTGTCGAAGGTACGAGTACGAGAATGACGGCAGGTGAAATAATTGTGGCCCGGAAGTGGTGTAGTGAATTAGGCTAGTGATAACCGGTAATAGAGATACAGTTATCAGGTGTGTTGGTAATTGGGTGATAGCAGGTTTGGGCAACCTGGGCTATAAATCAGTACCTTAATGCGTAAAACCTCCCTATACCATGGTATGATTCCTGAGCACCGGATGTCCGGGTGGGGCACCTTGACCGGGCGATCATACGTTGCTGGTCAAAACTTTGAGGTGAAATTTAGAAAAACATCCAATATACTGGGTGTCCACTCTCAAAGTCGAACATAGGCAATTAACACTGTGCATACAGTTTATACAGTATGTTATTGAAATGAGTTAAGAAAATTTAAACGGTGATAGAACTCATCAAAACAAATTACTTTTCTATTTACCATTTTTTCGAAAAATCTTTCTAAACCCAGATAAAATTTTAATTAGTTTGATCGTAAATTCTAGTACCCGCCAATCTCCGTGCGTACATTAAAAGCGAAAGAAGATAAAAACTTAGATAGTCAAGCAAAACCCAATTCTTTATTCGTAGTTAGTGAGAGTGACATTCAAGTTACGCACCACACTTGATCAAGGGCACTAACCTTCAAATTAAATCTTCAAAATGACGCCCTCCGTTATCGATGTACGCTTGTGCCCTTCGAGCCATAGAAGCTTGAGTTCTCACCAACATGTCGGAATTTCGTCGAATTCACTCGGCAGCATTATTCACACGAACAGTTAATTCTTCGACGGTGTTAACTGGAGTCTCATACAGAATCTGTTTTAAATGGCCCCATAGAAAAAAGTCACAAGGATTTAAGTCCGGTGAACGAGCTGGCCATAAAACTAGTCCATTTTAGTCCATTAGTCCTTTTTATTGATCGTTTTATTTCTTTGAATTACTGTTACATGTTTAGCCCTATCCACCGATTTTCTAAATTAGCGTCCAACCAATTTTTAACACCTCGTGCACTGTGAGCGGGCGCTCCGTCATGTAAGTACCACATATCCCTCCGAACTTGCAACGGCACGTCATCCAAAAGGTCACTCAGCTCATTTTGTAAAACATTTAAATATCCTTCACCATTTAAATGTGGAGGTAAGACATGTGGCCCGATCAAACGATTCCCAATTATATCTGCCCACACGTTAATCGAAAATCTTTGTTGGAAACCACGTTCTCGGATTTGGTGTGGATTTTCTTCTGACCAGATGTGGGTATTATGAGAATTGAAAACTCCATCTCGAGTAAATCTTGCTTTATCTGTGGTTAAGACGATGCTTAAAAAATTGGGTTCTTCGTCGATTTTTTGAAGAAGCCATTGACAAAAAGCAATTCGACGTGGTGGATCTTCTGGTTTTAAGTGTTGGAGACGTTGAAGATGATAAGAATGTAATCCTTGTTAGTGCAGCGTTCTCCAAATTGTGAAACTGGAAACGCCCATTCGTAATGCAAGTCCAAGACACGCCGAGATCTTGAACGGCCTCGATTTCGGTTGACACGACTAAAAGTACCGATAATTACGGGAAATTCACTTTCCAATAAATTGTAAACACGGCCGCATGCAGGTGAAGGACGTGACTAAATTGTGTCAGTAAGTTTTTGCAAGACCTATCCGCCTGGGTTTTTGGCGTATTTACTTTTTTTGCGTTAACCTTTTTCGTAGGAAGCCACTGTTCCTGTTCTTCCACCGTGCCATCCATAAACGACTCGATGACACGGAATACGGTGAAAATAAATGTAAGTACTTTCTATTGATACCATTACCTTACCTGTAAGTTCAATTGGCGAGCAGGAATCAGCAAAAACGTTCAATACAATGTTAATTGCCTATGTTCGAGTTTGAGGCTGCACAGGCTGTATATTTACCAGTATAAACATCCCAGTCGTACTTGTCTAAACCCATCATCAACATTTCGACACGAACCCAACAACGATAATTATCACACGCAATTTGAGTTATACCTCGTTGACTAGTGGTTTCACTATGAGATACATCTTTTAAAACAAACGGCTCACTAAAAACTAAGGAAGAAGTTTAAAATAATTCAAAAACATTTAATAAACTTAAAATCTTATCATTTTTCCAAAAGTCCTTCTAAGGGTTACTTACCGGGCGCCGCGCCGCACGTCTAGATTAGCTGTGCCCGACCGGTGCGGAGTTTCGTTTTGGGATTATCAACCATAATTTTATGACACCCCGCTGGTTAGGGACCTGTGCGGAGTTTCATGCCACCCTGAAGACCGAGGTGAAGCGAGATCGGCAACTGGGCGAAGCACAAAAAGACCTTCTACTCTGAATGATATACGGGTCTGGCGTCGTACACGCGCACGCGAGAAATCGTGACTTCTAATTAAATAAAATTGTCGAAATTTTATATACCTAACTAATTATTGATAAGGTATATTTGAGAATTTTTTTAATTTTTTTTTTGTTAATAAATAAGGCCGTAACAGATTTATTAGTTTTCTGAAATTAACTGTTAATTTACCTATAAAATTTTTACACTAAATGAATCTGTATCTGCTAGCGTACCAAACCCTGGTGGCACAATTACAAATTTTGACTTGGTTAGCTAAATAATTCCCTTTTTTATTTAAACGCAAACCAAACGCGTGATTTATGGCCCAAATGCTATAATTTGTCAACAAAAGAACCATCCACTACTACCCGACCGTTTTGAGCCTCTTGCCATAAAATTGGCAATTCCCATTGTCAGCTAAATTTGCAACAGCACAAGTTAAAATGTAAAATTGCGTTTAATTCAAAATCTATTTGGTATTTTTTTCCGCTGATTTCGTAAATAATTATAGGAAGTGAATCTGGGTAGTGTTACGTTATTTATTTTTACTCTGGCCCAATGGCTGAATAAAATAACGATTTAGGCGTTAGCGTCATGACCAGGAATTGACTGAAGACGCCACCGCTGGAACGCAAACCGAAGGAGAGGGTGAATAACAACAAACTTACTCAAGACCTCGCTATAATAAAAATAAAATTAAAGATAATTATAACAAAATGTAGAAATGAAAATTTATTGACATCTATACAGGATGTCCCAGAACTCGCAGATCAAATTTAAACTGTATATTCCTTGATGGTAATGAAGGTAAAAAACGTTTAGAAAAATATTCAGGGTGAAACAGCTTTTTAGTTATGAATTAATCAAATTGACCAATAGAGCTCGATCTAATTTTCCCTTTATGAGAAAATTGGGAACGCAAGAAGTTTTTTCTTCCGGCAATGAATGAAATATGGTTTGTTATGAGTGAAAATTTCCAGAGCAATATTAACCTTGAGGGGTATGGGAAATTGACGGGAGGGATATGATGAATTGAACCTTTGTTGATGGAAGGTAAAATGGCGACGTAGCGTCAAGTGAGTAATATTACTACCTTAAAAATCTTAGTAAAAAGTGAAATATGCAGGGCCTGTGAAGTGAATCGGAATCATAAGAAATTTATCCTGATTCCTGTGCATACACTCTGCATCTGCAACGTATTAGCGCAGTTACACGAGCGGGACTCATCGACTCATCGTCGAAATGAAAGAAAACACTTTTAGGAACATTCTTGACATTGCAAAAAAGCTGGAGTTAGACGTAGGTTTTGAACAACAGATCAAGCATAGTGGCAGTTCTGAAAGAAAGAAGACAAAACTGGATTGAATTAACCTATTTATTTTAGCATCATTATTAGTAAAAATTTAAGATCAAATTTTATAACTTAAACGATGTAGAATGCAACAGTGTAGAATACTGCCGATAGAATTCATCTCCGATGTAAAATTCCTCATTTTTACTGTATTTACACATTTTCAATAGCTTTTCACAAAACGATCACAAACAAATTTAGGTATTGTCTGTCGGGTCAATTAGTATACAGTGAGCGGCAAAAGTATGGAATAAATTTCTTAAAAATTAAACAAAATTTTTTTCAAAAAAGTCTTTGGACAGGTCAATTTTTTGCCGGCCATTGTACCTTACCAATACCCAGGTAAGTATGAAAAATTTCAACAATTTTACGCGATTTCTCGCGTGCGCGTATACCTGTATACTATTTTATTTTCAAACAGATCACACAAAAAAAATCGGACATGAACTCACTTAATTTTTTTTTCCTGCAGTTATATTAAAATTACAATTTTCAACTTTTAAGGCAACAGTATAGTGTTCCCATTTCTAATTTGGTTTTACTACCAGCCCTGTTGTCAGGGACTTAAATACCGCGACAATGGGCAACTACCGCCACAAATCCTAGGACTGTAAAAGGTCTGTTGTCTGTTGTCTGACCAGGCTACAACATCTTCACGTCTATTGCCAAAACCACAACCCCAGCCCCTAATAATTACAAATGCACTGTCATAAAACCAAATTATACATTGGAAAACTATACCTATAATCCATTCTTTATCTTGGTGAGTGGTCTTTGGGAAATTTTCAGCCGTCAAGTTGAATTTAGGGATCTTTGAAAGTTCCAATGGAAAAGTGCGTTGGTAGTTGTTGAAAAATATTCAAATATTACAATAATGTACAGTTGCGGCCGTTGAAATCTCAGACAGGAAAGATTTAAACACTCTGTATAAATTCCGAAATTTGACTAGCGTAAACAGGATTTTCATCAAGGATTATAAAGTCAGTGTCATTATTTGACATATTAGGTCAGAATCGCGCGTAACTTTTGAAATGCCGCAATTATCTGATTTGCAAAAATGTGTTTGACTGAGGGACGGTGTGAGTATAAGATCCACGCGAGAGAAATTAATGTGGATAATGTTTGAGTGACATTTTGAGAAACGTCACTTTCAATACCATTTACAAAGCTAAAAGTTTGGCGTTGTCAAAGTGTCTGAGTTTTCAACGGCCGCAACTGTACTTACAGAGACGCCGCAAACTCTTTCTATTTATTATTTTCCGGGTTAAATTGCTCATCATTCGTACGCACCGAGACGACCGAGACATAACCTCAAACGTGTCATCTTCATTTCGCATCGTTTTCTAAAATTTTAATAACTTGCTTGGGAATTTCAAAATGTTCTAGGCCGGCCACACACTTTCCGGTCAAATTTGGTCCGGTTTATGGTTTAAGAATCCGGTTAATTTCTCACACCCAAACTTCTTTGCAATATTGCCCGGCACGGGACGGGAATAATGTTCGGTCGACGGTCGACGGTCGACGGTCGGATTGACCGACGACGGACGCCGATAATTTTCATATCGAGAACGGTTAAATTTAAGAATCGATGTGTACACGGCTTACATATTTACATTTCGCGACATAAGATCGTGAGCACGACCTTCTAAATAGTCGAGACGCTTGACTCTCTCCGGCCTGTTCATTTGCCAGTTTTCGGCGTTCGCCGTTTGGCACTACTTTGCAGGCGCCGAAATTGGCGCGAAACAATAAATGTCAAAAAGATGACATATAAAATGCTATTTGGAGACGTGTAAGGATTATAAAAAGACAAAAACATTCAATGAATTGGCTTCAGAAAGTTTAAATATTTGCCCAGGTAGGGATTTCAAAAATCTTTTAATCAGTAGTAGACTTGCAATAATTTAAAATGTATTTTAAAAATATTCTTCACTAACATAATGTTGTAGGCAAGCCTTTCCAATAGTGCTGCTAATGTACCGATCCCGACTGAAACATTCTCTGTCACCGCCAACAGTCTTTTGCCTGCTTAAATCTTCGTTTTCTTTTCCTTCGTCTACTTCCAATGTTGTGGGTATTATAACAAGTACTGAATTCCGTGAAATAATTAAATTCATACTCACATCTCCATAAATTTCGTTGTATTTAAGAATATGTATATTAGGAACGATTATCTATGCAATTAATATGCTTAACTAACCGAAAATTTCGATTAAATTGTAGTAATCATGTCTTTATCCGACAAAGTGACAACACAATTACAGAAAGCCAAGTTTCAAACCGCGTGGTTCCGAACTCAAATCGCCCGTTCGCTAGCGCCAAACGGCTTACAAGTGCATAATGGTATTTTGCTCAAATGAACAGGCCGGAGAGAGCCAAGCGTTTGCGTCTCGACTATTTAGAAGGTCGGTCGTGATCGTGAGATTTGGACATGAATGCTTGACGAAGATTCTGAATCTGAATGACAGCCATGACAGTTAATATTTGATTTACACGACACACCAATTTGGTGGAAAAAGTAAAACTTACAAAGCTACCCATGGCTTGCTTGATCGCATCGACCACTCACCAAGATAAAGAATGGTGTATAATTCCTACTTCCCTTGTAATATTATACTTGAAGTTTTCATAATATTAGTAAAGTATACAACACTATTTAAATTATCCAATGAACCGTGCGATTAAAAATTACTTAGATAAGGGGCGGCTATGACTTTGACAGTGTATTACACGGCTAGAAAACGTTTTGCAAGTGCTCGCACTAGTGCCGCCTCGGCTGGCACCTCTGCTCCACAAACGGTGCTTGCACTTGCAAAATAGCATTTTCTAGCCTTGTGATACAAATAACTATTTTAATCCCGTTGGACACTGTATCAAATAATTACAAAAAAAAAACAGAGTGTGTCGTAAAGACGCACGATAGAAGTGAAACTTTTGTATTACAGGGAAACATTGTAATTATTCATCAATCACTTTTAAATAGCATATTCACAACAAAATTGTACCGTGTGAGCAACAAGTACTGATTGAGTTGGCAATAAATTCTGATGATTTTTGGTGACTTTTATGTCATGTTCCAACGAGAAAACCATTTTATTAATAAAAAGTTACAAAAACCAAGACGTTTAAATTTGAAATGTATACCAGCTGTCAATAATGTCAATAAAACAAACCGAAATAGGTACAATTCACAGTCTTAAAAATTTTTATTGCCAACTGAAACAGTTATTGTTGCTCACCCTGTATATTTTAATGAAGAAAATAAATTATAAACAACGATAACACTAAACAATATCGAAATGCGTAACTCATTGTTCATTTTTAAGCCTCCAAATTAAAAGAGAGGACATTATCGATAAATGCCGTGAGTGTGACAAAGACAGAAGTATACACAATTTTAAGGGATGTTCGTATCGTGTCAAACAAATTAACTTACATTTAAGTAAGATGGAAATATTGGCCCAACCGTTGTGCCAGACACTGCTCCCACTCGACCCGACAGTGTTTACTCCCACCGGGGACAGGTAATCTCGCCACCAGTACAACAACAAAATGCTTTATTTTGCCCTACGGGCTTTCGAATTCCTGATTACAAAACATAAACATAAAAATAACAATTTATTTTTCTCCCTCACTCCTCTCGTTCTCTATTCTTTCTCTCCTCTTCCTTACTCTTTCATCCATCTCCCTGCCGTCTTCGCTCCATATTTCTCCCCATTCCCTTCTCTTTCTCTCTCACATTTCGCCGCATGTGTTCGATCTTCTCACTGTCCTCGCGTCACCTCCTGCACCTTCTCTCTCTCTCTTCTCCTTCCTTCCCATTCCTGTTCTCTCTCTCCTCGTCCCCACCTCTGCAACCCGCTATCATTTTCCTCTCTCACACACACTCTCTCCCCTCCCTATTGTACTTCGATTCTCTTATTCTCTCTCTTCTCTCTTACTTTTCTATGTCTTTGTCCCTCTACCTTTTTATTCACCTTCTTCTTGTACATTTTCTCGCCGAGTCGTCTTCTTATTCTCTCCTTCTTCTAGCAAATTTTCTTCAGTTTCTCCTGTCTCTTATCCCATCTAAACCAGTCCCTGTTTATCTGTATTTTCCTGTATCCTATTTTCACCCTTTTTCCTCTATCTCTCTCCTCTCTGGCCAACTCTCTTAACTTCTTTTGTGTTTCCCTTTCTTCTTTTGTCAAATCGTCATCTATATACATCCTCTCACCTTTTTTTTCCTTTAACTTACTCTTACTTAGCATTATGTTCTTCTTCTGCCGCCAATTTTCTATTTTTGCCAGCATCATCTTATCTTTATTTATTTTAAATGCTTCCTTTACATTCACTTTCACCCCTATCTCCCTTTCTAACCATTCTTCCACCCCCCTCTCTACATTTCCACTTATTGCTCCTATTGCAGTTATTATAACATTATTCTTCCTCTCCTTCTTTTCTCTTTGTTCCATCTTTTCCTCTATCATTTCCATCCTTTTCATCCAATCTGCCTTCTCCAACTGCCCTTTTTCTTCTCTTCCTCTCATCTCCTCTCTCACTGTCGCTAATTCTTTCCTTAGCTCCCCATTCTCCTCTCTCACTGCCGCTAATTCCTTTCTTAGTGTTTTGATCTCTTCTCTCATCTCTCTTATCATGGTTGTTTTCATTTCCTTATCCATTTCCTTGCTTTGATTTTCTTCTTGGCTTCTATTTGGTGATCTTCTCGTTCTGGAACTATTTCTGAGTGGGTTCTTGCCTTCTTTCGACGTTCTACCCTCTTCTCTTTCTCTCTTGCTGCTTTCTTTCCTTACTTCTGACGATTTCAGCATGTCCTCTCTTTCTTGCTCTCCCTCCTTCTCTCTCGCTGCCGCTAATTCCTTTCTTCTTGCTCTGCTCTCCTCTACTATTCCCGCCATATCCTCTTTTATCTCTCTGAGCACTGTGTCTATTTTCTCCTCTATTTCTTTGCTTTGATTTCTTTCTTCGCCTCTACTTGGGGATCTTTCGGTTCTGGAACTCTTTCTGAATGGGTTCAGACCTTCTTCCGACATCCTACCCTCTTCTCTTTCTCTCTTGCTGCTTTCTTTCCTTGCTTTCGGCGATTTCGGCATGCCCTCTCTTTCTTGCCCGCTGTCTTCTCCTTATCACCTCTCACTCACTCGTCGTTGTTTACGTTTGCTATCGCTGCACTTTTTCCACGTCTGCTCGCTATCGCTGCCAAACCAGGAATCCTCGCCACCAGTAATTACCTTAATCTTTTGCGCATCTCCGTTGAGTAAAATCCCATCGGTAATTTCGCCGCCAATACTTTTCAATACATTTTTATTTAGGGTCATACCCAATAAGGGTGGATTCAAGTAACTACCTGACACCTGACCTAACTTTATAGGTGTTTTAAGAAAAACTGAAAGAATTTCAAATAGACACTTATCTGAAAATACAAAGATTTAGTAGCAAAAATTTATAATAAACATGTCAGAGACAGACAAAAATTTATAAATAATATGATAAAGCGACATAACAATAAGATTACAATGGAAAGATTAATTCTTAAAAATAAAAATTTTATTTTTAAGAATTAATCTTTCCATTGTAATCTTAAATAATAAATTGTTTTTCCATATAGATGCATTTACTTGTTTTCCTGTCTCAGACTTTCAGATACAGAAATATTTAGGTCGGCCGTCTGCCGGCGCCGTCCTTATGGGCAGGTAGGTGTAGAATGTAGATTAATTCCGGGAAGTACAGTGGCGAAATTACCGGTAGGCTTAGCATGCCATTAAACGGTGGTGGCGAATTAACCTGTATCTTAATCTCGTAATAATGCTTGGTGGCGAAATTACCAACACCACCCCCACCACTTTTCGTCACACAAAAAGGTTGCCGATCAGAATTTCCAAACCCTCCCATAAAAAGTTTCACTTCAAAAAAATAAATAAATTTCCACGTAATTTGCCGCGATCTGTGTCAGTTCTGGCCTGCAGCGGTGCAACGCATTTCGTTTTCAATGGCATCAGACAAACTTCAGATATTCGCTAAATATAACAAAAATTATCAAAACGTAACTAGCAAACGATGACAACTTACAACTTGTAGTGACCCAGTTTAAAATTTAAATTTTAATTCCCGGTACCGCCACGAGAGCGCGCCAAATGTGAAGGTACTAGCGGCTAAACTAGGAACTAAAAGATGGGGTTGGTAATCTTGGGGAGTTGGCAACGCGGAGAGCGGAAATATAGCGGGGGTGAAGCGGTCTCTCGCGCGGGTAGTTGAAGGGGGTAGGGCACTTTTGTTTGGTTTTTCGAAACGAACACACCTTGCGAAAAGCGATCCAATATTCCAAAAATCTGTAAGTTAAATCTGAACCAATTACACTACCGTTCCGAGTAGATATTTTGTGTCCCCGTGGAGAATCCGGCGTTTTTTTAATCCACACGGGTAATTTATCCCACTTTCGTTGCCTTTCTGTTTTTGGCTTTTGGGACCAGGACCACGTGGTAAGGGTATGTTGTAAATATCATTTTGTTGCATGCTGTTTCCATGGAGAAACTCCCATTTGTTAATTTTAAGCGTTAGTCCTAAGTTTTCCCCGGAGGGTTCATTTTCTTTTTGCCGATCTGGTAATTTCGAAAATTGGTAGCCGCGCGCGTCCATTTTGTTTTGCTTTCACTAACATTTTCTAACGGTACTCTACCAGCCAGCGATTATTTTATTCGTTATTTATGTGCCATTTAATGTGTTTTTATTTTATCGTTATTTAACTTTGCGCTTTGTTCCCTTTTATTTGATCATTGTTTAATGTTGAATGTTTTTGTTGTTGAATTTTCTCATTGTTTAATGTCACGCTTTGTTCGATCGAATTAAACTCGGGTTTGCTTTGTGTTGTTGCTAAGCCCCGCTAGATTTCGGAAGAGTTAAAGTAAAATGTTGTAAGTGCGCCCCTATGGGAGTTAGGTTTCAATCAGGAAGTCGTGGGGTTGTCTAGTAAATTTCTGTGGAGGCCACGGTTAAGTTATGGCCGTTAGCGGAGGCGGACCTAAGTCCTGCTCGATGCGGCTCTGGGATGCTGACGTGAAACCTCCGTCGCGGTTCTAGAGATCTTAGGTTTTTGTCGGTAAACGGTTGGTTGGGGAAGGCGGAGCAAGCTCTGCTCGCAGCGGCTTGGGATGCTCATCGTACAACCCCGAGGCGCTCTGTCACTCTTTCTTGGTCGGTGAAATAGCTCGACGTTCATTACTAACCCGAGTATCTAGAAACGTCGCTGGTCTCAAGCCGATTCAGATTATTCTTCTGAGTCCCCTCGCGGCCGAGAGTTTGTTACCTCCAGCTCTAAGCTCCCGTCGGCGTACCTTGACCGCGTAGTTACTAATTAAACTTGGAATTGTAATTGTAAAATATGAGTAATACCTCGGATACGGTTTTTGAAGAGGGTTTTTCATCCGTCCCTGTCTGTGATAACTGCATTATCAATTTGTTAATTGTGTTTTTTTTTTGCAACCTTTAACTTGTCATTTTTGTTGTCATTTACCAGTTGTGTTTATTCTAAACGTTGCTGTATTAATATTGTTGTTTGTTCTTTGTAATGGCCTCAGCTAGTTGATTTTCTTTACTTTGTTATACTTGGCCCCCGTTAATCTTGGATTCATTTCATTTGTTCGCCGAAAATCAACGTTCTCACAGGCATTTTTCAATAAAAGGTATTTCGCGTCCCTCACATGTGTGTTTTATTTGCGGTACTCTTCCAACCTTTTCCGCCAAAAGAAAAACACAACGTAGGGCTCCTCCGCTTCGATGACGATCACGACCACATTTGTTACCGTTTTGCGCAGGTTCGAATATTTGGCGGAAAAAGTAATGTATTCAGATCATTACAAACTGTTTAGTTTTTAACACTGAACGACCACCTTGCTTGCGCTATTTTTGATTTTGACATCACATCTGACATTATGGACACGCCCACAACGGCTGACTCGTTAAACCCCACAGTGAGACCAGTTAAATATTGGATAATAATTTCGTTATTTCGCTTTTTAGAGGCTTTATTTTGATAGGGATAATTTAATTTATTAAACTGTGACGGTCTCTTAATGTCATTATTGTTAAACAGCGGTCTTGAGCTGCTGTAGTGCTTCTTCGTCGATCTGACCCGGGAACACGGGCGGCAGCAGAGTTCCTCCCGGCGGTCAGAAATTCTCAGGTCTTGTAGCAGGTAGTGAACGGTAAGGGATTAGGGCTGGTGATAAGAACAATCGGGTTGAGTGATGAAAGCATCATTTTCATAATCGATGTTGGAAAAAATCTTTAGTTTAATTATTTCTTTAAAAGCGTCTGCATGGAAACTGAGTGAAAAAATGCGAAATTTTGTCAAGCCAGAAAGATATGTACCTAATAAGTGATAACCGTATACGTTGGAGAAGTGTTCAAAAGTTTTTTTATTGCAAAAATAGATATACCTTGAGTTTTTTTTTTAAATGACTAGATAATATTATTGTTTAAAACAGTGCTAAGCTTTGTAATTTTCACAAAATAGCTATTTATGTAACCAGTTAGGAAATGCGTTATTTTGTGTAACGAGTGGAATATTTGCCTATGCCTGTCAACAATGCAATACAGTGCTCACTTTTCCGTTACCCTGAGTTGCAATTTATCGGTACGAAATTGTCGAAAATCCTGCTTCTCGTAGACAAATTATGCGCCCTCGCTCAGAAGAACTTAATTGGTAAAATTGATTACGTCTGCCACGATAATTTTTTCTTTTGGGTCGGCTGCTGTCAATAGTCGCCGGTAGCTCAGTCTTGGGGCGGGGTCAAAGGGAAAAGTTAACTCGACCCAAAACGATAAAGAAACAGGGCGCCAGGATCCTCCGGCAGCGCTGAGACGGGAGTACCCGGATCCAGTGATACTCCAAAGCCGGTACCCGCAATGAAACAAGTGCTTCGGTTAACACGTTTAATTAAAAATTAATTATGATACAGGTGATAAACTTGAAAAATGAAATGAAAAATTGTTTGATGTCCCCTGCAAAGATGTAAGGGGAAGGTGATATGTACAAATAAAGGGGGCAATTAAATTATTTTTTTATTGCAGAATTCTTTGAGGAAAACTTCGAGAGCAAGGAAAATGATGCACAGATTCTCAAAAACGTTAACCGTCACATTTATTTATGTAAACAACTAAACAAAACTATATTCTCTCTATGGCTACTCAGTATTAGAATCTAGACTACTAAATTGTCTCCCTGTAACACGCGCAAAACAATTATTTTAACAATTTTAAATATGTAACAAGATACATACAAAAAAAAGAAAAATGAGGTCTGGTCCGGTAATATAAGAAGAGTAATTTGAAACTAAGCTAAACTGACTTCCGAGTCAGTCGCCGACGAGACTTGTACAAGTTTTCGGTGCGACCGCATAAAAAAAATGGTACTCGACCTACGACACAACGCAAACAATTATTACCGGGGGCGGATTTACAAAATAAAATGTGATGATTTCTAAAATTGAATAACGACACAAAAAAACTGCCACTGAAGGTGGCGACAACACAAAAGAGGAGAGAAGGTGAAAGTTGCCGCCGTAAAAACGTATCTTCCCGCGAAAGAACGGAGGCCGCGGCGGAGGCAGATAACCTCAGGGCCGACAAGATGGAGAAGAATCGGACTGCTCTGACCTGGAACCAGCGAGATTCGTGGCGTCCTGAGGGAGTAGATCCTCGCACCGTGGTTCTTCGGCGACTGCAGCCTGATCTCCGCTGCTGTTCTCCGGAGGGGTGAAGGGGTTCTCCAGATTACACTCCTTTTCGCCGGAACAACGAAGCGACGGGAAGAAAGAGTACGGCAGACGTGACGAAACGGAAGATAGAGAGAGAAGTAAAAAAAAAGACCCTTTCGTGAAAAAGGAGACGCAAATTAGTACCGATTAGGGTTGAAAAACGTGACTTACTCAGTTGGCGTGAGGTCTTTTTTTGGGGGACGTGCAAGGTCGTGACTCCCAGAGATCCGGAATTTCCGCACAAGTTAGGGTTCCAAGATACACAAACGGCAACGAAACGGAGAACCACTCAACTTTTTTGTCGGGGTACAGGAGACTTCGCCCAGATCCCGAAATCGGTGATGTCCAAGCGACAATGGCCGCGAAGTGCACCCAGTGACGATACTTGCACGAGAAAGAGGAAAAATCGCGTCGAACCGAATATTTATCAACTATCCCAAAAAAGCCTAGCCAGTCTTGACGTAGGAGTCCAAAAGGGAAAAGGGACGTTCAAGCGACTTGCCCAAACTCCGAAGAAGATAGGTAAGAATGAATTTTTTTCTGGCACAGGGCCAAGGTTCGCGACCTGACAAACCCGACGGTATGTAGCTACCGTCCCGCTGAAATTTTGAGGGAAAAGGCACCATTCCGGCCACCTCATCGGCCGGGGCCAAACGTGAAAGAACAAGAAAACCGGGAAAAAACTCAAAGGCAAGACTAGGTAAAAAGAGGGATCAACGATAACGATAAACGAACAAAACGGTCGCGGTAATTTGCGGTAATTCTCGGTCTAATTGTGAGCGAGCGTTTGCCGAGTTGGTTATTTTCGAGGTTACTTTCTAGGTGTTCGAGTAACGATGGTGCATCCCCAAGCATTAGTGAAACCCTTGGGCCTTCCAATCCGGGAAAACCCGCAAAAATCGATGAGCGAACGGAACGGAATTTCCGAACCGTGACACGTCTTCTAACTGAGGGCATACTTTGTCACTTTTTACACGCGGTACAGCTTTCTGCAGTTTGAAAACGTTTCAAAAAACTACCAGAATAATTAAATTGTAATCAACACAGACAGCAGAAGAAAAAAATTGCAAAAAATGTTTACCTCCTGTCGAATTTCATTCAAATTTTCATCATTTATTGTTTGTTAGATCCTTTAGCTATTTGCAAAGTTTCATCTTAAAAATCAAACCCCTTCTATGTGTTTCGTTTTTTTTTTTTGTTATTTAGGCCCAGTTTCTGGAACGGTCCGATAACTTGAACTTAACGGCCGGTTAAATCAAGCGTTGCTATAGAAACGCTAGAAAGTGACCAATCACATTACATGATTTTTGTATTTATCGGAGAGTTAACTAACTGGCCAAATAAAATGTTTCCAGAAACCGGACCTTAGTATATTTCGTATGCTTGATAGTTGTAATTGATAAATAAATCCTGACAAATGCTTCAAATTACCTTACATTTGACTCGGTCAAGCCGCCTATGGACACTGTTGCGGATGTTACGGCCGATGGGGCCTCAGCGACGTCATAGATATGCGAGGTGGGGAAGCAACGCCCACTCACGGGGTGGACGCTACCTACCCCGAAAAATATAAATTCTAAGAACATTCTAATTTTTATGGATTTCTTGGTAGGAATTCTTGGTCATGATTTTTGCAAACATTCTGTAAATTCATTGTGTACTCTTGTTGACATTGTGTATTATTAAGTGTTGAGTTTAAATAAACGAAGTTCAAAGGAACATACATATTTAATTTGGTCATCCATTGTGACCCTCAACTAATCGCACGAAACATTGGTACGACGAAACTGGATCATCCATTGTGATCTACATCAAGCAAAACGTTTGTCATCCATTGTGACCCTCAACTACAAAAACCGGTCATCCATTGTGACCGCAAACATATTCATCTATCAAGATTGGTCCTTCGAGCATTCAACAAAAATTGGATCATACATTGTGGTCCAAGTCATCATCACAGAAACAGACACTTCTACTCCGGTCAGAAAAAATTGACACGTTAACCGTCTCAATGGAGATACACAAAGACGCGATTTTCGACCGCTTGGAGATAAATGAATTAATTAAAAATTAATTGTATTCTGGTCCAATAATTTTAACTAAAACTGTGTAGGTCCTGCTGCAACATATATAAATAATATTCACTGCTTAACATACATGGTTTTATTTTCTATAAATTTTGAGTGGTACAGCAACATCATCGTGAACAAATATTTCCGGTTCGTTTAGAGTGATTCTCCTAAAATCCCACACAAAGCACAAAAGGTAAGTCATCGTACATCCAGCACATATCCATTCGCTAGTTGTACTAATAATATGAAAATTAAATCCTCCATCGTCCTCTTTCCATTTCGTTACGTCATTACCTTTAAACTGACTGCCAGCAATTAATCCGAAAATCACGAAACTAACAACTGAGCCAGTAGAAATTGCTGCCAAAATTGCTCTAATCATGTTCAACATTCTATTTCCAAAAACAACACGTATTTTAAAATAGATTATACTCTACAACAACAAATATTATTTTAAAAAGTAAATGTTTCTTGATCGTCAACCTGAAGACACTGATACACAGCCCCTAAAGTGAACAACATGATAGCACCAATCCAGTGAACTAATAACATTGTTGTTTCCTGAAAATTTGCAACAATACTGCATCCTAAACAAGCCGTTGTACCTATACAAAAAGCTATTTTATTCAAACGATAATATCCACATGAAAAATCGTGTTTATTAAAAATTTCTCTAATCTGTAAGTACCGTACGTACATTGTAACACATACTAAAACAGGTCTGTTATATAAAGAAACACATTATATTCGATTAAATCTTACTCAAGGCTGCAACAAAATTTAACATTTGTCCAAATATGCAACTTTCAGGTGGAAAAGCTCCAGAATCACTAATGTATGGTAAAAAGTAAGTTACATGTTTTAAATGAAGTGCAATTGAAAAACTGCAAAAATAATCAACAATTAAGAATAAAATGAAAGAAAAAGTACATACGTCACTGCTAAAGTTAGATGAACTGCGCAAAATAAAAATACGGGCAAGTGTTTCAACATGACTTTTATTCTTACGTTAGGTACTAGAAACTCTACCTTGCGTTTGGTAAAATGAGACCGATTTACTATTTGATCATGAAATGTCACTGCAGTATTTTAATATTAGTTAGTCCATGTAAAGTTACCTAAATCGTGTATGCATAAAGAAAATGTACATCGTGATGCAACCTGTAATCTAAACAAAGCTGACATAAAATCTATAGCTAAGATAGACATATTCAGGTCATTTCAAGAAAAATAGTACAACTATGGTTGAAATGCATTTAAGACGTAAATAGAAACCGTTATTTTCTGACGTGTAACCTTGTTATAAATTGATCTCGTAAGACAATTATCGGTTCAGATATCACCACATTCCCAAAATCGTATGCAAAAATTGAAATGTAAAGTATCATACAACATGCACAACTCCACTCAGCAATTATACTTGAAAAATTTATTGCGGAAAATCCATCTGATTCTGTCCATTTTGTTAAATCTGAAGCAAAAATATAAAAATATTTTAAAGCCTATAAATACCTAGTTTGAAAACTTACCATTCATATCGTAGAATAAAATTAAAGTACAAACAAAAAATACAAGAAAACTTATTGCAGAGAACACGGCCACTGCAATTTTAAGCGACATGACTTGTACATTTCCAAACACCATTCGTATTTTATAAGAAAGAATACTCTACAAAAATAAGTGTATGTAAAAAATATAGATTTATCTTTACAAAAACCTGTGAGCATTGATAAACAGCACCGCATCCAAAGGCAATTAGGGCCCCAATAAAATGAAAAATAAAAGCATTTGTTTCTTGAAAGTTGGCCACTATAGTTACTCCAACAGCAGCCATGTATCCCGCACACGAAGAAACTTTGTTCAATTTATACAAATCAGAAAAATTGTATATCGACAAAATTTCTTTTGTCTGTCGGTATTTAACATATATTAGTATGGCCACTAAAAAAATGTCATTGAATAATGTGAATTTTTCTAACAGACAAAGCAAAAAGGCAAACACTGTATTGTAGTTTCAATTTGGTTGTAGGTCGTAAAATTTTATTGGATATTATGAGCGATTAACGGGCACAATGGTTGGGTTTGAAAAGGTTGGAAAGCGGCGCGTGCCGTTTGCCACACAATGCAAATATACCAAATGTACAATACAACCCTGCTTAAAATATTACCTGCTAGTGGTAAACTAGGATTTATAAGCCCCGCAAGATCTTTAACTTAAAGTACCATAAAATTTTACGACCTACAACCAAATTGAAACTACAGTAACTATGTATAAAAATGTCTCTCTACCACAGAATAAATACTGACAAAGAAATGTGAAGCGACACGCATGTCTGCCCAACTTTTCAAAAGACTCACGAAAAAATGTAAATAAAAATCAGTTCACAACCACCTCTTTGCCATTCTGTACCTACAGGGTATTTCACGAGTGATAAATAAGCCCGATGGAATTAAAAATGCAACCCACAATACACTTGCTAAGCAGACCTGGATAACCGTGAGTTTTTTATTTGACTGAACATAGGATTCATGGATCTGTAAGTTTGGTTGCCTATTTCAAATGAATTGACTTGGTCATTTTAGAACTGAACATAGCCATTTTACATTGTATGTTCAGCGAAATAAAAAACGCAGTGTATGATATGGACGCAGAAAATATCCAAGTTTTCTTTCCTAATGTGTTGTTGGTTGCATTTTCAATTCCGTCGGGTTCATTATCACTCGTGAAATATCGGGTGTTTTTTTAATTTTCACCTCATAGTAGGTGTTGAAGAGTCGATTGTGAACGCACTATACAGGTTACAGATCAGCTGTGGCTGTGGCTGTGATACCTTGTATACACCTCCATATTTACGTCGTTGTCATCTGGACGTATCATTGTCACAGAGGTAGTAGTGGTGGATAACCTCAATCTTCAGTAAATCTGGACATCCATGCGTGTTCGGTGTCATTTCTTTGTCAGAATTTATTCTTGGTCCATACTACTCGTAAATAAATCATACCCAACACAGCTGTTATATTTAATATTTGACCGAAAATACAAATTTCTGGGGGTTTAGAACGTGAGTCACTAATGTAAGGTGGTAAATACGTTAGATGCCCAAGTGTCCGTGATATCCAGAATCTAAAAATCATAAAATGTAAATTTATTCCTTTATGAAAATGTAACTGAACAAACGTAACAGTCACTGTAAAGATTAATAATAAAGCTATTGTTATTGGCAAACAAAAAATTCTTTCGACAGCCATTGCACTGTTTCTTCTAACAATAAGTGACAAAATATTAACTGATTGTTTCATTCAAATGCACTTAAATAAGAATCTACAAGAAAATGATCTAAAAAGAGACTTACATAGAATTATATCATCAAAAAATAAGAAGTACCTAAAAGAATGTTTGAATAGGTAATTATATATTTATACTCGGACGCTTGGATTGGAACAAAGACTAAGAAATATGATTACTAGCTGCTACATATAGTTAATAAAATTTGTATGTCCTTCTGAAGATGTCACTCGATTAATAATGCAATAGTAGATATATTAAGTATAAAGAACAGTAATGACAATGTACCGATCGAAGACAAATATTGTCTGAGATCGGTACATTGTCATTAACGTTCGTGATGCTTATGAGATTTTTTGCGCGATTGAATATTCATCAAACATTCTTAACTAGGATGCAATGCAATACGAATCAAGAAGACAAGGAAAATGCGAGGTATGAAAATTTTGACAATGCCAATATCGCGGCAAGTTTGCTAATGCTATTATAGTAGCGGCAAGGAAAGCCGACTACAAGAGCTTTATGAGTTTCCAGAAAGGGCCCCCACATCTTGTCTTCCACTTGTGTCTACATAAAAATTATTACAATAATCGATTAATTTTGAATAACCCTTGACTTACCGTTCTAGAACACCAAAAATTACTTACCGTCGATTTTATCGTTAGCAACGAGTAAACAGAGCTTACCGTCTTGGAAACAGACGTGGTAAACAAGCAAATAGAGTACAATCGCGCAAAAACTTATTGATGCGAACGTATAGGTATCCATTTTTCAATTCGAAACTCATATGGTAGTTTCGTAGAAAAAACTTCTTGTACCTACAATTTATTGTACAGGGTCATTATAAATTATTGTCCTCCATCGCAATTTTGGATGTGCCGCCAGCCTCGCAACGTTAGACAAACTAGTAGACAGATTTCCACTACTGGCGGTAGCGCCACCTATCGGCAATACTACAATACTAGTCTCACTCATGTTATGAGAATGGTCGACTAAAATTCACTATAGCTTCGCTATATACGGCCGTTTCAATGAGCCGTTTTAGCATTGATCGAATTGTTCTTAGAACAAGTGAAAATCGTCCGGTGAATGGCGACCTCCACGGCAAAAATTATTACTTTGTGCATGTCAAACTATTCTCCAAGTGACATGGCTTTTAAGTACTATAATTTCAATTTTTTTGAACCAAATAAAGGCACAAAGGGACCAGAAAATCATAGTTTGGATTAAATATTTTCCATAGAAGTACTATTCCGGACACGGAATCTTGGCCAACAATTTTTAGACATTTCTAAAAAAAAAATTATGTAAACCAAGCAATAGTGTCATTAATAAATGATAATTATTCAAAATCACTTTGAATTTTTTCTTGTGATATCAAAAAAGCAGGGAAATGGCACTATCGAGTCAAAAGTTGGGTTATATTCAATAAAGCCAGTTCACACCTATTTGTCAGTTAAATGTCATTTGTGCCCAAGATTCCGTATCCGGAATAGTACCTACAGTTTTAAAGTAATTTCAAAGTAATTTCAAATGACTAATGCCATAAAATTGCTGTTGCAAAGGCAATGTGTTTTTTGCAACTTGAGACAATATTAGGTACTATGGCGGCCAAAAAATTTTAGCCGTCACTATTTTGACATTCCCATAAATTGTAAATGAACCTTTAGAAACCGTAACCTCACTTTCGATTCTTGCCATTTTGACAATCAATTTAAACTGTTTAACGGGTCTATTTTGTAACTTATCATTAAACAACTATCCGTCCGATAGTGACGCTCGTTAAGCATTGGTCGCTATTAAACTACAACGATTTCAGCATATTTGGTATTTCTAAAATCCTATCGTTATCATTATAATTCGATAACCATCGTTATGGCAAAAGTTTACAATTTCAGGTTGGATAATAGCACAACGGCCAACTTTATAGTACCCATATGTTTATGACAGTTCATGTACTTTTTATGTTTTTTACTGTCACTACCGCGTAAATGTTCAAAATGCAATAAGTACCTAAATAACACTGATCACAATCAATAACATGTAACTGATACGAAAGCAGCAAAAAAAGTTTCCGACTGTGTAAAGTTATAAAAACAATGCCCAAGCATAAATGCAAGACGACTCAGCAACAGTATCAGTTCTATGTTGACGAATTAGAGAACAATACATTCTTCAGGAATAATAAAAATATGTAATAAAAGTTAAAAAAAAAACAAAAAAAAAAATCTGGGGCAAGTGTTCTACCATAATTTGTACAATTTCATAAAGACTGCGAACTGAGACATAGCACATTGCTTATTGCTTCCTACAGGCTTTTGGTAACTGCTATGAGCCATAAAACTCAGGGCTACTACAAATTTTAACACAGCAGGAATTTTTTGACTCTGTCGTTATCTACAGTCGCGAGCAATAAATTTTGATCGTCAAGGTCATTCTTTGACGCAATCGAAAATGCTCCATTGTAAAACAGTCGTAAATATCATAACCTATCATCATGTTGTATGACATTAATTGTCATTTTTTTCTCAATTTTTTGACACTTTGTTGATGTGGGCATAATCAGGCAGGGAATTTTTTTAAATTTGTGACAATCTAACAAAATTTTGAAATGACATTGACGACCAAAATTTATTGCTCGCGACAGTACGTAAGATAAAATTTCTAAAAACAAATCTTGTCCAGCCTCCCTACTAAGTCGCTAGTGTTTTCTGAAATTTTCTTTTGTTGTAAAGAACGGATCAGTTACATCTCTTAAATATTGATTTAACAATCGATCACGATCTCTGCATTTTGTACCGATCAGTTAATAATAATTTATAAGAACTCTTTTCCAATTCTGCCACTATTTGTATCAATATGTCTCTGTTCATCGCTAGAAAAATTCGCAAGAGCAAGTTTTAATAAGACAAATCAACACGAACGAAATATAGTGGATAGTAAAAATGCATACACTATTTAACGATGACAGCTGACGTCAATTTACGTTATTTAGCGAGAAGCAAAACTTACAAAATACCATTTGATCACTATTTTCCGATTAATCACTAACTAACGAGGGATCCTTTAGTAATGATAATCCTTGAGAGTTACAAAATAGACCCGTTAAGCTCAGATATTCCAAAAATCCGACATGAATGAACAAAATTAGAGCAGTCGTACATAGATAACCTGAGGTAAACGTTCTGTGTAGTAGAAATGAGGAGCAACTAATCAAATCGCATTATGTCCAGTCGAGGCCAAAATTCAGTTTGAAGTGGATTTGTAATCCTCTATAACTACTTTACAGCCCTACCTAAAGAAACTGCTAAAATAGTTATTTATGTATTAAGGGCGTAAGAGGGCTTTTATTGCCTGAGGTGTGATTTTGAGCCCGAGTGATAACGAGGGCTAAAAACACGCTGAAGGCCATAAAAGCCAGTTCACGCCCGCAGTACATACCTACACTATTTAATGCACGATTAAGACCTACCCTAACATTTAACAAAAATTAATAAATCAATGTCTGCCCACACCACGGGATGTTTGCATCGCGTAGTGCTTCCGTCAAATTTTTAGTTTTGCGCGTAACCTTGGGAACAGTGAAAACAGCCGTAGCCATTATGCCAATTGCAATTTATTTTCGGTTATAAATTCATTAACGAAATGATAAACGAGGATGGAAAGCGGCAGAAATGAGTGTCCAGTATAGAGTAATCCGCATTCGGGATTAGGTAATTTAAGTAAAGTGGCAATTTTTTTCCTAATTTCACCAAAAATGTTTTTGACTTTTATTTGACATATCTTTATGGCCCACGGGCATAAAGTGATCCGTAGGCCATAAAGAGACGTTTATATCAAGAAAATGTGTGCATAATTGTCAAATTATAATATAATCGTGCATAAATAAAATTATGTCTCTATTTAATTTCAGTTTGAAATCTGATGCTTGCATCAAAACGTATAATGTCCATCGAAGTAGACGGATCAAAACGCATTATGTTGTTTCATTGGCATTTTGGATGCATTTTGGCATGTATCTAACCTCAAATTAGCGGTTTCAATCGTATCTTTTAGTTTATAAATACGGTTAGTGTGTGTGAATACAACCAAGGGTTACGAAAGAGGATGCATATTTAAATTTCGAAAATTTTTGTTTGCTTTTGTTTAAGTACCTACTTGCCCCATTTTTTTTGTTTATTTTGCATTTTGTGTTTGTTGTTAATTTTATTTTCAATTAAAAATCTTGTCTACTATTAGTTTGGCTTTTCAATTAAGTGTTTACGTCGGTTTTTACAATGTTATAATAAATTTCACGATTAACAATAAGCATTAGGTAGAGATCATTTCATCTAAGAAGTACATAATGCGCACGAACACGTTGTCGTCGGACGAGTTCATGTTCAAATTTTTAGGGGAGGTTTGAGTCCAGCGGCGCACAGACCCATCAACCATCTGAAATCCATGCGCTCGTTGTTATTTCTAACTTAACCCCGTTAGCATTCAGAAGTGTTTTGTTTTTGTTATTTCTTTCTCTGTGTATCATACTATGACATTCATTATTGAATTATTAATTTGGTAGAATTTTAATCATATAAATTAATTGAACTATATCGACTCCTTAGCTAATCGAATGTTTCTACGCCACTGATCATCAGCTGACTAGCGTCCTACGGTCAGATTTCGATGAGTCATCATGTACTTCTTAGATGAAATGGTCTCTATGTCCAAACATACCACAACAAAACGCATTACATTCACTAGAATGAATCAAATTGCATTATGTCCGATTTTTTTTTAATATTTTCTAAATATCTAGGGTCTTTTTGATCTATAGTGTGTTTTTTTTAAGAACGAAGTAGGTGGCATCAGCATCGGCCGCCCCATTTACACAATACAATTCTTAGAATTGTGTAAAATTGGTTGCCTATAGTAGAGGGGTAATTTTAAAAACGAAGAAAATTTCAATGTTATTTGTTTTTTGGCATTTTATTATAAATTATTGTCTACAAATTCAATTAAGAACAAGAACAACATTCAATGAATCTTACGTTAATTGAAAATAAAACAAGAATATAAAAAAGGACTTAAATTTTCTTTTGGAATACATAATAAACTAAACAACAACCTAATTCTGTTACAAATGCAGTGAAAACTTGCATTCATTAGAAGTGGTCGAAGATAATAATCCACAACTTATTCAGTGGAAAAATACACCATCAAGTTGAATTACCTACGTAATCAGTAAGGACATCGTTCTCGGTCGAAACATCTCCTGTTTCTAATTCCCACTCAAGATCATCTGATTCGTCACTCGAGCCTGTGTTGACGGTGAATTCCAATTCCCTTTCGTCTGCAATATTATCTAATTGATACATGTCCTCTTCTTGACGAAGTACATGACCTATCATGACCTATGCAATTTTGTCACTTTTGGGCTGTTACCTACCTCAGCCAGACCTTCATCAAAAAGTATTTTGAGATTCCTTTTACTTGGTGGCGATTTCACTGCATGAGTTTCTTCCATTTCCTTAATGGTTTGCCAAACTAATGTCAGACCAATTCCCGCTGCTTCAGACACCCGCTTTACCATTTCTGTTTTGGAGAGCGCTTCATTCTGCTCTCTAAATTTCGCGTAGATATTATGTATAATTATTTTATGACCACTACTAACTGGCTTTCCCCTCGATTTTTTTTTACGACAGAACCAGGTTGTTGTTCTGCCATTATGCTACACCAACATACTGAAATCGTGCACCAACAAACGACACTTTAACTTTGTGCACGAGAATTTGACGGTGACGCAAAAATTATGACATATTTCAAAAATAATGTCAGATTAGATATTTTTAAAAATAATTTGGTAATTATAGTTCAATGTAAATAAGGCTTGTCACGTGGTGCAAAATAGAGTAATCTGATTTGTCAATTTTAGTCCCTATCTCCCGCAACGCTTCGTTCTTAAAAAAAATAGACTATAAATGAGATCATTTATGTGATTCATCTAACAGAACTTCTCAAATGGCCGTATAGTTTTAACGTGAATCGAATTAGAAAATATACGTTTTTTGCTTCTACCATAAAACTGTTTTATGTGCCATAATGCGCTTTGAAGAGTTGCTCCTCAAATGACAAAATAATTTGAAATTTACCACCCAAAAAATAACATTCATAATCAAGACGGTAATCATGATGACAATAAAATATGGATTACAAAATTTTTTTGTGTGCAACCGTACGCGAAATGAGCACTTCGCGTGCCTTGAGCAGGCCGCGAAATTGAATTTCGCAGCCGTTGCCTTGACGACGGCCGTAAAAGTAAAAGTCATTTCAATATTTATTTATTTATTATCACAATTACAACATATCTATCTCTATATTTGCCGTGTGATCTTACAAAATCTGGATTGGGTGCAGTTAAAGTTTGATTTATGCCTGTTTTTGTGTCAGGAACGGCCGCTATTAGTACAGAATTTTCATCTGGTTTGAAGTTCCCGCCAATTTCAAATGGAGTGGTCGCTTCATGAATGACGAGTCGGTAAAAAAGATCCCAATTATCGATCTAGAAGAATTAGGTTAATTTTTAACCGGTCAAAAATGGAAATATCTAGTAACTAGTAACATATCCTGAATCCTGAATGGCATCAACAGACATTTTGGTTTATTTGTCTCTTCGCACGGCATCTGATATTTCCACGATTAAAATAACCTAAAAGGGAGCAGGTGATAACTTATCTTAACAGAATTTAACATTTACCTGCCACAATAAATAAATTCCAGTAAATAGGTAAGCCAATGCAACATTATCCGACACGGTTTTCACATTATTCTTGTTACATCAGTCTCAAAGTCACTGTAACATTTTTTATATTGCTGTTTCGATTTTTCAGGTTTCAAATGCGACACTGCACAATTTATAATATTTTTTTAACTATGGATTAGTACACGGAACAAGAGCTGCATATTTGCGGTATAATCTTACAAATTCTGGATTGGTGACAGTAAAAGTTCGTTTTATGCCAGTTTTTGTGTCAGGAACGGCCACTATTAATACAGAATGTTCATCCTTGGATAGACATTTTGGTTAGTTCGTCTCTTCGCATGGCTCCTGATATTCCCATGATTAAAATGACCTAAAAAAGGGCAGATTATACAGCAAATCGATCTGGTCTCGTGTCAATACCTTAGACTTTTTCGCCTGATAACCAACTGACTTTTTTTCAAAAAAGGTACCAATTTCAGAAACTTCGTAACACCAGTGCCATCCCGTATGTTCAGCGTGAACTTCAACATTGAATATGTGCTCCATAAAGTTGAACTTTTCACAGTTTTTGATTTTTCCATTAAATAAGCCAAAACAACATTCTCCGACACCGTTTTCACATTATTTTTATTACACCGCTCTTTAAAGTCATTGTAACACTTATCGTACTGCCGTTTGGACTTTTCTGGTATTAAATTGGACACTGCACAATCTGCAATATTTTTTAACTCCGGGGAAGTAGACGGAACAAAAACGTTGTAATTTTCTTGCGACATTTTTCCAATTTTTCTCAAAATGAATTGTTTTATTTATGTCGTTTCCATAGCGATATGGAGACATGTAGGCCGACTTTATTTTTATAGACAGTGAAGGAAATTTTACTTGTTCATTTTATAATTACAAATTTTCGGGTTGCACACAAAATGTTGTGTACACCTTGGCTACGAAATCCTTTGACGACCTCGAGATTGTCTTGTCTCGGCCGCAAAGCGGCCTTGACGACAATTTTTCTCTCGGTTCGTCAAAGTAGGATTTCGCAGCCTTGCTATACAAATAACTATTTTGAATTGATAGACAATGACGGCCAAAATTTTTTGGCCGCCATAGTACAACGTGATCAAGAATGACTGAGTCTGTTGGTAACAATGAAAATTTGAATGATTTTGGTACCACTGTAATCTAAACGCATTTCTGGTTGTCAGCTTTGACAGAGTTGACAGGCGAATTTGACGTTTACCATCAAAGGATAATTTTTGTATTAGCATAAACATACCTGACATAACCTAGGTATTTTCTTTAATGTCGTGTCAACTTAAAACATCCGAAACAGAAAAACACCAATATTTTTCAATTGTTTCATTGCCAACAGACTCAGTCATTGTTGATCATCCTGTATCTTCCTAAGGAATTCTGACTTAAGCCCTAAATAAACCGAACAAAGACCCTACTTAAAGAAATTTATTGTCATATTGTGCCTGTCAATCACTAGACGGTCTACGACAAATATTTTTAGTAGTACCCCAGGTAATTTTTTTCTCCGAGACCGCCTAGTGATTGACAGTTACAATATCACAATAAATGAATTTCTTTAAGTAGGGTCTTTGTTCGGATAAGAGCCAACTGCCATTTGAAAACAATGGTACTTCGCTCTTATCGCTCATCGCAGCTCCAACATAATCGTACCCTTAGGGCCGGTTTCACCAACGTAGTTAAATTTAACTACAGATTAAAATATACGAAAACATTGTTATAACAATAGGTAATGTAGTAACCCAGATATCGCCAGTCTTCCGCCAAAATTCAAACTTTTAAAATTTCAAACTAAACCCGCGAAATTGAACAACTTGGCCATGTCGTGATCATCATCGAAGCGGTAAAACCCCTACGTTGTGTGTTTTGTACAAAATGGGGGCAGACTAGGTCGGGATGCAAATGGCGGACTTGCAGGGTGGACAAACTTCGAAATAAAAATGCATAAATCGGTGGGAGGACGCCTGTATTTATTTTATGCGGACATGAATAAATACATTCTGTTTTTATCTACAGTGCTGATTGATACAAAACCCGATCACATGATAAATTAAACAACTTGGCGGTGCGACTTTACATGACATAACAAGAAAAATACATAATAACACAATAAATTTGTCTACCGACTTCTCGATGAGGGTAGAAAGTAATAGTTCCCTTTCTTTTTTTTTTTTTCTTTTTTGTCGGAAGGAAACTATACAACAAATAAAATAACAACGGTTGCTCAGAACCTAAAACCGTGAAACAAATGATAGTTATGTTATTACGAATAGACACTGTAAATGAGATGAGTAAAACCCCCAAAAATCATCCACAAACGACGGCGCACCATAATCCTTTCAATCTCTAAAGGCGGCCTTATACCGGCAACATTACTAAAAACTGTTGCAGGCAACATGTTGCCAATTGTTGCCTTGGTGTAAGGCCGCCTTGATGTTATACAACATGTTACCTTAGACTGCGCAACAAGGCTCAAGACTACAATGACAGACAATCTAATTCCCTAAATGACTATTACGCTACTCTGACTCTCAGCTTTTCGTGGTAGCACGCGGTCTCCGATCGCGGAGTTAACCTAGTTCACGCCCACCAGTCTCCTAATTTCTACCCTAGTGACGTCGGGTCAGGTCAGGTCAGGTCAGGTCGTCCAAGTCACTGCGACACCTAACTCGTTATGGGTGCAGTGTCCTCGACTTGTGTCCTCCGAATCGTCACTGTAGTGTCCACAGCTGATCAAACAGAGGCCTTCCACCGAGGGCGGTCGAGAAACTCTGCTGCCAGGATCACACGTCACGAAGGGACCCATGAGTGACTGCATGGGCTCCCCCACGTACGGTTCCTTTAGCAAGCGCCCGTTTTTCATTGCAACGTGGATAACTGCCCCCGCGTCGACATCTCTAACTTCGGCCAAACCAGTGCCCCGGTTTGCCTTATGGCAAATGGATGGCCGTTCCCGAAATGGACGCCCGTTTCCCTGTTTTCCATGACGGACGCAACCACGATCGGTTCAAAGTTTCTCCTTTCCTAACACCCCAAATTAAAATGGACTCGTCCGACCGATTCCGTCTATCGGATAACTTTATTGCGACGATAACCTCGAAACGACTTTACCCCGGAATTTTCCCACGTGCTCTATATTTAATTCTCCCGAGCTTATCGGAATAACAAAACGACATAACATACCTGCTAGACACTACTTGTTGTCGGTAAGATCATACCACCTGAATTCCAACGCGCAAAGCGTCGGCGACACACGAGGTTCGCACCTGTAAGCGACCAACCTGCGATTGGTGAATGTTTACGTAGCACGGCTCTGATTACATTGTGATAACTGATAATACACAAGAAAATGAACGACTAGAGATTAGTAACAGCGAAAACTACATTTTCAACTAAAACAATCAAAGCGATCGGTTTTAAACAAACACCACCGTTCACTTCGAGGGCTGAGAGTAGAGTATCGCGTCTTTCGTGTACCAAGACTACCAAGCGTACGTAATCAAATGTACCAACAGTGCCCGACAAAAGAACCAAAGAAGTAGTTCCTCTTGCGTCTGTTTCGGCGGCGGCAATTTGATTTCAAACTGGGGTATTACAGTAACTAAAGTAACGAAGCATTTTAACCTACAGTTGACCTTAACCGGCGTTGGTGTACAGCAGAACAGATTTCTGATGGCCAGCGGTGGGGGTTACTTTGCTCAGAGCTTGCTCCGCCCAACTTACAGACGATTGCTTAAAATAAGTTGACCCCACAGACAGTGGTGTAGTTAAACCTTTATTCAAACTAAAAATATCAAAGCTGGGAAAATACAAAATAAAGACGGTCGAATTTGACGTGTTTGACTGCGAATAACAGGTTTGATGTTATTTGATGGCATTTTTTACTATTTACAATGACTTATTCCACAAAATTTATATCTACACGAATGCTACACCTACACCACTGATCAGCTACGACCAGTCAGGATAGAGCAGCTGACTGCGCATCCCCACCGCTCGCCATCAGGAATCTGTTCTGCTGTACAGTGGCGAGCACGGAATTTCGCACACATTGGACATTTCACTGACATAATTTTATTAAAATGAGATACTGGCGGCAGTTTAGTGACAGTTTAGGTGAAACATCAGTCATGATCACATATAGTGAAATTTTTTTAATAAACAATTGTCAATGTCAAAATGAAGTAAAAAACCATACTGTACCACTCTAAAATTTGGACATATGGACCAGCTGTATAACAATTTGACACCAAATCATGGTTAAGGTTATGTTCACTTCACTTCCCGTACCTTTCTTCGGTAAATTCATTTTCAAAACAAATTTAATGAGAAATCAGAAGAAACCTTTTCGAATTTGAAATAAATGCTCGCTCGTTAGGGCGCAGGCTCAGTTACATAAAAAAATGTTGACACTCAATGTGACCAATCGTATTATCATGAAAATCACAGTTTGGCTCATACCAACAAGACAACGTTTTGACAATTGTTTATTAAAAAAAATCAACTATATATCATGATTGATTATAATGACAATAAAGCTTAGACTAGATAGTTTTTTTTAATGACATACAAATTGGTGTGCGAAATTCCGTGCTCCACACTGTACAATTATGATGAGCGATAAGAGCGAGCCGCCATTTGAAAACAATGATACTTCGCTCTTATCACTTATCGCAGCTCCAACATAAATGTACCCTAAAGGCGGCGATACACGCTGCCAGTAACTCGTATGTATAGTTGATTTCATAGTTATAAATGTTCATCAAGTGAGCTGTGGATGTGTAAAAGTACCTTTAGTTTAGTTACATTACAAAAGTCACATTTATGACAGATCCATTATAGGTTATGTCCAATAAATCTTTACTGGGTAAAAATACAAAGACAAAAACAAATAAAAATTACTTTAATTTAATCAGCAAAAAAACGTAACACTGATTTTAAAATCAGCAATGTTAAAACGGACAACAAAAGTAACAAATCATAATCAAGGTAAATTTTCACTTTCTGTATCTTCTACAATCATAAAAGTAACTTCTTCACCATATGATTCAGAATCTACACTTGTTCGTAAGTTGGATGTTGAAGGTTCATCCAGGTCGGTTGATCTGAAGAATCAGAATTCAAGTTTATTATAAAGGATGGAATATCATCAACGTCATGTACACCCATGTATTTGTGCTAATCATTTTTGACTTCTTGTTCTGTGTGCTTGATACTGTAGTTTCAATTTGGTTGTAGGTCGTAAAATTTTATTGGATATTATGAGCGATTAACGGGGACAATGGTTGGGTTTGAAAAGGTTGGGAAGCGGCGCGTGCCGTTTGCCGTACAATGCAAATATACCAAATGTACAGTCGATGGACAAATAAAACTGGGACAAAAATGACAATCACATAAGTCAAAATTTACAAATTTGCATCGTTTAAATACGGCTTTGTCACAAATAGGTTAACTTTCGTATGACATATTCTATAGATACTGACAAATATATGGTCTGATTTACATAGATTACATTTTAAGTGTCCCAGTTTTATTTGTCCACCGACCGTACAATACAACCCTGCTTAAAATATTACCTGCTAGTGGTAAACTAGGATTTATAAGCCCCGCAAGATCTTTAACTTAAAGTACCATAAAATTTTACGACCTACAACCAAATTGAAACTACAGTACAATTTTACCACTTTTGTTTGAGAGCTTCTCGCCACACTTTTTTAACTCTATCGCTAGAGTCAAGTTGTGATGGGATATGTTTGTTACACGAGTAATAATCCTTACAGTCAGCCCATGCCAATTCGATGGTAGCTCGGTGGCCGCATGATTTCTTTTAAAAGAGCTTGCTTCAGAAGACGTTCCAGACTATCGAAACTGTAAGAGAATGTCTTCAACATGCTTTAACATTTTTTTACAAAAAATATCTAATTTTTGTTATTTCTTAATTATTACCTATTACATATGTTGATCTTATATTTTTAATTTTATTTTTAATCTTGGTTCTTGAATCCTGGTTCAATTTAGAAGCCATTTTCATTCACAAAACTTCCGCAAACCAATGAAAAGAAGCTGCAAACATCTCTACAAACGATGGCACACCATAATCTTTTCTAATCGTTAAATTTTATACAACATGACATAAGAATCAATAAACAACACTCAAATTTACAATAATTAAGGCCCTAACTGAATACTACGCTCTCTCTCGCTCGCAGCCCTCATCTCCCCCGATAACACGCGGCACCTCCCCCGAACGTGACGTAATTCTAGTTGTCGCCCCCCGATCTCTTACTTCTAAACTCCCACCACATTCACCCCAAATCCCTACGTCACCCAGCCTAGCTCCCCAACTTGGTTGAGAACGACATTCTTCCGGGTAGTACGTCATGGAGAAGCCCCGAGATAACAGCTCCAGTTGGGTCTCTTCGGCTCGCCTCACTTATTTCCCATCCCCAATGGCGACCTATCCCCGCATCGACAATCTAACTTCCCACGTTGTTGAGGACGATACTCTTGAAGAAACTCCGAGATGACAGCGACGGCAACCCCAGAGGGTACCGTTGGCTCGCCTCGCTTATTTCCCCAATTGTTGTTATTTGCCCTACTTTGACAACCTACTTCCGGCCAAACACGTGCTCATAGTTTTTTTTTTCGGCAAATGGATGGCCGTTCGTGAAATGGACCCTAGTCAATTTCGTCCTCACGCGGTCCTGACCATCTTTTTTTTTTCTCTACCAACATAAGCAATGAAAATAAAACCCGCGAAAATTCAAAAGAATGGCCAAGAGATCGTACCTCGTTAATTTCCCTACATTTAGAACTCTAGGAAAATGGTGAGCTCTGGCCATTCCCCTAGACCCCCGAATGAGGCTTAAAACCTCTCTTGAAAATACAAACAAATCCGAAGTGACCACGTGAACGGGACAGTTATTGTAAGTTGAGCAAACCTGATTTCATAAACAACACAATTCAAAATTCAGGAAAAACAGAAGGGTCATGTACATTACAAATAAAGCAGTTACTTCGGACCGTTCGAGCGGGAGCGGGCACTAGACGAGAACTTTAGCAGGTTTTTTTTTCAAGTCAATCTACAATGTGCAGCAGATACGCTATAGAAGGAGCGAGTGGCTTTGTGCGGTCCGGTGGTCTGTGGCACCTATCCTTACGACTTTAATATTTCCCGCCTACCCGTGATTTAGTGCTAAGGGAAAAGTCCTAACTCCTAACTGCTTTACGTTAAGTCAACAAATTGAGGTACTCTAAGTTCATCGGTTGAAGTGAACTTGACTTTTCCAAAGCAAAAGAAAAACAAAACGCGCTTGTGACACAGACTCAGGGAAAATACACCTGATCACATTTCCGGAACTGTGCCATGGAGCTCGGGTATAACCCAGCATTCAACAAGTCCTGCCAAGTGTTAGGTTTTTGGGTCTCCCTTGGGGTGCAAATTTTATGAGGGCCGCGAGGTCGTGTTCAACGCTGGAAGGTTAGAGGAAACAAAACCCCTCAACAGAGAGAGACCCTCGCGGTAAGGTCAAGAATTTACATTTAGAGCAAACTGGAAAAAGCAAACAAAAAAAGAAACGCGACAAATATTTGTTGACAGAGCTATCTAAGAACACTTTCAATTTGGGATGGAAAAGTGGTAACAACCAATAACACATACATAAAAATTAAAAAAAAAACACAGTCCGGTCGACCCTAGCTTTGTTGCCGGTTCATCGACAAGGGGGCGCCCTGAATAATATGGAGGGCGCCCCGGGACTAAGCGGTGGAAATAACTAAATGAAGTAGATCCCTAGCTAAGGAAAAACCCACGGAGACACCTGAAATATAAATACAATTGGCTGCTACCGGGATGGAAAGTGGAAACTTTGAAATTTTTAAAGTGTTGAGCAATAACGAGGTACTTATTACACCAAAAGCGTCACTCGGAATAATTAAAAGGGGATCAAAAATGAGGGAGTGCGCTTATAAACAGTGAAAGCCACAGACCCACGCTAAAACTTGGTGCCCTTTTTCTTTTAGGAACGTTAGTGAATTGTTACACCTGAGTTTACAAAAAACGTGATCCGTACGATTTTATAAAATTTGCAAAGCTAGAACCAAGCTGCCTTACGCTCCTTCGCAAGCTTATAAATGTTAAAAACGTAATACATGAGGATAGTCGAGATAATTGTGGATTTTGTAAAACATGGCGGAAACATCACAAACCCACGTGCGACCGATTTGTGTTATATTATTGTTAAACTACATTTCGCGCGAAACAGAAATAATTTTAGTACCTACCCCAAACACATACCTAGTTCACAAACAGAAGCTGGACAGCAACATTTAGCACAGTTCAATAATTAAAAAAAAAAACAACTAAAAACGCACAATTTGAACACAGAAAAATACACCGTACTTCTGCACTACTCTGCAGTCAAGACCAAAGTGTCACCAAAAAAACATGGCCGTTCATCCCCTGTCGACTTTCACCCCCGCCCCTAGTGGTCGCTAATGGTACCGACATCGGTACTACCCGTGGAGGGAGAAAAGACTGGAGATGGCACTAATTCAAATAAGTGTACCGGCCCGCGAAAACTACAGAGTCATAAAAGGTTTCTGAATATAGACGCTAGGCCAATGGCTTCCTTCGCCTTCCTTCTAGGCGCATTGTGCTTCTTTATCTAGCGCATTGTGGACTGGGTCATAAAAGGTTGTTGCACGTGCTTTAGGAGGGTGCGGATTTTTAACATGGGAAGCATAGGAAATGCCATCTCCAGTCTTTTCTCCCTCCACGGTACTACCATAGCTTTTATTGGCGGTTAGTTTGAATTCAAAAGCGGGTACCTATCTCAACGCACAGATTTGGATGACTCAACGTGTTCTCCTTAAAGTGTGCGGACTCTAGCCAGATTCCTTACCCTTTAGTTATACGCGACCTCGACACGACCTTGAAACACAACAAGAGAAAAACAAGTGCATTTGCACAAAGTTCAAGTTAGTGGTTTATGCAAGTGGTGGGAAATGATGTAGGAGGACGCCCTAAGGGTGTTTGGCCAGAAAAAACGCGAAAATTCGACCGGAGCCAAAGTGAACAATTACGTTAGAGAACTAACCACTAACCAGCACCACAGATAACGTAAAGATTATAGTGGACTAGAGATGGTCACAAACGCCTGGAGATAATGAGACGACACCAAGACACAGTAAGAAAATCTTCAACTCCATGAAATTGCGACATAATGCAATACAATTTGTCATCGTCATCAAGTCGACGTGGATGTTGACGTGGAAGATGATGCGAAAACACCCTCACCCCTTCCGGCCCAAGTGGTGGAAAACACGGTGGTGTGATAGTTGATATGACCATAAATGGTCATATCCCTGGCCTGGCAACATTTTTGTGTACGTGGCCACGGTGGTGAAATATTGGGGATGGGGGTAGTATACCTATAAGCTAAAAATGTTAAGAAGGGAGACATTCTCTCTTCGCCATTGTACAAGCATAACGTGAAGTTACGTGTGTTTATTGTATTCTACCAGATTTATTTTAAAAGTTAATAAATCGTTACTAAGATTTTCCATCTCGTTTAATTGTTCTTACAATAGGACGACACAAAAAGGCACAAATGGCAGAAACTAGGTAATCTTGACCAGATTTTGAGTCTTAACTCTTGAGAATGAGAACGACCAAGGAAGTTTAAAGTAGAGAGCGAGCGTTTCCTTTTCAAAAATGGCATCTCAAATCAAAATATCCCCTCTACTACCAATGATCCTATCCTAACATTATAATGGAGACGTTATAAGACAACCGGATCTGTCTACGACTTTGAAACTTTCCTTAAGGCGGTGCTTTAAGGCGGATGTTGCCGCGGTGTACAGAGAATATGTCAGGCGAGTTAGCAATGACATCAAAACAGATCCAAAGAAATTCTGGTCATTCCTGAATTCCAAGAATAACTCCAGCTCTATTCCTGCTTCCATGGTTTATAACAATGCTACTATAACGGATCCTCAAATCATAGTTGATAGTGTAATGATTTGAATACATTACCTTTTCCGCCAAATATTCGAACCTGCGCAAAACGGTAACAAAGGTGGTCGTGATCGTCATCGAGTCGGAGGAGCCCTACGTTGTGTTTTTCTTTTGGCGGAAAAAGGTTCGGAATGCAAACGGTGAGGGTTCCAGTTGGAAGAGTGCCGCAAATAAAATACAGATGTGAGGGACGCAAAATACCTTTTATTAAAAATGTCTGTAATAACTTTGATGACAAAAAAATGAAACGAATCCAAAAAAAGACAGGAACTAAGTTTGACGAAGTACAAGAAATTAACTAGTTGAGCACATCACAAAGATAAACGACAAGATGAATGCAACAATATTTAAAATAACAGGAAACGTGTACATAACAGACAAAATGAGAGGTTAAAGCTTGCAAAACAAGTGAACAAATTATGGTGCAGTTATTACAGACAGGGACGGATGAAAAACCCTCTTCAAAAACCGTATCCCAGGTATTACTCATATTTTACAATTCGATTAATGACAAAAACAATGTTTAACTCGGAACTACGCGGTCAAGGTACGCCAACGGGAGCTTAGAGCTGTAGGTAACAAACTTTCGGCCGCGAGGGGACTCAGAAGAATAATCTGAGTCATCTTGAAATCAAGCGACGTTTATAGATATTCGGGGTATTAATGAACGTCAGACTATTTCACCGACCAAGCAAGAGTGACAGAGCGTTTCGGGGTCGTACGATTAGCATTCCTAGACCGCATCCGCAAAGACCTAGGTCCGCTGTCCCCAACCAACCGTTTCCGGACAAAACCCCGAAGTCTCTATAACCTCGACGGAAGCTTCACGAAAACACCCCGCCGCCGCATAAGCGAAGACTTAGGTCCGCCCCCGCTAACGACTCTAAATAACCGTAGCTTCCACAGAAATTTACTAAACAACCCCACGACTTGCTGATTGTCACCTCACTCTCATAGGGGCGCACTTACAACATTTTATTTTAACCTTTCCGAAATCTAGCAACAATACAAAGAAAAACCGGAGTTTAATTCAATCGAACAAAGCGTAACATTTAAACGATGAGAAAATTCAGCAAAACAAAGCGCAACATAAAACAATGATAAATAAGCAAAACAAAACGCAACATTAAATCATGCGCAAATAAAAGGGGACAAAACGCGAAGTAAAATAACGATAAAATAAAAACGCTTTAAATGTCACAAATATCGGTAAGCAGCATAAATAACGAATACAACGCTGGTAATGTTAAACAGAAAGAAAATGGCGGGTCGAGTGTCGTTAGAAAATGCTAGTGAAAAAAAAAAACAAAATGGACGCACGCGGTTCGGACGACGGCTTCTAATTTCCGAAATTACAAGATTGCAAAAAAAATGAACCTCCCGGGAGAAACTTAGGGATAACGCTTAAAATTAACAAATGGGTGCTTCTTAAAGAAACAGCATGCAACAAAATGAAATCTACAACATACCCTTACCACGTGGTCCTGGTCCCAATAACCAAAAACAAAAAGGCAACGAACGTGGGATAAATTACCCAGGTGGATTAAAATGTCGGATTCCTCACGGGGACACAAAATATCTACTCGGGACGGTAGTGAAATTGATTCAGATTTAACTTACAAATTTTTGGAATATCGATCGCTCTGCGTACGGTGTGTTCGTTTCGAAAAACCAAACAAAAGTGACCTACCCCCATCAACCACCCGCGCAAGCCCGTTTTACCCCCGCTAAATTTCCGCTTTTCAACAGAGTTGCCAACTCCCCAGGATTGCCAACCCCATCCCTTAGTTCCTAACCCAGCAGCTAGAACCTTCACATTTGGCGCGCTCTCGCGGCGGTACCGGGAATTTAAAATTTAAATTTTAAACTGGGTCACTACAATAGCTTTGCTGATCATTTCTCAAAATCTTTTACGAGGGATGCCGCCAGCACTCTCCCATCTGCTTCTCTTCCGTATGATAATCTTACTCTGACGAGAGTTTCAGACGATGATGTACTTAAAGCCATAAAATGCCTTAAACCTAACATGACTAGTGGACCTGATGAGATACCAAGCCTTGTGATAAGGGATTGTGCGGCGGTCTTCGCCGATCCTTTGTGTTTCCTATTCAACCTAATATTAAATACTAGTTGTTATCCTATGAGATGGAAGACTTCGGCGGTGCACCCCATTCACAAAAAGGATGACAGATCGGAGATTACCAACTACAGGTCTATTGCCTTAATCAGTAACTTTGCGAAGGTCTTTGAATATGTCCTGTATACCTAATTCCTCACTCCATTAGGTCTCTCACAAGCTATCTCCGAATCAGCATGGCTTCACAAAGTGTCGGTCCACCGAGACGAACTTGGTGTCGATCAGTCAGTATCTATCTGATGCGTTAGATAACCATTCCCAAGTGGATGTAGTTTACACGGATCTCTCTAAGGCCTTCGACAGGATTGATCATGGTCTTTTGTTGATTAAATTGGAGTCATCGGTTTTTCGGATAGTCTTGTGGAGCTAATAAGGTCTTATTTAAGCGATCGATTTATGTACGTGGGAGTGAGTGGGTATGCGTCTAAGTCCTTTAAGCAGGAGTCTGGCGTTCCGCAGGGTTCGGTTTTGGGTCCGCTGTTTTTTAATATCTTCATAAACGATCTGGCGGACGATCTGGACGTACCGCACCTCTTGTTTGCTGATGACATGAAGATTTACCTTACGATAGACTCGATTGATGATGCTCTTCGACTTCAGGACTGTATTGAGGAGATCTCTAGAAGGTGTAAGTTAAATAACCTTATTCTCAACCATCTTAAGTGTAGCATAGTCTCATTCACAAGGAAGACCAAGCCTCTCTTATTTGACTATAAAATCAACGGCTCCATTCTTACAAGACGTGAGTCAATTAGAGATCTGGGTGTCATCTTCGATTCCAAACTATTCTTCGGCGAACACATTCGGACCATTGCGGGGACTGCCTTCAGGGCACTGGGTTTTGTTTTGCGTGCTGGCAGGGAATTCTCTGATGTCGCGACCCTGATGCTTCTGTACATCACCTATGTGAGATCCCGGCTCGAGTATGCTTCCCTTGTGTGTTCACTCTTCTCTTCTGGAGCGAGAGCAACGCAGATTCCTGAAGAATGTAGTCTTCATGTTGAATGGTGCATATCCGCCTCGTGGGTGTCCACAAGGTCTCCTGCTCGGTGAGGTTGGTCTGCAGTCTCTGCTTGATAGACGCATGGAGCATTCGGTGATCTTTTTGTTCAAATTGTTCAGAGGGCTGCAGGAATGTCCTCACGTTCTGGAGAGGATCAGTTTGAGGGTTAGCCGGTCGGGATCTAGGGTAAGGAGTGTTTTCTACATCGGTCAGCGCCACACGGACATCGGGCTCAAGTCACCCGTCACTCGAATGCTGCAAAATTACCAGAGTGTCGACGCCCACATCGATATTTTTTGTTGCAGCATTTCGCAAATCAAAAAATTCTTCTCCATCTCCTCGTGAATCAGGGCGATCCTACTCAGATGAGTGCTCGGTAGTTGTAGCCTGGGTGTTGGGATGCTCTCTGTGTAATGGTTGTTGTGTTGTGATTGTGTTTTGTGTATCATTTTCTTTTTGGCAGGGCTTCTAATCGGGCGTCAAGCCTGTTAGCCGTCAACAATAATAATAATAATAATAATTACATTCCTAACTTCGCAAGAGCCGCGTGCGTCGCTGCTTTGAATTCAAACTGAGATATTACAATTTTTAGCTCAATTTTATAAATCATTCCATATTAAACCAATCAATCATCGCAAGAAACCCGATAGTTCATCCTACGATAGTTGAAATAGTCATTTATACATCAAGTGCACAAAATAAGGTTACCGAATTTTCATTCGCCCAATTCGTCTGGAAACACACAAACACATCACAAATTTTAATTATTTTATTTGACCAACAACGCTTTAGTTTATTTTATATTAATGACATTTAAACTTTAATAGCTGTTTATTATACAAGTGTCTTATAAGGCAAATAAGTCACAAAAGAAATGTTTAGCCACGAGAGCTTGCTCGAGTTAGCTAATAATGTTTCTTGAGTAACTTATTTGCTGTTAAGGCACAAGTGTAATATATAGTTTTATCCAACACCTCCTTCTGTAACAGTTCTTATTCTTTTTGACGTTCAATAAACTCTCTAAACTCATTAATTATAAGAACAGTTTAATTATGGGTTCATAAGTCCACTAGTGTTTTATAGACGTCATAAGATATTCAATCAAAATCGGCATTATTATGACTTCATAATAAACAGGTGTTGGATAAAAAAAATTAAATGTCAATCCTGCAAATACCTATTAAAAAATGTTTAACTTCAGTGCAGTTAGCAACATTTATCAATTCGCATGACAATTTCACAAAGGTATTCAATACATGTAAAGGGTGTTTTTTTTTTAATTCTGCGTTGAAGTAGGCGTTGGAGACTCGATTGAGATCGCACCACTTCTGTAAAAGCGTAAGATTTAACAGCTGATACATAATCCGTAACCTGCATAGTGCTTTCACAATCGACAGTTCAACGCCTACTTCGACGCCAAATTAAAAAAAAACACCCGTTATAGTTTAAAATATAATATCAAACTTAGTAAATATAGTATTTATTAAGAACAATATGGAATTAATTTTCAGAAAATAAATTATATAAAGACAAAATATCCCTATTGAAAAAATATTTGAAATATATAAATTTCTATCACAAGTTATAAAATAAAATTTGCATAAATATTTCCCTACTTCAGTCAATGTAATTCTATTCAAAATTGTTCTCATATTGCTTATTTTTCAAAATTACAATAAATAACGTTCACAACAAATATGTAACCACCATTACAATTGTCACAAATCAAATTTTATATCACCTAGTTTTTGTGCGTTTACTAGTGAGAACAGGTACATTTCATACTTACAACAGGACATTCTGAAATGTTACTCTATACTTCAAATTTTACAAATCATCTAAAACTTAAACTGTTCTTTACATGCTTGTAGGAGCTAATGCACGGCAGTTGGGACAAGTTTTATTCATATCGAACCATGCTTTAACACACTCAGTGTGGAAAAGATGATTGCAAGGAAGAGATATAGCTGATGAGGGTGCATCCTTTGGCAAAGACAATGCAGAGCTATGTACCGATTCCATGCAAATTGAACAAGTGTCATCTTTAGCCACCTTCCTTTTCCGAGTACTTGAAAAAAGGTTATGATCAATACAAATTTAATTGTTCAGTAAAAACAAATACTTGTTATCATCACTTGACTTATATTGAAGTTCATTATTATAGTTGTAAATGTTATAAGTGTGTGGATTATCATAAAAGTATGCTTCTCTATTTTTATAAAAGTGATAAGCTATAACTCCAACACTGACAAGAGCCATCGCAAAGAATGAAAATCCTTGGAAAACCATTGTGCTGTAAAAAAAATTTTGTCACAACTAACTTACATAAAGAATTTTCAATAGCTGACATATGTGATATTTTACGTTTCCACTAGCACATTTTTAATTAGGATTATTTATGTACTTACGTAAGATAATGAGAGGTTAAGTATAAATTTTATTAAATTTAATTTCTTAGGATGATCCTGTAATACTGTGGATGCGTAGCTAATATTTTAGACGAACATTTTTTAAATAATGTAGGTCGTTTTAGTTTACTAAAGTTTCTGTTGATAAACTGTTGTCAAAATAAAACTGACAAATTACAAACACCAACATGGGTTCATGGAAACCACCATAAACCACAGATGGATGGAAACTACTGCCATAGATAAACTACTGCTGAAAGATACTGAAACCAGTGAAACCTGTGACTGAAACCCCAACTGAAACTAGAGAGAAAAAAATTCCGCTCATGAAATTACATAAAACATAAAATAGATGTCGCTGTATGCGGCGAAAGAACGTGAAGTTGGTAGTTTATTTGAATTAACAAATTAACTGAGCGGAAATGAAGATTAAAGCTGTAAGGCTGCCGTAGGTGAACGGTACTGTCTTCTTATAAATCGATCAGATTTGTCACGGATTTGTTTGAAAACGTTTTCCCTTTAATAATTTCATTAGTAAACTCCATCCATTTTCAATATACACAACTAAATCTAGTGATTTTAGTAACTTTTGTGGTGTAATAGGATACAACTTTTTTCTACTGTAAATGCAATGTCACAGATAATAATTCAGGTTATGTGTATTTTGAAGAGGTTATAATGTACAATTGTCATTTTTAACAAATCTCTAATCGAGTCCCTCAATCAAGCAAAGTAAACTAGTTTTGAATATTTTACTTAAAATATGGTATCTACAGGTTAATATTAAATACCGGCATTGAAACCAGCAAGTAGGTGTACCTTAATAAACATAAACAGATTTTAACGAAAAGATTTCAGAGCAGGACACAAAGTGGAAGCATGATACATTCATAATAAATAGTGCTCAGGAGCAAACCCTCTCAAGTCAAGCCTGAAGCCCGGCGGTCTTGTAATTAAAAAAAGCGCACAACGGCGCAAATATTTCTTCACTATTCCATCGTGCGTCGTTTCCATTCTGTGCCTGTGCCTCCGATCCAGAAATTACTCCGTATTTTTCCTTCAGATATCTGTAGGAGATTGAAGCTAACATTTTAAATAGATCAATTTAAATTAAAAATGGAATTATCAACTTACGGCAAAAATTTCCCCAACGATTCAGTAAACTGGCATCCTCCCCAACTTTGGACCATTTACTTCCCAAATGTTTTTAAAACACCGGTGAACACTTTGTTTTATCTCTAAATTGAGGCATTTTCTCTTTATAACACTGCCTGTGGCCTCCACGATATCGCTACTTAATCGTATTTTTTTCAATAATTATAATCTGACAGTGTCAAATTTTTTGACAAATTCAAAACGCCCGCTTTGAATGTTCAATATTAGAAAAAATAAAACACTTTCATTGCAATACAAAAAAAGAAAATTCCCTAACAGTAATGTATATTGAAAATGGATGGAGTTTAGGATCTGACTCGGCATTTGATTTGGATTTTGATGCAGGTAATAATGACTCAGAATTTTCTAATTAAATTATGGAAGTTGAATAGTTTTGTTCTTTTTTGTCATGGACGATGTAAGGCTTAATAAGTAGGTACAACGTGATCAAGAATGACTGAGTCTGTTGGTAGGAATGAAAATTTGAATGATTTTGGTACCACTGTAATCTAAACGTATTTCCGGTTGTCAGCTTTGACAGAATTGACAGGAGAATTTGACGTTTACCATCAAAGGGTCATTTTTGTAATAGCATAAACGTACCCGACATAACCAAATTTTTTTTAAATGTTGTGTCAAATTAAAACATTTGGTCAGTGCCAATTACGAAACAGAAAAACACCAATATTTTTCAATTGTTTCATTGCCAACAGACTCAGTCATTGTTGATCACGCTGTATAAGATATATACAAGATTTTATACAATCTAGTTCTAGAAATGTTTTGGTTAGAATGAAAAATTCATTGAGAAGTTACTAAAAATGTGTGTTTTGTTCTATTGCAAACTAGTAAAACTGACAACAATGCACTAGACAATGACGCACTTTATAACCTCAAACTTAGAAAAACATAACCTAATTTCCTAATTCAACAGACAGCTTTACTGCCAACTTAAATGCACTTTTTCCATAGCCTCCCCTTATGCCAAAACATCGTGAATGGTATACAGGTTGTTTGCGAAGTTGAAGCGTTCCTTTTAACATGCGATAGTATGCGTTGTTCTAGGTTTTAGCCAAAATCACCTTAGGAAAATGTGTACGGCAATTCGGCAATGAAGATGCTTGACATAAATGTTAGAATACTAAAAATGTTCACTTACGCTATAACAAATAGATCCGGCGCGAAATTTAAAAAATGGAAAGAGCAGGTTTACACGTGATGTTTTATTATTATTCTGCATGTTTGCACTTAGGAAAGACGAAAGAAAACTTCAGTACAGTAGGAGTAATATATTAGGTTTTATTAATACAGGGTATTTCACGAGTGATAATGTGCCCGACGGAATAAAAAATGCAACCCACAATACATTTTCGAATTTCCGAAAAAGCTGGCTGTTCAAATTAAAATACCCAGCTTTTTTCGGAAATGGCTAAACACAAGCAAGAGATTATTTAATATGTATTCCTATTTAATGCATGAACAAAAATTACCTCTGTATCATTTTCGATGTTTGTAATGTCACTTAAAGTGTTCATAATGCTAGATTCTTGAGGCACGCACTCACTTCACAAATTTAAAAAAATCAACAAAAAATCGCAACGGAACAGATCAAAACAGCAACACGATCAAAACGAATAACTTTTATTCACAATCGGTTATTAACGTACAGCTTTTCTAACTTCTTATAGGTTAGAAAGTGAGCGATTACTCGTGTACATATCAACCGGTTAGTAATGGTGAAAAAAGGAGTCAGTACAGTAATGAGTCGTAAGCGGTAAGTAATGAAACCCATAACTGACCTGTGGTGGCGCTACTGTCGCACCAATCGCGAAAATCTCTGTACGTTTTTCTGGTATCGTAATTTGCTTTTTTCAGGTAAGAGATTGAGTGTTAATTTGTGTGCGGATTCCCGCAATTCTGGGGAGGGTACACTCTATTTCACTATCGCACATTTTGTTTGTTAAAAAATGTGAGCAAATGTCAATTTCGTTTGACTTTTGTGAACTAAAATTTAATACAATCTCAATCGTGCGCGCCTACTAAGTTTTAATATTTTGCCGAAATAAACGATAATATTACGGAGGTTGGTTTTTATTTATTTTTTATTATTATACCTAATGTTGCTTGTTTTGTTAAATGATTGATTGTGAATAAAATAGTATACAAACCTCGACGAAAGTCCATTCCTGCGTCTCGAGAACTAGTTCACCTCGAGGGCAAGCCTCTCGGTAAACTATTGTTCTCTCGACAGTAATGGAACACTTTCCTCCTCGGTATGTAATATACTATTAAAACCAGAGAATCGCAAAACAAAGCTCTAAAGATGAAAAATCGCAAATCTAAATCCTTAAACCACTTGGCAGAACTGACAATTTCAAATTTGAAATGTCATATAATTTATTTTTTTCACTACTAGTCTTAGAAGGCGTCATTATTGACTCTCAAACTGAACCCAGAAGTAGAATTTCTCTCCTACTAGTATATGACTATCCCACCTCCACCCGGCGGCACGGCAATTTTGCCGGAGTACATACACTATTACGGATATTACTATCAAGTAATAGTGCAGTGCTTATCAACATAATTACCGGCGTCTCGCCTCCGCATTTTGACTTTGTTGTGTATTATGTTCTGTGTCAATGTTAAGGAACTTCTTCCTCACGATGTGACATGAGTATAATAATATACCTTTTTGAATTTCAACTACCAATGTGTTATCTAAATCCAGAATTTTTAAATTTTTAAAAAGAGATTGCGGTACTATTCCCGTTGCTGAAATTACAAGTGGTAAAATCGAAATTTTTTCTAAACACCAAAGATTTCTCATAGCAACGGACAGCTCTAAATATTTATTAATTTTTGTGTTATATGTCTGTGTTATATTATGAGAATTTGGAACAGCTATATCTAAAAGATATGCTTGCTTTTGTTGTTTATTTAAAATTATAATGTCTGGTCTGTTATGCTTAATATGAATGTCAGTTAAAATTGTTCTATCAAAATATAACTTGTAACTGTCATTTTCCAAACAACTTTCTGGTGTATAACTATAATGTGGTTGTGTATTCTTTAATAAATTGAATTTAACACCTAAATTCATGTGTATAATTTTAGCGAATATATCGTGACGTTTTTTATATTCGCTTTGAGCCAAAACGGTGCAAGAAGAAATGATGTGTTCAATTGTTTCCCCTTCAGTTCCGCAAATCCTACATTTATCAATTATCGATTGTATAATAATTGATTGTTAATAATTTTTCATTATTAACCAGTGGTTAATAATGAACAGCCGTCACCTAGCAACGAAAGATTTTCTTTGATTGGTTAACGTAGACAGACGATTTTCAATTTTCATAGCAACCGTTGAAAAATGAGAACTCGGATCGTCACATCGGACAAAATAATTCAATCAATAATTATTATTAGAAAGGGTTTTAACGTATCTAGTAGTGAAAAAAATAATACACAGAACTCCAAAATTAACGCATCACTTCGATTTTTTTAATTAAAAGCAAGTTTTGAAACATTTCGGGCCGGTTGCACCAACGCCAGTTAAAGTTAACTGTAGGTTAAAATGCGTCGTTACTTTAGTTACCTATTGTTATAACAATGTTTTCGTATATTTTAATCTGTAGTTAAATTTAACTCGCGCTGGTGCAACCGGCCCTTAAATAGTTATTTTTATATTAAGTGCGCAAAGCAAAGGTTTTTTGAGCTTGAGAATGTTAGGTTTTTTGTCGAGACCGTTAGGTCGAGACAAAAAATACATTCGAAAGTTCAAAAAACTGACTTTGCGTACGTAATATAAACAACTTTTTTTCTACAATTGCACAGCTTTAAACAGCAAGTTTATTATTAAAAAATATTGAATTCATAAAAAAGGCAGCATTATTTTTTTAAGTTATCGTTGCACGGGTTTTCGTTCCCGTAGTTACTAATGTAAATAAAAATTGAAAATAAATCTGTCATCTGAATAAGTGTCGCTTTCCAAGTGTTTTCTATAAATTCTGTGAAAATGAACGTTAGCAGACTCATGGAAGACTCCAGTGATTCTGAATATGATGTAGAAGCAGTAGCTAATGAAGCGATTGCGAAAAAATTAGTAACACAACAGAAAACGTTCTGTTAGCATATTTAGAGGAAAAGTCGAAGATTTTGGAGCCGTCAACATTGAGGTCCCTTTTTTTGATGTTAAAGGCAACTCTAAATATAAAAGAAAATATTGATGTTCACTCGAATCGGAAATTACAGCGGGAAGTAATTTTTCTGCTTGTAACTTTAATTTTCATATATCAAAATAAAGTAGGTATGTTGACTTGTAATTGCCTGTTATAATTGTTTCAATAAAATTTTCTTCTTAGTTTATTCTGAATTTTAGAAATCTCAGAAATTTTTCGCAGTGCGCAAAAAATTGTTTTTAACGGTGAAAAAAAATTTTTTTAACGGTGAAAAAAACGCGTGTTTTGCGCACTGAAATTATTGCGTAAACACCCGTTTTTTGATCAATTGTAGAAAAAAAATACTATAACATTGACACAGAATATAATACATAACGAAGTTAAAATGCGCAGGCGAGACGCCGGTAATTATGTTGATAAGCACTGCACTATTACTTGATAGTAATATCCGTAATAGTGTGTGTACTCCGGCAAAATTGCCGTGCCGCCGGGTGGCGGAGGGATAGTTACAGCTGAACCATGAGAAACATTTTCAACATGTTTTCTTACAGAAAAAGCACATAAATGTAAAAAAATAGAAAAACTCGAAAAGGTAACATCACGATTAAAAATGAGAAATCGAAAAAACCATGTAAATTTAAAGATTATTTTCCTAAAATCTTGTATTGTCTCCTCTAGCGTTAATTACAGCTCGATAACGTTCTGGCATGTTAAGAATGAGGTTTCTGTTACGGTTTTGGCCTATATTTTCCCAAATATTCAGAAGTGCTCTTATTAGCTGACTGAAGTGATTTGGACGCCCTTCCATTGCCCGTAACCGTTTTTCCATATCCCATAAGTGCTGAGTTGGGTTGAGGTCAGGGTTACGTGCTGACCACTCTATAACTGAATTTTCAATATTCCCAAATTAGTCGGAAACTACCCTTGCAATATGTGGCCGTCCATTATCCTGCATATAAATTAAGTCTTGCCCTACAGATGGGGCAAATGGTACAACAACAGGTTCCAAGATGTTCGTATCGATGTGCATTTAAATTGCGTCTGTCTAAAACCACGAACTCTGTAGCTACGTCTAAAGATATTCCTATCCATACCATCCTTGACCCTCCCCCAAAACTCTCTTTAGTAACGAAATTACACTGCGCATATTGCTCACCAGGTCGTCTATACACTTATTACCTGTCCATCAGACTCGTATAGACAGAACCTGGATTCACCGAAGACCAAAACTCTGCGCCATTCTTGTTCGCCCCAACTGATATGTTCTAATGCAAAGTTTAAGCAGGCCCTCCAAAGGGCTACAGTTAACTTGGGTCCAGTGGCTGGTCTTCTCGGATATATCTGATCCTCCTTTAGTCGTTTTCTAACCGTATTTTCACTCAGACGGAGTGTATATTGTCTAACACGCGATCTTCAAGTAGGAGAGCAGTGAGAAACCCTTCTCTAATGCTTATTAATCTTAAGTACTCTCGTGTCAAAAATGGATTACTCCCTAGAATTCGAACTTTTAGGGAAATAACGTTTTTCATATTGTGTGTAACTAGAATTTTCAAAAGTTATTTTGAATGCCTGAGCTTGGTTACTTTGAATTGAGAGATTTAGACCCGGTTTCTGGAACGGTCCGATAACTTAACGGCCGGTTAAATCAAGCGTTGCTATAGAAACGCTAGAAAGTGACCAATCACATTACATGATTTTTGTATTTATCGGAGAGTTAACTAACTGGCCAAATAAAATGTTTCCAGAAACCGGACCTAAATCCAAATAAATATGCCGCCAGTAACCAAAATTGATTGTGAAACGAAAAATCATCTATCACTTAGCGAGAAATTAGTCATATGCAACTGTTACAATTAATTTGCTGTCTTACATTTTTGGGATATCTTTTGTTTGTCGCCAGAAACCAAATAGCCTCCAACCTAACCAAATTTATGGCAACCTAGTATAGTAACGAATATCCCTAAATCCCAGGGAGTAATCCATTTTTGACACGAGAGTATTGGTCCTGGTGAGGTGTTGTGATTCGTTTTCGGCCTTGTCATTAAAAAAAATATATTGATGACGTCATTATTAGGAGATAAAAAGCTGTCAACATACTGTCGCGAGCAATAAATTTTGGTTGTCAATGTCATTTCAAAATTTGGTTAGATTGTCACCAATTTAAAAAATTTCCCTGCCTGATTATGTCCATGTCAACAAAGTGTCAAAAAAATGAGAATTAATGTCATACAACATGATGATAGGTTATGATATTTTGGGTGCGTTTTTTTGCAATCTTCTAGAAGTTGGTGATTCTTCCAAAAGAGAAACTTCCCACAGTCGCTAAATCGGACGTTTTTTTGCTGCATTCTCTTTGACAGTCCACAGACACACATAACCTCATTAGTAATAAGTGTTTACTTTTTTGCCATGAATAATAACAATAACAATATGATATTATACAACATGTTAAACAAAAGGCAGCTGTGATTCTGCGCAGAGGATGTGGCTAAATGATCATTTTTGTCGTTTCGGTTGCACTATTGACTCTTTGCAACCTTGCAACTTTTCTGCTTTCTCTGCCATCTAATTTGATGGCAGAAAAGAGAGATGCTCGGAGAGAATCTTCCGCGACCAATAAAACGATACTTCTGACAGTGGGAGATTCTTCCGTTGAGCAAAAAAACGCACCCAAAAGGTGACTGTTTTACAATGGAGCATTTTCCATTGCGTCAAAGCATGATTTGGACGATCAGTTTTTTTTTGCGCACGAGTCGCGACAGTGGGCGCACTCGAATTCCCGTCTGACTTATTTCTTGTCATAAAGTAATGCAAGAATTCCCGTCAGGTAATTATCAACTGAACTAATCCATAACTCGAGTTCCCGTCAAGGGTAAAAGAGCGCTTCAATCCCTTACTTACCTACCCCTCTGGCCGTTGCCAGGTACCATTGTTGTTTACCATTAGGTACGTGGACCAAAAAATGTTTAAAATTTTAAAAAGTGACAACTGTCACTATTAACCAAATTTTAACGCAAAAATGGTTTTTATTTCAGAACATAGAAGATTCATCATTGAATCTTACTTTCGTAATTCGTAACAGTGCTTTCAATAACCAAGATTTTTTTCTGACGGGAATTCGAGTCTAGAATTTGTGGTGCATTTTTGCCTTGACGGGAATTCGTGTGCAGGATTAAAGGGCCTATGTCCAAGCCCAGGTATAAAATATTATGCTGACGGGAACTCGTGTGCACCGGCGACGGTATGTAAACTCCGTCCACTGTTGGATTGCACTTTTTTAAATATCCTTAGATAACAAAATCCCCAAACCATAACATTAAAATATTATCAAAGTATCGTAGATTGTGTTGGTAATACCTTGAAACATTCGCGCCACTGATTCTCATTGGTTCTTATAAAACCCACGCGAAAAATAAATTATAAGACATTTCAAATTTTAAACTGTCAGTGCTGTCAAGTGGTTTAAGCATTTAGATTTGCGATTTTTCATCTTTAGTGTTATGTTTTGCGTTCCTCTGGTTTTAAAAGTTATTAGTTTTGATCGTGCTGCTGTTTTGATCTGTTCCGTTGCGATTTTTGTTGATTTTTTTGAATTTGTGAAGTGAGTGCGTGCCTCAAGAATCTAGCATAATGAACACTTTAAGTGACATTACAAACATCGAAAATGATTCAGAGCTAATTTTTGTTCATGCATTGAATAAATTTTTTGTTTGTGTTTAGCCATTTCCGAAAAAAGCTGGATATTTTCATTTCAGTAGCCAGCTTTTTTCGGAAATTAGAAAATGAATTGTGCCTTAGTGCTTATTCACAATGGACATAAGACATAAGAAATACATAAGAGATACCTAAGAATAATTTGTAAATTTGGGCAATTGGAAAATAATTTATGTGTCCATATAACTCGAATATGATTCTTCATGCCTTTTTGTACACAACAATAATGTTCACTGAGGTCACTTCTCATAAGTTACGTAAAAATTAATAGTATATCCACTGCATGTATCATGAATTTCTTATGCCTTATGTCAAGCTTATGTCCATTGTGAATAAGCACTTACATTTTTAATTCCGTCGGGCACATTATCACTCGTGAAATACCCTGTATTAATAAAACCCAATATATTACTCCTACTATACTGAAGTTTTCTTTCGTCTTTCCTAAATGCAAACATGCAGAATAATAATAAAACATCACGTGTAAACCTGCTCTTTCCATTTTTTAAATTTCGCGCCGAATCTATTTGTTGTAGCGTAGAGCGAACACTTTTAGTAACATTTATGTCAAACAATCTATGAGTGGACAGAGTTTACCTATTTGTACTACGAAATAGATTACGAGCAGGTATTATAAAAAAAAGTGGTATGGTCCAATTTTTACCCTTTTGCGATGACGTCATTATCTAGTAACTTTACGTATGTTTGAGCTAGGATCAGAAACAAATTTGAATTGATCATAAATAACTAGTTATAAATGTGTCAAATTTGTTGACAATAGGCGAAACAAATGACCGATGGTGGCGCTGCAATCGTGACAAATATGGCCGTCGTAAGGAGTACATTACGTTATTTCGTTTCTGTTTTTGTTATTGTGTACGATGGTGTACCTTAGTTTTGAGGATGTTTTTTCTTATTTGGAGGCAGTAGCCTCATTTCAGTGTGTTGGGAAAGGGCAGAGAGTCTTCAAAAGTGTCACCAGAGTGGTTTTATTTGCTCTGTGCCTGAAAACTTAAGCATCCATGCTTTATGTCGATCAACTTTTTCTTTTAATCCAAAGCTGTTAAAATGTAGGTACCAATTTAATGAAAAACTAAGGAAGATTAAACATTCATATTGAATGAACTTTTGAGGTTATAGATTTACTTGTTATGTTTAGTTATTAGCCGTTGACGATTGTTTTAAGTACGCAGCAGGCCAAGATATTTTTTTGTTGGATTGCAGTCAGATCCTATCACATAAAGTCCATTCATTTTGTATTGAACTTTTCAAGGTCAAATAATTTTATTTTTTGGCTTTGTAATTATGTTTTTTAGCATTGCTAAATCACATTATGTTGGTTATATGCATGTCACTATTTACAAAACATAATTACAATGCCAAAATTTAAATTATTTGACCTTGAAAAGTTCAATACAAAATGAATGGACTTTAAGTACTACGTGACAAAGAAAGTTAAACACCCAGTACTTATAGTTTTATTTCAATAAGTTTTTGCGGGCAAATGTGTTTTGGGTCAGATAAGAATAAATAACTATTTTGAACCAAATAAAGGCACAAAGGGACCAGAAAATCATACGGAGTGATCAAGAATGACTGAGTCTGTTGGTAACAATGAAATTTGGCAAATTTAAAATTTACCAACGAAGGTTAATTTTTGTAATAGTATAAACGTAACCTGCATTACCAAGAATGTTTTTAATGTCATCTCAAGTTAAAAAATCCAGTCAATGCGTGGTCAGTGCCAATTACTAGACAAAAATCACCAGTATTTTCAATTGTTTCATTGCCAACAGACTCAGTCATTGTTGATCACGCTGTAGTTTGGATTGAATATTTTCCATATAAGTACAGTTTTAAAGTAATTTCAAATGACCAATGCCATTAAAGTGCTGTTGCAAAGGCAAAGTGGTTTTTTGCAACTTGAATTAACTTTAGTAAATAGTAAATATACCGAGTGACTATAAATGACTGAAAGAAAATAGTGGATTGGCAACACTGATGCAGTTGGTAATGCAAGTCTTCTCGTGCATCATCTGTCAATCATTTCTATTTAGGTTAGGTTGAGTCACGAAGTACATTGTCGATTTAAATTTTTTTGACGTTTGTTTCAATTTTAAAAATTACGTGTGTCATGCCAACGATGTTGCCAACTAGAGATTTCAAATGTGTTACCAACATAACAAAATAATTTTCAATCAATTATAGTCACTCGGTACATGTAACAACCACGAGGTATACTTCACAAAGTAATTCAACCAGGTTCCGCCAGAGGTCACTTTAGAACATTTCGTTCAAAGCAGTGTTGCCAGGTGAGAGGGAATTTCCCTTTTTTAAGGGAATTTTCAATATAAAAGGGAAAAAGGGAATTTATCTTCTAAATAGGGATTTTCTATGATTTCTAAAAATACAAAATTGTCCGAGATATTTACTTTGGTCGTTCCGCTAAACCGCGCCGACAGCCCATTGCTTCCGAGAAGCACTGCCAAGTGGTTAATTTGTTAATTGCCGACGCCGACCGAATCTGCTGATACTATTGTCTTGAACTTTTTATATATTCATATAACTAATAAGAAATATAATAAGAATTGCAAACTCCAGGAAGGACTTATTGGCTGTTTTCATTTAATATTTGCCGAGCCGTTGCCATTCTTTCTTTCTTCTTTCAAGTAACAACAGATTAAAAAAATGTCAGATCATTCGAACGAAAGTGTCCCGTTCGATAAAAGTACTAATAAGGCTAAACCATTTAAAAAGTTTAATTCAATGTGGCTTAAAGATCCACTTTTTAAAAATTGGCTAACTAGTGATAACAACAATATTCACTTGTGCAAGTGCATAGCCTGCAATAAGACTGTGTTTTATTTATGAATACCAAAACAAAAGGGAAATTAAGGCTGAAAAAGGGAATTTTCATGATAAGAGTAGGGAAATTTTATGACAGTCACCTGGCAACACTGGTTCAAAGATTATACCAAGATTTCGTTCGCCTATTGGGTAATTATACAGTTTAGGTCGACAAATCTGACGCATGCGCAAATGGAACTCCGAAATTCCAAAACTCAGTGAATTTAAAACTGGGCTCAATATATACGGGTCCAGCATGAAGCATTGTCTGTTTTTAGGTACTTTAAATATTTAAAATAAATTGTTATTAAACAATATGGTAACATCGCTAGCAAAATCCGCGTGAGATTCAATCATTTGCGCATGCGTCAGATTTGTCGACCTAAAGTGTATAATTACCGCATAAAATAACCTCAAAGTGACCATCAATAAATAAACGTGCCTTTTTTTTGTTTTTTTCGGTTTCTGTCGTTTCAATAAAGAGAAAGCGAGGAAGGAAATCGTGACGTCACCTCAAAAGGGTAAAAATTCGACTATATTTAGGAACCTGTGCAAAAGGCACTGAAAACAGTAACAAGATAATAATCAACAAATTTAAATTATTTTTCTTTATTATTAAAGGCACTGTGTATTTACATCAACTTCATTTACAAATTGAAGCTAATTTAAAATCACTTATTGCAATTTGGACAATTATTATCATTGTAATATAATTAATTTTCTACAACCGTCAAAAAAACGCGACGTTTATGCATCATTATCAAGTCGCAAAGTAGGTAAGTATGTCATTTTTTGATAGATCAAAAATAGTTGCCCAAAAGTTTCCTTGGATGGTTTAATATTTTTTTTCACCGTAAAAACAGTGAAAAAATATTAAAACATCCAAGGAAAATTTTACAAAAATTCGTAACCAAGTGGGCAACTTGAATGTCTGATCGTTTTATACAGGGTTATTCAAAATTATTGTAGTCGAAGTAGACGTGAAAACTGAATGTAAAATTTATGGTCGCCGCTTCATATAAAAAACATCAAAATGATGTGAATAAGTGAGTACACACCGTTCACACACGGGAGTTAAATTGGGTGCAAAGCAACTCAATTATTTTTAAAATTGATTGCAAAACAACTCAATATTTCTGGATTCAATCTTTAATTTAACAAAAATAAATAAGAATCTCATCATCGCACTTTTCAACTAAAAAATAACAGTGACAGCGACAAAACTGACAGTTCACATGAAAGCGGCAAAAATGTAATAACATGGGCATGACCTACTTCGACTACAATAATTTAGAATAACCCTGTAGTAAGTATGACTTTTATTAGCAAAGGTTTAAAAAGCGGTTGTAGAAAAAATAGTGTTTCTATTTCGTGCGCAAGATGATTGTTTTGGCGCATTCGAATGAGTTTGAAGTCTCGACCTAACGGTCTCGACTCTCGACCACAAAAAACAATCATTTTGCGCACTTAATACAAAAATAACTATTATCTAGGATCATCGGATAAAAGCAACTTTATTGATGTGAAAACTCTAGTATAAATTGTCATTGTATCCACTGTTAAATTAAAAGAGAGCTCTTATTGCTTCCCAGCTATGGATAAAATTGACAAGATCTTAATTTTATAGTTACTTAACAAAGAAAATTAAAATGCATTAATATAAACATTTCATTGCTTACTTTGATAAGTAAAGAGATCACAAAAAAATAAGGTTATGGAACATCTTTGCGACAAACTGGACATGACTTCTTAACCTTAAGCCATTCCTTGATACAATCCATGTGAAAAGAATGTTCACATGTTAGCATTTTAACAGCTCCCGATAAACTATCTTGGCAAATTACACACTTACTCGAGTCAGAAGTGCCAGAACGTCTTCTTTTTCTGTAAAAAAAAGTGCATATAATTCCAAGAGATGTAAGTTAAATTGAATGAATACACACACCGATGGCTCTTAGGTGGTGTTTCTGGAGGGGGAGAATAGGTGTAAGAATGGGATCTATTTTGACTTCCATGTTGTTGGGCATTATTTTGTTGAATATAATATTGATATGCATAAATACCAATTCCAATAACGGCTGCTACGAGTAAAACCATGCCCTGATATCCCATTTCTTCTACACATGTAATTCCTTTTCCAAAATTTCTGACGAAGAGTAATTCTACAGACACACAATCAGAAAAAAAAACTGCTTTGTTTATAAATACCACTTACCCTATATCCGCAGGTACCTGAAGACACTTTCCAAACAGGTTGAAAAGATTGTTAAATTAAACCTGACCTATTTGACAAAAGATTTTTATTTCACTCATCTATAATCTATTATTTTGCCGTTTTCCACTACTATTATCTATTTTGGGCACTTATACTACGATCTCGCAACCCTATTTACGGCTACCACTTCCTAATTTCGATAATTGTGAAATGATGTAAATCCCCCAAGAGTTCTGCAAGATGTAAAACAGACGCGGAAACTAAACAAACGCTAAAGTTGCTGTTGCATTATCCTTGGACGCATATGACAATTCCAGGCGTTACTAGTTAAACAAAAAGATCGCAAACGTATTTCTTGTATCGTATTATGCTTACCGTTGTAAATTTGTAATTGTGAACCATATTTTTCTTTCTGTATTTATCGAGGAAAGTGTTTACATAACAAAAAATCAAAAATACTAAACCACTAATACACTAAATCTTAGTTCATAACTGGTTCATAAGTTGGCAGCCTTGTTAACATTCGAAAACCACGAAAACGAAATTGACGTTTGTGATCTGTGGTGGTGTTTTGATTGTTTCTGGTTATTTGAGGTTATGATAATCCTTCCTAGTAATCGAAGGAAATGAAGTGAAACTTTTTGTCTGATAATAATAGAGAACAAATAGCGAAGCACTTTTGTGACTTTACTCGTATGTGTAATTATTTTTTAGCATATACTGTGAAATAGATAACATTTTACTATGGCCCACCGAGAAAGACGAGCAAATGCGGGTAACCGTATGTCCAAGCTCTTAGATGAAGAAGAAGAATGCCAAGATGAATTTTACAAAACTAATTATGGAGGCTTTGAAGACACTGAGTCGGACAAGGAATATGAGTAAGTAAATATAATTGTCTCAGTTCACATTATTTTGTATTTAATATTTTGTTTTAAAGAGAAGAAGAAGAGGGTGAAGATGTTGTTGATTCAGATTTTAGCATAGATGAAAATGATGAACCAATATCTGACAATGAAGAAGAAAGCCAGAGGAAAAAACGAAGATTAGTAACTAAAGCTTATAAAGTGAATTATGCAGGATAATTGTATAGTTAATATTACTGTGACTGAAACCTTTTAGGAACCTGTAGCAACACCGAGTAAACAAAAATTGAAACCTAAATCTTCAAAGCCAGTACCACGTCTCCGAACAATTGCACATCAATCAACTGAATATGGTTTAAATGAAGCTAAAATATATTAATTGAAATTAACCATGTTGTTTTAGAAAGGAAATCTATCAGGAAATCTACTGCTGCAAAATCTGCAGCAACAGCACAAAGGATAAAAGTACGTAATCTTGAACAAAAGAAAAAAATCAAAAGACCCAAGGAAGAAGAGTGGATACCAACACAGGAAGAATTATTAGAAGAAGCCAAAATAACAGAACTCGAGAACATTAAATCACTTGGTAATGGCACATGATTTGTAATTAGCAAATAATTATGGGAGGTGTTACAGAAAAATACCAAAAAATGGAAAGCGAAAAGAAATCAAAACGAACTGTGAAGAAAGTCATAAATGGACCAGTGATTCAGTATAAATCTGTGAGAATGCCAGTTATTGAAGATTCTGATTTGGACAAAACCAGAATTAAGTCAGAATCTAAAGGCAATGTGTACGAACGAACATTCATCACTGTGCTAAATGACCCAAATGACACTACATTTAATGAAATCTTTGAGAAAAAAACAGCACGACCTTTACCTCGACGCCTTAAGTGTACAGTAACAGGGTAAAAATTAATTCAATTTTTTTTTGACTAGTTTTGAGAAATTAAATTTTTAGACATGTTGCAAAATATGTCGACCCAAAGACCTGTCTGCCCTATCACAGCAGTATGTGTTTGAAAATAATCCGTTCAGCTTATTACCAGCAGTTAGAGGCTCACGGTGATAAAAGTAATCCGGTGGTGGCTAATTGGCTCAAGTGGTACGTTAAAAATAAGGAGAAGTTGAGAAGGGAGTTGGCGTTGAAAATTAAAACACATCATGCTGATTATAATTGATTTATTTGGTTTAATAAATTTTTTCAACACTTTATTGGATGCCCTGAAATTTAAGAATCGTTTTGTCCTACTGGTTGCAGAGACGTAGTAAAGCAGCAGTAAGATATTATGACGTCGTTACACGTAAACATTTGTACACGAGATCGTCGATATTATTGTTGTTAGTAGTGAAAGTATTTTGGATAACATAGCTGGACGAGAAAACAGTTAAAGTTAATAATAAAAATAATGAAAAGCGTTGAAAACGTTTAGTTAATATATTTATTAAACTGGTGCACAATAATACATTACCATAATCTCAATAGCCAAAAATAGGCTGAAAGTTGGCTTATGAAGTACAACAAGAATTAATAACATTAAATATTATTAATATGACACATAAATTATATCTACTTTAACATAATTATATAAAATTAATAGGTATTTGATAAGCTACCTCATTAATTAATGCCTTTATTACTTTGTTAAAATATTTTAGCACTTCAGAATGAACAGTGTATATCAAAAAAGTAGGTCGATTAACAAAAATTCACACGTATTTGTTAATGGATTACTGTTTTAATATACAATTAGTTAAAACTCTCAAAAACGAAATTAATCTCTAATCTAAGTACAACATAATGTAAATATTTATAATGATTAAAAAAATCTTTAAAGTACTCTCAGCAAAACAATTTAATGTCCCAAAACAATTTTAATAAAAACTTCTCTACAATTGCACATGTCTGATGTAACATTCTATTGCACAAAAATAATACACGCAAAATGTTCAAATCCTCGTTACAACAATGAGTATGTTTCGTGTTTTGATTGATTTTTTTATTGCTTAATTCGAGAAGAATCATTTGGACGGAAATAATCGAGATATCCGCACATAATATAATTTAATAATTATTGCTTATAAATTTGAGAAACTTAAAAATTAATAATAAATAATATAAAACACCACGCTTCATACTCTTTAAAAATTAAAAGTAAATGGAGCCCCCTTTAACGATTTATTTTGAAAACAATTTACAACTATATAAAAAAAAAGTGTCGATTTTGTCCTCTTTCACTATTCATGTAATATCAATGTGAAATAATATTTGTTCGATCTTTTCATAAATAACAACTAAATTTAAGTAACTTAATATACCTACCTTACTCAACTTACATTGCAATATTTCTTAAACTGATCAATTTTAAACAGGAAAATTCAGTAAGTACTGATCGACTAAGTTTAGATTAAATCGAAACCACTGAAGTGATATATTGGATGAGGCCAGCTAACAGAATTTTCCTGTGGCTAAATTCTATTCGTCTAGAGCAGTAATATGTTTTTACATGTGCATGATTAAACATTATTGGCACACAAAAAAAGTTTGTACTTTACAGAAATAATTGTAACAAGTATTAGTAATAAATTCACTGGATATCGACAATATCCACAACTTGAATGGCATAATTAATATGCTGCAATTATTGTGTAAAAAAGAACAAATAAAAGCAAAACTCTACGGACGTTATATATATATATAATGTATAAATATAAATAATCCAGATCTAGATCGAGGTACTTGAATAAATTAAAAATTGAGATTCACAATTCCGTGTAATTTTGCTCGGAACGTAAAACACATTATTACAATTGTTATTGCTTCCAAAGTGGTAATTTCAAAGATTACGTTTCTTTTCTTTAGTACACAGTGCACGATGACGTAGTGAAATAAAAATGTTAGTGATGTAATGTTAGACGTACCGCTACCTCAGATGGTCCGGTGTTTCCGTTAGTGGAGTGGCGCAGGTGACAGGTTAGCACTCCAAGCCTACAGGCCGGGCAACCAGGTTAACAAGAAAAGAAAAGAAAACAGTTTGTTAGTATTGTATCATAGCTATACCACGGGCACAAATTATTCATTACATATTTATCCCAGTGTCATTGCAGTTGGGCAGTCGTCATGCCATCGACATGCTCGACTTGATCGTTATTGGAGGCATAAAAAAAAACCAAAATTCCTCGAATGACCATGCATTTTAAGTTGAATGACACTGGAATAACATCAGAGCAATTTATACATACACATAAGATATTAAAATACTTTATCTGTAAGTGATAATAAACCTAGCAGCGGAATGATAGTGTTCTATAGACTATATTAAAATACGTGCTCAGATTAAGAAAATCGTGTGCTACAAATCGAAAAGCTGAAAACGTAAAAATCTCAGTGCATGCGCTCCGCTGATCACGATCACCAGACGGTTTTCAGCTTCTTTCAAAGATTCTAAAACAATCAGTTCCGTAGTGTATGTACCATAAATTATTAGAAGGCGTTGTTATTTACTGTACAGTAGGTTAATTTGCAAATAATAATTTTAATATAGTGCTATGAACACAATCACACATTATCATCAACCATACATTAGTTTACTTGGCCATGTGGAATTAGAAGTAGTTATGAAATCTTGTGGAGAAGTGTTAATGCATTATTATTATTAGAAGTTAATATATATAAAAAAAAACTTTTGTAATTCCACTGCATAAGGGTAATAAAAAACTGATCGATTTTTATATAAATATATTTTGTTCCACATTGGCGCAAGTCAACAACATACAAAAAATATAATATACTATATAAACGTATATGTATAAAACTACTTAAATATATGCATGGAGCACGAACCCACCAATGATGGGTTCGTGTACTATAACAATAAAACATACGTAAGTAAAATGAAACTGAAAAGTGCTAAGACAATTTAAAATCGTGAGGCAGAAGGCGTTGCATTCAAATTTTAGACTAGTACTTTGACAACTGAGGTACGACAAAAGTGGTAACCTAAATGACCCTTCTCCTCGAAATTTGCAAAACTGAACCTGTCGATAGTACGTATGTAATGTCACAACCCGCATGAAATTCACTCAATACTGACGATAGTAACGGCTATTCATCGAATATGAATTAAAATAAAATAAACAATAAACATTGATCTGACGAGGTGAAATATTCTAGAAATAAGGAATACTAAAATAGATACATCATAACTCCACACTGAGACACACATGACTGGCAAACATCTGAAAGAAATAGAAAACAAAACGTAACTAACCTTTTCGGTTTATGACAGAGCACCAGTTCTTTGGTAAGGATGCTCCCTTATTTGCCCCAAATGCCTGCGCTGTTTCGCAGCAACTGCCGCTGCACCTATACAAATCATCATTTAAAGTACATGTCACTAGAAGCAGTCTCCTGAAACGTGATGGAATTCAACACTCTCAACACTGGTTTCAAACACCAAATCAGACTAACATCTATTAGAAAGTTTTACTTCACTAAGGCTTTGCTTTTGTCCTCTACGATCTACACGCGAATTTGAACACAGTCATCACTCATTTTATTACGTTAAATGCAAAAGTAACTTTGAGAAATATGTAAACCTCAAAAGTGATACAAATATACAAGTCACTCAAAAATTGTTGAATCTGAAAGACCGAATATTGTCTATAATATTTACGATGAATGTGGATAAGGGGTGGCTGTGATTTATTTTTATCATGTTGGATAAAGTGACTTAATTTTATATTTTATTTTATTTTGGTCAATAATCGTCTTTATACGCCTCCAAATGAGGGCATAAATTGGCCTTTATGGCACGGATTTGTCAAAAATCTGCCAAGTAACGGTTGGTTCAATTATTCAAACAATGGTATCAAACATTATTTGATTAAAGAAAATCATAGATTATACACACAGTAACCCTAACAACATCAAAGTAGCTAACTAAATTTGCATGAACACAACTTTTAGTTGATTTCCTTTAAGGAATACTAAATATTTGATACGGGGTAAAAACAAGCATCCTTGAAGAACTGAAATCTTTCCAATTAGAGTTGAAGAAGCACAGAAAAATGTTGTTTGAAGTAACAATGACAGGAAATGTTGGGCCTCCTGTTCAAAGAACCCTAATGACAGGGGAGGGTAGAGCTTCTATCCTCAATTTTACATATCCATTTGTAGTGGGGCGGGAAGACTACTCCGAAATTGGTGAACTGGAGATTAGTTTAATCATTGACCAATCTATACAATACAACATCAAATTTCAATCTTCTGCCCATAGGACACAATTAAAATAAAAAATAAAAAAAACACGAAAGGTATCAATTTCTATTAGGGAATTTTATTTATTCTGTAGTTGCTACCAACAATAATCAGATGTCATAGCGACCCTTTATCCACATTCATCGTGAATACACAATAGGAACGATTTTGTTTTTAAAAATCAATTTTTACAAATCTGATCTTTTCATTTTCTAACTGAAATTTATCCATTTCCGTCACGTTTTCGACATGCTTTAAAAATGAAATGAAATTAAAATCCATCGAGTTGATTATTCGTATCACCTTTTACGGCATGTGGACACGAGATGCCTTGTGAAGAACTGTCTATTCACTGAAAAATTCTCGATGCATTTGATTTAGATGCTAGTCGTCTACACGAATCTACTCGAAAAAATATAAAAGTACTAATTACTACTTTGTAGCTACTAAACACAATTAAAGCACTGAACGAGTTTTGTTGTTACAATAGCGTAACATCCATAGAAAATAATAATAAATAAATAAAATTGTTCATTTTGCTAATATTTTCGTAGGTCATCAAAGTTTGAATTTTTGATAATTTCAAACGATCAGACAAAAAAGTTTGTAAGTTCTATGTACATTTGAAAAAGTACGTTTATATGAAAATATCTTAAGGTAACGTAATAAATGCTTTTACCATACATCCTATATACTTATAAATCATCGTTTAAAATATTTGTATAAAATTAAAAAATATGTACATAAAAAATGTAATATAACGATCTGTGTTTACTTTTAAGTTAATATTTTTTACTGTAAATAACTTATAAAAACATTTGACTATTGTTTGATTGACCAGAAGAGTACGTTCGACGTACATAGTCTCAATAATAAAATTAAAATATAAATCTAAATTGAGAAAGAATAAAACCTAGATACTATGACTTGCAATACAAAGAAATTAAATAAATTTTTCATGTTACGTACTTTGAGTACATGTAACAACCGGCTTTCGCGGCAAGTATCACAGAAATATTGTAATAATTAAAATATGTAAATTGTGACTAAACAAGCCATCGAGCTTAGAAAAATGCCCTGATTCAGAAAACCGCGATCAAAAAAAAAAATAAAATAGGCTAGATTTTCCGAACCAGTCGATGGCGTACGTACTTATCACTAATAATATGAATAAGAATAATAATAATCCCTTAACAGACAATGACAATTACAACCTAAGTACTAAATAATATCTAAAAATCGCACATCAGCGAGCGAATAACCCACCAGAATGATCGGCTGTTGCGTATTCCGTGAGCAGGGGAGACGCCGCCAAAGCCGCGTAATTCGTGTAGTCGGCGTAAGGCGTGTATATGAGGCCGTGAGGATCCCCGGGGGACAACAGGGAACCTGGAGGGGCAGAACCATTAAGAATGGAAGCTGCCGTAGTTGGTACTGACATACGGGGTGACAGTATGAGGGGAGCACCGAGTGGAGTGGCGGGAGTACGAAGGGGTGTAGCTAGGCCGGGGATGGCCGGCGACAACAACCGTTGTGTTTCGGCAGCGGCCGCCGCCACACGCCGCCATTCGTCATCACAAGCTGAAGAAATAACCACAATTAACCTCCCAAATTTTGCTTAAAAAAACTGGTAGAGTTCACAAAAGTTCTATTTTTCACCACTGTCACCTCCACCAATGGAGGCATGGCGATTTACATTTTTTCTTACATACTTATTACATCCGTTTTTTTTTTTTAATCAAAGAATCACGACCTGTTGATGTAGGTTTGTAATAATAAAATTTTGCCACATGTAGGGAATTTAATAATATCTATTGGCTACACCTGTCAACGCCTGTCTGGCATTAGGCTCGCATCTCGCATTTAAATTCTGAAGGTAGGTATTAAAAACGTGTCGCAAAGTAAGACATTTATTTTATTATTCTCAAATGAAGACTACTGATATCTCTACATAACCTCAATTTTTATATGATGAGATTTTTCATTCTAGATCACAAGTGTACAACGTTGCCAGCTCAATTTTGGGTGTAAATTGCGGCGTTGGTGGTTCTTTGATAAAAAAAAAAAACAGATTATATCAACAGTAGATAACCTCTACCAGTTCTGCAATGTTTAGCCCAATTTGGCTCTAGGTACTGAAGGGATAAATAATTACCTGTCGCTGAAACGGCCTTAGAACTAGAATCCCGATATGTTCCATTTATTATGGCAAGCTCCATCAACTGTCTTTTCTTCAGTTCGTCTTCACCGTCGGCTTGCTGGAATTATAGCAGTTTTGAAATATGAAAAAAATGATTTGTTTGCCAGATGTCGAACATCAAAAGGCAAAACAAATCTGTTTATGTAATTAGTGATCCTGTGATTAGTCATGTACCAAAATGAAGCTGCTGCATTCTCTACATACAGAATATTTATAGCTAAGGGGAAACAACATGATTGGCCGAAATTTTGATGATGATTTCATGACGGGAATAGTATCGTAAAGGCAACGTTTATTGCGTTATTGGATAAAATATGAAATATGGTGTGAATTTTGTGGCGCATTAGTATCACAAGTAAACACGAAATAGTTGTGAGTAAATATGAATAAAATTAACATAGGAATCATATTCGTCGAATAGGAAAAAAACGAGTTATGAAAAGAATTGGCTTAGCATTTACTTGTGACGAGTGACGAGGGATGGCGTGGTAAAATGTTTACTTACTGGGACCAACAGTTTCTTAACTTCTTCTACTGCCCTCTGCAACTTAACCTGCGCTCTGTTTTCCGTATCTTCTACTGTTAAGAGTACGTGAAGATCGTCTGAAAGGTGTTCCCAGTTGGGTTTTCCTCTGTTTTGATCCTCCTAAACGTGAAAACAACCATTAATAATGAGTCAACGGTAAATTCGCATCGAAAACACGCGAAAAATACGTACTTACTCGTGCCATTCAAACGAACAAGAAAGCTGCTCAGAAATAAAAACACGTTAGTATAGAATTTCGAGTTTAAAAATAAGTTCATTTAACTGATTTTCAGACAACAGAGCCGTTTATTTAAAAACTATTTGTTATTCTTGTAATTCAACTTGGAACTAAAACACCTGAAGTCTGAAAATGAGTGTTGGACGCGTGCCAGCGTGACTTTCAAAATTTCGGAAAATGACGAAACGCCGTCTGTTTTTCGGAGTCTAATTAACTGAAACGTGTCTCCATTTAATTGGTTAATTAGTGTATGATTTGCGTGAAAAATCAACAAATCAAACGAGCTAAAGAAAACAGCACGGTCTCTGATCGTTGCGCAACATATGTAAGTGGGTAAAAAAATACAAAAGAATTATTTAAGTGACATTATCCGTACACACCTTCTTTTTGTCTCTCATCGAGCCCTTCCCTCTGACCATAATTTTGCAGCCTGTTTCTTGTTCTAACTGTTTAGCTGTCATTCCTCTGGGGCCCAGAATCCTTCCCACGAAATTAAACTGCAATCAAAAAATGTCTTCATTAACGAATGTGCCACATGCGAAACTGCTGATGAATTTTTAATTTTAATGTCATGGACGGCGCACAGTGAAGTGCATCAAGCTCTCTAGTCGTCTTATTTATACTGATATTACTAATAATACTATTTACATAATTGAAATACATACATCTGGGTGTTCTTTTACTGGCACATATACTTTTTCTGTGAGCGTCGTAACGGGACCATCAGCTTCTGGTAAAATGAGTGGTTCTTTCTTGACTCCATTAATTTGAAACAGACTAGCACGAACCTTCGCTATTTCTGAAACAAAAACAAAATTACCAATGTAGCAAAAACGTGTAAAGATGTGCTCGAAAAACACACATTTGCAATGTTACAACTTATCGAATCTTTTTATCCTCGATTCGAATTACTCTTATTTGTTAACACACAATACCATTATATGTAAATCATTGAATTTATTAACCAATCAATATTGACAGATAAATAATGAACACGAAGCTGAATGGCATCCGAGTAAATTAATGCAGAACAAACTGTAACATAATGAATCTTTCTGCATTCTCAAAGCGTTCGATCACAATTGATTTTCATCGACAATAACAAAGCAAAAATGTACCGCGAACACAAAGAGTCTCAAAAAAGCCAGTCCTACAATATTAAAACATTTGCACTAAATATTTTGTAAGACGCTGTTTAAAGTTAATTACGAATCCTACGTTACTATCAAAATTAGAGTCATTAGAAGCACGGACCGATGTACCATTTAAGCGAGTAAACCAGCAGCATTACACCAGACGTGAACTACGAGAAGCATGTAATTGAGACTAATAGGAAAATGTAGCGGCCGTCTCGCCTGGATAAACAATAAAATCACGCAAGCTCACGATCACGACGGATTTTTTATTGTTTGAATAAAACCATTGAAGACAATTCATCAAAGACGAAAACTTGCCACTTACGTGTAAACCAGTGAATTTACATTCCGCTCAACTGGTTTTTGCTTATCAGATGTTCCTCCAACCTCTTTTCATCTACCTAATTTCGTAGGAAATTTACTGAGCATTCGCCTTCCACTATTTTCATATTAAAAGATCCGGAAGAAAATCCAGGATTTTGATGTGCACGTGAATTGATCAAAGCAAACAGTAAAACGACTTAATATTTATATATGCGGACGTCGTGCTGTAAAACGATGTTGCCTAGCTCTCCTTGAAATATTACCAAATCTACCACACCGACACAGAACGATCAGGGGGCAATGGGTTATAACTGCGAGGTGCAAATGGGTGCCCACACAAATTTTATTCCACTTTTAATGAAAAGTCGTGTTTGTGACCTTCTTAAGCTTTAATCTGATTGATAAATGTTTTAAAGAAGACAACTGCCACTTTAAAATCTACAAAATATTTTAAAATGACCTATATAAATTATCTATTATTTTTTTGTATCTAGATGTACCACCATTATACTTGCCATTATATAAGAATTAATGAAGTTATCATAATTTACATTTGGTACTCACGGCAATTTTCTCTGTTTATACTTTGTAGTAATTATTTGAATGAAGTTTTTGCTCAAAGGCTCGTGACGTTAATAATTGAGTGAGTGTACGTTTGTGATTAGTTTTAACGTAGGTATTTGGTTTTGAACTAAAACGGGAAAATGTTGAAGAAACCTTATTAATCATACCTAATATCTGCCCCATTAATAGTTTATTTTGATCCTACAACATGGATTCGAATTCATTTTTGAGATCACATTTTATATTGACATTTGCAGTAATTCTACCACCAATACCAACCCCATATTCAATACCTAATCACTAGAACGATGATACAAAAGTGAACTTTGTGCAACTGTTTTCAGTTACATACACAATAGTTATTTGTATCACAAGGCTAGAAAATGCTATTTTGCAAGTGCAAGCACGGTTTGTGGAGCAGAGGCGCCAGCCGAGGCGGCACTAGTGCAATTATTCCTTTGATATTAATATTATCCCAATTCTTTTGAAATTGTGGGATTGTTGGTATTTCGTTCTCATTTGCTACACCCCAGATTGCTAAAGCTTCATCATAATGGTGAATATTAAGCTCATTATCCTTTGAGTTTAGTAATAAAGAAACTAGCTTTTTAACCCCATTAGTTGAAGATAGGAAAGCAGGGAGGCAAATATCGGAAATGCGACGAATTCTGTAATTATTTTTGAATTATAATAATTATAATAATTTGAATTATATAATAAATTGTTTAAACTGTCTTCCATAGGCTGCAAGACAGTAACCAAGACGATCATAAAAATTTCGTCGAACATTTTGTAACTCCCTAACGGTTATAAAACGGCAGGCTTCAAGTTCTTCTATTTTTCTGTTCCTCCAGGGTTTCACGCTTATTTCTAACTTCGTCAAATAATTTCAAACTGAGATTTATTTAATAAATATTATTCTAATATTCTGCCAAATTTTACTTAAAAATTCCTACTAAAAAGCTTATTAACAGACCCTAAACTTTTTAGCGTGTAAATCCATATGGCCAGCGTTAAAAAAAAGGCACTTTCTCGGTAAGGCAGAATGTAAGTATTTAAAACAAATCTGCTTAATCTATGTAGTTACTAATTTAGGTATTTATTAATATTTATTAATATTTATCTACTCTTAAAAGTATCGGCAAATGACAAAATCGATTTTTTAAATTTTATGACTCCGAATTAAGTGATGAGGGAAAATTGATTACACACATTTGAAGTCTTATACCAAGGGAATGTAACCCTAAAGTTTCGTAATTTTTACTATTTTTTTAATAGGGTTAATCGTGCGGGCGGTAAAACTTCACTCACCCGGTATAATGGGACTATTATAATTTGCAACACATTTTGTTGCTGCAGTTAAGAGAGTTAAGGGGTCGTTCACGAACCCGGTAAGGGTCGATAAGACATTGCAAATTCGAAACCATGACAACTGATAGTGTTGAAGCATTGTATTTGGCGTTTCGTTAACGATTTACAAATTATTTGAGTTGCGTGAATCTACCCCTTAGTAAAAGAGTTTGTTGTTCATTTCCGTTACAAATTTTGGATATGACTCAACACCAAACGCTGTTTCTCTTGGTCGTATAATATTTATTGAATATGCTTCAGTGTCAAATTTTTGTTAAAATTTCAGTGAGTCTGCATGAAACAGTCATGAGAAAGAAAGTGGTTACGAAATGTCATAATTTATTTAAAATACATTACAAAATTCGAAATTTAAACCAGGGCCCCACCCACTCTTCCAAACAGACCTATGTAACGATTGCTCAATGGACCATCTCGTAAACCCCATCTGCGGTAATTTTTTGGAAAGTTTGTGACTTCATTGTTGCTGGTGTCGTCGCTGTTAAAGATAAAGCAGTAAATTCGTGGTGCGGCGGACGACCCACACGTCGTTGCGGAAGTGGGTGTGATGGCTCGACTGCGGCTGTCACACTCAATGCACGAAAACACTTCCCAAATTTCCAGGGATAATTTCTGGACCGTTTAGGCCGTCTCACCACCGGAGAAACGGTCCTCGGGAGCGTCAATAACGCCGGTTGGGCCCTCCGTTCGGGTCTAATCTTTACAAATGCTGACATGTGGCCCCGTCGGGCGGAGAAAGAGAGTCCGGCCCCGGATTGTTCCCACTGTCGGCATTGAGGTTACTGATACGTTTCCTGCTAAGAAAGTGCTCGACCGACTTCTCGCCTGGTACTCGCTCACCTATGCAGTACCTTTGGTACTGGTATCTCGCCGTTTCCGCCTCATCAGATTCCTATCTCGCGTGTGCTCTATTGTTGGTCGACGTGGTGATGAAACGCGAGACCGTTTAAATTGCTTTCCTTCTGGAAGAATGTGCCATTGCTACGTAACAAACGACTCCATTGAAAAAATTCAAACGGTAGAAAGTGTATTTCACGAAATTCTTCAAACCTAAATCACGAGTTACGCTGATGATAAAGAACGCGACAAAAAATTAAGTTAATAGCATCAGAGCGAAATAAACGTTATCATAACACAGGTGTACTAAAAACGTTCAAGTTGTCACACAACCAAAATTTTTTTTTGAAAAGCACTTATTTAACTAATCAATTTTAAATCGTATTCAATTTAAAAATCTAAACGAAAAAAAAGGAAATATTTACTTTGTGAAATTGATTAAACTAATATACGAGTATGTACAGGTCTTAGAAGAAAGGAGTATCTGAAAAAACGTTTACTTTAGTTTTCTTAAAGAAGTATTTGCACATTAGCTAAGTGGGATTCTGATGTGCAAAAATAGTCTTGAAGTTGTTAACATAGATCAACGACAAAACTTTTCTGTAAATTTATATTACATATTTTCTCCTACAGCTAATATACACATATAATTAAGTTTGAGCTCAACTCTATTGGGTTTCTAAAATTTACCACTATTATATGTTATTATATTTGCAGAAAAGTAACGGTCCATTACGAGATGAAAAGATTTCAGTTTCTCCGTATTCTGTTTAAAACACCTACATTTCAAACTAGCAATCACCAGTACCAGTAGAATACGCGGTAATCATTTACGTAACTTATCATAAATACAGAAATTAAATAGTATATTATTCAAGGAACGGGTAATGATGACTATTACTCATGAGGATGATTTTGTGTCACGAGCCGAAGGCGAGTGACGTAATTCATCCAAGCGAGAATAGCCATTACCCGTGAGTAGAATACTATACGTTTTCTATTCCTAATCCCTTCCAAAGTAACGGAGACCTATATTTAATGTGAGTGTGTAACAAACAAATGACCTTTCTTTTGGTAATTTTTTTTAATCGCTATATGTATTTAATTTTGCTACAATTTTTTCTATTCTGTCATTGTAATTTTAAAACAACAAAATTAAGGTCAAGCTAACTCGAAGAACTTGCTTGCAATTTTTCTAACAAGAAACAAAAACAAAAAAAAAACAGCTGAAAGATTGGACAGTACCACTCCACATCAATAGTTCATTGTTTTTATCTATTTAAAAGATATGGCGTGAATGAAACGACTCCAGTAGTTATTGTTGCAATGGTGAAAACAAATTCCAGTGAAAAAGTTTATTCACTTTTTATAAGAAAACTGATTCCTATTTTTCTGTTTGTAGTCAATATTTCTGGTAATTATTTCATTTTTTTTGCCTCTGCTTTCTCTTCGGAAAACGTAATAAGAACAAGAGTATTATAAAAACGGATATCGCTAAAGCAACAATGAAACAGAATGATCTCGCCATTCCCCTAAAATAAAAGTAAAAATACCGGTTTCGTGTTTTTGATTGGAATCGTTCATTATTACCGTCTCTGTGCTTTGCTTAAAACTCGAAACCGGACGTGTCTAATTTTGTGAGTAATGTGACTGACAAGAGCGCTATTTACGGAGTGGTCGTTCCTATTGAGTCATCCTGTATATGCAAATGTGTACACTTAGTATTTACCATATAATTGGTATTGAACAACAACAGAAAATTTAGTTGATTTGAAAGCTATTCTTACTTTTAAGCAAATATCACGCTAAAATTAACAATACTACGAACAAGATTTCATTAAATTAGCATTTAATTACGATTTTCCCACTTGAATCGAACTGTGATAAAGATCTGCAATTATCTTTTATAAAGTAATAAACTCTTGATAACAACCAGGAAGCGTTATACCTAATATCTCATACTCCGGTAACAGTTAAAACATTTAACGGCAATCCTTCTCTTTTATGTATTTAACTTACAACTGCGAATTATAAAAAAGATTCACTTTCTGGTGAATTCAATAAACCAATCACATGTAGTGAGTGCCAAAAGTTTTTGTAAGGTAAATATTGTTTCTCACGTTTTCAAATAGAACTTAAACCAGTCAATTAAATTGATTGAAGGGAATTTGTTCAGTGGGATGGACGGCCTTTCGATACACTCGTTTTTTTTTTTTTTTGAGGTTATATCAGGCGTTCAAATGAAATCCTGGACTGGGAAGACGTTGGAAACCATCAGTTGTTTTGTTTTTTTTTTTAAGTGTAAATTGACAGTTGTAATTAGAGCACATTGACAGCTAACCTAAAATTTACATACAAAAAATCTTTTTGTTTTTTTCTTTCTTCGTAATGTTTACAAAAAATAGAATAATTAACGATTCTTATTCTCGAAGCAAATATCTAAGGGCACTCTTTGCTGAAAACAAACATGTTCAATCATGTGCCGACTAAACATAAACAAATGTCATCCGTGTCAAACGGCGGATTTATTTAATAAGTTACAGTTGGGGAGCTGAAAGTATCAGAGATGAAATGAAGATCATTTCCATAATGTTCCTCGATTTTGTTATTTTTCATTTATCAACCTCGGTCGTAACATACTTTTTCTTAATTTATTACTTCAGTTTGTTGGTATCAAAATTCACTCTCTTTTTTTTAAGAAATTTCAGTGTGAACTCGAAACTTCACTCACCCTGTATTCATCTTTTAAAAATCCATATCTCAGGAACTATCAATCCAAAGGTGTTACCTAGTATTATTGGGCGCATAAAAAGTGGGACATCAAATTTCTCTCAGTTTTGAAAAATTCGATGTACCTAGTTCATTTTACCTTTGATTATTGTCATAGAAATTTGACACTATTCTAGGTGACAGTTTAAAAATTTATGTTATACTCCCTATTTTCCTTTTCCAAATGCGCTCTTCTTTTGATTAAGGAAAAGGTAGATTTTGATTGGGACTTTGCACTAAATAAATATTCACTACGTACTTACTTACACTCATTTTCTACAACTACAACCTACAATATTTAATGACAACGTCAATCAGTTTAAAGTAGGGTTAGAAACAGATAATGGTTATTTCACACGAAAGTGGTCTCCCACTTTTTTTGCTTCCAATACTACATGGGCATAAATCAGAATCTGATTATCCATCTAGATACGCAAAAAGGGGAGTGCCATTTAAAAAAAATGGGCTCTTAGGGCCCACTGTAAATAAAAATATGAATATATTATAGTGAAAATTTAGAGCAGTTGTTTTGTCACTTATTTCGCTATTTGTCTATCGTCGAGTAGAACAAAACTTTGTGCAATAAAAACCTAAATGAACGAAAAACCATAGAACACATTGTGTCTAATTTTGTATGTTTTAAAAGGATGACTTGAATAGAATATTGCCCAACACATTATGCTTTTCATGTGTGTATTAAATTACACCATGACATTTTATTATCTTAACCTAGATCCAAAAATGCTTAAAGGATCTCAAAATAAAAATTTGCTACCAGATGTCCGCCTGTGCGATTATTTTGATAAAACCGAAAACACTCCAATTCTTTGTCTTATGACACTTTAATTGTAACAAACATGTTTCTGAATTGCTAACGCTTCGCCAGGTTCAAATGTTAACTGAGGAATGAAATTTGATACTTAAAGAAGATTGATTACAAGCTTGAAATATTAATGGAAGGTCGCAAAACACAACAGGTGGCACGTGTATACATCATCCAACTTTTGATTATTTTGAACATTGACAAGCGGTAGAAACATAATGAACTGAATGGAATGCAAGGAGACTATCATTGACATTCTAGCGAGGGAGGTGTGAATAGGCAATTCAACTGTTGTGCAGCACTTAATCTTGATTTGTGGGCCAACAGAAGCCAATTCAACTCATTTAGACTGAAAATCTTATCTAGGTTGCCGCTTCCTTTGTTGATTCCCCAAAACGTTACGCAATCAATAATTACATTAAAAACTAATAATTCGGTGACAAGTTGAATGTCGAAAGCGTGCGTAACATCCTGTGAAAAATTCGGTATAGTAATTCTCAATAATAAATCGTTCTCCACTTGTCCCTGATTAGTTTGCCAGAATCTGAGTGCATGATTGTGGATGCAATTAGCTCACCATCTAGAACGTCTGCTGTCTTTCGTCGTCGACGGCTAAAGGATATCAAAGCGCCACGAACGGTTGATGACCTAATAAATATCGAAAGGTGTTTTTCCTCTAAGGATCATAACGCCATAATAGGTAACCACGCAAATCGCGATCTTTGATTTGCGTTCTGATTGAGGTCTCACAACGTCTATCTTACAACATATATCAAAAACTTATCTTGTCATGGCGGCTGATCTCGTTTCTCGTCTGACTCAAGATTATAAAAGAAAGACTGTTGGTATAGGTCAGATAATGGCGCTGTTGTTAAATTTAAATATAAGTTTGTAAATTAATTTAGACTGTATAATTACAACTAACAGGCAATCAATTTTTCAACTGTTTCATTTTTTAACAATTATTTAGAACATGTTTATTTTACTACCACCAAACGCGATGAATCTTACAAGTGTTACAATTAATTTTCTTTCTAAAATTATCCTTGTAGTAATAACACTGTAAGGCTCACAATAATTGGTAAGTTGAATATTTACAGTATTGCACAATAAGATAAGTCATAAATATACAAATATTGTAAACTCTCTTTGGTTCAACTAACAATTTCAGGTTTTGAAGTTTGAAGATGTTTACAAAAAATCTACAAAGCAGAATGTAGATGTTTCCAGTTTGTTATTTGAAATTTCCTAAAGTGTCCCATTTTGACGAATGCATTTAACCTTTTAAATAAGAACGCTGTCCCCTTTTGTACCATTTCCTGTAAACACCACCGTTTACAGTTATGCAATTTTCTTGTATCGGTGTAGGAAATGCAGTACGGAACCAGCAGTACCTGGAGTTGACTTTCCTATCCGTAAAGAACCTTTCGATAAAAATGTTGACAAGCTTTGCTGTTTGATATGCCCGAGGTACCATATTAGCTGCATTTCCTGCACGTATATTCATCGACCATTTAGGTAAGTAGTGTTGGCCATAAGAAGAAGTAGAACTATTAAATCCATTAACTACGACTACGTTATTTAAATTGTCTTGTTTTAAAAATAGCCTTAATAGAAACAATATTACCGTTTTGCCCATATAGAACGACTTCAAAAACGATTTCGCGCCTGTCTGACTGTCCTTCACTGAATCTGCGTCAACACAAGGATCTAATAGATGCCGTAAATATTTTCTCATCGAACAACACAAAAACACACAATTCGCAATCCGTAGAAGGAATAACCTTACTATTTATTAAGTTTATCGATATTTCTGAGCGGAGGCTTTGAACGTTTCGTCATTTTGCATATTTACGGTTTCAGTCTCATGTACTTGTTCTAACCATTAGTGAAACGTTGGTGCAACAAAGAACTAACTGGTGCTGTTGTTGTTTTGGCAACAATAGGGTTTTCTATGAGTCCCGACATTATTCTCTCACGTCTCGTACAAAATTTTGACAAGATTGGCTCCAACAGTAAGAGAAACCACAAATCAAAAGCAGTTATTAAATTTCAAATTTCCGTTCAAAGCCAACAATTCAAATTGGCTGGAACATTCAAAAATCTATTTTCGCATCTCGTAAAAATAAAGTTTTAGTGGGTGTCAGTCCGATGGGGCAAAAATCATTCAGCCTCGTGGTTGTTTACTGATAGGTAGTCTAAATCACCCAATAAATCGAATGAGAATAGAAATACGACTTCCACCATTCTGTAACAATATTGGACGCACATTGCAACCGGATATTTTTAACCTTAAGTCATCCTGAGGCTGATGCCCTCTACATTTAAAAATGGAAGAGCAACCCAATACGTTATCTCCTATTTTTAAATCACTTCTTAAGGTAGTCATGTGATAACACCTAAGCAACGCTGCGCCAGCAGGAGATTCCTCGAATGCGGACAGTTGCTGCAAGAGCTTTTTGAAAAGTTTTGACGTTTCCTAAAACCAGTCTTGTTACGCAAAAAAAAATACGAATCGCTCCTGCTGCTGCTACCACGTAGTAATTATCAAGACCAAATCGATGTAAACTATAATTATTATGTTGGATAGATAAACGTTTCGCTTAAACCTAATGGGATAGATTTAATTTGAATGCCGCCAGTTCCTCATCCATTAATAAATAATTAATTAGTACCTAACGTAATCATAATTTTTATCAACCTCTGTACAAATTAGTTCCAAGACTAAAACGTTTGGTTTTTAATCTTTTATTACAACGTTGCGTATATTTTAGTACTGACTAATTATATGGCTGAAAGCGAACCATCACTTGTAAATTTAATTAAATCCCACTTTTCTCGTGTTAATTGAAGCAATAAACCGGCATCAAGGTACATAAATACAATTAACCAAAAAAGTACATACTTTCAGTTTCGGCTAATGGTATGATGACAGAATTTACGATAGGTTTGTTTAGGGTTTCTCATTAACAATGGCAACATTGACAACAAAATAACAGAACCTGTTTTTTTTCTGAAGGCAAATCCTTGCGAGATTTGTAAACAAAATATCATATTCGTTTGTTCGTTTTCGACTAATTTACATTTTGCATATGATTAAAGTAACGTACTGTAAAATCGGTACTAATAAAGCTTTGTCGCGTTTTGTAATCTGACGCCACCGATGAATAGAAAAAGTCTGTTGAGAAAATCTGTTTATTATATGGACGAGTATACCTAGAAGGATTCTTTCGAAATACATAAATTCTCAGTTTATTTTAGAAAGTTTGTACAGATTACAAAGCATCTGCTAAATCTTATCCTCAAACGTCTTTTGAATTTCAAATGTGGAATTAAATTCTTGTGGGGAATAATTATCATCGAACTAAACATGATAGTTTGGTTTTTGCTGATGGCAGAAATTATTCTAATTTGGAACTAGTCGCCACTTTCTTCAATAATCAAACAAAATATCTAGAACGATACGTTTAGAACATAATATGTACTGATCATTCAGATGAAAATTGGAACAAGATGTAATAACCAAACAAATTTTTTTTTTCTGAAAACTAGGCAAACAGCATCAACATCTGACGTATTCCTTTTATAAGCAATGGCCACTCTCATCGACTCCTGATGCAAATCACAGGATGACACATGGACCAATTTTTTTTCAAGAGCCAAATATTCCAACAAATAATTTTAATTAATGTTAATTTATGTAAAACACGATGGTATGAATTTAAATTGGTAATTGGGGATTCTAATTTTACACGTTTTTTGTGATTTACCACAAACAATGACGACGTTTTATTTATGAGATAATGAAATTACGAACATCAAAAAATTAATTCACACATCTTGACTCAACTCAGAAACGAAGTTGCTGCTTAAGAAAATTCTTCGTATTTATGTCTACTCCTCAAAGAGCTTGGCAGCATATTGTCTTATTATCCTTGAAAAAAATGTGCTTTTATCTGTCAGAAAATAGTATCGGGTGTTCATTTAAATTTATCCTCAAAGTTGGCATTGAAGAATCGATTGTGAGCGCACCACGGATTACAAATCACGGATCAGATGTTTAAATCTAACCTCACTTTTTGCGCTGTTTGTGTGAACACCCGATAGTTACTTACTAAACTTGTAATATACCAGATACACTCCCAGGTAATTGTGACGACGTTAACCACCATTCCCAGTATATTTAGATCTTCTCTTGTACTAATCACTCACTTACAAATTACTCATGGAAGATGACAAGTTATTTTCTATCTCATTATCCTCTAACGTCTATGGAACCAGTGAGAAATTAGAATATGTACAAAAAAAAAAAATGGAGAATCGTTGAGTATCTTCATCTACAAAATATCGTCAACAATTTAATGCCTGCAAAGTGTTGCTGCAGTGACAAAATGAGTCTGTGTATTTAAACTCTGCTCAAAAATAAAAAGTTGACGCCTGTTGTCTAAAAGTCCAACCGAGCTCGACAATAAAAAACCACTTAGTACTCTTGACAAATGACATTAAAAAAAACACACAAACATTATGTAAATCTTCGTTTTTCACATTAAATCTACGCGAAATGCGCCAAGACCGGTAGGGACATGTCCCAGAGCCAAATCAATTTCACTGCCAAGATAAACGAAACAATTTGAATAAGTTAATAAGATTTCTCTTTCGTCGGTTACATTTCACGCCTAAAACGCTTTCACCACTAGAAGTTCCTTAAAACCCTAACGAGAACGCGACATTTTCTTATTTTGCACCACGAACGTTGCAAAAGTCGCCTTCGTAAAGACCATTACACGACAACGCAGCGCTATCTGAGTTCATGTCCGAACAATGGACAATCACAATGGCTTGTGTTTCTCATGGCCTACTTGCCCCCAATACCTCCATCACATTTTTTTTTTGCGATGAAGCCGCCAATGTTTCTAGAGTAAACATAAGAAGTACGTGAAGTGGGGCCATATGGCCGATAAACATGTAAAACAGTCTCCCAATTGCATTGCTGCTTGGAAAAGCAACTTCTAGAGGCGATTTGGTATCTGGTATGTGCTACTGTACGTAGTGCAATGGCGGTCGCTGCTATCGACAGAGGGATCGTGAAACTCACTTGCAACAAAAATTAAATTGGTACTTAGTCCTACTTGTTTTGAAACTTCATCTAAATCTATCTACGAGTATTTTATTATTTAATTTATAAATAGACTGCAATATGTAATGCACTTTTTAAAACCATAACATTCTTTAAAAGTCAAAAATAAAGAAAAGAATGCTAGTACTAGTCCTTCGAGCCGGATTGTGAAAAGTAACAATAAAAATAAAGTATCATCATCAATTCATCATCAACCATCTTACCAGCAAACTACACTGAAAAAATTACACCTTTTAACAATAAAGACTCAAAATATTGTTGCATTGAAGAGTCGATTGTGAACGCATCACTCGCCAGTTTGCAGAGTAAAAACACAAACAACGCAAAAAGTGAGTTTTGATTTAAACAGCTGATCCGTGATGCGTTCACGATTGACTCTTCAACGTCAACGTTGAGGAAAAATTTAAATGAACACCCAATAAATACCTCTGAAAAAATTTGTAACTGTGATCTATGGCTAACAAGTTGAACTAAAAACGGCGATTCAAACTAAATACGAATTGCATCTTACCGACCATTCTTATATTTGCCAAATATGTATGTATAAAAATAGAGGTTATCAAGTGAAATCCTGGGCTGAGAAGACGTTGAAAACCGTCAATTGTTTTGCTTTTTAAAGTGTAAATTGACAGTTGTAATTAGAGCATGTTGACAGCTAACCTAAAATTTATAAACAAAAAAATCTTTCTGTCTTTTCCTCCTTTGCAATGTTTTACATTTAAAATAGGATAATTAATTATTCCTATTCTCGAAGCAAATATCTAAGGGCAGGCACCCCTTGCTTAAAACAAACATGTTCAATTATGTGCCGATTAAACATAAACAAATGTCATTCGTGTCAAATGGTTTACTTTTTGCAACGCCTACTCAACCCAGGTTTTCATTTGAACGCATGATACTTACAAGCACAAAAAATAAAAGTTTTTACCAATGAGACACATTTCGTGATGAGTAAGCTTTTAGAATTGGATCCAAATTGTGATAGGAATCTTATCTTGGTTTCTTGTTCACCTTTTTGCTGGCTCTTTGCTAGTATTACCACTTTTTGTTTCTTTTTAAGTGTTTTGAACGATAGTAGTGTAGGTAGAATATATGTAAACATATTTGATACCTTTTTGTGACATTTTTTAGTATAATGTTAAAAATACTTCACGATTTAGTCTAGCCTAAATCTGTTTTCGCTACAGTCCAAGTATAGTTTCTTGAATTCTAGAAATCAGTCTAGAATATGATAAGTACAACGGAAGTACGCAACTGAGAATCAGCACGTTAAACATCAACATGGCTAACGTTTCATGTACAAAAAGTACATATGTTGCAATTTCACGTCAAAAGAATCATCAAGGTATCCCTCTGGCTCTTGATAATTAAAAGTGAAAAATAACCGACCCTGCCAAGTGTAACGTAATTGATTCAAGTCGCTGTCATGTCACTAATTACGTTTGAAATTTGTAAATAGTGTACGTTTGAGAATAGAATAAATTAAAAAACACTTTGAAGAAAATGGGCAACGAAGATGTGACTTGAGTACAAATTACGCCATCTTCCGCTACTCTTTCTTCGAATGACTTGTTAATTTTTAAGAGTCAACAGCATTTAAATTGGTACGTAGTCATTCCTACGCTAATGTACCGTCTGTGTGTCACCGAATCAGCTAAAAATTTCTGATTAGACTTCTAATTAACGGGTGGGTGATGATTCCTTGGATCCATAGTACCGGGAGGGCCTCGATATTTATTTAGATCAATGAGATTACAAGATTTATTACATTTCTTTGTGGACAGAAGAGTTTTTGTCACAGTAATTCACACCTGTCATTTCGTAGATGTTGCCAAATTGTACACAACAAAACAGTTTTTTTGCATCCGAATTGGAATTCATCGCCTGTAGTAACAAATCGAATCATTTGTAATGATTACTGGCAGTAAATATATTCAAATTTCGGCAACAACACGTTTATCTCTTGACAATTTGTATTCATATTTTGAAGAAGTAATAACAATCTCTGTCGCTTTTTAACCTAAATCCGACCCACAGTTGGCAAAACACCTTTGTACTTTCGAGATTATAATAAACTTTGCGGTACTTCGGATGTGAAGTAATCTAAGCTAAACTTAACCGAAATCTCGAGCCAATCCGCGGCGTCCTTGTAAACCAAACCATCTACCTGTCCTTTCTGGTGGCCCCACCACCCACGCTTTGTTTTTGCGCCCTCTTTCCATTTATTTATCGGCGCCAAGGTGGGCAGTTGATGACTTCGATTTCTTCCAATTTGTTGTTGGTCAAATTCACAAACATAATGTGTACATAATTGCCCAATAGATGCCGCACCCGCAGCACTCGACGTATCTTTCTCTATGATCGAACCCATTAAGTACGGTAATTGCGCCCACATGGGGAAAATTAAGGACGTACGGCCCACACGGCTCGGTGCTAGTTTTTTTATTAAGGCTCTTTCAATCAAACTGGACGCGAAAGTTTGATTTGATTTAATGGCCTGATTTATGTTTGGGTAAACAACACCGAAAATTCGACGGGAAAGCGAGCGGGGGGTGATCTAAAATTAATTTTCCCGCTGTTGGTAACGACGATCGCTATTTTTAGAGGTTTCGGTTTCCGGAAAAACGGAATTTTGTACAAACAAATAGCGGGTTCCGTGGAAAAATTGAAGTTGGGGGTTTCACCTCTTTGAACCAATCAGGGAGATAGTTGGTAAAAATCGTGGATTCCGGTCTCTTGTAAACTTGAGAGAAACAAACGGAACTGACCGGTTTCGTTTTAACGCCTTGGTTGACTTTCTCATATATTTTGCACTACTTTAGCTTGACAACTCTAAATTGATACTGTAGCATTTCATATAAATTACCATTTTGCAATATTTCTATAAAAACTCGTTACGGAGATGAGCAAGTTCTTTGAAAGTTTACTTTGTAGGTGTTTCTGCATCAGAATGAATGTCAGGCCCACATAATAGCGGTGAAAAATTACCATAATTTGTGATGAAATTAATTAATATTCTTAGTACACCAATTGTGCTTCTAAAAGAGGAGTAATAGATATTTTCAATAAAGAATCTGCTAATAAATGTGTATTGGGCGTTCAAATGAAATCCCGTGCTGGGTAGGTGTTGGAAACCACCAATTGTTTTGCTTTTTTAAAGTGTAAATTGACAGTTGTTATTAGAGCATGTTGACAGCTAACCTAAAATTTATAAACAAAATATGTTTCTGGTTTTTCTTTCTTTGCAATGTTTTACATTAAAAATAAAATAACTAACGATTCCTATTCTTGAAGCAAATATCTAAGGACACCCTTTGCTGAAAACAAACATGTTCAATCATGTGCCGATTAAAGATAAACAAATGTCATTCGTGTGAAACGGCGGGAAATTCAAACTGTACACTGTTCCAAATGGTTTACATTTTTCAACGCCTACTCAGCTCAGGTTTTCATTTGAACGCACGATATTTTGTTTAATGTAAAATATTATATTTTCAATTTATTAAAAAATAAAATAACAGAAAATCCTTGTTCACATGGATATTACATAGTTTTAAAATGTACAGAGAAAAGTTATTATGTAAATTTGACGCTCACGCGCGAATCTAGCAAAGGATTTTTCTCAATCATTCATTCATAAATTTGCTTTAATGTCATGAACACAAACCGTGACTTATTAATTTCCACTAGGCAATTAATGGTTTTTATTGGAAAATACATTTAACATAAATTTTATTTAAAACAGCAAGACATTCAACACTTTTGGCTTCGAAATGTTACTTTTTATTTTAACCTTAAATATGTGAAAAAGGTAAACTGTCGGAGCTATAAATTTTGCAAATATTTATTGATCAATACAGCGACAGGATGTTGAAGAAACGAGTGCACTCTTAACACATTATAAATATAAATCGAAGATTTTTTCGTATGCCGGAAATCCTTTGAGATGTTTGTCGCTTTATAAAATCCTCCGCTGCTAGAACAGTATCCAGATCCAGATATCGAAGCAAAAGCAAGCGGAACTTAATTGAAAAGTATCCGTATTAATTGGTTTAATTTACAAATGGAATATGACCAAAAATGAAGCTGAAATGTTTTGGGAAACTTTTCTCATTGTTATTGTCAGATTTCACTTTTATTTATTGTCCGTTTTTTTGGGAAGACAATAAGATAATGTTTTCAAATAAATATGGAGTGGACTTGTGAGTCATTTTTGTTAAGATCGTGATTCACTTTTCTGTTGTTGTTTTATAAATATGTTAAACATATGGCATTATACCGTATGTCCCACGCAACACACTAAATGTCTATTTACGATTTTATAAGCTCGCCAAAACAATTCAGTATCAGAATATTTATTTCTATTTATTTCTTCACAAAACAGAGTAGCAGAATTTTTAGTCAATATTGTTAAAACTCTCTGGTTGAATCTAGTCAACAATCGTACAATAATTAATGTCAGTTCACTTGAAACTTAATTTTTCTCAATTTCAGTAACCAAAAGCCATAAAAAAACTAATATTAACGGAACAGAAAATTCTATCTTCAAACTGGATTAATTCTATGCTGCTATTGGTTTTTTGTAATAAAAATTTAGTGCACACTTCATTCGATATACATACTTAAGTCAGTGATGAATTTTACATGACCATTCATCAATAATTAAAATGAACGCAGGTTATTCTTCGTCTTTTTATGGTGACATGGTAAAATTCCATTCTTTTTCATGAATGGCTACATTTGACATCATATTTACGTGACTCACCCTATATCTAGGTTACGTAATTGTATCTAAAATGTGAACAAGATCATCCATTTCTTCGACGATAACATCTGCCATTTCATTGGGTTAAGTATATCTGAGGCACCAATTATCCAATTACTAAATTAAAGCAATCAACAACAAATATTGAAAAAACTGTACTCAATTATCTGTAATGCTCTAAACGCGTTCTTAAGTGTTTTTTTAACAGTCAGTAATTAATTGATTTCTTTTTAAATTTGTATGTATTGCCTTTGCCTTGAGCACCATCCGCTTGCCAGAAACAAACAATATGTCTTAACTCCTGCAAAGCGGGAGGTACTTTGGTATTCATTAAATTCATCGTGGAATTTTTCCTTGTATTTTCTAGTAAATGCATTAGATTGTGCTGATAAACGTGCAATTACTGAAAAAATTATTTATACGTATTTCTTTAGGTTCATGATTGGCAAAACCACAATCATTAAATTGTATTCCATTATGTACAAAAAGGTGCGTCCTTTCCTTAATCGACAAGATACGGAAAGATTGTACAAAAAAGACAAAATGATTCACTTTGTAGTTCGTAACATACCTGAAGAACTACAAAAGTCGACATGTCCATAAGGAATGACAATTATCTTAAAAAATTGCAAAAACACAAAGACAAGAAAAAGGACATGTCGAGTTTTGCTAGACACCTCTACGAAAGTGTTGGATTTGTAACTGAATTGAAATAATAATTGGATTTCTTCTTATTGTCATAGATATCGGACGTTCAGATAAAATTCTGGGTTGGGTAGGCGTTGGAAACCGTCAATTGTTTTGCTTTTTTAAAGTGTAACCTAAAATTTCTAAATAAAAATGTTTCTGTTTTTGTCCTTTCTTTGCAATGTTTTACATTAAAAATAGAATAATTAACGATTCCTATTCTCGAAGCAATTATCTCAGAGCAATCTTTGCTAAAAACAAACATGTTCAGTAGTAAACGAGTAAACATAAACAAATGTCATTCGTGTCAAACGGCGGGAAATTCAAACTCTACACTGTTCTAAATGGTTTACTTTTTTTAACGCCTACTCAGCCCAGGTTTTCATTTGAACGCATGATATAAAATAAACTACATAGACAAAGCAGTTTTGACTTTTTTATAAGTTCCTTTCAAGATTGTTATCAATTAATTTCCATATTCCAAGTGAAAAATAAAACATATGAACCACGGGCATAATTTGAAGTTTATAAGTCTTTAATATGCTCTAGAAACTAGATACATAATAACTATTTTGGTTAATGCCATGAACATTTCTGTGTTAACTAATAGGGGAATTATTTGTTACCGTTTTATCCTTCCATGTGTTTCTCATCTTCAAGAATACCTGAATTTGAAATACATCCGAAATTAATAGATAACCGTCAGGAAACAAAACTTTTGAAAATAAAATTTCCCCAGTTAAAACTACCAGTCATTGAAATAGATAGGTTCCGTTAGGAATTAGTGTCAGTTTTAATTATATCCTATGACTTTATATTTTGTTTGCAAATGCAGCTGAAAATGCTATACAGCCTGCCTCTAAGGACTACTTTTGTCCAGTTACGTTAAATTACACACTCAATTGATTTAACATAATTACCACTGATAAGAAATATTATTGCGTCACCGTGTACCAACATGAAGGTTCCTTCTGAACGGATATCCTGAGATCAACAGACTTTCTTTAGAATTATCAGTTCACATTTCACCGGTGTTTGGGTTCTCCTCAGGAAGTATTCAAACTACTTCTAAGCATTGTCAGTTATTATTTATTTAATATGGCGTACAGTTACATTGATTATGCTGTTTCGGTCTATTTAACTCGTGTAATTAGTGTCAATTTAATCATGGTAGATATGCACTTGGAATTTTTCTCCCAATTAAGAGATTTATCGAGATACTTTCTTTACTTTTTGCGTCGTCAATGATCTTTGGTAATTCTCTTCAACCACTTACCATAAAAATCTCTTTGTTATTACGGCCACCACCTCAAATACCAAATGATGACTTGGTGGATCAAAATGATTCAAGTATAACGTGGGTGTGTACAACCGGACCAATCCTTTTTGGTTCTGTTTTGATAATCTCGGCCACGGTCTATCTCTTGACGCCACACTAAATTCATGAGAAAAGGAACATCACGTTTAACCTGTTTAAGATCTGAAACGCATCTGCTCTGTTATCCACCGAAATCATAAAACAACGGCGTACCATTGTCTGATTGTTTTAATTAAATTTATCGGCTCTGTTGAAAGACCATGTTTATTACTTTAACAGTAAAAGGTCGTTCGCGGTTTTGCTGCTGCGGTTGAATTCTGAGTCGCAGTCTGCAAGTGAAATTCTACAGTCTCGTTTGCGCAAACCTTTTGTAATCTGTTCAAATACGATTCTATGTCCACTGCATGTTTGTTTATTTCTTGGCAATGTTGAATCATCGGGGAATGAAAATGTCCAAGTAATGTCAGTATTTTGGGTTGTGATGTCATCGCACTTGGTCATTACGTTACGTATTGTGAAGTTCGGCATTATGAATTAACTGAATTTCGTGCCCGGGCCAAATGCTATTTTACAAAAATTCCACCCAGATATTTATATTTCCCGTGAATTGAGTAAGAGAGGCTCTATTCTTTTTCGAGACGGATCACAGGTGTGTTGAGTAAAGGTGAATTACTCACACACTGGCAAAGTTACAAAGATTAAAATAAAGATGGTCACCCACTGATGATGTATAGCCAAGAGACGATCAGATATGAGCACGAACAGACGAATTTCTTTGATGTATGTGGAACGGAAAGGTCAATTAAATCGAGCGGAAGAGAACCAAAAATCCGATGCTATTACTGGTACCGTATCAAATTAAATTTGAAATTTAAACAACGCAATGTTAAACCAGTTCTACACAAATAACTCAAATTTTGGGGTTTAATCTGAAGAATAGCAATTCCACTTCTTTTTTAATTCTAAAATGGAACTACATAATACATATAAAAATATTCATTGTAGGTGTACTTATTTATATTAAATATAACCTAACTCAAATTCACACAAATTATTAGATATTACATATTACATACAGACAATATTATGGTGTTCCAAAATATCAGCGACATTTTATGTTGTCAAACTTACCTAACCTAAATAAAAAATATGACGTTCCAATTTCAAAAAGGCATGTTTACATGTGGAAAAAACTGTAATAAATCGACTTCTTGATTTTTGAGGTGTACTCGATAATTTTGAAATTAACAGTACGTAACTAGGTAAGTATGTATTTATTTTGAAAAATTACAGGACTTATTTTATATTTTAAATTTTCAATTGCCAATATTCTGCATGAAAGAATGTTTTAAATAAAATATTCGTTTTATTTTGAAACGTTTAAATGATGAAGGTAAAGAAGTTGTGAGCTCATTAGACAAATGTAAAGAGCGATCAAATTAATTTGTAATCGAGTTATCCATGAATCCGAAATCTTATGTCGTTACTTGAACTCCACGCTCCAATAAACACAGCTTGAAATACAGGTTAGATCTAGACATATCAACCTCAAAAGACATACGGATTCAAATCCATGGATTACTCGATTACAAATTAATTTGATCGCTCGATATAACAATGCAAAGTTTCAAGCGTGGTTGTGCATTTCAACAAAATTGACAAAATCATATTAACAAGGAAAAAGCAATACGTAAGTAGAGGTTTTAGATTCTCTCATGGACTGTGACCTAGGAAATATCTGCGCGAAGGCGCATATTCGTCGTTTGCGCAGATATGACTTATAGCCCATGAGAAAATACAAGACCTCTACTAGAATGACAAAAAAAAAGCTCTCTATGAAAACCAAAAGTCCATGTCTCCGCTAAATTTAATTTGAAAAGTCGTTACTTCTATAATAGTATTTTGTTAAGCCCTAACACTGAATAGAGAGTCTGGTTACTTGTTGTATTTGCTTATATTCCTTAGCGAAAAGTCAAAGCGAGAAAAAAAATTTAAGGAAGTTAAAATCACAGTAGTTAACGATAATAATTTACAATGTAAAATCTCGTTAAAAATCTGTTGCTCTAATATCTAAATCTTACTGAATGTGTGTAAAAGAACAGTTTGAAAATTGGCATCCAAAGACTGGTTAGAAATTAGAAAATTAGAGCAATAACATACAATTGTTATTTAATGTCTTTTTACATCCTAGGCTCTTTTCGAATATACAAACATTACACTTTGCGCTTTTAAAACAATCAAAAAATTATGATTTTATTAGATTTATGTAATGTAGTTAAATCAATAAAACATACAACTGCAAAATGAACATAGAAGTGTTAAAAACAAAAACACATTCACTTAAAAATAATTTATGTAATTTGTTTTTTTGGCAATGACAAACCTGCTGTACTTAAAAATATGTTGTCATAGATTTTTAGAACAATTAATTCAAAGGAATGATAATTTGACTGTTCACCCGTGCCAAATTCTAAACGAATAGACATTTTTCAGTTCTTGTGACACCTGGTCTTTGTCAACTTTTTCAGTTTTCAATTTTCAAAATCTTAGAACAAAAAGATAAAAATTGTGTTTCCATTATTTTGTTGCCTGCAAAATGTTCCTGGACAAATGTATCGGGCGTTCAAATGAAAAGGCGTTGGAAACCGGAAATTGGTTTGTTTTTTTAAGTGTAAATTGACAGTTGTAATTAGAGCACGTTGACAACTAGCTTAACAGAAAATATTTCTGTTTTTTCTGTTTGCAATGTTCTACATTAAAAATAAAAACAAACATGTTCAATCATGTGCCGATTAAGCATAAACAAATGTCATACGGCGGGAAATTCAAACTTTGCACTGTTTCAAATGGTTTACTTTTTTCAACGCCTACTCAGCCCAGTTTTCCTTAGAACGCACGATACTTATGGCTACGTAAAAACAAAAATCTAGAATTGTGAATATTTTTCTGAATTTGCACGTTCATCTCAATTATAAGATTTTTTCCATTAAGTACAATAAAAGTAATACCACACAGTTTCAATGAAATTAACTGTTACGTCAATACATTATCATCATGTTTAACTGTGAATTGGAAAGGAACTTTTAACACAATAAATGTCGTGCATGCTGAAGATAAAATGTATCAAATGTAGTTTCAATTTAACGCTTGTTAAAATGAATAATCCTAGTAACGTTTAGAAACTTGATCACCACGAAATCATTAAAATAAACGATCATAACATTTGATAACAACGAAATTTGATAGCAGAAACTGGAAAGATAGAAAAGACAAATGTAAAAGGCAATGAAAATAACAAGATACATATCTGATATTTATAAGCGCCTACATAATGTTCATTCATTAGTTATTTAATTGATAAATTTAGTTCTTTGCAAATGCCCAGAGATCATTACAATAGTAAAAATTATTATTAATAGGCAGTTCTTATTGTCTCGAATCTTCACCTTGGTTGCTTAATAATAATAATAATACCACTGATCAATAAACCTTAAAAATCAGTAAACCGGCGTTATTCTTTGTCAGGTTTTTATTGGAAACTCAAAACCTGGTTTAGTCCGAAACCTCTTTAATGAATGACTTGACTTTTCAACCCAACTGTTGAAATATTATTGTGCTTAAATAATAGGTCAAGATTGTTGGCATTTCACGTTTTAAATTGCTGCATGAACGGCGACTGAAAAATATTAGAAATGCACGAAATCCAAAAAGAATCAATCAGGATCTGGGCAATTGAAGTGAGGATCTTATCTCGACGGAAACTAAACGTCAGGTAGGCTGTGATTTACTCGTCAACGCCCACTATTATTCCGGTTATAGATACTCTATAAATAACGGTAGGTAGGTATATGTATTTTGGTGTAGATAGCCTCCTTATCATTACGCTTGTGTACACAAATCCGGCATTTTACAGGCTGTTTGTAGCAATCCACATGCTTCCGAAGCCGAAAGCAATGTTTGCCTTCGACAACACAAAAGGTTCCTAACGGTACGTTCCAAAAAGGATTCGGAATCAAAATACGAAGCTACACTTCCGTTTTACTAGCTTAGTCGCTGTCACATTTGACGTACGTAACATTAGTTACGTCAAATTCAGGCTTCACTTCATGACTCACTCCGTCTTAAAATCGAAATTTGCTTTAGACGATTAAGATGAGATATTAGGATTCTGGTAAAGCTTGTTATGAAGTAAATGTCTAAAATGTTCTAAACTGAAATTCACCGTTTCTCAGAAATCTCACACGTATTATGTGTATTTATACTGGCCGGTAACAATTTCAGGCATGCTGCCAAACAACCAGTTCCCATTCAACATTAATCAAATTTCAGCATGGCTTCTTGCAACACCGTTTTCTAAAAGCGGGCTTGCCTTATTCGTTTTCGGCAAAGTGTATACAATTTTTAACGAGCCGACTCGAGTTTAATTGCCGACATTTTAATAACACATCATAGTCCTCAAATAAACATACATTTAGCTACATTATTTACATTATATTCTTCACGATTTACAACGGTGCCATTCTCAGTCTCTCCCAACATCTTATTCAGCCCAGAAAGAAAAAGTTAAAATGCTGAATGGAGCGCGAACAGTGGAGTTACTTAGTTATTTTATTCACAACAATTCTGGAAACTAATTCTCTAGACATATTTAATCTGTTGTTATTGTTGGATCATTTCTATATGTACTAATGGCTTTCGAATTTTTAAAGGACAACGTGAACGTCTTCTAAGAAAAATAAAAGTGTCAGAATTAAAATTGTTTCACTTTCAATAACATTATATTCTACAAGCTACGGTTAATTCATTACTCTTTACTTTATGAGATTATCACAGACCTGCAGCACTGCAGAACGTTTTAACTACAACAAAAATTAAAATTCTAACAAAAAATTCTGATTTTGTTATACATTTTATAGCCTAACATCACTAATGAATGTTAAAAAAATGTTTGCAACTTAAACAATACAAAAAGTGAGGTTAGATTTAAACAGCTGATCCGTGATGTGTAATCCGTGGTGCGTTCACAACCGACTCTTCTACTTATACCCGATATAAATGATCTACAGTTAATAGACACATTTTATTCATTCATTCATTGTCTTTCAGATTTTTTTTTAAACGGCAGAATAATTACCGTCATTGAAGCTTGTGAAGATTAGTTGTTTTTAAAGCATTAATATCAGCAAACATACAATATTTTTATCTGCATTGAACGCGATAAGACATTATTTGCATACAACTTTTTTGCTCAATTTTTACCAGCAAAAATAAAGAAGAGAATACTTCCGAAACAAAATTAGCTTTAACTTGTTCTGCAAAATTGATAAAAACAAAATTGCTGACTTGACCCCTAGTTGTACCATTCAGCGGACATGTTGTTTATTTATTGTTCTAGAGTGACTTACGGATTTCCTCTACATGTGAACCGCAAACTGCTCTTACCTAAAACGGAAAAAAGAACATTAGTTTATATCGTTATCAACACAACAGTCGTTAGTAAAAACTTGGAATAGATATACAATGCAACAAGTGTTCAATATTACATTACTTGTACTTGTCTGTTATTGCAATATTCGTTTAACAGCCTCTATATTAATTTGTTAAAAGAAAAACAGACTTCTGGTCGGCGTCTACTACGAAAGTGAGTAAAGTCTGTTAAATGCTAATTAGGTAGAAAATGTAAACATAAAACATTAATACCAAGCGGATTATTTTATTATTTCCAACACATGTGTCTACGAGTCGGTGAATACTTTACATTTTGAGGCGTCGGCACGTATTAGATAATAAATATCGCAAGATTAAGATCGTTAACAAAATCCCAATGATTCCCAACATTGTTCTTTCTTACAGTTCTATCCAAGGACATCGTTTCTGGATTTATTTGTCAACAAAGGAACAGCAACGCGTACCATGAAAAGTAAGAAAGGAATTTATTTTTGACAAATACTGCTTAATGGAACAAAGAGCCTTTATCGAACGACAGAACTCAAAACTCATAATTTCATAAAACATGACAAAAATCCAAAAAAAAAAGAAATACAGACGCCGCCGGTAGAACAGTTAAAGGTCGTCATTCGTTACATTAGTGTCGTCTCTCTCTCGTTTATTTGCATGTAAAGTAGTCGACGTTTTCAGTTTTCATTTACCCCTGCGCGCAGATATGTATTTCCAAGGTCACTGCCCATGAGAGAATCCAACGCCTCTAAAAACTATCTTTTGTGACTGTCTTATGCAGTATACCAGAACGATAAGTCAACATTCTATAGTGACGATATCATAAGCAATAAGTAGATTTAAGTAAGAAGTAAAGTAGAAAATGTTTTTTATAATAATTTTAGGCAAATTAAATAACTGTTAATTCGTTTCTGGACAAAGTCACAATTATTGTGCAGACTACAAAAAGTGAAAACTCGTTTTACACTATTCATTCTAGCAGGATTACGTTTAAACCAAAGTTTAAATGAAAACATAATTTACATTTTTTTGCAAAACGTTCAGAAAAAATTTGAACGTGCTGTTGTAGTCTGGATCAACTGTTGAAGGTGGTTCATGTGGGTGGATTTGTGTTGGTTAAAAATAGAATACCTATAATAAGAATGTTTAAAAAAAATAAATTTATCAGATTTTTGTCGTAATTTATCCTTATCTGCGTAAACAGAATTTAATGAATTATGTAGATAAACATACCAATTAGAACAAAGTAAATTGAACATTTCTTAATGGTTGCTTTTGATTTTTATTACAAAAACGCCAATTAAAGATTATATTGGTTTTTTATGTTCATTTTGGCGACCGTTGCGTCACTTGAAAGAACAGCACCCTTGGTGATGGTCTCCCGCAGAGCAGAGTTTACGGCTTGTCTTCGAGAGCGAGGCCAAAAATCTGACACAAAACAACTTCCATGGTTCTTTAAATGAACGGTTGCGCTTCTGAGTACGTGGAGCCCCACAAGTACATAATTTTAATCCGCCTTATGATACCGACATTTTTCCGCAATTAATCACGCTGTGATGGAATGCTTTACATGTTCCTTGCAGCTTAATTGCCGTGCAAGCAAACGGAACATTTCTCGGTAATTCCATTTTTTCATTAGGCCAATTTTCAGTTCAATTAAGATTTCGCCTGCAGTTGAAAAGAGAAAAATTCGCGATCAATGCGCATGCAGGAATTGAAATCCCCACTCTGGTCTCATTTCCGAAATGTATCATCATCTGTCCCACCCCTCGTGCACTGCTTACGACCAACCATCGAATCATACACCGCGATAAACACACGTGATAGTTTCAGTGAGTCTAGACCTGAAAATAGCTGTTCACCAGTTTCTAAGAATAAGTCTGTTTATCCATGGAAGATCGGCCACTGGCGCTGTTGCCATACCGTTTAATTAAGAAGACACGGGAAAAATTTGGGGAGCCACCAGAAGCGATAAAGATAATGGAAGCGGTGTTATGAGTCCTCTGTTGGTGACGTTTTTTCTTGCATCGTTATGCAGGCAACGTTTCGGCACATGTGCTTTGAAACGCCAACCTTCCTGAATGCAAATTCACCGTAATCGCTTGATGGTTAACAAAATGGTCATGTCTACGGTCATCTGATTCTGTTGCTCAAGCAAACTAGATTTTCAATCGTTTTCTCGTGTGATTCACAGGCATGTGTGTTGGTTTTTGATTATCATCAAAACAGTCGATTGTATTTTTAGAATGCGTAGGTAAATTACCGACTATTCATTTAAATTTCTCCGTAGAGCCCATTGTGAACGCACCACTCATCAGTCTGCACACTAAAAACACAAACAACCCAAAAAGTAAGGTTAGATTTAAACAGCTGATTCGTGATGCGTTCACAATCGACTCTTCAACGCCAACTTTGAGGAGAAATTTAAGTGAACACCAGATACAACTTTTTAACTGCGTTTTTGATCGGCGCGATTCTTACTCTTGCGTAATGGTATTTACGGTACAATGTTTCATAGCTACATTTCTGTAGCATGTTGAGGTTAAGTTTCAATTGAATTGTTCATTGACCTGAAGTACATGTAGGTATGTTGGATTTGCATAATCCTTTATTCTTTTGTTTATGTACCTGCGGTACAATTAAATAGAAAGTCTCCTCTGATATGTGATAAAGTATTTTTTTTACAAAAGCGTAAAATTATCTTTTTCCAGAGATTGTATTTTCTGTGAGCCCGAACAGGAGCAGGAGTTTATGCTATGAACATTTTATTCTAGAGTGAATAAACCAACTTTTCAAGAGAAACACATGCTTTCGCTGTTTAATAAAAAAAAAGTACACATCGTACGCAATTGAATTAAAGCCAAAAACACCAAATAGACTGCCAAAGTGTACAATAAAGACAACTGTATTTCATTTTCAAGTTTAATTTGGTTTTCTGACCATCAACAAAACTAAACCAAAACATCTATACAAGTACGAAAAAGAATGAATGTTACAAGAATTAATTCAGGCACTCCTTGTAATCTACAAGGATTGAAAAAGAAATAAAAATTAACCAACATAATAACGGACGGGAAAACCAACATGTATAGAACGAATACAAATGAGATATAAATTACTAGTTTGAAGAAAATCCACTTCCATCAGAAGAAAGGGATGTCAGTTCATTTTCTCCATGAAATTAAGTCGAATCTTTACTGCCAGTTCACAATATTCCTCCTCCTCGTATAAATTATCTAATTTATTTATTTAACATTGTAGGTTACCTTGCTGTACCCCTGAAACCTACGTTATTTTTTTTTATATTGTTACTTCACACCGAAACATAAATTAGCTGCAAAAATGCATTTTAAGGGTTGCACTCATTCCCTGCAAATAGGGGCTTTTTGTATTTATGCTCTCAAAAACTAAAAGTGATGGCGAAAAAGTTTCAATGCCAAAAATTTTGATTTTTCTTACACTCTGCAGCAGTGTGTAAATGAAAAATGAAAAAATAGGCTGCTTTCAAGACAAGATTACAAATGTATTGTCTACTATCAACCACCTTACACGCTGTTTGTATGCCAGTTAATTTTATTCTTTTATTAATTTCTTAATTTTTCATTTTAACTGATTATAGAACTATAGGTTTGCCAAAGAAATCTTCTGTGGGCGAGTCTTCTAACTTCTAACCCAAAACATTGTTTCACTTTTCACTATCATTATCTAAGTAAAATCTCTAGAATGAACAAATAGCATTTCCAGCTTTCTTCCTTGTACATTTTTTAACTCCTAAAACATTTGGAAAGCATAATATGCGGCAACTTGTAATCTTGAAATTAACTTATAACAGTGTTAACGAAAAGTTTTAAATACTGTCCAGTATCTACGACTTCCTTTAATCACCTAAAATATTTTTGTAAACTACTTTACAGTCTAGTGACACTTGGAGATTATCTTCACAAATTTTTATTTCCGGAACAGATCGTCACATTAAGTTTTTCAATAATTTGCTGATATGCTAATGGATTCATTTCATTAAACTAGCGAAACTGTCTTTGGTGTCAACAGTTTTCTTAAGTACTTTACATTCGGACCCGAATCTTCAAAATGTCATACATAATACATGTATCTACAAGAGCGGTCTGAAATGTTATAAACCTAACACAGAACCAAGTATTTTTTCGAGCAAATTTATTTTTATTTATCGACATAGTCTCTTTTTAAGCCCATGCACTTTTTCCCGCGATGATCTGGCCTCTTTAACCCTTCCAAATAGTAATTGCCATCTTTCTCTCCAAAATAGACACCCACAGATCCGATAAACTCCTCATCCCATAAAAATGTCTGCCCTCCGAGCCAAACTTTGAACTTAGGAAATAGAGAAAACTCGCTCGGAGCCAGATCTGGTGAATATGGTGGATGGTCAATCAATTCGAACTGTAATTCGTGAATTTTGGCCATAGCGACTGCCGAGATGTGAACAGAGGCGTTGTCTTGGTGCAACAAAACTTTTCCTTCTTCAAATGCGGTCTTTTTGTCGCAATTTCTGCTTTCAACTTATCGAATGATGATCCGTAATAAACCCCCGACTTTGATTTACCTTTTTCAAAATAGTCGATGAGCAAAATTTCATCACTATCCCAAAAACCAGTCGCCATCGCCTTCCCGGCCGATGAAACCGTTTTCGCCTTTTTGCTGTTGTTTCATCGACAGTTATGAATCGTCGCAAAAAATCCGACTCGTTTCGCTTAAACCGCTCCAAAAGAGCCTTTGACATGTTCATTCGAATTCGTTTTTGATTCCAAATGAGTAACGTGCGGATACCTTTCGCATGTCTAACTCTTCACTTAGTACTTTGATATGCCCAAAACTTCCGCTGTCTCTCTAACCTTGATTCGGTGGTCATCTAATACCATTTGTTGAAGTTTTTTGATGTTATCGGTGGTGGTCGCAGTTATTGGACGTCCCGATTACTCATCATCAAACACGCTGGTACGACCATGTTTAAATTCGGCTGTCCAACTCGGCTTTCATTTGCGTAGGCGTATTGCCTTTCAAATGTAAGAATTTAATCACTGCACGATATTCAATTTTCTCCATTTTACCAAAAACACTGACACGGACCGGCACAAAACATTCTCACGCAACAATGAAGCGTCCAAAATGGCGGAAATTTTTTAGGTGTTTGTCAAAGCCTATACGATTGTAGTACTGGAATTGTTTTGACGAGTACCTAACGTCAGCTTCTTGTTGATTTCAGACCATCCTCGGACATGTGTATTTTGTGATTTCCAAAAGGCGTAAGTAGGTACAACAGATTTTATAGAAGTTTTAGTTGCATCGTTGACGTTCAATAAATCCACTGAAAGTCAAGGAGTGCAACTTTTCGTCAGGAAAACCTCTTTTCTGATAACAACACTTACACGGTCAAAATATGTTACAATATAGGAATTAAACCAACAGCCAATCTGTCCGTACCTTTAATTGTCATCCTTTAATAAACATCCATCAATTGAGTTCTTTTTTTATAAGAAAATATTACAACCTCTTTATTATGACGCTAACAGTTGGAGTTGTATCGGGTGTTTATTTAAACTTATCTTCAAAATAGGCGTTGAAGAGTCGATTGTGAACGCACCACGGATTACGGATTAGCTGTTTTAATCTAACCTCACTTTTTGTGTTGTTTGTGTTTTTACTCTACAGACAGATGAGTAGTGCGTTCACAATCGACTTTAATAAACTTAAATGAACACCCGATAGTTGGACGTTATTAATTAATGATCGTTACACTTTAACAGCCATATCAACAGTACAAAACGTAAACTCCAAACAATGGCTAACACTGAACACCGTCATTGTAATATGAACACACTCCGTACACCAAACAATTACATATACATATTCATTATTGATGTTTATACCATAGATCTCATAAAATTGTCAGTCAAATGACCGTTTAATTAATAAAATGCATATTTCAGTTCAACGATTTATTCTTTTGCTAATCATAGATTAATGAATAAAGATAAAAACAAATGCCAAAAATTCAGTTCTGTAAATTTAAAATGAATACTCGTAATTTCCATCTGATTATTGATTATTGCGGATTATGCAGTTTAAAATCGTTCCCTGCATCCATATTGACAAATACAAATAAGCTACAAACAAACGCAAGAAAATGGAGCGTGGCAAATATTTCAAACGTGTTGTTGACAATCATAAAATAGAATAATATAATAACACTGTGAAAACGTTAAATAATTGCATCTCGTACATTTGTAACATGCAACAATTTATCAAAAAAGGAAAAAAAAGATTTCCCCACAAACAGTGCAGTGTCTGAGACAAATACATATTATTGCTTTAAACAATCGCAACTGTCCGCTTATGTTTGTTTATACATAAAATTGCCAAAGGTCGTGCTATAATAATCCAATAACCATCTTAACAGTCAAGTAAAAGACGAGATTAGGCTTGATGAGATAACTGTACCTGAACCGCAGACATTGGCATTCAGGCAGGTTTTTTTTTTATTGGTATTGCGAGAACTGCCGAGCAACTGGAGTATGGTGAAAGTAGCATGTAAAAAATTACGTGAAGAATTATGAAGAAATCTTCAACTCCTTAACTGTTGTATTATTAAGATAATTGAAATAATGATTATTATCACTTTGAAGATTTTATTTTTTCCATGCAGAAGTAATTATCTTGAATCTAGATTCTGAAGCCGAATGCCCCTCGGACAGCTTAATAAACCTGCCAGTTCCGAGTTTGACGTGGTAAGGTCGGTGCATCAAGAGATAGGGTAAAAGAGCAACAAGTCGAAGGAATCTCGATGGCACCTGCGGTGGGACGGGCGCGGGTAGACGCTCGGAATGCCAACAAGTAACATAGCAGTCACCAGAGTGGATCAGCGACCAACTGACCGGTCAACGGGACTGGCACATCTTCGATACGCAAATGATCATAGTGAAGACGTTTTATACCCCATCATCTAAGGCGACTTCCTGTTGCTGCTGGAATGGAATGCATCAACCAAGAGGAAATCGCCTTGTACCACAACCTCAAAGTCACGCTGCAATTGTTACAGAAGCCAAGGTCGAACCTTAGATCGAGTCGGCTCGATATTAAAAAAATATCTACTCCGACGATCGCTTTCATTAAATTTTTCTTTAAAAAAAAATAGCTCGACGTAAACTACGAACTACGAAAATGGGGAAGTGTGACGTCGCAACACGAATATTTCTGAGATGACGAAACCGACCTCCCAAGATTTATGGTGCATTCATGATATGTAAAACAGATTCCACGCCGAAGTATAACCTGTTTTTATTACTGACATAAAAGGGACTTCCGGGATATTGGACTCCGTGACGTTACAGAGGTGGATGAGTCGATAAGTCAATAATGAGACGAAAAAATAAATATGAACAAACTTTGCCTTGTCGGAAGAGTTCAGTCAGTTGCTTTATACAGATTATTTTTAAAGTTGAAAACATACAAATAAAATCTGTCAAATTTTGTGATACTCAAATTACTAATGGAACTAGTATTGAAGAATTCCTCTTGCATTTTGAAGATAGGACCAAGGTAGGGGCATCTACAACAGCAAAAAAGGTATCGATGACGCCATTGAAAGAAAGCTACGAACACAACGTAGCCTGTGGCATTTAGATTTTTAAATAACTTCTTAATACCCACTGTTAGGCCCCTACTGCGAGGCTCTACATCTTTAGGTATTGTACCACAACTAGTAATGTCATACTTGAGAGAGTAAATTTGCTCGTCTTATAAAAACAAATAGATTTGAATGTTTCTCAATTATTATCGGAAACTAAATAATTGTAAACATTCTGAGTAGTTGTGTCCGTTCTGATAAAGAATGGAAAAGTGCAGAAGAAGACGTCAAATTAAAACATACAAATCTGTTCACTAGTTTGTTCAAAAAAATTAATTTGATTCACGAGTTTATTATGTTAGTGTTCTTAAAAATATTGTTGCTAAGAACGACGAATAAAACGAGAGGCCAGAGCAATTTTTATAGTTACTCGTATTTCTTTGCTGTAGACAAATTCCCGTTGCAACAACTAACCCCAGAGTTCAACTGCAACTCATATTAGGTACACTAAAAAAAGACATGAAACAAGCGTTCAACTTGAATTAACAACTTTCAACCGACATTTTACTCAATGAAACTCAACTAGATTTCATGATAACAATTGTAGCTTAAATTGGCAATTGTGCTTAAATTGAAAACCGTTAATTTAACAATGAATGATTTTTTATGTAACATTTGTCAAATTTTAATCTTGCATTAAACAGTGATTCTTTTTTATTATTGCCTACACAAAGCCTTTTTGAAACAGATACCCAATTTTTATTTATTATTAACTGTCACTTCTGACATTAATGGCGTTTCATTCGAGCTTTTCAATCCAGTTTTCATTTTATTACAGTTAATAAACACCAAAAATCTGTCTTTTTCAATACAAATTGCAAATACGTCCGGTTCTAGAGTTAAACAAAATTTGTAAGAGTAGGATGTAGCGATCAACCTAACCTGAAAATGTGACATTAAGAATTTGTCGAATTTATTCTACATATTATAAAGCGGCACATTCAAAGCTTGACAAGTTTTCATAGCTAGCTGGACCAGACAATCATTTATAAATACCTCGTGTAATGATATATTTAATAATATAATCTAATTATACCTATAATCCTTTTACTTATTTATTAAAAGAATGCTTCTCACCCTTGAAATTCACTTCTCATGAACACAATAATTCATCAGATAATTCAAAATAACAAGTTTAACTATTCAGCATCAAAAATAAATTAACAACGTCGAACTTCCATAAATTCCATCTGCAAATTTAATTTCGCAGTTAGTTATGATTTGTGCACTGCCTGCAGACAATTTTTTATTAACATTCAGAAGCTCGATGTATAATTTACCCAATTCACACTAAACAATTGGCTAATCATTAATAATTAAATTAATATTCTTTCTGACAGTTTTCAAATGTAATCTACAAAAGTTAGTTATTAAACAATTTGGACAAGATCATTTATTATGATTAATTACATCTACCATCATCACAGCTAAAATTAAATGATAGATTTAAAAAAATTAATAAACTACAATTCAAAATTTAAACAAATACAGGGTTATTAATCGTAGTTCCCGCAATAATGTAATGTTATGCAACACAAAATACAGTTTAAAACAGCGTCGAGATTTAATTTTAAATAATTTATATGTATGTATTTTAATTATTATCCATGATGACATCATTGCCAGTCATTTTAGAGTCTGACATAATAAAAAAATTAGTTGGTACGTCAGTTTTGACGCGATTTTATCATATATTCAAACAATGAAAAAACAGACATGATTCTGATCTTTGGCGAGTGCTGTTCAAGCTGCACATGTTTACCCTCAAAGATACCCAAATAGGCATATTTCTAAAGCTTGTTTAACACGATGCTAAAATTTGTTAGAAAATGAGAGAGACCCTCGATCAGGACCAATGAACGATCAGGATCATAATCTGTCTTTGTCAGATCCTGATCGTTCATTGGTCCTCTCTCATTAACAAATTTTCTACAAAATTTAGCATCGTGTCATACAGCCTTTAGGTTTTTGTCTAACGTTGATTTGTTCTAATATTCCTTCTTATAACCTTACATGGAGAGTATGGGCCAGTTTACAGAAGCGAAATTAAATTAATCATAATCAAATGCGAAATTAACTGAACACGTGATCAGATTGAACCAATCGAAATCGGATTCATGAGTTAATCGCGCATTAAAATTTAATTCGAATTAAATATTTAATTCTCTTTCTATAAACTGGCCCTAAGACTTTTAAATGAAATTACTTTGATTCCTTATTTGTAAAACGTTAAACGTTGTCTCTAACAATTTAAGCTTTTGGTATTTTGTGTTGCGTAACATTAAATTTTCGCGGGAACTCTACGGGGAATAACATTATTTTTGACATTTACACAATTAGTACAGATTTGCAGTGTACAACACAAGTTCAACTTAACAGAAAACTTCTTGGTCGCTTCGACGAGGCAAAGCATTCCATAATAAATCAACTCGGTATGGTTTATACAAAAACCTTTAGGATAAATTGTTATCCTCATGATTTTCTTTCGTTATGTACAAATGTCCGCTATTAATTAACAAAGTAGGTGCGGTCACAACACATAACCGCGTGTAAAGACACTCACAGCAATAACGTAATCATTTCTGGTGACAGGGCATATGCCATTTTTGCCCATTACCTCACTCCTAACTATGCGTGCAATAATTATTTAGTTCTACTTCTTTAATACGAACAAAGAGTTGCATTGCGAAACAGACAAGCAGAATCTCTACATGAATCATATACGCGACACAATTTTCGATTTTAATAAAATAACGCAAGATTTAATTTTGCGATACGAAATTTGCCATAACGCTTGTGCAACTTGTCAACAGATGTTTACAAAGAAATGCAGTTGTAAATACCACAGATTACTTTGACTCGTTGCACTAGTTTTTGTATTTACAATTTTGTCCTTTAAATATGAGTGTCTTCGGTTGAGTAACATCGAAATATCGAAAATATTCCTGCCGGAGCTTGCCAAATACTTAAATTACCGAATCTTGGTCAGACTTTGTATGCAGGCTCGAATTTTATTTTTAAAACTTTGTATGATTTATGTAATGTACAGCAGAGGTTTATGTAATCAAATTGCAAACGAGAATTGGGTTAAAATGAAGCAAAACATCCACAGAATTGAGAATTTCATTCCATTCTGCGTACATTTTCGTTATGTACCTACATATTGAACGGTGAAATATTTATACAGAAAATCTTATTATTAGACAAGAAATTTATTGATGAAATTAAAATTTTACGATGACTTGTATTGGTAGGTCTGCAATTTTTATTACCTGATGGCACAGCTATGCCATTAACACGCATAAATACAAGAAACATGAAAACTGGTTGTAGTTGTCACTGCATTCTGGTAGGTCTAGAAACATATTGTGAAATGGTGAGTTTATCTACTGGCTCATTAAAAATAACAATGTTATCGGTACGATTAGAAATAAATTATTGTCACAGAAAGATAAATGCTAATTTTTACTTATTTTTAAAAATATGTACATACCTCCTGATTTCACTGCTAAAAAATTAAACTACATACAATATTTTCAACGAAATGTAGGGTTTAGTCAGAATATTCGAACTACAACTGCAACAAAAACTCTTCTTAAAAAATTCATACTTATACCCAATCTAAATTTTATTCTTTAATAAACTTTATTATAACCACTAAACTAATTTATGAGCAAATTTGTAGCTTAGTACCCAAAATGTAGCTGAAAATTGTATATCTACATTGATGTTGATTACATTTATTGAGACAACTCAATTTATTGTAAAAAAACTGTATTATTTGTTATTCAAATACATAATATGTAGCTACGTAAACATATCGGGTGTTCATTTAAACTTATCCTCAAAGTTGGCGTTGAAGAGTCGATTGTGAACGCACCACTCGTCAGGTATTCAAACCGTGGAGGAAGAAAAGACTGGAGATGGCACTAATTCAAATAAGTGTACCGGCCCGCGAAAACTACAGAGTCATAAAGGGTTTCTGAATATAGACGCTAGGCCAATTGCTTCCTTCGCCTTCCTTCCAGGCGCATTGTGCTTCTTTATCTAGCGCATTGTGGACTGGGTCATAAAAGGTTGTTGCACGTGCTTTTAGAGGGTTCGGACTTTTAACATGGGAAGCATAGGAAATGCCATCTCCAGTCTTTTCTCCCTCCACGATTCAAACAACGCAAAAAGTGTGGTTAGATTTAAACAGCTGATCCATAATCTGTAATTCATGGTGCGTTAACAATCGACTCTTCAACGCCTACTTTGAGGATACATTTAAATGAACACCCGATACATATACACAAACATTTACAATACAATTTAGAAAAAATCGAATCATCTTATAAGGACTTATGTACATCCTTACACTTAAAATCCATTCTCTAAATTTTTGATCGCACACTGCTATGCAATAAAATGGCAAAAAGACCTGCCAAATGTAAGCTATTTGTGAGGCAAAGGAATTTGGTGCAATTTTCCTTAAAAAACGATAAAACACTCTGCTTTCTCATGTTTTATTAATATTGGCTATAGCTATCGTCCGAAAAAAATCAAAATGACCATTTATTGAATTCGCGATGAGACTAGGCGTAAATGGTTTTAAATAAAGTGAAAAAATATACAATCTCCACTCTACAAAAATTTTTAAGCTTGCTTTAATCAACATTTAATTTTCTATTTTCAAATGCAATATTTATACTCCTGTTGAACGCTTAACAAACACACATGCAGCTCTTTTTTAATAAATCACAGGAAAAAAATTAAAAGTGCATTTCACTGCAAGGCAAGTGGCCAAGTTGTTGTTCGATGGCCAAAACCAAAAATGAATCGATTACAAACAACGGACATTTTTAAAGGTTCAGTTACACCTAAAAACAATTTTTAACTTTAGCTGAATAGAAAAATTACAAATACAGCGCATACAGAGATAATTTTCGCATTATCTGAAATAAATTTTAAAATACATATGTACAATCGCGGCCATCCAAAAGTGAACGATAGCTTGCGAAAATTTCCGTATTTTTCGTTAGATTAAATCAGGCTGTATTCATTAGCGTTCGTGCAGCAGGCGTTACTATTTTAATAATAAATAATTTTTAAGAAAAATGAGAGTGAGAAGTAATTAATACATTATTAAAGTGAAACTAAACTTTAGTAAAGAAACCTTTCCAACACCTATTCGCATTGGCCTCTCAAGCCTGTTTTTTTGCCAACCCCTCTTTATATTGACGATGCAAGTCTTACTGCAATGTAATTCTCTCGCCACAACTGCCAACGACCAATTTTCTTCTAGCTTTGCAATAGCCCTAGCTGTCTGCATCGGAGTGAGATGTGGCATTTAAAAAAAAATAGTTTCAATAATTTTTTTATCGCTAGTGTCAAACTTTGGCATTTTAGGACGCCTATGATTTAAAGTAAAAATCAAACTATAAAAAAAAAACGTTCACTTTTGGATGGCCGCGATAGTACTTGTAAACTACGATTTCTGAATGTCAAACCATTATCAAGAATAGAATTTTTTGTCAAATAAGGTACGAGCCCAAATGAATTTTAGTTGAGTAAATCTGTTCCTTCAAAAAATAACAATTCTTTTCAAATATGATTCTAAAGCATTGAGAAGATAATGCTCGCAGTGGCAGATGATCCACTAAAACAAGTGAGGAAACCATCTCTAAAGTCCCACACTATGGCATAGTTCGTTAGATAGCTGAACCAGAATATCAATCAGATCTTGCATAGGGAGCCGACATGGGTGTCAGCTTTCAGCAAGATGAGTGCTACCTTTGCTGCCTGTTTATCATGTTCAATTCCAAATCGCAAAGGGGAATTTGGAGTGATTTACAAGATTGAATCGACTTCTTGACTATTTGTAACCAAGAAGATAAGAAAACTTACAAAAACAAACTTCGAATGACACAACGATCCTGCCCACACAATTTATCGTGACAAAATTAATACGTTTTTCTTTTTTTAAATTAAAAATTTTACAATTGAAAAAGTGATTACAACAACATAAGTACAAAGTATCTATAAAAGAACGTATATCAAGAATCCTGTGGAATTTTGCGGCTCTATAATTTTATTTTGTCGAACTATGCCGAGCTGTTAAAGCTGTCAAATCAGATGTCAACAGTCAAATGTCAAATTATTAAATCTTAGCGTCAGTTGTGACTTCGACGTCTTAGTTGTTTTGCTTGTGATTTTCTTCAGTTTTTCTATATTCTAATTACTTTTCATCTTACAACAGTCTTTATTAAAAACCTGTCATTACTGGACTTATATACATAACCTCTGTTTTTCTATTTGGTACCACAATATGCTACAGAGCCGCAAAAATTAAATATATGTATACGAATTCCACAGGACTCTTGATATACCTACATTCTTTTATAGACACTTTAAATATCATAAAGAACTGTTCTATAACATCGATGGACCAGATCAATGCCTTACAGATTATATATTTTGGCAAAATGTTTATCACTGAATCAAAGTACGAATTTTTCAAACTGCCCCTGTATATTTACTTTACTGGTTTATTGCAACCTCTGGGTAATAAATATAGATAAAAATAAAACTGAATTTTTAAGGTGTGACTGAAAGTTACATTTCTACATTGTTTTGTTCCACATTCTAAATAACTATTTTGAGGAACCTGATGCACCATTTGCATTGATTTGCATCTAAATACGCAAATAATGTTTTTGAACAAACTAAATTATTTAACTTCCATATTATATTCAAATAATAGGGTGAATTATGACCAAATAATTCATTTTCATATCAGTTAAGTCAAAATAATGAAAGACACATACTTGGAGATGTGATGTACCGATTTTTCTTGAACGTTTTCAACAGGATTTTGTCCGTAATATTAATTAGATGACTCAATACAACAGAACGTCAAATACGACATTTAGAAGGTCGACTGTGAACATCTCTGCAAATATGTATTAGAAATCTGGATAATTTAGGAACAATTACAGTTTCAAAAGTGAGATCTATTATCTCAAAGTCTGCTTCATCGTTCGATGTGTTTAAAGTTAAGTCGAGATTTTCTGCTTCTCTTCACCTTCCGCTGTACGCTTGCTTAATCATCCAAAGTTCGTTCTGCGTAACCACGCGAATTCTAATCACCACCCATTCGCCCGATAGATTCACGATAACCAACCAAATTTTCAGTGATATCAAATAACCTGTAAATAAAACACGAAATCTTATCTAACAGGTGAGCTATTATCCAATGAAATTCCTGAAGGGGTGCATAATGAATAACAATGGAGTTCAGGTATAGATTTGGCCCCAACCTGTTGCTTACACCGGTTGCGCCCATGCAATGCGAAGGGTTAGTGTTTCACGTGGTACTGAAAATTCCTTTGAGTAATGGATAAAAATGTAACAAACGTTACTAACATTTACCGTACGCCCACGCAAGTTATAAAAAAAACTTCTAATATTGACAGCTCTAACGAAATGACATCACTGTCAGTAATTTGTTGCTATACGACGGATAAAAATGGCCAATGACAAATCGCCGGCGGTCTGATTAAAAAGTTCGTCTTTTTTGACAGTTCGAATTGTTCGATGTAGAACAAATGAATTCAGTTTTTCGGTCCACGGTGTAGCGATCAAGTTTGAAAACATCTCGGAAACCGTCTCAACACCCGGAGTTACCTACATACCGAAGCAGCGAACGTATTAAAGCCACGCCTGCCGTTCATAAAGGTTGACCGAGACAACACTTTGGAATTTCGCGATTTTTTTCGCCGGATTTTTCGGTGAATTTCCACCCTCGTCGTGCAGATGGGACGGGTGAACGATCACTGGCGGAGCGTCTGGGTCAACAATACGTCATGACCTATCACATGTTAGCGATATATGCCGTAAGTCGGCGAAAAAACCGAAAATCGTCCAGCCGCCGCTCCCACCGGGTGAAAAATTCGCGAAAATTCGCACAGGGGCAAAAGAAAAAACTCACCTTCGTCCAAAAGACGCTCGACGTGAATAAACACATTAGGAAAGGCTGCTAGTTGTTTCCTATCTTTGAGTAACTGTGCTAAATAGTCCGCTATGCTTTGCGTCGAAGCATTCGTTGTATCACACATTTTGATTAACAAAATGTCCACGGGAACACGTTATTTTCAAACTTTTGTTTACTGAATCGTTATCATCGACTTTTAATACGATCTTCCACTACGCACAGCAAACTTAGACTGAGATGGTAGCTGTAGCTGGCGCTGATGGAAAGTTGAACAAGAGACCGTCGGGGTGATGTGCGCCTGCGTAACAGGAAAGTCGCCTCTGCGCAGTTTGAATTGGCCTTATAAGGGGCGCCGAAGTTTTTCGGATTTAATTTAATCTCTTCTTGGGTTTTGTTGTCGAAGCGCCGCAACGGGATGGACACATTTCGGAAACTGCCCTCTTCATTTACGATCGACTGAATATGTCTGCACACAGTGAAAATCGCATGTGTGGTAAACAACATCGATCTTAAAGATTTAGGAATGTTTGTTTTTTATTTTCATAAAATACAACCGTAGAATTACCAATATACGTTCCATTGTAAATTGATAATTAACCATAAAATAAACAATGAATAATGATGTTTAAATTTTGGTACTTACTTATGGTTCTTGACCTTGAAAGGATTTTGTCACCGGTCGTAAATAATTATTGCAAAACTGTTTGATTAAATTTAATCAAAACAAAACATTTATTCAAGCAGCAAGACTCATATGTATTATGCATTCTCAAATTCGAGTGATTACTTTTTTAATACAAAAATATTTATTATTTTTCTTGTAGCGGAGATGCTGGGGGCATCTAGTTTCAGATTAACAAAACATGAACGAAATTAACCAAAAAGATTTCAGTAAGAGATTAAAGTCCTTGTTCTCACACATTTCAAATGATATAACATTATAAGTAGTTTCATGTTATCATTCGCTATCTTCTTCCCGACACCTCTTCGAGTTATTGAGGGGATTAATCGGAAGTGAGATAACATTTAATTTTTTGAAGCTAAAAAATAAACAAATAGACTTTACAACTTGCGAATAAAATGTAAGATGTGAATTACATGTACATATCAAAAATGTACATCTATATGTAGATATAATGTAATACTGAACATACTCCCTAGTAAATGTATTCGTAGACACTTATTCACCAAATGACGCAAGAACCAACATTTAAACATTTTTTTTCTCGGTATACAATGATTGGCTAACTTATTATTAGTTGAAAATTAAATAGATTTAAAATTCGTACTTCATAGTGTAAAATAAAATTTAATGTAAGTAAGGTAGGTACCTGTTTTTATTTTATCAAGTTAATTTTAAATTACGTTAAATATGTTTAATCTATTTTAGGGTGTAATTACTTAAACGTATATTTGGTGTATTTACATTACAAGTTCTTAGTATAATTTGTATGAGAAAATTGGTAATTTTACAATAATTTGTGTAATTGTACTATTCTGCTGCTTCGGAAAGTAAAGTTAATAAATATTCATGTATATTTGCACAACTTGCAGATAACAATAATAGTTTGGTCTCGTTAAATTATTTTAAATATCCGGTATTGTTTATGATTAAGTATAAAGGGAATATGCAGAGTTATGGAACAAAATTTACTAGTTCAAAAGCAAAAATATCTATATGAAGAACGGAAAGTCCTTACGTATTGTTATGGGTACAAAAAAATTGGAAAATTGTCTATACATATTTCCAAAACAGCTATTCCGATTAACACCAAAACCAATAGACCTAAGACCTAGAGTCCTTACTAGTTTTAGAAAACAATCTGGAGAAATAAAAATTCAAATCGGTACATTTTGGCAAAAATTATCAGGATCGAAGAAAATTCCACATAAGCAGGCCCATGTGAAAGCAACTTTTTTGCCTACTGCAGGAAAATGTACTGTATAGCAACACTTTTTTGTGTAGCGATACTGGTTTACATCAAAAGGCTTCTTAACACAAACATAAAATTTAATTTAATTATCAGTAGTACGATACACGTTATCTACGTATTATAAGACTAATCTTTTCAAAAAAGTAGGCAAGCATAATGTTTTTGTCGGTCTCCTGACCCCTTTTTTGTATTCTCCAAGGAAAAAATGCAGCGTTGCTAATTACACATTTTTTTCTGGACTTTGGGGGAATTAAATTTGAAAGCTGCGGACAGAGCATCGCAAACATCAGCAACTTCTTTTACTTTTTGACGTCAATTTCATGTTTTTTGTTGTTGTTTGTCTACATAGCGTTAAAGTAGAATTATTTCATAATTTTAAATTTTTATCTCGGCTTCGTCTCGACACCTCGACTAAGAAACTCGCACCTTGCAGGGGAAAAATACACTTTTCACAACTTGTTGTACAAATAACTATTTTCTACGTCTTGAGAATAGGATTATCAGAATCTGGCCTTATCTTGGACACGACTTTTTGATACCATCACCATATTTCTATTTTCTTACGAAACACCAAAGTAATCACACTTTTTATTTACAGTGTAGTTAACATATCTGATTCAGCGAATTCTTTTCCTTTGAAATGAAAAAGAGAAAAATGAAATTGAATAGTTGTGAAATGTTGAGCGTCGCCTTTTAATTAACACTTAAATCTTCTACCATTTGTGATTTAACTGGAAATGATTTTGGACTTTGATTTTCAAATTGGCTTTTCTATTCTTCTCTTCTTCTTTTTATTCTCTTGCGAACATAAATACACAACTAATCTATGATATTTGAACTAATAAATTTCTTGGAATATGTAATACATATTATCAACAAAAGAAAAAGAGTTAAGAGACGACTGTAGAAAACAAAACTTCTAAAAACTGCAGCGATCATGAAGAGAAATTTTGCGAAAAATCCAACAAATAACAGTCAATAATATCAATATGTACTCGTTTGTACATCTTCTTACTGACTGTACCTTTATTTTTGTTTATTTTAAATTTTCCTTTAAACGTGTATCTATCAATACAAGGAAATAGGTTTTTTTTCTTTCTCACCTTTCAGAATATTTTAAATACCAATTCAATATAATTATTTTCGTTAATGATAGAAACCAGAAAACGTAACTACATATTATAATGTTACTTAAAGATAACTGTAAATATTACTTTTTCTATTTTGCGTGTAGAATTAGTATATTAAAAAACAAGTTTCATAAGACCAGTCTTGAAGCACGAATTCAAGATTAAAAAACGAGTGGCGTAGCCACGAGTTATTTTAAAGAATGAGTGCTTCAAGGTCTTATGAAACGGGTTTTTTTATACAATTTTTTGTAATTTGCCCTTTTTAAGCCGTTTTTAAACAAAAATGTTTACTTTCCTCGATTTAGGGATTTTCGTGGCGGTTGGTAATGTCTTAATTTTAAAAGTGAAAATTTGATCAAGTCTTCAAAGTCGCCTTTTGTTTTATCCAAATTCTGTCACAAAACACGAATATGAAAGATAATCTTTCATGTACCTACGCCCGCTGAAATACGTGAAATTCCCAAAAATACGGTCGAGAATTTGTTGCTTGATAAATCCTGATAAATAATTCTTTGCACATTTTGTAATTTAAACTGACACGCATGACGAATCAAGCTTTGCCAACCTAGAAATTTTCGTAAAATGTTCCGTGAAATAATGGCTATAAGGACATCCCAGATGATGACGTCGCGTTCGTTAATATGTCTATTAGAGAATCAAAATGGAGGCAAATTACAAAAAACTCTATTCTAGCACCCAAAGACGCCATTTGAGTGCTTTAATAGGTCGTTGGCGTGTTAGAATAGACTAAAAAAATAGTAAAATATACTGTATTGATGTTGGTAGCGTGAAGTGTCAATTGACAAACGTCAAAAAATAAATCTCGCAGAGAACAAAGCAAATTAATAAATAACAATGAAGAAAACGTTTAATTTTCATTCTGGGATTTGGACTTCTCCGGCAGTAAATTTTCTAACGTCTTTTGTGCAATTTGCCTAATTTGCAGCGGCGTTAGTGATAAACTTTCTTCAGCATTCATTTTCAAACATCAAATGCGAAAATAAAAAAAATCTGACGTTTTAAATTAATTTTTTTCACAGCCGGCCAAAATTATGCCACATAAAAAATGTCACCAACCACCGCAAAATTCCCTACATTTAAAATTTTTATTTTTTTATTTATAAAATGGTATAAAGCGGCAAAATAGAAAAAAATTGTATAAAACATTCGTTGCAGAAGGTCCTTCGAGTATGTACTCATTTGTTCCTCAACTCGCCGCTACGCGGCTCGTTTCGGAATTTCAAATTCATGCTTGCCTTCTGCAACTTATATTTTAATATACTATTCTTTGGTTTATTATTTTATAAACATTTAGAATAAAATTTAATATTAAGGGAGGTCTTTAAGACTTCAATGAACCGCTTCAGAATTAATAAAATTAAAAAATTAGTACAAAAACATTAATTCGATTTTTTCTTACGACTCTCATTTGCATTACAGTATTAGGCGATGGCATGACCATGCACAAATGCATTTTATTTCCGACAACTAAATTAAACAGACTACTGTGTTATGTCATCACTAAATAAGTTTAAGATAAAACTTACTGCATACATGTATTTATAAGTTATTTTATAAATGGGAAAACGTCAGAAGTGACTCAGAGGTAGATAAAACTTGAGAGTAGTATAAAAAGCAAATATTTAACCTAAACCAAGATAAGTTGACCAAAGAGACAATTCATTTTTAAGTTTTCTTTTTGTTATAAATATTTACATCTAAACTTAACTTTTTAACTAATTAATTTTAATTTATCTCAATTTTATCGAACAACTTCTGTCGTCAATGTTTTTCCACAAACTTAATTCAGGTTGATTAAATTTTGTGAATCATTAGATTTTAAATAACATAACACTATCCTAAATAATGGCGGTTGAATTCTTGATCTTTTATCACCTAATTTATAATCTACCATTAGCGTGTCTCACGAGGAATATCTTTAGTTTCTGAAGATTCTTATAACTATTTATTAATAAATGGTTACTTCCAAACCATCTATCTTTCCGTCAGCTTCAAGATATGAACTGGTCAGGTCTAGACTTCAATACTTCATTACAGATGTTAATGTTTCGGTATATCTGTTCTACACAATGCTAAATCAAGTATTTAACTCTTTGGTTCCATATTACCGAACCCAAAAAAGGAGTTTAGCCACCATGGTTTAACACTGAATATTTTCAATTCCAAAGCTAAAGGAACGCCTCAGGAAAACATGAAAAGAACCAATAATCCATTGCATCTTGAAGAATTGAAAAGAGTATGTGCCATAAGTAAACATTTAATTGATTCTGCTTATAATAAGTACCTTGTTAGCATCGAAAGTTGTTTACATTCCACACCTAAAAATTTTTGGAAATACACTACGCGCAAGAAATTATTGATGTTTGCTACTTTGTTTTCAAACACGAGCGACGAAGGAGCGAGTGCTTCATTTGCGAGAATGTGCCGAATACGTCTTCCCGCATCGAAGTTCGTTCAATATTTTTTGAAACGAACATTATGTCTGATTTGTTTAGAGTTTATCAAGTCAAATTATTTTCAGAATGCTCAAAAAGCCGAATGCTTCAAAATGGTCTGCGACCGCATAGTAGTGAGCGAACATCTATGCGGTTGCGAAATGTCATTTTGAAGGTAGTGAGTTCAAAAATATTTGATGTTCCTAAGGAATTGAGACAGTTGGTATGTATGTATGTATGTTGGTAAGTATGTTATGTATTGCTTTGCTAGGTCTTTGATTACCATAATAATTAACCAAGCAATTCTTACCTCTACTTTTCCAGATACTTGGAAACTAGCCAGGATTATTCCAGTTTTTAAAAAACTAATTAATAGTCATTAAAAAAAAAACGAATCCATCTCAATACGATCCATTTTCGCAAGAAAATAGAACAGGTTATTTGCAATAATATATTTAACAATGTATGTTCTTTTACTGTTAAGTAGCAACATGGTTTCTACTCACTTAATTCTGCTATTACCAACTTATTCTTTATTACACAATTTTTGTTTGAAAGTCTCGATAAACATGGACTCATGGACAAGCTAATGTAATTTACACAGAGTTTTCAATTGCTTTTGACTGCATAGATTATTATAAATTGTTAATAGAAAAGACAAGTGCATTTGGAGTTCCTCACAATTTTCCTACTTGTTACTTATGTGGCAGGAAATAGTTATTACATTTTTATAGATTCTGATCGATGTTATGTTTTTGTATCCACATCCAAATCTAATTCCTGTGATTTTCATTATTTTCATTAATCATCTTCTTTCCACACTATAGACCATTCTGCCTTGTGCATCTTTGAGAGACAAACGTGTTTTCAAGCCCTTCCGATATAAATTTCTCCGCTCGTTAAGGGCAACCGAAAACCAAATTGAAAAAAACTGGTGAGCCTAACCCAATTAAAAGACCCCCAACCAAAGCCACCATAAAACGCCCCCCAACCCCCGAGGTCATCAAGAGTCCCTTCTCCTGCCTTGTCAAGGACGTCAACAACGAGGAGATAACCATCACCCGCCCATCAAGCCATGACGCCCCTGAATACAAGTTCACTATCAGCGAAATCACGGCGAAATTCGCTACCCAAAAAGCGTTCTACACTCTCCTTATCACCACGCTCGGTCTGAAATGACTGACCTGACCTGAAATGACTTTCAGGGCTGAAGGTGAACTACAACAGGACAGTCCGACTTTCTGAAAACCCTTCAGGTCTGTACAAACTGTTCCTCGACCATCGTCACCTCCACCACCACCAGGAGAAGTTTGGGAATAAGGTCAGCCCCAAAACCCCAGCTTCTCGGTCCCGCTGCCCTCACTATGCATAGTGAAGACCTGGAGAATCATCTCCAAGAAAACAAACAAGCCCACATCTTTCATCCGGGTACTGACCACTTGTAAAGATACCGTTCATGACATGTTCCTCGACGGCGTCGACCTGTACGGCCGCATCTTCGTGTGCGAGACGTCCCACCCTTCGACCCCAACGTCCTTGCAGTGCTCTAGGTCCTTTTAATTCGGCCATGGACTAGCCGAATGCACCAACAAACCCATCTGCCCTAAAAGCCTCGCAAGTGCTCCGCCAAGGAGTCCTCTTGCCCCTGCGGCAAGGATACTCGGCCTCCATGGTCCCATTCGTGCCCCAAATTTAAGCAGATCGAAGCAACCGACAAAACCCCGTCCTCCCGGTCAAAATCGTCGACCCCCCTCAGAACTCGCCGAATCGGCTGACATCGAGACATATCTGACAGAATGCCAAACCCCCTCACCGTCATCAGGGGCTTTTGTGACCCAGACCCTTTTTGACCTCTTCCCCATGCAGAGAGCTAAAATCCAGGCTATCCTGACACAGACTTCCAAAGCGGTTTCAACGTCATCACTAACGCCCTCCCCCCCCTCTCCCCGGGCCTGAATCGGGAAAATTTTCCTATTTCAGATATCAGATGACCCAGGGACGTCGCCGACGACGCAGTTGTATGGACGGGACTATCCAAGCTATCAACGACTACGACGACAGGACTGGCCCCACGACATCAACCTTCTTTCAGCTTCCACAAAACCAGAATCGGCTACAAATGTTTCGACCCCATCGCCCGTCAACCCGACTCTAACGGAGGTCTTCTGCAGTTTCCCTTCGATTGTAACGCAAATGCGAGAAAGTCCAAACCCTCCACTACCTCCTTAGGAGTAGATTCACGAAATTCAGATAATCGTTAACAAAACGACAAATACAATGCTTCAGCAATATCAGTTGCCATGGTTTTAAATTTGCAATGTCTTATCGACCCTTACCGAGTTTCGTGGATGACCCCCTTAGAAAATTAGTCTCAATCTGCTAAATTCAGCAAACTTCTATTGATTTTTTTCTTTTTTTTTTTTTGTAAACCCAACTATCCTGTTCATGACTGTAAATTCATACTCAAGCAAACAACTGTAATACTCCCAGCGCTGAAAAGGCCCTAAGCCTCAGCAGCGCCTTTGTGCCTACAAATTGCAAATAGCCTAAAAACTAAAATGAAACGTAACCCCTATACAGAAATAGAAATAAATGTACATAGTTGAATTTGAACACTATAGAGTGTCAAGCAACATCGATATTTTATTATGATTATTATATTATTTAAGTTGCTTGTTACTTTGTTTTTGTTATTTGGTATGTCCATCACCTAGAATTAACCGTTGCATTTGAAAAAAGGTCTGTTTTTGCTATTAACTATTCGATTGACAAGAACCGCACAAACAGGAAAATCCTTTCTTTCTGGACAAGAATCTTTTAACTAATATTATTCATAATTATCTCGTTATGTCTTTCTTATTCATATTATTTGAAATATGTACATTACATAAGTATGTTTTACATAATATTCTGTGCAAATTTTCATATATAATATACCAAGGGACAGATATATTGCCGGAAATTTTTTCGAGCAGTCCTGACAGACGAGTGTTTGTCGCAAGAAAATTACACGAGGGTTTCAGCCCGAGGGTAATTTTGAGCGACAAACACGAGTGTTGGACTGCAAGAAAAAATTTCTGGCGATATATATCTGTCCCGAGGTATATTCGGAAGAGAATCGCCCGAAAAAATTTTTCCCTAGGGCAATTATATCGGAAATTTTCCCTAGGGAAAATTTCCGCTTAATTAAATTGTGATTGGTTGCTATTCAAACAATTCGGAGTTGTGATTTGCCAATATAAATCATGTGACATTTGAGGGCGATTCTCATATATAATATACCAAGGAACAGATATATTGCCGGAAATTTTTTTCGAGCAGTCCTCACACACGAGTGTTTGTAGCAAGAAAATTACACGAGGGCGCTAGCCCGAGGGTAATTTTGAGCGACAAACACGAGTGTTGGGCTGCAAGAAAAAATTTCTGGCGATATATATCTGTCCCGAGGTATATTCGGAAGAGAATCGCCCGAAAAAATTTTTCCCTAGGTCAATTATATCCCTAGGGAAAATTTCCGCTTAATTAAATTGTGATTGGTTGCTATGCAAACAATTCGGAGTTGTGATTTGTCAATATAAATCATATGACATTTGAGGGCGATTCTCGTAATAAATTCATCAAAATAGTTATTTCAACGCAGTGGCCATATTGCTAGGTAACTAATAGAAAACAGTGTGTGAAATGAAAAACAAAAAAGCTTATGTGTGTGAAATCGCATTTCACACACTGTTATGTATGGTTTCTATAGTTTCAATCTTACAACAGTGAAAAAAAATTGTATGTAAGAAAATGACCCACGGCACGCATTGATAACTGTGCGTGAATACCAATTTTTTGAATCAATTATAGAAAAAATTAATATACATAATTAAAGCCAATGGGCCGTATGATTTCCTTTTCATTCAAGTTAAAGAACGTCGTTAAATAGTGCTTGGCCTATACTCTCACTTTGTCTAATCAATTATTTGGCTAATGAAAGGCTTAACGAATGGGAAATCATACAGCCCAATCTTATTAAATTTTATTTTTCTAATAACACCCCTTTTCAAAACTTTTCTCAAATATAAAATTATTTTCTGCTGATGATTTCAATACGTATACGTATGTATCTATGTGTGTACATAATAGAAAATTTTGTTTTTATAATAAAATTTAATAGCCAATTATTGTGTGTAAAGAATTAAATATTCACTCGTTCAGACTGAAAGCATCAATTTCTGAATAAATTATTGCTAATTATTACTAAGTACTATTTTTGTATTTTTTACCGTTGATTCGTACAAGGTTGGTCACTGAAAATTAAATATTCTAAATGATCCATTAAATATATTCCGCCCCCTTAAGAAGCTGTTCGTTGCACCAACATGAAATTAAATACAAAAAACACAAGTTGTTTGAATTCACTGTAATTTATAATGTTGGTTTACAAAATAACAGTTTCTAATTTTTTTTCTTGAGTACTGTTTAATTTTAGATTACAACAGTTATTTTTTGAAGTAAAGACAGATAATCTACATTTTTCGTTTACTCTTGAAAGTAAACGCATATATATGCTTATATCAATGAGAAACCGCCCCTGCAAGTTACATTATTGCGAAGGACGGTACTGCATTACTTCCTTTCGTTAGAAGTAAGGTTACACAAATTACCTTGATCTTATTAATTATGATTTTAACATTAGGCGTCGTTTCGTATTGATCGTTTACATCCTTTATTAAACCCACAGAAATTTTTGAATAATTTATAGGCGTTATGTTAAGTCGCTATTCGAATTGTCAAGAAAATGGCAATGAAAACTACCCACCTAATAGTTGTTGATTTCAAACAAGTGCTCAGATTAGGGCATTAGAGTGGGCTGCCTAACAATTATCATTATATTTGCTGGCTTATTAGACTTATTGCTACATTATAATTTATTATCATTAAATTTATGATTAATTATTTTCAAACGTTCCTGAATCATCTATGTAATTTTTTAATTATATTCTCGTTCAACAAATACATGGTGCATTTTACACCTTATTTTTAAACGCATACATAAGTGTGAAAAACATTCCACATCATCGTTTCATATGGTACAGAATTTCTCGTTATATATAGATTAAATTCCCCTCAGAATAACAAGAAACTGCTATGACTGTTTTGATCATTTTGAAACAAAATTGCTGAGATTTTTTAATATACGAAAATTAATAACTTGGTACCTGTGTCTAAAAAATTAATAAATAAAAGAGATTCAAAATGACGATTATCATTTCTCATATCAATCATTGTCATTTCGTAAACAAAATGTAAGTATGTTTCAAAAAATGTATGATCAAAACCGGCTGTGGAAAGGAAAGGCATCGAAAACGTGCGGCGCAGCTTCACATTATTATATCCAATGATTTTTTAAATTTCACCTCGTAGTAGACGCTGAAGACTCAATTGTGAACGCACCACTCGTGTAAAACGTAACATTTAAACAGCTGATCCGTGATCCTCACCTGTATAGTGTCTCTGACAATGACAAGTTAATTAGTTTAGGATAAACTCACATATTTTTTTTCTTTCGCCTTACTTTTTAATAAATTATAAATACTACAGGATAACTTCAACGTCTATAATTCTATCAAATCTGAACCTGCAGAACCGTGCAGTGAAGAAAAACAAAAATAATGTAGTGGTTGTTTGAATTAGGTTAGAAAGTCATGGTCCTTATCGTTTAAGATTTATACTAAGGATTATTCTAGCCTATGATAAAATATTCGATTTCTTTTTAAACTAAGTAAATTTTTACTGTCACTCTTTTGTGTACAAATTTATTAATGCTCTGAAATACGTAATATACAAATATTTTGAAACAAATAAAATGGCTATAATATCGGGTGTTCATTAAAATTTATCCTCAAAGTTGGCGTTGAACATATGTTGAGAACGCACCATTTGCCCGTCTGCAGAGCAACGCAATAAGTGAGGTTGGATTTAAAGAGTTATTCCGTGATCTGTAATCCGTGGTGCATTCACAATCGACCCTTCAACGCCAACTTTGAGGAGAAATAAAAAGAGACAATGGGCGGCTATCGAAAACATAATTTCTACAAACGTGGGGCGTAGCTTAATAAACTATGAAATGTCAATTTTGATATTTACCCCAAAATCGTGACTCGATTTAGGTACCATACTCAATGTTATTTCTTCATCATAATTGTTACTAGGTAACGCCGAAGGTTTTCAGAAGTTTGATTTCCATAGCCACCGATTATCTCATTTTTTGTTGATCATATTGTATAAACGATGATGTACACTTCTATTCAATAAAAAGTGGTACAGGCTTAAAAAAAAACGGGAATTTAAATCTGACCTAATGTGAATTGGAAATTGAATTTGTCAATTTATGTCAATTTGTGTCCGTTTGACAGTAGTATTTCTGACACATAAGTGCAGTTTTTTAACCTAAACTCTAAAAGGTCGTTTCAAACTATAAAAATTTAATAAAATCTGACAGAATTTTTTCTGACAGTTCCCGTTTTTTTTGAAGCCAACCGTACAGCTACTTAAATTTTAACTTTAAAAAAAATCATAAAAAATAAGAATACTGTTGTAAAAATTAATCGACACGGGAACGTTTTCTGTTAGCGTTATGTAACGTTAAAAAGAACTTACAGCCCTTTCACAATGACGTTAACGTTATGTCGATATTAAAACGTTAATGTTAATGTTAGATCTAATTACATGTATTTTAGTATTTTTTAAAAATTATTTTCGTTGGCTAATGTTAGAATGTAACGTTAAGAATCCAGAACATTTCTGGGTCTAACGTTAGCGCTAACAATATCATGTAACATTAACTTTCATCATAACGCCATTGTGAACGGTCTACACTGAAATACATGTAATTTTGAATTTCTAGATGTAACGTTAACATTAACGTTACGTCGATGTTAAAACGTTAATGTTAACGTTAGATCTAATTACATGTATTTTAGTACTTTTTATAAATTATTTCCGTTGGCTAATGTTAGAATGTAACGTTAACAATCCAGAACATTTCTAGAACTAACGTTAACGCTAACAATATCATGCAACATTAATTTTCATCGTAACGTCATTGTGAACGGTCCACAATGAAATACATGTAATTTTGAATTTCTAGATCTAACGTTAACATTAACGTTTTAACATTGACGTAACGTTAACGCCATTGTGTATGGGCCTTTACATTAACAAAATATTGCTACAATTGAGTGCAGCGCTTGTACCACTTTTTACTGAATAGAAGTGTACACCCGCGAAAAAAAGGAATTTCCAAGCTGATTTCATCAGTTCTGCTCGTAAAAAAAAAACGAATAAGTTTCTAACTCAGTTAAAGTGTACTTACAGCTGAAACGAAAAAGAAAAAATATTTTGAAAATCAACAATTTGGTTTTATGTATGCGTGTCTGAAGGACTTTTAAGATCTCATAATAAATTAATCAGTGGGAGAGATACCGAATTTATTGTCTGCGGCGGAAGGAGATGGATGCAGCATATGCATCAGAACTCTTGCAGCTTGCTGCGCTAGGAAAAAATGTTAACCTGGCATTTTCTTCCGCTTCTAAGATAAGAAACAGTGTTCTTATTTCATCCGATGATGCACATTGTCCAAAAAGGTATTACAAAAGAAACGCGAAAACAGTATAAAATCTAATTAGCGGTACTTAATAATGGCCCACTGTTTCGATATTCATAAAAGCGACAGGCCGTGCCCGCATGCCTCTCCTGAGAAACAGAAACATGTTTTATGTGTTATTATTTTCGAGCTGAAAGTCTGCGGGATGCAGGGATTAGATCCGGGAAAATTTGTAAGGGTGGAACTTTAATTTCTTCTTTAAAATGGTTAGGCAACTTCCATATGACAAGCCTGTAAAGTAAGGAAAAGGATTGACGGGATTTTTAATGGTAAGGATTATTCGGCCCTGCATTAAACGTGCCCAACAAAGAACTTTGGATGCGTGTTTTACATAAGAATCACGCCTGTTTCGAGGGTTTTGTTCCATTTTACCTCGAACATTCTCAACTACATCTTCTGTAAGTGTAGATGTTCTACCAGTAGGTTTTGCCTTTTTCACATCACCTGTTTGTAGGTAACGTTGCACCAATCTCGTGCAATGCTGCTTAAACGCGACTAAGGTACCGCGCCGCCCAAAGTACCAACTGGCTCGGGGAACATTTGTTGAAATTGGTGCAATGTATCGTCCGTGCTCCGTGGAATACTGCCAACGGTTAGCAGCATCAAAATTTCCAGTCCGAAAGTACGCCATACCAATAAAAATGTCTTGCTCTAGTGTAAAACCATTTTCATTTATAAATTGATACAAAAATGACACTTGATTTTGAAGTTTAAATTTGCCCGTCAAAATTGACAACTGAAAATGTAATGCTACCAACTTCACTGAAATTTTCATCATGTTGTCATTGTTGCCAACAGCTTCAGTCCTTGTTGATCACTCTGTATAATTTGTTTCAAAATCAAAAATCCACCAACACTGCATTCTACCTCGAAAATACAACCGACAACGTCGCCAACTTTTGTTTTTAGTGTGTTTGGGAGTGTCAGAAAAACGTGGGGTTATGAAATAAATCTGATGACAGTCGTTATGGTAGTAGTTCATCGTGTTTATTAGTTAATGTTAATGAGCGCTCGCTTTAATTTAGCGGTTAAAAGATTCCTTGTTTTTCGAGGCATTTTTATAATTTGATATTTGTGACAAACTGAAGCTCAAATTTTGGCGGAAGGTTGGGCCAACCCAAAAAAATGAAACTTATTTTAGGGATTTCTTTTTTTCTGCCAACATAATTCAACAGGTGGCGGATTTTTGATTTTGAAACAGATTATACAGGGTGTCTCAGCTAAGACTTTCGAGCCTGGGTTATTTTCCAACAGATTTTTGTGAAATTTAAAATGCAGATATTTTAGATAATGAAGAGTAAAATCCCATTAATGCAATGACCCAAGTCTTAAAAACGTAATTTTTACATGCCTTTTTAAAATGTTGAATCACTTAAGATTTATATCAAAAAATTGATCGTCAATAAAAATTGCTGTAAGGAGAAACTCGTCCTTGAAAGACGTCGGGTTTGCAAGAAAAAAGAAAAAAACTGTGTTAAACGTGGCTGGAGATGCAAAAACGTAGACGCGTATGAAACAAACGCGCACTATCGCCAAATTTTGGTCACCCCTCTTCGCACAAACGCAGGTGACATATTTGACGTTTATCTTTCTAACCTTACAAACATTTACAAAGTTAAAGACAACATTTGGACGTAATTTATTATACTGGATGCTTTAATTCTTCCATTAAGGACTAAAACACGATCGGGATATTTTAGCAAAGTAATTTAGTTCACGTACGCTTCCTGTGTCTTCAAATAAATTGACGACTCTCTGAAACTTAAATTTTATAAAGCCTACATTTGAATAATGTTCCACGAGTGTCATTGAAGTTCTTACGACACTCTCCATAGGCAAAAATTGTTTCCTTTTTCAATAATATTGAAATTTGTGCCATTGTAGTCTATTTTTAGGGTATTTTCAATAAATTTACACAATTTGACTTTTCTAATAAAGCGCGCCCACATTTGACAGATTTTAAGGGATGTACAAAATGTTGCTTGGCAACTTTTCATCAACTATTTCAAAAGGTAACTGCTCAAATGCCTTCAAAATTTTCATTAAATTTTTAACAACAAAATCTAATCTTTTCGTTGAATCAGACGAGTGATTTAGTTACTTGTTCGTGTAGACACCTACTTTTTAATGTTTAACAATCTAATAATAATAATTGCGTTTAATTTTCAATAAAGAAAACACGTCTTAAAATTACATTTTTTAACTTGAGGTAATTTTATTATTCCTACTAATTAAATCTTCACCGTCTAAAATATCTGCATTTTGAATTTCATAAAAATCCGTTGGCAAATAACCGAGATATTAGGCTCGAAAGTCTTAGCTGAGACACCCTGTATATGTAGTTAACTATGTAGTTATTTCCTTGGTATTTTATTTTTATTCCTATCATTTTGTAAATGAAATGAATAATGATTTCTTTCATCCATATTATTATTATGACAATAGGTAATAATTGCAAAGTTGATTGAAAAAAAAATATATATAAATTTTTTTTGAATGTATACCAGAAGGTAATTTTTGGTTATCTCATTCTAGATACAGTAGTTAAAACCTTCAATTTACAAAAAACTATAACAATTCAACATTTCGTAAGACCTGTCTTCTTATAAACAAAGTACCTAAATGACAAAGCACAAATGAAATGTGCTCTTCAAATACCTATCAACAAGTTTAGTCCATGATGTAGTAGCGCTGACAAGTATCACTTTACATAGGTACTTTATTTCATTTCATATTAACAATTTTCGTAGTCAGTACTTGATAATTTGAAGACATACGATTTCGGATTCATGGATAACTCGATTACAAATTAATTTGATCGCTCTTTGTATACGCATGATTGCTATTAAGACAGAAAAAAGGAGATTTACTAGGTAATGAATAAGGCGTACTACGAGTTACTAATTCGTTGTGTTATCGCCGATTGATTTGTAACGTGTTATAACACGAACGTTGAGTAATGTCATTCATAAACTATTCACCTAACTATTAAATTATCATCTCATAAAAAGTAGTATTTGATGTATGTAATTTTATAATGATGGGATAAGTTAAAAATATCAGTCTGGTAGTTACCTGAAGGCACAATAGACAAATCATATAAATAAAACTTACAAACAAAAGGCATCCTACCCGTGTATAATGCTCACTTGGAAATTTAAAATATGACACATCCAAATCTTCTTTAGGAAACATACAAATCACTGCTATTAAGTAATCTGTAAAAATATGAAAGCAAAATTGACTCTGTACTCTGTAGTGATGGCATGAATTTCTAATAAAAACTATGTTGTAACATAATGTCTCAAAATGCTTCTAATAAATTATTTGATATTAAAAGTTCTAAGATTTAATATAATCGCTGTTTTTTTTAACAAAGATCTAAATATGTACAAGTCACAAAAAGTAAGCAGTGTATCTAGGAGAGAGGTTAGACAAGTTGAGTCCCAGCGGAAGCAAAACTTCTTGTGAATTCCGGCTGGGTGTCGATGTTTTATAGGTGTCGATTGGCGCCGTTTTGACGACGGTTGGCGTCCCCTCGATGATGTGGCGTCGGCGGGAACGTTTGACCAATGGGGGCTGTGACGGAGCGTAGTGCCGCAAGGTACTACTAGCGACACCACGAGGGTAGTAGCGGGGCGCATTTGTACTACCAATTCGGCGTAACGGGTAGTATTTGAATTTCCCTACAAAGTTCATTAATTTATCAAAAATACATTAAAAAGCTCTTGTAACATCTTACAACATTCATTAACTACACATATACCTATTAATCGTTAATCTTTCGCTGATTAACACAGATTTAGTATTTATTTAATTCTACAAAAACGTAACATTTAAAAAATAAAACAGTTTATAATAATTATTATATTTAATCTTTCAATAAACTTTAAAACAAAATTATTTCGATCAGTCTTTGAGTGTTAACTTTTCTCTGGAACCTTATACTTCCTTTCGTTGTTATTTCTTCAAAGGCTCTAATTTTTAAATTCTCTTATTTACTAGATTCAATTCTCATGTACTAAGGAGTTCAACACTTCTTAAGAATTTTTTTTAAGTACATATTTTATAATACATACATAACACTCAGTTGTAGTTCTTCTATAAATACTTCTAAAATAAGAAGTGCTCTTACTAAAAATCTTTTAGCACAGGGTAGGTATGTACATACAATTGAAATGAATGATGCAACATCAATATTTTTTTCATATCATTAAATGTGTCTGTTGTCAGCAAAAGTTCAGATTTTGATGTTGATTATGATAATCTTATTTTTATTCAAATAATTTTCTATTTATCTGCTTCGCAACAGAAATATCAAAAGAAATTATCCGAAAAAGTAATTCACTAGTTCAGAACCCAATTTTGACATTATGAACCGCGTTTGAATGCAATGCAATGCAATTCCAATTTTTATTTTTTAAATAATGTTATCCAGTCCACCAGCAGCGCAAGTTTTAAGTTTCAGTTCTGAATAAAATGCCGCGGAAACGAAAGAATTTATGAAAAATAAATTTAAGCAAAAAAATCAATTAATCGTTAATGCTTTATTCAACAAATAAAAATTGTAACAGATCATGAAACACAAATGATGATACTGAATCGTTGAACTATACTGGGTGCCCCAAAATTCGCGGAACAACTCAATGAGGTAATGTCAATTCATGTTAGAAAATAACGAGAAAAATAATAAAAAAATTCTATACCTCTTAGATTTGAAGATATGGAAGCCCAAAAGGTGCAGCTATGATCTCATTTATTTCAAATAATAAAAAAGATTTTGACTATTTGTCTTTTACTAGCCAGTGGCCTAATAATTTTGAACGATTGTGATCAGGTTTGCAATTATTTTCTCCATTATTTCCAGCATTTTCAAGTAGTAATTGTACGTTCGTTTTACCTCAAATAGCGTACGGCAACACGGCTTTGATTTTTCCCTCTCATTTCCAAGGATACAACAAAAATGAAATATTTGCAGACTATTGGGATGCATAGAATGTTTTTAAATGTTGCCACATTTAATGTAACATAGGTCCATATCTTCTACAAAAAAGAAGATTGATTTTTTTAAACATTTTTACCTGATCTCTTAATGACTACTTAACAACGTACTACTACGTTGTTCTGCGAATTTTGGGGCACCCAGTAGAAAATCACTAAATAAATTAAAACGCAATTTTGCGTTAAAACTCACTTCAAACTTCAAGGTATTAGAAATGGATTCTGAATAATTTCTGATAATAACTTCATTGTGAAAAAAAATATCGAAAATCGCCAGTCAACTGCGACTGGGTTTACAACTTATAATTCAACAGAGTACTTCAAAGATGCAACTCATGAAGTTCTACGACTACAAAAAAATTAAATTTCTACTCCTGAATATTTAAATAAAACAAAAATATCAGACCGTCTTCATCTGAAGTACGACAAGCTGTAAATTTAAAAAATACGTGAAAACAGACAGGAATTTTTATGAAAATTTGGTTAATGTTAAAAATTGTTGTTAATTAAAAGGTAAATGTAGCAACGAAATGTTCACAATTTCGTACAGAGAATTAGACAGTAGGATGTGTGCTTTAAGAAATCTATTAATAACGAAATTGGAAGATGTATAATTAATATGATTTATTTATCCATGTGGGAAGCAAGGCATGAAAACCCATCCTACGTTTACTTTCACACATTTTTGCACAACCCTTAAAACGCATTTTTAATAAACATTGATGTAAACAAACGAACCACATCCTTGTCCATTTCACAAAAATGCGGTCTCGGCATTAGGATAAACATTAAGCAACTTACATTTTACAATGTGTTAGTGAATGTGGTTAGTTGTATAAGTATTTAGTTATGCTTTTCCAGTGCGCAATTACCGGCATGCGCCTATTTTGGGTGATTGCAACCTACGATCAGGTGAGCAAGTTTCCACTTTCTGCATATGGGGTTTCGACCACATGGTAGTTTCTGGTGGGTCGGTATTTTGGAGAGACTAGCACCTACTTCACGGTGACGTCAAGATACGGCCTACGAACCCTGAACATTTCCAGAAATTTATCGTTACCTCTTTAATAGGAAAATGTCAGGAGATATATTCATGAGGAACCAGAAATAGTTGACGTCGCATTAATAGTAAGTCAACTGGATGGCCAAAAATAATCAGATTGATAATGATATTGGTATCGTGTAGAATAAAATTTCAAATTTTATAGGAAAACTCACAATTCAATCATTGTTTTTATATCTACATTTTACACAAAAATTATGAATACAACAACAAAGCAAAATTTTAACTGAGCATCAATTGCTAGGTTCGTTTTTCATAAACAGATAATTACATGAAATTTATCTTAACAGAGAAAGTCTCTACTTTCCACATTATTTCATTTTTATATTTGTTTACCTATTCTAAAGATCGTAAAGATTTATGACCAGAAACAAATATTTGTACCAATGTTTTCACTTTCTAACTAAAAAGAGTTGAGCTTAAAGCTATAACTTTTGTTAGCTTGGCTTTCAAAGAACAAGTATTGTAAAATTTCACCTATGTTGCACACACATAAATAATCACAAGTAATTTTTACTTTACTAAATTACTTTGCTCATGTTACATACCATAATTACTTTCTTTGTTACTTTCATACAGTGACACCTTGCAAATCTTTAATTAATAACAACTAAAATTTTAAAATCTTTATATATTTTTTCTACTCCTATTGTCTAATACTGTCATCTGAACCCTCCACCACCCGGCGGCACGGCAATTTTGCCGGAGTACATACACTATTACGGATATTACTATCAAGTAATAGTGCAGTGCTAATCAACATAATTACCGGCGTCTCGCCTCCACATTTTGACTTTGTTGTGTTTTATTATGTTCTGTGTCAATGTTAAGGAACTTCCTCACGATGTGACATGAGTATAACTGACATTCACATTCAGCATAACAGACCAGACATTATTATTTTAAATAAACAACAAAAGCAAGCATATCTTTTAGATATAGCTGTTGCAAATTCCCATAATATAACACAGACATATAACACAAAAATTAATAAATATTTAGAGCGCTCCATTGCTATGAGAAATCTTTGGAGTTTAGAAAAAATTTCTATTTTACCACTTATAATTTCAGCAACGGGAATAGTACCGCAATCTCTTTTTAAAAATTTAAAAATTCTGGATTTAGAGAACAAATTGGTAGTTGAAATTCAAAAAGGTATATTATTATACTCATGTCATATCGTGAGGAAATTCCTTAACATTGACACAGAACATAATACACAACAAAGTCAAAATGCGGAGGCGAGACGCTGGTAATTATGTTGATAAGCACTGCACTATTACTTGATAGTAATATCCGTAATAGTGTATGTACTCCGCCAAAATTGCTGTGCCGCCGGGTGGCGGAGGGATAGTATATACCTTTTTGAATTTCAACTACCAATGTGTTACCTAAATCCAGAATTTTTAAATTTTTAAAAAGAGATTGCGGTACTATTCCCGTTGCTGAAATTACAAGTGGTAAAATCGAAATTTTTTCTAAACACCAAAGATTTCTCATAGCAACGGAGAGCTCTAAATATTTATTAATTTTTGTGTTATATGTCTGTGTTATATTATGTGAATTTGGAACAGATATATCTAAAAGATATGCTTGCTTTTGTTGTTTATTTAAAATTATAATGTCTGGTCTGTTATGCTTAATATGACTGTCAGTTAAAACTGTTCTATCAAAATATTATCATTATCATTTTCCAAACAACTTTCTGGTGTATAACTATAATGTGGTTGTGTATTCTTTAATAAATTGAATTTAACAGCTAAATTCATGTGTCATTATTAAAATGTTTTTCATTGGATAACAGGATTCATTATCCACAGCCCCTTGAATAATAGTTTCAAAACTCACTGCAAATATCATAACAACTTGTTTATGAAGTCCAGTCGCAAATTTTAATGCAATGATATCAAGTATACAAAGTAATAATTTTAAAACGTCGGTTTCAGTTTGTCTAATAATGAAACTTATTTATCAATTTCTCTTTATAGTCGTAGAAAAAGTATAGCATTCTATTCGCGGATAAGGGCTATTACTCGCGCAGATGAAAAATCATCCTCATGAGTAATAGCCATCATTATCTGCTCATTGAATAATACCTACTATTAACTAAACATTTTTATTTCGAAAACGACAAATACATACATTTTCTAATTCAGAAAAGACAAAGTACCTACAGTAAATGGGCAAAAACACATATTCTTAAAAGTTGTAAAAGAAGTAACATGATAATGATAAACTTATTTAAAATAGGCAAAACCTGTAGAACAAAATTGAAATGGAAAAATAAGCAGTTTAGCTATTACGAAACCTATTTTGCCCGCTGTAATAAAAATTCACGTTTTGAAACAAAGTTAGTGCAATTTACTTTTTCAAGGTTCAAAATGAAATGTCAAAATAAACGTCCGTGGAATATACGGAGTGATCAAGAATGACTGAGTCTGTTGGTGACAATGAAATTTGGCAAATTTAAAATTTACCAATGAAGGTTAATTTTTGTAATAGTATAAACATAACCTGCATTACCAAGAATGTTTTTATTGTCCAGTATTTTCAATTGTTTCATTGCCAACAGACTCAGTCATTGTTGATCACGCTGTACAATAGTTGTAAACATTAGTCGTTACCGTTACATTAGACGTGTTTTGGGTAGTTCGACTAACCCTAATCTCGTATTTCTGGTGGGGTACATACAACATTGTCTTCGCTCATTTTAATTTGTTAATAACAATTGAAATTTGAATCTTCCAAACAATATGACATTTGTTGCCAACCACGACAAAATTTCCCAAATTTGAAAATTGTTAATTTTTACTCGCTGCAAAATAGAAAAAATAATGTACGAGTATTATATCTCGTTTACTTACTCCTTCATGGCACTCCTCGCATGCTCATCGTCCCTCGTGCGTGCTACAAAAAGCTTCTTATAAGACTCGTATCATAATATTATACTATTTTACGTTCTGTGGAATAATTAAAAAATTTAATACAACTTTTCATCTTCCTCTAGATCAAAATTCAGCAGTATTCCCATATGTGTATTCAATGTCAATTGGGGTGTTGGTACAATAACATTTAAAAGTTACATGAGAATATTGAATTATATTTATTGCCATTGTCATTTATGATCATTTTAAGGAATTTGGAACTGTTTATTGAACTTATAACTATACCTATTTCAACATTTTAACAATTAGGAAAAGAAAGTAAATAATAAATATTGATTAAATTCAGTGTTAATAACGAGTGTGCCCAGCTGTTGCTCGTATACAAGCTGTAATTCTTGAAGGCATACTTTGATTAATGCAGCAACCTCCTTTTGATGAATTTCTTGTAAACTAATGGATAGCTTGTGCAATGTGAGGGGAAGATTTTCGTGAGCTCTGATCTTTCTGTCAAAGTTGTCTGAGAGATGTTCTATTGGATTAAGATCAGGACTTCGCGGTGGCCACTCTAAAACATTGATGTTAGCCGCAACAAGCTCCTGCCGTTCAACATTCGCAATATGCGGTTGAGCATTATCAATTATCATGCATAAAGACAAATCCTGGTCTATGTATAACCCCAACTGGTTCAAACATAGGGATTATTGGGTCATCCCTATATCTTACTGTGGTCATTGAACCTCTGTTTACAACCACCAAGTTGGTACGATCTTCAAGAGTGATTCCATCCCAAACCATTACTGGTCCACCACCAAAGTTCCAGTTATTGTATGGCACATTGAACAAATCGTTCACTTGGCTAATCTTCAGGCAACTTCTTGTTGGGAATAAACTTCTTCGAAGAGTTACTACTTTAACTACCTAGATGTTCTTTGTTGTTATCCATGACGTTTTTCAGTTTATCACATACCGGGTGTATTATGAAAAATCTTTCGTGCTGTAAATTCCTTACTTTTCATACGATTTTAATAAATGATGTGTCAAACAAAATCGTTTTAAATGGGCTACAATTCGAATTGATCCAATATTTTGTTCTTGAGTTCTGTTTCTGACAGATGATAGTCAACATTTTTTTTTTTAATTGCACTTGCACTTGCACTTTGGGATGGCTTTTGGCTTCCCTTCTCCAACTGTCCAGTTCCAGTGTCAAGTATTGAATCTGCGCCAGGAGTAACAATAGTAATTGTACTATTCCGGACACGGAATCTTGGCCATAACTGACATTTAACTGACAAATATGTGTGAACTGGCCTTTATTGAATATAACCCAACTTTTGACTCGATAATGCCATTTCCCTGCTTTTTTGATGTCACAAGAAAAACTTCAAAGTGATTTTTAATAATTGATATTTATTAATGACTCTAATGGTTGGTTTACATCATTTTTTTTAAATGTCTAAAAAATGTTGGCCAAGATTCCGTGTCCGGAATAGTAGGTACAGTTGCGGCCAAATAAAAGCGACCACTAATTGACATTTTATGTCATCTTCATAAATTTTGGTAATTCAAGCTTTTAAAATAAAAGTTTCTCTAGTAACCAGATACTCATACCTGTGGCACAACATAACAGTGAAGCATGATGTCAATTTGAAAAATAGTTTTTTATGTTATCTCCTAGGAGATGATTTTTCAGGTGATTTAATATTTGATTCCGATTTACAATAGAAAAAATTGCTGCCCAGTTTTATTTGGCCGCAACTGTACATGGTTGTTAGTTGTTACAGTTGATTAAATTGTTGTCTGCACAACAACTTTGGAGATTTTCCAAAACTCTGTACCCTGTATTATCTTTTGAACAAACATAAAACATGGTTCATTGAGATACATATTAAGAAACTTAATAATGGCAAAAATTCCAAGGTGACTGACAACCTACTGACAGATGTTATTAATAAACTCAGTACCAGTACGGTTATCGTAATTTATTTTGTTTCTAGCTCCTACCTATAAATTTAATAAACCACAACACAAGGAAATTGTTTTGCAAAACTTCATCACCGTCCTAGTTGAAACAACTCTGGAGTCTCGACATAATTGCATTATTTATTTGTCTCAAATTATTACGAAAAATCCGCTGCTACGAGCTCCTCCGGTGATTTTGGTATTTATGCACAGCTTTGGAAAAAAATAGTAATGTGCCGCCTTTTTGAAACAAATGCCCAATATTAATTTATTATTAACTGTCACTTCTGACATTAATGGCGTTTTATTGTTTGTAACTTACCTAAATAATAAACTAAAAGCATAAATTAAAAGCAGGACAGTTATTAGTTATTACCTAGGTAATTGGTTTAAAATTGTAATAAAAATTTTGTTTTTCTTATTTGGTATTATACTAAGGACAACGTAACATTTTATCTGCCCCGCCCATTTCATTTTCTTAGTTACCAATCAAATAGGTTGTTAAGATGATCTGATTTACACAGTAAAAATTTCTGACATTCGAATTGTCTTAATGACATTTTATTTTTTAGAACCTAAAACAATAATTGTGGACGTGACAGCAAAATTCTAACCTTAACTTTTTTACGTGGCAAATGTGATGAAAAGTTGTACAGATTGAATCTGGCTTTGATTCTGATTGGTCAATTTTAGTGGGCGGAGCAGATAAAAAGTTATAACGGCAATACTATAAATGCTTAACTAAAAAACTTTCTGCCCTCTTTCAGCTTTCACTATTTCATATAGTAATTTGTGAACCAGAGACTTTGAAAATAAAAAAAAAATGTGGGTGGTCCAACACTTACTATTTTTGCGATTACACATTTAATAGTAGTCCAAAAATTCTGAAACTCGGTAGGCAAAATTTACAATTAATATTCTATGATTGAGCATGACCAACTTTTTTCAATTAAATTTGTGTGATGGAGCTAACTTTATAGCGATTTAATACAAATTGGTCCAAATATTGAAAGTTTTTTTTCTCTACCAGTTACAGAACTCCTCACGTTTTTGATTGATCCATTTCCGATTTTAAATTATAATTTGGTAATACATATGTAATCAAAATTGTGATCAAGTATCAAGTTAAAGAAAGCTGGAATCTAAGACCGTTTATGGTAGAGCTGATAAATATTTTTGACGGAGGGCTGTCGGCTCCCCCGAAACCATTTTTCAGGTCAGTACTGGTGAAATTCCAGTGTATTATAGAAACGATTCGCAGCAACTTTTCATCCGTAAAGCATTTTTCTTTAAATGAAAAATGAATATTTTAGAAAACTGAGTATTGAATAATTTCAACTTCATTAGTCATTACATAATTTATTTGAAAATTTCTTCAGAGTGTTTGCCGAAATTGCTAGGCAATTCGAATAGTCGAATTCGGCCCTGACAGGGTAAGTACCTGCAGTTTGGCGATGGAGTGTTGTTAATCTTACTTCCTCCGATTGATAACACTAGTTTACAAAATTTCACTTTTTGTCTGTTGCCGCAAATTTAATGGCTGAATATGAAAGCTTTTTAGGCTCTTTTTTTTATATCTGCCGTCAGAATCTTATCAACAGCTCTAGTTTTTGTGATTTTTTCGAATATTACTTCACATAATGTTTCGGTATACATATTTTGATCACTGATCACTTTGTACGACTATTAACGGAAGTGCAGTTGGAATGAGTTCTTCAAGAAGGTTTTGCTTCAACGATCCGCAACATTTCTGCTACATATGTGGCCAGTATACTTTGGAAAATCTAGGGAAACAATTTCTGATTTTGTCATAAGTGCCTACTTTTTGTACTTTGCCATACCTTTGGATAAAAATAACAAGTCGTGGGCTCCTAATTGTGTATGTAAATCGTGTGTCGAATACTTAAGACTGTGGAACAGAGGTAAAAGAAGTACCTTTAAATTTGGAATTCCAGCAATATGGCGAGAACCCAAAAATCATTCAGATGATTGTTATTTTTGCAGTTGCAATGTGAAGGGTATAAATCAAAAAATCGCCATAAATGGGAATATCCAAGTGCTCCTACGTCTGTAAAGCTTCCCACAAAATTCAGGTGATGTTTCAGTTCCGTCGATTCCTTTCACTGCTGAGAAAATTTTACAAACTTCAGTAGATGACGATTTTTCAGCAACAAGATCAGAAAACGATTCTAAATTTGACTATTCACCATCAACACCTCAACGATTTTCACAAAACGAGCTCGATGATTGTTAGGACTGTAACCCCTTTGTTTTGTGTTGGGTTGTTGCAACAGAATTGGACGTTTTGTGGAAGACGTCTTTATTCTTGTCTTGTTGCGAGAGAAAAAATTACTATCACTTTTGTTGAGCGCATTATTTGTCTCTTACTGGTTTCTAATCTAAATCTGCTATCTAAGTCTAAGTCTCTACTATTTACAAATTTTACATCTTATATACTACCTAGTTCTACGAAAAATAAGGGTGGGGGTGTAACCACCCGTCCAGACCTTCGTGGGTATAGTTGGATGTAACAGAAATGCAACAATGATCTCGCAAGAGATTTGAACCTCTCAAAACAAGCCTCTGAATCGTTAGCTTCACGATTGAAAGAGAAAAATCTGCTTGCACTAACAAAAGTATGGGTTATTTGTAAATCAAAAACTAGAGCTGATAGAAAAAAAACTAGAAGCATTTTCGGCAACAGCAGACAAAAATTACTCGGAAACGGCAAACAAATCTGAGGCAACAGATACCGTGTAAACTAGTGTAATAAATAAAATAATGGGACAGGCTTATAGCTCCATGTGTGTCTCTTCCTAGCCAAGCGTAAAATTTTTTCGATAATTATAAACCGCGTAATCGCAAAAATGGCAAGTGTTGGACCACCCTGTATAAATCAATATGTATATACATATTTATTTCAGAGTTTCGACTTTTATTCTACACCTTGATAAATGTCAAAAGGATTACAAAGCAAAATTTATACTCTACGGCGGTGGCCTCCATTGTTCTTAAAATTGCATAAAAATATTTTAAATTTCACATTCTTTTAAATATTATACTGTTTTAAAATACAACAATGTTACCACTTCAAGAAATATTGAAATAAAATACGGTGGCCCTCAAGCACTTCTTAGAGAAATTCTATAAATAGAACGAAATAAAAGTTAAACGCCCTAAGGTAATGAGCAACAATAATAAAATTGAAACAATCGTAAAGATGAAGATGATGGAAACCGTCAGAACGCAACAAACATAGAGACGGAAGTTATACGAGCGTCTATTTTGATTCCTGGCGCCGTCCCCAAAGCTCAACATCATGCAGGTGTTATTAACACATTATTGTTTCCGATTTTAAATACATTTCAGAATCAAATAAACCTGATCTATTGCTGTAAACCATGTGTAATACAGGTTAAAGCTGAGTTTCTCAAATGTAGAAATCGTAATTGATCAGATTTCATTGAAATGCGCACCGCATTCTCTTAAAATTTTTACAGATGCGAATCTAGCAGCATTCTCAATTTAATTTTCAATTAATATATTGCTTCAAAGAAATTACCCATTATGGTTGTATAGCAATTACTGATTGTATTAGATCGTTTGAAAAACAAGATTAGTAATGATATGAATAATTTATTACCTGTAATAAGATGACGTAGAAAGGAATATGCTCGCGTTTAGCTTATTTATTATTTGTTAAATTTAGAGCAAATCACTTTTACATCATTTTTCTTATTACTTTTGTATTTATTTGTGGAACAAACTTTCCAATTTTATTTAAATTTGGGGAAACATCTTCCAACGTAAATTACATGAGAATAGGTCATTGAAGGTTCCAAGAGACTTAATTTATTGCTGGATCTTTGCCATATATGTATGTGAACACATCTCAGTACCCATCCTACCATAAATCTCTTCACATATATATTATTATGTAATTTAAACATATATCGATATTTTTATTAATCTCAGAGAGCCGTCCATTTCTGGGCAGGGATATTTCATAATTCATAAATACTTATACGAGTACACTGCGTTTGTACACAAAATTCACTTCTTATATAAAATTATGTTTACAACTAAACTAAAACAATATCTTTAAATAGTATCAATGGTAGTGTCATTTGGGAAAAATTTAATAAAAATACAGTAAAAAAATTTATTCTGTCAATTGAGGTAATAAAATCTGAAATCGTTCATTGTTTTGTCACATTTCAATAACAATTGATTTACAGTCAGTCTAAAATTTTACCTTGACACTTCATCTTTAGGTTTGGGTCACGAAGGCCGTCGATAATAATTTATAAAATTATCTACACAGTGGCCGGAGGTCTGATAAACTGATAAAAAAATCAAGGTACAAGTGCAATATGTTATGCAAGAGTGAGTCATGTCCTTCAAAGGATCAAACCAGCCGCCAAAACACCCACGTTTTATGCCGCCAGCCACCTATCTTATATCGCCCATAATGGAAAGGTCTGTTTCGAAGAAATCTACATCAATCTCATAGTCAATTAGTACGAATCTAATAAAGAAGTATTCATTTAGTTTATTAGTAAATGCAGTTTTTTATTTTTACTTAAACCAAAACACATTAAGTCGAATTTTTGAGAAAGTGTGTTTTCCCGTGGCCACTTATTAGATGAATCTGTAGGTTGTTTTCCATTAATATGGTAAAATTTTAGACTTTCCATTCCACGCAACGCAAGTGCGTGGTCGCTGTCGCCTCGACTCCAAATGGCACTGAAATAATATTAAAAAGTGAGCCGCTGTGTAGATTGCAACGATTATTTTATGAGTAAACACAAGACACACACTGCAACAAATGAAAATGGTATGAAAATTATTTAAAAAAGTATGTATCAAATTTCTACTTGACTTGCTAATTTTATTACTTAATCTAAGATCTATGTCATACTAAGAATTTGCTACTCAGTTACTGGTGTGTTATATCATGATTTGTGAAATTTTTATTGGCGGTGGCAAATAAACAAATTAATATGCCCGTCTCTCTTTGATAATTTATCTTACACGGCGAACTGTAATTTAGTTCGACACAAATGCTGTCAGATCTATAATCTAATATTTCATTTAAAGTCAAGTACGTGCAAAAAATGTTAAGGTCGATTGGTTTCTGCAGATTCCAAGTCAAGGAAGATGCACTTTCAATTAATGGAAAAAAGATTCTGTTTATACACGTTCATACATTTATCTAATCCCGTGAGATAAATGACACTTATCCCACTCATTTGAGTGGAATAAGGAACTTCATTGCTGGACATATTTCATTACTCCACTCAGTGGGATAAGTGAGCTTCTTTACCCCACTCAGTGGGATAAGTAAGTTATTATTCCACTGAATGGTGTAATGAAACTGGCGGAAATAAATAAGATTTACCTTTTCTTTTGAATCCGGGGCGGTCTTAGATAAAATTTTGTACATAACACGTGGGCTTAAGCATATTACAGGAAACTCGTGTGATTACAGATGAACTCGGGCTAACGCCCTCGTCATCTGCAATCTTCACACTCGAATCTTGTAATATTGCTTTTATCCCACTAATTGTGTAAATAACTATTATCAGAGTAAAATCTAATTAAAAAAAAATCCATTTCAATAGCGACTGCCAATGGTGGTAATTTGGAAAATAGAAAATGGTAGCAGTATTGGTAGCATGTTCTTGTCAGTATGTACCTACAGAGTGGCTAGTAGCTACGAAAATTGGAGTCACTTTTCTTCATATTGCCAAGAAATGTGGCTGTTTTTAGTGTTTTTCTTTAATTTAATGGCAACATCGAATTCAATATTTCGTGCTATTTTTAACAATTATTGTCAATGTCACTGTCAATTTAAAATTATGAATTTTAATATTGAGCAAGGAATAAGTATCATAAAATGGTATTATCCTGCTAAAGAAGGTCGCTCTGGTAGAACAGAAGCTGTAAGAGTGCAGGATCATTCATTAGCGTGCCACATATCGTAATCGGCTACAACCAACATTTAACTATATTTTTTTAAAACAATGTTGCCAGCATTTCCGTTTCATTTTTTCTTGTAGTTCCATCTTTTGGGCAAATGTGGAAAAGTGAATCCAATTTTCGTAGCCAACCTGTATATAAAATTTGAATTTAAAATTTTCAAATTATGTACTCGTATATGGTTTATTTTGATCCTTTCATCCTAAGCATTTGACAACTAGAAAAAAAACACTTAATATCACAATCAAGCACATACAGGGTGACTTTGAAAGTGGTGCAGATATTTTAACCAATGGTAGAACTCCACAATAGGTAACAATAATGCCTTATACAAATGTTGATATTTTTCGAGAAAAGGTGGTTTCAAGTTTTTCAAAAAAAGTTTGGCAGCCACTGAATTTTATTAAAAAAATGGGGAAAAAATCATTGTAGATTTTTTTGGTTGTCATTTATTTCAAAATTAAGTCACTTTGACAAGAACCTTAATCTTAACATCAATTTAAATCCCAAATGGCTTTCACCAACCTGGGGAAAACTGATATGGTTTTTGATCTATGGTGAAGCCCGTGGACATTCAGAGCTAAGCTAGCACGACAAATCTACGGTGAAAGGTTTCCTCAAAGGATACTTCCCAATGCACGAACCTTTGTAAACGTTGTGCAGCATCTTCGCAATTTCTGGAGTTTCGAAATGAATAAGCGCGATCTTGGCCGCCAACGAGAACATCGCAGAAGAGGAAATTCTTCACGAAATTGAAAACCAGTCACAAACAAGTACTCGGCGTCTTTCAAATTACCTGGGAGTTTCTTAGTTTGTAGTTTGGCTGCGACTTCAAAACGCCGCTCAGGAAATTCGTCAAAACAGAGGCATTCTGAATCGACTTCGGCTTTCTTGGACACGTGGACACGTCGTGCTGAAGCTTGCAGTTTTTTTTCTTTTTTGTTTTCTGCATTTTATTTTATTATTTTACAAATTTTATCAAAGATTCATGATGAAACTCATAACCTCGAATGACAGAAAAACTTGACATTTTAGGTTGGTCGTATGTCAAAACTGCCCACCAAATTTGAATTTTTTTATCCCATCCCAAACAAACTGATTCCTTTGATTCTCTTGTAAGCCATTAACATTTGTATAAGGCAAGTTGGGTTATTTTGCCTTCTTTTAACACGTACCTGCACAACTTTCAAAATCAGACTGTACAGGATGATTTTGAAAGTTGTGCAGATATTTTAATCACGAGCTACTGGCTTCATGTAGAACTCGGAAAAAATGTTTAAAAAATTCTATGTCAAAAAATAAAATGACATTTATTTTTTGAGCTACAATGTTTTTTAATCGCTTTTAGTCTTCTACGTTGTCAAACAACCTCGCAGGTAAAATTTCGGCACATTTTAAAAATACACCCTTGTATATCATGTTTTATAAAATGTACGCCAATGTGAAGTAACCTATAGGAAATATGCTTTAAAACAAGGAAACCGCATTGGTGTACGTTTTTTTAAAATATGATATACAGGGTGTATTTTTAAAATGTAGCTCAAAAAATAAATGTCATTTTATTTTTTGACATAGGATTTTTTAAATATTTTTTCCGAGGTCTACATCAAGCCAGTAGCTCGTGATTAAAATATCTGCACAACTTTTAAAATCACCCTGTATAAATAAACATGGATTAAAATTTTAACTTTACATCACATAAAATTTATAGGCATATACGTTTTTTGGGAACCAAATCTCACAACACTTACAATTATAAATAATAATGACCAAAAACCTGTTAGGGATTAATGCTTATCTTATTAGTAGTCAAAATAACTTTCTTGTTTTGCTGCTAATACTTTATCAACGCCTCGCCAAGATTACTCTGTCTCATCTAGAATTTTTACGGATTAAACCAATATGAAAATATGTAGGTGTGCCATTTGAAATAAAGAGATTAAGATCATTTCCAAGTAAATTCAAAGTGACACCTTTAACAAATTTCTCTGATGGTTATTTTAAAATTAAAAATGAAAATCCCTGACTTGTCCAGGATATAAAATTTGAAAGTAGCGAAAAGTAGGTGGTGTAAGGACCGAGAAACCTACACATTGTAAATATTGCCACCGTTATTTATTTCTGTAAACATATTGTTCAATATTATGTGGCTGCAATCACCGTGATTGTCCATAATGGTAATCTCGATGTATGTAAATTATCGCGAGGTGGGCTCCGCAAAGTGTTCTGTTCCGTATCAGATTTTCTGTATTTAGTTGTTTCTCTTGTAATCATTTCATTGGCAATAATTTGTATCAGAAAAATTTGCACTTTTTTAAATCTGTTTCGATCGTGTACGAACAAGTATAAGAATAAATTTCAGATTTTTTACAACATCTACCCACGCTCGTTCACGTGTCCTCCTACGCGTGGACTCGACTACTGACTAATATGGTATTGAAGAAGTAATGGAGGCAGGTAAACATGCAATATCTGATTAGCGCTCACCTCATAACAATTACTACATTAACTACTGTCAAAATCGGTACAAGATTTTTTTCTTCTTGTAACTAAAATACACAAGACAGTTGTCGTTTGCTTAATGGTTTGAATAAATAATACGATAAATTTTAATTGGACTCGTTTTAATTTTTGAAAAATGTTAGTCATCATTCAGATTCTTAACATCTGTTGATGTTGACACACTCGTAATTACCATTACGTAAGAAGCACAATGCAGAATTGTAACTAAGTAGATGCAGTTTGTCTAATTTTCATAACTTCACACAAAAGGCGCTTTAAAATGAGGATACAAAATTGTTAGCGTTCTGCTACTAATTAACAAACTAAATAACAACAATTTTATTTTTGTGTTTTTTACCTTTTTAGATTTGAAACAACGTTGCTGTGTTTAAAGTAAATAAACATCATTGCTTTGTTAGGGTACTACTAAAACATGTACCTAACTGCATAAATAACAAAATAAATATATAAACTAGGTTAATCAATGATATTCTCTTTCCCAATTTCTATTTTCCTGAAATTCAACTGTAGACACAAACGAGAAAGGATTTATTCTGAATGACACCTTTTCGAGGACTATTCCATTGATATACAAAAAGAGATTTTATTTTTTGTATGTACTAAACTTTTAATTTAATTTACTAAATATGTAGTAACGTCTCTTACATTAGATTCTGAAAATATTCCCAACATCTCCTTTATTTAAATTGTCACAACTATAAATACAGGTGTCCCAGAACTCGCGGATCAAATTGAAACTGTATATTCCTTGATGGTAATGAAGCTAAAAAACGTTTAGAAAAATATTCAGGGTGCAACAGCTTTTTAGTTATGAATTAATCAAATTGACCAATAGAGCTCGATCTAATTTTCCCTTTATGAGAAAATTGAGTACCTTCCCTCAATTGCCAAGCAACGTATAATTCGATGAATAATAAAATTATTTTCAATATTTATCTGGTCAACTTGTGGAAACAGACGTCAAAAATGACAGCTACTTTTGAAATAACCAAAAATGGGATAATTGCGCCAAAGGCAGGTGAATAATTGTATAGAATCTAAATCAGGGAACGCAAGAAGTTTCTTCTTCCGACAATGAATGAAATATGGTTTGTTATGAGCGAAAATTTCCAGAGCAATTGTAACCTTGAGGGGTATGGGAAATTGACGGGAGGGATATGATGAATTGAACCTTTGTTGATGGAAGGTAAAATGGCGACGTAGCGTCAAGTGATTAATACATATTACTAAGTACCTTAAAAATCTTAGTAAAAAGTGAAATATGCAGTGCCTGTGAAGTGAATCGGAATCACAAGAAATTTATCCTGACTCCTGTGCATTCACTCTGCATCTGCAACGTATTAGCGCAGCTACACGAGCGGGACGAGTCATCGTCGAAATGAAAGAAAAGGCTTTTAGGAACATTCTTGCATTGCTAAAAAAGCTGGAGTTACACGTAGGTTTTGAGCAACAAATCAAGCATAGTGGCAGTTCTGAAAGAAAGAAGACAAAACTGGATTGAACTAACCTATTTATTTTAGCATCATTATTAGTAAAAATTTAAGATCAAATTTTATAACTAAACGATGTAGAATGCAACAAATGAAATAAGAAACATGCAAAATAAAAAGAATAATTTATAACATGTGTTCAAATTGACCACCTTTCATCTGAAGGAATAGGCGAGCTCCTTTTATTAAATTTTCCCTTGCCAGTCTAAACACATTAGGAATAACAGTAGCCAGTGTTTCGTGAATTTGGTCATTTAGTTCTTCTAAAATATTGATAGGTTCGCGGTAAATATAGTTTTTCAAATATACTTCTTCTACCGTCGTCATCAAAGGACTGAAAAACAGCATCTTCAGTCTCTGGCGTTCTAACTTCTCGCGGGGGACCACCAATTTCTTGTCAGGTAGGCACCAAGGACCCAGTGTCTCGAGCACGGTACACCAACCATAGAAATACGTTATAATTTGGATATGGCAAACGTCATGGAAAACGTAGGTATTGCATATTCCCTTGCATCCTCACGTGCATTGCGCCGGCACTCTCCATAAATTATGAGCATTTCGGCATACTCTGCAGCTGTATACATGATTTCAGGCCGAAGTTTGACAATTTCGAATCAAATTATAACTTGACGTTGTCAAAATCTTCACAGTTGCCCAAACATTTACTTGAAATTCCATACCATTCTTACTAGAATTATGTTGCTAGGCAATTCAAACCTTTGGTTAAATTTACGTGAAATTCAAATTAACAGCGTCCTGATTGGTCAACTTGAATTATTCATTACAAAAAATCGATTATACCCTGTCCTTTTTTTTAAACGCTATTGCATTCAGTTATCACCAAGGAAAACGCACTGTAAATTTGATCCGCGAGTTCTGGGACACCCTGTATTAACAATAATATACCGAGTGACCAAAAAGAAAACAAATCAAGAGTCCAAGAGTGCTACCTCATCTTTTGTTTTATGGAAAAGTTCGTCTTAGACTGCCCATACACATATGTATACTTGCTATGCACAGTCGTTTTATTGGTTGCCTACCTTTCAAAATATCTCCATTTCATTTTATCACATATTTTGTGATCATTGTTGTTTACAATTACTATAAACGTCTGTGAACTTTGCGTTCGTACTGATGCTATTACGATACTGTTTTGCGTATCGTAATAGGAAAAGTCGTGATATAATAATAATACTAAAAATAGTGAAATTTAATTTTTTAATTTTGACGGATACTGTGGTGTCGCGGCGGACTGCAGACGTGGCCTTGGGTGGAATCCTTCAACTTTAATGCTTTTAAATTTTAATTTTTTTTTTTTCATTGAAAAAGTGGCAAAGTAGAAAAAATACTGCATGACATTTCGTTTATAAGGCATTTTATAGCACTTACTCCTTTAGGGCACTCCTCGCTACGCTCGTCGTGTTCTAAAACCGTGCGTGCGATAAAATGCTTCTTATAAGACTCGTATCATAATGTACTATTATTTTATAAATTTTCTCGATTATCAGATAATAATAATAAAATGCATAATTACACGTAATTAAATTCATGAGGTATGATCCTTACCGCAGCCATCCAAATGAAAATGAAAATGGGCAACATTTTGTATATTTATTGTAAAAAAAAGCTGTTATTGTTTAAATATTTGATTGTTGTGTTACTTGAAGTTCATCAAAATGGTTGGCTAGGTATTCAATAACACAATATTACGTATTTCTAGGTAGAGGTAATAATTCTCAGGTTACAGCGTTGTCTTTTTTATCTATTTTCAAATTGGGTATTGTATTTCCTAAATAGAGGGTACATGAGGAAATAGCCAAGTTGACTTTGCAAATGTATTGTGACTATTGTGTTGCATTTTCAATTCCGTCTGGCTCATTAACACTCGTGAAATACCCTGTACAGAATTAAGCTATAGATAAAAAAAATAAGCTAAGTTCTCACTGATGTATTTTTTGTCCCCAGCCGAAACAAACCACGGGTTAGTTTGCCTACAAGTAGGTTTCCGAAAGCGCCGCCACCCTCTTTCGATTAGCGCAACACATGCTCGTCCGCTCGATTACTCTCATATACCTTCCCGATCATTGCAATCCTCCCTTTTCACCTATTTCCCCCGCTTCAGGTTCACGCAACGAACCGACTATACCAAAGTATCATCTGGTGGAAGTCAAGACCTTGTCTCTCTTTTTTTTTCTTGGTGGCCTCGCTTACTTTAGAAATTAATTCACCACAATACACTTCTGTTACACTCTGATCACAGACAAATAGTTAATCAAAAATAGGTATTCCCAGGATTCCAAACACTGTTGCCATAATCGTGGTTTTCGAGGAGGTGGTGAAGCTGATGTTTCTACATAGTTCGTAAGTAGAAAATTTCTGTGTGAACAATAAACTATTTAATCTATAAATGAAGCTATGAATTTTACTGTGACTCGTTCATCCTGGAAAACCACATTGTGGATGAAATTAATGTTTTCTTGTGTAACAAGATTCTCTGGAAAGTTTAACACGACACGAAGACACAAATTTGGTTAATAATTCATTAATATCCATTAATATCCTGATGGACTTCTTCTTTTTACAGTAGGTACTTGACAGATAGTCGGTTTATTTATTTTTGGAAAAAAGACAAACCTTTGCTTGTAAAACAATGTTTCATTCAATCACTGTTCACGTCACAGGCAATAAACGATGAACCACCTTCGTATTTATATCATATCATAACGTCCACTATCTTGAACGTAAACTCCAGATTCTAAATTCTGGCAATTTCGTGAAAATATTACCGTATGTCCCCGGATTGAATTCACAAAAGGAAAAAAAATATATTTTTGATTTTACGCAAAAACTTTAGGGGAATAACATTTTTTACTTCATTTGAAACCCCCATTTCTGTTATTAAAAAGTCTTCTTCAACACAGACATTAAAATTAAAAAAAATGCTGAAAAAATGTTTTTTTCACAACTAGTCTCAGAAGGCGTCATTATTTACTCCTGAACCGAGCCCAGAAGTAGAATTTCTCTCCCACGGTTAATAATTTTTCATTATTAACTCAGGGTTAACCGTCACCTAGCAACGAAAGATTGTCGTTCATTTCATTGGTTAACGTAGACGATTTTCGTAGCAATCGTTTAGAAATGACAACTCCTATCCGTCACATCCGACAAAATAATTTTATTATTAATTATTATCAGAAAGGGTTTTAACGTATCTAGTAGTGAAAAAACTAGTATATAAACCACGGTAGCCTTCGCGCCTTACATCCCTCGGCGAGCCTCGGATCTAATCTTGGCGCTCTAGTTATAATCATGAACTTCTCCACCTTGGTGTATAATATACTTTACCTATTTTTTTGAAAAAAGCAAACAATATTTGATTATAAAAGTATTCTATTAACTCTCCGCCGTTTTCTGTACATAATTCAACCCTACATCGAAGTTCTTTAAAATTATTTCTTCTTCGATTGTTAATGATGCTACAGCGTTCCTTATGCGCTGTCTTTAGTTCTTCAGCACTATTAGGCAGGTTTTCACTATAATTTTTTTTATAAATTAGTCACTGATTCAGTTTTTAGAAACTTTTTTATAAGCTTCTGCACATCAATGCGTGATACATAAGTGTTGGGAAATTTTTCATTAAATTTTGTATTTATGTGACGAAAACCGGTCCAACACTGAATTAAATAAATCCTATGTTCCAAAGACTACATGTTGAAATTATTTCTATCAGTAATAAGTGGTTTGCCAAAAACCAAGGCCAACTATAATACAATTTATAACATAAAAACTAAGTCCAAATGTGAACAGAAAATGTTAATTTAAGAATGCAGTATATCAATACTGAGATTTTAATAACGGAAATGGAAGTTTCAAATGAAGCAAAAAATGTTATTCCTCTGAAGTTTTTGCGCAAAATCGAAAATAAAAAATGTTTTCTTCTTGTAAACTCAATCCGGGGACATACGGTATATTACATTGCTTGAAGTTCAAGTATAAGCAAACACTTCAGTCTGAAGCATTTGCTTCAGATTATACTTTATTTATTATTGTACATAGGAGCAAAAGCTTTTGGGGGAAGCAATTGCTACAGGGGATACTTCGATTTGTAGTATTTGGTAGAGTTTACGCTTCATTCGAAGCAAATACTTCAGTTTTAGCGAAGTTGGGCAGTGGGTAACTTCAGAGCAATATTTTTTGTTCAGAACGGTATTTTTTTGGTATTATCGAAAGAAGAAGGAAAGCACTTTCAGAAAGAAGAGTCTATGAAGATGATTTACATCGAAGATTCTTATACAAGTGTATACAACCGCCCGCAAAAGAATCGAGCCTACCCCGCTGCAAGGGAATTATCACCTGTTATAAACTCGTAAATCTAGCCTGCAACTATTTCGGACAGTTTGGTGTACGAGGGTTGTTTCATTAATTTTTGGTCATTACTTAGATGCTTCTGAATTAAAAATGTTTCTTTTCTTAGATATCCCTAGAGTTTGTCTGTCTCTATATTTAAAAATTATTGATTTAATTAGATTGCAATAAATGTGATTTGTAACGGCCGACGTTTAGTAAAACTATAAAAATATGTGTATTAGCTGTGCTAAAATTTAAAAACTACCACCTGTTGAATTAAGTTGGTAAAATTCAAATTACACTAAATATCCAAATGGTAACTTTTATATTACTAGGATGCCAGCTAGACCTTTTGATCGATCTGTTTATTATGTCAAAAGCGAATGCCGTAAAGGCAATGAAATCTTTTAAATAACACAAGATTACAACAAATCGAATTTTTATGTATAGTTTTCATAAGGTATCATTGATATCATCCTAACCAAACATTTCTACTCCACCATACCAACATACCTACTCGTGTCAGTGTTCTTGTTTTCAATCAATCAACTTCATTTATTTTCTTAATTTTTATAATAGATTTCAATTTACTTAGGACTATGGCAAGTTACAAAGGGGGCGCTGCATAAGCTTAAGGCCTTTAAGGCCTTTTCAGCGTCTCTTGTTTTCCCTGGGCGCATCTCTTTTATAGGCTGCAGGGGATGATGCGGCTCCTAGTGGGGAGTCGTTCCGATGGTGCGCAGGTGTTGGTGATGGTAGGGAAGCGTGCGGCTGGATCTCCCAGGCGACGATGAAAGGGTTAGGTAGTACGGGGCGCTTCGGTACTACCCACATTATTTATGCTACAAATATTTGCTAGAGCACGGAGTATTTGGACATTTGGTGTGTAGTATTTGCTTCTTCCAAAAGTAAATATCTATTTGCTTTATGTAAAGTAAAAGGTGGAGTATATGCTCTTGGAGTTTTGCTCTTGCTCGAAGTAAGAGCAAATGCTTTGTTTTATTCATATCACTCAATATTACTTAAACATTTTTGCTTTGAATTTGGGCATTTTTATTCAAAAGTTAAACCCTCAAGCGTTCGAATAATTTAGCCATTGTCCTTTTTAGTGTAATGTCGCGAGCAAAAAAAAGTGGTCGTCAAAATCATGGTTTGACGCAACGGAAAATGGTCCATTGTAAAACGGTCGTAAATATCATCATAACCTATCATGTTGAATGACATTAATTGTCATTTTTTTGACACTTTTTTGACATGGGCATTTTAAAATGACATTGGCGACCAGAATTTTTTGCTCGCGACAGTACTTTTGTAAATAACGTTTTCTTTTTCCTTTTTTATGATTATAAGCAAAAAGTTAAACTTATTTCATGTGGTTTGATTAACAATATGCTGCAAGTAAGTCATTTCTTTGAATAATTTGTTTGAGTATTCAGGGAATAGAAAAACTCTGATGTAAAGACTTATTATAAGTAAGTACTAAATATATGCCATCTTGTCTCAAGGTAGAATGTAGATATAATAGTAGACAAGATATTTATATGGTGCGATTCTATTTTAAAATTTTACCAATATTGCTATAATGTGTTTCAAAATCAAAAATCCACCACCTGTTGAATTATATTGGCAGAAAAAAAGAAATCCCTAGAATAAGTTTCATTTTTCTGGGTTGGACCAACCTTCCGCCAAAATTTGACCTTCAGTGTGTCACAAATATCAAATTATAAAAATGCCCCAAAAAACAAGGAATCTTTTAACCGCTAAATTAAAGCGAGCGTTCATTAAGTGCTTCGAAGAATTTATAGATATTTATGCATTAAGGGAGATATGAACATGATTTTTCCCTAAGGTTGACGTGGTTATAATCCGAGGGCCTTTGGCCCGAGGAATTATAAGTCAACCGAGGGAAAAAACATGAATATCTCCCGTGGTGCATACAATATTTTATTTTTTAGTCTCTCTAGTTAAAAGTTAAAATTTTATTAAAAATATTTAGCAGGGAAGATTGCGTGAATATGTGGTTGCTATAGTTTCGTTCTCATGAGTTTGTTGCCAACAACAAATTTGACAAATCCCAAGGAAGATAGGTATGAGTTGTTTTTCACAATCTGTATCTATGATGAAAAGAAACAATATCGTGTTACTAAAAAATAAAAAAACAAACCACACTTTTGTTGTTGACGTTCTTATATAGTCTTTGCCAAAGCCAAATAACCACCAACACTGCATTCTACTCAGAAAATCAACCGGCAACGTTGTGCACTTAAATTTGATTGGTCTAGCATCCTAGTAATATCAAATTTGCCATTATACACTTAGTGTAATTTTGTTTTCACCAACATAATTCAACAGGTGGTGGTTATTTGGGTTTGGCACGGCCTATAACTACTCTCGTGTCAAAAATGGATTAGGTACTATTGCGGCCAAAAAATTTCGTCCGTCACTTTCAAGGCCCTGACATGAAGTGTAAACTACCCTTAAGCACCAATAACCTCGTTTTGTTATCGTTATTGTCATTTTGACAATCTGTCATTCAGTCCATCAGTTCAAATTTTGTGAATACAAAGGACAAGTTCCACTCTTACGCAATTACCACACGACCGCTAGTCGCTAGTGGCACTAGAGACTAGAGGCAGACTTGCGGCTATTTTTGGATTAAAGTACCAAACAGAGAACCGTGGAAATTACACGAGTATGCCGTAGTTTTTAAAAAATCAAACGAAAAACATTAAGGCAAAGACAAGGAAATGAAACATTTATTTTTGTTTAAGTACTTAGCTAAATCAAAAGATAAAATGAATGAAGTTTAAAATCAATACTTGGTCATTGCTCCATTGGCGTCAATAACTCGTCTTACACGACGCGAGATGGAGAGGCATAAATCTCTGTGATAATTCCTATGTAATGATTGCCATGCATTAGTAATCGCAGTCAAAAGTTCTGCCCTATTCCGAATCACTTGTCGTTGTTGCAAATTACGAACCAAAAATCTGGACTGCGACTTGGCCAATCAAGAACGTTTATGCTACCATTCTGCTACCCTATGTGCTGAATGCATTGAACAATTGTCTTGTTGAAATATGAAGTTAAAATTGGGAAAAATTCTTGAAACTAAAGGCATCATCACGTCTTCAAGAATCCTAACATAAACATCACTGTTGAGCCGATCTTCTAGAGACAACATTAGCCCAGGTCTATCTACTAAAATCCATGCCCATATGTTTGCCGAAAATCGACCGCTTCTTTCCGTTGTATTTGCTTGTATTTACCCCTTCAACAGCCGTCATAAAAGGGCTATTGCGTAATCTATGGAGAAGCATATTATCTTCTTCTGCAGTAAATGTGCTAGGCCTCCCTGAGCCTTGGCGTCTTTCAATAGTTCCATTCCATTTTGTCTCCATTTCTGAAGAATGGACGAAATTGTACTTTTAGGTATACGAAGGTCCATCGAAATCTGAGCTTGGGACATTCCTCTTTGTGCAAGAGTTACTATTTTGATTTTATTAAAATTTGATACCGATGGCATTTTGCTTGACTTTCAAAAGTGACAAGTAAAAACATCAATCATAATGACAATAAGGAATGGACTACACCGATTTTTTTGAAATGACGGAAAAATGACGGACGAAATTTTTTGGCCGCCATAGTACTCCCTAGAATTCGAACTTTTAGGGAAATAACGTTTTTCCTGTTGTGTGTTCTGTTGTGTCCTGTTGTTTGTAGAACTTTCAAAAGTTATTTTTAATGCCTAAGGTTGGTTACTTTGAATTGAGAGATTAAATCCAAATAAATATGCCGCCAGTAACCAAAATTGATGGTGAAACGAAAAATCATCTATCACTTAGCGAGAAATTAGTCATTTGCAACTGTTACAATTAATTTGCGGTCTTACATTTTCGGGATATCTTTTGTTTGTCACCAGAAACCACATAGCCTCCAACCTAACCAAATTTAAGGCAACCTAGTAACGAATATCCCTAAATCCTAGGGAGTAATCCATTTTTGACACGAGAGTAAACTCGGTACAGGTTGCAAAGACACACTTGTCATTTGCAACAGCATTTTTTTCATATTTCTGAACCAAATGAAGGCACAAAGGGACCAGAAAATCATAGTTTGGGTTGAATATTTTCCATATAAGTACAATTTTAAAGTAATTTCAAATGACTAATGCCATAAAAGTGCTGTTGCAAATGACAAGTGTGTCTTTGCAACCTGTACCTAAAGTTGACTCAAGTTGCAAAAAAACACTTTGCATTTGCAACAGCACTTTTATGGCATTAGTGATTTGAAATTACTTTAAAACTGTACTTATATGAAAAATATTCAACCCAAACTATGATTTTCTGGTCCCTTTGTGCCTTTATTTGGTACAAAAATATGAAAAAAATGGTGTTGCAAATGACAAGTGGTTTTTTGCAACTTGAGTCAAGTTTAGTTTAAAGTCCATTCAAAAATCAAAAAACCACCAACGTCGCATTTTCCTCGATAATTACTATCGGCAACGCTGTTTAGTGTAAAATTTGGTAAGAATTGTAATTTTGAATGTTTACCTATTAAATGTCTTGTTTTTCTGGGCATGTTTAAGTAAACATAATAAGAATCAATAAATAAATGAAACGTGCTGCTAATAAAACAATATGAACGGAATTCAAAGCAATTGAAATAATTGAATTTTATTGTGAATCAAATAAATGTCATAATTTATAGTTACCAACATAGTCTGAAAAAATATCTACCTAGGGTTTTTTAAATTTTACCAACCTAAAGCAACAGGTGGTGGTTTTTTGAATTTGAATGGACTTTACGTAGATTTTGGGTACAGGCAACTGAAAAGGTATGTCACCATAGGTACACTCCAAAGAAAATTCAAAAATTTGACACTGACAGTGCCGGAGTTTAATAATCGGATAGTACGCAGAACGTTTCTTCAGTATATCAAAACACAAGATTGACTCATACATATTTTATTTAAAATTTCTGGATTAAAAATGGACTCTTAACTTGACCTAAAAATTAGCTACAAAATAGCTAATTATATTATTTATAATATACAGCGTGATCAAGAATGACTGAATCTGTTGGCAACAATGAAAATTTGAATGATTTTGGTACCATTGTAATCTAAACGCATTTCCGGTTGACAGCTTTAACAGTGTTGACAAGCAAATTTGTAATTTACCATCAAAGGTTAATTTTTGTAATAGAATAAACATAACCGACATAACTTTTTTTTTAATACCGTGTCAAGTTAAAACATCCGGTCAGTACCACTTACGAGACAAAAAAATACAATTTTTTTTCAGTTGGTTCACTCCTAACAGACTCAGTCATTATTGATCACGCTGTACTTAAACAATGTTGATTTTCATCTAAACATAAGAAAATTATCTAGAAAACTGTCTTTTGTCAGAGCCTCCTTTACGCTTCGGCTGCCTATAAACTGTATTTTTCTTGTATTCTCTACTAGGCAGCGAATTATAATTTTTATAGGTACCAAATCCTCCTCCACCTGTCCTCTTTGAGGGCCTTTCAGATTTCTTCACAGAAACTTCTACAAATACGACAAAATCTTACCATCCAACGGCGTCATTATAACACAAAACTTACTTAAATCCACAGCTGGTGGTACTTTAAAACCAAAAGACAAACCAACTTTAGTCAAGTCAAGTGTACTTATGTCAAATATCGTCTTCAAATGGTGCGAATCGTAAGCTCTCACATACGCTTTAAATGCTTCCTTACCAGACATATTAAGGAAATAATTTTTGCCAATCAAAGTTTCCAGCTAAAATTATACGAATTACCGATTACCATTTAAAAAATTACACTCGAAAAAACCTGTAACTGAATGTCGGCTATTTTATTCCAACTGAATTCAAATTCATTCAGTGGAACTTTTGCCTGTTTCAAGTATCTAAGGAACCCAAGCTCTTCAGGTCTGAGAATAAGTAAAGCGTGACCACTGCTGCCTTCCCCACGCGCGGTTCTACCAACTCGGTGAATGTATTCTTTGGGGTCGTCTGGTGGGTCATACTGGACTATCCAGTCAACTGCAGGAATATCCAACCCTCTCGCAGCCACATCAGTACACAACAAAATTCCAGAATCAGCGTTACAAAATTGGAAAAATGTAGTTGTGCGTTTCGCCTGTTTCTGCTTACCCTGCAAGACAAAATTTTTAACATATTGTACAAAAAATATTCTGTAACTGCTACACTAAGATAACAATAACCACACATTTAGTCATATAATTAAAAACAACTTACATGAATGCACATTACAGGTAAGTCAATATAATTAAATAATTCATGATGAAATTTCACTGACATACATGAACTTAAAAATACCATGACCTTCTTCTTTCTATTTTTCTTCAAGAATGTAAACAATACTAATAGTCTTTTTTCAGATGGACAAACAACGTAACCCTGTTCAAGACCAGTGACTGTTGCCTCACTCTTAGAGTCATCAACACCAACATAAATAGGTTCCTTTTTAAGGGCTAAAGATGCCAAAGCTTCTGTTTTTTTACTCTGTGTTGCACTGAATAACATTGTCTGTCTTCTTTCTGTAATACAAATAAGTAACTTTAGACAAAACAAGTAATTTTTTGTGTCTCATTCATTATCAACTAAAAGCTTAAATAATGAAGTACAAAGTGTAAATGAAAAAGTAACTTTATTTAGTAATTAAACAAGATATAGAAAAAGTTACTGATAATCAGTTCACCGAAAAAATGACGCCGTCATTTACTTCCAGAGAAAGATCTAAAGGAATGATAATAAATAAAAAATATTTTTTTAATTGTATCAAAGTAATACCAATTCTCCTCAATTGTAAACTAAATATATGCTAGATCTAGGATTAATACTTACTTGGCAGAAGATTTATAATCTGTTTCATCTCTTCCTCAAATCCAATATCTAAAATTCTGTCTGCCTCATCAATTACCAAGCACTGCAAATTCTTAAAAAGAAAATCTGGAGTGTTTTGCATGTGATCTAAGAGACGTCCAGGTGTGGCTACTAATAAATTAATTCCTTTTGATAACTTCTGTGCCTCAGTTTGTCTGCTAGTTCCACCCATCACTAACCCATATGTGTGATGATGATATTTCATCAACTCCTTTAAAACTCCAAATGTCTGCATCGATAATTCTCTAGTTGGTGATATAATAATGACCCCAGTACCTTAAAACCAATAATATAACAAAAGTGGGGAAAAAAATTAACCGTTTACCATTTCTAGGCATAAATTTCAGTTTGTAAATTAACTCAACTGCAGGAATAAGAAAAGCTAATGTTTTCCCTGATCCAGTTTTTGCAGCTCCAACCAAATCCCGGCCTTCTAATAATGGTGGAATTGACCTTGCTTGAATCTCAGTTAGTGTGGTAAAACCCATGTCAGCAATTGCTTTAAGAGTATTTTCACAAACTTTGTTTTTTAGAGAATCAAAGGCGCAATTACTTAAAATTTCCAATGTAGTTGCTGCACCAGGTACTGTAAATATGTTAAGTTATTTTAATACAATACATAAGTGGTTAAATTTATATTTTATAAAAAAAATCAGATTGATTGTGGTGTTCATGCTTAAATCTCAACTCAAACAGCTTTTGAGAAAATACTGTGAGGAGATTCACATTCGCCTTCACATCATCATATCAGTTAAAATGTCATTAAAAAAAAAGCTATTTAAATTCTTACAAATATTTTCATCATTTGGATTTTCTTCCTTCTCTGGTTCTGTTTCTTCATTTTCTACCTCATCATTAATTTCATTCTCAGTGGTGTCATCTGGATCATTTTCCAAGTCTAAATCTTGCTTTTTCTTATTTTTCTTCTTCTTTCCTAAAATTAACAATACAAGTGTAAGTATAAAATAAGAAATAAAATTCCTTACATTTAATTGTTTACTTTTAATGCAAATCCTCCGATAGGTCAGTTCGTATTACATAAATTACACTTTTCGATCCATCTAGTATGTAGAAATACAGGATCATTATAAATGTTTGTAACAACTAGTGGGCGTAGCGGCGCACCTAAAGCATAGCGCACAGCCATCTACGATGGGACAATAATTTATAATGACCCTGTATATATAGTTTGGGAACGAGAAATTGGAACTTTAGCTCCTTCACTTGCATCATGAGCACTTCATTCCAGGAGGCACAAACAATCTGCATCCCTTTTTAATAACTAGCAGGTAGACTAGACTAGCATGTCAGCAGGCAACGACTTACCATTACCAGTATTGTAAATCTTCATTATTATAATCTTTACAACCTACCTTAAACCCATTGCAAGTGAAGAAGTTAAAGTTCCAATTTCTCGTTCCCAAACTAACAAACTGACGTGTCCGAGAATTGTTGCCAGAAATCAACAATATATAAATTGGGAATTTTATTCCTTACTTTACACTCGGGCTGTATATTACTCTTTTCATTCACACGATAAAACATATTAACCAAACACAAAATATTAAATACTCACTTTTAGCTGGTCCTAGCTCCTCGTTTTGTACTCTTTTAACACCTTTTGAAGGCGTGAAAGCTAAACCATCATTAAGATCTTCCTCTTCTTGTACTAGCTTCTCCTTTTTTTGACTTTCTTTCTGCTGAACCAACTTCAATTTTTGTTTCTCCCGTTTTTTAATTTTTCTCATCAAAACTTTATCTTGAATAGACATTTTTACGCTAATCGCGAACACGTGTATTCGAGAAAACTCTTTCCACACTTTAATTTGAGGTTATGTTGTTGATTGCATTTAGGGAACTTTCATTATATTATTTTGGTGAAACTGTTGAAAATGTTGTAGTCAAATTAGTTAACCTAAAATGTTTAAAATGTCAGTCTAGTGTGTTTATCGATGGTTTATTGAGTGTCGCTTATGTGTAGTATATGATAAAAATTAAATATGACAGAGTAGTTGTTAATGTTTTGTGTTAGAATTAATGTAAAATATGGCTAACGACAGGGAAGTTTTACGAGAGGTTTGGGAGGGTAAACTACCCATTTCGTTTCACCTGGATTCAGATGAAGTTGTCGAATTACAACAACCAGATCCATTTTATTTAATGGTACCCCGTTTAAGTTATTTTCCTTTGGTTACTGATAAAGTTCGTAAGCATTTCTTGCGCTATGTCACTAATGATAAACAAGACAGAGAGATGTGGTTGGAATATGATGGTCAGCCCATTAAATGGCATTATCCCATAGGTGTTCTTTTCGATTTACTCATTACTTCTGATGATCAACTGCCATGGAATATTACCGTGCATTTTGATAAGTTTCCAGAAAATCAAATCTACAAGTTTAATAATAAGTATGTAAGATTTACATTGTTAATCAGTTGTGTGTTATGTATTTGTTATAGAGAAACAGTTGAGTCCTATTTCATGGCATGTTTGAAGGAAGCAGATGTGTTAAAACATAGAGGGCAAATTGCTAGTAACATGCAGAAAAAAGACCACAATCAGTTGTGGTTAGGTTTGCAAAATGGTAGGAGCTCTTTAGGAAATTGTTCACTTAGCTACTTCTCTTGATATGCTTTCTATAACACTGCTACTACTATACTTTAGAGTTTTTACTCAAAGCAGAAGTAGCACAACTGAATTCATTACATTTTTTATATTTGTTTGTTGTTCTTATTAATCTGACAGTGAGTTAAATTGTAGACAAATTTGAACAATTTTGGGCTGTGAATCGAAAGTTGATGGAAGTCTCATCAGAACAAGAATACTTCAAATACATTCCTTTTAGATGTTACATAGATGATGGTTACAGACAGAAATTAATTAAGCCTGTTTCTGAAGATGGACACCGCAAAACTTTACAAGACTTAATAAATGAAATGTTTCCTGGGAAAGACAGTAATTTCTACATTCTAAATCATTTATTTAATCTGATCTATTACCATTTTCAGTTAGCATTAAAACACATGGAATGATTCCTCCCTTAGAGACACCTCTTCAATGGATGTCTGAGCATCTCAGTTATCCTGATAACTTCCTGCATTTGTGTGTGCAGATGTGAAGCTTTTGTGTGATAATGTAAAAGGACTCTATATTTATTGCCTTCATTTAATGTGAAACTCTTATAAATAGGTGCACAATTTAAAAGCAATTTTTTTTTTATCTTGTAGGTATCAATAATTTCAAATGATCAAATATAAATATGGAGATGTACTGTCATATTGACTTTGTCATAAAATGTATTTTCTTTAATTGTAATAGAATTCTTCAGTCTGAAGTGTTTGCTAAAAGACGTGAATTTCAGTAGACTTAATTTGTAATCTATAGTAATATGATGCAATGTTTTATTAAAATTCATATACTTACAATTTTATATTCAATGTAGATGCTATAAAAATAAAACTACTATTTAATGCAAGTTAAATTTTTTGAGAAATAATAATAACATTTGATCGTTCCGCTACACCCCAATGAATAAATTACTTTTACAAACATGGAAAATTTGTTGAGCGTCAGGCTCTTGAAAGATCAAGTAAAAACCTATACTGTTTTCTAAATTTCGTTGTAGGTCGTACAATTTTATTGTACAGGTTATTCTAAATTATTGTAGTCGAAGTAGGCCATGCCCATGTTATGAAATTTTTGCCGCTTTCATGTGAACTGTCAATTTTTGTCGCTGTCACTGTCATTTTTTAGATGAAAAGTGCGGTGATGAGAATTTTATTTCTTTTTTTTAAATTAACGATTGGATCCAAAAATGTTGCGTTGTTTTGCAATCAATTCTAACAATATTGAGTTGTTTTGCACCCAATTTAACTCCTGTGTGTGAACGGTATGTACTATTCCGGACATGGAATCTTGGCCACAACTGACATTTAACTGACAAATATGTGTAAACTGGTCTTTATTGAATATAACCCAACTTTTGACTCGATAATGCCATTTCCATGCTCTTTTGGGTAATTGTTCACTTTAACTACTTCTGGAATTTTCGTGTTTTTTATGGCTAGACAGCCTCAGGGCGTCCTCCTAGATCGTGTCCCACCATTCAAACCTTGTGCAAATGCCTTTTTTTTCTCTTGTTGTGTTTCAAGGTCGCGCCAAGTCTTAGTATAACTAAAGGGTAAGGAAAATTTTCATTTGCACAAGGTTTGACCGGTGGGAAACGATATAGTAGGACGTCCTGAGGCTGTCTAGCCAGAAAAAACGCGAAAATTCCAGAAGTAGTTAAAGTGAACAATTACCCTTTTTTGATCTCACAAGAAAAACTTCAAAGTGATTTTTAATAATTGTCATTTTTTAATGGCACTAATGATTGGTTTACATAAATTTTTTTAGACATGTCAAAAAACTGTTGGCCAAGATTCCGTGTCCGGAATAGTACTATGGCGGCCAAAAAATTTTGGCCGTCATTTTCTTGACATTCAAGTAAAGTGCAAATAAACCTTTAGGAATCGTAACCCCACTTTCGATTCTTGTCATTTTGACAATCAATTTAAACTGTTTGAAGCTCAGATATTCCAAAAATCCGACATGAATAAACAAAATTAGAGCAATCGTACATAGATAACCTGAGGTAAACGTTCTGTGTAGTAGAAATGACAAAATAATTTTGAGTTTTGAAATTTACCACCCAAAAAATAACGTTCATAATCAAGACGGTAATCATGATGACAATAAAGTACGGATTACAATTTTTTTTTTTGAATTGACAGACAATGACGGCCAAAATTTTTTTGCCGACATAGTACTTACTTATTTACATTACTTTGATGTTTTTTATACGGAGCGGCAACCATACATTTTACATTCAGTTTTTACGCCTAGCTACAGTTGCGGCCGTTGAAAACTCAGACACTTTGACAACGCCAAACTTTTAGCTTTGTAAGTGACGTTTCTCAAAATGTCACTGAAACATTATCCACATTAATTTCTCTCGCAATGGCTCTTATACTCACACCGCCCCTCAGTCAAACACATTTTTGTAAATCAGATAATTGCGGCATTTCAAAAGTTACGCGCGATTCTGACCTAATATGTCAAATACTGACACTGACTTTATAATCCTTGATGAAAATCCTGTTTACGCTAATCAAATTTCGGAATTTATACAGAGTGTTTAAATCTTTCCTGTCTGAGATTTCAACGGCCGCAACTGTACTTGGACTACAATCATTTCGAATAACCCTGTATATGCAATGTAAATAATTATGCAAAATGTACAATACAGTCTTGTTTAAAAGATTAGTGCTAAACTAGGATTTATAAGCTCCACAAGATCTTTAACTTAAACCAAATTGAGAAAACAGTACAATCATTCTTTTTCTCTACGATTATTGAGTTATGTTTTCACCGGCTAAAATATAGGATCCCTGAACTCGTAAAATATGCAAAAAAAATAGAATCACAGTTGTTTAGAAACAAAATAATTTGGACAATAAACAGGATTTTCTGTTCCGGATATCTCCTGTCTGAGGCCACAGATCTTGGTTGACAATCTTTTGAACACGATTTCGTGCTAATCAAATTTCATGAACCGATTTTTTTGCAGAAACCCTCTGTTTACGCATGAGTCGCTGTTTGATGATTTGCGGTCATGGTGGTATGTTTTCTTCCTCTTCCTCGACAATCGTAGTGTGACTCAACACTGGATGTGCTTTAGTTGCACTGTTTGTTTAGATACACCAAGAAAATGAACTCTTGGTCGCTGTCTATTTTCTGACTTAAAAAACTCTTAGATATTTTACATTGTGACTCGCACAGACATTGAAAGGAGTTAAAAAACAATCTAACATATTTTGCGGTAAAATGTACAGTACAATCACAAATAGTGAAATAGTATAATTTGAAGAACCTTGTTTCAAATATTGGGTGATTCAAAATGATTGTGGCCAAGTATGGCAACTATGTACGAAAATGTATGTGGCAACTGTGTGAATGGGGTAGAGTTAATATTTGTATAACATTTCATAAGCGTGAATTTGATTTTTTTAATTCCATTGCACATTGATTTGACAGCTTTCAAAATTGCACGCCTATGAACTGTCAAAGAAATGTCAACTCTACCCTACCCACACAGTTGCCACATAAATGTTCGTACATAGTTGCCATACTTGGCCACAATCATTTTGAATCACCCAATAGGTACTATTGCGATCAAAAAATTTTGGACACTAATGTCATCGTGCTGTCATACATTCTAAAACGACCCTTATGTATTAATGACCTCAATTTTGATTGTGTCAATTTTGAAAATGTCAATGTCAGATTTACCGAGAAAATATTCAAAAAGTTGTAAAAATCGGACAAATAGAATAGAACGAGGTTTTAATTAATAAAAAATATAAAACAAATACCCAAATGTACTCGCATATTAAAAAAATTATATTTTAAACCGGTGTCAAATTGACAACAATTTCATCTTTCATGTGACAGTTACAATAAAGCATGATTTAGAGTAATTTTTTTAATGTGACAGAAGTTTGATGTCGAATATTTTATGATCGTAATACCGAGTGACTATAAATGATTGAAGGAAAATAGTGGATTGGCAACACTGATGCAGTTGGTAGTGTAAGTCTTTTCCTGGATCATCTGTCAATCATTTCTGTTTAGGTTAGGTTAAGTCACGAAGTACTATCGGCGCCAACGAAATGTGAACGAATTTCTGGTGCCATAGAAACGTCTTCTGTTTTGTTCTACATTAAATAAAACTTTGTTCAGTGGCGTACTATATGTATGAAAGTTAAGAAAAGATTTCTACATATTACCTATAACTTTCTATTATAATTTTACAATTTTCCTCGAGTTTGGTAACAGCCCTCGCTTTTCCCATATCGGTCAAGTGTCGTGGCATGTATATTGTTTAAAAATAAATTAAATCTGTTGACAAATTATGTTTGTGAAAATTGTCACAAATCTGACACATTAACGCACGCCTATGATTGATGCTACAACACACACTAGGAAAATTTGGCGTTCACATTTCGATGGCGCCGATAGTACATTGTCGATTTAGAGTTTTTTGACGTTTGTTTCAATTTTAAAAATTGCGTGTGTCATGCCAACGATGTTGCCAACTAAAGATTTCAAATGTGTCACCAACATAACAAAATAATTTTCAATCATTTATAGTCACTCGGTAGTACCTCTCGTTGAAATGCACTCTAGTAAGGTCTATCAGAAAAAGAAGAAAAAAATCAGTGTTGTCATTTAAAAAAAAAAATGGTGATGACATCATAGCTCAAAAATGGAGGACGTCATGAACAAGTGAAGCAACTTAAAATAAGCACCATAAGAAATAAAAATCGCCCTGTTTCAGCGTTTTTGACAAATGTCATTAGTTTTGAAATTACTGAATTTATTCCATAAGTGGTTTCCACACTGTATAATTGGATCCACGGCGCCGTACGAAACTAACAACTACCTACCTATTTGTTTTGAATTTCTGAATTTCGAGATGTCCTGTATTATTCTGAAGTGAGATGGTTAAGTAGAGGTGCAGTACTGAAAAGATTTATTTCTTTTTGCCACTATGTGGCCCTTGCCTGCTAAAAGGTTGCCGACCGCTGATACATTATATACCAAGGTGAAGAAGTTCATGATTATAGCCAGAGCGCCAAGATTAGAGCCCGAGGCGTGCCGAGGGTTCTAAGGCGCGAAGGCTATAAGGGTCTTCTTCACCGTGGTTTATATACTATTTTTTCCACTACTAGATACGTTAAAACCCTTTCGGATAAGAATTATTAATAAAATTGTTTTGTCCGATGCGACGATCCGAGTTCTCATTTTTCAATGAAAATCGTCTACGTTAACCAATGAAATCAACGAAAATCTTTCGTTGCTAGGTGACGGCTGTTTATTGTTAATCACTGGTTAATAATAAAAAATTATTAAAATTCTTAAAATTTATAAAATGTAAAGAAAAATCTTTATTAAAATTTAACATAAAATAACATTTTTAATTTACAATGCGAAAATTTCCGATAATAATGCGGAATCTGGAAAAGTGCCCCGAATGCTTGCAGCGTTTCCACGTTGAATGGCAAGGGAAATCCTCTCAAAAAGGAATTTCTTAGATTTTGAATCCCCTGATTCCGCGATAAGTCGGTCTCCGATTACATTAATGAAATCTATTGTTTCTTTGCACCAAGGGCCTAAGGTTTCAAAGGCTAAACCTTTAAATATGTAGTTTGACGAAATAATTGAACGATATTTGTTATGTTTGCGTTTGCAAGCCATTTCAGCGGCAAAACCTGAGACTTCAGATGTTTTCAATACCTAACTGTCTGCAAGTGTATCTACGACAGTAACGTCCCAAACCAAAGGTTGACCTTTATTCCACGGTACTAAAGTCATCCCATCAGGGCGTTTTCCGTCATCACGAGATAGTCCGTTTGGTTCTAAAGTTGAATTAACATGAATAGAAGTCAAAGACCGGTTGATAATAGAATTAATTTCAGTGTGTCTTGAAAATCTACCACTGCTTTTGGAACAACTTAGACCGTGAATACCAATTTCATCAACTTTCGCATTGCATTTGCAAATATGAGGTGTACAAAGATTACAACCCAATCTTAAACCAATACAAACTTGGAAGGAAGTGTTATCTAAAAGAGTACCAATATTAGGAAAAGGTATTGCATGTAACCAAGATCCTGATTCTCTGCATTGCAAAGCCTTAAAACGAGCCAAGTCCCTAGATGAATTAAAGATTAAGTCATTGTCAATTATTCTTTTGATATTGATATTATCCCAATTCTTCTGAAATTGTGGAATTGTTGGTCTTTCGTTCTCATTTTCTACATCCCAGACTGCTAAAGCTTCATCATAATGGTGAATAATAAGCTCATTATCCTTTGAATTGAATAATTGAGAAACAAGCTTTTTAACACCATGAACTGAAGATAGGAAAGCAGGGAGGCAAATATCGGAAATGCGGCGAATTCCCAGTCCACCAAATCTAATCGGTAAAGTGGACTGACACCATTGTAAATCAGTTAAACGTAAATTAAGTATTTTTTCTAAAGAAGACTTTAAAGAAGAATCAATGGAATTAACGTAATTAGAAAATTTCCAAAAAGGAGTTGTTCTTAATAAAAAATTAAATTTTGGTATGAAAAGACAGTTCTTGATTAAGGTATAAGCCACGTGTCTGCTAAGAAATTCAGCTTTATTTAAAAGATTTTCAACTGTAATAATAGTTTTTTCGACAGTGTTTTTGAAGCCTTGGTCAAAGATTGGAGAGCCTAAAAGAGATAAACTTCCTCGGTCACAAATTTTAATACCTGGTGCTAAATTTTGAAATTCCTTAATGATTTTTAAATCTGTGTCTCCAGAACAGCTAAAGATCTCGCATTTGTTAAAGTTTAATTCAAGACCAATTTTTCTGGAAAAATTGATAACTTTCTTAAAGTCGGACAAAACTACTTCTGGGTAATCAGCTAGGGTTCCATCATCTAAATACCAAATATTCAGTTCAGAATTCAAAGATAAAATAATTGGTTGAATGGCAAGACTAAAAATCATAGGACCACAAGGATCTCCTTGTTGAGCTCCAACCTCCAACAGAAGAAGAAATTAAATGATCACCAAAAAATAAAGTTGAAGGATTCCTATAGCATTGATAAAGATAAGGGTAAAGAAGTGGGGTATGACATTGGACTTCTTTTAGAATACAATCTCGTTCGACTGAGTTAAATGCGTTTTTGAAATCTAATTTAAGAACAACTTTGCTACGGTTTAGGTCGTTATTCACAAAGGTACGTGTAGTATGAATTGCTGCTTCGCATCCTAGCTTAGTTGCCACTCCAAGTTGGTGTGGAGATAAATACGAATTTACAATATTACGACTTTGAAAACAAGCAAGCTTTGAAGTCAATCTTCGTAAACAGTTTCCTATAGCGATCGGTCTAATTCCTCCATCTTTCTTATGAAGGGCGCATAAAGACGCACCATATAATAAATGACAAATTTCTGAAGGAAGTTGGCCAGACAATAAAAAATTGCACAGTTTTGTTAAAGCTCTTAGTGCCCGCTGACCTGCTTCGCCCGCTGATAAAGATATAATATCTTTTAAATATTGTGGTCTCATGCCATCTAAACCAGGTGAAGAACCGGCAGGAAAGGAATTGATAGCTTCTCGAACGTTTTGCTCATTAACTATTAAAGAAAAGTCTCCCGTTTTGAAAGCGTCTGGAAAAAAAAGTTCGCGAGATGGTGAAGGATGCTTTTTTTTTAATTCTTCAGCAACATCTTCATTGAATGAAGCTAATGAGTCATCCGAGGACAATAATTTAACAGCTCCTTTGATATCAAAATCGGCTACTTTTGCTTCCACTTTCTTAGCTAGTGATAAATTTGTTCGTCTCTTAGAAGATGTTCGTATTTGAGGTACTTCAAAATTAGAAAGATTTTCTTTTATATGCTTATTCAATGATTTATCAGATTTCTCGGCTACATTGAAAGCTCTATAAGAGAATAGCAAAAGATCCTCAAATGAAGAGATTGATTTGGTCGAAAGACAATTATTAATAATTGAAAAATTAATTTGGATTTGAGTAACTTTTTATCCCATATTATGACATTTTGGAGAACTACTTTAAATTTATCAATAAACAATACTAAATTAAAATCCGAGCCTATTCACATTAAACGGGGAATTTATCAAGGAGATTCTTTAAGTTTTGGACTTAGAGAACACATTGGTGGTTGAAATTCAAAAAGGTATATTATTATACTCATGTCATATCGTCAGGAAATTCCTTAACATTGACACATAACTACTAGAATAGCCCCTTCAGGACACTCAACAATTTAAGGTAAAACACCCCGATTTTCAAGGTAGTTCAAAAAGTCTAAAATTTTAAGGTAAAACACCCTGATTTTCAAGGGTAAACAGAAAAGCAGAGAAAATTGTGAAAACACCCACGTTTTTAAAGCCACCGTAAACCCATTTTTGAAACTCGATAATAAATAATATTTTGACATCAATTTTCTTGACGTCCTGTATTAAGGCGTCTGGAAAATCTATCTTTTTAAGAAAAAACAACCTAATTTTCAAGGTAACTCAAAAAGTGAAAGCCCCCTTCAGGACACTCAAGACATAAAAATGGCTCCACCTTGCAAAAGGTACAGAAAATTTTAAACTTGGCAGGTATCTTCTATTAGGCATATTATTAATATTTCCGAGTTTGCGACCTTGGGGGGTTGCCGTTCGCCCCGCCATACTGGAGAATAGGGGTGGAAAATCACATTTCTGCGATTATTTCATTATCCGTGCGAGATACGTCTATCTAAGTTACGAGTATTATAGAAAATGTAGAGCATGCAATTCTCTACATTTTTTGTTCTTTACATTTTTTTGTCAGATCAATAGTTTCGTAGTTACAGCGTGTAGAAATCGAGAATTTCTTTTATTTTTGTACTTTTTATTCTTGTCCACACCACCACAGAGGTAGAGCAATAGGGTGCGTTTTTTTTTTTTGACGTGGTGTCCCCAGTGGGTATAGTCCACGATGCAGTAGAAGTTTACTGTTTTACTCTTTTTGATCTCTTTGTAACGTAGACGGATCCAAATGATCTGGATCGATCGGTATACAGGGTGTTTCTGAAATACGTGTGTTAATTTTAACCAGTGGAAGAACGCGCCAAATAATGGAACTTTTCTCTATAACATTTTTACGAAAAAGCAATACAAATAGATTTATAATTTGGATTAAATTAACCATCAAAGTGAATACCCGCCTATGTGTAAGGGCGAAAATTTTCTGTTGTGATAGAAACAGAGCTTTGTTAAAAAGTTCCATTGTTATAGAAAAAAATAAATAATCAAAATTTAGATTCTCATGGTTACAAAAAATAGAAACTATACTCACCGGCACAAAAAACGACTCATTATGATTTCTTTAATAAATGATCTTGAAATTATATTTGTGCTTATTTTTCTTTACTATAGTTAAATTGGGATATTTTCAATGATTGGGAATGCTATGGTCATCATGGCAACCGAATTGTTTTGTTTAAATAAATTATTAGAAAATTTGCGTTACTTCCACGTTGTGTTTTTGTCGGTTGATTTACGTGTTCAAAGATTTAATGTGACAATACGAGATACTAATTGAAAATGCTGTTCAAATTTTGGCAATTTTTCGTAACATAAAATTTTTTCTGAAAAATTACTTTTATTTTTTTTTATTAAAATTTTATTTGCTGTGTTTAATGTTTTGTTTGTCGGATATTCTTTGACAAAGAATAACTTAAATGACACTTATCAATACAACATGATATCAATTTTTTTTTCTAAAACAATAAATTACTTAATTATATTCATAAAAAAGTGAGTCGTTTTTTGTGCCGGTCAGTGTAGTTAATCACACAAAACGACTCGTTTGGTAAAAATTGTGGGGCAAAAAATCTTGGAATACTTTTACGAATTTTACAAAATGTTATAGAGAAAAGTTCTTTCACTGGTTAAAATTAACACACGTATTTCAGAAACACCCTGTTGATGAGCTGAATTCATCAGAGTTTATGAATTTGGGAATTCCTCTTGAGAATTTTCCTCTTGTTCCTCGGGGTCATCATCATCATCATCAGGATTATTTGGCGTTTACCTGTTTCATTAGTATACTAAATCCGTTTATTAAACTCCCGCACTGTCAGTGTCAAAATTTTGAATTTTCTTTGGAGTGTACCTATGGTGACATACCTTTTCAGTTGCCTGTACACAAAATCTAGTTATAAGAACGTCAACAACAAAAGTGTGGTTATATTAATGGAGTTAATTCTCCTCTTTCCAAACAATAATTAACAATATTCTGCTTCTCTCTCGCCGTTAACAGTATTCTTTTACATTCCATATATTCTTCTTGTGCAGCCACTTCGTGTAAGTAATATTTTGAATGAAAGAAACAGAATTTATTAAACTTAACTTCAAATTTGAAATTTCTAGTTTTTGCACCAACGTTAACGTAAAAATTACTAGTCTCTGAACGACAGTGCGGCAACTTGCAAACACTTTGACAGTGCGGGAGTTTAGTAAAGGGACAATACACGCTGAGTCCGATATGCCCATAGACGGACAAACAATAAATGCTCGGTTTCTACAGGCTGTAACTACGAAACAATTGATCTGACAAAAAAAACGTAAAGAACAAAAATTGTAGAGAATTGTATGTTCTACATTTTTTGTAATTAGTTAGATATACGTATCTCGCACGGATAATAAAATAATCACACACGTTCAAGAATCTGAGGATCAAGACGAATGATCTTGATGATGATGATGATGATGACCCTGAGGAACAAGAGGAAAATTCTCAAGCGGAATTCCCGAATTCATAAACTCTGATGAATTCAGCTCATCTATACCGTTCGATCCAGATCATTCGGGTCCGTCTACGTTACAAAGAAATCAAAAAGAGTAAAACAGTAAACTTCTACTGCATCGTGGACTATGCCCACTGGGGACACCACGTCAAAAAAAAAACGCACCCTATTGCTCTACCTCTGTGGTGGTGTGGAAAAGAATAAAATGTACAAAAATAAAAGAAATTCTCGATTTCTACACGCTGTAACTACGAAACTATTGATCTGACAAAAAAATGTAAAGAACAAAAAATGTAGAGAATTGCATGCTCTACATTTTCTATAATACTCGTAACTTAGATAGAGGTATCTCGCACGGATAATGAAATAATCGCAAAAATGTGATTTTGCACCCCTATTCTCCAGTATGGCGGGGCGAGCGGCAACCCCCCAAGGTCGCAAACTCAACAATATTAATAATATGCCTGATAGAAGATACCTGCCAAGTATAAACTTTTCTGTACCTTTTGCAAGGTAAAACTCCCTATTGATTGGACTAAATGTACGTGCATGTAATACATATCATGTATTAACAAAATAAATTAAATTATTGCCTTTATTGTGATTGACTGACCACCTCAGAGCAAACTAAATAATGGAAATTATCATCCGTCATCCGAACTGAGTATTGATAGAGAAAGCATTCTTTCTCTTTGCAACAATCACATACAAATTACGACGAGAGCAATGGTTAAAAGAATTCGAATTGGAAATTGGTTTAGGGTTTAGATTGATGAGCTTTGCGGTTTTGCCACTAGTTAGAAATACGAGTACATAGTTTTCTTGGTATGGTTCCTTTTTGTGAATTTTATTGACTTTCATGTGCTTTTAAATCATCTATGTAGTATGAAAAACCTCACTGGGATTATTTCAACAGATATGACAGATAAGTATCAACTTTGATAGTATTAATATTGGGATAGGTATAAGGTTAGTAAGTGCATTATATTATAATAGAATCGAGAAAGAGTTTGAAAAATCGAGACGAAGTCGAGATATTTAAATTTCCGAGATTCTGTTATGGCACTTTACTAACCGTATATCCCACAAGGTTTTTCGCACAATCGCTTATACGAAAAAAAAATGGCTTTGAAGTAATTTTTTTTGACAGGAATGTTTTAAAGACATTAATGTCATTAATAACTTACCTTAGTAGGTATCGGTGTCGTTATTTACTTACAGCATTAGGGATGTTAAGTTCAAATTTCAGATTGTGTCAACAACAATTATTATAAGTAGCTATAACACGATTGCGTGAAAAACTTATGCAATTATTGAACAATCCCAATTTTTCAGTCCCGATTTTAAGGATAATTTTATTCGTTACAAAACCGAAAAGCTGAAATTCTAACCATCAGTTTAATAAATTAAGGCAAATGTTGGGGCGACATTTCGATTGTTTACTTGCGTGCTGGGTAGCGCCATCCAACTTTATCGTGAAAAGTATTAGTTCTATCGAAAATGTGGATATAGCAAATTGTAATCAAAGTTCAATAAACTACAAATACATAATATTTAGTTTATTTTCACGTAGGAATAAAACAAATCAGTGTTAAAACGCTTCTTTTGACTGATCGAATTATACAGGAGATATTAGGGATCTTCATTTTTTGTAACTCTTATTCAACAAACTGATGAAAAAAGTTATTTTTATTCGAAATTTTTTCCATCAGAATTTTTTTCTATTAGACTAAGGGCCAGTTTACAGAAGCGTAATTAAGTTAATCGTGATTCAATGCGAGATTAACTGAACACGTGATCAGATTGAACCAATTAAAGTTTTAGGTGCATGGGTTAATCGCGCATTAAAATCGAATTAAATATTTAATTCTCTTTCTACATTTAAAGTGGCCCTAAGTGTTACAGACTCTTTTCACATGTTACCTAGTAAACATTTTGAATTGTTAACAACAAAAATCCATGAATTTCTAATTAAAACGGCTCCAAATCGCTTAAAATCTTTAAAATTAGCTTGACATTTCGTTTTGACAAGTTGTGACATTTATCAAAATCCGTTCACACAGGAGAAAATTCTCAAATTCTGACAGTGTCGAACAAAAAAAAAATGTGTATTCGCCATTTTTAAACATGCTTCATTATTAATCAGATAAATCTAAACATCGATTTGTCTTCAGTTATGACTATGTAATTATTATGATGGTCAGTATAGGTAGGAATGCAGAAGATGGATACACCTAAACGGTTGTTTTATCAGCAGTTTCTTCGGATGAAGTATTTAGGTCAATTTACTTCTTTCTACATTAATAATCATTAGTTTTTTTAACATTAAAAAATTAATTATTCGGCGATTTGATTTTTTTTTATCGTTTGTTACCGTAAAAACCATTATATCTAATTGAATAAAATAATTTTCAAATAAGGACTAAACTATATTAATTTGAAATTAATAATACAATTAAGTATTGTTATAATTTATTTATCGAGCACTGTGTTGCAATAAAGCAATAAAGGGGAAAACGAGAAAAAATTCTTCATTAGCGTTAATTTGTTTAATATAATTTACGATAAACGAAAAAAAAGAAGTGATAATTTATCAATAAATATAAGGAATTTGCGCCAGAAATGGAACTTAAATTTCGATCTAATATGATAAACGTAAGATATTTTAGATAATAATGAAAGGTAATAAAAACAAGTATTGCCATCTGTTTGCTGATGAATGAAAAGAAAAGGGAGCTGGGAGAGAGACGCGTTGTCTGGCCTCGCTGGCTTGGCGACAGCTTGTCTGGCGTGACCACTAGCGCCGTTGCCAGCTTATCGCATTCCATTATGTTATTCGCAAACGACCGACTTCCATTCGACAAATAATCATCGAATTGTTTCTCAAGTCAGATAAAATCTGTGGTGTTGTCTCCTGTTAAAGGAAAATCATCGATAATTCGTCTCGACGGAAAGTAGGTAAAAAACAGCAAAGTCCGGCAACTGTGCACGTAAACTTGTTTCATAAACGGATGTCGGTGCCTCCCATTCAATCGACCTAGCGCAGACGTACGTCGGCGGCATTTTAGTGTAAAATCGTCTGTACAGAAGGAAAGAAGTGGTGTTGGGTCGGTCTGAGCCGTGTTTGTAAAATATACTTCAGGTCCCTTTTGATGGCAAACGTGAGAATACAGTTTAGTCAGCGGGAGTGGGGGTTTTCTGTGAATCGTGACGAAAATGGTTGCTACATAGGTCGCAGATAAAGTTAAACCGCGCTATTTTCGTTGTTTTTCCGAGGGTTTATTCTGATTTAAGTGTGTTTCGGGTGCGCAGAGTGCAGGATGGCCCACGGCTTGAATTCTGTACTGAAACGTGTGGGCTGCAAGGGCGAGGGCAAGGCTGGCATCGGCTCCCGCCGCATCTTCGCCCCGCATTTCAAGCTTCAAGTGCTGGATTCGTACAGGAACGACGCCGACTGCAAGGGCAACCAGAGGGCCACGGCCCGGAAGTACGGCATCCACCGGCGCCAGATCCAGAAGTGGCTCCAGGTCGAGGGCAACCTGCGCAACAGCGTGGGCAAGGGCGAGAGGAGCGCCAGACTGCCTGACGACGAGGCCCAAGCCCCAGGCCCCGCGCCCCTCGATTTCACCACGCGCTCCCGCACCCCGGACCCCGCGCCCATGGACCTGTCGCTCAAGAGGCCCGCTCCGAGCGCACCTGCGGCCTGTCCCCCGCCCTCGCCCCTCCGCCTGCCGTCGCCGCTCAGTCTCGCCAGGCCTCACCCAGACGTGTGGGACTTGTCCACGAAGAGGAAGCACGAGGAAAGCGCCCCCAAACCCGTCAAACTCTTCAAACCCTACCTCGACGACGTCACCGAAGATGCCCCCAAGAAACCGGACTTGCCACCCTGCTGCAGCTCGGCCTTCACCAGCTGCGACGCGACCTACTATTACAACAACAACAATAACGTCTGCGACATCAAGTCGGAGTACACCACCACGTACACGTTGCACGAGCTGCAGCCGAAGAGCCCCACGAGTTACTACTACACGTTTCCGTCGCCGTATCAGGGCGCCGAGTACGAGATCGGGCCCTTCTGTGCCGGTTACGACGACACTAATTACATCCAAAGTGTGGTGCCCCTCAAACAAAGACACAGCTACAGTCTGGACTTTAAACTGAGCGCCATCGAGTGTTATTACCAGGATTCGGTCTGCAAAGGCAACCAACGAGCGGTGGCTACCAAATACAACATCCACCGGAGGCAAGTGCAGAAGTGGTTGAAGCAAGCCGACGAATTGCGACAGAAAAATGAAACGATCAAACATACGCAAACGGTGAGATAGGACTTGCTTGTTTTCATTCTGGTGTAAGCCTCGAGAGTCTAAAACGTACCAAGCAATAACGAACATATCCGGAATGGCCTCCATTGTGTATTTGCCTTATAAAAATTAGGTCTTTTAGGGATTATTGATAATTGTGGGTGCTATTGTTCAAATTATAGATTAGTACATGAAATGTTATTGCTCAGTATCTAATTTACTTGTGTGCCTTTTTAGAGGATAAATAGGAAAATACGTGCCAAAAACGGAAGGCAGCTAATATTGCATACCCGGCAAAACAGCTACAGCTACACATTATCTATGTCTTCCTTTGCCATATTTTTATTATTTGTAATATAATTATTATTATCGTTAAAAACTAGATCATACTGCCCGTTTAGTTATTTATTAATTTATTGTTCTACTTCATTTTAATAAGTTTCATGGTTGTATAACGGATATTTATATACACACAGTCTTGTATTCAGTCTATTGCAATTGATAATGTGATTTTTAGACGTAATTATATTTGCTTTCAAACATTTGTACATAACTAATAATTATAATAATAATGTGACCTTACATCTGTAGGTTGTGAGCAATTATCGGACGTTTATCAAATTGTACATACAGCTGGCCTGACTATAAAACGAACTTTTTATAGATATTGTATTATTTTATATGAGATATTTTATAGATGATATTAATAAAAATGTATATATTACTCTTATTTTTTTTTTCTTGTCAATCATCAGTCATCACATCAAAAGCATAATTTCGTCATTACTATTAATATCTTCGTACCAGTAATAAACAACCACAATACAGCTAACTCAAAATATCGTCGAGATGAAGTGAAGGTATTCGCATTACGTAATCCGACAAACGTGATAAGGGACAACATGATTCGTAGTCATCAAAAAACATCTTCGCGGAATAATAAAGCACAAACTGTACTTTTAAAATAGGTACAATAAAAAAATACGGGTTTGGACACGCACTGCCCATCCATCTTAGTTTGTATCCTAACTGTTGTTTCTGACATTGCTAATTATTTAACGTTATGACAAAGTTTATTAACGACTTTCACAAAATTTTTTTAACTCCGCTTGCGTTGTTTTTCGACTCTTGGTTTTGTGTAAAGTTAATGAAAACGGAAGGTGCAGTATGGATAATTGTGGATTTTACTAAACCCCACGGTGTGTTAACTACACAATAGGATTTACTCTTACTACTTTTTACAACTCATAAATTTTACAAACGGACCGATTAACAGGTCAACATCTGGTTTCTGTTTGATTGTATCTGGAGACAGGACCGGCTTTTCATTTTATGGTAAACTAAAATGACCTTGTTACATATAATGTACTGATTCATTAAAAGGTGATAAATAATTTCAATCGTGGTAAAACCATGATTAAAAAAAAACAGGAAGCAGAACAAAAAAAAAATTTTCGTCAATACAACCTCCTTTGTTCGTACTTTTTTTCAGTCTACTTTTTTGCTTAAAACAGAGCATAAATATGGTCACCGGAGGAAAATTATAATACTGAATAATTAAATTAAATTAATAATACGCTACCTAGTATTACAAGTGCACCTACGTACTATGGCGGACAATAAATTTAGGCCGGCAAATTTCTGACATTTCAAAAAAGTCAATGCAAGCGACCATTTATTGTCATTATGACTGATGTGTCAGTTTGCAAACTGAAGGTTTTCAAGCTGTTTGGCGTTTCCTTCGCCCTTTTCGTAACTTACAGATCATGACGCACTAGCATAACTGATTTGTAGTAGCACTTCTCTCTGGTGCACGCTTCTTTTGCCAATCTTAATTTTGATTATCGCTGTCACGATGACAAGAATGACAAAAATCGAAAATGGGGTTAGTTGAACATAATGCCAGCTTCACATTTTGATGTCAAGCCAATGACAGGCCGGCCTAAATTTATTGTCCGCCATAGTACGAGTAAAAAAATAATTGTTGAAAATATGTAATATACAATGTGTCCATAAAAGAACGCATGTATATCAAGAGTCCTGTGGAATTGTAAGGCTCTATTATTTTATTGCATCGAACTATGTGGAGCCGTTGAAGCCGTCAAATCAGATGTCAACAGTCAAATGCCAAATTATTAAATGTTAGCGTCACTTGTGTTGTGAGTTCGACGTCTTAGTTATTTTGCTTGTTGTTTTCTTTAGTTTTTCTATATTCTAATTACTTTTCGTCTTACAACAGTCTTTATTAAAAACCTGTCAATAATGGCATATTAATGGTCTTACATAACCTCTGTTTTTCTATTTGGTACCACAATATGTAAACATACTACAGAGCGGCAAAAATCAAATATGTATAGGTACAAGATTCTTGATATACGAGTACGTTCTTTTATAGGCACTTTGTATGTATTTTTTTATATGCGCAGTTTTCTTAATATTTGAATAAAATTTAATCGCTATAGATGTCAACTTAAAAAATTGTTAATTTTCGTCATTGTGTTGAAATATTTGTATCTACAAGACATGTTTTGCTTTAGGAGTTTCTTTAAGCCAACAATGTTACAACAGCAGTAGATAAATTATGTATGATTTATGGAACATGGAAAGCCATGGGTTAATTACAACGAAACACCATCTCCAATAGCGAAGAGAGGACTTCATCTTAGAAAAATTATGACGTTCGTTTGGTGGTATGTCAATGGAATTATATGTTTACAAGCTGCTATAACAGATCATTCGATCATGAAAAAATTCTATTGTCAACACCTGTCAAAGCAATCTATTGAAGAATGACACGTCCGCCATGTTCTCCAAACCTTGCACCAACCGATGATCATCTTTCCTGCAGCCTCCCAAACTACATTAGTGAGAAACGGTTTCATACTGAATATGATGTCCGAAGCGAATTTGATTTATTATTTAGTTCAAAACCAAAATACTTTTATCACAGGGGATTCAAAGTTTAAAGTTAACATAAGAAGCAGTTCTGTTCTAACTAATGACGGAACTATTATATTTTGGATAAAAATTAAAATGTCAATTTCGCACAAGTTCGATCTTCTAAGAATATTGGTTATGTAACACATTTACTAAACTGATCGAGGACGCAGACGGAAAATAAAAATTATCTGAAAAAGGGTGTACGAGTACGAGACCAACCATTTGCCTTTCCCGTAGAGGGTCTTTCCAGTCTAACAATAAGTATGGTATGGTGTCCTCTCCGGCAACAAGTCAGCCATTTATTTCATTCAATTTAGTTATCAAGTAATTAAGACATACGTAACTACCTAATTCAGTAATTCTTAACAATTTCTGGCACTTTTTGAACTATTAACTGTCGTTTATTACCTGCATGAAAGTGTAATCACAACTGAAGAGCAGAAAACCTCAGTGGAGGAACTGGCTGCGAGAATCTGCGCCCCGAGTGTTTGAGGTATTCAGCTGCAGCTTCAATTTGCTTCTGGAGCGACAGCATAGTTAATCTATCTATTCAGCATAGATTACGATGTCTTGTGAGCTGAACAAATACAAAAATCAAAGAAATTTTAAATGTGTATATGTAGCTTACAGGATATATTACCGCCTTAACCGAACACCATCACCTCTATTTTTATTTCGAAAATTTTGTTGCGATTAAGAACATTGCAGAAGCGTTGGGAACTACTTTTGTTCTGTGAAAACTTCAGTTTTTAGAATAAAGTGACTACGAAGACTGATTAACACAATATGAAAGAATTGATATAACGTAACATATCTACAAAGTCAAGGAGTATCTCTCCACCAATCTTTTATCAAACATTTTTTTTCTACAACCGTCAAAAAAACGTGACATTTATGCATCGTTATCAAGTCGCAAAGTATGTCATTATTGATAGTGAAAAAATATTTGTCAAAAAGTTTCCTTGGATGCTAAAATAGTTATATTTTAGCATCCAAGGAAACTTTTTTACAAATATTTTAGCATCCAAGGAAAATTTTACAAAAATTAAAAAATTCAAAAATTCTAAAATGCGGTTGCATTCGAATGAGTTTGAAGTCTCGACCTAACGGTCTCGATCAAAAACTCATTCTCATGCCCCAACAAAAAACAATCATTTTGCGCACTTAATACAACTATAACTATTTTTTTCTATTTTGCACCTATAACACAAGTCAGTATAACACTCAAACGGGTTTCGAAAAGGAGCTCTTTTCGATACGCGTTTCAGGAACATTTACTTAAATGTTTAATGTTGGTAGCAACTTATAGTGAGTTGTTGCTACGTAATCACTGCACTTCAGGACACTTTAAATTCAAAACTTTTTTACCAACCTTTATATTTGCCAAATATAATTTTCCTAGCATTATGTTTTGAACTTTTTTTAAATTTAAGGGGCAAAATAGAAAAAATATTGTATTATACTCGTTTTATAAGCCATTTTGTCGCACTTGTTTGTTTATAGCACTCGTCGTTGCGCTCCTCGTGCTCTAAAAAACGCGTGCGACAACATGGTGTCTTATAAAACTCGTATAATAAATTACTATTACATAGTTACAATAATTTTACAGTATGTAATAAAATATTTCACGATTATAAAAAGTTGCCTCTTTAGATTTTCAAACTCTTGTAGCTTTGGACTTAATTATTATACTGAGTGCTCCAAAATTCGCGGAACAACTCAATGGGGCAATGTCATCTCATGTTAGAAGATAATGAGAAAAATAATTAAAAAATTCTATACCTCTTAGATTTGAAGATATGGAGGCTCAAAAGGTGCAGCTTTGATCTAATGTATTTTAAATATTAAAAAAGATTTTGACTATTTGTCTTTTACTAGCCAGTGGCATAATAATTCTGAACGATTGTGATCAGTTTGCAATTATTTTCTTCATTATTTCCAGCATTTCCAAGAGGAAATTTTATGTCCATTTTACCTCAAATAGCGTACGGCAACATGGCTTTGATTTATCTCTCTCATTTCCATGGATACAACAAAAATGAAATAAACTACTCAAAACGAATAAGGAGACACTTATAAAAATGGAGTTTTTTTTGTGTGTATACAGGGTGGTCCCGATATAACCTGCCAAAAAAATTCTGGGTCATTAGAAGGATCTAACAAGTCCAAAAAACCCCCCTTCGTTAGGTCCAAAATAATGGGGATAAATTAACCCTTATCCACACCCATTCGACGCTGCTGACCACAAAAATACCTACCTACTCTGGAATTAATTGTTGGTGTTTGTAAGGATGACAGTATCTAAGCAACATAGGTACCTGTATTGTTTATGCCAAATCTCAAATCTGACAAACTAAATCAAATTAATGACATTTATTGAAAACGCTGTACACTGTGTGCGTTAATTCACCAGCTTATTTGGGTACAAAAGCTGATTTTGTAGACTGAGATGAATGAGTAATAAATAAAGTGGTGTTCCTCAATGTGTAAATAAATGTAGAGGTTAAATAGCCAAAATAATGTATTGAATTAATTTATTTACACTTTACATATTCGTACTTTCAACTCTAACTAGAATATCTACTAACTAATGAAAGGTAAACTAGACTAGAAAAATGATTTTATAACAAATGTTTTGTGTGCCTTCCGTTGGCATTTAAGCACATTTGAGTACGCTGGTACCAATTTTTATAAACAGAATTAAGCATTTCTGGGTTTTTACGAATCTGGTTCACGGCGTCTGTTACGCGTTTCTGGAGTTGGCCTTTTGTATTTATTTCAACTTCGTATACCAAATCTTTCATGTGGTCCCAAAAATTAAAATCCAGAGGGGTTAAACGGAAGATCGGGGACGCCATCGTATTGGAATCAGTCAGAACCAATCTCACATAAATGCAGATGTAGCTCCATAAAAGTACAACGAGACGGAAGGACTCCTTCAGGAAAACGCTCGCCGTATGTTCGCCTTGCCGGTCTTGAATTACCACGTGCGAAACACGTTGTTTTTTGAATTTCATAACTTTTTGAAGGATTCGCAAATTTAAAATTAAACTTGACAAATGTCATAGGTGTTGCAGGTACCGTTGCTAAAGAAATTGCAGCCAAGTAACCAGAATTACCTTTTTAAAACCGATTAACTCATTAGCGTACAGCAAATTTTGACCAAATTTTCAATTATTTTTATCTCGAAAACGAAAAGACTTTTATTAGAAACATTTTTTGTGTATGAGTTCTACTCATCGTCACCTATTACTGGATTTCTTCTGGCCTTCTTCTTATCGGGACCATCCTGTATAACATGCTTATTGAAAAAATTGTTTTTATTTGTTTTAGAAAGAATTACTCTTTAAGTAATAAACATTGCAAATGTTTTGAATGAGTTTTTAAGAAAAAAATTAAATCCAAACATTTAAAAGTACAAATTGTTTGATAATAAAAAAATTTAAATTGTTAAAAAGAAAGAAATTAATAACTGGTATGACCTCCTCTGACCCGGATTAATTCAGCACAACGACGGGGCATACTCCTAATCAAATTTGAAATCGCCTCCTGGGGTAGTAGTTCCCATTCTTGAAGAAGAAGTTCTTCAACATGTTACAGGTTGTTTCGTATGGGTTGGTGTTCCCGCATTCGTTTGTTCAATGTGTCCCATAGATGTTCGATGGGATTAAGATCTGGACTGTTGGCCGGCCATTCCATCACTTCAATATTGTGGTCGTTGAAACAATTTCTAACTATGCCCGCTATGTGAGGTCTGGCGTTGTCTTGCTGTAAAATGAAACCACGTCCCATATTCTCAGCAAATGGAACGACATGTGGTTCTACAATGTCTCTGAGATACCGTACAACTGTTAAAGATCCTCCTCGAAGAACCACTAGCTCGGTGCGACCAGTTAAAGTTATTCCACCCCATACCATAATCGACCCTCCACCGAAAGCAACAATTTCTTGTACGGTGGAGTCTATGTAACGTTCACCTGGGCGTCTCCACACTCGAATTCGTCCATCGTTATGGTCTAGACAAAATCTGGACTCGTCCGTAAACAAAACATTACTCCATTGTTCTGGAGTCAAGTCGCGATGCAATTGCGCAAAGTTTCTTCGGTTTCTTCTATGGACTGGAGTTAAACGAGGTACTGTTGCTCGTTTCCTTGCACGGAACTGAGTTGGGTACAGCCTATTTCGAACAGTTTGATCAGAAATTCTGGTTCCAGTACTTGCCACGAGTCGATTTTGTAGAGCGCGGGCACTAATTCTACGTTCCTGAAGTGTCCAACGGGTCAGTAAACTATCTTCTCGAGGAGTAGTAGACCTCTGTCGTTGTGGGTAAGGACATCGTTGTACAATACTATAAGCTAAATGTCTAATCCATGCTCTAGATATTGCAGAATGACTCACATTCATCATTTGAGCAACACGTCTTCTTGAATGACCTTCTTCAATTAATGCTACTCCTCTAGCTATCTGAATTTTATTAAGATATATACCCTTGGTTGTCTCCTTCTGGCCAGCACATCCATAGTTGTTTTCACCATAAAATTACCGCTCAAAAGTATAGAATAACGTTTTCTGTTGTATTTAATGTTACGGCGTTTTATTGTTTTTTTTTTATTTGGCAACAAAAACAAGCGAAAAGAGTGGCTACCTTTGCAGCCAGTGACTCTTGAGTATCTCTATATTGGTGCTAAAATTATAATTTGTTTCGTAAAATATTGCACAAAATAAAGGCATCTGCACAAGTGTCTCCTTATTCGTTTTGAGTAGTTTATTTGCAGGCTTTTGGGATACATACAGTGCATTCACTTTTGTTTTAGACCCGAGTAGGCTATGGAAATTTGGCGAGTTGTATGGTAAGACTGTGGCTGAATGACAATATACATCATGCATAATATTTGAGGTTACACTTTCTTATCAAAATTCATGACCATGTAGCCAAGCAATATCATTTTCCAATTATACTCAATTTCATATAAATGTGCATCTAAGCAAGCCATGAAAATCTGATTTTCTGTTGGTAGTAAAGCTAAAGCTAGTGACTTTGACTTTCAAAGTTGCTTGCTCTGCGCGAACCCGATTTGACTAATTTTTCAGTTTTTGTCCATTTTAACATTGCTGATTTCAAAAGCAATGTTACGTCTTTTTACTGATTAAATTAAAGTATGTAATTCTTATTTGTTTTTGTCTTTGTATTTTTACCAAGTAAAAATTTATTGGACATGACCTTCATAAATGTGACTTTTTTAATGTAACTAAATTAAAGGTGCTTTTACAAATGCACAGCTCACTTGATGAACGTTTATATGAAATCAATTATAACTACATAGTTTCGAGGACTCAATAATGTGTGTATTTAGTGATAAATGTAAATATTGCACAAATTTAAAACTAATTTACCTTAACACTTATGTCAAATTTGACACTGGCAGTTCGAACAATTTTAATTTTGTTATTTTGACATAGCCCCGATACCAACATTTAAAAAAATTAAAATAGTCTACTCTGGTCTAAAACAAAAATGAATGTATTATAGGTAGAATGTTTGTAAATGTTGCCGCATTTAGTGTAACAATAACAAATAGGTCCATATCTTTTACAAAAAAGAAGATTGATTTTTTTTACATTTTTACCTGATATTTTAACGTACTGCTAAGTTGTTCCGCGAATTTTGGGGCACCCAGTATTTACTATCAATATATTTCAAAATAGTAGTTTATTTGACGAGTTTGTGTGTAAATTGAGTGACACTCGTGCCAAAAAAGACCCAATTTACACACGAACGAGTTGAATACATACAACGTTTTTTTGTTTGACGAGCCCCTTAAAGGCTCCAAATCGCTTAAAACCTTTAAAATTAGCTTGACGTTTCGTTTTGACAAGTTGTGACATTTACCAAAATCCGTTCACATAGGAGAAAATTCTCAAATTCTGACAGTGTCGAACAAAAAAATATATTGTTATACATTAAATAAGTAGTTACGATGTGCAGGATCAAAATCGATAAGCAAAAAAAGAATTTTATTCGAAATTTTACAATAATTTTAATTTCTAAATATTTTGTCCAATCGTACGCGAAACGAGTATTTCGCATACCTCAAACAGGCCGCGAAATCCAATTTCGCGACCGTCGTTGCGTCCGTTAAACTAAAGGTCATTTTAATATTTGATACAAATCAGAGCTTCCATATATGACCGCCGCGCCGTTTAGATTTTTCGGGTATCAAATTATGAATTGCAGAACTTATAATGCTTTTTTAAAATGAATTGTTTCATTTATGTCATTTCTATAGCGACATGTAAGCCGAATTTATATGTACATATTTATTGACTGTGAAGTAAATTTTACTTGTTCATTTTATAATATGTAATTACAAATTTTCGGTTGCACAAAAAATGTTGTGTACATCTTGGCCGCGAAATCCTTTAACTTCGTCGAAATTGTCCTGTCTCGGCCGCAAGCGGTCTCGGCGACAATTTTTTTCTCGGTACGTTAAAGAAAGATTTCGCGGCCTTGATATACAAATAACTATTATTATTATTAAATATGAAGTAAAATTTATATAAAACTTGTTTAAAAACGTTTTGACAATTGTAAAAGGTAATTTTTTGTTGTAAATGTAATATTTTTATATTTATTTCAGTATTGTTATTAAATATACCAAGATAAGAGACATTGACAGATAACGATATAAGTGGTTCGTAGTCAATCATAAATAAATTTGTTTAATTAATGATAATCATATTTGAACTTTTACACCAATTGCAACTGATTAAGGACAGTCACAAAATAACGGAACCAGATAAGATATTCTTGAATTAGGTAATTACTAATCAAAACTGCAAATGTTTTACTTTTACATAAAATAAAAACATTTAAAAGTACAACATAAAAATTATTCAAATGCAAAAGTAACTACGTATTCTATGAGTCATATATTATAATATGTATTTAGTCGGCTATAACGTACATTAAGAAAGAGTGATATTAAACACGATTAGATAAACTTCAAATGTATCATACTCGTAATGAGTTTACAATTATTGCATTATCAAGCTGAAATGGAAAACAAACAACAGTAAAAGTTGATTTAATTTTTAAATTAATGTTGCTCTATAAATGTTTTTGGCCCTCTACTTCCTGTTTGATGTGCCGCTATACCCGAGTATAGTAAGTTGTGGCGGTGCGGCGCATCCACCAGGTAGATATAAATCCACAGCTATTGCGAGCGGTACAGTTGGTTGCAAAAAAAACGGGAACTGTCAGATTAAAATTGGCACATTTTTACAACTTTTTCATAGAGTGAAACCTTGTTGCGAGAGAAAGGTTAGAATTATGATCAAAACTCAATGAGACTTTTGGAAATTATTTGATAGGTACTGTCAAGTAGACAAATAAGTAGATAAATGATAATTGATTATTTAACGAGTTCATGTATAAATTGGCTGTTTTTGGCATGAGTGGGCTCTTGGACATGTTTTCGGAAACTAATTGAATGTTTTCTAGGTAATAAAGAGTGTAAACCAAACCATGTATAGTGTTCCCATTTCTAATTTGGTTTTACTACCAGCTCTGTTGTCAGCGAGTTAAATACCCCGACAATAGGCAACTACCGCCATAAATCCTAGGACTGTAAAAGAAGGTCTGTTGTCTGACCAGGTTACAATATCTTCAGTATTGCCAAAACCACAACCCCAGCCCCTAATAATTACAATTGCACTGCCATAAAACCAAATTATAAATGGGAAAACTGTACCAAGAAATCACAGACAATTTGATACAGAATTTCAAAACTTTATGGTGCAGACTGTGCATTAAATATTAATAGTTGTTTATTTAACTTTTTTGACATGAGCGGGCCCACGAGTGCGAAAAAAGCCCAATTTACACACGAACGAGTTGAATACAACGTTTTTTTTTTTGTTCGACGAGCCCCAAATCGTTTAAAATCTTTAAAATTTGTTTGACGTTTTGTTTTGACAAGTTGTGACATTTATCAAAATCCGTTCACACAGGAGAACATTCTCAAATTCTGACAGTGTCGAACAAAAAACCAAATTTACATTATGAAAATTTTCATTTCTCGTTTTTTTTTTTGCAACCAACTGTACACTAACATTTTCCTGGAACTGGACCAGGGTAGCTACCGGACGACATGATATAAAAGGAGGCGCCCTGAGAGGTTGGCATTCAGTTCGCCAACCGCTACACAGCCATCGCTAGTTGTTTTCATTATTATTATTATTTTGTAAATACAGGGCAGGTCACGTAAGGTTTATTTCTGAATTTATTTTGTACGCAACCAAAAATACGAATGACGCTGACCACTTGATACCGTTTATAATGTGATTTAATTTAGTAATCAACCTACTCTCGTGTCAAAAATGGATTACTCCCTAGGATTTAGGGATATTCGTTACTAGGTTGCCATAAATTTGGTTAGGTTGGAGGCTATGTGGTTTCTGGTGACAAACAAAAGATATCCCAAAAATGTAAGACAGCAAATTAATTGTAACAGTTGCAAATGGCTAATTTCTGGCTAAGTGATAGATGATTTTTCGTTTCACAATCAATTTTGGTTACTGGCGGGTGGCGGCATATTTATTTGAATTTAATCTCTCAATTCAAAGTAACCAACCTTAGGCATTCAAAATAACTTTTGAAAATTCTAGTTACACACAACATGAAAAACGTTATTTCCCTAAAAGTTCAAATTCTAGGGAGTAATCCATTTTTGACACGAGAGTAGATATGTAATTCGGCTAAAAATGTCAAAATGACGTTATCCTGTTCTGATTAGTGATATCAAAAATTAAATTCATCAACTGTGACATACATTTTCGTACACATAATCATGTCAAAAATAAATGACGCCCTAGGATTTAGGGATATTGGCTACTAGGTTGCCATAAATTTGGTTAGGTTGGAGGCTATACTTATCCACAATCATTTTGAATCACCCAATATAATAAGAACTAGAGATAAAGTCAAAACGAAACATGACAGGGCGGAGCTTAGGATCCGCGCTCTACAATTTACCGCTGACATTGGCGTATCAGTTTAGGCATTAGGCAAAGACTATAATAAGATACAGTCCGGACGCCCTTAGTTGGCAAAAGCAAATGTTGCGCACTGGTTCGGTTGTGCGGGAGGGAGAAAGTTTCAGCGCCCGTCTTTTAAAAATATCTCGGTCAGTGGCGGGTGCAAATTCATAGAATAATAATTGTTCAAAAGAGTGATGCATCTATCATCGACAGCTTTGATAGTGACATCGAGTACCATTTATAATACATTCTTGTATTTAATAAATATTTCTTAACATTAATAAATGTTTTATGTGAGTTACGTGACTAAAGTCTTTTAAATGTTACGCCACTGGCTCGTGCGTTTCAGTAAAGTCCATTCAAAAATCAAAAAACCACCACCTGTTACCTTAGGTTGGTAAAATTTAAAAAACCCTAGGTAGATATTTTTTCATACTATGTTGGTAACTATAAATTATGACATTTATTTGATTCAAAATAAAATTCAATTGTTTTGAATTTCGTTCATACTGTTTCATTAGCACCACGTTTCATTTATTTATTGATTCTTATTATTTTTACTTAAACATGCCCAGAAAAACAAGACACTTAATAAACATTTAACATCAAAATTACAAGTTTCACTAAATTTTACACTAGACAGCGTTGCCGATAGTAATTGTCGAGGAAAATGCGACGTTGGTGGTTTTTTGATTTTTGAATGGACTTTGTGTATAGTTGAATTTTTTTAATAAACAATTGTCAAAACGTTGTCTTGTTGGTATGAGCCAAACTGTGATTTTCATGATAATACGATTGGTCACATTAAGTGTCAACATTTTTTTATGTAACTGAGCCTGCGCCCTAACGAGCGAGAGTTTATTTCAAACTCGAAAAGATTTCTCCTGATTTCTCATTAAATTTGTTTTGAAAATGAATTCACGGAAGAAAGGTACGGGAAGTGAAGTGAACATAACCTTAACCATGATTTGGTGTCAAATTGTTATACAGCTGGTCCATATGTCCAAATTTTAGGGTGGTACAGTATGGTTTTTTACTTCATTTTGACACTGACAATTGTTTATTAAAAAAATTTCACTATAGTTATGACGACTCGACACGAAGCTATAGTAGGCCCAGAAATATAGTGATTTTATGGACTTAGGCCGATAATTTCTTTTTCAATTTTGGGGTCACTTTTATTACCAACTTGAAGAGAGTTATAAATCTTCTATGACAGATGTTTTTGAGCCGTCTGAAAATAGACCATCGGAGACAAAGGTAGGTAGAATCCAGTCGCGCGACGGGTGCCAGAAGCTTATTGCCCTACCATAACTGACCACCTCAAGTCAATGTACTCCTTCGATCTTATATACTACGTGGATGCCTAATACCTTGTCTACCTCGTGTTCTAAAAAAAGCGACACAATGTGTACCGGAATGTTGCATTCTACGCAGGCGCAAGTATTCAGTGATTATCTTTATTTTTACACACGTAACAAAACTTCATTTTTCAGTTTTCCAAAAACTAGAGAAAAAACGAAAGAAAAACAAAAGAAAAACAAGAGAAAAACAAGAACTGATAATGTCAATCACAATAACAGATTCACAGATTTACACTATTTACAGATGTCAATTGTCAAAGCGTTGGTAATTGATCATGCGCAGAGCGAACTTGTGCAAGTTGTGTAGCTATTTCTCTTAGACTTATGCGTTTGTGTCTATTTATCTCTTTTCAATTTTTTGGAACATCAAATGTGTCTCACCAACTCGTTGCATTACGCATCCACGTAGTATAATATGATCGAAGATGTACTCCATCCCTCATAAAATCACTATATTTCTGGGTCTACTATACATTCGGTAAGCACCGGACTTTCTCGATAAGGGCGTCCGGACTGTACTGTAACTGTACCACACTGTACGTCACTCCGGGCTCCGGGCAGTGCCTTTGATTTTTCCAGTCGTTCCTCAGTGACCTTGAATGCATCGGTCCTTTAAATTGGAATGCAACCGGGAAATTTGACTCACGTCATCATTCGATTGTTTGCTTACAGCAAAATATATAAGGTTGTTTTACGTCAAAAATGAAACAAGATTTTATAAGAAAATATGAATATAATGTACTTATAATCAGTAGGTTAGGTACAGTCGGTGGACAAATAAAACTGGGACAAAAATGACAATCACATAAGTCAAAAATTACAAATTTGCATCGTTTAATTAGGTACGGCTTTATCACAAATAGGTTAACTTTAGTATGACATATTGTATAGATACTGACAAATATATTGACAATTCAGTAGTCTGATTTACACAGGTTATATTTTAAGTCTCCCAGTTTTATTTATCCATCGACCGTACCTACTTACTGTCGCGAGCAATAAATTTTGGTCGTCAATGTCATTTCAAAATTTGGTTAGATTTTCACAAAATTAAAAAATTTTCCCTGTTTGATTTTATGCCCATGTCAACAAAGTGTCAAAAAATGACAATTAATGTCATTCAACATGATGATAGGTTATTTATTATATTTATATTTATACGAATATTTTACAATGGAGCATCTTCGATTGCGTCAAAGAATGATCTTGACGATCAAAATTTATTGCTCGCGACTGTATATAACAGAGATATCATTACAAATTCATCTTTCACTTTATAAAAAGAGGACTTGCAGTCCTTGTGTGCCCGTTCCACTTTTTAGTGCACTCATTATGTTTATAGTTTTTACCACAAGAAAACGGTAGTCTCACACAATTTTATGAAACAATTATAACTAAACCAAACTAAACAACACGTGATCGAAAGCAGTCAGCAGAAGGAACAGTAGGTAAACTTCGTTCAGCGAAAGATTGGGAGACTTTAAATTTTATTAAATTAACCCAACACTACAAAATGTACTAGAATACATTGATTAGATTAGAGCATAATTTCAGAGCAAAAATGTTACTGCTCTTACGAGAGAGAGAGGTTAGAATTATGGTCAAAATTCAATGACATTTTTAAAAATTATTTATTAGGTATTGTCAAACAGTTAATTGACAAATGGACAAAACCAAATTTACATTATGAAAAATTTCCTTTCCCGTTTTTTTCGCAACCAACTGTACTATTTTCTCTACGTAGAATTTAGTCATTTTTATGTCAACCAATCTCTCGCTGGACAAACTATAGTTGTTTTTAAATTTTCATCAGTCAGTCGTGTTAATTCGGCAGCGAAATCGGAGAAAATAACGAACGACCCTTTAAATCGAGCATCTCACTTCACGAAAGCATTTCTTTGTCTTAAACGCTGTTCAAAAATCAAAAAACCATTGCGGTGCAAATGACTTATCTGAGTTATCTGTCACTATGATAAGTACAGGGTGATTCAAGTTTTACCGCCCGCGCTATTAACCCTATTAAAAAATTAGTAAAAATGACGAAACTTTAGGGTTACATTCCCTTGATATAAGGCTTCAAATGTGTGCAATCAATTTTCCCGTATCACTTCATCCAGAGCCATAAAATTTAAAAAATCGATTTTGATCCAAACATTTTTTTTTTCCTACACGCTCATAATTCACAATTAATTCAAAGAACACATTTATGAAATTCGCATTGAAAGAAAATTGTTAGTTTTTGAATTATTCCAATTTTAACATTAAAAGCGAAAAAAAAATTTACAACTGCAGTGTCATAAATAAATACTTCATTGTTGGTAGACATCTGTTAACAACTTTTCGAGTAATTCTTAAGTCCCTAAAGGATACCATAAACAAGCCATGTGAACCTCTTTTGTGGAAATGACCGCCCAATTTAATAATAAATCATAGCTAAATCTTGCACTTTAATATCAAATTCCATTTATTTCGGAAACCGGTGATGTTTTCATAATTTCAATGACACCAAATTTTTCCTAGATGTTTGAAAGGACTCTCATCGAAAAATTATGTAAATTGATCCAGCGGTTATTGAATTAAAACGAAATATTTACTTGTTTCATTAAAAAAGTTTAAATTTTTACAGAATGTTCTACAGCGATACTCAATCGTTCCTGAATTTTTTGAGAATTTTAAATTGATTAGAAGTGGGTGTTTTCGCTCGGGCGGTAAAACTTGAATCACCCTGTATTAGGAAATGTTATGAAAAATGTGTGTTATTTGCACCACAATGGTTTTTTTGATTTTTGAACAGCATTTACTGTCGTATCGTATCAGTCCCTAATCTTTGGTTTAGGGGCAAAAACTTAACCAAAACTCAATTTTCTTCATCTGATGAAAGAAATTCTACACCGAGATCATCTACTTTTCTTGTAGAAGAATAGAATAATGAAAACTAGGTATCTTCATCTTCAGAACGTTCCCTTAATACCCTGTATAGCGTAAACAAAAGAAAAATGTTTTAACTCCGCCACGGTCATATACTTTGCTGGATTCAACTGATCAACAAATCCCACATTCGTCTTCTGTGCAAACCACGTGATTTTATGTTTCGTTTTGACATTACCTTCTTACAATTTTTAATTGGAATGCTTTATTCATTTTGAAACACAATAAAAAATATTATTTACCAATATTTCTACTTAGTAAGACTACTGATTCTAAGATGTTTTAGTGAGAGATGGATACTCAGTTAATTGCACAATATTCTATAAGAATGCATAAATATTTATGAATGAATAAAACTTGTTTAGCCATTCTCAAGTTTACAGTGTAGGTAATTGTAATTTATTTTCATTTTTGAACTTTAAATGATTTTAATATTCAAATACATTTTAGTGATGGATATATTTGCATCTTTTCATAAATAATTCAACATTCCTGGAAATAAAATTAAATTGTTTGCAAAAGTTTATTTTACATATCAAAGTTAAAAAATATTTCCCTGTAAATTTCAAAACAGTAAGAGTGAACATGAATGAATAAATGAAAATTTTGGTTTTAATTATGATTTTAAATTGTTAAACCTAATAAAGTTAAACACCAAAAAAATATTAAAAAGAGATTATTACGAGAACATTATCACAATAAAATTCCTTAGAGAAAAAAATCTGCTGCACATAAAAAATTATAAACGACGTAAATTATATTTAGCGACAATTGTCCCTACTTTTTGACTTATACGTTTACATCCTGTTGTAGAAAAAACTCTTTCCTTTGATGGGCCCCATTCAATAAATTCCATAGCTTCACTGTAAATAAATGGTATTAAAGCTAAAACAGAAAAAACATTTTTTTTACCTAATATGTTCTTCTTTTGGACTAGTGACATTTCTTTGTTTAAATTCATCTATGATACACATTTTAATATGACGTCTCTCCATTGGTAAGAAAGGTACGTAATGATCGATTAAATTGCTTTTTATTGTGTCAGAATGATGAAAACCACCTATGTCACAAAAAAATTAAATGTTGTAAATACTATATATACAATAAATACAAACCTTCTTCATTGAATGCACCTTTAGTGATTAGTTTCTCAAAATCACTTAATTTTAGTTCTTCTCTTTTCATTCCTTTGTTGTTCCAAAAATCCAAAAAATGTTCATTAATTAATTCTGCTCCTGTGTTTGATAAAAATATAAAGACAGAATCTCTGAAATCTATACCATCTACGTTATCACGGTAATCAATAATTGGTTTTAAAATGTTCAAAACTTTTGGTGGCATTTTGTCAACTTCATCAAAAATGAATAGTTGTCGAGGACACTTGGTTACATTTCCTTTTATCCACTCTTGTAGGTCATTCTAAAATATTAATCATGTGTTGTAAAATTTATATATCAAACATCATATTATATACCTGATACTTCGCAACATGATCTTCTAATGGAAAATGTATCCTTCCAATAAAATGATGCACAAAACTACTTTTACTTCCTAGTTTATACAAATTTTCTACAATAAATCTTGTAACATAATTTTTTCCACTTCCTGGCCAACCGTGAAAACTTAAGGTGAGAGCTTTTTGGGGATGATGAGTGCTATCCCAGTGAGACTTGAGAGCATTTATCACAATATCCTTGACGAGATGTTGTCCATATATGTGTTTATTTAAAGAATCTTCTAGTGCTGGTACCAAAATAAGTACTTTCTTTTCAAGTTTTCAAATGAAATTATCAGACTCACCATCAAAATCAGCATGTATGGCATATTCCGAACAACATTCTCTAAAACGGCAAATTGTTCCCAGTACGATACTGCTAAGTGCTACACCTACAGGCGCTAGAAATCCGAATCCATAACATATTTGTACCATGTACAACTGGGAACACAAAACGTATATGGTTAAAGCGAGAAATCGCATTTTTCCTCATAACTTAAATATCTGTTTTTCAAAACAACGTTCCTTTCTGAAAATTAGTGGTTATTTCCTTTTGAAAGACATGTTTCATGTTTTTTCATATAATATCGAGAATTCGAGTTGTAGGAGTTTTAACACATTTGAAGTGAAGTAACCTCAAAACTTCACTGCCCTTTTTGACGGCTGTTTGATTACTGTTTCATCCCAAATAATATAAAAAAGGTGAGCTCACCATAAACATTTACCGATTAATATAAATGTACTACACCATTTTTAAAATCAAAAATCACATTTTTCTCTATGAATACTTAATAACGTACGTAATTGTTTTATTGCACTAGTTACTTTTATTAAACTTATTCAAAAACCTCTTTTTAAATTCATTACACCCATTTGACACTATTAGCAGGTCCACCAATCTCATAATACGAACAACAATTGTAATAAATATCAGTTTTTAACAAATAAACATACAATGGTGACAAGATCTCGTGAAAATGGTTACTAACTTTATTCTGCAAATTGTTGTATCATTGAGTGTCTCATACACCCACAATAAAGCGATATTTTTCTTGAAACATATTGGCATTACTGCAGGCAGGAAGTATTGTGATTTGAGATGACATCATCGCTATCGATAGAGTTGTGGCTTGTTAGTGTTGGTTGTCAGTGCCATTTTGAGTCGATATCGAAGTTAGCGACTTAATATTAAATTTTGTGGTGAACAGTTTTTAATTAATACAGCTGTAGCGATATATAGAAGAGGTAGTACGCCCACGTATTTCACTAATTGATATTATTTAGCGTTTTCTCAACGAAGGAGCAAAAGAACCACACCCCAGTGATTTGGAGTTTGTTCCTTTTGATTTCTTATTAGATTAGATTTGAACAATTTCAAATCTTATAATATCGAAAACTCAGAAACATTCTATTCTAAACATGTATAATAAATGTAATATTGTTAGGACAAATTTTTGCTATATTATGCATTCATATTTGATTGAATAATGAATTCGATTTTTCATTTTGTGTATTTTCAACAGTTCAAATTTTATGGAAAATATTTTTTTGGTGGTGTGAAATTTCATGCATTGCGGTAAAAGTGCAGAGAGTCAGCCAAGTTAAACTAGGTCAATTGCCGAGGATTCCTTTTAACTCATTGGCTGACTGTAGTGTGTAGTCGCCGGTTTACTCACACTCACACCCAAGTAACAATAATGTTTCGGTGTTCTAACTATTATGTCATGGCTAAATTAGTTAAACATCTAAATTATTGCTAATGTGTTTTATTACAAATTAGTAACTGGGTTCCGATGGGGAAATATTTTGACGGGTTTAACAGAGTACTAGCATGGATTTTCATACAATTTTTTAAGATTTAATCACAATCTTTTGAGTGTTTTTCGATATTAGGTAAGGTGATTATCGAAATATATTAATTAATTTCTAAAAAAAAAAAAATGTTATGTAATGATAAAACCATTTTCTTTATACCATACTGTTATCAGGATTTATCAGTACTCAATGCTTGATTGATATGATACCCATAAAAGACTAGGCCGTTATTCAAAATTATCAGACCGAGGCCGTTGTTTTTGCTACCGTTGCTACGGTTACGGCACAGATGACAACTAAATTTAATTTTTGAAGTAAAGAGAAATGTCAGTCTTACAAATAAATCATCGTTAAATGTTAAGTATTATTGATATAAAGAAAACTATAAAACAACATACGGCCGATATGGATATAACAGACTTGGTTGATTATAAAATCTCGGCTCTGCCTCGATTTTACAATATCCAACCTCGTCTGTTACATAACCCATATCGGCCTAATACCGTTATATACTATTTCTACATATATTTGACATGTTGGTGTGATTTTTTGCTACATTTGTTATCTTTCTCCTGGATTTTCCTTTAACAACATTTTATAGATGACCTTCTAAGTTTGAACATTTGGCAGTTACACATGTTTCGATATACATATATATTTTTTTTATTTTATTAAACAAATAATTATGCACTATTGTATTTCATTTTGAATATTTTGTTTTAAATTTAGAAAAATATCCGTACAAAGTATTGCTTATAAATAGAACAGGCTAACTTCTTTTAGAATCTTATACGAAGTCTACATTTTCCATAAATTAATACACCGCGTGAGCAACAATTACTGTGATGACAAAAATCTTGCTTCAGGGGTATTAACTTTAACTTTCCGATCAAAGGTGGCGTTGAAAAGTCGATTGTGAACGCACCACTCGTGTAAAAACGTAAGATTTAAACAGCTGATCCCTGATCCCGTAATCCGTAGTGCGTTCACAATCGACTCTTCAACGCCAGCTTTGACTGGAAATTTAAATGAACACCCGGTGCTAAGTGAATATCTACAGGGTGGATGACCGAATCCGCCGAGAGCTCTGGAACCTTTGTTACAGATTTCATCCCGACGACCCATATGTTATCAGTCGAAATTACAAGTAGTACATTTTGACGTAATTAGAACTTTCGTAGCTTACTAGATTTTAGAAATGATCGTCAAAATGTATGCCTTTTTTTCAAATCTGAAAAAGTTTTTTATAGTGAGTTCAGTGATATCATGTATACGTCACTTGAAAAGTATTAAATAAAAAAAAATTAAAATTGACGGACCTTTGTTAATAATTTCGCAATTACTTGTGATAAGTAACTGTTTAATAAATCTGAAATTTGTCAATATTTTGTTTTAAGATTAATCTTATTACACAGCACTGTTAGTACTGTCACAAGGTTCAACAAAGACATATAGGCTTTGCCATTTCTATTGAAACACCACCTGTTGATTGTCAGTTTGGCAACGCGGCAAAAATGTATAGTAATTTTTTTGACTATTTTTGCCAAACTTGATTTTTATACATATTATATTTTATATACCTATGTTATATTTTATATTATATTTTTTAACCTCCGTCAAAAAAGTGCAAGTTTTTCATTCGTTTGCGTTAATAAAATATGTGATTTTTGAATTGGTCAAGAAGCGTTAAAAAAGTGCCGTAGCGTGTCATTTTTTAACGCAATTATAAAATTTTTCATTCATAATTAGTAGTTTTTTTAACGAGTTCGTATGTAAATTGGGATTTTTTTGGCATGAGTGGTCCACGGGTTCACACACGAGAAAATTTTCAAATTTTGAGTGTCGAAAAAATTGTTATCTAAACTTACGGGCGGCAAAAAAAACTCGGCGGATTTGCGCGTGCGCCAAATTTTCCTTCTCGTAAAAAAAGTATTACTTTACTCACTTGTTGCATAAATAACTATTATGTTCGACTGTGACAAATATAGATGGTTTATGACGTTATTTTGAGGCCATCAACTACCACTTTATCGGACTAGTCCGATAATTTTGTTTACTTTTTATTATTCCAAATAATAAATACTTCTATAATAAATAAAGTCGCAAACCTTATTCTACATTTAACTCATAGATGCCACTATTATTTTTTTGTAATTTGAACAAATAATGCAGTCGAACATAAAATATATGTCGGCGCCACTCGTGGAAAAGATTTATTTTGTTATTTTAATGCTTTGGCTGTACTCCTTATACCAAATAGAGTTATTTTTAGAAACATGTTATCACTGTTCTTAAGAACGCGTCAGCGGGGCAACCCCTGACGACCGGAACGTTCGTGTGTGACGCGAGGGTAGTACCAGAATAACTGGAGAGTGGAGCGTTAGGTACACGCGCGCGGACCGTTACGTTCTTTATTCCCTTTATTTATAACAAATATCAAATAATAATGTCTTGACGGCTAAGACCTCATTCCTGTTATTCTGACATATAGTATGCAACTCGTCCATAATGATGCTTTATTGGACTCTTCTATTTATAGCCTAGCTCGCTGCGCTCGCTCGTCCATAAACTCGACTCGTCCAATAAAGCATTACATTATGGACTTGTTACATAAATAGCTATTTTAAGAGGTGTTTTTGAAAATAATTGACGGTCAGGTAAGTTATTCGAATCTAAATGACACTAAACAGTGACTTAAAATATATAAATTCAGCTTACCCTTTCAGTTAATTGAAAAATAATTATCCGAGATTTGATAAGAAAAAACGTGGGCATATAATATTTATTTAAAAATAAAAAGTTGGCTATCGCTGCTGAAATTTAGTGAGCCCTGAAAATGTTTCAGGTCAAAATATAGTATTTTCAACTACTTCTTTAGACTTTTTCTATCGATCGTCGCGATGCGATCAGTAGTAAAAGTTCCAGAGCTCCTAGCGGATTTTGTCGTACACACATATTTGAAGGAAGAACAATTTTAATTTTTTTTTTTTTTGGAAACTTGGAAAACGGTGATCCTGTGTTTATCTCTTCGAAGGTATTTAATCTAAAATAAATATTTGCAGTTGATAAAGAATTTATTAAATCATCTAAAACAACTTGAAATTTTCTCCTTACTGTAGTACTTTATCTAGAAATGTTGATCCAATATAATGAAAGCAATGAACAATTAAAATAGAAACTTACGAGCAAAGAAACATATAACCTATTTAAAAAAATACAAAAGTAAACTACGCGAAGTCCATGATGTGTGATTTTCAGACACTGTAGTCGCTAGAGCGACGCAACTATGGATCAAATACCTCCTCCGAAGGAGGTGAAAATCCTCGAAACAGCCGAGGATATTCAAGAACGTCGTCAGCAAGTCCTGTCACGATACGACAACTTCAAAGCGGACGCACGAGCTAAAAGAGAAAAACTAGAAGATTCCAGACGCTTCCAGTATTTCAAACGAGATGCAGATGAACTTGAATCATGGATTCATGAAAAATTACAAGCCGCTTCTGACGAAAGCTACAAAGATCCTACAAATTTACAAGTATGTAGTGGTAATGTAAATTTACTTGTTTTTAATTAAGTGAAAAATTTTCAGGCTAAGATCCAGAAGCACCAAGCTTTTGAGGCTGAAGTTGCCGCTCATAGCAACGCTATCGTAGTTTTGGACAACACAGGACGAGAAATGATCAATCAAAATCATTACGAGTCAGAGACGATTCGTCGTAGACTTGGTGAGTACAAAACACTACATATTTTTCAGAAATATTATTCTCTTTTTTTGGTTTGTTATAATTTCTGTAAATGAATGTTCTAGAGGAACTTCACAGACTTTGGGAACAGTTGTTATCCAAATTGGCCGAGAAAGGCATGAAACTGCAACAAGCTCTAGTTTTGGTGCAATTCATCCGCCATTGTGACGAAGTTATGTTTTGGATCAACGACAAAAGTACCTTCTTGTCCACGGAAGAATTTGGACATGACCTCGAACATGTGGAGGTTCTCCAACGCAAATTTGACGAATTCCAAAAGGACATGGCATCACAAGAATACCGCGTTACCCAAGTTAACGAATTGGCCGATAAATTGTTGCAGGATGGTCATCCAGAACGCGACACTATTATTAATCGAAAAGAAGAATTGAACAATGCATGGCAACGTCTCAAACAGATGACTCTGATGCGACAAGATAAACTCTACGGAGCACATGAAATACAAAGATTTAATCGCGATGCAGACGAAACAGTCGCTTGGATTGCGGAAAAAGATGTAGTTTTGTCGTCCGACGATTACGGACGCGACTTGGCAAGTGTCCAAGCGCTCCAGAGGAAACACGAAGGCGTCGAAAGAGATTTGGCGGCATTGGAGGATAAAGTGTCCACAATAGGTATTTTTTTTCCTTTTACTTATATATTTTTTCTTTTTTAACGCCAAAACATATAAATATTGTCGTTGCATTCATACATATGTTTTCATAAGGCAAAGAAGCAGACCGTCTTTGCGCCATTCACGGCGATCATGGTGATCAGATTCAATCGAAGAGGGCCGAAATTGAGGACTATTGGCAGAGTTTGACAGCTAAAGCAAAAGAGCGGAGAGAAAAATTGGAAGAATCATATGCATTGCACCGATTCTTGTCAGACTTCCGAGATCTTGTGTCTTGGATAAATGACATGAAGGCAATAATTTCCGCTGATGAGTTGGCCAAGGATGTCGCGGGTGCTGAAGCGCTGTTGGAAAGACATCAAGAACACAGAGGAGAGATCGACGCCCGCGAGGACAGTTTTGCGGCGACAACGGAAGCTGGAAAGTTGTTACTCGATAAAGGTCACTATGCAAGCGATGAAGTGAAAGAAAAATTGTCAACACTTGCTTCAGACAAAAATTCTTTATTGGGTAATGACGGAATTATTCTTGTTACGCAGTAAAAATGCAATGAATCCGTTTACAGCTTTGTGGGAAGAGCGTCGTATTTTGTACGAACAGTGTATGGATTTGCAATTGTTCTATCGCGATACCGAACAAGCTGACACCTGGATGGCCAAACAGGAAGCTTTCCTCGCCAACGAAGATCTAGGCGATTCGTTAGATTCGGTGGAGGCTTTGATCAAAAAGCACGAAGACTTTGAAAAATCACTGGCAGCGCAGGAAGAGAAAATCAAAGCTCTTGATGAATTTGCAACCAAACTCATTGACGGCGAGCATTACGCAGCGGATGATGTTGCACAAAGAAGAGCGATGGTGAGTTGTTTTTTCAAATATCTCCTGAAACGTTATTAATGTTGTTGGTATTAGCTTTTAGAGCGCAGATCAGCTTTGAAGGAAAAATCAGCTCTACGACGAACCCTTTTGGAAGACGCTTATAAATTGCAACAGTTCGAACGCGATTGCGACGAAACCAAAGGCTGGATAAACGAAAAACTGAAATTCGCGACCGATGAAAGCTACTTGGACCCCACCAATTTGGGTGGCAAGGTGCAGAAACACCAAAATTTCGAACAGGAATTGAATGCGAACAAAACCCGGATGGAAGACATCACTTCGACTGGACAAGAACTGATTGATGCCAACCATTACGCAGCTCGTAATTAAATTCAAATTTGTAAAAATTTGTAATATTTCCATTTGTGGTCGTAGCTCGTATTCAATCGCGCATGGAGGAAATCGTCAACCTTTGGGAAACTTTGGTCCAGTCAACTGACAAGAAGAGTTCAAAGCTGCAAGAAGCCAGTCAACAACAGCAGTTCAATCGCACCATCGAAGACATCGAGTTATGGTTGTCAGAAATTGAGGGACAACTCATGTCTGAAGATTACGGCAAGGATCTCACGTCCGTGCAGAATCTTCAAAAGAAACATGCCCTTCTGGAAGCTGATGTTGCTTCGCATCAAGATCGCATAGAAAGTATCACGGCGGCGGCCAATCAATTCGTCGAACGGGGTCATTTTGATTCTGATAACATCGCTCATAAACAAAAAGTTTTGACCGACAGGTAATGCCGCTCCCTTTGGAGTTTTCCCGTGTCTAAATTGTGATATTAACAGGTACACCGCGCTTCAAACGCCCATGGCCATCAGAAAACAACGTCTTTTGGATTCTTTGCAAGTGCAGCAGTTATTCAGGGACATAGAAGACGAGGAAGCCTGGATCAGAGAGAAGGAACCAATCGCAGCGGGCACGACCAGAGGACGTGACTTGATCGGTGTCCAAAATTTGATCAAGAAACATCAAGCAGTTTTGGCCGAAATTAATAATCACGACGGACGCATTGGTGCTGTCGTCGATGCCGGTAAACAGATGATGGAAGATGAACACTTTGCCAGCGATCAAATACGTAACAGAGTCAATGCTCTGTACGATCATTGGGTACAACTGAAAGAGAAGGCCAATCAACGCAAGCAAGATTTAGATGATTCACTTCAAGCACATCAATACTACGCTGACGCCAACGAGGCTGAATCGTGGATGAAAGAGAAGGAACCGATTGTGAACAACACGGATTATGGCAAAGATGAGGACTCTTCGGAAGCTCTGTTGAAGAAACACGAAGCTCTGATGAGTGACTTGATCGCTTTCGGCAACACCATTGAAGGACTTAAGGAGCAAGCTCGCAATTGCAGAGTAAGAATGAAGTGTGTACAGTGGTTCTTTAACTATTTTTGTCGTTTCAGCAACAAGAACCTCCAGTTGTTGATGTCACCGGAAGAGAAACGGTTCAGGCTTTGTACGATTACACTGAAAAGTCGGCTCGTGAAGTGTCGATGAAGAAGGGTGACCTGTTACATCTCTTGAACTCCAGTAACAAGGTAATAATTTTTTAAATGTGCTGATTTCAATTTAAAGTGTTAATAGTCGCGGTTGACTAATGATTTTTTGTGCAACCGTACGCGAAACGATCACTAAAACAGGTCGCAAAACCTTTGATATCCTCGAGATTTTCCTGCCCGGCCCCAAGCGGCCTCGGCGACAATTTTTCTCTCGGTAAATAACTATTTTCCACAATTTTGTAATGTTTCAAGCTGGCGATTTAAGAATGTGTCAAAATGTACAAGGTTCATAAAAACTCGGTATTGCATAATCATGAATATAACTTTGATAAGAAATAATATAAGGTATTCGTTATCTTAAAAGTTTATCTGCGTTTTATTTTATTATTCACTTTATCATGAAGAACAATGATTGTTACGTTTTTTGTTGTACACATATTTATTTCACACTTACTCAAAAAATTCAAAAGACGGTCAGGTGAAGATGTGTCGGTAAGCTTCTCTAATTTTTCAAATCACGTGATGACTGAACAAATTGGTTACAAATTTTAAAAATCCGAAGAAACCGACATAGATAGCCCCAATTAAAAATTAGATATGTATAATCTAATCAGTTGTTCAGATAATTTCATTTGCATTTTTTCTCGTATTTGAACTAAATTAAAATAATATTTTTCATTTTAGGATTGGTGGAAGGTCGAAATTCACGATCGTCAAGGGTTCGTTCCCGCCGCATACGTCAAAAAGGTCGACGCCGGCCTCACAGCCTCTCAGCAGAACCTCGTGGACAACAACTCCATCTCCGCTAGACAAAATCAGATCAACACCCAATATGATCGCCTCCTCGCTTTGGCCAGAGAACGCCAAAACAAACTCAACGAAACCGTCAAAGCTTACGTTCTGGTCAGAGAAGCAGCAGAACTGGCTTCTTGGATCAAGGACAAAGAAATGCACGCCCAAGTCCAAGACGTCGGCGAAGATCTCGAGCAAGTCGAGGTCATGCAGAAGAAATTCGATGATTTCCAAACCGACCTCAAAGCCAACGAAGTACGTCTGGCGGAAATGAACGAAATCGCGATGCAGTTAGTGTCTCTGGGACAAACCGAAGCTGCTCTGAAGATCCAGACGCAAATGGAAGATTTGAACACGAAGTGGACCTCGTTGCAACAGCTGACAGCCGAAAGAGCTAATCAATTGGGATCGGCTCACGAGGTGCAGAGATTCCACAGAGATGTGGATGAAACCATCGATTGGATCCAAGAAAAGGATGAAGCTTTGAACAATGACGATCTGGGGAAAGATTTGAGAAGCGTACAAGCTCTGCAAAGAAAACACGAAGGGTTGGAACGGGATTTGGCCGCTCTTGGCGATAAGGTTAGTTAAATATGGGGTTTTCAGAATAGTTTTTAACCGAAGATGTTACCGTTTGTAGATCAAACAACTTGACGAAATTGCCGGACGCCTTGTGCAGACTCACCCAGAGAGTGCCGAACAAACTCGAGCCAAACAAGAAGAAATCAATGAATTGTGGACACAGTTAACAGCGAAAGCCAACAATCGCAAAGAGAAATTGCTCGATTCGTACGATTTACAACGATTCCTCAACGATCATCGCGATTTGATGGCTTGGATGAATTCCATGCTAGGATTGGTCACATCTACAGAGCTGGCCAATGACGTCACTGGTTCCGAGGCTCTTATCGAACGACACCAGGTAACTGTCGCTATTTAGGTTGAGCTTGTCACCTGTACTATTGAATTGCACGAGTATTTATGTTAATACAGTGTAAAAAAATGACATTTTTTTTATAAACAATTGTCAAAATGTCATGTTGGTATGAACCAAACAGTGATTTTCATGACAATACGATTGGTCACACTGAGTGTCAACACTTTTTTAATGGCTTTAGTTTATTTCAAATTTGATTTCTCATTAAATTTGTTTTGAAAATGAATTCACGGAGGAAAGGTACGGGAAGTGAAGTGAACATAACTTCAACCATGATTTGGGATAAAATTGTTGGTACATCTGATCCATATGCGCACATTTTAGGGTGGTACAGTTGTTTTTTTTTTTTCAATATAATTTATGACAGTGACAATTGTTTATAAATCACTTTAAGTTTCCAGTATTGATGGATAAATTTGAGGTGTATTGGAGATTTTTTTTTGAAATCTCTTTTTTGTATGATATCTAGTCCAGTGTCAGTCTGATGCATCTCAGAGTTTTTTTTTAATCAAACACCTAGCATCCCATGTAAACTGCGCCTGGTTCCGCAGGAATGCTTCCAACTTCTTGTTATCTATAATTCACACATTTTGAACATAAATCACAGTAAAATATCGTATTAAGCGTACATGTGGACTGATTTTTGTGTTTGCATATTTCTAGAGCTACAGGGCTGAAATAGATGCACGTTGTGGAATACCTCAGGTACATTATAGCACCAGAGTGTCTAGACCGTAATGATCGTACTAACCTTGACGAGCGTGTGATAAAAAACGCTATTAATTTCTTACGAACGCTTCAGTTATGCCATTTTTGTATTTATCGGTATTTGTGATTTTACATTTGATTCTTATTCGGTCAGGAACATCGCACCGAAATCGACGCCAGAGCTGGCACATTCAACGCTCTCGAACAGTTTGGACAACAACTCCTCAATTCAAAACATTACGCCAGTCCCGAAATTCAAGAGAAGCTGGAACAATTGAACGACTTCCGTAAAGAACTGGAAAGACGATGGATCGAGAGACGTGTCCAGCTGGATCAAAACCTTGACCTAAATCTGTTCTACAGGGATTGCGAACAAGCCGAAAATTGGATGTCCGACCGTGAGGCTTTCCTCGCATCCGATGACGTCGACTCAAATGGGGATAACGTGGAAGCTCTCATCAAGAAACACGAAGACTTCGATAAAGCTATCAATGCGCACGTAAGTTGATTATTTAAGTCTGTTTAATACGTTTATAATGTATTCAGGAAACTTCTGACATGTCAAAGAGACATTTGGTTGACTAACACAAAAATCACTAATTAGCTGACAGTAATTAAAATTTTTGATGTTGGTAACGATTTTAATTGAGGTTTAAAATATTATTTCAATTGTTAATATCACCAATTGTCCCTTTGGCATTTACGTTTCTGTCAGAATTCAAAAATTGTGATTATGGAAAATAAAAAACGAATTTTTCGCTTTCTACTAGAGAAAAACAAGCCGTGTATAAATGTTGCTTAGAGCGGAAAGAAATTAGTCCAGAATTAAAGAAGTTGTATAACATTTTTGAGAAAGGTGCAAATACAAAAGTAACATAACCTCAAAAAAGCTTGAGGGTTGTTTGAGACAAGTTAGATTCAATAGCAGGCATTTTGTAGTTATTAAGTACATTCAAGAATTGTCGTATGACCTAATTGTCACGGGAGTGTCCTGAATACATTATTATCTATGAATTTGAAATGTAGGAAGAGAAAATCGCTGCATTGGAAAGCTTGGCCAACCAACTGATCGAAAACGAACACTACGCCTCCGACGACATCGACAACAAGCGCAAACAAGTGTTGGATAGATGGCGCCACCTCAAGGACGCCTTGATCGAAAAACGTTCAAAACTCGGCGAAAGTCAAACCCTGCAACAGTTCTCGCGTGATGCTGACGAAATCGAGAATTGGATCGCCGAAAAACTGCAACTTGCGACTGAAGAAAGCTACAAAGATCCAGCCAACATCCAGTCCAAACATCAGAAGCATCAAGCGTTCGAAGCCGAGCTGGCAGCTAACGCCGACAGAATTCAGTCTGTCTTGGCTAACGGATCGAATTTGATCGAAAAGAGACAGTGTGCCGGTTCTGAAGAAGCCGTACAGAAACGTCTCGAATCCATCGCAGATCAGTGGGAATTCCTCACGCAGAAGACGACAGAAAAATCGATGAAATTGAAAGAAGCCAACAAGCAGAGAACTTACATTGCTGCCGTTAAGGATTTGGACTTTTGGCTCGGCGAAGTCGAAAGTTTGCTTACTAGTGAAGATGCCGGAAAAGATTTGGCATCCGTGCAGAATTTGATGAAGAAGCATCAGTTGGTTGAGGCTGATATTCAAGCGCACGAGGACAGGATCAAAGGTCAGTTTATCAAAATTAAAAAATCGACGCTTAATGAAGGTTTTTATCATTGTAGACATGAACGACCAGGCGGATTCTTTAATAGAAAGTGGCCAGTTTGATACAGCATCAATCCAGGAGAAGCGCCAGTCGATAAACGAACGCTACGAACGCATCAAAAACTTGGCGGCTCATCGTCAAGCTCGTCTCAACGAAGCCAATACGTTGCATCAATTCTTCAGAGATATTGCCGACGAGGAATCATGGATCAAGTAAAAAACTTGAAACTTTGAAAAATCGGCAATGACTGAATAATTATTTACAGAGAGAAGAAACTGTTAGTCGGTTCAGACGACTATGGTCGCGACTTGACCGGCGTCCAAAACTTGAAAAAGAAGCACAAACGTCTGGAAGCCGAACTGGGTTCTCACGAACCTGCCATCCAAGCCGTCCAAGAAGCCGGTGAAAAACTGATGGACGTGTCCAATTTGGGTGTACCAGAAATCGAACAGCGTTTGAAAGCTTTGAATCAAGCTTGGGCCGAACTGAAACAATTGGCGGCTACTCGCGGTCAAAAACTAGACGAGTCCTTGACCTACCAACAATTCCTCGCTAAAGTTGAAGAAGAGGAGGCTTGGATCAGCGAGAAACAACAGCTTTTGAGCGTAGAAGATTACGGTGATACGATGGCAGCTGTTCAAGGTCTACTGAAAAAACACGACGCTTTCGAAACCGATTTCCAAGCTCACCGCGAAAGATGTAAAGATATCAACGACGTCGGAAAGAAATTGGTGTCGGAGGGAAATCATCACGCCGACAGTATCAACCAGCGTTGCCAACAGTTGCAGACTAAATTGGATCATTTGGCGGCGCTGGCGGGAAGACGCAAAGCCAAGTTGATCGATAATTCTGCTTACTTGCAGTTCATGTGGAAGGCTGATGTTGTAGAAAGTTGGATTGCTGACAAAGAGACTCATGTGAAGAGTGAAGAATACGGAAGGGATTTGTCATCAGTGCAGACGTTGCTGAACAAGCAGGAGACATTCGACGCAGGTGAGTCGTGTTCGTTTTGGGGATTTTATTAATAACTAGCTGTACCCAGCCACGCGTTGCTGTGGCGGTTGAATTAAAAAGAAAGAAACGAGAAAGCGCACGTTTCTAACATGTGTCGTGTTTGACGTTGATCTGCTATTTCTCGTTGTCGTAAAATATTTGTAAGACCGTCTGACTTGAAATTTTTGACATTTCAAATCGGTACCCACGCCTATTCGAACGCAACGTTGTGTTAAAATTTCAAAGCAATCAGTGAAGAACTTTCGGAGATCTTTGATTTTGAACAAACGACGAACAATTACATTTTTATTTAAATAGATAGATAGATTGAAGTTGGTGGTGGAGACAATTTAATTCATGTATAAAAAATCTCATAAGGCGCTGTGATTTTGTCACTTTGACAGCGGATAAAAGTTTGCCCTAACTTTTATCCGGCAAAAACACTCAGGTAACTTATACCTTTAGTTGCTAGGCATCTAATACCTTTAATACCAAATAAAAAAATTAAATTTGCATTGTTCATTCATTAAATTGTCTCGCCGAATTACACTCGAGGTTTCGTTTAGTCAGGAAAAATATTTATTTGCAACTCAAACTAATTGCTTGACAATTAGACTCGAAAAATTGGCACGATAAAATCAACTCCGGCCTACGGCCGTCGTGCTTTTATCGTGCCAATTTTTCTCGTCTAATTGCTAAGCAATACGTTTTCGTTGCAAAAAATATTTATCCGACTAAATGAAACCTCGTGTAATTACAGTCGAAAATTAATGTAGGGCTGGTCACTATAACCTTTGATTTTATATAACTAGATTGGCCACCTAAATGGAAAACCGTATGCAAGAAATTTTACTTTTGGATGCCACTGATAGAGAGCGTAGCAATCAACGAAACAAATTTTTACAGTCGACCGAATGAATTTGTGAGCACTAATTAGAGTTGATGAATATTCAGGCGAGCGGTTCTTTCTTTGCAACTTTTCACAGAATCACAGACACAGCGTACGCTATCAAGGGCCGAGTCAAGCCAAGTAGTGGAGCAAAATCGGACTGAAATTATGACTTCTAGTGATTCCAAGGTTTAACTAAATGAGACCGATACTATCTTGTAGAGGACATTTTGGGACATAAGGAATGGTCATCTACAACTTTTTTTAATAAGACCGAACTTTGAAAACGGCTTTTATACGTAGTTGAGATGTAATCCGAAACACTACGTTTCTCGTAACATTTAACGCTGTGTTAATTCAACTATTGAAGCTATAATTTTGATTTTTTGTATATTTATACTAAAAAGTACAGCGCTTCCAATAGTGAATTGGAAATTTCGCAAATATTGAGAGTTTTGAAAAAAATAATTAATACATTTAGATGAATCACTCTGCTGGGACCTATGTGAAATGTTGAAAATTTCGATACACATGCAGCGAGCCAAATGTAACTAAGATATCGGAAACGTTTTTAAAAAAAGAATTAATTCGGTGGCCTGTATACTTTCTGAGAAAATAATTATTTTTTATTCGACGAGTGAACGCGCGGCAGCTTCTGGCAGGCAGAAATAACACGGCACGCGTATTTAGTCGTCTATATCAATATAGATAGAGAGTGTAGCCGTGTCAAAACAATAATTGTAAAGTTTTGAGTAGGTAATATTTTTGTATTTTTGCTAAAATTTACCTACTTTAAATGCTTTCTTCTTCGTTACCCTCATCCTCATATAAACAAGAAACATTGTTCTGACATTTTTTGCAAGAACAATCACTGCAGCATTTTAAGCCTTCCTTCATGCACATGTGTACAATTATTGTTTTTTTTTTTTAAGAAGGATAGATAAGCTATGGTAGATACTTTCACACCATTACCAAAAAAGGTTGTGGTATTCGTTCCACCTTAGGAAATAATTAATCATAATCTTCAGAAGAACAAAGTACGGGGTCATTATAAATGATTGTCCCATCGCAGTAGGCGTTGGTGACGTAGTTGAATGTGCGGCAAGCTTTATAACATGAGTGAGACTAGCATCCCCGATAGGTAGTGCTGCTGGCGGTAGTGTAAATTTGTCTACACTAGTACTAGTACTAGTACACTATTGTCTAACGTTGCGAAGCTAGAGGCACATCCCAAATTTGTGTGGGTTTTCAACGCCAACTGCGATGGGACAATCATATCATATAAAGATCCTGTATATAAGGTGCTGCTTTTTTTCGGTTCCGGTCTTTTATTAGGTTTGTCGTATTTTTCAATATTGTGAAATGATACTCCAATGTATCAGCCTTTAAAAGGAATATTCAATTACTTTAGGGATTTCATTATTTGGTGTTAAACTATCACATTTTTCTTGAACAAAGACCAAAGCGGTGGGTGGTATTTTTTTCGTCAATATAGTTTACTGAGGTCACTTAGAATAAGAGTTTCATGCTGTGATATTTAGCGTCACAAGCAAAGCAAAAAATTATTTCTCCACGACTATTAAAGAATGAATGCATTCTTGTTGGATATTCAACGAAAGAATGATATCAATTCCATATCCAGTGAGAGAAAATGCTAAAACCCACGGCTGTCGACCAATCCATTCCTGCATCCCTCGTATTTACATTACCTCACCCGCAGATCGCCAATCAGATGCGTTTCTGAACAATAAGTCGCGCATCGCGTAGCAACCGCTAAATGAGGCACAATTTTAATTGTCAAATAGTAAAAGTCAAATTAAATTCAGTTCAACCTAATGACATTAGAAAACTGATAAACATTTTTTGCACGGACCAATTATGCCAAAATAATAAATGTATGTGCATGAAGGAAGGCTTAAAATGCTGCAGTGATTGTTCTTGCAAAAAATGTCACAACAATGTTTCTTGTTTAGGTATGTATGAGAATGAGGATGACGAAGAAAGTATTTAAAATAGGTACATTTTAGCAAAAATACAAAAAAATTACCTACTCAAAATTTTACAATTATTGGTTTTAGACGGCTACACTCTATCTACATCGATATAGACGACTAAATACGCGTGCCGGGTTATTTTTGCCTTCCAGGAGCCGCCGCGCATTTGCTCGTCGAATAAAAACATTATTTTCTCAAAAAGTATACGGGCTACTGACTTAATTCTTTTTTTAAAAACTTTTCCAATATCTCAGTTACATTTGACTCGCTGCATGTGTATCGAAATTTTCAACATTTCACATTGGTCCCAGCAGAGTGAAGTTTACGATGCGCATTTTTGATTAATCTAAATTTATTAATGATTTTTTTCAAAACTATCGATATTTGCGAAATTTCCGATCCACTATTGGAAGCGCTGTACTTTTTACTACAAATATGCAGAAAATCATAATTATAGCTTCAATAGTTGAATTAACACAGCGTTAAATGTTACGAGAAACGTAGTTTTTAGTACACATCAACTACGTATAAAGTCAAAGTTTTCAAAGTTCGGTCCTATTAAAAAAAGTTGCAGATGACCATTCCTTATGCCCCAAAATATCCTCTATATTATACAATATATAGATCTCATTTAGTTATACCTCGGTATCACCTACCCTCAGAATAAAAACCTTCCTTCATTTCGCTGTTATCTATTTTTAACAGTTGCCTCTATTTGCGGCCACTTTTCCATAAGCAACGGTATTCCATCGTGTAGAGAAAAAAGTTAGCTTTATTTTGATATAATTTATGAGGATAGGTTTTACGTAAATTACCAAGTTAGTATAATAGGGATTTTAAATATTACCAACAGCTTGTCAACCTGACAGTGCGGATGTCAAGTGAACGGATAATACATAGTAGTCATAGTTGCGTTTGTAGAAAAAATGTTGTGTGTTGCGAGCGCAAGTGTACTATTGGGACCACGGAAATTCGGGCAGACTTGAAATTTGACGATATAAGATGTGAAATAGGCTTTAGATGCTAGACTACTTAATAAACCTCATTTTAATATCTACTATTGTTGCATGTCATTTTGACAAATTGCATTCATCAATCCTGAAAAGTTGCAAGTGCTTAGATGTGATTTTCTGGAAACTAAACAGTCTTTTATTAAACTTTGGAAATTACAGTCGCGGACAAAAAAATAGGACAATATTTTTTCGCTAATGTAAGGCTCTATACTATTTCTATGGTTACTATTAAAATATTTATTTATTTATAAGCCAGGTTTACTTAACTCAATTTTAGTTAAATTTCGTCCCACTTTTTCTGTCCGTGACTGTAATAACTAAAATGTAAAATAATTGTGCATAACTGTTTATTTCGTCAAAATTAATTGTTATGACTTATGACATTTATGACAATAAAGCTTAGACTACATTGGGTTTTTTTAAATGACATAAATAACTGCCCGAAATTCCATGCTCCCAATAGTACATTGTCAATCTCTCAATCAACATCAACAATGTATCACTTTGCGTTCTTAATACACAAAGAACTACATATTTCGTGTTAGTTTCCTGAGATACATAACGTGAAAAGTCAACAAACAAACAGTTACCATTGATACTCGGGAATTAATTTTATAATAATTTTTTAAACTAAAACAATGATTTAGTGATTACAGTATGAAATAAAACGCATTGCGTTATATGTCCAGTAATATTTTAAACAGTAACTCGTCGCCTCGTCTGTTCCCGTCGCGTTCTGGAAACATTTCGAATTTCGACTCGATAGTGCGATACTCCGAACTCCGCGCTTTATTTAAGTTACGACAAGCTTACTCTGGCGACAGAAACGTAACGTATGTCTAACCGAATTCACACAGCGGCAATAGGCGCTCCCTCTGGTATCCGCATCCAAAAGTTTGCAGAAAACTGGTTCCATTGGTGGCCAATCTAGTAATATAAAATCAAAGCTATAACGCTCTATTTCATTTAGGTCTCACCGCATTTGAACATGAGGGAATCCAGAACATCACAGCTCTCAAGGACCAATTGATCGCTTCCAATCACGACCAGAGTCCGGCTATTCTGCAACGTCACGCCGATGTTATCGCCAGATGGCAAAAACTGTTGGCAGATTCGGACGCTCGCAAGCAGCGCCTCCTCCACATGCAAGAACAGTTCAGGCAAATCGAAGATCTCTTCCTCACTTTCGCCAAGAGAGCGTCCGCATTCAATTCTTGGTTCGAAAATGCTGAGGAAGATTTGACCGACCCGGTGCGATGCAATTCTATCGAGGAGATCAGAGCGTTGAGAGAGGCTCACGCCCAATTCCAGGTAAATTCAAACGAGATAGTAATAATTACTCAATGAAAATGTATCGGGTGTTATTGTAGGCTTCACTGTCGAGTGCTCAAGCAGATTTCGAAGCTTTGGCAGCTTTAGATCAACAGATCAAGAGTTTCAACGTCGGACCCAATCCGTACACTTGGTTTAATATGGAAGCTTTGGAAGAGACTTGGCGTAATTTGCAAAAGATTATTGCTGAAAGAGATGTTGAGTTGAACAAGGAAGCCCAAAGGCAAGAGGAGAACGACAAGTTGAGAAAGGAGTTTGCCAAACACGCCAATGCTTTCCATCAATGGTTGACTGAGACTCGGTAGGTTATAATTTGAAAACAATGATTTGGTTATTTAAGTGGAAGTAAAATGCATTCACCTTGTTTTGGCATAATTAGGTTATGTTTTTCTAAGTTTGAGGTTATAAATAGCATCAATGTCTAGTGCATTGTTGTCAGTTTTACTATAAGTTTGCAATCAGACATCGCCGGAAATCCAGCAACATGTTACGTTCATTTTGATAGGTTCGCATGTCAGGCAGTTTAGCGACGGAAATCAAACAGTGTGATCAACGTTAAAAAAAATAAATCATGGCCTCCTGGTATGCCAAAACAACGTGAATGATGTTTAGACGACGAATTAAATCACTATTCACTTTCAGTTATCGAATATTGGGCTGGGATGGGTAAATAGTTGCGTTAATTCTAACATCTGTGAAAATTGTTGCCTTCAACGATATTAACCAGTTTGCAGAATGCTTTAACATACGTATTAATAAGCATTTCAAAGCATGAAAAGGTTTCTTAATGTAATTTCATATTTTACTTAACGTTACAGTGAGCTACGTAACACTTTGAAGAGAGCTCTTCTTTGAGAATTACATTTGTTTAATGTTTTGTTTGCAAAATTTATGATGTCTTAATTTTAATTGATTGTTTTTTTTTTCTAACAGTACGTCTATGATGGAAGGGTCAGGCTCTCTGGAGCAACAGTTAGAGGCAACAAAACGCAAAGCTGCAGAAGTTCGTGCTCGACGTTCAGATTTGAAGAAAATCGAAGACTTGGGGGCAATTCTGGAGGAGCATTTGATTTTGGACAACCGCTACACAGAACATTCTACTGTTGGTTTGGCTCAACAGTGGGACCAATTGGATCAGTTGGGCATGAGAATGCAACACAACCTCGAACAACAAATCCAGGCTCGTAACCAATCAGGTTGGTCGACGTTCTGTTTTTTTGGCCGAGCACATGTTCATCATTTTGTTTTAAAGGTGTGAGCGAGGACGCCCTCAAGGAGTTCTCGATGATGTTCAAGCATTTCGATAAAGAGAAATCCGGTAAACTGAACCATCAAGAATTCAAGAGTTGTTTGAGAGCGCTCGGGTACGACTTGCCCATGGTGGAAGAAGGACAACCAGATCCAGAATTTGATGCAATATTAGGTATGGCATGAGGTTTGTTTGTGTTTTTATCTCACGGTGGATTTGCAGATGTGGTGGATCCGAATCGTGATGGACACGTTTCGCTCCAAGAATATATGGCGTTTATGATAAGTAAAGAGACAGAAAACGTCCAAAGCTCCGAAGAGATTGAAAAAGCATTTAGAGCAATCACAGCAGGTGATCGTCCTTACGTCACGCAGGAAGAGTTATATGCGGTAAGTTTCGAAATAAAATGTAACGGTTTGGGGTTGATTTGAGAATGTTACAGAACCTGACGAAGGAAATGGCGGATTACTGCGTGGCAAGAATGAAACCGTACGTGGAACCGAAGACAGAGCGACCAATTGCAGGAGCCTTGGACTATATAGAATTTACTCGTACCCTCTTCCAGAATTAATAATGTAACAGCTGTCACTAGTAGTATGGTGTTAGGGTTCCACTTATCAATTGTTGCAATATCAAGCTCTGTAGACCAAACCTATTTCTATTTATAACTTATTTTTATATTTAGCTTGTTTTTGCATGACGCGTTATAATACCTACATTGTTTTATCTTCATATATTTGAAAAATATTTATCCTTTTCAAAATAAAGTGCTTCTAGTTTCTGACGTTGTTTTACATGATATTTCTCGAAAACGTGGATGAGTTGCCGGAAATTTGAACATATCTGCTATGCTTTTCTTGTTTTGCGCCAGGTGGCCACAGAGTCGCCAAGTGCGACCTCGACTACGTCTCGGTCTTCAATCTCTGTGCTTACCACAAAAAGACTCACTTTTACTCTTTATGATATGTATAATCTATGTATTATTTTCAAATTACATGATCATGCGCATCATGTTGTATGAAAACTACGTAAATGGTAATTCATGAAACAGGTGTATTTCTCGCCCTGGTCCCATTCGTACTGCCACCTCGCGACCTCGCCATGGACGCCTTATCACTTCTTTCTTGAGCATCCTCCCACCAATGGGGGGGGGGGGGGGGTGTTTCTTCCGGAAACTCGCGCTCTTCTCTGGCCCTCTTCGCGATCTTGTACACAGCTTCAGCGCCAAACCTTCACTTTCGATCCTCACCAGCTCCTTGTGGATGGCGTGCGCGGTTCCTCCCTCCTTTTCTCTTCGTCAACATGTCCAGTGCCACTCTGAAGTCCGTTGCGAAATTTATGTCCATTCCTTGTCGCCCTGCAACAATTGCAATAGAGCTCATGCTAACTCTCATGATCGATGACGCAGAACCAAAATGCGTACCGAGAGGCTGTACTATTCGAACTAAAAATATCGGTGCCATTTTGTGTCACTTTACAGATTTGTGAGTTAATTTATGTTGATATGTATTTATTTGGGGACAGGTCTCTGGAATGATTTCTAAAGTGGTAGAAACACTACATCGGATATTGTTCGGAAACACCAAATACATTTTTGTTTTGAAAGCGATTCCTGCATAAAAACTCGTGGAGATAGGTATCATACCTTTTTTTTTCCATGGAAAGAAATCTTCGGAGGTTCTAAATTGGCGTCGAAGCTTTCTTTTTGCTCTTATCCACATATTTTCCACATTTTGTGTGTGGATGGAGCGATTATCACTTCGTCAGGGTCAACAAAATTTTCTTGGTGGATGATAACTTGATGTTTGTAAAATTGTTAATTTCTCCACCCTCCAATTCCATCAAGCCGATTATATGCTCTCCAGCCAGTGTTGCCATCTTAGTATAACAAATTGTCCCAAGCGCAGGGTTAAAATATCCCATATTTTCTTTCAACATCCGCCACTTTTAAATTAGGTTTTAAACCAACTAGGTCCATAAGTTTGGTGTTTTTTAGTTCGTTATTGTTTAATTGAAAGAAGTACAGGTAGTGAACTAGTAAAAAAAACATACTTTATTCAAAATAATAAACAAAAACAAGAACAAATTTTTGATTACTTTTTTTTTAAACGCATAAATATCTTTATTTGTGTTTTTTCAACAGTTCGTCTGGTATGGGATAGTTAACGCATGTTTGTTTATCCTGGTGCAAGGCGTTACGAATAACGCACGTTGCATTCAATGTTTCTTCCCCTATTCGATTTCTTTTCTTGATTTTAATATCTGAGACCATTGAAAACATTCGTTCTGCCTCAGCATTTGAATGCGGCAGCGTTAAAACTATGGTGGCAAGTTTTTCCAAATTGGGAAAAAGACTTTCATCATTAAAATTCTTTGCTTCTCCAATTTTTTGAAATTTTCCATTTCTATCTCATTGAAGGACGACGGTAATTTATGCCATTCAAGTGTTAAATTTGTAAATAAATTGGGAAAACTTAGCAGCTAAGGTGGCTGTTTCCTCGAATAGGGATATACCCCTCAAGGTGGCAACCAAGGAGGTTAAAGTACTTTAACCTCCTTGGTGGCAACACTGCATATAACTAGGAGGACAATAATGCGTGTTTTCTATACCTCCCATGTGCAAAAACTGTCGCCAAGAATATGAGATAGAAAAATGTATCTTCTATGCCGTTCAGTGGGTCCAGTCCCAATGTGCGCATGTACGCGTAAGCCGTGAGTTGACGTAGTGCGGTCGGCTACACCCTGAGATAACCGCTTTTGAATTCAAAACTAACCGCCAATGAAAGCTATAGAATTACCGGCGTTCGGTACCGTCGGCGACCGCTTGGGGGCGTGGGTGAAAGTCGACGGGGGATGAACGGCCATGTTTTTTTTGGAGGGCACTTTTTCTTGACCGCAGAGTAGTACAGAAGTACCGTGTATTTTTTCTGTGTGCTAATTGTGCGATTTTAGTTGTTTTTTTATTGAACTGTGCTAAATGTTGCTGTCCAACTTCTGTTTTGAACTAGGTATGTGTTTGGGGTACTAAAATTAATTCTGCTTCGCGCGAAATGTAGTTTAACAATAATAAGACACAAATGGGTCGCACGTGGGTTTCCACCATGTTTTACAAAATCCACATTTATCTCGACCATCCCCATGTATTATGTTTTTAACATTATAAGCTTGCGAAGGAGCGTAAGGCAGCCTGGTTCTAGTTTTGCCAAATTTATAAAAGTGACGGATCACGTTTTCCTTTTGTTGTCAAAGCAGGTTTTACAATTCCCTAATTTTCCTAAAAGAAAATGACTCCAAGTTTTAGCGTGGGTCTGTGGCTTTCACTTTTTATCAGCGCACTCCCTCACTTTGATCCCCTTTCTAATTATTCCGAGTGACGCTTTTGGTGTAATAAGTATTTATTTATTGCTTAACATTTTTAATCAAAATTTGAAACTTTCCACTTTCCATCCCGGTAGCAACCAATTGGGTTTATATTTCAGGTATCTGCGCGGGCTTTTTCCTTATCCAGGGATCTTCTACATTTAGGTATTTTCCTCATTTAGTCCTGGGGCGCCCTCCAAGGGGGGGGCCCCCTTGTCGATGATCCGGCTCTAATAGGCTAGGGTCGACTGGACTGTGTTTTTTGTTTTATTGTTATGTATGTGTTATTGGTTGTTACCACTTTTCCATCCCAAACTGAAAGTGTTCTTAGATTACTCCATCAACAAAGTTTTGTCGCGGTTTCGTTTACATTTTCCAGTTGCTGTAAATGTCAATTCTTCCTTATCGCGAGGGTCTCTCTCTGTTTGAGGGGTTTAGTTGCTCCTAACATCCAATCGTTGAACACGACCCCGCGGCCCCTCGTTTAACATGTTGTGCCCCAAGAGAGACCCGAAAACCATAACGCTTGGCGGGGCTTGCTGAATGCTGGTCCGCAACGTCGCTCATGGTGTAAGTTGAATCCGAGTTCCTTGGCACAGAACTTCCGGAATGGGAATCTGTTCTCGAAGTTTGTGGTACTTGACAAGCGTCGTTTGTTTTTGCTCTGAAATAGTTATATTCAATTCAACCGATGAACTTAGAGTACCTCAATTTGTTGACTTAACGTAAAGCAGTTAGGATTTTTCCCCTTAGCACTAAATCACGGGTAGGCGGGAAATGATAAAGTCGTAAGGATAGGTACCACAGACCCCCGGACCACCCAAAGCCACTCACTCCTTCTATAGCGTATCTGCCGTATTTTGTAAATTAACTTGGAAAAGAAAAAAAAAGAACATGCTGAAGTTCTCGCCTAGTGCCCGCTCTCGCTCGAACGGTCCGAAGTAACTGTTTTGTTTGTAATGTACATGACCCTCCTGTTTTTTCTGAATTTGAATTGTGTTGTTTATGAAATCAGTTTTGCTCAATTCTCACTAACTGTCCCGTCCACGTTGTCACTTCGGACTTGTTCGTATTTTCAGGAGAGGTTTTAGCGGAGCCTCATTCGGGGGTCTGGGAGAATGGCCAGAGCTCACCATTTTCCTAGAGTTCTAAATGAGTAGTCTTCTCACATTTGAGGAGATTTTTGTGCCCTCTCCCGAGACGTTTTATTATTCATGAATCCCGGCGTTAACGAAAATCATAACTTTGAATAAATAGCTGGTTTTAATTATTGTGTTGTTTTATTTGCACTCTTCTGTGTGGTTCACAAACCCTGTTGGAACGAATCTGGAAATGTTTAATTTGTATAAAAAAAAACACAACGTAGGGAAATTAACGAGGTACGATCACGCGCTCTTGGCCATTTTTGAATTTCGCGGGTGTTATTTTTCATTGCGTATGTTGGTAAAAAAAAAATGAGATGGACGCTTGGTGGGAAATTTGAATTACCCACTTGGTTCATCACAACCCAGTGAACGGCATAGAAGATACATTTTCTATCTCATATTCTTGGCGACAGTTTTCAGCTTAAACACGCATTATAGTCCTCCTAGTTATATGCAACACTGTCTCCAGCCATCTGAAATACTCAACGTTAAGGGCTGTCCGCTGAATGTACAGTTCGCAAAACGTACAGCTTGACCAGAATAGCTTGGCGTATGAGATGCGCACAAGAGGAAACGAGCGAGTCTCTGTAAGACAAGGATATGGCTATGGTTGTAGGTACGGTACACTCAATGAAGCAAATCTGCTCAAAACAGCACGGACATGCTGTTCACTTGAAGCTTGAAGCGCTGATTTTAGCCCGTTTGTACACGATCTAAACACTTCCAGACCCAACAGACAAGTGCGCTCCGCTAGTGGGAGGGATTTCAGTCCACTGCGTCACTCGCCAAGCTGTTCTGGTCTACCTGTATATAGCATGATACTTGGGAAATGGATGCGCAGTGAAATTGTGGGAAGTAGTGGGGAGAGACCCACTGTAAACAAAGCCGTCGGAGGATTTTCGGTCTTTCTTGCTAATCGGATTTCTCATTCTATATTGTATCTGCGCATCTCAAGTATCAAGCTACGTTTTGCGACCTGTACTTATATACAGGCTGTTTGGGGTATAAGGTAACAAACTTCTCCTGTGTAAAGAAATAGACAAAATAAAACTTCTTTTCTAGTAACATTTTTTAGTATGTGTTGTGACGTCACGGGGTTTGACGCCGTTCGGTCGGTCGCGTTATTGCCTCGAGCGCCAGTCCCTTTTTTCGGCTGTGGTGGGACGCCACGCCGCCGGGGTAGCTTTGCGGAGTAACGGTATATCCAGGGGTCGGCTGTTAGGGCGCGGAAAGGAGGAAGCAAAACAAATAACAATCGCTAAAACCTTTATTTACAAACTGCTTGGAGCACCAGGTTCGGCGAAATCCTTCGGGGATGGTGTCCGTGACCTGGAGCGTCTGAGGGATGTGGACGGGTTGGTCGCGGCAGTCGGATAGCATCTGTCTCCCGTGGAGCGTCCATGGTGGAGAGGTTTGTACTTACGTGCCTTGGCTGGACCTGCTTAACTACTCACTTCACCTGGGGGAAGAGAGAGAGGACGGGAGAGCGAGAAAGCTGGTTTGGACGGGCCGGAGTCGGGTCGGGGAAAGGGGCGGAAGGCCTGGCTGCTTGCCGGGTGCATACGGCCGGGGTGCGGGGAACGGAGGGCTGGTTCGGGTTGTCGGGGAAGAAGCGGGTTCGGGATCGGAGCTGGTGTCGGAGGCGGAATCGTGGCGGGAATCATGCTCCGCTGGCTTTGCACGTTCCTTTTGTTAATTCGGTCGCGCGTGGCGGGGCTGCGCGCGACCGTTGATTCGCGGAGTGTGTCGGTGGGGGAGCTCGGTTCGGTGCGGAGTCCGGATATCGACACCCGGAGGGAACGCAGACTCCGGGGCTGATACGGTGAAGACGGTTGGTGCAGTCGGATCCGCGCTAGTTTTCTACCTCGGCCCGGAGAAAGAACGGAATTTTTCCGCCACCGGGAGCGGTTTCCTAGTAACTTCGTTACATCCCCCCTTCTTCGGAAAAGGAGGGTCGCGCAGCGTCGCTCCTTTTGGGTTCCTATTCCCGATGGGGCGGGCCGGGCGGCGGGGCTTTCTTCTCTTGCGGACTTCCGAACTTCACATCGGCGTCTTCTTCCTTTCGGCGGTGATTCAAGTTAAGACGGTAAACTAAACATCCATCTCTTCAAACACAAGATCGGATTCTCCCGGGGTGTCGGGGGACAAAACTAAAAACTGAAAACATCTTCCACCTTCCTCGGCTCCTCCCTCAGTGCGGCCAGATTTCCGGCTTCCTGGGGGGGGGAAGGTTATTGAAATGGGGGTCGGTAATGAATTTAAATTTTTATTCGGGTTGTAACGGAAAAAACAAACAGAAAAAGAACGTAACAATTCGGTGGACGTTTTGTCGTGCCGTTCCGCTGGCCCGCCTGGGGGCGGCGGTGGCGGGCTTAACGGCCGTTGCGGTAGTTACGGTGGTGGCCGCACAGCGGGCACGGAGTTGGTTCCGGGGCTTCAGCGTCGTTACGGTTGGGGGGTCCCGACGGCTCGTGGAAGAGGGGCTGCCGGGGTGCGTGGGCAGAGGCAGTCCCCCGACATCAGCCCCATGGTCCCGCACTGGGAGCACAAGAGCCCTCCAGGAGCTCTGCACACGCCGCGGGAGTGCCCGGGGACGCCGCATCTCCAGCACAGCAACTCGGGGCACGGAAGTCGGGGTGCTTGCGGGCCGCGCTCATTGTCTGCTGCCCCTCGTCCCGCTCCGTCCAGTCGTAGTATTCCTCCGGGGCTGGTTCGGTTGCGGGTGGTCCAAGTGTGGGTGTTCGGGCCGGTGCGGCGGGCTGGGGGGAGAGCGGCCGGGCTGGCAGCCGGATTACTTATCCCGGCGAGGGCCGCGTCCAGCTCGTCCACGACTTCCCACTCGAGGTCCAGGGTTTGGTCCCTGGCGCTGTCGTTGGGGCCCCGCGGGCGTGAAGGTGGTTCCCCGATGGGCGCCGGTGTCGCCGACCCCACTTCGGGTTGTGGGGCTGTCGGCGTCTTCCAGTGGCAATGGGGTGGCTGGGTCGTTGCTTCCTCTTGGGGGGTCCGTGGCGCCCGGCGGAACCGCTCCTGGAGCTGACGGGCGGCCTGTCGCGCTGCCCGAGCGAGGTCGGCTTGACTGGTCAGTCGCCGTCGGAGTTGTTGCCGAACGCTCGGCATCCTGCAAATGTTGGCAAGGTCAGCTGCGGGTTCGGGTACTCTGTATGTTGCTTTGCTTCGCGAAAGCGGCCGCCAACTTCACCCGGTCGGGCTTGAAGGTCCTTCCGGTGGTGGACGGAGTCGTTACATTCCCTCAGGGCGGCGGGCCGAGCCCGCTTGGGGACACGCGGCTTATCCAGCTGAGCTGTTGGGCTCTTTTCCACCTCTCGTCGCACCTCGGTGTATCGGGCACACCTGGGGGCGCCCTTCCGCGAGTGGCTGCCGAAGGCGCTGCACCTTGTCTGTGGAGGGAGTGGGTGGCGAATTGTCACTGACCTGCAAGGCAGGGTGCGCCAGTGTCGGCTGCACCGCATTCACGGCGGCTGGAGCACGTAGCGAGGTGTTGCCCCTTTCCAGGTCGATGGTAAAGGGGTATCGCCGCAGGATGTCGATGCCCTGCACGATGTCGGACGGTAGATGCGGCAGGTAGTGGAACTTCCCTCGGATGATCGTCGTCCCAATCTTCAGGGATATCCAGTAGGCCTCGGTGATGGCATCCACTTGGTCGTTGGCCATCCGGGTCGACTGGATGGTCGGAGTGGCGGGGCGGAGGTGTCGGTAGCACTTGTCGCGGAGGTAGTCCCCAATGAACGAACCGGCGGCTCCGGTGTCCACTAGGGAGGTTTATGCTTTTGGGGACGGCCTCAGCCTGCCTGCCCGAAGACGTGAGGCCGCACCACTTCTCTCTTCGAACCTGCAAAGGACCCGTTAGAACTCCCACACCCTCTCATTCATCCTTCTCCACTCACACAAGTAATAAATACCTTATCTCACCTGTCTTCGTCGTCTTCCCCAGCGTCCTCTTCTCGGGCCTTTTTCCTCTTCCATCTTGGTCTCTTCCGCGAACCTGTTGAAGTTACTCACTTCCTCGTCCTTGGTCAGGTTGGCCACTCGGAAGGGGCCTCCTGCCGTCTTCTTAGTTCCTCCCTGGCTTCGTTCCTCTCGTCGTTTTCGCACTCCTCGATGATGTGCTGGGCCGTGTAATGTGAACCTGTGGAGCAGATGCACTCACCTGTGGTTTCAGACAGGTGGAACCGCCGGAGGTACACCCTGAACGAGCCGTGACCCGTCAGGAGACACACCGCTTTGTGGTTCCAACCTCGAAGCCTTGTCTCCACTGTTCCGATGATGCCGTGTGTCATCCTTCCTGTCTCGCCTTGGTCCCATTCGGTTTGCCACCTCGCCATGGATGCCTTTGTCGCTTCCTTCTTGAGCATCCTCCCCGTGATGGGGGCCCGCTCTTCTGGAAACTCCTCTGGCATTTCTCTGTCCCTCTTCGCGATCTCGTCGCCTCTGCGATTCCTCTATGTTGGTCGGAAGACCACCACAGCTTCAGCGTCGAGCCTTCATCCTCGATCCTCTTCAGCTTCTTGTGGATGGCGTGCGCGGTTCCTCCTCTTCTCTTCGTCAACATGTCCAGTGCCACTCTGGAGTCCGTTGCGAAGTTGATGTCCATACCTCGTCGGCCTGCAACATATTTTGTGTGCAACCGTACGCGAAATGAGGACTTCGCGTGCGCACAACAGGCCGCGAAATTGAATTTCGCAGCCGTTGCCTTGACGACGGCCGTAAAAGTAAAAGTCATTTTTATATTTATTTATTATCACAATTACAACATATCTATCTGCATATTTCCGGTGTAATCTTACAAAATCTGGATTGGTTACAGTTTAAGTTTGATTTTGTGCCAGGAACGGCCACTATTAGTACAGAATTTTCATCCGGTTTGAAATTTCCGCCAATTTCAAATGAGACAGCCGCATGAGAAGGAGCAGTCGATAAGAAAGATCCCCATTACCGATCTATCATTTATATAAAACATACACATGTGAATTAGGTTAATTTTTCACCGATCAAAAAGAGAAATATCTCGTAACATTTCCTGAATGTCATCAACAGATATTTTGGTTTATTTGTGTCTTTGCACGGCTCCTGATATTTCCACGATTAAAAGAACCTAAAAAGGAGCAGATGATATACAACTTAGCATAACAGAACTTAACATTTACCGTCCACAATAAATAAATTCCAATAAATAGGTAAGCCAGTAAAACACGGTTTTCACATTCTTCTTGTTACATCAGTCTCAAAGTCACTGTAACATTTTTCATATTGCCGTTTCGATTTTTCAGGTTTCAAATGCGACACTGCACAATTTATAATATTTTTTTTAACTCTGGAGGAGTACACGGAACTGAAACATAGTGATTTTCTTCGGACATTTTTGCAATTTTTTCAAAGTGAATTGTTTTACTTATGTCGTTTCCATGTTTCCATAGCGACATGTAGGCCGACTTTATTTTTATTGACAGTGAAGGAAATTTTACTTGTTCATTTTATAATTACAAATTTTCGGGTTGCACACAAAATGTTGTGTACACCTTGGCTACAGAATCCTTTGACGATCTTGAGATTGTCTTGCCTCGGCCGCAAAGCGACCTTGGTGACAATTTTTCTCTCGGTTCGTCAAAGTACGATTTCGCATCCTTGATATACAAATAACTATAATCGCGCTTCCCAACGCATACAGCTGCGCCATATGTGTCGGGTAACCGTCCTGGAGCCGAAGCCCCCTACGTTCTACGAACTTACCTGCCTCCATTCTGACGATTTCCACGACGGTGTTCTCTTCCTTCCGCGATGCGTCGGTCCAGAACCACTTCCCTGGTGTGTCGTCCTCGGCGAGTTCTTCCCACTTCCTCTCAGGTTCCGCCGGGTGCGGTCCCTCCGCGAACACGACTTTCCCCTCCAAGTCGATGGACTTGCCGGCCTCCCACCGCGAGTGGATTGATGCTGCGTCTATGTGCAACGGGACGCATCCCGCCAGCACCTCCAGGGCCAAGTTCGACGTCGTCCTGCACGCTCTCGTGACTTTCAGGAGAAACGACCTCTGGGCCGTCCGCAGGTATCTCTGGATTCGAGGGTCCGCAGACCTCTCGCCTCAGACACCCGCGCCGTAGAGCAGGACGGGTCTAATTGCCCCGTTGTAGATTTCCCTCAACGTCCTCGGATCGGTGCCCCAGGTGCTACCTGCAACCCCACGGACTTTATGCGCAGCAGCCATTACTTTCCTTGCTACATACCTGGCGTGCTCAATCCAGAGGAGACCCCTGTCGATGATCACTCCACTCCACTAGGGCAGTGTGGCGGTGTCGGTGAGCTCGGATCGCTTCAGGTGTAACCTGTAATCTGGAAGGAGGTTGCGGTACATCCATGACAGCTGCTGCTCCGGTCGGAGGCTGCCATGCCGTCTCAGCAGCGTCTGGAGCTCGGTCAGGTACGTCGTCACCGGCTCGGTCGGTCGCTGGAGGCTGCGACTAATCTCCACTTCTAGGTTTTCCTGGTAGTTTACCGGAAAGTAAAACAATCGAAAGTCTGTTACGAACCCTTTCCAGTCACACCACCGCTGACGGTTGTTCCGGAACCAGGCGGCAGCTTCACCTTGTAGGAGTCCGGGTAAGTGAGGCAGCAACTGGTCGGCGTTGACACCATCGGACTCACAACTCTTCGACCCGTTTGAGGAAGGTGACCGAGTTCCCCTTGTCGTTGAATGTCACTCTCCAGTCCTGCACACTCACTGACCTGGACGACCGCTCCGGTGGCAACACTGGAACACTAGGCACGGGCGCTGAGGTTGGCACTGGTACACTTGGCGCGGATCCTTGAGTGGGCGGCAGAACCGTCTCGGCTGCACGGTCCCGGAGGAACTTGACCAAACGTCGCCTCAACTTTTCGACTGTTCCGGTGACATCCAGGCCGAGTCCGGAAAGCATTGCTGTGAGGGTCTACTTGTTCAGCCGGTACACCCATGAAACAGGCTCGTCTCGCTCCGGGGCCAGCGACTCTGGGCCTGCTCCGGGGTCTGGGATGACGTCTTGGTCTTGTCGGTGGGTACTGAATATGTATCCTGGGCCTTGGCCCGACCTGCCTGCCTTAAAGCTTGAAGTCCTTGAAGACCTACCGGTTGGCGTATACACGTTGCCACTAAGAGTCCGTTCCCGTGGGAGGGCACCGGCTAGGCCGATGGACTTCCCTCCCCCCTTAGTACCACACACGAATTGCGAACCGAGACGCCCGTTGCCCACGGGACGATGGGATTGGGTAGTCTGCCGGAACGATTTATGGGCAAACAGAGTGTGGTCTGCCATTTGCCCGGGACCACACCTGGGGGAATGGCCGCAGTCTCCTCCTGTCCTCTTGCCCGTAGGCAAGACGGTGTTACACCGCGCATCGGTCCCCGAAAGGGGGACCCTTGCAGTGTCACGCGCATCGGTCCCCCGAGGGGGATCCTCACGATAGTCCTCTCATAACCAGCTCATATGCCCCGACAAAGCGAAATTTGTTACCTTCGGGGAGCTGCCTGCTCCCCTAATCTCTAGGGCAGTGGCGGCTCGTGAAGCCTGGATGAGGTGAGGCCGAGCGTGAGGCGCATATTTTGGAACATTTAACAACGACATAACTAAATCAAATTGGGGATTCATGTTTGATGGTTGATCCAGGGCTTCCAGCGACAGTGTAAAAAAATTATATGATTATATGACTTTGGCTACTATAAATATGACTAAAGTATGTATAAATATGACTTAAAAATAAATTAGGACCATATTTTTTTGTCTTCAAGTTTATTTGATTTAGAATAAAAAAGAAACCGTAATATTAACAATTATAATAAAATAACATTTTTAATTTACAATGCGAAAATTTCCGATAATAATGCGGAATCTGGAAAAGTGCCCCGAATGCTTGCAGCGTTTCCACGTTGAATGGCAAGGGAAATCCTCTCAAAAAGGAATTTCTTAGATTTTGAATCCTCTGATTCCGCGATAAGTCGGTCTCCGATGACATTAATGAAATCTATTGTTTCTTTGCACCAAGGGCCTAAGGTTTCAAAGGCTAAACCTTTAAATATGTAGTTTGACGAAATAATTGAACTATATTTGTTATGTTTGCGTTTGCAAGCCATTTCAGCGGCAAAACCTGAGACTTCAGATGTTTTCAATACGTAACTGTCTGCAAGTGTATCTACGACAGTAACGTCCCAAACCAAAATTCTTCTAACAAAATATAAAAAGGAATTCTTTCTTCCGTTTTTTAATAAACGAATTGATTAAAGCACTTTTGCGTTTATTAAGGCTAATTTTTTTGGTTTCAGCAGCATCTTTGGTTTCCATATTTTTGATTTGCTGATAACCTTCCAAAAGACCTTTGGCTACTCTGACCTCTACTAGGTCTCCCTTCTCAATTGCAGAATCAAGCCTCTCACTAGCTTGCTGTAATATAGAACAGGCAGCTTTATTTTGTTGGAGGACATTGCTTTCTCGCGTTTTTAATTCACTCTCCAGAGCTTCCAAAGATTTTGATTCAGTAACGACGACTTCAACTGATGTTTGAATGGATTTTAATTGATCTCTTAAATGCTCTTCCTCACAAATTCTTTTCTTTGCTCCCTCATTCTCCAGATATCCTTGATAACTTTTGTGGGCTAAAGTTGCCATTTGAATCAGCTTCTTTGAGATGGGTACGAATTCGGGTCTGTTTTCATACATTGCGAGACCATCAATAATATTCAACCGGGCATTCAAAGTCCTACATAAGAGCCCAGTCTTATCATCAGTTAGAATTCTCTTCGATGTTGAAAAACCTCTCTCCACATCAGCGCTTCCATGAGATAAAGACAAAACCGCCTTGACCACTTTCGTGATATTAGCATATTTTAGAGTGATGCCATCTGCATGTTTAATTTGGAAAACGTCTTTCCAAAATTTTTCGATGCAGTTACCTTCACCACACGTCTGATAATTAATTACACATTTTTCACATTTCAAAAGAGACCACCCATTTGTAAGTAGAGTGTTATTTATGTCCATTAAAGGTAATTTCTCTGCTATTGCTTGGACATGACGTTCACGGCAATATTTTAAAAATGAGCTGTCGTTAATAGATGACTTTTTAAGAATATGTTTGGCCACTGCCACATTATGGTCTCTTACACCTTTGTAAAAAGTAACGCGATCCAATTGTTTAAACTCCGGATTATTAAAAACCTTTCTGGTATTCACTCCAATGTTGATCTCTTGAAGAGGAAGGTAGTTACCAACATCAAAAATTTTAGCTTCCGAGTCATTACGTATATCAAAAGAAATATTATTCTTGAAAATCTTCGCAACAATGGTGTTAAACAAATTTAACAACTCATCTTACAAAATCTGTATCAGAGGTTCATCTTTTTGAAAAAATCGAGTAAAATGGGTAGTAGTTGAAGTACTTTCTACAATGAAATGCAATTTTGGTTTTAAACATTTGTTTGTCAAAGCTATGGTGATAGCTTTGTATTTTGGCGTACTGGTCAACTGCTTCCTTTTGGACGGAATGTAGTTTTTTGCTCACGATTCTTTAATGTGTAGAACAAAATAAGTAGGAAGGTAAAAAATATGATCAATGTCATATTTATTCCCAGTTTTCATCAAAAATATGACAAAAAATGACATCTAACGTAAAATATGACCAAATATGACAAATATGACTCGCTGGAAGCCCTGTTGATCTACCCATGTTACCTTACCAAAAATCAAAAATGTGCACTTAACAACTGGTACCCCCAAATATTCGTCTTTCTGGATTGATACAGGTTATGTAAAAAATCTGGAGGAGTTGTTTGCAGAACCTTCAGTTCGAGAAAAAATTGAGGAAATTATTTCTTGTGGTGAAGTAAAGATAAGAACAGTTAAATCGGTGAATATCAAGCATCTAACGAGTTTAAAGGAACTTACTTCTTTGGAGTTTGATGAAATATCGGAGGAAAATATGCACTTATTTTTGCAATTCTTGGCTGATTGTGGTTACTTTAATATATTGTCGGTTGTTGAGAAAAACATGAAGTTATAACAGAAACCGAAGATGAAAATACAAAGGAAGAAACGGAAGATGAAAATACTGAGGAATATTCTATCTTAAAAAGACCTAATTTTGAAATTAAACGGCATATCTGCCACACTTGTTATAGTGAAGCATTGACAATTAAGGGTAAACACAATTTGAGCTCTAAAAATATTGAAAGATATTTTATTTTTTAGTAACACGATATTGTTGCTTTTCGTCATAGATACAGATTGTGAAAAACCACTCATATCTCCCTCGGGATTTGTAAAATTTTTTCAACCTCCACATTGTTGACAACAAACTCATGAGAACGAAACTATAGCAACCACATATTCACGCAATCTTCCCTGCTAAATATTTTTAATAAAATTTTAACTTTTAAGTACAGAGATTAAAAAATAAAATATTGTATGCACCACGGGAGATATTCATGTTTTTCCCCTCGGTTGACTTATAATTCCTCGGGCCAAAGGCCCTCGGATTATAACCACGTCACCCTCAGGGAAAAATCATGTTCACATCTCCCTTAATGCATAACTATCTATATCGCTTTCAACTGTCATAAATTCTCATTCTTCTCCTTTGTAAACTGCCTCCTAACTGCTCTAAAGCAAAAAATAACAGATAACCAACCGTTGCCCTAGACAACACATTCAAAGTGACATTTCTTGAAAAATTTGTCAAAACTGTCAAAAGCAAATGCGAAATCATTTTTAATAGATTTGGAAGCTTTGGGGACAATAAAGTTTTGTATGCAACTCGTTTCTGTGCAAATTGGGCTTTTCTAATTGCCCTCGAGGCCTTAAAATCCTCGCTACGTTTGTGTTTCAATTTGGCCTCTCGGGCAATTAGAAAAGCCCAATTTACACAGAACCTCGTTGCATAAATAACTATTAAATGCTCTGAAATTAGTATTAGAAAGTACAAGTGAGAGGAAATTTGTTGATCTTGCAAACGCTATAGTAGTATTATTTTCTCAACCATCACAGAAGCGGATCACAAACGAATCCGAACTTCCACACATTTTGTACACTCTGGCATATAATTCCAGATACTTCGTAACACACAAAAATAGAAAGCGCTCAGGGATAGCCAAAGTGGATTCCAAGTCTGCACAGGAAGCTTTAAAACAAATTTTTGAGAAACGCTATCATACTAAATTCGATGAACCTGACTATGGACACATTTCCAAAAAAATTTATGCTGGTTTGGCATTTAATACAAAGGAGAAGAGTATAACATATCAAGTTGGAAATGAAACACAAAGTAATTCTGTTTGCAGTGATAATTTATAATTTGCAAGTATTTATGTTAAAAAATGAAACAAGTAGTTTCTATATTCATGAATTGTATATGCTTAATTTATTATTCTGCTAATGATTAGTTTATAGTGTTGATAATAAAATTCTAATTAAATTTCCAAATGCAATTTTACTTGTTACCAAAATCCGTTTGTTCACCAAGTTCAGCTAATTTTACTATCCTGTTAATTCAGGATTGATGGTCGTGCCGATTATTATCCTCGATACACACATACCCATGAACGGTATAAGCTGTCGTGAAAGAGGAGATGCTGTAAGAATAGATCGGATTGTAGTCGGAACGAAAACGGGGAATGTTTTGCATTTTTTTTATTAACTCTGTAAATATTGGGGTGTTGAAAACCGAGGGATTTGAATAAAACTCTTGTGTTTTTACTCGTTTCATTGCCTTTTTTGAGTTGTTTTACTAGGTTTTTAAAGTGCCTAATTGTACTGGTCTAGCACTAATATTTTGTCTTGAAAAGTAATGGTAGATATTGGATCTTCTGATTTTGCAGTGGTTTCAACTGGAACCGGTGAAATATTGAAGACAAGACTGTTGATACATTTTTTTTATTTTATCAGATATTATTATTTTGGGGTATCTATCTAAATTTTTTAAAGTGCTCTAACGTCCTAGTCCTGAAATAAAAAGTCATTTTGGGGTGTCTAAAAACAAGGAATGCTGTAAGGTTTTTTGGGTGCTTTTAATGTAATTATGTTTGATTTTGGATGATTTTCAACAGTTTTCCCATGTGCTCATTTTCTGGTGGTCTATTGATTTTTGAGTATTTTTTGGGCGCATTAAAAATTATGATTTTTGAAGGATTTTATGTTTTTTTCGGTTGTTTACTTTTGGGAAAACATACATTGTTAGGATTCTGTCTTGTTTTGTAAGGCGCCAAATATACCTCTTTGATTTGGTGTTGTTTTTCCTTTTTCTTGCATGCGCCAAATGGCTTGGTCCAGAAACGAAAAGTCATTTGGAATGTCTAAAAACAACGGATTTTGTAAGTTTTTTAGAGTGCTCTTGAGATAATTTTGCATGATTTTGGGTGATTTTTAACGGTTTTATCATGTACCCAATTTTTGGTCTACAGATATTTGGTACATTTGGGGTACATAAAAATTGGTGCTTTTTTAAGGATTTTAGATCTTTTTCGGTTGTTTACTTTTGGAAGAACAGCTAAATTTTTAGGGTTCTGCCTTGTTTTTTGAAGACGCCAAATGTCCTGGTCCAGAAATAAAAAGCCATTTTGGGGTGCTTAAAAACAAGGCATTTTGTAAGTTTTTTTAGATCTTTTTCGGATGTTTACTTTTGGGAAAACACTAAATTTGTAGAACTCTACCTTGTTTTTTCATGTGCCCAATTTTTGGTGGTCCACAGATATTTGGGTACTTTTGGGGTGCATAAAAATTAATGCTTTTTGAGAGGTTTTAGGCCTTTTTCGGTTGTTGACTTTTGGAAAAACAGCTAAATTTGTAGGATTATGCCTTGTTTTTTAAGACGCCACATACCCTGGTCCAGAAGTAATATTTTACATCCTACTTCTAATTAATAAATTAAGTTTAACCTAAAGAATGAATGAAATGCTATCAACAAAAAAAATACAAAAAAAAAACCGTTAGCATATTAATTTAATAAAACAAAAATTTTGAATTCAATTTGAATTCAGATTTTGTTTAACGGATAATCAACAAGAGGGCTCATGTCGGGCCGAAAGCCCCACTCTCGACTTCTGCCACAAGCCACCGTAAACTCCCGTCAATTCCTTCTCGTTAAACCATTCCTTTGCCTTGTCACTACTTCGGGGAGCTGTCTGCTCCCCTGGTTCAAAAGTGGGTGACCTAAGGCCACCCACCCCTGTCCACCTTTCGGGGATATCATCCGATGAGCGGAACAGATAAACCTCCTTCTGAACCCCGCCCGATTTGCCCATAAAGTTTGCTACGACCGACCGTAGACCCGGTGAGGTCTGGGCGGGGTGTACACTCACGATCTCGGCAAACCTCCTGCCGCGGCGTGTTCTCGGGTGGTGAGTGCACACCTTCTACCACCTGTCGGTTTCGTCGGCTGCGGTGTCATTCTTTCTTGCCTAGAAAGACGCTTTCTGGTTTCGCGGCGTACGGCCAACTCCGAGATGACTGGCGGCAATCGCCCCTCCGGAGAAGAGTCCGTTCCGGTTGTTAGTGGACGGTCAATCGGCTCCGGGGTTACCGTTGGCGGTAGCCGCTCCGGGGCTTCTTGAGCCGACGCTAAGCGTTAGTTGAGTGACGCTCGGTTTCTTCCGGGGTGATCGGCGGCGATCACTCTGCTCCGGAAAAATCCGTACGGGCGCTAAGCAAGCTGATCGGATCCGGGATGACCGGCGGCGGCCACACCACCCCGGAAAATCGGATTGTCGGTCGGCGGACGGACTCCAGAGATTACCGGCGGCGATAATTTCGCCGGAGTGTTCGGGCGGCGCTAAGCAAGCAGATCGGATCCGGGGTGACCGGCGGCGGTCACTCCACTCCGGAAACCCGAATCGTCGGTGTCGATCGGCGCTTTTCCTCTCACCCGGTTCCTGACAGGGGTCCCTGCTTGGGCGCCAAATTATGTGACGTCACTTCCGGTAATGACGTCACGGGGTTTGACGCCGTTCGGTAAGTCGCGGTATTGCCTCGAGCGTCAGTCCTTTTTTTCGGCTGTGGTGGGACGCCACACGGCCGGGGTATCTTTGCGGAGTTACGGTATGTCCAGGGGTCGGCTGTCAGGGTGCGGGAAGGGGGAAGCAAAACAAATAACAATCGCTAAAACCTTTATTTACAAACTGCTTGGAGCACCAGCAGCACCAGCACCAACCGTTCCAATCACATCCAAATCAATGGGGAGTATATGCCACCAAATGTTTGAGATAATGGGCCCTCATTTGCTAGAAAATCCAATACTTTCATCTTGTCTGGTACATAAAAATCAGATTTGCGAGCTGATAATAATAACTGCAACGCTGAAACCAGTTTTAGACTTTTAGATAACACATATTTGTCAAGAAAAAAAAACAGATTTATTAAAGAAGAAATGAGCACTCCAGAACAAACCACTTTGCAGAAAAATATTAAAGTTATAAATTGTTCTAACCTACCTTGTGTTATGATTTCATGTTTTTTTTGTGCTATTCTAATTTATTAGTACATATTAGAATGTATCCAAAATAAGCTCGGATCTTGAATATTTTATACATAGCATTCATAGTGGAAAAAGTCCACGGCCTCCTAGATTCATAAGAGACTCGTCTCTTATCCGGCCTGCCGCATTCGTAGTTCTAAGCAATATTTTTGTTTTATAGGGTGCGCCACAATACGGGGCTTATGTGCTGTACTGGTTGCCTGCCTTGCATGAAATTATTGTTTTATAGACTTGTTTTTTGTTTTCAAAAGTTTTAACGCACACATACTGTAAACCTTTCGACTTCCTTGACTTTACCTCGATGAATTTTTTTTCTCCCTCATTTGGTGTATTGTTGGTTGCCGCATTCCCGGGGATGTTATTTTTGCGGAAAAATACGAAACAAAAATAATGAGAAAGAAATATTTATGGATCCTACGTTGTGTTTTATTGTTCATTTTGTTTAATTAGGTTCTAACGAGAGGCCGTACCTTTGGAAGGTTTTTCCAAATAGAATTAAAACGATTGAGCACACTTCACTTAAATTTTATTTAACAAATAATCGAGTGTGGTGGTGTTTGGTCCCAACAAATTATAGAAATAAATAAATGAATTTAATAACAGAAGTTGGTGGAAATTTGACCCAATGAAATTTGACTCTCGGCCCACGAATTGAGATCGGAGTCATGAATAAATGACTAAGCTGGGCAAATATATGAGTTTATGGCGCGAACAGCATTATACGAGTTTGAGATGCGAACTATGTGATCCGATTTAGATTACAATTATTTCCCCAATTAAATTGAACCCGACGCGATGCCCTGGAACCTCTCAGTTGAGCCTGGTCTAATAAAGGGTAAAATAAAAGGGAAAAAGGTTCTAACAGGGCCAAAGGGTACCTCTCTTCACGTGTCAGCTGGCCTAGTTTGGTCGCTGGCCCCCTTGGGGGTGACGCGGCTAATTTTGTGCTCTTACGCCGGACCACAGCTTATTGAGTGCGACGGACACTGGCGGTAGCTTCCCGAACTCGAGAATCCAAGACATAAATAATGAATGGAAATGTTTTATAATAATTGCCTACTAGTTCCCCTTGACAAGAGCACGTTTCCCCAATCGGTAAATGCAAGAAGATCACATACTTCGCGGTAAAGAAATTAATATACGATTCTAAAGAGTCACGTGGTCATCAAAGCTCAAAGAAAATAATATAATCTTTACTTTAGAACGATAAAGAACTAAATGCTGTTTGACTAATTAAATCGCGACTACAAATAATGTACAAGAATTAGAGAAATAATTTACCTTGTGAATGTAAAGAACGTGGTCACAAAATGGCTGCTGGAAGTACTGAACGTACCTCCGGCTACTTTGGAGATCAAACCCCGAGTGAATCAAAAAAGCCTTGTTTCCCGTCCCGCAATTGGTTTTATCATTTCTGGCGCACCCCACTTTCGTAACCCCTACTTGACCAACGTGACCAATCAGCTCGGTTCTACTTTACGCCGATCGCGACGCCTTTTCGAAATCTCTAAAACTTTCGAAATTACAGTTTCCGTTTTTCCACCATTATTTTAAATGTTTAAATTTAGACTTTTGTTAGGACCAGACCGAATGTACAAATTTGTTCTTGAATTAGAAGCCTGAAAAAGAACACTAAATTACTGACTCTATACAATAATAAAAATCAGCATCAAGAAACAAACACAATCTAAAAATGGGACAAACCGAATTAACAGGAACACTGAATTACCGACTCTATACAATAATAAAAATCAGCAACTAGAATTAAACAGAATTTAAATGAAACAAACATAATTAAAATAAAACAAACACAATTAAAATGAAACAAACATAATTAAAATGAAACAAATTAACCTTATTTTGAAACCTAAATTGGGCTTGAAACGCTGTTACGCAAGTGCCATTTCATGCAACTAACTTCCGTTGTTCTGCTACTTCTAAAAATAGTTCTACATTGGTTTGATTCCCCAAAACCGTTCTAATTAATAATTACTTCGTAAATTTCATTCGCTCTCTCTCACTCACACGTCTGATTTCTACGACTACCTGGCTTTACCGTTACCCGGTCCTCCGGTGTTTTCTACCGACTCCCTTTCTACTTTGCTTTGTTACTTTTCTAACTAAAAGTGCAAACGATTCTAGTTATTTTCTACGATAAAGCGCTCTGTTTTTAATTTCTCGCCCTTTAATTACAAATATGCCACAAATTTGAGAATGCTAAAAAAGTAAATTAACCTAATGAACATTAATTTTGTTGTTCTCTCAATTTGAAACCTGCTAACATCAAATTCATTAATTCAATTATCCCCTGATTTTAACTGGACTCCCCAAATTGTCGAACATGTAATTACAATAAATTTATTGCAACGCTTCTTTTCCCCTGAACACTTGTTCCCCTTGGGCTATGTTTTGCCCCGGACGCGTACCTGCATTTTCAAAGAAAGGTTGGCAGATTTCACTTGAGGAGTGTGGTGCCACTCTTGTGAACAAAGCAACAATAAAATTTACAACTGACCAGCATTTCCGTCGCAAATGAACGGTATTTAAAATATTTCGTTGAAATTATTTTAAAATTAAAATTCTTAATTTATCGAACCTATTCGGACCGTTACAATACATCTGACACTTTTTCAAAATCTCAAATCAAAAACATTTTTTATGAACGGTAAATTTAATTTCAACAATTTTTTTTAAATTATTATTTTTTATTTGTCTGTGAGTGCAAGTACTGCAAGTTACAAAAATTTACAATGACAAGAAGTTCTAATTTTTAAATAAGTGGATTTCCCGAAAGATATGAGGCCAAGATATTCTTCAAAACAAAATTTATATTTTCCTTTGGAATGCTTGGTAGAATTTCTACTATTATTGAAATTATTGTAAATTGTATAGTTTGCGAACCAGAAATTGGAATTTAGCTTCTTCACTTGCAATGGGTTTAGGGTAGACTGTAAAGATTATAATAATGAAGATTTACGATAGTGGTAAGTTTATCTACCTGCTAGTTGCTAAAAAGGGATGCCGAATATCGGCAAAATGCAGATTGTTTGTCCCTCCTGGAATGAACTGCTCATAGTCGTAAATCTTCATTATTATCTATAATGTTTATAACCTACCCAAAACCCATTGCTAGTGAAGAAGCTAAAATTCCAATTTCTCATTCCCAAACTATACTAGACCCACAAATTGATCATTGGGGTAACTTAGTCTTCCTATATCTTAGTAATAAATTAATTCCAGTAAAGGGATTTTCCTTTTCGAATTTGAATCTTGTAAATGTGACAAGCAATAATCACATCCATGGATTGCCTCCGTTATTTTCATAATTAAGTAGCCACATAAAAAAGCTGTTGCCAGCCGTCTCAATTTGAAAATTGGCACTTGGCAAATAAGTAAAAGAAGACAATTTTTCTAGTTTTTCCAGAGAACTATCTTGCCAGATGACTGAAATATTTACATTGGTCCTTAAATTTTGGAATGATATTACCAGTATGATCTCACAGTCCTATCTTCCATGCCGCATTTAAAGTAATATCATTGGGTAGATTATGATAAGAAATGTTAACTTTATGTCGTGAACTAATACAACATTTATTCTTTGTTTGTGGCATTTTTTTAAGTTTTGACTGCACTTAGTTTTTCAAATTGACAATTTATTATATAAAATGTCATTATTCATTATTTCTCATGCAACCATTTTCCAAATCTGATTATTGGAAAGCAGCCTGGCAAGAAGTAGATATTTTCAATAAAAATCTAATTGAGGATCCTACAAAACAAATTCCGGGATTTCACCTACCCAGGAAAATCTGGTGTAAATTAAATCGTTTTAGAACCGGCCATGGCAAATGCAATAATATGCTGTTTCACTGGAACATTCATGAAAACCCTTCTTGTGAATGCGATGCAGAAAAAGAAACCATCCAACATATTGCAGAAGAATGTCCCCTTACTAAATTCCAGCAAGGTTTCTCCAAACAACATCTATTGGGTGATTCAAAATGATTGTAGCCAAGTATGGCAACTATGTACGAAAATTTATGTGGCAACTGTGTGGGTAGGGTAGAATTGGCATTTCCTTGACAGTTCATAGTCGCGCAATTTTATAAGTTGTCAAATCAATGTGTAATGGAATTGAAAAAATCAAATGCACGCTTATGAAATGTCATACAAATGTCAACTCTACCCCATTCACACAGTTGCCACATAAATTTTCGTACATAGTTGCCATACTTGGCCACAATCATTTTGAATCACTCAATACTTACCGAAGACGCCCTAAATTGGCTACAACAAATAAAAAACATAATTTACCACAATTATTTTGTGAATTTCGAATTTTAATTGTATTTTTCTTCATACGAATATATATATACAGGGTCGCTACAAAGTATGGCAACAGTTAAATATCTCGAGAATGGTTTCTCGGAAACCCTTGAGATTTGGTAAGGAGTTAAGAGCATTTAAATTCTATTCTTTCCAATTTTTTCAGTTTTATACCTTCATTTATTTTCGAGATACAAGGCTAACTTGAATTTTTTTAAATGGCAACAGGGGTTAATTTTATGATTTTTGAAAAGAGGTTTTTTTTCTGAATTGAACGATCACATTTCACACCTTCCGATTACGACACGAACAATAGACGGCAATACCTAACTTAGAAATTTCAATTGGTAAAGTGCAAACTATTTAGAATCAAAATTCTATAATAATCATCTTAAAACTTTTTAGAAAATGAGAATGATCCAACCAGCTCTATTATTCATGAAAATTGTGAAAAAAGTATTCCCAAATTGACTTCTTATATCACAAATTCCTTGCCAGATATGGAAATGTCCAGTGACCAAATACACTTTCAAACTGTAAACGAAAGTAACCAGTTTTCTGTTGAAAAAACCAAATGCCATTCTTGTTTAAAATATAAGCGTGCATGCAGTTAACAGTATCAAAATTAGAGCCGCTTCATATCGACGACGTTTGAAATTATTCTTAAACATTGAAATGAAGTTAAAAGGAACAGTTTTGGGGGATGATGCGATAAATTTTTGTTTGGCACAATTGAGAAAAAGAAATGTTAAACCAAAAGGGCGTAAATATACTACAGAAAATAAAATCTTGGCATTGGCGTTTTACAAACAATCTGGGAGAGCTTATTTAAAATTAAGAGAATTTTTTGCACTTCCTACTCGACAGATGATATAGAGAGATATTGCATTCAAACTTTATTTAAGTAATACGTTAATAAATGCATGCGCTATGAAATAACGCTACGCTTTAACGGCATAGTGATTTAAAGTTATTGCAATTTATCAAGGCGTTAACGTTATTAAAAGACATTGCAAAGTTGACAAGTGTGTCAAAAATGGACGAAATGTTATAAGCTGCAATTTTAGGTGGTGCAAATGACGATGATATTCAAGAAGCAGCTCATCACTTTATTTCAAACTTATTTCGGTCAAATGGCACTCAAACTGTTTTGAATTGTCAAACTGTTGACATATGAGAAATGTCAAAAATAACGTTAACGTCTTGCGGTATACGTTCGCAATTTACGTAAAGCGCAATCGTTATTACCGTCTACGTGCTAAAAATTGACACTTAGATGTCAAAATAACGTCTTTCTAAAATTAATAATGTCAATGTTAAACAAAGTACCAATTAATGCTGGGTTTAACAAATTGATTTTTGATAATTTGAAAGAATCTGCTTCAAAATTAAATAGCCGAGATATGTGTGCGTTAATTTTTGATGAAATGGCCATAATGCCTCATATTGTTTACGACAAAAGCACTGACAAATTTTATGGATTTCAAGATTTTGGTGATAGTCAAAATTTTCAAATAGCTGATCACGTTTTGGTATTTTATCTTCGTGGACTTTTTAGGAAATGGCAACAAGCCCTTTATTTTGGATTTTCTTCATCTGCCACTAAATCATCTGTTTTGGTAGATTTAATAAAATTACTGACTCATGAAGTTCAAAATTCAAAATAACTACAATTTGTGACCAGGGACAACCAAACCAAGCAGCAATAAACATTTTATCAAAAGAATCGGATAAGAAAAGAGGTCAGCAAAGTGGAAGAAAAATAATCATAGTTGAAAACCAAAGTATTATACCATTATACGATCCACCTCATTTGATTGAGGGGATTAGAAATAATCTTTTAACAAAAAATTCGATTTGGGAAGTAGATGGAGAAATTTTAACAGCGAAATGGAAACATATTACAAAAACGTATTACCATGACGAAGCATGTGGTGAATTAAGAGCCCTCCACAAAATTACAGATCTGCATGTGATTCCAGAGAAAATAGCAAAAATGAAAGTGTGTTAGGCTACTCAAGTTTTAAGTCATTCTATGGCTTCAACAATCGGCTTATTAGTCAGAAGCGGTAATTTTCTAAAAAAATTACTATATTGATATAATAAGTACCGAGCGATCAATTAAAAAATAAATCGAGTTTGCTTTGGAGCCTATGCTATAGCATGGGTTGCCATAGGTAACACGCCCACTCGATTTATTTTTTAATTGATCGCACCGTAGGTATTTTCATGCACAGGTGATTTGGACGAAGGTGCCATAGGAACAGCAAAAATGATAAATTTTTTCGACAAAATTTTCGATAGTGTAAATGGAGGAACACTTCGTCCCCGTTGCGGAAAACCTGTTTTTCTACTTCCTTCTCTAAAGTGTCACATTTTGCACTGACAAATAGTGTATAAAACGTCACTTTAAAAACGATTGTTCATTAGTCACAACTTGGTGTCCATTCGGGCGTTTTCGGGATATTAAACATGCTCTAAGTTTCTTTAAACACGGCTTGAATTTTTTGGACATATTTAGCTCTAGATCAAGTTGGTATTTTGACGTTTATCAATCAGTTTCGCATCCGGCGTGAAAGAAAACGTCATTGCAGTGGAACAATTCGTTGTATTTTTCAAATATGGACCTGAAGCCACCAACAGTTTGTATCCTGAGAAATGTATATATTCCTATTTGGTATGTTCATTTAGTTTGTATGTTTAAATTAACGTTTAATAAAAAAGTTGCTTGTTTCGTTTGTGTGTTCCATTTGTTAATTTGGTCATAGAAAAAGTATAATATTCAACTCGTTTATAAACTTCTCTAGACACTTGTTTATTAAACACTCGCTCCGCTACGCTTCGCTCGTGCCTAACATAAAACGCGTGTCTAAAGTGCCGTTTATAAATCTTGTTGCATAATACACTATTTTGGTGGAGTTTATAAAAATTCTGGTCATACGAAATTTTGGCAAGAATCAATTGAAAATTTAAGCAAAATGTCCTTTATTGACAAAAATGGGAAAAAATTCGTACCTCCAACCCTAAAAAATTTCATTAAAACGTTGGAAGGATTTTTACACTTACCAAATTTTAGTAGAAGGTGGCCATTATAATTTTTTTTTACCTCGAGTATTTAATCAAGATTTAATTGAAAATTATTTTGGTAAAATTAGGAATCAAAGAAGTAGAGCCGTAAATCCCACTGATATTCAATTTCGGGAAAGTTTTAAATCACTAATGATTCGGGATTTTTGTGGATCAAAATCAATAGGTACAAATTGTGAAAAAACTAATATTCCAGATTTATTTAATATTAGAGGACTCGTAGACAAAATTAACAGTAACGAATACAGATACAATGAAACGACATCAAGTCAAATTTACAATATAAATAAACATATTATTTCAAATATACTGTAACCCTTCGACTTCCTTGACTTTTCCTCGATGATTGTTTTCTCCCTCATTTGGTGTATTGTTGGTTGCCGCATTCCTCGGGTGAAATTTTGCGGAAAAATACGAAACAAAAATAATGAGAAAAGAAATGTTTATGGATCCTACGTTGTGTTTTATTTTTATTTTGTTTAATTAGGTTCTAACGAGAGGCCGTACCTTCGGAGGTTTTCCAAAAAATAGAATTAAAACGATTGAGCACACTTCACTTAAATTTTATTTAACAAATAATCGAGTGTGGTGGCGTTTGGTCCCAACAAATTATAGAAATAAATACATGAATTTGATAACAGAAGTTGGTGGAAATTTGACCTAATGAGATTTGACTCGCGGCCCTCGAATTGAGACCTGACTCATGAATAAATGACTACGCTTGGCAAATACAGAAGTTTCTGGCGCGAACAGCATTATGGAAGTTTGAGATGCGAACTATGTGATCCGATTTAGATTTCAATTACCCCAATTAAATTGAACCCGACGCGATGCCCTGGAATCTCATAGATCACCCCGGTCTACTCCGGTGGTCGAAAATAAAAAGGAAAAAAAGGTTCTAACAGGGCCAAAGGGTACCTCTCTTCACGTGTCAGCTGGCCTAGTTTGGTCACTGTCCCGTTTACGGGTGACATGGAGGCACTTATGCCGGACCACAGCTAATTGAGTGCGACGGACACTGGCGGTAGCTTCCCGATCTCGAGACTCCAAAACTTACATAATAAATAAAAATGTTTTATAATGAATTTATACTAGTTCCCCTTGATGAAAGCACGGTTCCCCAATCGGTAAATGCAAGAAGATCACATACTTCGCGATAAAGAAATTAATACAAGATTCTAAAGAGTCACGTGGTCATCCGATACTCACGAAAATAATATAATCTTTACCTTAGAACGATAAAGAACTAAATGCTGGTTGACTAATTAAATCACGACTACAAATAATGTACCAGAATTAGAGAAATAATTTACCTTGTAAATGTTAAGCACGTGGTCACAAAATGGCTGCTGGAAGTACTGAACGTACCTCCGGCTACTTTGGAGATCAAACCCCGAGTGAATCAAAAAAGCCAGTGTTGCCAGTATGCTGAGAATAGAAGTCGCCGAATCTGTCGGTTGAAATCCCCCAAATTCGCCAAATAGTTCAAAATGTCGCCAAAACCAGCGCCAAACTAAACACAACAGTACCAGTAAGAATGTAAAAAAAAAAACTACCTTGTTTTCTATAAATCTTTAATAAGTACCTACTTACATACATACTCGTACTTATTTAAATGAAAAAATAATAATTGCACATCAGTAAAACAAAAACACGAAAAACAAAAACTATACACTTAATATGTAATTACAATGAAAGTAATAAAATTAACAAAAACATCAAACTAAAAACTAAAACAATTTTTATACAATGCTAATGCAAGGATAGTCCTCTTCTGTGAAGTTAACAGTACATATATCTAAGTAACTATTTTCTTCTTCTTCTGTTTTATTATTGTACATTACGCTAGTTGTAAATTTTTGCAACATTAAAGGAGTAACACTGAACCCTCGACAGCAAAGATTTCGTGAATAAAGATGGGTCTTTATTCTAAGTATTGCAGTAAGCATCTCTGTCTTCATTTTGTTACGCACCTTAGTTTTAACCGTATTCATAATCGAAAACACTCTTTCGACAACTGCGTTACTGTTTGGAAAACTTAAAATAATTAAAGCAAATTGGGCAATATTTTGAAAGGCAGGTGAATCACCTGCATTTTTATGATTCAAAACTGTGGGCCAGAATGTTGCACTGTTTTTTACAACATCTTCGCCATATAATTTTGTCCAATTCACATCTAACAAACAGTTATATTCATTTTCAGTTTTAAATAAATTGTCATTTGAAATTAAATTGAGAAAAGGCAAATCAACAAACTTGTATCTTGCTGCAGGACTTAAACAAAAGCTAGGAGAAAAAACTTTAATCTTTTTAAAAAAATCTAAATTATCAGGCAGCCTTTTCATCAACTCACCTAACAGTCTTTTTATGTAGTTGAAACATTCACACAATTCTAAATTAAATTTATTTGCATTTTCTAATTTATGATTTTGTAGGGCCCTTACATATTCTATGCCGAAATCTGCTTCATTTTCCTTAACAAACGCCAACGGATTATCAAAAGATTTTATAATATGATCAATGCCATTATTTAAAAACACTGGTTTCATAATTTTTGACGCTAGAAGGAAAATTAAATTACTTATGTCATCATATGCGGCACCAATGTCCACATCATTTTTTTGGAATAATAAGTTTAATTTGTTTAATTCATAAACAATAGGACTTATGATTTTTAAACATAAATAATTCGAGTTATCATTCATGATTTCGTTAATAACACGAGCGGAGTAGCATTTTTCTTTATTAACTATTAAACCGAAATGCAATTTTAGTTCATCCCAATGTTGAAGAATTGTATTTATGGCATTGTATCTGGCCAACCAACGTGTTGAAGAAATTTGAACAAAACTGTGAAAATTTTTCCCATTGTTTTTTGCATCAAATAATCTTCGGTACTCAATTCGCCGCAGAGAACTACAACTGAACCAATTAAATATTTCCTTGCACAGAAAATCAACTACAGCGGGCATTTCTTCAACGGCAGCAGATGCTGCATTATCCAGCGAATGGCAAATACATCGAATTAAAATCAAACGTGGATTTTCTGCTTTTAAAAGTGTATATAATGAATTATGTTTACCACAAAGATTGTTAGCGCCATCCGTCCCAATACCGACTAATTTCTCTAATGACAATCCTAAATTAGTAAGGAAATTTTTGATTGCAGTAAAAAGTTCAGCTGCAGTTACTTTCTCTACTAAAATTAGTCCTAAAAAAATATTTCACACATAAACATAAGTATTTGTTAATAGAACAATCTGTAGATTCGTCAACTATTAGTGAATAGGGAGTTGTTTTAAGTTTCAACGTTAGTTCTGTTAACAATGATGGCGCAATAACATATTTTAAGAGACTAGAACACTTTGTCCTATGCAGTTTTAAGTCTGTAAAAGAATTATTGCCACTGTTTATATCGTTAATCAGCTCACTCAAATGGTCAATGCTTCGAATTGCTGAGTGCATAGCAATGTACACAGCTAATTTTAAATCCCTTTCCTTCTCTCTATTGCCAACTTGTACGACGACATGAGATTTTAAAGTTGACTGCCCGTGACGTACAGGATTCAGCGACTTGATCTGTTTTTTATGCACATTGGATTTGGTATGTTTTATGAGATCTGCTTTATGTGCTCGTAAGTTTGTTTTGCAAACTTTGCAAAAAGCACCTTTCAGCATACTCGAATCCGGTGCTTCAGATAACCATCCTAAAAATACATTAGATGTATAAATTTACGGTCCGGTCCATAGATAAAGAAGGGTCGTCTCAGTTTCTAGTCAATAGAGCAACTGATTTCTAAATTCGTACAAGTACAATCAAAATTTTTCTACAATGATACAATCACAAATTTATGATAAATTATTTCCGATTTATTTGTATCGATTTCTAAAGAAATAATCATTAAATATACAAGTTTGGCATTTTTAATTGGATCTTGTTTTGACTCAAGAGTTGGTCGCGTTGCGTTAGCATTGGTGGTGAGCCACGTGGTCGTCTGAACAATGGCTGACACTTCCGCATTAATAGATAATAGCTGTTTATTCTTAGTTTTCGCAATTTTTCTCTTTGGAATGGCCGATAAGGATGGTAATTAAGGGCACCAGCGAATTCCTTAAGTTATTTTCTATCTTTACAGTAGTTTTTTGTTTTGCTTTTTAACTGCACAATTTCAATTTTTATGTGCCCGCGAAACACCTGTCCATAAGATGCCATGTTATTCAGTCCATTTTCGAAAGCCTTTTATTCAAAATTTGTGTTCAACTTTTGATTTGTACACTTTTTGTTACAAATTCAATGGTATCGATGTGACGACCGGACTACTTTAAGTTTGTATTTGAATTTTGAAATCGTGATCTTGCATAATTTACTTTGAAGAAAGTTGAAAAGAGAGAAGAAATTTAGAGAGATGGGGGAGTTAAAGAGATAACTGCAGGTAGCCTTCATGTGTCAGGGCATCGCATAGATTTTTTGCATTTTTACTATGGTCTGTTTACCGTTTACCGATTTGCCGCCTTCCTCAGTAAAAATGTGCCGACCAGATGTTAGAGCTTTGTACAGCTTTGTGAAAATATTTTCACATTTTTAAAGTATGTACTTCTTTATTTTTGAATTTTAGCTAATTGTATTCAATTGGTCGAGTCGCCCAATTTAGTCGCCAATCGCCAATTAGAAAATTATGTCGCAAAAGCGGTATTCAAGTCGCCCATTTGGCGAAAAATCGCCACACCTGGCAACACTGAAAAAAGCCCTCTTTCCCGTCCCGCAATCGGTTTTCTCATTTCTGGCGCACCCCACTTTCGCAACCCCTACTCGACCAAAGTGACCAATCAGCTCGGTTCTACTTTACGCCGACCGCGACACCCTTTCGATATCTCTAGAACTTTTGAAATTACAGTCTCCGTTTTCCACCATTAATTTAAATGTTTAAATTTAGACTTTTGTTAGGACCAGATCAAATGTACAAATTTGTTCTTGAATTAGAAGCCTGAAAAAGAACACTAAATTACTGACTCTATACAATAATAAAAATCAGCATCAAGAATTAAACAGAATCTAAATGAAACAAACATAATTAAAATGCAACAACATAATTAAAATAAAACAAACACAATTAAAATGAAACAAACATAATTAAAATGGAACAATTTAACCTTATTTTGAAACCTAAATTGGGCTTGAAACGCTGTTACGCAAGTGCCATTTCATACAACTAAGTTCCGTTGTTCTGCTACTTCTAAAAATTGTTCTACATTGGTTTGATTCCCCAAAACCGTTCTAATTAATAATTCTTCGTAAATTTCATTCTCTCTCTCTCACTCACACCTCTGATTTCTACGACTACCTGGCTTTACCGTTACCCGGTCCTCTGTGTTTTCTACCGACTCCCTTTCTACTTTGCTTTGTTACTTTTCTAACTAAAAGTGCAAACAATTCTAGTTCTTCTACGATAAAGCGCTCTGTTTTTAATTTGCAATTCTCGCCCTTAATTACAAATATGCCACAAATTTGAGAATGCTAAAAAAAGTAAATTAACCTAATGAACATTAATTTTGTTGTTCTCTCAATTTGAAACCTGCTAACATCAAATTCATTAATTCAATTTTCCCCTGATTTTAACTGGACCACCCAAATTGTCGAACATGTAATTACAGTAAATTTATTGCAACGCTTCTTTTCCCCTGAGCACTTGTTCCCCTTGGGCTATGTTTTGCCCCGGACGCGTACCTGCATTTTCAAAGAAAGGTTGGCAGATTTCACTTGAGGAGTGTGGTGCCACTCTTGTGAACAAAGCAACAATAAAATTTACAACTGACCAGCATTTCAGTCGCAAATGAACGGTATTTAAAATATTTCGTTGAAATTATTTTAAAATTAAAATTCTTAATTTATCGAACCTATTCGGACCGTTACAATACCAACATTTGATTTAGAAAAAGGTTTACATAAAAGCATAATTGGTTATGTATCTGGCTGCATCACCAAAACAATAAAAAATATAAATTGCGTAGATTGTAAAAACCAAATAATTTGCAGATATTCGGAGAATGAAGTTTGTCATAATTTAATCAATGAAAAAGAATACAATTATAAAAACAGAAAGTTACAATATTGCAATATAGATTTCATTAAAAACATCAACAAAATTTATAATATTTCCAAAATTATATTATAGATATTCCGAGGGCCTTTGGCCCGAGGAATTATAAGTCAACCGAGGGGAAAAACATGAATATCTCCCGTGGTGCATACAATATTTTATTTTTTAGTTTCTGTACTTAAAAGTTAAAATTTTATTAAAAATATTTAGCAGGGAAGATTGCGTGAATATGTGGTTGTTATAGTTTCGTTCTCATGAGTTTGTTGTCAACAATGTGGAGGGCAAAAAAAATTTGACAAATCCCAAGGGAGATATGAGTTGTTTTTCACAATCTGTATCTATGACGAAAAGAAACAATTGGTGCTATTCTCTAAGCAAAAGTCGCCCACTGTAACTCTATAACTCTATAAGCTACAGTCTGTAACACAAAGTGGTATTCTCTAAGGAAAATTGTCTCTGTAACATACATTCTACAGGGTGTTTTCGAAGTTGAGGTGTTCCTTTTAACCTGTGATAGTATGCGTTGTTCTAAAGAGTTTTAGCCAAAGTCACCTTAGTAAAATGTGTACGGCAATGAAGATACAATAAGTTAATTTTTTTGAAATTTCTGAAACCGGTCCTGCTCAAATTTGCGCTGATTTGTTAGAAATTAGAATTGACAAAAAAAAAATCAAATAAGCATGGACGTTAATCAAAAATACTGTCAGAGTTGTCATCTAATTAGTCGGAACGGCTTTATCATTACGAAAATAATGAGCTCACAGATATGTTGCTAATGCATGGGCAATGTTATCACGTTATCAGAATGCAGCTGCGGCGTCCAGAGAGTACGCAGAGCGATTTCCAGAAAGACACCATCCTGGGCCACGTCAGTTATTAATCTAGTACAGCGGAGAAATAGACAGGACCGGACTCAAAATTTTAGAAAACAATAAAAATATACAATCAATTATCTCCCTTAATACAAACATTTTACTAAGAAGATTTAGGCTAAAATTCTTAAGAATAATGTATAGTATCTCGTGGTACAAGGAACCCCTCAACTTCGAAAACACCCTGTATCGCTGTAAATTTATGGTGAGACAAATCGTCACCATAAGCACTGTAAAGCCTTTGTAAGTCATCAATTCATCATAAATGTCAGTACATGTAATCTTGACGTTTGGTTTCATGTTAATTCTACCTGGTTCTACCGATTATACCGACTCACTATCACAAAGATAAACATGAACAACGCTCATTCTTTTGGCGATAAAACGGGACCAGTACCAATTGCATTTGATTTCTTGGACAACTTATACCAAGACTTATGTTCGCGTTATCTCAAAGGACCAGATTTATTGCGATATCATTCTGCGCTTCTAAAATTAGTAAAGTAAAGACTTCTTTGCGGGATGCTTCTCGTTTATTTCTAGATTACAAGTGCCGTAGAGTATAGTCTATAACTAACAACTATGTAGTTTGAGTTTGAATTGGGGGGTGGTAACCCCCACCAGTGGTAGGGCTAACTGCCTGAACAACTTCCAAATGTAATTTGAGAAAATGTTTGGATTTAATTCGCCAGAACGAAAAATATCATCCGTTTCCATTAAGTTTGAATATTCTTCGTACTGTTCGGAAATTGTATTTTGACACCTTTTTCGTTTTGTAATTGTTCATTTTGACACTTTCCATTTTTGAAACGTACGAAATTTGCATTGTTCACTTGGGAAAAGCTTGCTCCACTAATTTTCAAATGTATTAAATAGCTCTGTAAGGCAAATGCTTACAGAGGTATTTAGAGAATACGAATTTTATGTATCTCTGCAAGGACGTTTCTTACATTGCTCTGTTAGCTACATACTGTAACTTTTTACATTATGTAGTGAAATTTTAGAGAATAGCACTATAAGTCTCGATATGATAAAGACGTTTATGTTGAAGAACTTCATATTGGAGATTAAGTTTTATTAAAGAATAATGCCAGTAAGAACAAGTTAGATGCAAAATGGTTAGGTCCTTACGTAATCCAATCAATTGAGGATAATAAAAACATAATTGTGGACAGGAACGGGAAACCCTACAGAATTCACATCAATCAAACACAAATTTTATTAGATTGTATTATACGCTATTAGGTTAGAGGAGTTCACTCCAATCTTTATTAGGTTAGTTACATTTTCACCCTCAGTGTTACGTATTGGCACTAACGACTCTTATCACTATAATTTTCCTTGCAGGGCCATCAGCCTGTCGATTGGCCATCGATTCTATCAAGATGAGCCATTTGTTTTTCAACCCGAAGTTTATTTTGAAGCAAGAGAAGAAGTCTTAATCAGCAATGACAATTGGCAATTAATTATTTATTCAAATATAAGTGAACTAGTTTACAACCCTCAGCTAAATGATGACTGGCGAGCTTTGTCAACCGTTGCTTGCGCGGACATAAAAAATCAAGACAAAGTCGCGTACACTATTTGTCAAAATTACGAACGGGTCATTGCACCCACTCTTTCAAAATTAAGTAAAAAGGTTAAAGATCTTTTAGAACTAGTAAATTTCTATTCGGTACCTTGGATAACGACGATTCGTAGATTTTCACAGCGCGAAGAATCAATAATTCAACTTTTAAAACGCGAAACCCATATCGTTCAGTCTACACTGACTGATATTAATAAAACCATGTCACAAATTCAAGTAAACGAGAAAAATCTGCATGACAGTTTAAAAAAGGTAGCTGCTCAATTCCTTCTCGACGTTTCTAACAATTTATCAGTCTGAAATTGAAGATCTGATTCACTCAGTTTTTGCAGCAAAAGTTGGTCAGTTGCATCCTTTGATAATCACTCCGTCAAAATTAAGCAAAGAATAGAATACTAAATTTTGTAGTTCTTTAAGTACTAACAATATTCATAGACTTTTGAATGTTGTTGACATGCATGTGTATTACAATAGAGGAAATTTTGTTTATATTACCGAACTCCCATTAGTTGCTCTTGATTCGTATCGGTTGTACCACCTCATTCCCTTACCTTCAAAACAAAACGACAACGTTCTGTCTTTTTATATAGAACCACCTCATAAATTTCTTCTAATTGATGACGCTAAACAACATTATTTGGCCCTTAGTGAAGGACAGTTAAATCGTTGCAAGACTTTTGGCAACTACTATGTAAACAAGGACCACCGATATTATCATGTAGGTACATGAAACTTGCGAAATGAAGTTGTTTACTTATATGATACTTAGAAATTGTCAGACAAAACTAGTGAACTTGAATTCGAACCTTTGGTATCAACTGTATAAGTAAAATGTTTGGCTTTATACAATCAGGATACCTGAAAATGTAGTTGTGAATTGTAGAAATGAAACCATCCCATTTAATGTTCAGTTAAAAGGAAGTGGATTATTCAAAATGCATTCATCTTGTAAAGCTTTTACTAGTCAATTGGCATTGGAACCCCGTGAATCGTCATTCTCGACTGTTCACCTGAATTATCTACCTCCTATTGATTTAAATTTTGACATTTGTTTAAATAAAAGTAGTATTAAGAATAATACAGATTTTTCCATCTACGTTCCTGCATTGTATAACGTTCACGATTATCATCATTTAGATGTAGCAAGTAAGTCTTAAGGAAGTAGCAGATTTTATAGATCAAACCGAAAAAGAATCGTTAAATTCCTCAACTTTTTCACATTATTCTTTCATGTTTTATACAGGGTGTTTTCGAAGTTGAGGTGTTCCTTGTAACAGGAGGTACTATACATTATTCTTAAGAATTTCAGCCTAAATCGTCTTAGTAAAATGTTTGTATTAACGGAGATAATTGATTGCATATTTTTATAGTTTTCTAAAATTTTGAGTCCGGTCCTGTCTAGTTCTCCGCTGTACTAGATTAATAAACTGACGTGGCCCAGGATGGAATCTTTCCGAAAATGGCTCTGCGTACTTTCTGGACGTCGGAACTATATTCTGATAGCATTACCCATACTTTGGCAACATATCTGTGAGCTCGTTATTTTCGTAATGATAACCCATTCCGACTAATTAGATGACAATTCTGACAGTATTTTTGATTAACGTTCATGCTCATTTGATTTTTTTTTTGTCAATTTTAGTTGCTAACAAATCAGCGCAAAATTAAACAGGACCGGTTTCAAAAAAATTAACTTATTGTATCTTCATTGCCGTACACTTTTTACTAAGGTGATTTTGGCTAAAACTCTTTAGAACAATGCATACTACCACATGTTAAAAGAAATGCCTCAACTTCGAAAACACCCTGTATATTAATTCTAATAATTATCGTAGGTGTTATTTATAAATGTACTCATTGTTATTATAAAAAGTGTAAATTAGGGATCGATGAAAGTAAAATTAATAATAGAAATTCGATTGTCAATAACATCATTACAAACTGCTGCAGGAAAATGCCTCGAAAATTCCCTCCGCAGATCCAGATGCAAGGACTTAGCAGAGACCAATCGACCGAGCTGACATCTGACGACGATGATGATGTCCATAAAACAACAACTACCACTTCAACCGGAGCCACAACATCACGTCTCGAACAACAGAAAGAATTCACCCCTAAATACAAATAGTTTGAATTCTTTTCTTAAGGGGGGAAGTGTTAGGAACCTACCTCCAATCAAATTTCAATTACTGTTAGTTTAATCAGAGAATAATCTAATTTAGATTTAGAATTGCTGTCTTTTTGAATTATTGTCAACTTTATCTGCTAATGTATTGGATGTCTTCACCCTATCTCTTCTGTAAAATAATCGTAATATTTAAGCTATGAGTTCGAACTCTGAACTATTTGAACTTTGATCTCATGAGAACCAGGCAAAGACCCTTTTTTTAGTTGTAGATTACTGTTTAAGATTGGTATAACCCCTAACTCGCGAGAACGGATAGAACACATGTTGCCGTAGTCGATGACTGTTAAGGCGGCCTTACACCAAGGCAACAATTGGCAACATGTTGCCTGCAACATTTTTTAATAATGTTGCCCGTCATTACTAAAAAATGTTGCCGGCAACATGTTGCCAATTCGTCGTCTTGGATAGACAAGGTTCTAACTGACATTTTTCATGAAAATGAGTTAGAAATAGAGAAATAGAGATATTATATGAAGATGAAGTCGACGTAAATCAATTTGAAACAGATGAAATAAATTTTACAAATCAAGAGGTTAATAATAACATTAATGAGTATGTCACTAAAGTAACTTTTTAAATGTTCCATGTACACATTTAACTTTCCTTTAGACAAAATCCCAATGTGAACACTGATGACAGAAGCAATACGAGGAAAAGACTCCTAAACAACGATAAATGGAAAGCTACGGAAAGAAAGAAGAAACATCAATCAGGCCAAGAATATACTAACAAAAGAGGAAAACGAGTTTTATCCAAAAGAGTTTCCGCAAAGAAGGATTGTCTAAACACGTGCAAGTTTCATTGCAGTAAGGATATTTCACAAGAGGACAGACAAGTAATTTTTGATTCCTACTATACATTAAAGCAAAATGAAAAACATTTATTTTTGTTGCAAAATACGGAAAGGAAGGTAAAGGGCCGTAAAACAAAGCAAGGTGTTTCTCGCCGCAGTTATTCATTTTTCTATTATTTTACACCAAGAAGAACCAAAGTACGTGTGTGCAAAAGTTTTTTTTTGACAACACTCTGCATATCACAAAAACCTATCTACCATGTCCACGAAAATTTGAACGTTGCCGGAGTTCCAAAAAAAGACGGCCGAGGAAAACATCCACATTCTAACCACGCAATTTCTGATGCCAAAAGGCAACATGTAATCACTCATATAAAATCCTTTCCTGTTGTGGAATCGCATTATTGCCGCAGTAATATCAAACGCAAATATTTAGAGTCAACCCTCACTCTTAAGAAAATGTACAACTTATATGATGAGGATTGCAAAACAAAACATGAAAAACCTGTGAAATTAAGCATGTACGGAAAAATCTTTGTCAGTAACTTCAATTATTGTTTTCATGTCCCAAAAAAAGACCAGTGTGAAAAATGTTACACCTTCATGCTAAAGAAAACTGAACAGACGTCTACAGACGAGGAAACGCGGATTTATGAAGACCATGTCTTTGAAAAGACCAAAATGCGGGAATCTAGAAATGCAGATCGTCAGGATAAATCAAAACAAGTCCTAACTTTTGATTTAGAAAATGTTATAACTTGCCCTCGAACAGAAATTGGAACATTCTTTTACTTGCAAAAAATTAATCTCTACAATCTCACGGCTCACTTGTCTTCCTCAAATACTGTATATTGTGCCATATGGACAGAAGTGGTCCAGGGACGTACTGGAAATTGTTTGGCCAGTGCGTTTTCTAAAATAGTTGAAAGAGTACTCCATGAGCATCATGAAATTACTGATCTTACAACTTGGAGCGACTCATGTGTTCCACAAAATCGGAATTCCTTTATCTCTGCGGTTGTAATGAATATTTTAAAACGTCATCCAACGTTACAAACTATTACGATGAAATATTCTATTCCTGGTCATGGGGCAGTTCAAGAAGTGGACGGAATTCATAGTAAAATAGAAAATTATATGAAGAAAGTGGAATTCTTCTCTCCCCTTGGGTTTGTCAGGAATTTGAAAAAAGTGGACAAGAACTTTATTATAATACAAATGAAGGAAAGCGATTTCAAAAATTATGATGAATTTGCACAACATTTTAATTATACCCAATTACCTTTTACCAAAGTCATATCCATAGGCTTTAGCCAGAAATTATTTGCATTGGAGTATAAAACAAGTCATGGCCAAAATGACTACCCTTTCAAGATTAATATAAAAAATGAGCCGAAAACTCGACGTTGTAAAAAAAAGACCTCGACAAAAAATGAACCCTTTGAGGGAGGATTTGAACCTATTTTAAAAATTTGTCCAAAAAACAACCAGTTTCAAAAGAAAACATTGAGGCTATTAAGAAAATGATGCCGAGCATGCCCCAAATAGATAAAGCCTATTTTGAGGCTCTTCTCAATATGAAGGTCGATACGAAAAAGTCCAAGAATAAGAAAACTCCGCCATTTGAATAAGGATATGTTTTTTAAATAATATGTTATGTTCACAATTATGTTTTTTTATTTAAAGAATTGCGTTTTGTTTGGTTTTTATTTCATTTTTTCAATAATATATTTTTATTTTTTCTGTACTGAATTTATTTTTTAGTACATAATACTAATTTAATTTATCTACGTTTGAGTTTTTATTTGTTTTGTTTCCTAAAGAAGCCGTACAAATAAACCCTAAACTGTGATTTTTTTTTTAAATTTTAATATTTTGTCTGTTATCAGCAGTAGTTAGAACCATTATGAGTCTATAGTCATCACTTAGAACCTTATCTAGTAAAAAAAGATGAGAAAATGTTTGCATAAAGTTCTATCTGTCATTTAAAAAATCTCATTATATACGAAAGAAACACAGTGTCGCCCTCTAACCTCGAATATAGAATATAATTGGAAGAAATCAGTACCAAACGGAGTAAGTTTCTATTTAATGTGTGAGAAAGATGACATTTTGCATATTTAAAGGCTATTTACTCGAAACTACCACGATGCCAGATAGAACTTTGGCAACCCAAGACGACGAATTGTTGCCTTGGTGTAAGGCCGCCTTTACTCTGTCGCTCATCGGTCCAATTTTGTAATCCTTATTTTAATAAACCTAGAACGATTCAGAAATGGTATTCGGTAATAGATGGGGAACCGGGATTTACCGGAGAAGCCTTTCAAGCCATTAAATTTAGAGATAGCAATTCTAAGAACTCTAAGCGAATTGTGGTTAACTTGGTATTAGACGAAATGTCTATTAGGCAAAAGGTAGAGTACAATGGCAATAAATTTCATGGTTACGTTGAAGTTGGCACAAATTGTGGAATTGATCAGGATCTGGAGTATAATAAAATACAAGCTACGAATGCGTTAATTTTTATGGCGGTTGCTTTAAATGAAAGCTGGAAAGTCCGGGTAGGTTACTTTTTTTGATAAAAAGTATAACTGCTGATGAGAGATCAAATGTATTAAAGCAGTGCTTAATATCATTAGAAGAAACAGGAGTTAAGTAAATGCCATTCCATTACATCTGACGGAGCACCAGTGAATGTAGCTATGTGTAAACTAAATATACAATCAATTATCTCCGTTAATACAAACATTTTACTAAGAAGATTTAGGCTAAAATTCTTAAGAATAATGTGTAGTACCTCGTGTTACAAGGAACGCGTCAACTTCGAGAACACCTGTAGAAATTTGAATCAGAGTACAATTTTCAATATATCCTTAGCTTCAAGCTTAGTCAGGACCACCTGGAAACGTTTTTTAGCGCAGTAAGAAGTCGTGGTGGCTGCAATAACAATCCATCGTGTCTTCACTTTAAAGGAGCCTATAAAAAATTAATAGTGAAACATGAAATCAGCGGGTCAAAATATGGCAATTGTAGTATTTTGGATGCAGCCAACATTTTACATGTATCTTATAGTAGTATTAAATCCAAAACAACAAACTTGATTCTCGAAGAGGGCGTAGGAGATTTTGAATTAGATAGAGAAAATGAAAACATTTTTTTCCAAATTCATTGCTGTCTAATTTTGTTAACGATATATAGCAGGATTTGTAACTAGAAAGGCAAAATCCAAGATATTATGCCAAATTTGCAATTCACAGTTGCAAAGTATAGATTGTACTTCAAAGTTAATTAAATTTAAAAATAGGGGTGGCTTAGCTATATCTAGTAAATATGTTATTGAACTTTGCAGGGAATTGGAACGTACAATCAGATGTACCGAGAAAGCAAAGTTATTAAACAAAAAGAACATTAAGGAGTTAATAACTCTACAAACCATACGAAAAATGCCAAATTTATTCAGTGATGAAATGATGACTAATCATATTAAAAACCAACCGATTTTGGATAATCACAGAATAAAGTTGATCAAAATTATTTCTAAAATTTATTTGACTTTAAGAATACACTATGATACACTAAAGGATAGTGCTAATACCCAGATAATGCGTTGAAAGCGACAGAAATAGATGGTATGTCTTGTTCAACTATGATGGCTGTACACCGTATCCAGTACTAATAAATCCATGAAAAAAAATCGATAATTGAAACGGCCTTATAAGCGTAGCTTTTTGATTCAGATGGCCTTGAAGAAGTCTCCCGTGCTGTATGGGCTGTAGCCCCGTCTTGTTGAAAGTACCCATGAGTCAATTCATCATCGTGGAGTTGATTAATGAAAACATCAAGAATGTTGTTCCGGTACCTTTCAGCTGTTACTGAATCTTCAAAAAAGATGGGTCCAATCAATCTTTGTCGGGACATACCAATCCATACTCCAATTTTCAGAGGATGCAGTGGTGTTTCACGAAAGAAATGTGGGTTATCTGCACTCCACATTCTCATTGTTTGGGAGTTTATCAAGCCAGTTAGATGAAACCATGCTTCGTCTGAGTAGAAGGTAAGGTCAAGAGTCTCATCATTATTTATAAAATTGTTAAATCAATTGCAATAAGCAACCCTTTGATTATAATGAGGTGGCAGCAGTTCTTGATAAACCTGGACTTTGTAGGGGTACAAGCCAAGATCCTTTCGAACAATCCTCTGACTGAAATGTGCGAACTGTGTACCTCAAGGTCTCGGAAAATTGTTCATAAAGAACAGCAACATTTGGAAATTTTTCGGTGGATTCTTGAAAAGCCGGTGCAATTTAGTATACCCACGTTCCATTTTCATCTTGCTGACCATTGCGGAAGTAAGATTCAATCATAAAAATCTTTTGTTCTGGAGTAAAAACCATTTTCAGAGATTGAATGAAAATGAAAAAAATTGTAACGCACTGGAGAGAATATCGACATGGCAAGATAACAAAACATCAAGCGATGCTCACTGTCTGTTACAAACACTGCGCAGCTCCGACTTTATAATGTCATCGATATGCTTGAACGATATTTTGGGTAGGTAACCAAACCATTACTACTTGAAATCATGTACTGCACGAAAAAAATATATATACATAATATGTAGAATAAACGTATTCTATACTAGGATGTATGTATGTATTAAAATGTATATTTTTTACGATTTAGGTACAACAGTTGCACTTAGTCGATTCTTACAAACTGCAACTGTCAATATTAAGAGAGCCACTGATGCAATTAAGGATACGATGGACGTACTGAAATCAAAACGGGAAAATGCGGACTCTGTGTTTGGTCAATTATTTTCCGAAGCTCAAGACCAAGCAAAACAGCTAGACGTCGAGTTGAAATCACCACGAACAATTTCCAGGCAAATACATCGACCAAACCATCCGTCGCAATCAGTGGAAGAATACTTCAGAAGATCTATATACAGGGCAAGTCACATAAGGCTTATTTCTTAATTTATTTTGTACGCAACCAAAAATACTAATGACGCTGACTACTTGATACCATTTATAATGTGATTTAATTTAGTAATCAACGTAGGTATGTAATTTGGCTAAAAATGTCACAATGACGTTTTCCTGTTCTAATTAATGAAATCAAAAATTAAATTAATCAACTGTCATTTTGACATTTTTAGCCAAATTACATACCTACGTGGATTACTAAATAAAATCAGATTATAAATGGTATCAAGTTGTCAGCGTAATTAGTATTCTTGGTTGCGTACAAAATAAATTCAGAAATAAACCTTATGTGAATTGTCCTGTATATACCCCTTTTAGATTCTGTACTCAACGATCTAAGCCTGAGACTTTCTCCAGATGTGCTGGATTTATTTCAGTTGGGAGTCTTTTTGCCTAAACCAGCATATAGCGACCGAGAAATTGAGACGGTACAAAAACTTGTAGAGATGTACCAGCCATTTTTGGACGGGAGTAAATCTTCAATAGTTAACGAATATCGACTCTGGATGGTGAAATGGAAACGGGCATTCGAAAATAATTCCCCCATCCCAGAGTCGGTAGTTCAGGTTGTAGAAACATGCGTCCAAGATTTCTACCCAAATATTTCTATTTTTTGAAAATACTCGCGACTCTTTCAGTAAGCGTAGCAACGGCGGAGAGATCATTTTCCACCCTACGCAGGGTGAAATCATGGCTACGTGCCTCAATGGCACAAGAAAGATTATCAGGGCTGGCGCTGCTGAACATTCACAAAACCTTTGATTTTATATTACTAGATTGGCCACCTAAATGGAAAACCGTATGCAAGAAATTTTACTTTTGGATGCCACTGATAGAGAGCGTAGCAATCAACGAAACAAATTTTTACAGTCGACCGAATGAATTTGTGAGCACTAATTAGAGTTGATGAATATTCAGGCGAGCGGTTCTTTCTTTGCAACTTTTCACAGAATCACAGACACAGCGTACGCTATCAAGGGCCGAGCCAAGCCAAGTAGTGGAGCAAAATCGGACTGAAATTATGACTTCTAGCGATTCCAAGGTATAACTCAATGAGACCAATACTATCTTGTAGAGGACATTTTGGGACATAAGGAATGGTCATCTACAACTTTTTTTAATAAGACCGAACTTTGAAAACGGCTTTTATACGTAGTTGAGGTGTAATCCGAAACACTACGTTTCTCGTAACATTTAACGCTGTGTTAATTCAACTATTGAAGCTATAATTTGGATTTTTTGTATATTTATACTAAAAAGTACAGCGCTTTCAATAGTGAATTGGAAATTTCGCAAATATTGAGAGTTTTGAAAAAAATAATTAATAAATTTAGATGAATCACAAATGCGCATAGTAAACTTCACTCTGCTGGGACCTATGTGAAATGTTGAAAATTTCGATACACATGCAGCGAGTCAAATGTAACTAAGATATCGGAAATGTTTTTAAAAAAAGAATTAATTCTGTGGCCTGTATACTTTTTGAGAAAATAATTATTTTTTATTCGACGAGTGAACGCGCGGCAGCTTCTGCCAGGCAGAAATAACACGGCACGCATATTTAGTCGTCTATATCGATATAGATAGATAGTGTAGCCGTGTCAAAACAATAATTGTAAAGTTTTGAGTAGGTAATATTTTTGTATTTTTGCTAAAATTTGCCTATGTACTTTAAATGCTTTCTTCTTCGTTACCCTCATCCTCATATAAACAAGAAACATTGTTCTGACATTTTTTCCAAGAACAATCACTGCAGCATTTTAAGACTTCCTTCATGCACATATGTACAATTATTGTTTTTTTTTTTTTTTTTAAGAAGGATAGATAAGCTATGGTAGATACTTTCACACCATTACCAAAAAAGGTTGTGGTATTCGCTCCACCTTAGGAAATAATTAATCATAATCTTCAGAAGAACAAAGTACGGGGTCATTATAAATGATTGTCCCATCGCAGTAGGCGTTGGTGACGTAGTTGAATGTGCCGCAAGCTTTATAACATGAGTGAGACTAGCATCCCCGATAGGTAGTGCTGCTGGCGGTAGTGTAAATTTGTCTACACTAGTACTAGTACTAGTACACTATTGTCTAACGTTGCGAAGCTAGAGGCACATCCCAAATTTGTGCGGGTTTTCAACGCCAACTGCGATGGGACAATCATTTATAATGATCCTGTATATAAGGTGCTGCTTTTTTTCGGTTCCGGTCTTTTATTAGGTTTGTCATATTTTTCAATATTGTGAAATGATACTCCAATGTATCAGCCTTTAAAGGGAATATTCAATTACTTTAGGGATTTCATTGTTTGGTGTTAAACTATCACATTTTTCTTGAACAAAGACCAAAGCGGTGGGTGGTATTTTTTTCGTTAATATAGTTTACTGAGGTCACTTAGTATAAGAGTTTAATGCTGTGATATTTAGCGTCACAAGCAAAGCAAAAAATTATTTCTCCACGACTATTAAAGAATGAATGCATTCTTGTTGGATATTCAACGAAAGAATGATATCAATTCCATATCCAGTGAGAGAAAATGCCACGGCTGTCGACGTCGACCAATCTATCCCTGCATCCCTCGTATTTACATTCCCTCACCCGCAGATCGCCAATCAGATGCGTTTCTGAACAATAAGTTGCGCATCGCGTAGCAACCGCTAAATGAGGCACAATTTTAATTGTCAAATAGTAAAAGTCAAATTAAATTCAATTCAACCTAATGACATTAGAAAACTGATAAACATTTTTTGCACGGACCAATTATGCCAAAATAATAAATGTATGTGCATGAAGGAAGGCTTAAAATGCTGCAGTGATTGTTCTTGCAAAAAATGTCACAACAATGTTTCTTGTTTAGGTATATGTATGAGAATGAGGATGACGAAGAAAGTATTTAAAATAGGTACATTTTAGCAAAAATTCAAAAATTTACCTACTCAAAATTTTACAATTATTGTTTTTAGACGGCTACACTCTCTATCTACATCGATATAGACGACTAAATACGCGTGCCGGGTTATTTTTGCCTTCCAGGAGCCGCCGCGCATTTGCTCGTCGAATAAAAACATTATTTTCCCAAAAAGTATACGGGCTATCGACTTAATTGTTTTTTTCAAAACTTTTCCAATATCTTAGTCACATTTGACTCGCTGCATGTGTATCGCAATTTTCAACATTTCACATAGGTCCCAGCAGAGTGAAGTTTACGATGCGCTTTTTTGATTAATCTAAATTTATTAATTATTTTTTTCAAAATTATCGATATTTGCGAAATTTCCAATTGACTGTTGGGAGCGCTGTACTTTTTAGTATAAATTTACAAAAAATCAAAGTTATAGCTTCAATAGTTGAATTAACACAGCGTTAAATGTTACGAGAAACGTAGTTTTTAGTACACATCAACTACGTATAAAGTCCGTTTTCAAAGTTCGGTCCTATTAAAAAAAGTTGCAGATGACCATTCCTTATGCCCCAAAATATCCTCAACAGTATGTCCCCGGATTGAGTTTACAAGAGGACAAAATTTTTTATTTTTGATTTTACGTAAAAACTTCAGAGGAATAACATGTTTTGCTTCATCTGAAACCCCCATTTCCGTTATTAAAGTCTCAGTATTGATACAATGTATTCTTAACTTAACATTTTTTGTTCAAATTTGGACTTAGAATTAATTTTTATGTTATAAATTTATTACAATTGGCCTGGTTTTTTGACAAACAATTTATTACTGTTGCAAAATGTTGTCTTTAGAACAAAGAATTTATTTAATCCAATGTTGGACCGGTTTTTGTCACATAATTACAAAATTTAATGAAAAATTTCCCAACAGTTATGTATCAGGCATGGGTGTTCAGAAGCTTAAACTTCGATACAGGGTTGAATGATGTACAGAAAACGGCGCATACTTAATAGAATAGTTTTATATTCAATTATTATTTTTTCAAAAAAAAAGGAAAATATTTTGTCTGCATTTTCTTTGATTTTAATGTTAAGTCTTCCTCTGTGTTGAAAAAGACTTTTTAATAACAGAAATGGGGGTTTCAGATGAAGCAAAAAATGTTATTCCTCTGAAGTTTTTGCGTAAAATAAAAAATAAAAATGTTTTCCCTCTTGTAAACCCAATCCGGGGACATACTGTATATATTATACAAGATATTATAGATCTCATTTAGTTATACCCTCAGAATAAAAACCTTCCTTCATTTCGCTGTTATCTATCTTTAACAGTTGCCTCTATTTGCGGCCACTTTTCCAAAAGCAACGGTATTCCATCGTGTAGAGAAAAAAGTTAGCTTTATTTTGATATAATTTATGAGGATAGGTTATGATATGAACGTATAAATTAAACAGAGACGTAGGTACCTGTTTACACCCGGTTGCCAAAAGGTTGGGGCCAAGTGAGAAATGGCAACCCAAATTTTTTAAGTTCTTTACACATCTCTCTTTGAAATGAATTATAATTTATCAAAAACGAGTGAACGAAATTGTTTGCAAAAAATAAATTAATTTAATTTTAATTAAAATACTTGCGGCTAAATTTTCATAGGCAACCGGCAGAAACATATATCCCCTTATTGTGAATAATTAGTTTCTGATTTTAATAAAGTATTACATTAATTTGCTCAAAATAAAATAATATGTATTATCCGTTCACCTGACATCCGCACTGTCAGTGTCATTTTTTATTCAAATTGGTCGATGTACTATCGGTGGACATTAAAAGCTGGGACATCCAAAATTTGCTCATTGTGTATCAGACTTTTGAATTGTCACTCAAAATAAAAATTGTCATTAAAGAACTGAACTTTAACTTGATGTTTCTGACAGTGTATCATTGGTATGTCATAATTTTTATAACCTTATTTCTAAAAAGTCAAATTTACACGATGTATATTTGTGATTTTTGACTTTATACAAATTTGATGTTTGTCCCAGTTTTTTATGTCCACCGATAGTACATCAAAATTTCGACTTTTCTTTTGAGTGTACATTAAATCTAGTGATAAATAAATTGCTACTGTCAGATAGAAGAAGTTGGGTTATAAACTGGTGTTTCAAATTATTTTATTTAACGCTATTTAAGGTATTGCATCTAAATCTTCCTAAGAATAGAACTCCAATTCTGATCCTGAATCGGACGCGGCAAGAGAAATAATTGTTGGAGGAAGATCAGCAATAGATAAATGACTCATATGCCTTTCTAATGTGGCAACATTATTTTACGTAAATTACCAAGTTAGTATAATAGGGATTTTAAATATTACCAACAGTTTGTCAACCTGACAGTGCGGATGTCAAGTGAACGGATAATACATAGTAGTCATAGTTGCGATTGTAGAAAAAATGTTGTGTGTGTTGCGAGCGCAAGTGTACTATTGGGACCACGGAAATTTGACTGATATAAGATGTGAAATAGGCTTTAGATGCTAGACGACTTAATAAACCTCATTTTAATATCTACTATTGTTGCATGTCATTTTGACAAATTGCATTCATCAATCCTGAAAAGTTGCAAGTGCTTAGATGTGATTTTTTGGAAACTAAACAGTCTGTTATTAAACTTTGGAAATTACAGTCGCGGACAAAAAAATAGGACAATATTTTTTCGCTAATGTAAGTCTCTATACTATTTCTATGGTTACTATTAAAATATTTATTTATTTATAAGCCAGGTTTACTTAACTCAATTTTAGTTAAATTTCGTAATAAGACTTGTCCCACTTTTTCTGTCCGTGACTGTAATAACTAAAATGTAAAATAATTGTGCATAACTGTTTATTTCGTCAAAATGAATTGTTATGACATTTATGACAATAAAGCTTAGACTACATTGGGTTTTTTTAAATGACATAAATAGCTGCCCGAAATTCCATCCCAATAGTACATTGTCAATCTCTCAATCAACATCAACAATGTATCACTTTGCGTTCTTAATACACAAAGAACTACATATTTCGTGTTAGTTTCCTGAGATACATAACGTGAAAAGTCAACAAACAAACAGTTACCATTGATACTCGGGAATTAATTTTATAATAATTTTTTAAACTAAAACAATGATTTAGTGATTACAGTATGAAATAAAACGCATTGCGTTATATGTCCAGTAATATTTTAAACAGTAACTCATCGCCTCGTCTGTTCCCGTCGCGTTCTGGAAACATTTCGAATTTCGACTCGATAGTGCGATACTCCCGTGCGATACTCCGAACTCCGCGCTTTATTTAAGTTACGACAAGCTTACTCTGGCGACAGAAACGTAACGTATGTCTAACCGAATTCACACAGTGGCAATAGGCGCTCCCTCTGGTATCCGCATCCAAAAGTTTGCAGAAAACTGGTTCCATTGGTGGCCAATCTAGTAATATAAAATCAAAGACAAAACTATTGATCTTAACGTTGATGAGATCATCGATATATTTGCAAAAAAAAAGAAAAATCGAATTCGTAATTTAATAAATATATTTAGTAATGTAATGTCTAAGGAATTCGCGAATTTTAGGCATTGAAATATAACAGATTATGTCGCGGATTAGAAAAAGTAAATATGTAACTGTATAAATATATTTATTTTATTTTTTATTGGATTGTCATCCTTCTTAATGTTGTCTTTAGAGAGTTGAGATCATTATTATTAGGTTCTCATCTTCTTTCTTTTATATACTTTTGTTTTAGTGTAATAGTGTATTATGTACCGTGCTGTCAGCATATTATTTCCTGTAATTGGGTTCTTCCTGTATGAAATATATTTATTATTATTTCAATTATTATTATTATTATTATTATTAATTCATTTGCCCCGTGACTTTATAAGTATCTTGAAGCTCTGCGGTGTATGTACAGGTGGATAGGTTACCTTACTTATAGGTGCCTGTGATCAGCTGTGACCACAACCTAATTTGAAGGCTGGATCCGCGCCTGGTACCACACTTTTTGGATCAAACATTCGCTACACCGCGCACCGTGTAGCCGGTACATTTGCCGCACCAACTGTCGAACGTATTTGTCTCAAATGTTCGGTCCAACGTTGGAGCCAACGTTCGTATTTAGCATCGTGTAGCGGCGGCATAAGGCGAATGCTGGGTCAGTATTAACACCTCTCAGGGGGTTGGCACTTCATATGAAACAGCGAGAAACACATATTTAGTTAATCATACTTTTTATAGATGGCCCCACCATCGTTCCTCCATGACACTGCCAACAGAAACTTGGTGGGTAAAATTGGTAAAATAAAAATACCAAGACCAAGACCAAGTTGTTTTTAGCACGTGCTTAGGTGTTTTGTGGTGCGGACGCTGTTTCGTTCTTTACTATTTTTCGTTCTTTCGCTGGTCGTGAACAGTTCGTCTTTGGATCTCCGCTCTTTCGCTTTTCTGCAGTGTTCCGGTTTGTGTTACTGTTAAGTTAACTATTTCTACTACGTTTTATATTCCTAGCTACAGAACAAATGTGTTACTTAAGTCGCCGGTCATTTTAATGTGTAACAACTTTAATCAGTTCGCTACAAGGTGTGACATACACTTTGACTCTCTGAAGACAATTCTCGACGCTGTAGAATGCCGACTATTGTCTTTAGAGAGTTGAGATCATTATCTGGAATCTTGTCGTATGTACCGTGCTCTCAGCACATTATTTCCTGTAATTGGGTGCTTCCTGTAGGAAATATATTTATTTATATGTACGTTGTTTTGTCCCATCATTTTGTTACATAATGACAGTATGTAGTTATAATATAGTTTGAAAGTTTGTATTTTTTTTTTATTGTTACCATTCTCTTTGTGTATGTATTTTTTTTAGGTTGCTCATTCAACACTAATCACATTTTAATCAATGTTGTGTTACATATAATTATTTAATATTTTATTTTAACGTAAAATATTATTATATTTTTATGTACATACAATGTTGATTGTGATTAGTGTTGATTGGGCGACTGCAATTCCTTGGAAAAAAAATATATCATTTGAATATCCCGCGCATTTTTCTCGGATGTTTTACGTTAAAGAAATCTGTATTTCTGAGACCTTTTAGCGGCTGTGTAGTAAACCCATACCTTCAACAGATGGCGCTACAAAATGTGTTTCTCTTTTGAGAGAGAGAGTGGCCTATCTATTTCTCTTCATCTAGGACACCTCTTTACCACTTTAGTCTGTGCCTACCACCTTTCTTCCGCACCCATCCTCACCGTACCCATCCGGATCTTCCCGTCACTGTGGTTGAAAAGACTCTGGAAAGTTAGGGACTTTATGGAAAGTCTCAGCAGTCCGCCCTCTCTCGGGGAGAATGAATTTTCCTTGCCCTTTAGTTATACAATGGTTATACTAAGATATTGACGCGACCTTGACGCAACCTTGAAACACAACAAGAGAAAAAAAAGGGCATTTGCACAAAGTTTGAATGGTGGGAAACGATGTAGGAGGACGCCCTGAGGCTGTCTAGCCAGAAAAAACGCGAAAATTCAAGAAGTAGGTAAAGTAAACAATTACCTAAAATTTTATCATCAAGTAATAACCTTTCATGGTATTGTGTATGAAAGGTTTTGGAAGTTTGTCAACCCTCCAGGTACCACAGTACAACATTTAACCGATGCAATAAAGGAAGAACTCAAATTATTACAAATTAATGAAGCACTCCATAAATTGATTGGTCAAAGTTACGATGGAGCATCAGTTATGAGCGGTAAGCTGGGAGGAGTACAAATAAAAATTAAAGAAACATATCGAAATGCACACTTCATTCACTGTTATGCCCACCAACTTAACCTTATCCTCCAAAAAGCGGCGAGTCAACACAAACCGATAATATTAAGTATTAAGGGCATAATCAGGAGATTATGGCACGAGGGAATGTTTAAGCCCGAGGAACGAGGGCTTTTAAATTCCCGAGGGCCATAATCGACAATTATGCCCGTGATACATACAACGTTTTATTCTATTTTATAATTTCTAAAAGATTCAAACAAATATTTAGTATTCCTTAAAGGAAATCAACTAAAAGTTGTGTCCATGCAAATTTAGTTAGCTATTTTGATGTTGTTAGGGTTACTGTGTATATAATCTATGATTTTCTCTAATCAAATAATGTTTGATACCATTGTTTGAATAATTAAACCGACCGTTACTTGGCAGATTTTTGACAAATCCGGACCATAAAGGCCAACTTATGCCCTCATTTGGGGGCGTATAAAGACGATTATTGAAAAAAATAGAATAAAAATATTTTTGCAAATTTACATGCATTTTCGTCTTTTTTCGGACGATCCCCAAAACGTACGGCGGTACTGGATAGGGTGGTTAAGGTGAGATTACCTAAAGCTGCACCCACTCGTTGGGCTTTCATGGTAATATATATACACGTAATATCAATACAAAGTGTGTTGAAACTGTACACACTTATAAAGAAGATGTAGTACGTTGTTTGGAGCAAATCATTGATGAGGAGGAAGACGGTAAGAATATAAATCAAGCAACTGGTTGAAAAAGACATTTGGAAGATGAACTTTTTTGTTTTAGTTAAATTTTTTCCATAAAATAATGCCTCATGTACGAGTAGATATATTGTTCAAAAAATTCGAAATATTGATGTTATATTAGTCAAAAACTACATAATGTCTTTCAACAGCAATATTCAAAAAGTAAGAAGTGCTATTTTAAAAAAATCAGAAGAACTAAGCACATCATCAGCAAACAGGAGAAAAGCTAATGCAGAAGATTCTAAGCGACTAATTTCACTTGAAATTTGCGATATTATTATGTATGATCATCTCATGATTTCACAGTTATTCCAGGCGGAGAAATTTGAAGCATACACAACCAATTTTCCCCAAAATATCTTAAATATGGTGAAGGCTAATTATGCTACAGTAAATATTTCTAAACTAAAATCAGAACTTGAAGTAATATATTGTCGTGAGGATTTTCGCAACAGTGCCGGTACAGTCGCCATACTTCAACTTTTTATTAATATGAATTTGTCTGAAACATTTTCTGAAGCAATGAAATTATTAAATATCTTATGTACACTACCCATGACGACCGTGGGAGATGTTTTTCAACTTTGAAACGGGTAAAAACATTTTTACGCAATACAATGGGACAATCTAGACTTAGTGCCTTGTCTATGCTTAGCATCGAAAAAACACTTGTGAAGAACATTCCAAACTTCAACGAAAAGGTTATAGATCATTTTGCAGAACTGAAGGAGAGGAGAATTGACTTGAAATATAAGCACGTTTAAGGTATGTTTTATTTTGATAATATATCAATTTATTATAATTTTTTTTTTATCAGTGTATCATCACATACAGCACGGCGCGTATACCCTCTTTCTTATATTTTTGAAGATTTATACACATGTATTTATATCTTTTTTGTATTAATTAAAATTCCAAAACCAAAATGACCCCCCTGGTTATTAACCCACGAGCAAATGGTTTTTTCCTTGAAGACGTATTTTACTTTTTTCGTTCTGTTGTTCTGTGGAAATAGCTTACATTGTTTTTTTAATGTTTTTTACTTTTTTTTTTTGCTCTGTGTTGCAAATATCATAAGTTGTTTTTTTTTATAATAAATATCTACATACGTGCATTTAGTTACATATTTCAAGAATTCTACTAGTCTAAAGCCCTTTATTCAACTCCAGTTGGGGTATTTTCAACATTTGGTGAGGAATAAGTATGTACGTAGTAAGTAAGTATTTGCCTCGACCAATTCGGTCATACAGAAAATTTATTATAATTTTTGTTCGATACCTCTAGGGAGGTATGGATACAGACTCACTTTCTAGGGAAAGTGAGTCTGTATCCATGGTTACCAGTGGGCGAAGGTTTCACTTTCGCTCACACATAATTGAAATTTGATTTTATGAAAAAGAATTTGCATATTGAAAATAATTACATACTTACCAATAGTAACTATAACAATTCATCATTTTACATAAGTCAACACGACGACAGCCACCGAATATGCCCATCATCAGTACCACTTTTTGAAGGATCTTTACTTGGTCCGCGGCTTCCAGTAAAAACTTGCATACATCGTTTCTTGAAAAAGTTGCAGCTTTTTTGGGCTGATAGTTTCTACATTTTGTTTTCAAAAAGGAGGTGAGACTGTTGAACCTGTACAATTTATTATATTAAAACAACTAATAGCTTATTAAAAAATCTCTTACATGGAGATGTCAACGTTTTGATACAAACAGTGAATACCACGACCGCACTGATGCTGCTCCTATATTTTACAAATATACACAGAACATTTATTATAAAATAATTTTTCTAGTCTAGTTTATCTTTCATTAGTTAGTAGATATTCTCAGTTAGAGTTGAAAGTACGAATATGTAAAGTGTAAATAAATATTATTCAATACATTATTTTGGCTATTTAACCACAATTAAGAGGATACTCTTATTACAGAGTTCTTACACAATTCTGCACACACTACCTCTACATTTATTTACACATTGAGGAACACCACTTTATTTATTACTCATTCATCTCAGTCTACAAAATCAGCTTTTGTGCCTAAATAAGCTGGTGAATTAACGCACACAGTGTACAGCGTACATTTTCAAAAAAAGCCGGACATTTTAATGACAGTAGCCAGCTTCTTTCGGAAATATAGTGCATGACCTGCATTTTAAATCACGTCAGGCTTATTATCACTCGTGAAATATCCTGTATATATATACAGTTACTCCTGCAGCTCTGCACTGAGGTCAGTCAGGTCACAACACAACGTACAATGAAAATTTAAAATTGACAAGTGACGCACAGTTGATTGTTTTTCGCTCACTCCGCTAAAAAACTCGACTCCCTTGATTTTAGCTTTCCGTGTCGTGCTGCGAACGATTTTCCGATTTTAGTTTGTGCTGCGAACGATTTTACCGTGTCGCATGAAACTAATTCACTGCCCGGGAATAAAATGTATGTGGCGCGCCTAAAGAAGTTTTCACTTCAAAAAGTAGGGGTCATGTCTCATGGGCTAGATACTGGCTTATCACCCATACCGCCCGGGTTCGATTCAAGGTTAAATCATCAGGTTTTTTCAAATCACTACCATCTTTCGGAGGAGATGTAAAGCTGTCGGTCCCGGCTGCTTACTTAGTAGTGGTCGTTAGGTGATGTTAGAGGCGCTTGCGCGACCTGAAAACTTCTAGCACTTACGGCCGGTTTCATAATCCGACCCTAAAGTCTCCTTTAATAAAATGCGCCTTTAAGGTAACTGCGACTTTAAATCTAAAATAAAAGAGACTGCATTTCATAAACACGGACTATCGAAACATTAGTTAAAATTTGCATTAGTTCGAAAACGAATCATCCACCGTGTTAACGTAGTCATTATTTTCCTAGGGAATTCTAGGGAATTTTACAGTAAACGTTTGAAAGTTTTGGTAACTCGCAACTGTTTCCCTCGGACTTTGAAATGTATTTCGAGTATTTTAATTTTTGTTTACATTCTGTATTTTACATTTTGCTAGTAGAGCAGCGCCAAATTAAAACATCCGATTAATAAAAGATTGCGACCAAAGATGCCAAATCCAACCTTTCAAGTGAAGGAAGAATTTTATAAATCTAAAACAAAACTTGTATTAAATAAGATCCTACAGGAGGAAAGAGAAGAACATGAAAGGAAAAAACTGTTATTAGACTTAGATATTGAACTAGCAAGAAAACAATTGAGCAATAAAAACTAATGAATTCATGGAATATCTTTATTTTCTAAATACCTATAAGTTTCCGAAATGTTGATTTAATTATTGGGTACCTACTAATTCACAAAAAAGCAGCAATTTGTGGCAATGCACTAGCGAAATGTCACTTGTCATGTAATTGAGGTTATGTTCCCCATTTAAATCCACCTTTAAAGAGATAAAAGGCCGACAACGAGCGTTTAAAGTTAAAGGGGGTTTTAAGGATTTAAAGACGCCTTTAATGAATATGAAACACAATTTTTAGTTAAAGGTGGTTTTAAATTTAAAACGGCTTTTAAAATACACTATGAAACCGGCCGTTAGCCTTAGCCAGAAGGTATACGATTATTTATTTTTTAGTAGAAAAAAAATAAACAGAAAGTCCAAGTGGGACGATTTTATGAAATCAAAAGACAAAATATCGGAAAAAATCCAAGAAGCACTGAAGTTAGTAAATACAAGCAAGGAAGTGCCAAAAATCGCTCTAGATCTTTATAATAATTTAAGCGGAGAAATAAAAAAAGAAAAAAAAAGTGGGTAGAAAGAGAACACAGTGAGATAACATCTCACCTATCGCAAATACTCAGCGGGCACGGGTGTTTTGAGGCCTACAAGAAAAGAATAGGTAAGACCCAATCAGCGCAGTGTCGATACTGTTATGCGGAAGAAGACACGTGCGAGCACACATTTTTCAGTTGTGAGAAATGGAGTGAGATACGGCAAAGAGCAGAAAATGAAATAGGAAAGAAAATAACAGTCGACAACATAGTCCCGGAAATGCTAGCAGCAGAAGCAAAATGGCACATCGTACAAAAAATGGCGATGGACATATTGTCTATAAAGGAAATGGATGAAAAAGAGGAGGAAAGAAACAACAGATAAGAAGGCATCCGGCACAACCACCACGCTGGGCGAGTCCCACTTCCCACACTCCCCCAGGGCAACCAGGCTGCTCTGGGGGTTGTACGTAAATGTATTTTCCCCTCCTCCCGAAAAAAAAAAGGTCCAGGCATCTTGATCTTGCACCTGACGATCGAGATCAGCGACGGCGTCGCCATGCATCCCGAGCCGAGTCGGATATGTTACCGGAATTAGGCTCTGCCATTGTCAGCGGCATAGACAGGTTGGTGGGTAAGAATAAACCCACTTCGACGGAGAGTACTTCGTTGTCAATTTCCGCAAACATTGTCGCCGAATTTAACCCGCTCGAGAGCTGCATCGAGGAATGGGTAAATTCAGTAGATGAGTACGCTCTAATTCATGGGTGGGACGATAAAACCACGAGTCATCTGCCATTGGGAAAGCTGCGTGGACCAGCTGAAATTTGGTACCGGAGTTTGCCGACAAAATTATTTACTTGGGTCGAATGGCGCGACATGTTGATCAACAATTTGAAGCAGAAACGTAATCTTCATGAGGCGTTGACAAACATGATGGCGTGTGTGCCAGGTCGCAACGAACGATTGTACGAGTACGTATATCGAAAATTGGCCCTCATCCGCAAGTTAAAGCTCCCGATTAGTGACGAAGATAAGGTTAATTTAATAATGGGAAGAATTAATGATCATCAGGTAAAATTTTCAGTGGGAATGGTGGGTATAACAGATCCACATGAATTAGCGAACCATTTAAAAATACTTGATACGAAAAATTTTGTGGCCACTAGCTCGACTAATAAAGATGCGCCCCTAAAGAATTTCGATAATCGAATTCAATTCAATTCAAAATTAAAAAACGAGTGGCGTAGCCACGAGTTATTTTAAAGAATGAGTGCTTCAAGGTCTTATGAAACGGGTTTTTTAATACTATTTTTTGGGGTCGCAAATGAGTTCCACCACGCGGTCAAATTTTTGCAGGTCTCTACCTTTTTGACCCTTATCGTAATTGGATTAGAGACTGGCGGTCCATCCGGACTGACCATTAGCCACCTGTTTTTCAACTAGCACAACACCTACAATAAATGCGAGTGAATCTTTTCATTCTCATTTTAAGAGTCAATTTTACAGTAGCCATCCCTCCATATTTATATTTGTTGGTGTTTTCTTGAGGTTTCAAACGTTCATTTATAGCAAAATAAAAAGCGCAAACACTTTTAGTAAAAAAATAAGAAAAGACGTAAATCAACATAAAGAACGTTTAGAAAATTTGATTAGTAAATACAACAATAATGTTCTTGACATTTTTAGTTATGTGAAAGCAGTTTCTTTTTATAATAAAATTTAATTTGTATATTTTAATAAACATGTTTGAACATTTTCTACTAACCCGTCTCTGATAATCCTCTACATTTCGCTACCTGACTTAATATCCACCCTGGTAGAGCTCGTGCCAACTCTCATGATCGATGACGCAGAAACCAAATTGCGTACCGAAGCGGCCTTACTATTCGAACTAAAAACATCGGTACCATTTTATCACACTTTACAGATTTGTGGGCTGATTTATATTGATATTTATTTAGCGACAGGTCCCTAGATAATGTCCGGCATTCTAACCTAAACCGTTGGACAGTGTAAAATGCAAATTTAGCGCCACCCTGAAAATTCTAACCACCGACCGATGTTTTTACGTTTCACTTATTAAAATTGGGCTCCGCCGTCGCGCAGCTTTTGTCAAGGTCATCGATCATGACAGTTGGCACCAGTGTTGCCAGATCTGGTGAAATTTCACCAGATCTGGTGATTTTAGGGTCGATATGGTGATTTGGTGAAAACTTTTACAAAAATCAAGTAATCTGGTGATTTTTGAAGTCGATTTATTTCCAAATGTTATTAAATTATTTTTTTTGAAAAACTTTTTTTTTACCTTTAAGCATTAAATTTATTTAGTTATGTTCTACAAATGAAAACTGTAACATCGTTTTTACAGAAATCGTTGATATTCAATATTTATGTCGCGATTTATGCAAGCACAATTCAAGAAAATTACCTGCGCCCTCTAGTGGGCCATAGTTGAATGAATGTAAAGCAGGTAACTTTACAGCAGAATATAAACTGTTTTGGGATTTTTTTTGAAATTATTTATTCAAAATTAGGTAAATCACCGAGAATTTTACGTGGCCCGAGGCTATAAATATGCCTCGAGGAGATTTTACGTCATTCATGCGTCATGCTCCATTCTGCATCAAAGACAGTGCAAGTAATTCTAAAGTTTTATTAAAGTAACAGTACTAACAGTGTATTTTCTACATTAAAAAAGTAAGTATATATAGATATATAAGTAGTATTCAAGTAAAATCTTTTCTGTATTTTTAAAAATTTAATATTTTTAATAATTACTAATTAGTACTTATTTACTCGTATATATTTTTTATAGTTGACTGCCAAAATGAAGAAATTTCTAATTACGCTGCCAAAGAAGAAAGAGGAAACTTCAGGGGCAAATTTGCCCTCATCTTCTATTCCACTCGAATCCCAACAATCTACTAGCAAAGAGTCAAAAATGAAAGACGCAACCCTGGCAGCAAAGTTACCATCACCTTCCATTCAACTGCAACCTCAACCCTCGACTAGCAGAGAGAGGAGCGTTAGTCCGGAGTCAGTAGAGGAGGAAACGGAAGAGGAGAAAATAAAAGTAGTAAAAAACGACGGAAGAAAACCTACCAACATAAGTACAGTTCGGCTTGGGAAAAGGCAGAGAATTTCAAGAATTGGATACAACCTAGCATTAAGGGTGAATATTATTTTAAATGTACAATATGTGATAGAGATTATATTGGGGGTATTGCTGCAGTAAAAAAACATAACTGTTCCAAAAAGCATACTCAAAAAATGAGTGCAATTAAAAGCCAGCCTTCGTTAACACAAAAATCCTTTCACATTTCTAGGCATAATGTGATCAAGGGAAATGAAATTAAATTTTCTGCTTTTATAGCAGAACATAATTTGCCGATTAATGTAGTAGATCACTTAACGGAGTTAATAAAATGTATTTTCGCCTCTGGAATTGAATCACAAGAAGCTTCCCAGATCACATGTAACAGAACTAAATGTACCGCCATAATTAATAATGTATTAGGAAAAACCAGCTTTGAAATTTTGTCAGAAAAACTTCGGAAGAATAAATTTTCCTTCATAGTAGACGAATCTACTGATAAATCAGGAGAAAAAGATTTAGCTATCGTTGTGCGGTACAATGACAATTTTAAAATCACAGACGAATTTCTAGCCCTCATTCCGACCAAAGATGCTACTGCTCAAAATATTTACAACTTGATAAAAACCTTTTTTAATACTCACAAAATCCCATACAAGAAAAATTGTGGTGGATTTGGGGCAGATGGCGCGAATGTAATGATGGGAGATAAAAATTCTGTAAAAACACTTTTATCACGTGATATTCCAGATTTATTTGTAATGAAATGTATCTGCCATTCTCTAGCACTTTGCGCATCTTATGCATGCGAAAAACTTCCTAATGAAACAGAAAAATTAGTTAGGTCAGTTTATAATTACATGCAACATAGTTTTAAAAGACAATCAGAATTTCAAGAGTTTCAAATTTTTTTAAATCTTAAACCACATAAAATGCTTCATCCATCGCAGACGAGGTGGCTATCCTTAAATTTAGCTGTTAATAGAATACTGGAACAATTCGAAGCTCTAAAATTATATTTTTCAGCTGAAATTAATGTCAGTAAAGCACCGGGTGCTGAAGAAATTTATCAGTTGCTTATAAATCCAGTAAATAAATTATATCTACAATTTCTGGAATATGTGTTGCCTACTTTCAATAGCGCCAATTTAGAATTTCAGTCTGAAATTCCGAAGATACAATATTTGTATTCCAAAATGTCTGGTGCTTACAAATTGTTGTTAAGTTACTACATTAAACCAGATTATTTAAAAAATACGGACGTAACAAAATTACAGTATAGAAATCCCAGTAACTTTCTGCCGTTGGAAAACATTTATTTAGGACCAAAAGTGGCAATTGAACTTAACAACAAGGTTTTATCAAATGCCCAACAACACGAATTAAGGAAGAATTGTTTAAGTTTTTATGTTGAAGCAGCTCATCAAATTTATAAACGTTTTTCATTTAATTCAAAGGAAGCACAATTAATTAAATCACTATCTTTTTTGGTTCCATCTAATATTGCTAAAACCGATAGTATTGGTTCAGTTGCTGGAAGTTTTCCGAATATTGTTACCGATATTAATGACCTAGATAGAGAATTTAGGCTCTTAAAAAATTCAGATATTGATTTTCAAGTTGACGATGTTGAATTTTGGAAAAATGTTTCTAATATAAAAAAGGGAGACGGCACTCCTCTTTTTTCACAACTTTCCCAATTCGTTTCAATTCTTCTAACTCTTCCGCATAGTAGCGCTTGTGTTGAAAGAATCTTTAGCGTTATTAATTTAAATAAAACTAAATTACGTAATAGATTAGGTGTAACTACGTTAAGTGGTCTACTACATAGCAAACGACTAATTTCGGAAGATGGTAGTCAGTGTTATAATTTCACAATTTCACCTGAAATATTAGCAAAACACAATGCCAATATGTATGACTCTTAAGTTGTCAGTATTATTTAAATAATGTTTTTCTATCTACAATATAACTTTGTTACTGTTTATTGTCTTTATTAGGCAATTAATTATAAATTTGTTGAGTTATAGTTTTGTTTTTATGTATGATTAAATGTTTATCTATTTATGTTACTTTGTTAAGATTGTTATTATACATGTTCACCTACCTTTTGTTTTTTATTGTGAATAAATATTTTATACTTTAATTTGTGTTTTAATATCTGGTAAACTATTAAAAATGGGCGGGAAAATTTAAATTGATTTGGTGAAAAACTGAAAACTTTTTTTGTTGAAATCTGGTGATTTTTATTTTTTTGATCTGGCAACACTGGTTGGCACAAGCTCTACCTGCATTTGGAGGAACTCCTTTGCGAGTAGAGATCGTATTACGGTATGTCGTCGTCGCCGGGGCGGAGCCCCAGGGGGGCGACTCGGAACGATGTGCTGTCGACGGGGGTGCGCCCTATAGTGAGCGCGCGCGGCTGTTCCGCCCCGGGCCGTAGCCAGGGGTACGCCTTGAGCCTGCCCTAGCCGCTAGCCTGAGCTTGTAAAGGATTTCAAAATTTCTCTAGTAAATAGTAATAACGAAATTTAATATGATAATTAGAGTGGATGTAGCAACTTCAAATGTAACGCCGATTTCGGATAGGTTTAGCGCGATCACTTTACTAAACAGTTTTAGTGAACATTCATTTTTAAAAATCCCATGTGGATATTGCAACTGAGTCAGGAGTCGACACACACAAAGATTCATCTCCTTTCTCATCTTTTGTTTTCATACACAGATGGTCAGCAGTTGTTAGTGGCGACTGCCGACCTTTTGTTTTGTTATTTTTTGTAGAGACTACATAGCTAAATTCGAGGAACTGTGACAATTAATACAAAGGAATTTTCTGTTAACTGTGTTTTATTCAGACTTGCCAGTCGCACTGTACTCGCAGTCGAAGATTCCCGCTCGTGACAGTAATTCGTTAATTGGTAATACCTACTTACTTAATTATTTTCTATTTGTGACGGTGCGTGTGAGCTGTGTTTGAAGATACAAATACTGTCTTACGTGTTTTGGTGCTTTTCCGAAGTCTTGTCTCCATATTGTGGAAAGTAGAGGTATGTTTAGTGGATTTATTTTCTTTATTGTGATTAATTATTTTGTACTCCAACACCACAATGTAAACCAATATTTCAAAAAATTACTTCGTAAAGTTAATAGGTATTTAATTAAGAGTTCTTATCCGACAATCGTTTTGGCAAATTTTGGTACGAGCTAAATTTTTGACGCGATTTTCAGTAAATGTCGTAATTTAAACTGTATGAAAAAAGCTGTGTATTTGTTTGAAAGTCTTCTAAGGAATGAACGAATTACTTTTTACTACTTTCATATAAAATTATAGAGAAAAAAAGAAAATTATTATCCGAATTTTAACATTTACAGTGTCATTAATAAATACCTCTTTGTTGGGGTTAACAGCCAACAAACATCTGTCGAGAACTTTTCTAGTAATTCCTAAGTCCATAAAGGGTACCATAAATAACCCAACATCCACTTCTTTTGTGGAAATGACCGCCATATTTAATAATAAATCATAGCTAAATTTTGCACTTTGATATCAAATTCCATTTATTTAAAAAACAGTGATGTTTTCATGATTTCAATGACACCAAATTTTTCCTAAACGTTTGAAAGGACTGTCAGTGAAAAATTATGTAAATTAATGTAGCGGTTATTTAATTAAAACAAAATATTTACATATCATAAAAAATTGAAATTTTTACAGAATGTTCTACACAATCATTCCTAAATTTTTTCAGAATTTTAAATCGATTAGAAGTGGGTGTTTTCGATCGGGCGGTAAAACTTGACTCACCCGGTACAGCAGTGTAACAGACATTCGGACGGAACACTAAAAATCGTATAAGGACCCTTAACTAAACGATTCTTGTAAAACACTAAAATAATTAATTTAAATTATTTTTCAGTCCATCATGGACAAATTTCTTATAAGAAAACCTGCCACCACTGCCGATACTAAGAGCACTAAACAATCCGAACCCCATTTGTCTGCAGCTAGTACTAGTGCTATAATTTCCGAGCAGAACAAAAATATCGACTCCAACATACTGTGCAAGGATTTAAGTGATATTTCTGCAAATGGGAAAAAATTGCTTCAGCACAAATTGTCGGCGTATCCTAAAAATAAAGATAAAAGAAGTTTCCAAGCAGAGTGGTTCCAAAGATTCAAATGGCTGGAGTATTCAAAAAATGCGGATGCGGCTTTTTGTTACCCTTGTCGACAATTTCGTTCCCTAGGAAGCAAAGAAAACGCATTTACATCAACAGGGTTTCGAAACTGGAAAATGGCGTTAAGTAAGGATAAAGGTTTCGAAAAGCATGCATCTTCAGAAGTTCATATAACTGCGGTAATGATGTGGCAGGAAAAACAGAAACGCGAAGAAAACAGTTTATCGGTGTCAACTATGATCAACAACGACGTTCTTGAACGTCATAGGTATTATGTCAAGTCGATTGCAGAAGTTATTCAGTTTCTGGCTGTTAATGAACTAGCATTTCGTGGTACATACGACATTGAAGAACATCAGAAAAATGGTTTATTTCGCAGTCTTTTTGAATATACATTGCTCAAAGATAATAAACTTGCTGAATGCGCTAAATACATACCAGCAAACGCTACGTATTTATCTCCGGAGATACAAAATAATTTGATTGACATAATGGCAGAAATGGTTTCTCAAAGCATCGTAAACGATATCCGCAATGCTGATGTTCCATGGTTTAGTATTTTAGAGGATGGTACACAACGATAAAAATAATCGAGAAAACATTGCAATTGGACTTAGATACGTTATAGGCGGAAAAGTGAAAGAGTCTATTTTAACAATAAAAACTTGCGCTGATTTGGACGCTGGAACATTTACAGACTTAACCTTAAAAGTGCTTAACGATTATGGCTTAGATACTTCTAAAATTTTAAGTCAGTGTTATGATGGAGCAGCTGTTATGAGTGGACACAAAGGGGGAGTGCAAGCATTACTCCAACAGCGCCTGAACAGAGTAATACCTTACGTGCATTTGGTGCACTTGGTACTGGTGAAAGCTACAAAAGAAATATCAGCAGTTAAGCAATATTTCGATCAATGCTCTATGCTATACATGTTCCTAAGAAAAGGAAGTCTCTCAAAATTTTATGATGGACACGCACTATGTCGTCTTTTGGAACAGCGTTGGAGTGGTCATTTGGACGTTACTCGCATAGTTTTCAATAATTATTGGAAAATAATTCAGGCACTAGAAAAAATAACAAAGAGCAGAGATGTAGATGGTGACTATGTTGTAGAAAGTACTGGATTCAAAATTGTTCGATCTAAAGATTTTCGATTTTGTATGGTGTTCATGAAAAAAGTATTGGAAACTATTCAACCTGCAGATAAATTACTTCAGGCACATGAAGTGAGTTTGAAAGATTCTGTGGTTGTCATAGCCTCGGTAGTGGATTCCCTTACCTCCTACAGAAGCGACAGCGTTTACAAAGAAATTGATGACAAAATAAACACCGATTTTAATGTTGCTGAAGATGACATTCCCAGAAAAAGACAAAGAAAGACAAACACAACGCTTAAGGAATAACTAGTATATGATAAAACTGGTGAAAGATCAGAAGATGTGGACCATTTTAGAGCAATATTTTATGAAACACTTGATGTCATCTTGAACGAAATGAAAATAAGATTTGTAGAAAACGATAAGCTCCTAATTGCAGTTTCCAGTACCGAAGAAGAAAATATTGATTTAGAGAAAGTCAGATTTTTGCAAACTTTGGGCATAAAACTTCCATCCGCAGAAGAGATTACAGTGGTCAACAGATTTATACAAACCCAGAAGAGAGACAACCCGGATTTAGCTGTCTTCGATATAGTTTTTCAGCAACGAACTGCATTCGCTGAAACGTATAAATTATTAGCGGCTGCCAGAGTTTTTGGGTGTAGCACAGCTACTTGCGAATCTACTTTCCCTGTGTTGACAAGGATTAACCGTTCACAGCGACTCTCTACGTGCCATCAACGAATGTCAAATTTGATCCTTCTTGCATACGAACATAATCGTACAAAAACTCAAAACCTTGAGTTACTTTTAAGAAAATTTAATCAGCAGAAGAACCGACGATTACAACTTTTCTAATTTTTTTGTTTTTTGTACAATTACTAATAATAAAAGTAGCTCAACGTGTTGAGTTTATTAACAAACACACTTTATTGTGAGTAAATAAAAAGTTACTGTTTCAATGTGCTCACTTTTTTGTAATACCTACTACAAACAAAATTAACGAAAGTATTGCGAAATATATATGTAGATATAAATGTGAAAAAAATCGGCTTTCAGCCTGTGAGCCTGTTTTGAATTTTTTTGAGCCTGCCCTAATTACACAGCCTGGCTACGGCCCTGGTTCCGCCCCTCTTATAGACTCTCACCCTCCTTCGACAGCATCGCCCTGACTTCCCGGCCGGCCAATCACGACCGCCCATTGGCGGCTCGGCCCTCAGCCGGGCGCACATAAATATGGGCACATTTTTTGTGAACGTTAACCGAGTACTGTGGCCAAGCGCCTAGCGCGACACTTTACATTCGGAAGGTAAGCTGCAGGGTTTCGTTTTTTCCCCTGACAAGAAAAGTACAGCAAAACCAAAAGGAGTCAAGGACTCACCAAGAAGAAAATTGCTAAACGGCCACAGGAGCCAACCAAACGAAGAAAACCCAAGGCTGAGTGCAGGAACTTGGATATCCTCCAAAAAATGAAATGTAATAAATGAAATTATAATAAAGCCTTTTCAATTAAATTCAATACATTCGGAAGGTCCCGGGTTCTAACCCCGGTGTCGCCTGACCAGGTGTGGGTTTTTTTCAGAGGTTTCCCCACACCATCACATCGTGGTATGTCTCATATCACAGATAAGGCGAATGCTGGGTCAGTATCAACCTCTCAGTACCTACCACCTTCCTTCCGCACCCATCCTCACCGTACCCATCCCAAATCTTCCCGTCGTTGTGGCTGAAAAGGCTCTTGAAAGCCTCAGCAGCCCGCCCCCCTCCGGGGGGAATGAAAGATGTATCCTGTCCTTGTATCCTTTCCTGTGAACGTTACACAGTCGTCAGTCGTCATCGTATCGAGTCAGTCCAACGCGTTGGTGTTACTTTGTTAGTCTTGTCCCGACCGCTGAGGCGAACGGACGCGATACGACCCCTAGTAACGTAGAAAACCTAACAAAAGTACGAGCGACCACCCGCTACCAAAAGTTCGGGCTACTTGTAGTGAATCCCAGTGGATTAAAAATAAAAGTGAAATCGGGCGACAACATTGTACGAGTAAAGACAAAATTAACGAGAAGGCCGCGGATAACCTCCGTGTCCCACGCAGAATTAAAACTGCTGTTAAAAAAACAGTAAAATTAACGAGCAACACAAAGTGACACAGACCGAAGAACAAAACGCAGAAATGAGTGAAAGTGATGCAAGCGAACACAACGAAGACTGGCACAGCCCCAGCGAAGGAAGACGTATCAAAAAACCAAAAACAACAACAGAATCACAAAACAGGCTCGAGCTAAAAAATACCTACGACCCACTTAAAAACGCCGAGGAAAACGAAGAAATGGACACAGCACCATCCCAATATACCATCAAATTCAACACCAACATATACACTAGAAACAAGAAGAACTGGACCAAGGTGCAGGAAGTTCTCAAGAGCGACGGAGTGGACTTCCACACCTACATGCACAAAAACGAAAAAACACATGCCTTCGTGCTAAGAGGGCTAGACCAAAGACCGGCGCCAAAGGAAATTGCGGAGGCCCTGTTAGACGAAAATATCAACATGCTAGAAATTTACAGTATGAGAGGGACTAATCGTCACAGACAAAAACTACGCACTGGACAAACTGGAAAATACTAAGTTTCTCCTCAGCACTAGAGTAAAATGGGAGAGACATACGTATAAACAATAACATTTTTGTACAGTGCCACCGATGCCAAAAATGGGGACACGCGACCGCCAACTGCCACTCCCGGGCGAAATGTGTGAAATGCGTCGGGGACCACCTGACCCGTGACTGCCAGCTTGGTAACAAAATCAAGCCAAAATGCGTTAACTGCGATGGCGATCACACCGCCAACACCATATGCCCGGAGTACCAAAAAAAACTAGAAGCGGCCCAAGAGTCTAGAAACCGGAACAACACCAAGAGCGAAAAATTTGTCCCAGCACCTTTCCCTAAAGTAAACGTCTGGGAAAGTAGATAAAACATCGAACGAAACAGTTCCAGCAGCAGCGTTCGTGGCAGCACACAAGCCACGCCCTCGACCTCAAACACCAACGCTCACAGCAACACCGAAGCCACACCATCATCATCAAACAGCCAAAATTTTAAAGTTTCTGAACGGTGGCTCGAAAAATTTCGAATTCGTCATGAAAGAATTTGCTGCGGAGGATGAAATTCTTTTGGCTGCCTATGCGCAAACACCAATAGCATTAGTGTTGATACTGATGATTTTATTAAATAAGGTGATCTAAAGGGTTACGAATTTGCAACCAAAATGGAAACTTATTATGCCAATTCGATCTTTGAAGCCAAACACAACAGACAAACTACCCTATTACATTTTTTTCCAGAAAGAGTCCATATTAGTACATATTCCAAATGTTTAACGTTTTTAATAACATATACATTTTATTTGTCTATCATTTCTATTAAGAGGACACCTCTGATAAGCGGACAAAAATCTTGTCACGGCCGGTGTCCGCTTATAGGAGATTTCACTGTAATCGGCCAGAGAATAAATTCACCGAAACAGATCTGAAAAACATATTCGAACGAAACCGTATAGTAGGAGGGGATTTTAATGCCAAACACGACGACTGGAACCGAGGCCGGTCTAACGCAAATGGCAATCTCCTCAAAAAATACACCGACGACAATGATCTGACCTATTTATTACCAAAAACGTAACAATTAGCAGACCGACAACATTAACCGCACTTAACTCTAACCACAACCCAGTAATAATAACAACCGACGAACAATACCGTGAAAATCGAACTCGCACAAAACTTACATATAAAAACACAGACTGGACCAAATTTAGACAGACAATTGACGAGCAACTAAAAATAAACAGAAACATCACCGACAGAAAACAATTGGAACACACATAATAAACACAGAAACACAACACATCAGTACATCACACCCGAAATTACACAACTAATCAAGAAAAAGAACGCTACACGAAAAAGCTGGCAAAGGACCGCAGACCCAATCTTTAAAGAACAAGCAAAAAATTTAGCAAAGGAAATCAAGACCCGAATACACGAAAATAAAAACAAAATCTGGCAAGAGAAAATTGAAAAAGTAAACATCAAAGACAACTCATTATTCAAAATTGCAAAACTTCTCAAAAAACACAAGGAACCAATCGGAATAATAAAAACGAACAAGACACTATCAGTCACAGATAAAGAAAAAGCAGACACCCTTGCCAGCCTTTACAGAGACGTACACGACCTGCAACTGAACACAAGACAGCTAACAAAACAAAAAGAAATATACCACATTGCACAAGTACGGTGCGATCAATTAAAAAATAAATCGAGTCGGCGTGTTACCTATGGCAACCCATGCTATAGCATAGGCTCCAAAGCAAACTCGATTTATTTTTTAAATGATCGCTCGGTACTACAAAAAACACCAGACAATATGACAGAGAAAACCTAACAAACCCCACAGAAATACTAACCATCATCAAATCCCTACCAAACAACAAAGCCCCCGGACCTGACAATATCCCTAATTAAGTAATAAAAAACCTCAGCAAGAAATCAATAGTCCAACTTCATTACATAATAAATGCAATAATACAGTTACAGTATTTTCCCCGGCAATGGAAAATCGCAACAATAGTCCCAATCCTAAAACCGAAAAAAGAATTGACAAACTCCAACAATTACCGCCCCATAAGCCTCTTCCCTGGACTCGCAAAGGTAGCGGAAAAGGTAATCAACGCAAGATTAAACAAATACGACAAAAGCCTCAAACTGACCAGAGAAGAACAATTCGGCTTCAGCCAAGGACACGACACAACGCAACAAGTGACGAGAATCGTACATGATATAATCACGAACTACAACAAGAAAAAAGTAACATCAATGATACTATTAGACATACAAAAAGCGTTCGACATAGTCTGGATCCAAGGACTGATAATTAAATTATACAAAAACAAAATCCCAATAAACATGGTAAAACTATTACAATCATAGTTATCTAACTGACAGAAAATTTCGAGTAAAAATAGAAAACACACTTTCGGAAACGCAACCCATTAAAGCAGGAGTACCCAAGGATCGATTATTGAGAGAGTCGTAGTACAGAGTGAATGAGTGTGCACCGCTCCGTGATTTTACGAGAAAAACAAGTTATTCACAAAGAATAAACCAGGTAACTGTCAGGAAAAGACCAAGATACACCGCAGAACCAAAAACCGTAAGTCGCAAGTCAAAAGAAGCCATATAAATTAGAACATCGTGAAAAAAGAGCCGACTCACAGAGAGACAGAAACGGAGGAGGCTGTTATCGCTCCGCGATAAGGAGGCCCTTATTGCTCCGCGGTAAGTCTGCAAAAACGAAGATAAACAAAACCAGTAGGCAACACAGAATACAGACGGGTTAAAGTGTAATCGAGTTAAGTTAATGAATAATAACAAAAGAAACAAACCGGATCACGACTTTTCACCAGAAACAGAACAGAAACATTCCGAGGAGGTACCCAAGTGGGCAGAACACAGCTAAAACAAGAAAAAACAGAGGACCAAAACATGGAGGAAATCAAGCAAATACTGCTGGAGTTGAGCAGAGAAGTAAAGGAAATGAGAAACGACATCAGTCAAAACAACAAAGAAATGAAGAGCCTCAGAGAGGATGTAAGAATCATGCAGGTGAACTGGGAGAAGGAAAAGCTGGACCTGGTAGAAAAGATCACGAAAACAGAAGAAAAGATAGAAAAACTCGAAAAGGACAAGATACGCAACAACTTGATAGTGACAGGAATGCGGATGGAAACAGAAGACGAAGTGCTACTGAGAAACACAATGGAAAAAAAGATAAACAAAGAGTTGAGCCTAAACGTGAAAGTAAAGAAGGTGAACAAGATAGGGCAAGATAGGTACAACGTGGAAATGAATAATTGGAATGAAAAATTAATGGTCCTAAAGACAAAAGGAAAACTTAGAGGAAAAGAGATTTACATTGATTCCGCATTAACCTTAACGGAGAGAGAGATTCAGAAAAACATCAGAGAAAGAATTAATGGAGCCACAGTAAGAGTAAAGTATCAGGGAGTGGAAATTGACCGTAGGAGCTGGAAATGGAACAAAAAGGAGCGAAAGCTCATGAAAGTATGAGAAATTAAGGCTCCAAAAAACTGAGAAGCGATACCGGAGGCACAACAAAGACGACAAGGCAAAAGGAGAGGACGACGCAAACGGAACGTGAGGAACAAACTGAACCGACAAACCCGGGCAAACAAGCAAAAAAACCGAATAAAAAGGGAAAAATGAATAAGAAAACCATCAGACTGGGCACATGGAACGTAAGAACAATGTTAGCGCCCGGGAAGATGTCCGAAACAGCGAGAGAAATGAGAAGATACAAAATCGAAATACTAGCAATACAGGAAACAAGATGGTCAGGAAAGGGAAAGATAGACAAAACGAACTACACACTAATTACGCTGGGGACAAAAAGGCAAGGGAAGAACGGAACAGCATTTTTAGTAGGAGAATATCGTGGATCAGAATCGAAAACAAGCAAGCAAACATAACAATAATAAACGCATATGCGCCAACGTAGAATAGCAAGGAAGAAGAAAAAACTAAATTTTACGACAAACTGGAAAAAGTATGTGAGAAAGTAAAAAGAAACGACATCTTAATGATAGTGGGGGACTTCAATGCGAAGATAGGGAAGGAAGAACGTAATGAAGGTGTAGCAGGGAAAGAGACAATCCACGACACCACTAACGACAATGGAGCGAAGATTTGCGACCTGGCGGCAGCAACAAACACATTCATTGTTAGCACGCAATACAGACATAAAAGAGAGCACAAGATAACATGGATGATTCCAGGGGGGACAGAGGGAAACCAAATAGACCACATGCTAATCTCCAAAAAGTGGAAAAGAATAATACAAGATGTTAGGACATACAGAGGGGCAAATGTCGACTCAGACCATCTCTTGGTTGTCGCCAAAATGAGGATGAAGGTGGTCAAACAAACAGGAGGCAGTAGGAAAAATGGATGGGACGTAGAGAAACTAAACCACACGAGACACAACGATGAGTACAAAAAAGAGATGAGAAAAAAATTAGAAACACGAGAAGAAGAAGTAGACATCGATGAAGAGTGGAAGAACCTAAAAGAAAGCATAATAGACACGGCAGAAACAGTGCTTGGACGAAGAACAACAAGAAAAAGAAAGGAATGGTTCGACGAGGAGTGCGAAAAAAGAACGGAGGCGAAGAACCAAGCCAGAAACAGATGGTTAAAGACGGGAAACCTAAAAGACTTAGAGAACTACAAAGAAAAAAGAAAAGAGGCGACCAAATATTGCAAATACAAAAAAGAAAGTTGGATTGGGGAGCTTATGCAGGAGGTGGAAGTCAACAATAGGGACAGCAGGAAACTGTATAAACTGATAAAACACTGGAACTCGACGAGTAAAAAGACACAAAGAATAGGTAACAAAAGATGGGAAACATATTACACGGAACTTTTTAGGGAAGAAAAAGAAATTACAGGAAGAAAAAAAGAAAACGTGGAAAGGGAAGAAAGTAACAACGAGGACGACGCGCCGTCTTATGACGAATTCATGGAGATCATCGCACAGCTTAAGACAAAGAAAGCAGCAGGGCCGGACCAAATTAGTAATGAATTAATCAAGCAAGGAGGGCACGAACTGCTAAGCAGAGTTTATAGAATACTAGTGGCGGTATGGCAGAGCGAGACAATGCCAGAAGAATGGAGAACAGGACTACTCATTCCACTACTTAAGAAAGGAGATCCTACACAATGTAACAACTACAGAGGAATCATGTTACTCAACACAACATACAAAATACTAACATCGATTATCAGGAAGAGACTGGCAGAACACACAGAAACAAAACTAGGAGAATATCAGAATGGATTCAGAAAAGGCAAATCAACCATAGACGCAATACACGTTATGTCACAAATAATAGAGAAGAGCTACGAATACGACATAGAGTTACATATATTATTTATAGACTTCAAACAAGCCTTCGACAACATAAACAGGCGCAGTCTAGTAGAGCAAATGCAACAAATGAACATACCGGAGAAACTAATCAAACAAACGAAAATGACGATGGACAACTCAAAAGCAAGAATATCTACAACAGAGGGTGTAACAAACGAAATAAACATAGAAAGAGGAGTCAGGCAAGGAGACGCACTGTCCACAACGCTCTTCAACATCGCACTCGACGGTGCAATAAAGGCTGCAGGACTGGACAAAGCTATTACGGTGAGTGCAACTCAAGTAATAGCTTACGCAGATGACATAGCACTTATAACAAGAGATAAAAAGAGTCTGGGAGCGGCGCTGCAAAAGCTAGTTACAGAAACAGAAAAAAGAGGTCTACAACTCAACCAAGATAAGACTAAATACATGATAATCTCGAGAAGAAAGACAGACCATATTAAAGAAACAAACCTAGGGAGTTACACGTTTAAAAAAGTAGAAAATTTTAAATACCTGGGAGTGAATGTGAACGAAAAAAACGAACGAAGCGCCGAAATAAAAGACCGAATACAAGCAGCGAACAAGGCTTACTGGAAATATCAAAGATACCTAACGGACTATCACATTAGCAGAGCAACAAAGATAAAAATCTATAAGGCAGCAATTAGACCTGTAGCGACTTATGCAGCGGAAACAATGCGACTCACTAATAGAGACGAAGAGAACCTCGGGATATTTGAAAGAAAGGTACTCAGAAAAATTGCAGGGCCAAGAAGAACAGAAGAAGGGGAATACAGGACACTAATGAATCATGAAATAAGGGACATAATCGAGGGAGAAGATATTGTAGGATTTGTGAAAGCACAAAGGCTACGGTGGTTCGGACACGTACAAAGGAGGGATACACAACACATACTAAGAAAAACCCTAAATTGGAGACCAGTAGAAGGAAGACCAAGGGGCAGACCAAGGATAAGGTGGGAAGACCAGATACACGAGGACATTAGAAGGATAGGAATAGAGGACTGGAGAATCAAGATTCAAGATAGGAAGAACTGGGAAAAAAACATACGAGCAGCCAGGGAGCAAGGCAGAATCTAACGATAACAAGAGAGAAGAACAAGGCGGAGTGATTGACCGCAGGAAAAACAGAATCGAAAAACTCCACCATAGGAGTAGCGTAAATTCGGCACCGAATAATCGCTTATATATATATATACAGTGAGCGGCAAAAGTATGGAATAAATTCATTAAAAATTAAACAAAATTTTTTTCAAAAAAATCTTTGGACAGGTCAATTTTAGTTTATAAAAATACATATTTTAATACAAAATAAAATTCCAAGCAATCATTTGTTTTCGAGTTATGACGTCATCCATAGTTTTTTTAAATGGAAACCCCCTATTTCTTTTTTTGATTCTGATAGCCCTTTTAATTGTCTAAACGTCAGTATAAAAATTTTGTTACCTTACATAAGGAAATTTTTGAGAAAAAAAATAATAAAGTTGGAAAAAATAAATTTTATAACGAACAAAAACAAGTCAAAAACTGTGTTAGTAAGTACTTAAAATTATGGAATTAAATGTTCGAATTGCCATCCCCCAGCTTGTTGACAAAAAGCAAGTTTATGAAGAAATTCCCCCTGTTTTAGTTTTATCGAGTTTTATCCCCGCACCCAATCAAAATTAAAATTTCAATACGTTGTGTTTTTGTTAAATGAGTTATTTTCGAAAACGTTTTGTAAAACAAAAAACACATACAAATGAAATTAACAGTAACATTTGACTATTTGATTTACCTACTTGATTTTTTGACTTGTTTTTGTTCGTTATAAAATTTATTTTTTTCAACTTTATTATTTTTTTTCTCAAAAACTTCCTTATGTAAGGTAACAAAATTTTTACACTGTCATTTAGACAATTAAAAGGGCTATCAGAATCAAGAAAAAAAATAGGGGGTTTCCATTTAAAAAAACTATTGATGACGTCATAACTCGAAAACAAATGGCTGCTTGGAATTTTCTTTGGTACTAAAACTTGTATTTTTATAAACTAAAATTGACCTGTCCAAAGATTTTTTTGAAAAAAATTTTGTTTAATTTTTAAGGAATTTATTCCATACTTTTGCCGCTCACTGTATACCCCAAGGATCAGTCCTCGGACCCAGACTCTTCACCTGGTTCATTAACGACATCCCCACATTCGTAAAAACAAAACTCGCCCTATACGCTGATGACACGGCTATTTATGCGCATTCATTCAACAGCGAGGTGGCCAACAGACAAGTTCAGTTGCACCTCAACATGATACTAAAATATTTTGATGAATGGCTAATCACAATAAATGCAAGCAAAACAGAAACCATACTATTCACAAGAAAATCTACGAACAAAATTATCAGAAAATTAAAAGTTAAAGATAAAACGATCGCGACGACGCCCACCGTAAAATACCTCGGACTGACACTTGACACCAGACTGAACTTTCACACACACATTAACAACACAGTGACAAAAGCAAACGCGACACACACAGGCAAATTTACCCGCTAATGGCAAGAAACAATAAAATGACAATTGACAACAAAAGAAGACTTTACAAAACAATAATACGACCAATAATAACCTAATAATACCTTCTTGCACCGTTTTGGCTCAAAGCGAATATAAAAAACGTCACGATATATTCGCTAAAATTATACACATGAATTTAGGTGTTAAATTCAATTTATTAAAGAATACACAACTACATTATAGTTATACACCAGAAAGTTGTTTGGAAAATGACAGTTACAAGTTATATTTTGATAGAACAATTTTAACTGACATTCATATTAAGCATAACAGACCAGAAATTATAATTTTAAATAAAAAACAAAAGCAAGCATATCTTTTAGATATAGCTGTTCCAAATTTACATAATATAACACAGCCGTGCCGCCGGGTGGAGGTGGGATACGAAAAACCTACGCTTCCCCGGCTTGGTGCCACATCCCCAAAACCACCATGATAAAACCACAACGCTTTCAAAATAAATGCCTAAGACTAACGACAAACATGGGACGATACACAAAAATCACGGACTTACATGAGACAGCGCAAATTGAAACACTTAAAGGACACATAGACAGGATTTCCAACAATTTCTACCAAAACAGAACACAACACAACACCCTCACAAAAGGCATGACAAAATTACGAAAACGCAACGCAACAAACGCAACTAAACATAAACTTCCGCACATGGCACTCGACATTGATACCCGCTTTTGAATAAATTTCGCCCTCGGTCGGAATCGAACCCTCGACCCTTGAGTCCCTGAGCCGAAACGGACTCCCTTAGGCTATATTCTACCCTAATAATTATACTGATTTGTTAACTTTACTGCATTTCAGTTTAGTTAACCACAAAAATGTGCCATTAATTTCTTAAATTTTTATTCAGTTAACCAGAAAAGTATGGCCGACGGCTTTGTCACAAACAAACTTTCTGAGTGGGGCCTAGAAGCGTTGACGGAAGTATTTCGCGATGAAGCCATTGATGAGGAAGCTTTGGAAATCTTGGATGAAGAAACAATTAACAACATTGTTAAGAAATCTGGTTTAAAATTGAAGTTGAAAGTGCACTTGAATGAATTTCAAAGAATTAATGCATGGGTGGAAAAAAACACAACTTCCGCGACAACGTTAACCTAGCGTGACATTCTAGCGGGATATCGGTACAAGAGTTAACAGTAAGTGAGGATGGACTACCAATTCCAGTTGAGGAAATTGAAAAGCTTCAGGTGTCAGAATTATTAAATTCTCCAGGTAAGGTTTATTTACTTGGGATATGGTAAATTATTATTATTATTATTATTGTTGATGGCTAACAGGCTTGACGCCCAATTAGAAGCCCTGCCAAAAAGAAAATGATACACAAAACACAATCACAACACAACAACCATTACACAGAGAGCATCCCAACACCCAGGCTACAACTACCGAGCACTCATCTGAGTAGGATCGCCCTAATTCACGAGGAGATGGAGAGGAATTTTTTGATTTGCGAAATGCTGCAACAAAAAATATCGATGTGGGCCTCGACACTCTGGTAATTTCGCAGCATTCGAGTGACGGGTGACTTGAGCCCGATGTCAGTGTGGCGCTGACCGATGTAGAAAACACTCCTTACCCTAGATCCCGACCGGCTAACCCTCAAGCTGATCCGCTCCAGAACGTGAGGACATTCCTGCAGCCCTCTGAACAATTTGAACAAAAAGATCACTGAATGCTCCATGCGTCTATCAAGCAGAGACTGCAGACCAACCTCACCGAGCAGAAGACCTTGTGGACACCCACGAGGCGGATATGCACCATTCAACATGAAGACTACATTATTCAGGAATCTGCGTTGCACTCGCTCCAGAAGAGAAGAGTGAACATCATATATCGGTGACCACACAAGGGAAGCATACTCGAGCCGGGATCTCACATAGGTGATGTACAGAAGCTTCAGGGTCGCGACATCAGAGAATTCCCTGCCAGCACGCAAAACAAAACCCAGTGCCCTGAAGGCAGTCCCCGCAATGGTCCGAATGGTAAATTGCGCACACTGGTCAAATTTAACATTAAGGAACCCAAAGGGTCCTTTAAAATACAGGTAAAATTTATTTATTTTAGTACCACTTCACCAATTTGAATGTGGGGCCTCTTAGATATGGTGTTTTTCTGATCCTGATGTTTTCATAGTATCAGCTGGGGTAGCTGCCGTGCGCTGTGGTAGAAAGCTACAGACATAGTAGACGAAGGCCATAATTTGTGCTGACAAATGACATTTTTGCGAGTCGTATGTTTATTTCATTTGCCGACCATTTGAATAAATGTTTTTTCTTGGAAATGTTTAGTTAATAACAAAAGCAAAGAGTTTCGATTACTTAATTATTGAATTTCCTATCTCTGCTAAATATTGTATTGACAATAACAATAATACATTCACTCTTACAAATTTAAGAGAAAAAAATATTTTTTCGAAATGAATCAAATAAAACATTTTTGTAATATCTAGTTGTTAAAGGTGGCTCTCCGGACTGTTTAGCACCATGTAAACAACATCATAACGGCCGGAGTCCGTTAAGGGTGTCCGTTACGAGCGGGAGCGGCTAAAACTACTGCAACGTAGATCTAAACTTTATTTTTCAAATTTTTTACTATTGGTACAATAATTAATGTTTAATGTTATGGGACACACCTGATGATGCTTCAGAATTTTAACATCAACACAAGCGCGATTTTGCAGGGAATAAAGATGACCTCGGGAATATCTTGATCGCGATTTTTTATTGATTTCAGTCGTTTATTTTCAACGGAAAGTTAAGTGTTGAACAAATCTGATAAACAATAGAAAATGTAGACAAGATCGAAGATGATGCTTCACAATTTTAACACTAACACAAGCGCGATTTTGCAGGAAGTGAGGTCTTGCGGACATCGGGAATATCTTGATTGCAATTTTTTATTGATTTCATTCACTTATTTTCAACGGAAATCTGACAAACAACATTGAGACATTTTTTTTTTCACAAACAACGATTGACATGACGACGTCCTGCGCACACTTATTAATCATTCGGTTTTTTCGATGGCGTTGAAAAAAATGTATTTCGAAAAGATAATTGTGAACGAACCGTAGACATATTATGGTTGTGGTGGATCAGGAACTAACGTGTGTGGCTCCAGAAAAGAATAACTGCACAACGTGTAATGTGTAACGAGATAAAGGTTTATTAAATAAATGTATGCGATACAACGTATTGTGATGGAGTATTGCATCAAGATGGCTTCCTTTTGCGCGAGCGCGTTATCGCGGTGTATGCGCGCCGGGGTGCGCAGAACGCAGGATCGTTGCTTGGATATTCCAACACTATTGTACAATACACGTCCGTTAGGGCCTTTACTGGCTCGGTAGTAAAGGCTATCCTAACGGACTTTTACTGTAATAGTAGTTTATTTAACGAGTTTGTGTGTAAATTTGCCTTTTTTTGGCACGAGTGGGTCAGTTTAAAACGCGAGTGAAACGAGCGTTTTAAAGGCCCACGAGTGCCAAAAAAGTCCCAATTTACACACGAACGAGTTGAATACAACGTTTCTTTGTTCGACGAACCCCTTAAAAGCTCCACAGTCGATCTCCCGACTGTCGGCTGTCAAGCATTGATCCGCGAAAAACGCCGCGTTTACCGCAGTTTCATTCGAACTAGAGACCCCGCGGTAAAAACCATTTTCAACAGAGTGAATGCACAAGTCAGAAGAGACCTGAACCGCTTCCGGGAGGAGCAGTGAATCGACTCCTGTCGACTCTTCGACTAAAGTAACGGCAAGAAGTTCTGGACTCAATTCCAAACTCTGACAGGACAGAAAACCATCCCTGTCCACCACCTCGTTCGGAACAACGCAATCATAAACACCCCCCTAGAAAAAGCGAATTACTTCGCCGAAACCCTCGAACAAATCCACCAAGTCCCAAACGACCCCCATTTCAACGACGCTTTTTTCGCGTAAGTAATAAGAAGCGTCAACAACTTCCGTCGCAGCCCCCCAACCATCGCCTCCGCCTCCACCCGGAAGATGGCTCTCTCGTCGTCGAGGTTCTTTCGGACGAGGTGGAAGCGCACATCAAGCTGTTGAAAAGCAGAAAGGCCCCGGGGCCCGACGAACTTAAAGCCCCCATATTTAAAAACCTCCCTCGGACTGCCATTGTTGCCCTGAGAGCTATTTTTAATAATTGCATGCGCGCCCACCAATTCCCCTGGCCTGGAAACATGCCACCACGGTCATGATCCCCATACCCCAACCCCATTTCATACCGCCCCATTTTCCTCCTGAACATTGCAGGGAAAGTTTTTGAGAAAATCCTCTCAACCCACCTAAAAAATTTCCTTGAGATCAACCGGAGCAGTTCGGATTCCGGTCTGAACGCTCCACCATCAACCCCATCCTTGAGTTTCACCACCCGACATGCCAATCTGAAGGAACACACTCTTGCCGTCTTCCTGGACATACAGAGGGCCTTCGACCGGGTCTGGCACAACGCGCTGGTCCAGAAACTCATACAAATTCCAATAAACTCCAATTTCATCCAACTCATCGACTCCTTTTTCTCAAATCGTACCTGCAACGTCAAAATTCAGAACATGAAGTCCCGCCTAATTGCTCTTCAAGCAGGGGTCCCTCAGGGCTCCATCCTTTCCCCCCTTCTCTACATTGTATACTGTAGAGATTTTCCTGTTACAGATGCCCCCGGACGAAGACCAGACTCTTCGCCGACGACATCGCCGTGTGGACAAGCCAGAGAAACCCCGTAATCGCCGTCAGGATCCTACAGGGCCACCTGAACGACATCACCACCTGGACAAACACCTGGAGAATCAAGCCAAATCCGCTCAAATCCCAGTCCTACTCCGGAGCCAACAATTCCAGGTCCCGCCATCAAGCCCTCCCATCTCCTATTCAACAACCAGGCCATCCCCAAACTCCAACACATCCGCTACCTCGGCGTCACCTTCTCCAAGAATTGCACCCTCAACCAGGACGTGAAAGAAACCCTCAAAAAATTCCGCAACCGAGCCAATCTCGATTCGAGGGCGCATCCGTGGGTGTGATCCGAAAACTCTGTACCACACCTACAAATCCTTCATCCGTCCCGTCATCGAATACCGCGCCTCCATCTACGCCACCCTATACCCTGCCTTCTTCCACCAAATCTCCGCCTGCGAGAGAAGAAGGCTCCGCAGGATCTTTCGACTCCCCGACAGGTTCGCCTCCGACAACCTCCACCAGGAAACCAACACAATCCCGATCCAATCCCGCCTCAAAGAACTCCAGAGCCGCTACGTGACCCGCACCCTAAACTCCAACAATGCCCTCGCCATCCAAACCCTGTCCACCTCGTTTAAATACCCGTCACGAGACGGCCGCCTCCTCAACAGAATCCCGAAAATTCCCCAAGCGCAAGCTAAAATACCCCCCAACAGCTTTCCTCTCACCAGCCTACACCGACCTAGCAGACGACCTCCAGGAGCTTGTGGACTCAACCCCCTTGACCACGCGGTAACCGTCGTCGACGCCAGGATTCCAGGGACCCAGGACATCTACTCCTGTAAGCCCAACTAAATCCTTCTCTGTTTCTTTTTTCTGCTCTTCTCTCTATTAAAGATACCAGGAACAAAAGGACCCAGACGCCACAACAACCCGGAAGCAGAACCAACCAGCCAAAAGACCCCCAAGGACGCACAGGACCCAATCTACGCCCCCCTGCCCCCTCAGCCTCCATAGTATTAAGCCATTGTAACGTAACTTTATTTTATTTTGCTTTATTTGTATTCATATTGTATTGTATTCAAATTATTCCTTAATATTAACCATAATATTGTAACTTATATAAAAATTCCAGCGCTGAAAAGGCTTTAAGCGTCAGCAGCGCCCCCCTTTGTATCTTGCCATATTCGTAAGTAAATTGAAATGTATTATATAAAAAAGGAAATAAATGAAGTTGAATTGAATTGAATGCTGACACTTCAGATTCTTTGCAAGGGCGTTTCAATAAGATAAAAAAAAGTGTTAAACCATCCCCAAAAAATGAAGCTTTACAAGAACTAATTGACATTTAAAAAACAAATCAAACCCAGACAAGAACAATTTCGAACAATAATAGAATTGATAAATAAACAAAGAGACATGCATCTTCTTCTGAATTTGACTAAATTCGTAGTTGTGTTCCTATTCTCAAGTTTCTTTTTTTGATAGCAATTAGGTACGTATTTCGTTAATGTTGCTTAATCTGATTCATTATCAAATCAAAATTTAAAGTCTGCAAATTATATTTTTAAAGCATTAGCTTTCGAAACGTTAGGTCCATGGAGTTTGGAATATCGATTTCATTGGTGCAAAACTTATGACTGAATCCGGAGATTCTAGAGCAAATTTTTTTTTCTACCAAAAAATCTCATTAGCAATTCAACGTGGAAATGCTGCAAGTGTTTTAGGCACTCTGCCTTATGTAACTCCACTTGAAGAAGTGCATTGTTTATGATTTATATGTATACATTTAATTATTACTTGTTTATTGACAGTCATTTTGATATTAAAATAAACAATCATTTTTTAATTAGTTTGATTAATGCTTTAGATACTTTATTGTTTAAGGTTTATTATAATTCAAGTCGTAATTTGCAATGCGATTGTATTTCTTTCGTTTATTGCATTATTATTTCTATTCACCCCTCTGTACTCCTCGTCATCTGCTGGTCTAAGAACATAGTCATACCAAATATCATCTTGTAAATAACAAAAGTTATGTAAAACACAACATGCTGTCAAAATGTTTACAGCTTTTAGTGTGCTGTTAACGTTTATGAAATGTAGTATCCGCCATCTTCCTTGTAAAATTCCAAATGTGTGTTCTACTACAATTCGTGTGCCACTGAGTGCGGTATTATATCTTCTTTGAACATTTGTCAAACGTCCATGGTCTTTGTATGGTGTCATCAACCATGTGTGGAGAGGGTAGGCTGAATCCCCTACCAAATATTTGTTGTTGTAAAACATTCACTGTTCCTCATGTTCTTCTGTAACTTTTTGGAAAAGTGACGAATTTCTCAGCACTCGACTATCATGACATTTATTTTTTGAGCTACAATTTTTTTAAATTGCTTTTAGTTTTCTACGTTGTCCTATAACCTCGTAGGTAAAATTTCGGCACATTTTAAAATTACACCCTGTATACCACGTGTAAAACGCTTGTCTTTACAAATCTATCTATACTAATACAGTAAAAACCGCTTACAACGAGTACGGGTTATAACCAGGAACCGGTTATAACGAGGATTTCTACTTTGTTTGGTTGGTTTCTCATTTGTTATCAAATAAAAAAAATCCGTATACAGCGAGATCGGTTATAACGAAAATCCTGATATAACGGCTTATCTAGTGATGGTTAAACCGGTTATAACGAGAAGAATTTCTGCAAACGCCATCAGTTATATCGTCTGTTCATTCTTCTTCTGGTCGAGTCAGACCATTCTTTGCAACATTCACATAAATTTAATGTGTTTTCTGTGGTTTTAAAAACATTGGGCCGTATCACGACACCGTCATTAAAGTTGTCTTTAGGATATGATTAGCAAAACACGTTATTAAATTTAATCACGACTTTAATCATAGACCTATCACGACCCCTTGTTTAGATCGTAATTAGCTAATCACAGCTTCAGATGTTTAAATGGATATAAAGAATCTGGCAACATTGCAAAGTTCTGTCAATCGAGAAGTTTCAACGGCAATTTGCTCACTTCGTTTGAATTCCGTAAGAGTTGTTAACGGTTTTTCATTTTATTTGTGTTGGACAGTTTTTACGTGGTTATTTCTAGTTGGTGTTTCGTTTTTAGGTGTTTAGTGTTTCGTTTTTAGTTAGACAATTATTTAATACTTTTTTAAGGTGTTTCTGTTGTGGTTTCTGGAAGTGAATAAATCAACTTTGGTAAAAATTGACAAAACAATTTGTAACATTATATATATAACGAAAAATCAGGAATATATTTTTTGTAAAAATGTGTAATATACTTAAAAAAACAGAATGTTACTCTAATTTTTTTTTATACACACATGTAGGTAGGTACTGTTTATTCCTTTTTTTTTCACAGCCCAATCTGTTCCTATGTAACATTTTATGTTTTTACAAAATTCCTATTTTCCATTTCAAAGATACAGGGTGTCCCAAAAATGGTGTAGAAGAGATTACCGTAAACGCCAGGAAAATGTTTAAACAATTCTATTGGACTTATTTTCTGATTTGGCGGTCTTTGAATGTGGCACTTAACAGGTCAATTATTTTGAAATATATGTATGAAATTGTCATGACAGCTACGTCTAATCGTACATATTATCACAAAGTACAAGATCACTCACTACCAATATCTAATCCTGCATAATAGAGAATTTAGAAGTTTTGGAAATCGAAAAAATTATTTTAGATCCTCTACGGTAACATTGCAAGGTAATGATATATGAATATATCTTTGTTTACATTGTATTATGGTTAATAATAATAATAATAAAAATAATTGATTTTTTGGTCGGAAACATTTTTTCCATGTACATTTAAGCATCCTCGATAAGGTAGTAAGTAGTTTGTACGCCATTTTTGGGACACCTGTATGTCATCCAAACCAAAAAGAATCCGGGCGGGTAACTTTTCTGCCGAAGAAAAGGAGATGACGCTGGCTTTGTTCAGGAGCACTCCGTTGTGTTGAAGAGCAAAACTGCGGATCCGAACATTTAAAAAAAAAGGAGGAAATTATGGGAAGAATTGGCGGAGAAAATGAGGGAAGCGGGTCATATTCGATCTCCTTCAAAGTTGAGGGACAACTATTTTCGAATGAAACAGGCGGCCAAAACCAGCATTACCCGATTCAAAAAGGAACAAAGAAAAACGGGGGGTGGTCCAGGTCCATCAGAGAGCGAGGCACCCTCTGATATGGATTGGTCAATTCACAATGTTTGTTCCATTGACTTTGAAGAAGACGTGTCTGTGTTTGATTCGGACTATTTTAGAGTTAGTTAATTATTTTTAAATTTCATTAGATATCCATAAAGTTCTTGTTTTACCATTTTTTATCGCAACTATTGAAAATTTTGTAGGATTTACCCTCCTCCTCCTCTATCAAGCCTGAATCCATTGGTCTCATAGATCCCCCAACAGGATTAATTGAAAATTCAGAGACACAAAAGTAAGTTTTATTTAATTTTATATGTCATAGTTTTCCCATCCGTCCTGAACCCCAACCAGATCCCGGTAGCAATGCGACTGTAAAAAAACCAAAAGGCAAAAAACGGCGGCACGAGATGAGTGCGTTTGAAGAAGAAATGCTTCAACTGCATAAGACATATTTAGAGGCCAGGATTAACAACGAGAGGCGCATCAACGAAAAGGAAATGGAAATTTTGGAAACTAAGCATGAGGTGGAACTGGAAAAATTAGAGATATTAAAAAAAATTCAGTGTGGGAGCTTTAAGGTCGACTTGGGCAACATTTAAAATTCTCATTAAAATTTGTTTCTCCCAATAACTTTTGAACTTTTTCAAGTCAGATGGACGACCTTGCGCACCACCCAACAGGAAAAATCCCACTTAAAGGGTGATCCTTTAACCGAGAATTTACAACTTTATTTCGTTCAACCATTCACTGTTCCGTGTTCCCTGAATACACTGACCGCAAATCAGCCACACACTTTAGCAGCTAAAATTACTGCAGTCTCAGTTTGAGTGAATCCAGTTGTAAAAGCAGAATTAGTGTAGAAATTCCCGTGTTTAAATCTCATCATTAAAAATTGCGGGAATGAGTCGTGATTAGCGCTAAAAATGGGTGTCATGATAGGGTTATGATTAAAATTGTCTTTAAAATTTTAATCATGCGTGATTAAATTTATAAAGGGCCATTGAGTTTATCTGGAAATCGCCATATTAAATTGAGTACAGAATGGTGAAAAAAAAGCGGCGGCAAAATATCAAAAGAACGAGTGACAGTTTTAGTCTGTGCTAATTTGGATGGTTAAAAAAAAACGAAAATTGCTAGTCCTATGTAAATCTAAACATCCTAGGTGTTTTAAAAACATTAAGCATTAAAATACTGTTTTGAATGCGCAGATGTAGAAGAGTGTGCATTGAGGTCTATTTTAATTTTTAACGTTGGAAAAGTCTTTAGATCTATTATAAATTATAAACAAAAACAAATGACTCACTATTTAGTTCAAAAATAATTACGTAAATTACCTATGCATTGTATTAACATGTTTCTTATCAATAAAACACTATTTAAAACACAATTTTTATAATCAATTAATAATTTTTAAAAATTTAAAAATTCTGGATTTAGATAACACATTGGTAGTTGAAATTCAAAAAGGTATATTATTATACTCATGTCACATCGTGAGGAAGTTCCTTAACATTGACACAGAACATAATAAACTAGGCAAAAATGAATAGGGAATTTTTTCGTTTTTGAATTTTTTATAAATACAGTTTAAAATTTGTCATGAAATGTGTTAGAAATATATTAATATACACATTAAATGTAATGTTTCAAGTATCTGTAACATTTTAAATTTATCTTGTGTTTAAGAATACGTGGGAGGATTGGGGCAATTATTTTGCTTTCCAAGAAAAAATGTGAAATTCCCTATTCATTTTTGCCTAGTTTACACAACAAAGTCAAAATGCGGAGGCGAGACGCCGGTAATTATGTTGATAAGCACTGCACTATTACTTGATAGTAATATCCGTAATAGTGTATGTACTCCGGCAAAATTGCCGTGCCGCCGGGTGGAGGTGGAATACGAAAAATGATATCCGGTTAGTGCGAAATCCGGTTATAGCGAGAAACATTTTTGTGCGATATTTATTAACTTACTAAATGATGTTTAGAAAAAATGGACACAACCAAAAGTTTCTTTCCGAACTTTAAAATGACGTTGTGTAATCAACGGTAACGTAAGAAAATATAGTATATTAAAGAACGAGTTTTATAAGGGTTGATTTGGCCCACGAGTCCCAGGTATAGAAAACGACCCGTAGGGGAGTTTTCTACGAGACGAGTGCGCCAATACCCTTACAAAACCAGTTTTTTATGTTATTTTTTAGAATTTGCACCCTTGTTTTAATTTTTAAATAAAAATAATAAATTTCCAAATTCTAGGGAATTTCGTATTAATTGGTAATTCAAGGTAACGGATGCAACTACATCTGCAACAGATGTTAAAAAGTAGAGTTTGAACATTAATATTGGAAGTTTTTTGGTGTAATACACTGAAATATTGATAAAAATTTCATTAAAGTAGAGTGTACTTTTATAAAACCATAAACGACTCCTACTGACTGACGTTTATAGACGTATTATAAACGCAAATTCTAAAAAAATATTTTGTATGTGGTTAGCATTAATGATTGGTTCTGTCTACACACTGCTCAATCATGTGGAGGACATTTGTCCTTACCAATCACGTCACACCATACATATTCTGATGTTCCTTTATCAAGATCGTCTTTTTTTTGTTTTTTTTGTTTGATAAGTTGACCAACAGGATGTCCCAATTATAGGTCAACTAAGCACTGATGAATTAAGAGACAAAGCTAAAGCAGAAACCAAAGGAAACGATGGAACCACCATTGAGAATCAACAAAACCATCTCAAGCCATACCAAGCAACTAGCATTCTATTGCTGGTCTCAAACAAGAGGGTTGAGATAGCACTTCCTGATAGCATCGATGCCACAACAAAATATGTCAACCGTATCCTCAATGTTTCCGTAATTGATCATCATCCGGACGACGGGCGACGCGAGTCCAGTATTTGTCCGTCTAGTCGGAAGAGAGAATGTGTTTTTCGTGCGACAAGCCGGACGATTAACCTTAAAAGTAACTTGCGATAATAAATCTGAACAGTTGACAAGACCATGGATCAATTTGAACAGGAAAACCACTGAGTGCTCAGCACGTCTTCGCATAAAACCTGCATTAAGCGGTTCGAGGCTGAAGATGGGACAGAAAGGGGCTCTACAAACACCCAGGCCGACCGATGCGGCCAGTGAAACCTGGAGATCTTTGAGGAAGAGCTCCGACGAAGCGGACTTTTCCTAAATCCTGGAAAAAGTGTGTTTCCCTTGTTGCTTCCGGAAAGGACCAACAGAAGGTCAAGTTAGTGACGACCCTGACGTTCAGAGCGTCGGGTAGCTGGCTTGGCCGAGTCGATAGCACCCCCTTGCGGAAGCACTTGGATTACAGATGTGAGATGGCCGGTTGAAGCCTTAGCAGCGGATGCACTTACCGCGCTCTTTTTGCTCAGATTTGATCACGTCTGGACATTAGGGATATGCTCCCAAAACTTTCAAATGCGAAAGTGGAGGGTGGGATATTCACTGCTCCACAAATCAGGGAAATGGTTGTCCCGACGAAAAGAAAAGTGCGCTTGGACAAGTTTTCGGAAAGTATAGTTTTCCCACTTATAATTTGGTTTTATGACAGTGCAAATGTAATTATTAGGGACTGGGGTTGTGGTTTTGACAATAGACGTGAAGATATTGTAGCCTGGTCAGGCAACAGAGCTTCTTTTACAGTTCTAGGATTTATGGCGGTAGTTGCCTATTGTCGGGATATTTAACTCCCTGACAACAAGACTGGTAGTACCTAAAACCAAGTTAGAAATGGGAACACTATAACTGAATGTTTTTTTGGGTAATAAAGAGTTTTTCAACGACAACAAATTTTAACCAGTTTGTAAATATCAAAAAATAACATCTTTTCTTTACCCATGCGTTCACAGGATGTGATACTACATCAGCTTTTTATAGAAAAGGTAAAAATCAATTTGTTAAAAATTTTAATTATAATAACAAGTCACTGCAGCAGATGAAATTTTTATGGTTGAAAATCAAAGGGAAAAAGTACTTTTCAACGAAGGTAATCTCTATATTATTCTCACACTGTATGGCGCTAAAAGGGCCAAAAGTTTGAATAAATTGGGATAGAAGCGTTTCATAACGTTAGCCTTGAAGTATAAACGTGTTCAACTGAGTTCACTACCTCCGACAGAAGATGCAGCGAAACAACATATCAAAAGAATCTACTTACAAGTTCAGCAATGGAAAAATAATTCTCCAATATCTCCCGAACAATGGGGTAGGAAAAGAGAAAATTAATTGACACCAGTAAAAACGATGCAACCAGCAGCACCGAATAACGTCTTGAAAATCATATTTTGCTCGTGCAAGAGGCACAGTGCAGCATGTGGCAGTAGAAAAATGTAAATTACGTTTCGTTTTAAATAAAATTTTTCGATGCGAAATTCATAGTTACACTGTTTGTAGTAAAATAATTGATAAATCAGTTCCTCCTATACTACTAATTGTTGTAATTTCAAGACCCAAAGTGAAGTAAAGGCAGCAGAAATAAAACTTGCTGCATTTTTTGCAGAGCACAACGTATCATTTGTCACTATTGATTACCTAATTCCTATGGTAAAAAGATTCTTCGGAATGATCAACTTCTACAAACGCTTCGTGAAGAAAGCCGCTGAAATCCAGAGTCCTCACAAACCTCAACGCAGAGAAACTACAGTTAGATATGATCGATAACTACTGGGTGTCTACGAATCATTTAAGCATTTCCGTCACATACTGGAAGCCATAGTTTTCACCATCCAAACCGATCACAAACCACTCACCTTCGCGTTCCAACAGAAATCAAACAAAGCTTTCCCACGGCAACTGGATTTTATCGGATAGCCCACCTGCCGGGCGAATCAAACACGGTAGCTGACGCGTTATCAAGAGTCAAAGAGATAAACGCGGCCACCATTTTCGACAACGAGGAGCTCGCTCACGCACAAGAAGTAGACCCGGAACTGAAGCAAGTGCTAGACTCAGAGTCGACAGGACTTCACTTCAAGCAGTTAACACCCGTCCTGCTAGACATGAGAGCAACATCAAGGAAAACATCCAGTGTTTACCAGCTGAGCTCACAATGACCCCCGAACTACGCTTGCCAGGAGAATTCTTTTTGGACAGCACAGACGACACCACAATAAACCCAACTTCCTTCGTGGAAGCCCTCAAGTCACAACTGTGAGTCAAAGCACAGTATTTAGGATTTTGAGAAGTTTGAAATTTTATCCATATAAGTTACAATTAGGTAATTGTAATGGACAATCGGGCCTATTCTGTAACTCGTCTGTTAATTTTAACCATCCGCTAATAAATTAATTTTTAACAACCGGTTATCTACAAATAACCAAAATTCTATTCTGTAAGACAAATTATTAACGGGTAGGTTAAAAAGCATTATTTTACCGGCTAGGTTATTTTGAAGAATTAAGTCAGGCACGGAAGCGTACAAATACATATGGCAACGTCGCAAATCACTGTCAGCTGGAGGAACAACAGTCATAATTATTTGCAAAATTATACCTAACCTCAACTAATAGTTGCAGACTACATTGGTATGGGCACAGACTACTCAAAAACGTGAAATTGAAATTAAAAATCGACCGGCTTGGTTCTTTTTTCAAAACTCAACAGTTTATGATTTATCGAATTGTTGCATTACTTTTGCCCTCACTGTATAAATGAAAGTAATTGGTAATTGGTACCACTTTTACGACAACCCTCGTTAAGCGGCAATAAACCATTCAAGGATTGAATAAAAAGGTCAGATAAAGAGGTCCTGGAAGCGGCAAAGAAATGCGACAAAATTAGTGAAGGGGCTGTAAGACCACTGCGCATCCGGTTCTTACAGCTCAAGCTACAATGAGAAAGCTGTACAGGGTGATTCATCTTTTACCGCCGGTGGCAAAATGACCCTTAAGAATTGAGAAAAATTTATGGAATTGACAGATTTGATTTGTCGAAAAATTTACTTACGAGTACATTTGTCGCCTTCATTCCAGTTCATGCACCAAAAGAATATTCATTGCGAATGCCATTATAATTTGGGACCGTTTTGACGTAAGTTAATTTTTAACGGCTGGGTATGACCACCCGCTAAAAATTAGCAATTTGAGTTAAATTTTAACAACTTTTGGTTAAAATTTTGGCTTAGAGAATAGCACAATGGGTTAAAATATTTTAACCGTTGTTTTAACGTTTAACTTTTAACCAAGTGTCTTACAGAATAGGCCTGAATGTCAGTTACCACTCGGTTCACCTTGATAAAGTTCCAAATACAGCGAGCAAAAAGTTAACCCTTGAAGAATTTTTAAGAAAACAAGATGTATATTTTGAAGATAACTACACCAAAAAGCAGTTATTGGAAGTACTTGGCACAAGAGAATTTCCTAAAAAATATAAAACCGACACTCTTACTGCAGATTGTAGATGAAACCACAGATGTGGCAGGTGAAAAAATATTATGTCTGATGATAAAATATTTTTCTTGTAAGAAAAATAAAATATTGACCACTTTTTATAGATTAATTTTGGTTGAAAAATGTAACGCACAAGGACTACATGATTGTGTAACTAACCAGTTAATTAAGGACAACTTACAAATAAAAATTCTAGTAAGCATTGGAGTAGATGGCGCCAACGTTATGGTAGGGACACATCATTCTTTTGCAACACTAACGAAATCTCTTGTTCCGGATTTAATTGTTATTAAGTGTGTGTCATTCCCTCCCCTTATGCGCTGAAAATGCTTGTAAAGAACTTCCAAGGCAGTTAGAATTTCTTGTCAGAGAGGTGCACAACTATTTTGCACAGTCCTAAAAGAATCTCAGAATATAAAAAGTTATATTTAACTTTAAAAGATAAAAATCCCAAGAAAATTTCTAAATTATCAGGAACAAGGTGGTTAGCTCGACATGAGGCTGTATCAACTATTTTAGAACAATGGCCTGCATTATATAATTTCCTTAAGAAATCTAAACAAGATTATAAATGTTTTACTGCGGAATAAATAGTTGATATTATGGACCGTCCAGCTTAGAGGGCATATTTAACTTTTCTAAAAACAAATTTAGACATAATCTGCAAAACGAACCTGTTGTTTCAAAGTGACCGAAGTTAATCCTTTTGTTTTATTTCAAGATATATTATTACTCTTTAAGAACTTTTTGAAGAAGATAGTTGTGCCCAGTCAATTATAAAAAGTTTCTGACGATAACTTAGTATATTTTGATTATGAAAAATATTTAATAGACACTGAAAGTATTTATTTTGGGTACGATTTTCAACAAGTAGCAAAAACATTAAATGAGCATGATAACGTTATGTGCAAAATAAGTGTAAACATTTTAGAATAATTATTTTGCAAACACACCTTCCAAATAACATCACAATTTTAGAAAAAATCAACATTTTCAGACCAGAAATTGCCACGTCGCAAAAAAAAAACAGCAGCTTTCTTTCAACGATTTTCGGTTGACGATTGTCAGAAGGAATGGGACAACATTCCCAATAAATCGTGGAGCAATGTAAACAGCGATGTTGTTATGTTCTGGTCTGAAGTCTATAATGGTAAAGATAGTGCGGATAATCCGCGATTTAAAAATATTGCTAATTTAGCAATTGCATTATTAACTTTACCTATCTCCAATGCAACAGTTGAAAGAGCATTTTCGGTATATAATGTTATTAAAAATAAAATTAGAAATATGTTATCATTGGACATGGTAGAGACAAACGTTTGGAAGAAGTCCTTAGATGCGGTCAAGAATACCGACAACAGCCGGAACGTGATCCAACGCGAACGTTGGATGCTCGACATCTGTCGTTCGTGGATTGAAGATCGGCCACACGATGCGACGCACTATCAACCCTCCAGCGTTGGAGGGTGTTCGTAGCATCGTGTAGCGCCGGGATAAGTGGTATGTTCCAAGTCTCTCAAGCTACATTACCAAATAATGCAGCTTTGAGAAAAATAATTAGAAGAAAACGAAAGGAAATAAACGCTGTCCCAGCTGATCCTGCGACTTTTCAAGAACTTGATACACCACAGTCATATCAACAATATGTGCCTAAAGCTGATGTCACAATAAACTTCCTGCTTTGTGATTCGGGACCTGGAGCAGACACAATTTTAATTTTTGGAAGAGAGGATTGGCTACATCATTTATTTACTACAGATACTTGGTATGTAGATGGTACGTTTAAAATTTCTCCAAACATATTCAGCCAAGTCTACGTTATTTTGGCGAAGAAATTCAGTGGAGTACATTCAGTAGTTTATGCGTTGCTCCCGAACAAGCAGGGGGCTACTACCGGCGAATGTTTTCTATGATCAAGGATAAGCTGCCAAATTTAGCACCATCAGTTATAAATTGTGACTTCGAACAAGGTGTTATATCAGCCATTAGAGAATGTTTTCCCAATACTTCAATAAGGCCCGTATTTATAGTCCAAACTTAAGTTAGACTCAATCTTGAGACAGACTTGAGTTCCAATTTGTGTTTTATAAACAATACTTGAGCATTGATGAGCACTCAAGTTTGACTCAGGCCCAAGTTAGGGGTTAGGCAGACTCAAGTCTTGCTTACATGAGTTTAGAGGTCCAAAATTGTCTTTGTATTGTCTGACAGTTGCTGTTTTCCTGTTTTTCGTTTCGTTTCAATTACGAGTATATGGGTAGGCACTAATGTTCAGATTTGAATTTCAGATGTAAGCATTAAATACTTATTTATCGCAGGATGGAAGATTGTTATGAGTTATGACTTTAAAGAAGAAGTTCCAAATACAACGTATTTTGTATACAGGGTATTTCATGAGTGATAATGAACCTAACGGAATAAAAAATGCACCCCACAATATATTTTCAAAGAAAGCCGGACATTTTAATTTCAGTAGCCAGCTTTTTTCGGAAATGTAGTGTGGGTCTCATTTTTATTCCGTTAGGCTCATTATCACTCGTGAAATACCCTGTATTGTATATTGGTTCACAGTTTTTTCAATTGCTGGGCCGTGCGTACTGTAGTATTCTCTGGTTAGCTATTGTACTGGGTGTTAATCCTTTCCTAAATACTATTTTTTCGTTCTACCGAAACTATATCTGTTTTTTTATTTTTTATTGCCTCTTCCATATCGTGTATGAGAGAAACCAACAGAATTTTCTCCTTTAAACTGTACGGGATTTTCATTTTTCAAAAGAATTCAAAACAAGCTGTCACAAGGTGTATGGTATAACCATGGCAACTCGACTCAAACGAAACTGGAGTAAGACTCAAGTCTAACTTTTACGAGTTTAGCCGAAATAATGACTATAATATGCATCTAGACTTGAGCAAAACTCAGGACTTGAGTACAACTTACCCAAGTTGGACTTGAGTTGCCGACTATAAATACCGGCCTAAGAGGATGTTTTTTTCACTTATCTCAAAATATGAGGAAACATTTAGTTCATTTAGGATTGGTGCATGAATACAACAACAATCCTGAGATTTCTCTCAAAGCAAAAATGGTAAGATATATGTTATACTTTATACATATGTATAAAGTAACCTACATTTTCCCTCTGTTTATTATGTTACAGATAAATGCGTTAGCTTTTGTCCCGATGCCAAATCTGGACGAAGCCTTAGCGGAACATCTACCCGACACACTTATACAGGCTGTTTGATAAAAAACGCCTCAACCCATAACTTTTTTTTTATTATCCGATTTCAATGAATAAAAAAACCGCAGATATGGTTTTTCATGCGCTACGAAGCAGCCATAAAATATTTTTTTTTTTTGCGTTATTTTCAGTAGCTTACGCTAGTCAACTTTTTTTTTTTAAATGGACACATGTAGTTTTTTAGGCTCAGTCTGATAAAGTTTTTTTTTCTGAATCTAACGATGTATTAAAAGTTATCGTTTGGTTCATAGCTGACTGAAAAAAAAAAATAAAACAATTTTTAATTGTGGTTCAGTTTATTATGAAATTTTCAAGTGTGCCGTGAAAAACAATTGGAATACAAATAGCAACAAATGTCAAGTGTGAGTTTGAAAATTTTCAGGTGCAAGCTTGAAGAGTTTTATTATTATTTTCTTGGAAAACATAAATAATAATTTAAATTTTTTTTTAATTATTATTATTTTTTCTATTAACTTTTTGTTTTTGACTAATTACGATTTTTATTACACTCGAACATAAAATAATAGTCAAATGACTGCTATCCTGCATGACTGACAATGTTATTTTATACTTAAATAAAAAAAGTTTAAAAAAGCAGATGAAAATTTCTAAGCTGACGTTTAGATGACATTTATCGTACTTTGTATTCCGATTGTTTTTCACGGCACTCTTAAAAATTTTATAATAAGCTGAACCACAAAAAAATGTTTTATTTTTTTTCAGTTAGCTATGAACCAAATGATAACTTTCGATACATCATTAGATCCAGAAAAAAAAACCTTACCAGACCAAGCCTAAAAAACTACATGTGTCCATTTAAAAAAAAAAGTTGACTATCGTTAGCTATTGAAGATAACGCCAAAAAAAAAAATTTATGGCTGTTTTGTAGCGCTTGAAAAACCATATCCTTGATTTTTTTGTTCATTGAAATCGGGTAATAAATAACAAAGTTATAGGTTGAGGCGTTTTTCATCAAACAGCCTGTATACCTCTGCTAGACTGGTTCGAAGATAATTATGTCGGAAGACCGAACCGTCGAGGGAATGGGAGACGGGATCCATTGTTTCCACCCAATATATGGAATGTCTACGAACGCACCCTAATTGCAGAAGATCGCACAAATAATCATGCGGAAGCCGCGCATCGTCGTCTTCAAACGGAATTGGGCGTAGATCATCCATCTATTTGGAAATTCATAGATGGATTAAAAAAAGTTCAAAAGAGTCGCGATGTTTATATGGAGCAATTAATGGCCGGTCAACTTCCTCCCATAAAATTGAAAAAATTTCGTGACGCCGACGAGAGAATTCTAAAAATTGTGCGTGATTTTGGTATTAGAAGTAATATAGTTCTTACGTTCAATAGCACACAATTATCAATTTTACCCATAAAAACTTGTCTAAGATTGAAGTGTGTTTTTTTCGGCGGCGAACTGGACTATAATAGTTAGAATCTAAAGATACCGTGCGATCAACAATTACTTAAATATGGGGCGGGTATGACTTTGACAGTGTTGGATTTTTCGTATCTTTGCTAATTCAGCTAATAAACGTCAAACAACTGTCATTATTAATCAACTTTTAACGCAAAAATGATTTAACCTTCAGAACATAAAAGATTCATAATCGAATCTTCCTTTCGTAATGGTGTTTTGAATAACGGTGAATGAACATACAGCTCTGTTTGGTCAAATTTCAGCAAAAAATTTCAAATTTAAATTGAAACAGGTATGTACTATTGCGATCAAAAAATTTTGGACACTAATGTCATCGTGCTGTCATACATTCTAAAACGACCCTTATGTATTAATAACCTCAATTTTGATTGTGTGAATTTTGAAAATGTGAATGTCAGATTTACCGAGAAAATATTCAAAAAGTTGTAAAAATCAGGCAAATGGAATAGAACGAGGTTTTAATTAATAAAAAATATAAAACAAATACCCAAATGTACTCGCATATTAAAAAAATTATATTTTAAACCGGTGTCAAATTGACAACAATTTCATCTTTCATGTGACAGTTTCAATAAAGCATGATTTAGAGTAATTTTTTTAATGTGACAGAAGTTTGATGTCCAAAATTTTATGATCGTAAATAGTACATACAGTTGGCTTCAAAAAAAACGGGAAATGAAATTTGACCTAATGTGAATTGGAAATTTAATTTGTCAATTTATGTCAGTTTGTGTCTGTTTGACAGTAGTATTTCTAACACATAAGTGCAGTTTTTTAACCTAAATTCTAAAAGGCCGTTTCAAACTATAAAAATTTAATAAAATCTGACAGTTCCCGTTTTTTTTGAAGCCAACTATACACTCACCGCAAAAAAAAACACTAAATAGTCAACAACAAATTTATTCCCATAACACCTATTTTGATGTATTTTGACCAGGAGGTGACGATAGATTTTTAAATAATAATGGTCTTCCACTTTTTCTGCCGGTGGGTGTGTATGCAACCAAAAATACTTCCATGCATTCGAGAGCAATGTGAAGGTCTGAACTTCAGACTTCGACAGACGTCCAAAATCTCAAACGCTTCTTTGATCTAAATAATTGTCGATCGCACAGTATAATGTTAACGTTTAAATATCATTAACTTATTGCTGTGGATAATCCTATTTGTAGAAAGGTTTATAAAAAACTATTATAACAGGTGGCTAAAAAATGACCAGCGGCGCAAGGGCTGGCGGCGAAACGGCCGCGGCGAACCGTCATAGACCCTTATATCTTTCTCATAATGCAGCAGATATTCTGGAACAACATTTTTCGGGAATTCCCATGTCACTAATCAGGAGAATGCTCTGGAATAATGAAAAAATAATCCGAGAAAAATATCCACCTGAACTAAGGTCATTTGCATTAACACTGCGGTTTTATTCTGCTAAAGCATATAACCATGTTAGAAAAACATTTGCTTTAGCATTACCACATCCAGCAACTATACCACAATGGTACAGTTCTGTTGATGGTAAACCAAGCTTTACAGTCTAAGTAAATTAAGTGAAGTTTGTGTAAAAATTACTTCACTAACCTGTGATGGACCATCTTGCCATTTAACTATAATCTATTCATTTTGATTGTGACCACTCCCTAGTAACTTTTCAGTTGCTAGGTTATTGATAGGGAATTTTAGATAACACTAAATCCAGTCGCAGTTGGCAACTCTCGGAGGCGCCATTTTGACAGAAACGTCACGCTCACAGAAGACAGAACGGAGAACGACTTGCGCAAACGTTTTTCGACGTACACTGTGCGCATATCTATAAAATTGAGTTTTGGTACAAAATTTTAGAATTCAAAAAGAAAATGCCACGTCGTCTTCTCAAAGTTGGGACCAAACGGTTAATATTGACTTGTTTCGAGACATTTATTGAAGCCAACGGGAAAACAACGCACAAAGACGAACATCACCAATAAAGTTAACTCTGTTTGTGCTTTTTTCTTGTTGTACATTTTGGCTAGTAAGTGTTGTAGTTTGATATCTTCTGCCTTTTCATCCCCTGTAAATCATTTTTTTGAATTTTCTGTCTGATTAGTTTTTATCTGAAAATGCTACCTAATTGAAAGTTCTGATTACCGTTAGTAATCCCCAGGCGTTTTTCGCGTTTGTCTTACCGCCAAATGACCGTTTCCTTCGTTCTTCATTAATATCGAGAATTGCATGGGGTGATTTCAAAGTTTTTACGTTAAATAATCTGTACCTGGATATAACCCCACTTTTCAACAGACGTGATCACAGAATCAGACAGACGTTTTTAGTTTCTCCTACTTCAAATATTGATTTCCGTTATTAATATTGATAAATACATTAAAATAATTGCTTTACTACCATGGTCAAGTTTTGACAATTCTGACATTTTCACATCATGTTCACACCACACAAATATTTAGTGTAAAACGTATGCAGCACACAGCTAAACAGCGCCTACTATGTTTTTGGTTGTGGTCACAATCAAAGTGAATAGATATTATGTTTAAAGTTTTTGGTGGGAATATGGACTTGGAACAGCCATAGCCGTGGTTTAAACACCCTGAATTTGCACTGGAAATTCATATCATCCTTGATATTTGCCACATGTTGAAACTTGTACACAATGTATGGGAATTTTTAGTGTTTGAAGAATGGAAGAGGAGAAATTATAGACCATAAGTACATAACCTTACTACATGAATTGCAACAAACAACTGGTTTGCGAGCTGGAAATGTCGATTTTAAAAAACATATAATAAAAGTAAACTTCGCAGCCCGAGCTGACGCACTTGACTTTTGCATGAATGATCTGAAATTGCCAGAGTTTCAAGGGGCAGGAGCTACAATTGAATTTATAAAGGTAATTGACAGACTTTTTGACATAGACAATTCGAGAAACTCAATAGCAATGCGTACAAAAGGCCCATTAAGTGCAACAAAAGATACATGGTTGCTTTTTGTGCATTACTCTTTAAAATACATTAAAGAATTGACGGTCGTGGCTGGCGTACCGATCTATGAAACTCCTAGGAAAACGAGTTTTATTGCATTTTACATATCAACTATGTCTTTTGTAAATCTTTTTAACAAGTACATTAACTGTAGTGAGTCTCAATTGAGCTATCTATTAACGCATAAAATGAGTCAAGACCATCTTGAAATTATTTTTTAGTTCAATTCGTGCCTGTGGAAGATTGAACAACAATCCATCAGCGCAGAATTTTAAGCATGCATAGAAGAAACTTCTTCTGTCTGAAGTCAAAGACAATGCAGACAACGTAACGAGTCATGGCTTTATTTTCCAAGACGGTAGTGCGATATTAGCGCAAAATAACATCAGTAAGTATGTACAATTACATAATTATTTTACTTATAGTGATCAATAATAATTATTCTTTTAGCACAAGAATGTACATAGTTAACTCGAATTAAATGATGAATTAAGAAAAACCTTTAGTGTCATTCAAAATGAAGTTGAACTAGGTGAATCGGATGGCACCTCTTATAATAATTAAGTTGGTGAATGTTCTTTACATCAAACTATCGACACAGATAAAGAATTTTTAATTAGGACAGTGGGTCAATATGATGAAGAATTTTCCATTTCTGTGAAGAAAAACGTATGGTTGAAATTGTCAAAGGAGTGTGAGGATGTGCGACTCCAAGTGGAAAACCCTGAAAAGAACTTCTAAATCTGTCTAATCAATAATAACACCAGACATAGAAATCAATGCTTCTACAGTAAGAACCATATCAACTGAATGCGGATTCTACAATCTAGAAGAGATTTTAGTTAGCGTCAATGTGTCTTGTATGTTTCAAGGTACATTTCAGAAAAAGCACCACATTGTTGTACATGTTTGGCAGCGAGCAGCTGAATTAGTGGTGTAAGAGGCTGCTAATGAATGTAAAAGAAACAGGTTCAGTTGATAAACATGGCGTTCCATTAGTAGAAGTCATTGTATATCACATGTATGGTCCAAACGATCATATAAAACGCACTGTCTGAAATAGCTGCTATAGTGTAGCGACCCACAGGAAAAGTTTTATATATTGGCTTTAGAAATAAGTACTATGCACATTGCAACAGAAAGGAAAATAAAGGAACATATATGAAGTAAAAATTACATGGGGACGTCAACACCGATGGAATCCGATATCCTAGTGCAGAGGTTTGGATCAAGTGTTCCTATGTATGGAGTAATATATCGTAGGATGATAGGCGATGGTGATAGCAGCGTCTACAACAAAATTACTGAAGCAAGCCCATATTCAAATATCAAAGTAGAGAAAATAGAACGTCGGAATCATCTTCTGCGAAATTTTTGCAACAAATTAAAACATTTAACGTAGAATACCGGATTCTACTTCGTTTACGTACGGGGATGAAGGGTGCGATTAAAGATCATAAAAGAGCGTAGATAGAAATATTGTGACTAAAAGTTTAAAGAGACATTTTTGCAATAAAAATGGAGAAGACAATAAAATTGGGGATTATCTGCTGCTTTTTTAAGGAAAAATTTAGAAATGGCTTTTGCTTTGTGATGTTGATAGCAAAATTGTGGAGCAATAGAATTCCAAAGTTGCCAAATTGATCGGGGGAAAAAGGATCAACTACGCTTTAAAAAATTCATATGCAGCGAGGTGCACTGCGAAGACAATGTCCCATAACAAGAAATTGGTGCATACGAAATATGACAGCGCCAGCGTCGCAAAACCAATTTCGGTAATAGTATATTATATATTGAGGGAGAGAAATGCATGATTTTTCCTAAGGTGCAGTTTGTAGCCAGAGGGCGAAGCCCGAGGGCTACAAAGCACCGAGGGAAAAATGAGCATTCTCTCCAGAAGTATATATACTATTTTTTTCACGGTAGGGAGAAAATGCTCTACTTCTGTCACGATGTTGACATCCGAAAAGTTGATTTCTACTCCCGATCGTGAAAAAAGAAAATTATTCGGCGAGTGGAACTCAGAAGAAAAAGTAAAAGCTACATGCATAAAATTTTAAAAATTTGCCAAGATAAAGATTATGGCAACGACTGTCAAAAACCGAGAAAACAGATTATGACGAAGCAGTTGATGAATTTTTATCTTCAATAAAAAGAACAGAAGAAGAGGCTGAAGCGTTGGAACAGGAAACGCGTTTTAAATACGAAAGTGGGAAGTGGCTTGAAGAACGACGACCTTTAATTTTGCAAAAATCTGCAAACGTCGAAAAAATAGAGACACTTCAAAGACAGTAAAACATTTGTTACATTCTGCAATTCTGGACAACGTGAAATCCATAAAGCATGGCCAAAATGTATGATGATGAAACTTGGTAAGAACTCAGATATAAATATTTTTTTTGGGACCCGAAAACTAAGAAAAAGAATGTATGGGCTCAAATTAAACTGAGTTTTGCAGAGCAGGGGCACATCGTCACCGAGGAGATCCTCGACAGAAAATGGCGAAATCTAAAGAAAAACCTTTACAACTATAAAGGACAACGTCAAAAGAACTGGCCGGGGACGGATTCCCTGGGAACATTTCGATGCTTTCGACTCCATTTATAAAGAAGATCGAACTATCAACGCCCCTAAGACAATAGGTGCGTTTTATTGTCCCCTATCATCCATCTAATTGATCAATCCAATCGTTTTATTGCAAAAATAGTGTCAGCCGCTAGCTATCTTCGACATCGTCTCTGGAGACGATAGGACGCGCTAGCAATGGAGGGGGAACTGTCATCTGCACGTCAATTAGTCAATTCTGTCAAGTCTGATATGGTTTGGTTTTGTTATTGTGTTCATTTACTGCCTTTTGTGTTCTACGCTGTTTTTAAAGATTAATTGACTTGAGATGGAGTGTAAAATACTCCAGTTAGAAGACGGGACTTTATTGTGGTACAATTCAGAAAGTAAGTTCAAACTTCTAAAAGAGAAGAACATGCTAAAAAACTGTTCCTAAAAATGTTTTTCTTAGCAAATGTTTATCAAGCGGTATCAACCAATGATTTTACAATTTACTCTAGATGCGCCGTAGCTGGGTCGGGCAATGCGATGAAGTGATTTCAACCATAAGAGTGAGAAGGAGCATATGAATGAATAACAGGTTTAACAAAGAGAGGCTGACTGGTACCACGTGACTGTGGGCAACTTTCTGAACTTATATATTGACTCTTATGGGGAAATTAATAAGAGTTCTTACTAATTTGTAATAAAAGAACTACAGGGTTATTCTAAATGATTGTAGTCGAAGTAGGCGTGAAAACTGAATGTAAAATTTATGGTTGCCGCTCCACATAAAAAAAAAACATCAAAACGATGTGAATAAGTGAGTACTATGCCGGCCAAAAAATTTTGGCCGTCATTCAGGCCTATTCTGTAAGACACTTGGTTAAAAGTTAAACGTTAAAACAACGGTTAAAATATTTTAACCGATTGCGCTATTCTCTAAGCCAAAATTTTAACCAAAAGTTGTTAAAATTTAACTCAAATTGCTAATTTTTAGCGGGTGGTCATACCCAGCCGTTAAAAATTAACTTACGTCAAAACGGTCCCAAATTATAATGGCATTCGCAATGAATATTCTTTTGGTGCATGAACTGGAATGAAGGCGACAAATGTACTCGTAAGTAAATTTTTCGACAAATCAAATAATTTTGTAATTTTGCCACCGGCGGTAAAAATTGAATCACCCTGTACAGCTTTCTCATTGTAGCTTGAGCTGTAAGAACCGGATGCGTAGTGGTCTTACAGCCCCTTCACTAATTTTGTCGCATTTCTTTGCCGCTTCCAGGACCTTTTTATCTGACCTTTTCATTCAACTTTGCGCATCCCTCACAGCTCAAGCTACAATGGGCAAGGTGTAACATATTTGAGTTGATACCTAAAGTGCATCTATCGATATTTAAACCGACCTTTTGATTCCTTGAGTGGTTTATTGCCGCTTAACGAGGATTGTCCTAAAAGTGGTACCAATTACCAATTACTTTCATTTATACAGTGAGGGGCAAAAGTAATGCTACAATTCGATAAATCATAAACTGTTGAGTTTTGAAAAAAGAACAAAAACCGGTCGATTTTTAATTTCAATTTCACGTTTTTGAGTAGTCTGTGCCCATATCAATGTAGTCTGCAACTATTAGTTGAGGTTAGGTATAATTTTGCAAATAATTATGACTGTTGTTCCTCCAGCTGACAGTGATTTGCGACGTTGCCATACGTATTTGTACGCTTCCGTGCCTGACTTCATTCTTCAAAATAACCTAGCCGCTAAAATAATTTGTCTTACAGAATAGAATTTTGGTTATTTGTAGATAACCGGTTGTTAAAAATTAATTTATTAGCGGATGGTTAAAATTAACAGACGAGTTACAGAATAGGCCCGATTGTCTGTCAATTCAAAAAAAAAAAATTGTAATCCGTACTTTATTGTCATCATGATTACCGTCTTGATTATGAACGTTATTTTTTGGGTGGTAAATTGCAAAACTCAAAATTATTTTGTCATTTCTACTATATAGAACGTTTACCTCAGGTTATCTACACTTCTGGACAAAATTAAGGGACCATCAATAAAAATTACAATTACTTGATGAAAGTGTCATTGATCTTAATAAAATTCACACATGTAATAGTTAAGTGTATATTACATTATTTTTATAGCATGCCATGAAGAAATGAACAAAGGTAATGCACTTTTTTCCAAAATAACAAATGTCAACAAAAAATTGTACTTGTTAAAGATTCAATTTTGAGTTGTTTTACTGTATTAAAGCGTTGATTTTATCATTATAAAAGTAGAAAATCTGTTTTCCGTTACACAGTAAACCAAAAGTATGCCTAGACGGCATCTTAGAGTTGAGGAAGTGTCTCAGATCATTATTCTTCTTCGCGAAGGATATTCGCAGAGAGAAGTTGCTCAAATTTTGAATACCAACAAATCTGTGGTACAAAGAGCTGCTGCAAGACATAGAACCACTGGCAGTTTAAAAAGAAAAAGAGGACAAGGGGCCAAAAGGAAAACAACCGCCAGGGAAGATCACTACATTGAACTGCAAGCTTTAAGAAAGCGTTTTGTAACCTCTCGGGAGTTAAAAAATGACCTTCGTTTGGCTACTGGAAAAGAAAAAAAACAAAAACTGTAAGAAGGAGGCTGAAAGAAGTCAATCTGATTGCCAGAAAACCTGCAACTGGTCCAATTTTGACAGCCTTACATAAAATAAATCGTTTGTCTTTTTGTTTAAACCACCAGGAATGGAATGAAAGACAGTGGGATTCAGTTCTATTCACTGATGAGTCCCGATTTCACATTTCCAATTACGATCGTCGTGTTCTCGTTTTGCGAAGACCTGGTGAAAGGTACGCAGTGTAACATTCGTGGAGTTGATAAATTTGGTGGAGGATCTTTGATGGTATGGGGCGGAATAAGTTTCAATGGTCGTACACAATTAGTTATAGTGCGCAATGGATCAATGACGGCAGCAAGATATAGGGACGATATGATTGTACCTCATGTACTGCCATACGCTGAAAATTTTGGTCCGAACCTTATTTTTATGCACGATAACGCAAGACCACACATTGCTCATACTGTAACAACTGCTTTGAGAGATGCAAATATTGACTGTCTAGAATGGCCAGCGAAAAGCCCTGATCTAAATCCTATTGAGCACCTGTGGGATCACTTAAACCGACGAGTTAGAAGTGCTCATGCACATCCAATAAATCTTGAAGAGCTGTCCAACTTGCTCAGATACCACAACAGAGCATTCAAAACCTCATTAGCAGTATGCCAAGAAGGATGCAAGAGTGCATGACAGTCAGAGGCGGAAACACAAGTTATTAGTTTACGTTAATAATTTTTTAAAGTTACATTTCTTAATTAATTGTTTTTCGAATTTTTGTCTATTTTTAGTTTTTTAGCTAGATTAAGTTGAATTTGTATATTTTTTTGACGTTCGTACCAATTAAATAACGTAAAGTACACTTAACTATTACATGTGTGAATTTTATTAAGATCAATGAGACTTTCAGCAAGTAATTTTAATTTTAATTGGTGGTCCCTTAATTTTGTCCAGAAGTGTATGTACGATTGCTCTAATTTTGTTCATTCATGTCGGATTTTTGGAATATCTGAGCTTCAAACAGTTTAAATTGATTGTCAAAATGACAAGAATCGAAAGTAGGGTTACGATTCCTAAAGGTTTATTTACACTTTTCTTGAATGTCAAGAAAGTGACTGCCAAAATTTTGTGGCCGCCATAGTACACACCGTTCACACACGGGAGTTAAATTGGGTGCAAAACAACTCAATATTTCTGGATTCAATCGTTAATTTAACATAATTATATTTGCAATACAAGATCGTGTTATAAATACAAGAAATTATAAAAAACACATATGCGATCGATCATCGATAAATGTAAGATTTGCGGAACTGAAGGGGAAACCATTGAACACATCATTTCTTCTTGCACCGTTTTGGCTCAAAGCGAATATAAAAAACGTCATGATATATTCGCAAAAATTATACACATGAATTTAGCAGTTAAAAAAAGCCTGACTAGCCTAATAGCGTGTACAAATTTCAATAACCTAACTCCTCGGAGGGTCCTCCGGGTCCCAGACGTTCAACAAACGAGTACCGGCAAAACAATAAAAAAAAAAATCCTTTCTTTAGCGAAGGAGGAAGGCCGACGGATCCTACGTAACGTCGCTATTCGGCTACGCCGCCCGCATAAGCGGAGAGGTCCTCTAAGTCTTTCTTCGCTCAAAAAAAAAAAAATTTGAAGTCAAGATGTTTTTCTTCGTGAAGAACCACGCGCAAAAAAATGTTCGGTGAGCGCGATACACAATTCCTGGCGAGGTCGCTCACGGATTGATAATCGTTCGTGAACATAAAAACCCGACGGACTTGATAAGAAAGTTTTTTCTTAAGTTGGTACAATTATTGAAATCACGCGCCTTATGACAAAACTGGAACTTTAACAGTCGAACAAATTATAAATCCTAAACGCGATATACAAATTAAATGAGTTTGATAGAACTATTCACCCGCCGAAATAATGAGTGACAATGGAAATTTGACTATAGTTAAATACAAACGCTCAATTAGTTCGACGGAGTGACAAAATACAACCGAAACTTTGGGAAGCCACGGCCTGTGGAAAATGGTGTGTCACCACTGCTCCTGACTTGCTGGAGGGTAGATCCGGCACCTTCCGGTGAGTCCGGGGATGACCTGGACTGACAGGACCCGACGAGATCCTGATCCGCAAAAGCGTTCGGTCTGGAACCTTCCGTAGTGAAGTCCGTGATCCGCTTGGCGATGTGGGCGGTGGTACTTAGACGAATCGTCTCCAACGGCCCTCGTGAACTCCACTACGTCGTCTCGTCGGCCCTGCAAATTCACTCGATCACTGTCCACTTGACTCTCCCCAGGCACTGACAACACTCCCGGCAAAAGGTTGTGAAAAATCCCCGTTCTGTCTCTGGTTCCCCCGATTTATAGCTTCCACCCCCTCTGTGCGCAGATTTTTCGGCGGAAGTCCGAGTACGTTTCCGTCGCGATGGATTCTAGAACATTCTAGAAAAATCGCGAAGATTTACAATCGCGCGGCGATTTAAATCGTAACAGTAGTTATCATAAATTATTGACATTTCTTTAATTTTCAATGATTTTAGGTCTGTACAATTTTTGGAATTGCTGGGGCGTGTCGTTCCGATGAATTGATTAAATTAAGCATTGATGATATAGAGGATAAAGAATCAATTCTTATTGTACATATTACAAAATCAAAAACAAATAAGCCTAGGACCTTTATTGTAACTGCTGATTTTGAAGGAGGAATCAAACCTATTGAGTTATATAAGAGATACCTAGCCCTGCGTCCTTCGCATGTAAACAATATAAGGTTTTTTCTTTCATATAGACAAGGAAAATGTACTATACAGCCAGTAGGCATTCACACCATTCATTGGTGGTATTCCAAGCAAAATTGCTAGTTATATAAACTTACCTGACGCTTCATTATATACTGGTCACTGTTTTCGCAGAACATCCGCCACCTTATTTGCTAATGCTGGTGGCAGTAAAGAGAATCTCAAGCGTTCATGGTGGATGGAAAAGTGATTCTGTTGCTGAATCGTACGTGGAAGAGTCGGTTTTGAATAAAACAAAAATTGCAAAAACAATTCTTGGCGGTATTCACCAACAGCCAGCACAGTCAGAAACTTTCGCCGATATAGAAATTTTACAAAAATCTGAAATGGAGAAAAATCCAAATACTTGTTTAATTGGCGAAGATGTGGAAAAGAAAAGTAGTCATATTAACAACATAGTAACAAACACTTCCAAACCTTTTTCAATAGCTGCTCCTTCAACGTCTGGTATCAATTTTAATAATCCATCTGGTTGTACATTCACATTTAATATATATAATAAATAATAATGTTCTAATATTGAAATAGTTATTTACTTTCTAAAATATAAATCTACAGTTGAAGTAAGCAAATAGATTGACTTCCGTAAGTAGCAGTGAGGTGGTAGGTAGTCGATAAAATCTTGTATGCAACACGGCAGTAAAGTGTCTTTATCGAACTTGTTTGCTTGCTCGACTCGGCTTCGCCTCGTCTCACAATCTGCAAACTCGTTCGATAAAGTGTCACTTTACTGCCTTGTTACATAAATAGCTATTCCTTCACTCGCATTTGGGCTTCTTTCCTGAAAACTTGAGTAGCACGAGTGACAAGCAGGGCGAGCGGTTTCATCACGATGTGAAATTTTTTGGAGATCGGCACAAAGGCTTTTGGGATGAAAGTACGAGTATGTTAGGGGATTATTGTTGGTCTGTTATAAGGGAAACTGCTTTAGAAAATTATAACAAACAAAGTAAAATAGGTCATTTTTGATTTTGTTGATTTAGGTTTTAGTATCCGGCACGGCAATTTTGCCGGAGTACATACATTATTACGGATAATACTATCAAGTAATAGTGCATTGCTTATCAACATAATTACCGGCGTCTCGCCTCCACATTTTGACTTTTTTGTGTTTTATGTTCTGTGTCAATGTTAAGGAATTTCCTCACGATATGACATGAGTATAATAATATACCTTTTTGAATTTCAACCACCAATGTGTTCTCTAAGTCCAAAATTTTTAAATTTTTAAAGAGATTGCGGTCCTATTCCTGTTGCTGAAACTATAAATGGTAAAATCGAAATTTTTTCTAAACACCAAAGATTTCTCATAGCAACGGAGAGTTCTATACTTGGGCCAACCAACAGATATAGTAATAAAACCGCCCCCTAGTGCCCGCGTATTTTAAATATAGTCCATTCATTTTAAATCTTGGGTTTAGTAATAAAACTTGCCTGCTTTGACACTTGTCCGAAACTCAGTGAATCTAAAACTCTGTTCAATACCGAGTGTCAACTACCAAACCTGACCATAGGAATTTAACATGAAAAATAGTTTTTGCGTGATTTCAGGTACCTACTTCATTAAGAAATTGATTAAATTTAACATTTGTTAAATGGTCAAGTTATTAGAAACATTTTTATTCACATTTATCAAAATGTCGAAATATGTTTGTGTTTAAATTTACTACTAAAATCGCCCAATAATTTGATTATTAAAAATACCATCCCAAACATTAAATTTCTGAGGGCATTGCGTTCTTGTAAATATCGAGTGTTCTGGGTGGCTCATTATTTAACATACATTTGCATTCGTCGGTAAAACATCTGTTTTTAGGTACTATAAATATGTTCTGCTTACCTTATCTATACGACTGGTGCAGGTAATAATAAGACATCCCAAGCGTAGACAGAAAGTACATAATAATGGGGTTTTCCCGAATTTTAAAAATACAGGACCGGCCGGCCCTAAGCCACTAAACAATTACAGTCTTAGTTGTACCGTTCAAGAAATAACTTGTGTTGTGTAAAGTGAATTCAGTGCGTTAATTTTACTCAATATGTAATATTTGTTGCCAATACTGGTGAATCATCTAATGAATTTGATTCAGATGACGATTAATTTTCTATTTGTTTATGTAAGTATTTTATTATTTTATTTATTAATTTACTTTAAAGTATACATGTAATGGATACTTTATTAATTACTCTTATTTCTTTATTTAGTAATCTTATTTCTCAAATACAAAATTTCCCAATACAAAATCAACAATCTCTTAACATTTTTTTGGTCACTGATCGCAAAATGTGTTTTAATTTTTTTTTATTTGCGGATACTTTAAGGTCTCTTTCTTTTGCTCGTCGATAAGATGGTGAAAGTACGACGTGGTACCAATTTTATGTGAACAGAGGGATTACTACTTTACAGTACCCACACAATGAAAACTTGCCGCTTTCGTAATTTACGGCGTTTTGAGTTTACAACTTTACCCAAGATTTAAAATGAATGGACTATAGCAGCTTCCAATTGGCTTATTCAAAATGTGCCCAGATTTTCGAAAGCCTGATGTACATCCACAAAAATTACTTGACGGCATCCGGCATCTCATTCGTTTTAACCTCACTTCTGGAGTTTGACCACGTGTTTATGTTTGTTTGTTTTCCTTGGCATTTTTCGATTTGTATTATAAAATAGTTTTTTTTTCAAGACTTTTGGTTCTCTATTTGTTAGAAAGAACCTGCTTCATTGTAAAACAGGCTTCGGCGTATATCGTTCTACGCAACTAGGCCACATCCCCTTTTTTTATTACTATATCTGTTGGTTGGTCCAAGTATAAATATTTATTAATTTTTGTATTACATATACAGGGCAAGTCACATAAGGTTTATTTCTGAATTTATTTTGTACGCAACCAAGAATACTAATTACGCTGACCACTTGATACCATTTATAATGTGATTTTATTTAGTAATCCACGTAGGTATGTAATTTGGCTAAAAATGTCAAAATGACAGTTGATGAATTTAATTTTTTCATTAATCAGAACAGGAAAATGTCATTGTGACATTTTTAGCCAAATTACATACCTACGTTGATTACTAAATTAAATCACATTATAAATGGTATCAAGTAGTCAGCGTCATTAGTATTTTTGGTTGCGTACAAAATAAATTAAGAAATAAGCCTTATGTGACTTGCCCTGTATGTCTGTGTTATATTGTGTGAATTTGGAACAGCTATATCTAAAAGATATGCTTGCTTTTGTTGTTTATTTAAAATAATAATGTCTGGTCTGTTATGCTGAGAATCGCCCTCAAATGTCACATGATTTATATTGACAAATCACAACTCCGAATTGTTTGAATAGCAACCAATCACAATTTAATTAAGCGGAAATTTTCCCTAGGGAAAATTTCCGATATAATTGACCTAGGGAAAAAATGTTTCGGGCGATTCTCTTCCAAATATACCTCGGGACAGATATATATCGCCAGAAATTTTTTCTTGCAGTCCAACACTCGTGTTTGTCGCTCAAAATTACCCTCGGGCTGGCGCCCTCGTGTAATTTTCTTGCTACAAACACTCATGTGTGAGGACTGCTCGAAAAAATTTCCGGCAATATATCTGTCCCTTGGTATATTATATATGAATATGAATGTCAGTTAAAACTGTACTATTGGGGACAAATTACTTTGGTCGTCAAAGTCAGTTGACTGACATAAAGTTGTAAAGCAAGCATTAGGACGGTTAACCTTATTTTTTACTACTGTCAAAATTACTTTAATCTATCAGTGTCATACGGGTGGGGTAAATCCCAGCTGCGGAGGCAGGGTTCAAAAGTAAAAGATCAACATGGTCGCGGTTTAGACAACCTTCAGAAGCAAGTAAGACGATTCTATATTTATCAAAAACTGAAGGTGCCATATTTTTGACAAGAATAATTTGAAATTGTCATGTATATTGACATTAATACTTGATTTACATTTGAAGTGTCAAAAAGTGACGACCAAAGTATTTTGGCCGCGATAGTACGATCAAATAGTAGTTTATTTGACGAGTTTGTGTGTAAATTGGGCCTTTTTTGGCACGCGTGGGCCATTTTAAAACGCGAGTGAAACGAGCGTTTTAAAGGCCCACGAGTGCCAAAAAAGGCCCGATTTACAAACGAACGAGTTGAATACAACGTTTTTTTGTTCGACGAGCCCCTTAAAGGCTCCAAATCGCTTAAAATCTTTAAAATTAGCTTGACGTTTCGTTTTGACAAGTTGTCAAATTTATCAAAATCCGTTCACACAGGAGAAAATTCTCAAATTCTGACAGTGTCGAACAAAAAATATAATTTGTAATTGTCATTTTCCAAACAACTTTCTGGTTTATAAATATAATGTGGTTGTGTATCCTTTAATCCGCTGAATTTGGAGTTTAATTTCTCTTTCAGCGTAATTGGGGTGATTTGCTATCGTTACTGTGTATTACTATATTGTCCAATGGACTAACAAATTGTATGTTTAATAATGTTGATATTGCGAATCGAAAAACCGCCCTAACTAGGAAATAATAATATTTTTAAGCGAGTTAAACGAGGTTTGATCGAATGCTAATGCGTCGTAAGAGTCAAATTTGCCTAATTCCACACATATGGAAAATGAGTAACAAGGGAAGGGGGGTAAGCGAGTTAGCGTCCCCTATTTAAAGTTTTGGCACATTTGTTTTGAGAAAATTCGGTTTTTGACTGTCTTTCTAGCTAGTCGATATCCGTGTGTCTACCTTTGCGATATTTTTAAAAATTTCCAAATTTAAACTAATTGTTTTTATTAAATCACTTTAACTTCGTTAAGAGTGCCCAGTGCTAATAAATAAGTTAGTGCCAGTTCAAACAACAGGTGCCGACGATCAACCAGGGTGTTAAACTTTCTAGGCAAGCCCGAGAAAGGGTTACATTATTTTTTGATTAATTAACTTTATGGCAAAATGTACTTGTTTTCCGTTGAACTTATTTTATCATTCATTCACCATGGAATTTTCAATTTCAATTTATTCAACAATTTGGAATAACCAAAATCAAAATTTAAAATAATTTTCCAAGTTTCGAGGTATTTGAAGTAAATGCTTCAAGCTAGAGGTAGCCTGCAACAAATGATTCTATTTCCGATGGAAAGGGGCCGCAACGCTTTGGTGGTCGGATTACCTAAATTACAAATTTAACTTATCTAATCCATTTATTCGACATTTTTTATAATACATTCTTTACTCCATATTTGAGTGTAACCACCAGTCAGGGATTTTGAAACTTAACAGTCAATTGCCAATTTATAACTAAATCGTTCCTGGATTTTCTCAACTGGTGCCCTCAAATCAGATCGAAATTTCTAGTTATAACCATTAGGAAGATAGAATAATTGGTTGCATATTCAATATAGGGTAGAGTAGGGCTATTTCTCTCTCGCGTCGTGTTTAGGCAATCAAAGCAAAATTATTGTTTTGCACCAATTGCACCTGAAATTATAGGCGCGTTTGTCGGCCACCAACGATGAGGAGAGTCGTGGTTCCCGGGGACCCTCTTCTCCAACTTTACTAGGTCTAAGACACGGTGCCAGGTCGTAGCTTCCGGCCGTGGACTTAAAATGGGCGTCGTAATTCCCGCTCCAACGACATGTACTATGTATGTGTGGGCTACCACGAGGACAAACGAGACAAAATAACCATCCCGGTTACCTGTAATAAACGGGTGTCGCGTACGACAAAGTTCTGTACAAGTCTTTGTCGAAGCTCGTGGACGAAAATTTGTGATAGAAATGACGCCTACAGTCATTCAGATTAATTTGCGAGGACTTGTGTATCCGGGTTTTGTTCGGAAGTTGTGATTGGTGTTTAAGCACCGGACTTTTACCGGAAGAGGTATTTCGGCACTAGGGCGTAATAGTTAAATGCGATTCTCTATTAAATGCCGCGAGCATGTTACCTTCCGACTCTGGTAAAAGTGTAACTTAGTAAACGCGATATTAAATGTTGCTTGGGTAATATAAGTTCGAACAAGTTACCTGAAGGTTAGGGTAGATTTGCCGTACGTAAATATGATTGCATAAAAATGGGGGTTACAGCAAAATCAAACTTTTTGAAATCTAAATTGGATAACATAAAATATAATCAGGTGAAGACTGACGACTCAATCATCTGGTTAAATTCATGATCACAATTACCAAGAAAGTCTCTTACGAATTTGATTACAAACATAACCTCAATAATAATTTTAACGCAGTGCAAAATTTGATCAAACCCGCAGAACTCATCCATTTTGTAAACAAGGCTTCAAAATAATTTTGTAATAAAATCATTGTGGGGAACTTGTATTGAAATCCCTTCCTCCATGCGTTTTGACACTACTTTGTCTCCGAATTTGTGTTACGACTACAGAGTATTGCCTAATAGGCGCCTTAAAATAAAACATCATCATCACTATAAAGGTGACTATCGACGAAAATTAACACAACGTAGGTAAGTGAAAATAATAAGTATAAAGGGTTACTAGACGAGCCAAATAGATTAGTATATCAAATTGAGAGTTTAAAAGATAGATTAACAGTTAAAAATGCGAAAATTTACGACATCATCACGATCACAATGGACGGTCTCACTACAGTACCTACAACTTGTTTTTTTTTCCTTCATGTTCAGGGGGTGCACAAGCTGAAATATTTAGGAACAGGAAAAAAATTTTTTCATTCAATGTGCAGACAGTAAGTGATGCCAATTTAAAAATATTGGACATTGTTGCAAGATGGCCAGGATCTGTGCATGATACAACAATATTTCGTAATTCTCGTTTGTGTACACGCTTCGAAAATAATGAAATTAATAATGCAGTACTTGTGGCAGATGCTGGCTATCCTGTAAAAAATTATTTGTTGACGCCTTTATCCCAAACACACACACGAGGAGAAAATCTATATAATGAAGCCTTGATCAGAACCCGAAACACTGTTGAAAGATCATATGGTGTTTGGAAACGAAGATTTCCCATTCTGAGCAACGGCATCAATTTAAACATCGCCAAAGTGCAAAGGATAATAGTGGCAACTGCAGTATTGCACAACATTGCAATTGAAAATAATGAAGAAGACCCACCTCCATTAAATCAGCGGGAAGAAGCTTTATTTAATCAAGCAATTGACGTACCGATAGATTTGATAGAAAATATAAATGGCGGCAATTTTGTTAGGAATGAAATGACCAAGTGTACAACGTTGCCGGTTGATTTTTTGGGTAGAATGCAGTGTTGGTGGTTATTTGGCTTTGGCAAAGACTATATCTATGCTTCTGATAAAATATTTAATTCTATAAGGAACTGATTGCACTTTAAAAAAATTCTTTTTTGATAAAAATTGTTACTGGCATTAGTTTGAAACGGCAGCATAATTTACTACTTGCAGGTATTTGTAACAAGCCAATATTTTATAAGGATCTTATGTTTGCTTTTCATCATAGGTACAGGGTCAACTGAATACGAGTATAAATAACACAACGAGACAAATGTTATTTTGTCGTTTACGTCAACTAGGGTGCCAATTCACGTTAAAGTTATCAAAAGGGATAGAGATCTGTGGATTTCCAAAATGCTACCAAAATTATTTTACTTCTATTAATATTGTATAGCCCCAGAGATAGTGCCAGGAAATTTGAAAAAAAATAAGAAGTGTGTAGATCAACCTTGTATTACTGCTGCAACTGTGGCACATCAGCAAAAACAGAAATACAAGGAAAAATCCGCATCCGGTAGTAATGATGATGGCATTTTGTTACTAGAAGAAATAAATACATAATAATTAATAACTATGTAACTTTGTTTCCTTATTCTTAACATACATTCTTAACATTCTTATGCATACGTGCACTGTCTAATTAAAATTATAAGTCCTTATCAAAACGTTTGTTTTTGGATAAAAAATGGCGGTTTGATTCAAAACTCAAAATGCCATAATAGTTCTACAATAAATAATGTTTTTTTTTAATCATTTTAGAGTAATATGATGTTTGGGTTGTTTATCTTTCTGTTTAAAATAATAAAAATTTTCCCGAAAACATGGGAGACACGTAAATACTTTGTTTCGTGCCTATTTGTAGTTGAAATTTGGAAACCTTATTTTTAGCAGCAAGGCCTGCTAAATCTGCACTGCGCTGCGCTTATTACGGCCGTAACAAAGCTCGGGTTTTCAATGGTGCAATTGATTCCGCTAACCTCAAAAAATTTACCATGACCAACTTCATTAAACTATATATACAGTGAGTGGCAAAAGTATGGAATACATTTCTTAAAAATTAAACAAAATTTTTTTCAAAAAAATCTTTGGGCAGGTCAATTTTAGTTTATAAAAATACATATTTTAATACAAAATAAAATTCCAAGCAGTCATTTGTTTTCGAGTTATGACGTCATCGATACTTTTTTAAAATGGAAACCCCCTATTTTTTTTCTTGATTCTGATGGCCGCTACTACATGAGGTTGATCTACAAGTTTTAAACGGAATTTCACTGGGTAAAATTCTTCATTCTGACAAAACCTGTGCTGCAATTGCCAGTCATATCGCAACAGAAATGAAGAAAAACATTTGCAAAGATATCATTAGCACAAAGAAAAAAATATCTGTTTTAATAGATGAGTCGACAACTCTCAGTAAACGAACCGTGTTGATAGTTGTTCTAAGAATATTTTTTGAAGACATATCTGGAGACGCTTATACGTTCAATCTAGATCTAATCGAACTAACTGACGCATCTGCGGAAAGCATTACCAAGGAATTATTGAGATGTTTAAATGAATATGGCTTCGACGATTTTTTTTTAAAACACTGTTTTATTGCCTTTGCTTGTGACGTAGCTTCCGTAATGCTCGGCAAAAATTCCGGAGTAGCCACACGTTTGAAAACAATGTTTCCAAATTTAGTAGTGTGGCATTGTTCTAACCATCGACTAGAGCTTGCTCTGAATGACGTTGTAGATGAAATTTATGGTATAAATCATTTCAAGATATTTATGGATAAATTGTACTGTACACCCTTTACCACCAATCTCAAAAAAATCAAAATGAACTTCGAGAAGCTGCAAATTCTTTGGATTGCGAAATTTTAAAAATTGGCCGAATTTTAAGTGTCCGTTGGGTAGCATCTAGCAGACGTACCGTGAATGCTGTCCTCAAAAATTATCCCGCACTTTGTGAATACTTTAACAGAGCTTCCACGGATATGTCTAGGGATGCAAGAGAAAGGAGCAAATATGATGGTCTCAAAAAAATGATCACATCCGTTGAATTTGTAGCAAATTTAAATGCTATGTCCGATGCATTAGACGAGTTAGGTGATTTATCTGAATTTTTTACAAAGACGTAACATTACGTTAATTGATGCGGACAAAGCTGTAAGAACTACCATTCGTGTACTAGATTCTATGGCAAATGAGCCTGGTCCTAACTTTCTGAAGTTCAGAATGCTCTAAATGTAAAAGAGTTTAAAGGGGTTCCGTTACATGACGGAAAAGTAAAAATTATCAACACCGCACAGTTGTTTAGAAGTTTAGCCAACAATCTGAGAAATCGAATGATGACGTCAAGTTCCTCCCACGTCAGTAGTAATGCTGGAAATGACAATTCAATAAAACAATATAATCTTTTACTAAAAAATCTGGAGGTTTTGAATCCAAAAAATTGGGCAAAATCTGATGACGATGAAGCGGACATAACATTTGGAGATAAAGAGGTTCGCCAATTCATTTTAGAAGAACAAGTGCAAGGTATAATTAAAATGTTTTTTAAATGAATATAATTAGATATATTTTATCTCTGTTGTAGATATTATTCGTGGTTTTCGAGCATTTAAAATGAACAGAGGAGAAGGGGATATTCCAGAAGATTTTAAGCCTCTCTTAAAAGCGGTGGCAACGATCCCTATTTCAACAAGTGAATGTGAAAGAAATTTCAGTTCAATGAATGAGATCGTTACACCTACAAGAACTTCCTTAAATTCGAAGACTGTGGCAGGATTAGTTTTTATTAATTGTTTTGGTCCCCCGTTATCAAAATTCAACCCTCAGTCATACCTTCGTTCATGGCTTACTAAAGGCCATCACTATGATGCGGCAAGCCGCAGAAGAATAATAAAAGAGGACAATACTTATAAATCATTATGGAAATTATTATAAAACTTAGAATGTTATGGAACAAAAAGTATATTATAAAAATTAAATATTGGTAAATAATTTAATAATAATTTTATATAATATATTTTACCAATATTAGTTTGAGCAAGTCTACATGTTTTAATAGTAAAAACCAAAATTTTTCTTAATTTTTTTTTATTCGATTTTAAAACAATCGTTCCGTTTCGTAATTTTGTCCATTTCGAGCCCTGCATACGTATCATTGAAATCGCAAGTAAACATGGATAAATCGATGTATTTTTCTTTAATATAAAAACATTACATTAAAATTTTCGGATTATCCGGAATTTCGCTTAATCCGGGAAGGGTCCGGTCCACATTAGGCCGGATAATCGGGGTTCTACTGTATATAGGTAGGTGTATAGACATACCCAAATTGTAATGAGACGTCTGGACTCAGGAAGGAGTGAGTGATTTAAAACATCTAATAATAAAAAAAAAACACAGGCACAATATTTTGGACTTTAGTGCTTTAGGTAAGAAGACATAAGACAGCAATTGAATCGCTGATTGCAGAAAGGATACACGTCATGTTTTCTAGCATTTTGTGATTATTACTTGAAATATGTATTTGATTTTTGATTGAAGTTCCATCAATTATTATCATACGCAAGTCCCAAAAAAAGCAATTTTTTTGTGTGTCTCAAAATTTCTATTCACTGACTTGTACCCTTTCTGCAATCAGCGATTCAACTGGATAGTGCGTATCGCTAAAACATCCGCAAACATAACGAAAACGTTGACAAAAACAGACATATTTTAAATCAGTTAATAAACTGCGTTCTTTTTTGTGGTGCTTTCGAGTTGGCACTTCGTGGACATGATGAAACAGAGAGTTCAGAAAATCCTGGAGTATTTCGAGAGCTCGTGAATTTTGTGGCCGAAATGAATGTTTCAATGAAAGGGCATCTGAAAAATGCTACCGTTTTTCGCGGAACATCAAAAACGGTTCAAAATAAATTACTTGATGCTATGCTTAAAGTCTGCCAAAATGACATTAAACAGCAAATTAACTGAGTAAAATGAGTAAAAGCTCCAAAGAAGATTGAACCTATGTACAGTAAAGTTCCTAAGAACAACGAAATCAATTCTATCAGAAATATCCGAGAACAAGTTGAATCCTTATCACCACTTCAAGTTTTCTGCCTGTATTTTGCAGATGAAATATTGGGCGAAATAGTAAAATTTTCTAACAAATATGCCCAGGACAATAACAGGCATGACTTTATTTTGACAACGAGTGATTTACGAAAAAATTTTGGTATTCTCAATCTTCCTGGATATCATTCGCTACCGCAACAACGGATGTGTTGGAGTCTTGATTCAGACAAAGGGTTGGACATTGTAAGAAGCTGCATGTCAAGGCATTGATCATATGTATTTATTATCATATTTATCATAAGAATGACAAATTTGCCAAATTACGACCAATTTTTAACATGATGAACAGACGATATTTACAATTTGGTATTATTGTCCACAATATTTCAATTGACGTGGAAATGGTCCTATATAATTGAACTAAAAGGACCATCATCAGAAATTTATAAATTGTGCAACATTGTCGCTACCACCCCGATAAATACGACAGAAAGTGAACGGTGTTTCTCTACTTTAAAGCGTGTGAATACATTACGTACCACCCCATTAAAAAAATGGTATTTTTGGGCAATTTGCCTTAAATTTAAATGTCAAGATGACGGTTTATATAAAAAAAAAAAAATGAATTCGAGGACCCCCAGGGTTTTGTATGTAAAAAGGGTTAATTTCTCAAACTAAACAAAGATTTCAGAGCCTCTATGATCTGAGTAAAATGTTCGAAGTCTACATACATACATACATCTTTGTTTACATTGTATTACCGTTAATAATAAAAATAATAAGAATTTATTTTTTTGTATGAAAAATTTTTTCCTGGATACGGTACAAAATAGTTAGTACGCCATTTTTGGGACATCCTGTATGTTGCAAGGATTTTGTGTGTTTACCCGACATATTTATTAAATTTAACAATTCCATGTACAATAATAATAATAATACCTCAAGCAACGATAATGAAGATGAAATTACAGAATTAATTGAATTAGTTGGTGACTCTTACGATACTCCCTGTATCCAGTTATTAGACTGAATTACTTAGAATGTAGATTTTTATCAGCAATATGTATTTGAGTTATGTTTTGTTTTTGTTTGTTTTTTTTTTGATATTTATATGATGGTTATTTTTATATGCATGTGTGCAATAAATTGTGTAAACGTTTGTTTGAAGCTTTATTTTTAAACTTCCTACTCCCAAAATTTTCATATATGATTCTACCGCCACCTTTCGAAGGTACGTCTAATGTTTGGCGATAGGTGGCGACATTACGTCTTGAAGTTGGCGACAACGGTTCTAAAAACCTGGCAACCCTGGCTCTGCTGTCAAGATGGTGCAACTTTTTTACACTAATAATTCTACTATAGTCCATTCATTTTAAATCTTGGGTAAAGTTGTAAACTCAAAACGCCGTAAATTACGAAAGCGGCAAGTTTTCATTGTGTGGGTACTGTAAAGTAGTAATCCCTCTGTTCACATAAAATTGGTACCACGTCGTACTTTCACCATCTTATCGACGAGCAAAAGAAAGAGACCTTAAAGTATCCGCAAATAAAAAAAAATTAAAACACATTTTGCGATCAGTGACCAAAAAAATGTTAAGAGATTGTTGATTTTGTATTGGGAAATTTTGTATTTGAGAAATAAGATTACTAAATAAAGAAATAAGAGTAATTAATAAAGTATCCATTACATGTATACTTACTTTAAAGTAAATTAATAAATAAAATAATAAAATACTTACATAAACAAATAGAAAATTAATCGTCATCTGAATCAAATTCATTAGATGATTCACCAGTATTGGCAACAAATATTATACGAGTATATTGAGTAAAATTAACGCACTGAATTCACTTTACACAACACAAGTTATTTCTTGAACAGTACAACTAAGACTGTAATTGTTTAGTGGCTTAGGGCCGGCCGGTCCTGTATTTTTAAAATTCGGGAAAAGCCCATTATTATCTACTTTCTGTCTACGCTTGGGATGTCTTATTATTACCTGCACCCGTCGTATAGATAAGGTAAGCAGAACATATTTATAGTATCTAAAAACAGATGTTTTACCGACGAATGCAAATGTATGTTAAATAATGAGCCACCCAGAACACTCGATATTTGTCTCAAGAAAATCCGCGGATACATTTAACTACAAGAACGCAATGCCCTCAGAAATTTAATGTTTGGGATGGTATTTTTAATAATCAAATTATTAGTAGTAGTAAATTTAAACACAAACATATTTCGACATTTTGATAAATGTGAATAAAAATGTTTCTAATAACTTGACCATTTAACAAATGTTAAATTTAATCAATTTCTTAATGAAGTAGGTACCTGAAATCACGCAAAAACTATTTTTCATGTTAAATTCCTATGGTCAGGTTTGGTAGTTGACACTCGGTATTGAACACAGTTTTAGATTCACTGAGTTTCGGACAAGTGTCAAAGCAGGCAAGTTTTATTACTAAACCCAAGATTTAAAATGAATGGACTATACCAATCACATTTTTGCCTCACCTCCAGTCAGTATTGTTGCAACAATTTACTTAATTTTATAAGAATAAGGTATTAGAAAAATGGGTAATCTTGTAGTTTACGTCGTCCAAACTGTGCATCGCAATGAGTTAGCTTTTTAATAATTTCAACTTTTGTAAATGGTTATTGACAAAATTTTTGTAAATAGTTTTTCCGTGAATAACATAGAACCTCCCATAGGCCATGACAAAATTAAAAATAAAATGTCTGTCCTACCTTGTCTCGATGACTCGGATGAGTGGCTTAGAAAATCCTATCCAAAGACCCACCCCAGAGGTCTAAAAATGGTGTTAAGGGCTGTGTTGCACTCCAAGGGTCGAGTTGAACAATTGAACATCAAGATTAAACTACCCACCAGACGAAAATGCGAATATTGAGGTCGAGATGGTTGCGTTGCTTCGAACTAAACTGTCACTTGACTGCAACTGAAATTTTGACTCACAATACGGTCGCCTCGATTCCTCAATGTTCGATGATTGCGCCTTTACCGCTTTATCACCGATTCCAGCGATACCATACACCACTATCAAAGGAAACACGTGTTGAGAAAATTTCACGATTGGATGGAAATTGTGACTCACCGTGTTCTCACGAGTCCCTTCATCGATGAGGCGCTCCTTCAGTCAGTAAGAGTTCACATTTTTGGAAATTATAACTCCGAATTTCGGTAAATTAATTATGAAAGTTTTCACGACACGTGCGTTTCGAACCACGCATGGACATTACACATCACATTGCACATCTTCGTTCTTTATCTAGGTCTAGGATTGGACAATGGAAAGAGGAACTGAGGAAGGGGGGTAATCTTGTATACTGCGCAAGTGCGCATAGCGGGGACTGGAGACCATGGGGATGAAAGAAGGATTGCCTAACTGGGAATTCGATTGACATTAATGACATTTAGTTTCTGTTTGTGGGACCTGTTCAACTACATTACGGTGAGGGCAGGGGAAAGTAATTCGCAACTGCGCTTGCTCCGCCTCTTCAAGCGTTGGCTGGCGTTTATGATCTGTCATCTGTCATTGTTTTGTTTTGTAATTTTGGTTATGTGTTCTGTTCCCTCCAAATGTGCTATGCACAAAAAGTTACTTTTTGGAAGAAAATTGGAGTAATTGTTTCTAATAAGTGTAAAGCTGGATTTATACTCGTTTTTCGTATCAGTGTCCGGTAGTGAACTAGTGATTACGTTTCCGTAACAAAGTTGAAGTATGCGTAATACGTATTCACATTTATAAAAGCGTTCTGCATTATATTTCATTCATTAAATTTCATAGACGAAATATGCATTTAATTAATTCACTTGTATGATTGTATTAAATTAATATTGATGAAATACTTTTTTAGGCGTAGTATGAATTGGGGGTAAAGGACATAACCCAAGATTATGTTATATCTATATATATTTATTAATTTTTTAACCACCTGTAAACGGTTATGTTGATGCAATATACATAAGCTAATGAAAGTACTTATATCTGTTTTATTTTTAAAGTGTTATCAAATGTTCGTTTATTTTGTTTGGAATGCCGTTTTTGTTTGTTTTAATGGGTTTTATTATTTAATAATACTAAAACGTTAGCTTTAAATAATTAGAACCTATATAAACATCCAAAAAGTGCATTCAAAATAAAATAAACGAACTTAAGTTCCAAAGCTAAAAAAAATTCGAAACACGCTGTGCAAAATATTTGAATTTGCCGCAACTTTCAACTACAAAGTGCTGTGCTGGAGACCACATCAACGATACGTCTATGGACAACCGCAAATCTTACGATTATCAAAATTATCGATAGTTATTCAACAAATATTTACAATTTTAAATTTTAATTTCAACATCCGATTACGATTACAATTTTATCATAAAGAAAAATTTAAAGTTTCGATTGTTATAGATTGCAACTGTCCCGCGCCAATTTTTTGGCTAACTGACAAAGTTGAAAAACTTACAATGGCTACCATTTGAATAGGTTAAATCTTTTTTTCATGATATTTAGGTTAGGATGAAGTTTAAAGTTTAAATAAGTTAATTTTTTTTTAAGTCTTTGCCTTACAAAACTATGTTATTAATTAGTATTTAAGATGTTTTTGTTTATAGGTAAGTAGTTTCAGTTTAAAAGAATAAATGTTTAAAACAGTATTACATTTTTTGACTGATTATCCCACGACCTTCTAAACAGTCGAGACTGTTGGCTCTCTCCGGCCTGTTCATTTGCCAGTTTTCGGCGTTCGCCGTTTGGCGCTACTTTACCGGCGCGGAAATTGGCGCGAAACGTTAAATGTCAAAAAGATGACATGTAAAATGCTATTTGGAGACGTGTAAGGATTATAAAAGGACAAAAATATTCAATGAATTGGCTTCAGAAAGTTTAAATATTTGCCCAGGTAGGGATTTCAAAAATCTTTTAATCAGTAATAGACTTGCAATAATTTAAAATGTACTTTAAAAATATTCTTCACTAATATAATGTTGTAGGCAAGCCTTTCCAATAGTGCTGCTAATGTACCGCTCCCGACGGAAACATTCTCTGTCACCGCAAACAGTCCTTTGCCTGCTTAAATCTTCATTTTCTTTTCCTTCGTCTACTTTCAATGTTGTGGGTATTATAACAAGCACGACCTTCTAAATAGTCGAGACTCTTAGTTCTCTCCGGCCTGTTCATTTGCCAGTTTTCGGCGTTCGCCGTTTGGCGCTACTTTGCCGGCGCCGAAATTGGCGCGAAACGTTAAATGTCAAAAAGATGACATGTAAAATGCTATTTGGAGACGTGTAAGGATTATAAAAAGACAAAAACATTCAATGAATTGGCTTCAGAAAGTTTAAATATTTGCCCAGGTAGGGATTTCAAAAATCTTTTAATGAGTAATAGACTTGCAATAATTTAAAATGTATTTTAAAAATATTCTTCACTAACATAATGTAGGCAAGCCTTTCCAATAGTGCTGCTAATGTACTGATCCCGACTGAAACATTCTCTGTCACCGCAAACACTCCTTTGCCTGCTTAAATCTTCATTTTCTTTTCCTTCGTCTACTTCCAATGTTGTGGATATTATAGCAAGTACCGAATTCCGTGAAATAATTAAATTCATACTCACATTTCCATAAATTTCGTTGTATTTAAGAATATGTATATTAGGAACGATTATATCTATGCAATTAATATGCTTAACTAACCGAAAATTTCGATTAAAATGCCTTTATCCGACAAAGTGACAACGCAATGACAGAAAGCCATGTTTCAAACCGCGTGGTTCCGAACTCAAATCCCCCGTTCGCTAGCGCCAAACGGCTTACAAGTGCATAATGGTATTTTGCTCAAATGAACAGGCCGGAGAGAGCCAAGCGTCTCGACTATTTAGAAGGTCGTGTACTATAGTAATGTATCGGTAATGCAAAATATTGTATGTTTATTGGTTAGGTTGGTAACATAGACCAATGTTGGTGAACTCCGTACCAGTGTTGCCAGATTGAAAGTGGCGAATTATCGAACTAATGCCTACAAATTATCGTTTACAATCATGGCTTTATTATACAGTGCGTTTTTTTTAAGACTGGCCACTGGCCATAGGGTTTTACATGCTAATTTTTCAACCCCCTGTTAACTTTTATTTTTGTGAAAATTATAAAACCTAGCGCTGTTTTTAGATTAAACAATAGTAACTATTATCTATTATAGTCAATTACTTCATTTTGTAATACCTAAAGGGTTGTAATAGACAATTTACAAATAAAATGTTATTTGCAAAAAATAGTGTGAACATTAATATTTTACATTTAATAACGATAGATTCATTATTTATGTTATAACAAGGTTTTTTACTTAAATAAAAATTAAATGAAATGTACAAAATGGCTTCCAATTACATAATAAATTACAAATGTCAGGTGAAATTTTAGCTTACTGAAAATTTAAAATTGGTGCAAACGGAATTCAAAAAATGTCTTTTTGCTAACTTATTCTTTGCTTCTGGTTATTAAATTGAAATTGTTTCAATACATTATCATATCCCACAACTTTACTACAAAACTGGGTTGAATATTTTCATGAGGACAAAAGTTAACAGGGGGTTGAAAAATTAGCATGTAAAACCCTATGGCCAGTCTTAAAAAAAACTCACTGTATTTAATTCATCATATTTGTGGTATATTCCACAACGCAGTGTTGGCTTTAGAAAATAAAACCTGCGCGTCTCCTGATCTTTATGAAATTATTGAAAATCTCATTGTTGGTTTGAATCAAAAACGCCAGGATAATTTTTATGGATACAAAGCCAATGCTGCACTAAGGCGTTTAAATAATGCCACTAAGGCAAATGAAATTAAGTGTGAACTTGAAAAATTCTGTGAGAGAGCGACCACATACATTCAAAAATATTTTAGTTTGGAAAATTCGCCATTCAAGGTATTAAAAATGTTTTTTCACGATCGGGAGTAGAAATCAACTTTTCGGATGTCAACATCGTGACAGAAGTAGAGCATTTTCTCCCTAGGGAGCAAATATTTGCAAATATTTGCTCCCTAGGGAGTTTTCATTTTTTTGACAGTTGTGATAAAAATCTAATGGGAGTTTTCATTTTTTTTGACTGTTGTGACAAAAATCTAATTGTGTTGTCAAGGCAACTACTAATTCCATTAAATTCATCGAAAGATGACAACTCATTTGTCATCATTTTTTTATTCTTAAAATTTGAGATTTTTGTGCTGTTTCTACTCCCTACCGTGAAAAAAATAGTATATATACTATTAATCTACGCACAGAATTTGAGTGGCACACTCTTGAAACATGTGTTGATAGTTTAAAGTTGGAGGATCACATCAATGTAAATGAACTCCATAACGAGTTTGGAATTTTGAAAAAGAAAATGCCTGAATTAATAGAAATGAATAAATCAGGGGTTGAGAAGTGGATGCAACTTTTTGCTCACGGTAATTTTCCAAATTTATTAAAGATTGTACAATTTGTTTATTCCATACCAGTCAGTAATGCCTACTGTGAAAGAGTATTTTCAATAATGGGAAATGAATTGCAAACAAAACTAAATTTTGACATGAGTTGCATGGAATTTGCAGATTTTATTAAAAAGTATCCAGCTATACTGAGTGCCGCAAAAAGCGAAAAAAAGTACAAATTTTTAAATAAATAATAAATATGTTTTTGTTTTCTTACAATTTTGTTTTGTTAAATGAGATTGTTTGTGTAGGTATTATGCGAATGCCTGTTGGTTTAATAGATGCATGTTATTCTTTGATATATTTGAATTTTATTTTATATTTTATACAAACATATATTTTTATATTGTTGAAACTTAAAATAAAAGAACAGTTTTGAGTAATGATTATTATTATTATTTTGTGTTCGGTAATCGGACGCTGGCGACTTGGCAACCCTAGTTGATGCTCTCATTGATACCGGAGCCGAACTGTCACTTGTCGGGAGTGCAGTTGTGCGAAAATTACAGCTGCAACCCCGGAGTTGTTCTGTACCGGCCCGAACCATTAATTCGGAGGTAAAAATTACGGAAAAGGTTACGTTGGTAGTTGAATTTCCGGAACTAGCCGTTGGAAGCTGATTTTTATATTAGTCCTGAAATGACGGATTCACCCTTGTTAATTGGTACTGACATTTTGAATAAGGAATTAATTTCATTTCATCGTAAGCCCAATGGAGAAGTTAGGTCATTTGAAAATAAATTATCCGGTATAATGAATTTAGGCAAATATGTACAATGAACAAACGATTAAAACCAACAATCTCGAGCAGTAGGTATTTACCTGAAGACCCACCGGAATCGCTAAAAGATTTAATTTCGGAGTTTCACTCACTTTTTACCTCCGGTACCGCTTGTTTGACTGTCACAACAAGTGAACTTACGAGTAAAATTCGGTTGACGACGGATGTTCCCATCAGGTACCGCCCGTACGCGGAAAGGCAAACGGTTCGCGAAATAATTGATGATTTGTGTCAAAAGGGAATAAATAGTTCGACCCTCATGTTCACCGTATGCAAGTCCAATTTTATTAGTCACAAAAAAGGACGGTTCTCCTAGAATGTGCGTAGATTATCGCGCATTAAATCGTATCACAGTAAAGGATCAGTACCCACTGCCTCGAATTGAGGATCAAAGCAAGGCCACAAGTTATTTAGCTGTTTAGACATGGCAAGTGGGTTCCATCAAATTCCGATTGAAAAGGACTCTATTGAAAAAACTGCGTTTGTCACTCCAGATACTCAGATGGAATATTTAAAAATGCCTTTCGGTTTAGCTAATGCTCCATCCGTTTAACAAAGGGCGATGAATCAAGCTCTCCACCCTCTTCAATTACTTCAAACTAGCGGCTTTCAAATTAACGCAAAAAAATGTAAATTTATTCAAATAGAAATAGAATATCTTGGTCGTCTAATTTCTGAAAACGGAGTTCAGCCAAGCCCTTATAAAGTCAAAGCACTGTTGCACACTTCGCCACCTGCCCATGTCAAAGAAGTGCGTCAACTGTTGGGCCTGACTGGATACTTCCGTAAGTTTTTAAAGGATTATTCACGTACTGTAAAACCAATCTCAGACCTGCTAAATAAAAGGAGTCCTTTTTGAGTGGACCGCGCTACACGAAGAAATACGTTTGAGACTTATAGCAGTTTTATCAACCTCCCCTGTTTTGACCCTGTTCGATCCGAAGTTACATACGGAATTGCATACTGATGCGGGCCACATTGGTTATGGAGCAGTCTTGCTTCAGAAACACAATGATCAATTAAATCCAGTAGTATACTTCAGTCGCTTGACACAAGGCTACGAATCCAAATATCATTCGTACGAATTAGAAACACTTGCGGTTGTCATTGTAGTAAAGCATTTCAGGCATTACCTATTGGGAGTCAAGTTTGTCTTGGTAACTGACTGCAACGCCTTGAAGGGGACTTTTGCAAAAAAAAGACTTAAATCCTCACGTGGCTCGGTGGTGGATTTATCTCCAGGATTTTCAGTTCGAAATTACATATCGAAAGGGGGCAAATATGTCCCATGCTGACTACCTTAGCCGAAATATCCCCAGAATTGCTCTTGTAAAATATCAAAAACATTCGTGGCTTGCAGTAGCACAACGTGCAGACGAACAAACATCGCATTCACGGGAAGCACGTATATCGCGTTATCACGAATACGGATGGTTCAACAACACAGTTTTTTTTTGTTCCCTTTTCCTACCGTCTGTCGCTGTTACAATTGTACCATGACGAAAACTGTTACGTGGGTGCTCAAAAGGCTTTTGAACTACTCTCGCGGCATTTCTGGTTCCCCAAGGTGCGGAGCTTCGTGACAAAATATTGTAGAAGGTGTCTTACATGTCTGATTCATAAGCAACCTCGGCTTGTAAGCTAAGTCCCACTGCATTCAATACCCAAAGGGGAAACACCATTTGAAACACTGCATTGCGATTATTTTGGGCCACTGAAGCCCTCCGAAAAATTGAAATTTGTGTTTGTAATAATCGATGCCTTTTCAAAATACTGCCTGTTAATACCCAACGCAGACACAACGTCTGCCCGGTTCAAGGAAAATTTGACTAAAACCATTTCTCTGTTCGGAACGCCCAAGAGGTTAATCACCGATAATGGTTCCTTTGTTAACCCGTCTGCTAAACAACTGTTAGAGGAATTTAGAATTAACCTTCATCTGATTACGCTACATGTTCATCGCGCAAATGAGCAAGTGGAGCGCTACATGTCCACCATCGCAGACATGCTGCGGAAAGAGTGCAGAAATGATCCATGTACCTGGTCCGAAAAACTTTGGAAGTTCCAGCTTGTCTTGAACACGACGAAGCAGAAATCCACGGGGTGTACACTACTGCAGCAGCTGCTTGGTCGAAAAAGGTCCATTCCAACAATTGCAGCACTTTTGAATGATTTGGCAGTGAAAGAAACACCACCCAACAGAAAGATCATGCGCGAAATGGCAGCAAAATCACTAGCCGAGAATGCCGCGAGACAAGAAAAGTAAAGGCCCTTGTAAAGGCCCATATGAAGTTGTTGGAGAGAAGTTGCCTGGCATCTTAAAAGGTGGTCGAAAGACTGGTACCCTGAGTTGTACGAAACCTTAATCAATGGTGATGACTGGGACTCTCAAGAAGAAGAAGAGGGTACAGTACTTATTTATTAATTAACGTCAAATGTAGGCAGAGTTACAGATGGTACTCAGATATCAAAGTTCGCACACCAAAAGATGTTGTTTGATGTCACATTGGTACTCAGATATCAAAGTTGGCGCTCGAAAAGATGTTATTTGATGTCATATTGGTATGCAGATATCAAAGTTGGCATACCAAAAATTGTTTTTTTAATACGCAGATAAATCAAATTTGGCACACCAAAATGTATATATTTTTTTTAAATTACTTTGTTTGAATGTCACATTGGTAGTTCGATATCAAGGTCGGCATGATGAGTAATTGTTACATTGTTGGATATTACGTTGATTTCATAGAGATCATCAAATAAACAACTGATATTAATAAAAAATCGCGATCCCGATGTCCGGATGGCCGCAGAGCAAGTGAGGTCATCGTTATTCCCTGTAAAATCGCGCTTGTGTTGTGTGTCCCATAACATTAAACATTAATTATTGTACCAATTGTAAAAAAGTTGAAAAATAAAGTAAGTTGAAAAATAAAGTTTAGATCAGGGATGAGCAACCCGCGGCCCGCGGGCCGCATGCGGCCCGCCACACTTTCTCATGGGGCCTTTTAAAGATTTTACATTTTGACTTTTGAAACTTTTGTTAACCATTGCATAATTCACCAACAGAATCTTTGTGCAAAAATTTTAAATATGCCTAATGTCACTACGCCTGTAATAATAGCTATTTATGTAACCAGTTAGGAAATGCGTTATTTTGTGTAACGAGTGGAATATTTGCGGGACGAGCGCAGCGAGATCCCGCAAAATCACACGAGTTACACAAAATTGCATTTCCAAACGTGTTACATACAAGATTTTTTCTAATTTTGACAAAAAAAAAGTTTCTTCAAACGTTAAACGAAGTAATGAATTTTCTTAATAAATTAATTATTATTGTGTTAAAATATCAAGTAGGTAAGTAGGCACGGTTATTTTGGTTAAAAACAAAAAATATGACAGTGTCAACTGGTGATACAATAAATTTTTCCTAACCAGTTAGGAAAGATTTTACTTTTCGTAACCAGTTACGAAAAGTGTGACGTTTCCAAACGTCAATTAATTTTGAAAAGTGTCACTTTATATGTCAAAATTAGAAAAAACTTATTAATTTTCTCAAATCTCGAGCGTTAAATCACCGCCAATTTAATGAGTTTTTAAAAGATTTGGGAAGTGAATATGGTGATGTAATTTACAACACAGAAGTGCGTTGGTTGTGTAGAGGTGCTATGTTAAAAATAGTATACAGTGAGTTTTTTTTTAAGACTGGCCATAGGGTTTTACATGCAAATTTTTCAACCCCCTGTTAACTTTTGTTCTGATGAAAATATTCAAACCATTTTTGGAACAAAGTTGAAAGATTTTTCAAACTATCGGATAGATTACAATTCAATATCCCAAACTGCCGAAAAAGTTGTGAAAAAAATATTTTTAGCGCGCCGAAAGCTGAAAATATTTTTTTTCACAACTTTTTTGACAGTTTGGAATATTGAATTGTAATCTATCTGATAGTTTGAAAAATCTTCCAACTTTATTTCAAAAATGGTTTCAATATTTTCATCGGAACAAAAGTTAACAGGGGGTTGAAAAATTTGCATGTAAAACCCTATGGCCAGTCTTAAAAAAAACTCACTGTATAAATGAAAGAATATCGATTTCCCCATTTCGAAGATAAAGAATGGATGTGTGATTTTGCCTTTCTCGTCGATATAACTCAGCATTTGAATGACTTAAACATGGAACTTCAAGGAAGAGACCAGTTCATTCATAACATGTTTGATAAAATTAATGCTTTTGAAAGCAAAATTAAAATTTGGAACAAACATCATGTCACATTTTGCACACCTAAAAAAAGAAAACCCTTCAGAAACCTGAAAATATGCCCAGCATTTACAAAAATTAATAACGGAATTTGAATCTCGATTTAAAATATTTAGATCAGAAAAAACCGTTCGTAGTTTTAACATTTTTTCTTCCCCATTTAATATAGACGTGGAAACAGTTCCGGATGAGTTACAAATGGAATTAATAGATTTACAAAACGACACGGATTTAAGAAATAAATTTCAAAATGTTGACACATAATTTCTACCAAAAATACATAAGTTTAGAAAAATCCCCACGATTAGGCAAAGCAAATAATGACACTTTTTTGAAGTACCTATGTTTGCGAACAATTGTTTTCCGCCATGAAAATAATTAAAAGCGATCATCGATCGAGATTAAATGATGGATGGTTAGAAAGCTGCGTGCGAGTTACTGTGTCGTCTATATCTGCAAATATACTCGTAGACCATTGATGATCAAGAAGCAATGCCAAATTTCTCATTGAGTATTTTATTTCGGTAATTTTTATACTAGATTTATTTTGTTAATAAAGATATAATTTGAGTTCATCATTATCATGTTTCTTAAATGCTGCCCGCACAACATTTTTAAATTTGAAACTGGCCCGTTGTAAAAAAAGGTTGCTCATCCCTGGTTTAGATCTACGTTGCTGTAGTTATTTAGTCATTCATAACGGCCGCTCTCGCTCATAACGGACTCCGGCCGTTATGAGATTGTTTACATGGTGACAAACAGTCCGGAAAGCCACCTTTAACAACTAGATATTACAAAAAAGCGATTAACAAAACGGAGAATATGTATAAGTAGGCTAAAAAACATGCCTTTTTATCTGTCAAACTAGTCTTTGTTGGTTTTTAAAAAAGCGAGGTAAAGTTTGACACGCAAGTTTTCTGGTTTTTGGAGGTTTAGTTGGGAAATTTTAACCAGGTAAACAAAAATGGATCCCCCAATCCGGGTTTCAAGAAATTTTACGCACGAAGAATGTGCTAGTGTAGTGGCGCTGCAAGAAGAAGGGTTTACTGCAACTTACCTCGCCCAACGTTTGCATGTGGCTGATTCGACCATATCGCGAGTTCTTTCCCGCTTTAGAGAAACAGGATGTCACGAAAGAAGAAGTGGAAAGAGTCGAAAAAGAATTACAACGGCGAGAGAAAACAGATTTATTCGACTTCAAAGTTTAAGACAACGATTCCTAACGAGCACTTACCTGCAACAACAATTTGTTATGACCTATGGTCGTCGACTAAGCCAAGATACGGTCAGAAGAAGACTTGCTGAAGTTGATCTTCGACCCTATCAAGCCGCTAAAGTTCCTTTGTTAACGAGGGAGCACCGAAGAGAACGCTTAAAATTTGCAGAGGAACATCTTAATTGGAACAATGCTGATTGGGGTAGAGTAATGTTTAGTGACGATTCAAGATTTTCTTTATACATATGGCGAAAGATACAGCCAGGCGTGCATAGTTGGGACTGTGCAATATGGTGGTGGCTCTGTCATGATATGGGCAGGCATCACTTCGCCAGCAAAAACAGAGTTGGTACACATTAATGGTGGTCGACTAACAGCACATCGGTACATCACAGAGGTGTTAGAGCTTCATGTTGTACCATTTGCCCCATATATTGGGGATAATTTCATTTATATGCAAGATAGTGCCAGGCCCAAGGAGGTTAAAGTAAGAGGAGAGAAAGCCAGTTTGAAAAAGTGATGTCACCCGCCAAATCGTGCAGAGCCATAAAAGGTTGCTAAAGAAGGGTGGTTGATGGGGATGGTACCAGTGGCGTATAAAAGAAGGCGCATTTATTGTAATTTGTAACATAAAGTACATGAAAAAAATGAACAAAAATAAATGAAGTAAATTTATAATTCAGAAAAACTAATAAGTACCTACATGACGGGGCGCACTGGAGCATTTGTTGTAACATAAAAACGCTTAACACCTTGTTGCGGGGGTTAAAAGAACGCCACTGGCGCCAAAGCGATGCGATACCCGGTGGGCCGTTCAAGGACGTTCACGGTCATAAAAGGTTGCTGGAGAAGGAACGATTGGCATCACTTTCAATGCATTACCAGCATAGGGCGCTTTCCCTCCTCTTACTTTAACCTCCTTGGCCAGGCCGCATATCGCAGGAATTGTGAACCAGTATTTTGACCAAGTGGGAATTGTTCGTATGAACTGGCCAGCACGAAGCCCCGACCTCAATCCCATAGAGCATCTGTGGGACATTGTAGGACGGAAGATTAGAAACTTGCAACAGCCTCCAGCAACCCTTCCAGAGCTAAGACTCAAATTAACGCAAGTGTGGGAAGAATTTGAGCAGGAAGAGGTCAGAAATGTGATTGACAGTATGCCACGAAGAATGCGAGCTGTTATCAATGCTCGAGGAGGCAATACATCTTATTAACGCTAACTGTATGATTGTTACATCCTACTTTGCGGATCAGAAGAATCATGACTTTTTGTATTCCTGTAATTTTGTTGTTATTTTTTCCAGTTTTTTGTTCTTGAATTGACAAATTTGTTTTAATAAGTATGCATTAGGGGACCAATTCAAAAAAAAAAATAATTATTTTTTAAAACGAAATTTCGAATTTTACGGCACAGTGTAGCACATAATGCTGAAAATCTCTCAAATGAAATAAAAGTTAGTACCTATTTAATTGTTTTAAGACACTTGTTAAATCGCATTTTTTTCAGCAAATAATAATGGAATGGAAACTAAATCGGAAAATTTTATGCATTGTAACTGACAATGCCAGCAACGTATTGGCTACGTGTGTTAGTTTCCAAGTAGCACACTTATCATGTGTGGCACACACGTTGAAGTTAACCGTGCAAGATGATCTAAAAAAGTACCCGAATTGGACAATTTAATAACCCGATGCCGAGCAATAGTTACCTACGTTTTTTAAACAGAGTGGGAAGGCATACGATGAGTTACAGAAACACACTACGTTTAAACTAATTCAAGACATTAGTACTAGGTAGGTGGAGTAGTACCTTTTACACGATCAAAAGAATTTTACTGATTTCAGATGACTTAACAATAGCAATGTTAAACTTGACAAATAGTCCATTATATTTAACTTGTCAAGAAAAAGAACGTTTTGAAGAAATTGCCAAAGTCCTTGAATGCTACCAAAATAATATCTTCAGACAACGTGACAGTTTCTGTGATAATACCATTAGTGAAAGGGCTATACAGTGAGCGGCAAAAGTATGGAATAAATTTATTAAAAATTAAACAAAATTTTTTTCAAAAAAATCTTTGGGCAGGTCAATTTTAGTTTATAAAAATACATATTTTAGTGCAAAATAAAATTCCAAGCAGTCATTTGTTTTCGAGTTATGACGTCACCGATACTTTTTTTAAATGGAAACCCCCTATTTTTTTTCTTGATTCTGATAGCCCTTTTATTTGTCTAAATGCCAGTATAAAAATTTTGTTACCTTACATGAGAAAATTTTTGAGAAAAAAAAATAAAATTGGAAAAAATAAATTTTATAACAAAGAAAAACAAGTCAAAAACTGTGTTAGTAAGTACTTAAAATTATGGAATTAAATGTTTGAATTGCCATCCCCCAGCTTGTTGACAATAAGCAAGTTTAGGAAGAAATTCCCCGTTTTAGTTTTATCTCAGTACCCAATCAAAATTAAAATTTCTATACGTTGTGTTTCTGTTAAATGAGTCATTTTCGAAAACGTTTTGTAAAACAAATAACACATACGAATGAAATTGACAGTAACATTTGACTGTTTGATTTACCTACTTGATTTTTTGACTTGTTTTTTTCGTTATAAAATGTATTTTTTCCAACTTTATTTTTTTTTTTTCTCAAAAATTTCCTCGTAAGATAACAAAATTTTTATACTGTCATTTAGACAATTAAAAGGGCTATCAGAATCAAGAAAAAAAAATGGGGGTTTCCATTTAAAAAAAGTATCGATGACGTCATCACTCGAAAACAAATGACTGCTTGGAATTTTCTTTGGTAGTAAAACATGTATTTTTATAAACTAAAATTGACTTGTCCAAAGATTTTTTTGAAAAAAATTTTGTTTAATTTTTAAGGAATTTATTATATAGCTTCAGATCAGGGACGGGCAACCCCCGCCCAGTGGGCCGGATCCGGCCGTGAAACACATCTCGAGTGGCCCGCTTGGGCCTGGGAAGATCAGTTAAGAAATGGCAATGCCTATCATTTTAATACGCTTTTAAACTGTGGTAATTTTGATCACACTTCTTGTGCAAATGAAATAAAACGTTTAAGCGCAGAATTTGCTAGTAGGTTTGAAGATTTTCGCAAACAAGAAATTTATTTGGATCTCTTTTCATCCCCATTTAGTATCGATGTGGATAGAGCATCTTTGTCTCTTCAAATGGAATTAATCAAATTGCAAGAAAACTCTGAACTAAAGATTAAGTTTAAAGACACGCTACTTCTGGAATTTTATCAAAAATATTATCAAAAACAGAAGTATCCACAGCTGTCAGCTGTCATTCGTATAGTGCTGGCGCAGTTTGGAAGCACATATTGCTGTGAACAATTTTTTTTCTAGAATGAATTTTGTGAAGTCCAAAACAAGAACAAGGCTTACAGATCTCCATTTGGGAAATACTTTACGCGTCGCCACATCTAACTTTAGCCCAAATTTGGATCGTCTTGTGAAAGATATGCATTCACAAATTTCTCATTAATAAGATTATACCTATGGTTTTGTTTGTATGTATTATTTTGTTTTAACACTTTTTTGTAAGCTCAGCATTTGTTAGAGAATAGACAGGTACCTTCAATTTTACTCCTTTATAACTTTTTGTTAAATAAAATAATCAATATTAGAAAAATATGGTCTCTCTCTGACCCCTTCCACTAGTCAGGTGGGCTATATTTATAACGTTTATTTATTATTATTATTTGGACCCTCCATTGACCCGGAGAAGACCGGTAAGATTATTATTATTTCCCTCCACCACCCGGCAGCACGGCAATTTTGCCGGGGTACATACACTATTACGGATGTTACTATCAAGTAATAGGGCAGTGCTAATCAACATAATTACCGGCGTCTCGCCTCTATATTTTGAGTTTGTTGTTTTTATATTATGTTCTATGTCAATGTTAAGGAACTTCCTCACGATATGACATGAATATAGCCTAAGGGAGTCCGTTTCTGCTCAGGGACGCGAGGGTCGCGGGTTCGATTCCGACCCAGGGCGAAATTTAAAAAAAAGGCTATCTCGTGATTCGGAAGTCACGTTAAGCCATTGGTCCCGGTCTATTGAGTTGGTCGTCATGCCCCTCATAGATTTGTAAACCAGTCCTAGACTGTGAAACAGATTTAATTTTTTTTTACCTTTTTGAATTTCAACTACCAATGTGTTCCCTAAATCCAGAATTTTTAAATTTTTAAAAAGAGATTGCGGTACGTTGCTGAAATTGTAAGTGGTAAAATCGAAATTTTTTCTAAACACCAAAGATTTCTCATAGCAACGGAGAGCTTTAAATATTTTAGTGTTGTGAGGTCCGGTAATTGACTTAGTCAATGACCCATTTGACCGGTCAATAATTGTCAATGACTTGACAAATTTGACCAGTCATTTTTAAAATTTAAATTTCCCGCTTATAATGTTGAAGATTATAGGATATGATGACTGTTTGACTGATGAGATCAGGTTATGTTGGGTTGTCTGATTTCATTTACGTAGTTGCTGACAATGAAGAAATGGATTATGACAATAAATAAGTAAATTATGACAATGAAACATCTAAAACTTTAATAAAGATCATTGTGGAAAACGATTATTAAGCTTTTTATCTATTAGGAAGAAGTGGTTTTTGTTTTTCAATCATTTTTGTGTCTTCTTAACATGACATACAATATATTTTTATTTTCATAAAATACTTACCTACTTTTTTAAATTCTAAACGAATGTTTAGTATTTTAAAAGAAACTAAAAAACTGAAAATATACACACAGTTGTGTTGAAAATTTTAAAGCGTTTTAAATTAACAAAAAGTTCAAATTCAAGCAAATATGTTAAAGAAAAAACAAAGTATAACTTCAAACAATTCAAACTTAACCTCACTTACATAATGTTAGAACAATAATTTATCGATCAATAAATCTTATAAAAAATGGAATTAAGAACCATTATTTGGTATTAAAATAATCCTTGACATTGAAAGAATCATTTTGTAGTGTTTAACTAGTTCCTACTTTTTGACCAATAATGACTGGTAATTGACCGATCAAGGACCGGTCAACTTTGACCAAAAATAAATGACCGGTCATTTATCCATCACTAAAATATTTATTAACTTTTGTCTGTTATATTGTGTGAATTTGGAACAGAGCTATATCTAAAAGATATGCTTGCTTTTGTTGTTTATTTAAAATAATAATGACAGTTAATGAATTTAATTTTTGATATCATTAATCAGAACAGGATAACGTCATTTTGACATTTTTAGCCAAATTACATACCTACGTTGATTACTAAATTAAATCACATTATAAACGGTATCAAGTGGTCAGCGTCATTAGTATTTTTGGTTGCGTACAAAATAAATTCAGAAATAAGCCTTACCTGACCTGCCCTGTATACAGACTGTCTATAAAAGAATGTGGGATCGCAGAGGGCTCTGGAATTTGAATTTGCCAACCCCTTTAAATTCGTCAACTACTAACCGCCAAATTGTCAAATATATTCACAAGCTGTCAACACGAAATCAACTTAACCTCATTTACGCTTCGAAGCCCTGTTTTGTTGTTTCTTGCGTTCCTGGTCTGCTTATTGTTTAAAAAAGCTTTTTTTCAAAGCTAGATAACTTCCGGTGATGTTACAAAAGTATTGTCTTGTAACCTACCTGAAGGGATGGTCCACTGCCTCGGCATCAGTCGTAGAGCAATTTTTGTATTGGGGGGTTCCTTTTCGACAAAAATAGGGCGCCACGGATTTGGTTGAAAAAAAGGTTTAAAATTTTGACTCTGGGTCCAAATCCGAAAACCTCAGAGGAAAATTCCGGCAACTCAATGATACAAGCGCATTGAAAAAAACGTGTATTGATAAAAAATGGAAAAAATGAACATGAAAAAACTACCTGACATAATCCTAGAATATTATGAGGGGTGGCTGTGATTTATTTTTATCATCTTTGATAAACTGACACAATTTTATATTTTTTCTTGTCAGAAATATGACATGTTTGTTCCGACATTGAAATTTGAACAATGTTGTCTAATTTAATTTGATTAAAATTTTTTGTTTGTTTGTTAGAGTATAGATTAAGGTACAGTCGCCAGCAATAAATTTTGTTCGTCAATGTCATTTCAAAATTTGGTTAGATTGTCACAAATTTAAAAAAAATCCACGTCAATAAAGTGTCAAAAAATGAGAAAAAAAATACAATTATTAATGTTTCACAATATAGCATTTTCTATTGCGTCAAAGAATGCCATTGACGACTAAGATTTATTGCTTGCAACTGTACTTACCATTTGGTTAAAACAAATTATAAGAAATCAATTTGTGATAGAAAAAATAAATACATGCCTAATCGTGTGTCCAAATAATAAGCGCCTACTGAAGGGTTAATCCTCTCAGGTACCGAACAGACCACCGGAGCAATTTGCCATTTTCCAGAAAGGCTAGAGTTAATCCTTCGGAGCAATCTACATGTTTGAGGGTTGAAATCGGAGGAATTTACGTCTGCCCATTAGCAAGAGTCTTGCTGCCAACGTAAATTTGAATTTCCAACGCCTACCGCGATTATTCTGATTTATAATATAGGTTAAGAATAATGTCAATAAATTTAATAAAAGTTATTATCGTATAGCCCGCAACTATTAATACAAATTTATTATTGGGCGGAAGTCGTAAAGCAAACAACAAATGGTGGTTCTAAAAAGAAGCGAGTTTAATAGAACGAAAGCAAATAATAACAAAACGAAACACAAACAAAACTTAAAGAAAGAAGAATTAAAGGAGATGCTCAAAATGTCCACCATTCATTTCGAGACACAGTTGTGCACGCCGTAGTAAGTTTAATTTAGAGGCTCTGACCATTTCAGGTGTAATTGTTGCAAAAGCTTTTTGTAATCTGTTTCGAAGATCCTCCTCATTATGAATGGGTCGGTTGTAAACAACGTTTTTCACGTACCCCCCATAAGAAAAAATCCAGAGGATTGAGATCCGGAGATCGTGCAGGCCAGTGGCGTGGACCACCTCGTCCGATCCAACGATTAGGATACATTCGATTTAAAATACCTTGCACATTGCGACTGAAATGGGGTGGTGCCCCGTCATGTTTGAACCACTGATTTACGAGAAAAATCAATGGAATATTTTCAAGTAAATGAGCCAGTTCCATGTTTAAAAAGTTTGCGTACACAGCTCCTGTTAAACGCATAGGGAATTCAAAAGGTCCGATCTGAAAATAAAGAATACCTAAACACGCTTTCTTTATTTTTTACAATCTTAACTTACCACTGAATCTTCCACTAGTCCTGACTACAAATTTACGGAAAATCGACGCTGAAATGCACGCGGATAAGTAGTCCTTGGATTATCGTACGACCAGACATGCAAATTTCGATGGTTGAAACATCCCTGCCGACCAAAACTTGATTCGTCCGAAAACAAGATCCGTGAAATAAAATTTTCATGTTCTGCCGCTTTATTAAGCAACCAAACACAAACATTTCTTCGAGCAGGGTAATGTTCTAGTTCGAGATGTTGCACACGAGTATAGTGGAAAGGATGAAGTCTGTTCTCATTCAAAACGCAATGTACCGATCTGCTGGAGATATCTACCTCTTGGGCAATTTCTCTTATACTCCTAGTTCCATCTTATTCAACGATATTCAGTATTGCCTCTTCATTAGCCAAGGTCTGTGCGGTTCGCGCACCTCCGGCAATTTCATTTCGATTCGGCAAAAGTTTCCGTGTTTCTCGAGCCCTAGCAAGTACTCTCAAAATTATTTTGTGATCAGGAGAAGGTCGGTCAGGAAAACGATCAGAGAACATTCTTGCTGCCTCCCTAGCGTTCTGTCCGCATTCTCCAAAGATAATAATCAACATCTCAACATAATCGGCAGCTGAATACATCTCGGCAGAGTTTTGCAACACGATTTCAGATCTTGAAAAAACACAATGACAAATTAAAATGTTTAAATTGTCAAGATGACAAACATCTGTCAAAAAAAGCAGTGGACCATTTGATAATAAAAAGTTTCGCGCGGTTCGATAATATTCGATTGCGTAGCGACCAATTAAGTCCTCGATGGTATTCTCGTCTGATTGGTCAATTTCGCAATGTCTTTTCTCGCTTATTTTGAGAGTAAAAAAAGTATAGTTTTTAATTTACGTTTAAGGGTAAACCCACGAATTTGCCAGTCTTCTGTGGGGCGTCAGTTCTGCCATTCCCTGTATAGTATATTTTTTAATCAAAGAACCACGACCTGTTGATTTAGGTTTGTAAATATAAAATTTTACTAAATTTAGGGAATTTAATATCAATTGGCTATACCAGCCAACGTCTGTCATTTTTAATATCCTTGAAATTACCCAAACTCGCAGCTAAAATTTGAACGTGTTACCTATTAAAAACTTTATTAACATGCTGCGCTACTAATATCTCTAATAACCTCAATTTTTATATGATGAGATTTTTCACCCTATGTCAAAAGTGTACAATGTTGTCAGCTCTATTTTGGGTGTAAATTGCGGTGTTGTGGTACGTTGATTAAAAAATAAACTATAATCTGTTTCAAAATCAAAAATCCATCACCTGTTCAATTATGTTGGCAGAAAAAAAGAAATCCCCCAGAATAAGTTTCATTTTTTTAGGTTGGCCCAACCTCCCGCCAAAATTTGACATTGAACTGTTGAGTCTTTTTACGTAACACAAAATAATTACTATGTACAAAAACGTGCTAGCTACTATATCATCATAACTTTTGAGCGATATGATAAAATGAGAACAAAAAAACTCGATGAATTACGACCTAAACGACTGTCAACGGTTTTCTTTCATAACCCCACTTTTTTCTGACAGATTATACAGGCTTATTCTAAATGATTGTAGTCGAAGTAGGCCATGCCCATGTTATTACGTTTTTGCCGCTTTCATGTGAACTGTCAGTTGTGTCGCTGTCACTGTCATTTTTTAGGTGAAAAGTGCGGTGATGAGGATTTTATTTATTTTTGTTAAATTAACGATGGAATCCAGGAATATTGAGTTGTTCTACAATCAATTTTAAAAATATTGGGTTGCTTTGCACCCAATTTAACACATCATTTTGAGGTTTTTTTTTTATGTGGAGCGGCAACCATAAATTTTACATTCAGTTTTCACGCCTACTTCCACTACAATCATTTAGAATAACCCTGTATATTATATTATTATGATATCTAAATTATCAATGTCCGGCCCGCCTAAGTCAATGAAAATTTTATTTTGGCCCGCCTGCTTGAGAAGGTTGCCCACCCCTGATTTAGTGCGACCAACTGAAATTAACAATAATGAAAGTAGCAATTCTGATGAAGAAAGTCGAACTGATAGTTTTAATAAAAGAGTAATTATTCATCATATTGTACAAATTAATCAGCCTGATGAAGATGTTCAACAGACCATAAGAACCGTCGATACCAAAAAAACTGAGTCTGTCATAAACATTGTACCTGATGCTGAATTTAAGGAACCTGAGAATAAAGAGAATAAATGTAAGGATTTGGAAAGAACTAAAAACAACAACAATTTACCACAAGCAACGTCACAAACAGACAGCAACAATGAATACAACGTTGAAGGGGTCCAATCACTGGCCCAAGTCCAACCGAGTAACCACCTTATAAAAAAAGATACTCTCACTCCTGCACTTTCTCAACACCTGTTCTGACCTAGTGCCATCGAGAAAGGTAAAAGAAGAAAACGGGCTGCAGACAAGCTACCAAGTCCCATCCTCTTGGCGTGAAATAATTAAAAGGAAGCAAGATATGAAAGAAGCAATTGCAAAAGAAAAGGTCAAAAGATAAGAAGAGCGAGAAAAATTGCGCGTATTTAAGAAGTCCAAAGATCCAGTGAAACGTTCAAAATCCAAAAAAGCGATTTCTGAAAAAGTTGAGGAGAGCACCAATATTAGAAAAGGAACGAGACCAAAAAGGCCAAAGGTATCTGAAGATTTTGTATGTGCGTTAAGCAGCAGCGAATCGGAGGCGAATGAAGACAATAAATTAACATGTGCTCGTTGTGAAGAAATTCTTGAAAGTGATGTTGAGCAGGACGAATTAAAAAATTTAGGCTGTGACACATGCCCACGATGGTATCACTTGAAATGCACCCATTTTCGAGACTTTTCTTATGTAGCCGCTGCTTGTAAAGAATTTAATTGTGAAAGTTGTTCTGGATAAAAATAAATGTTTATAAACTGTAAGAAATTACTACCTATCTACCTATGTTGTTTTTTGTTTGACATAAAAAATTAATTAGTACAAAATTATAAACATTTTGAGAAAATTTCTATACCCTATAGTGGAAAAATTGCCCTTACTTCATAATAGTAGTTTAGCAATTTTATGCAACCCGTGAGGTACGCCCCAGTTAACACTTGAGATGTTGGGAATTAACAATAAAACTGCAGGAAAATAAAACACTATAATTTTTTTTTGCATCACAAATGTATTCAGAGTATGAGAAACTAGAAAACCACATTAAATATCACAACGCAACTGATTTTATTTACTTTCTTGGGGCGTACTAATAGCAGACATGCGCATTAAGGCGGCTTCACTCGGCCGGCCGTATGTCCCCTCCCTATTATTCTATACTCCTTGACGTAAATGAAATCAGACAACCCAACATAACCTCATCTCATTTGTCAAACAATCATCATATCCGATAATCTTCAAAATTATAAGCGGGAAATTTAAATTTTAAAAATGACTGGTCAAATACGTCAAGTCATTGACAATTACTGACCGGTCAAATGGGTCATTGACTAAGTCAGTTACAGGACCTCACAACACTAATTTTATCACACTTGAACTTTTGGGAGTGTTGTTTGGGGTGCCTCTTCGAATGATACTTGCTTTTGTACCGACATTTGTCACAAATAAACCAGTTGAGAGATGATATATTGAAATAATAATAATCATAAAAAGAGAAATTTATTTAACACGCAATAATCTATTCAAAACAAAAAAGAAAGAAACAGAAAATAATCAATATATTAGTTAAACTTCAGGATTGGCGTACAATTGTTTTGCTAACGCCAAAGTTCGTTTTTCTACACTGACACTGCTAACAAAAATTAAATAGAACGCATATTGTTTTAAAGCATTCTTTTCATTTCTTCTCACGACTTTAAACCGTTTTTGTAATTTGTTTTAAAATTACATTCGTCGCACTGAAACCACTTGACACCGAGTATTGTTTGGAAATGCTATGAACAGTTCTCATTTCGCACTTATGTTGCTTTAACTGGCCGCTTCTTTTCGTTTTATATTCGCATTTACCACATTTATACCACTGGATGGCATTTGCTAAGAGATGAATTTGCTCATGTTGTTTTAGGTAGCTGTTTAGTTTCGTCTTAAATTCGCATTTATCACAATTATACCACTGGATGGCATTTGCTGAGAGATCACAATTATACCACTGGATGGCATTTGCTGAGAGATTAATTTTCCTATGTTGTTTTAGGGATTTTACATTCGTCGCACTGAAATCACTTGACACCGAGTATTGTTTGGAAATGCTATGAACAGTTCTCATTTCGCACTTATGTTGCTTTAACTGGTCGCTTCTTTTCGTTTTATATTCGCATTTACCACATTTATACCACTGGATGGCATTTGCTAAGAAATGATTTTTTTCATGCTTTTTTAGATGGCGGTTTTGTTTCGTCTTAAATACACATTTATCACAATTATACCACTGGATGGCATCTGCTGAGAGATGAATTTGCTCATGTCGTTTTAGGGATTTCTTTAGTTTCGTCTTAAATTCTCATGTATCACATTTATACCACTGAATGGCATCTGCTGAGAGATGATTTTTTTCATGCTTTTTTAGATAGCAGTTTTGTTTCGTTTTAAATTCGCATTTATCACATTTATACCACTGAATGGCATCTGCTGAGAGATGATTTTTTTCATGCTTTTTTAGATACCGTTTTTGTTTCGTCTTAAATTCACATTTATCACAGTTATACCACTGGATGGCATCTGCTGAGAGATGAATTTCCTCATGTCGTTTTAGGGAATTGTTTAGTTTCGTTTTAAAGTCGCATTTATCACAATTATACCACTGAATGGCATCTGCTGAGAGATGAATTGTGTTATGCTGTTTAATGCAGTACTTATATTTCGTCTTGTATTTGCATTTATCACAACTATACCACTGGATGACATCTGCTGAGAGATGAATTTTCTCATGCTGTTTTAGATTGCGGTTTTGTTTCGTCTTAAATTCGCATTTTTCACAATTATACCACTGAATGGCATCTGCTGAGAGATGAATTATGTTATGATGTTTCAGGTTGGTCTTACGTTTCGTTTTGTATTCGCATTTATCACAATTATACCACTGGATGGCATCTGCTGAGAGATGAATTTGCTCATGTCGTTTTAGGGAATTCTTTAGTTTCGTCTTAAATTCGCATGTATCACATTTATACCACTGAATGGCATCTGCTGAGAGATGATTTTTTTCATGCTTTTTTAGATAGCAGTTTTGTTTCGTCTTAAATTCGCATTTATCACATTTATACCACTGAATGGCATCTGCTGAGAGATGATTTTTTTCATGCTTTTTTAGATACCGTTTTTGTTTCGTCTTAAATTCACATTTATCACAATTATACCACTGGATGGCATCTGCTGAGAGATGAATTTCCTCATGTCGTTTTAGGGAATTGTTTAGTTTCGTTTTAAAGTCGCATTTATCACAATTATACCACTGAATGGCATCTGCTGAGAGATGAATTGTGTTATGCTGTTTAATGCAGTACTTATATTTCGTCTTGTATTTGCATTTATCACAACTATACCACTGGATGACATCTGCTGAGAGATGAATTTTCTCATGCTGTTTTAGATTGCGGTTTTGTTTCGTCTTAAATTCGCATTTTTCACAATTATACCACTGAATGGCATCTGCTGAGAGATGAATTATGTTATGGTGTTTCAGGTTGGTCTTACGTTTCGTTTTGTATTCGCACTTATCACAATTATACCACTGGATGGCATCTGCTGAGAGATGTATTCTCTCATGTCGTTTTAGAGAGAAGTTCCATTTCGTTTTAAATTCGCATTTATGACAATTATACCAACGGAAGTGGTGACGAGATTGTTTTGCGGCCTGGTGTTTTTCCAAAACTGTTGCCTCCTTTGTCCTAAAGGAACAACATTCACTTGGGTACCACTCTTCTTCACTAATGTTCTGACATTCTTCTTTTGCGTTAAAACATGAACCATCCAAGTGTTTAATCCACATTAAAACGGAGTATGTTTCAAAAGTGCACTTCTGACAAATGTAGCTTTTTACAACAGTGTCATTTTTTGGTTGATCTTGTATCCAATCAGTGCCCTTTCTGTGATATTCCCTGAGATGTTCCTTGAAAATTACCACAAGGTCTGTTTCAAAATTGCAATCCTTGCAGTAATACTTTTCCAAAACGTTTCTTTCACAACTTGTTGATTCGAGTGGCAACCGGTGACGTTTCGCGTGATTCACCATCTCTGGCAATTGTGAATCTTTTCGTTGCTACATTTCGGGATACTCTCGCTATATTCCAAATTTTGGAGTTTGATTTTATAATCTGAAAATTTAATTTCATGTCAATACAAAAAAAAACTAATCAAAATAATTGCAAAATATATTGTGATGAACCGAGTGGGCAATTCAAAAATCCCACCAAGCGGCCATCTTTTTTTTTTCTACCAACATACGCAATGAAAACAAAAACACGCGAAATTCAAAAATGTACACGAGCGCGTGATCGTACCTCGTTAATTTCCCTACGTTGTGGTTTTTTTTTTCAAATTAGACACTATCAGATTCGTTCCAACAGGGTTTGTGAACCACACAGAGGAGTGCAAATAAAACTACACAATAGTTATTCAATGTTATGATTTATGCATCGCTGGGATTAACGAATAATAAACGTCTCGGGAGAGGGCACCCAAGTCGCCCCAAATGTGAAAAGACTACTCATTCGGAACTCTAGCAAAATAGTGAGCTCTGGCCATTTCCCTAGACCCACCAACGAGAAAATACCCTCCAGAAAATACGAACAAGTCGGAAGTGACAACGGGTACGTGGAAAGTTTTTGAAAGTTGCGCAAACCTGATCTCATAAGCAACACAATTCAAACATTTACACACATTAAAATCTCTGAAAAATACATCAATAAAATCCAGCTATCAGCATGGGTCACAGACCATTAACAGAATTAAGACTTTCAAAACCCGTATAAAATATGGGAGACACTGACAACACTAGCGCTGCTCTAGCGTTAGGCCAAACTAAATTACCGAATTTACTCGTTGATCCGATCGGGAAGTTCCGTTTAAAAAGAAGGTTGATTTGAATATTAATTAATAATGTCATCAGTCATCAGTAATTTTGAATTTTCTAATTTCTGTAGTCAATAAATTTTATAAATTGTTCTACAAAATAAGTTACTCCAAACCAGTATCTTGAGATAATTTTTCGTTATCTTTTTATTTGGTAAGTTATCTTTTTCTTTTTGAAAAAGTACGAAATATGGTTTTTCAGATCGCAATTTTTATTTTATTTATTTGGATATGGGAAAAATTAAACATAAATGCTTTGTAAACAAGATCGGCGATAAAAAATAAACATTTTTAATTTTAAAAATTAGAAGAACAAGGAAACGATGGATAGAAGCTTTAGGTAAATGTTGCACCACCCTTCAAAACAGATAATGCTTTTATTTGCGAGAAACATTTTAGCAACAATTTCTTTACTCAAAAAGCAAAACTCCATAAATACGTTCTGCCGTCGATTTTTCTTCATGAAGACAAACAAACATAATAAACAATGTTAGATCAGCTGAACAAATTGAAAAATCTACGACTACTGAAAATCCCACTGTAGAGAATCTAATCCTTCTTGTTATGCCCAAGGCCCAAAATAGACACCCAACAAAATCTTCTAGTGTGTTGCAAGTACTTGAATGCAAGAAAGTTAGTAGTCTTACTTCAAAAGGTAGAAACATTTATTATATGGACCGATATCAGCGAAAAACAATTTTAAAATTAAAAAATCTTTTGCACGATTCTAAAATTATCTCCAGAAATTTTAAAAGTTAACGCAAAATCAAATTACATATTGAACTAATTCTACCCTTCAATTCAGTTTCACTCGCCTTTTAAACTAGCCCACTCATGCCCAAAAAATCCCAATTTACACACAAACTCGTTTAATGAACTACTAATTTGTTGTATATGTTAGAATTTGTATTAAAATGTTTAATGTTTAATAAATCGTTTTTATTTTTTTTAAATAAATATCAATTTAAATCAAATTGAAAAAAAATAGGCAACTAGGTATACAGAAACTAGCCAGATATGCAACTTGTTATACATTAGTTTGGCCTAACGCTCGGGCAGCGCCACTTGAGCGCGTCCCCGAAAATGTAATCCCACTTGACAGTCTTACTATAGTTTAATTGTCTGTGGCATGGGTTTTGTTAGACGAGAACCAAGGAGTATAGAATAATAGGGAGGGGACATAAGCTAACTTATGGGCGCGGTAAATTGAAGCGGTGAGGGACAAGGAAACGGGCGCAATTTTATGCAACCCGTGAGGTACGCCCCAGTTAACACTACTTGAGATGTTGGGAATTAACAATAAAACTGCTGGAAAATAAAACACTATAATTTTTTTTTGCATCACAAATGTATTCCGAGTATGAGAAACTAGAAAACCACATCAAATATCACAACGCAACTGTAGTGGAACTATGTAACTCGGAAGAAAGAAAGGAAAGAAAGAAACAAGAAAGAGAGGAAATTTCCTAGTGCGACTATGACGCGTCGGAAACGTTCGGGTCTGGAAAGAAGTGTCATACTATCGTGACAATTTGAGCTGAAAACGTTCGCTTTCGTGGATGTTTTTAGAGGAATATTATTTTATTCATGGTGACTTTTCGCCTGACGCGCCTGTCAAACGTAATTTCGAATTTCGTGGTTTGTTTTAAGTTTGAGTTTATATAACACTGTGGATTGAATACGATATACGAGTAAATATGAATCCGATTTGATTTTTAAAATTGTTCTGATATGAAGAGTGTCTAAAAAACATTACTACACTTGAAAATAATTGATATCACATTGCTAAAAGCTAAAAGCGTCTGAAACCGTACACATACAGAGGCTACTTTTATGACTTTAGTTAGAATAAAATGCAAATTTCCAATAACATTGTTAAATCGATGGAAGCTTCCGGTGGGAATTTAAGAAAAAATCACAATAATAACAAATCTTGCCAGAAAGTGAACAGTCCTCATTTTCCATAAGCATATCAATTACAGAAAATGTACAATATACCTAATGTATAGGTACGTACAGGGTTATTCTAAATTATTGTAGTCGAAGTAGGCGTGAAAATTGAATGTAAAATTTATGGTTGCCGCTCTACATAAAAAAAACATCAAAATTATGTGAATAAGTGAGTACACACCGGAGTTAAAGTATGTGCAAAACAATTCAATATTACAGAATTTGTTGTAAAACAACTCAATATTTCTGAATTCAGTCCTTAATTTAACAAAAATAAATAAAATGCTCATCACCGCACTTTTCACCTAAAAAATGACAGTGACAGCGACAAAATTAACAGTTCACATAAAAGCGGCAAAAATTTAATAACATGGGCATGGCCTACTTCGACTACAATCATTTAGAATAACCCTGTATTATATTATACTTATATTTTTTATTGTACCTACGTAATCAACAGAGTAAACATAATTACATAAAATATACAAAACATATTACATATATTAATTTATCACTGTTAAAATTGCAAATCAAATATTTTTCAAGATTTTCTGTGGTGCAGTTTTACCGGAAATCGGCAAATACAAACGTAGAGCCGCATTTATAAATTGCATCATGCATAAACTCCATGTTTCATTGTTTCATTAGGTAGTCCGCGTCCGGTAGTCAGTTTAGTGACACGAACCGCACTATACACGTAGCGTGCACACGACAAAGAACGACAACTTGGAAAGACTAGTGAGGGTGTTTCTAGTTTTCTACGCCCGAACTCTGCATCGGCTTGTCCGGTGATGCACGATTCTAGTTACATGGTAGCGTTGTGGAGAATAGACAGGAAAGATAGGAAATTTCTTTCTATCCGAGTTACATAATTCCACTACTGATTTTATTCACTTTCTTGGGGCGTACTAATAGCAGACATGCGCATTAAGGCGGCTTCACTCGAGCGGCCGTATGTCCCCTCCCTATTATTCTATACTCCTTGACGAGAACCTTAGCATCCTTCTCTCTTTTCCAAGGTAATTTACAATGTGCGGCAGATACGCTATAGAAGGGATGGAAAGTGGAAACTTTAACATTTTGATTAAAGCGTTGAGCAAAAATACTTATTACACAAAAGCGTCACTCGGAATAATTAAAAGGGGATCAAAAATGAGGGAGTGTGCTTATAAATTGTGAAAGCCACAGACCAACTCTAAAACTTGGTGTCCTTTTCTTTTAGGAAAGTTAGTGAACTGTTAAACCTGATTTGACAAAAAAAAAAACATGGTCCATACGATTTTATAAAATTTGCAAAGCTAGAACCAGGCTGCCTTACGCTCCTTCGCAAGCTTATAAATGTTAAAAGCGTAATACATGTGGATGGTCGAGATAATTGTGGATTTTATAAAACATGGTGGAAACATCACCAACCCACGTGCGACCTATTCGTGTCTTATTATTGTTAAAATACATTTCGCGCGAAACAGAAATAATTTTAGTACCCCAAACACATACCTAATTCAAAAACAGAAGCTGGACAGCAACAGCAAAATCGCAAAATTAAAACACAGAAAAATGCACAGTACTTTTGCACTCCTCTGCAGTCAACACAAAAGTGTCTTTAAGAATAAAAGAATAAAACATGGCCGTTCATCCCCTGTCGGCTTTCAAACCCCCCCCCCCCCCCCGTGGTCGCTGGCTTTTGTTGGCGGTTGGTTTGAATTCAAAAGCGGTATATCAGGTGTTTTTTTTTAATTTCACCTCGTAGTAGGCGTTGAACAGTCGATTCAACGCCTACTATGACGTAAAATTAAAAAAAAAACACTCCATACAAGTCTTGACTTATATACGTGTAAACCTTGAATTGTTCAATTTACTGTACAACGGGGGGTGATCGAGAAGGACTGGAAATACAACGAGTTGGCAATACAATTATGATCATTTTTTAATTCTGCTGTTTGCAACACTGCAAACGGATATTTTTTTGTTGGTTTATTTGACAAATATTGTGTGATTCAAAATGATTATGGATAAATATGGCAACTATGTACGAAAATGTATGTGGCAACTGTGTAGGTGGGGTAGAGTTGACATTTGCATGATATGTCATAGGCGTGCATTTGATTTTTTTATACCATTACACATTGACTTGACAATTTTCCAAACTCGTAACATCAAAACAAAAAGTTGCCGAGACAACATCATAATAAGTACTAGGGATTTTGAGGTAAAACACTTTTTGGATATCGTAATGAAAGTGGCACTTTTTTACATGCCAAATCGTAGAGAAAGTATCACTTTTTTACACGAAAAATCGTAGTGAAAGTAGTACTTTTTTGCATCATGTTATTCCATCTCCTAGGAGATGATTGTCAAAGCATACTTATTTTTTTTTGTAATTTTTCATAAATCCTTTTAGACCAAATTTTTCAAATTACATCGATATGCAAAAAAATTACGTGTACAACACGTTATGAAAGTCTCTTTTGTTCACTTATTTGCTTGATTAACTCGAGCTACGCCCTCATTAATTAAACTGCAAATTCGTGAAAAAAAGTATGTCTTTCATAATTAGTTGTACAAATGACTATTAACATTGGCAACGTTCGCTCGCCGAGTCTATTGCACATTGCACCGACCTGTCCACATGTTTATTTTATTAACCTCTATAACTCTGTTTGTCAACAATCTGTCATTGGATATATCGGTGATCAAGAAATTTGTAATCAAATGTGCCTAAGCTACATTATTTTAAGACCTTGTGTAATCAACGGTAACATAAGAAAATAAAAATGGAAATGGTTGGCACTAGTGATTGGTTCTGTCAACACACTGCTCAATCATGTGGAGGACATTTGTCCTTACCAATCACGTCACACCATACAGACTCTGATGTTCACTCCGGGATTAGGGTCCAGCGTTATAGAATTAATAAGACACAGAACTGCAAAAATTGATTGTGTATTATGGCGCAATTGCGTAAGACACACTATTGACGTAGAAAACAGTTTTCAGACAACTCAGCCTTATCCCGAAATTGTTATACACCTGAATGAAGAAGACGACAGTGATGATGAATTGAACGATTTATGAGTATATGAATTTAATTCAAATTATACATTTTGCAAAACAGAAACTTGTTATTTATTAAATGGTAATAGATAGGTTGATTTAAAAACTTTCTAATTCAAAGCGTCTTTTACCTGCTGCTGTTCACTTGGGCGGTTTGTCAATCCCGCAATAAATCATTTGACATAAGTTAACAATTTTTATAATGGCTCGTTAAACCCCTAAAATTTTATGAGCTCTTAGCTACTTTGGACGACTATAAATTAGAGAGGCTCGCAATTTTAACCAAAACAGGTTTTTCACCCAACCAGGCAGTTTTTTTATATTATGTTACTTCTGAGATATGTACACGCTTGTTTTACTTAATTCCACAATATTGTAAATATGAGGCTATACACAAAATATTGGAATCATTATTAGTTAAATTTGTAAATCTTACTCCATTAAACTGAGACAACAGTGTTACGTATTAATTAAGACCATAGTATAATTTTGAACTAGCGCTTGAAAAATATATAAAAAGAAGACACCTCAAAAAAACCATTAATTGTATGTACTATTGCGGCCAAAAAATTTCGTCCGTCACTGTCAAGGCCCCGACATGAAGTGTAAATTACCCTTAAGCACCAATAACCTCGTTTTGTTATCGTTATTGTCATTTTGACAATCTGTCATTCAGTCCATCAGTTCAAATTTTGTGAATACAAAGGACAAGTTCCACTCTTACACAATTACCACACGACCGCTAGTCGCTAGTGGCACTAGAGACTAGAGGCAGACTTGCGGCTATTTTTGGATTAAAGTACCAAACAGAGAACCGTGGAAATTACACGAGTATGCCGTAGTTTTTAAAAAATCAAACGAAAAACATTAAGGCAAAGACAAGGAAATGAAACATTTATTTTTGTTTAAGTACTTAGCTAAATCAAAAGATAAAATGAATGAAGTTTAAAATCAATACTTGGTCATTGCTCCATTGGCGTCAATAACTCGTCTTACACGACGCGAGATGGAGAGGCATAAATCTCTGTGATAATTCCTATGTAATGATTGCCATGCATTAGTAATCGCAGTCAAAAGTTCTGCCCTATTCCGAATCACTTGTCGTTGTTGCAAATTACGAACCAAAAATCTGGACTGCGACTTGGCCAATCAAGAACGTTTATGCTACCATTCTGCTACCCTATGTGCTGAATGCATTGAACAATTGTCTTGTTGAAATATGAAGTTAAAATTCGGAAAAATTCTTGAAACTAAAGGCATCATCACGTCTTCAAGAATCCTAACATAAACATCACTGTTGAGCCGATCTTCTAGAGACAACATTAGCCCAGGTCTATCTACTAAAATCCATGCCCATATGTTTGCCGAAAATCGACCGCTCCTTTCCGTTGTATTTGCTTGTATTTACCCCTTCAACAGCCGTCATAAAAAGGCTATTCCGTAATCTATGGAGAAGCATATTATCTTCTTCTGCAGTAAATGTGCTAGGCCTCCCTGAGCCTTGGCGTCTTTCAATAGTTCTATTCCATTTTGTCTCCATTTCTGAAGAATGGACGAAATTGTACTTTTAGGTATACGAAGGTCCATCGAAATCTGAGCTTGGGACATTCCTCTTTGTGCAAGAGTTACCCGATGGCATTTTGCTTGACTTTCAAAAGTGACAAGTAAAAACATCAATCATAATGACAATAAGGAATGGACTACACCGATTTTTTTGAAATGACGGAAAAATGACGGCCGAAATTTTTTGGCCGCCATAGTACGTTTTTTCATATACCGGGTGATTCAGATTGGTATTCGCGCCCCTATATCTTTTTTATTTTAAGAAAAAAGTATAGTAAACCATATATATTTGTAAATCGCTTATGAAACTACAATAGATGACGTTGTCAAATCTTCTCTACGATGACATATGTCAAAGTTAAGACAGTCAACTTTTTTTTTTTAAATAATACATTATACATTTCTTAGTCTATTCTTGTAAAGCTTTTTTTTCTACATTTGAATGTGTAAAAAAAGTTGACACTTGCAATAGGAAAAAATCGAGAAAAAAAATAAAATATGATTTAATTTATTCGAAAGTGTTATTTTATAAAAAGAGCTAGTTAGCCATGGAGACAATTGAATTTTGACATTAATAGCGTCAATTATTAACGTACCAACATTTAAATAAATAGCTATGTTATAACCTACATTTACATAAATAACTATGTTATAACATCTGGCTTCGAAACCTAACTTCTTCCTGACTATACCGCTTTGAATGCATACACGATGAAAATATGTACCTACCTAGTTGAATTTTGATAGTGCATGAATGACGTGATGAGTCTTGGGAATCGTATTCGAATTATTCGAATATTTGAATAGGTGACTATGTAAAATTCGAATAAGTGTAAATTCTAATATTCGAATAAAGTAAATTCAGGATGGATCGGGTATTTCACTGTCAAATAATTTTATTTTTTGGCTATGTAATTCTTAAAATAGTGAGATGCAGGGAACCAACATAACGCGAATTTAGCATAGTAAATTCAGTATGGATTTGGTATTTTGTCCGAGTCTCAGTTTTCTCGCCGAGGCGCACCCGAGGCTTGAAAACAAACAAGGTCAAATCATTTTATTTTTTGGCTACGTGGTTGTCTTGTAAATAGTGACATGCAGGGAACCAACATGTGTGAATTTACAAATGTTTGGCTTACTTGTTCTTTTTAGAAAATAACGCTTTCGAATAAATTAAATATTTTATTATTTTTCTCGATTTTTTTTCTGATGTAAGTGTTAACTTTTTTATACATTCAAATGTAGAAAAAAAAACTTTACAAGAATAGGCTAAGAAATGTATAGTGTACTATTTAAAAAAAAAAGTTGACTGTCTTAACTTTGACATATGTCATCGTAGAGAAGATTTGACAACATCATCTATTGTAGTTTCACAAGCGATTTACAAATATATATGGTTTGCTATACTTTTTTCTTAAAACAAAAAAGATATGGGTCCGCGAATACCAAACTGAATCACCCGGTATACCGGGACATTTTTTTAACATTGAACATAGCCCATACTTATTCCCTATGTTCAATTTTAAAAAACACAGGTCAATGCATGTATGTAATCACGTAACCAAGGTAACCAAAATAAGTACTTGACAGTTTAACAAAATGGTCAAGTTGTTTGAAGAAGAAATACACATAATGCAGTTATTCTATGCCAATCAGAGCATTAGAAATGTGCGTGACATTTCCAATGCAACACATGATAGACCAATTCCATCAATCGGAACAATTTTTAACATTATTTCAAAATCTCTGGTGTTCGGTATAGTAGGTTGGATAGCAACTCACAATGCATTGATCTGTGTTTTTTAAAATTAAACATAGGGAATAAGTACGGACTATGTTCAGAGTTAAAAAATAATAATAGTAGTTTATTTGACGAGTTTGTGTGTAAATTGGGCCTCTTTTGGCACGCGTGGGCCATTTTAAAACGCGAGTGAAACGAGCGTTTTAAAGGCCCACGAGGGCCAAAAGAGGCCCAATTTACACACGAACGAGTTGAATACAACGTTTTTTTTGTCGACGAGCCCCTTAAAGGCTCCAGATCGCTTAAAACCTCTAAAATTAGCTTGAGGTTTCGTTTTGACAAGTTGTGACATTTATCAAAATCCGTTCACATAGGAGAAAATTCTCAAATTCTGACAGTGTCGAACAAAAAAAATAGATTCATGTGATCGATGGCGAGTGTGACATCTTAAATAACATCTGCCTTAACCTAACATGTTGGCAGAAATGTCATTCTGAAAGTGTGATAATATACGCTTAGCAACTGATTCTATTCACATTAACACCTGGAGTTCCCTTTCTGGAATTGGTAGATCTTAGATGTCTCACAACTATGTTATGCAAGTCATTAATTTTTCTTCGTTTTGCATTCTTGGAATCTATATTGTCGTCGGCATTGGTCAGTTTTCTCTGGGGAGCAAGTTCTGGGACACCCTGGAGGATTGCAATATAGTAAGACAGCATAAGCTTTATCAGTATCACCAATGATATATTCCTGTTCATCAAAATATTGCTGATTATTCTCTCTTATTTAGATAACCACTAAAGCAATCTGTAAATTCCAATGAAGGAGTACAAATAGCTTGAAGTGTTATTGCGTGGAAGCATTTGCGGTTGATATATACCGGGTGAGTCAAGTTTTACCGCCCGCACGATTAACCCTACTAAAAAAATAATAAAAATCACGAAACTTGAGGGTTACATTCGCTTGATATAAGACTTCAAATGTGTGCTATCAATTTTCCGTTATCACTTCATTCAGAGCCATAAAATTTTAAAAATCGATTATGGGCAAAAAAACATTTTTTTTCGTACACGCTCATAATTCACAATTAATTCAAAGAACACATTTATGAAATTCACATCAAAAAGAAAATTATTCGTTTTTGGATTATTCCAATTTTAACAGTAAGAGCGAAAAATGACCAAGATTTACAGCTACAGTGCCATAAATAAATATCTCATTGTTGAGAAACATCTGTTGGCAACTTTTCTAGTAATGCTTAGGCGGCAGCGGAGTTCCTCCCGGCGGTCAGAAATTTTCAGGTCTTGTAGCAGGTAGTGAACGGTAAGGGATTAACACTGGTGATAAGAATGATGGGGTAATTAGGAATTACATTGTCTTTCCTAAAATATTAAATTAAATATTTCTTTATAAGAAGACATAGGTACTTCTTGCGACCAATGATTAAAACCATCTCTTTTTTGGTGGGATGCAGGGGTAAATCTCACTTATAAATAACCATAATAGGCCCGATAACCTCGGGAGGAACTCGTCCGTTAAAAAGGGTTATCCAGGTAAAGAAGTGACCACCGGGAGGAACTCGGATACGCCCAATGCTTAAGCCCCTAAAGGGTACCATAAAGAACCTACGTCAATTTCTTTTGTGGAACTGAACGTCCAATTTAATAATAAATCATAGCTAAATTTTGAACTTCAAATTCCATTTATTTCAAAAACCTGTGATGTTTTCATTATTTTAATGACACCAAATTTTTCTCAAATGTTTGAAAGGACTCTCAGTGAAAAATTATGTATATTAATGTGGCGGTTATTGAATTAAATCGAAATCTTTACCTGTTTCATTAAACATTTTGAAATTTTTACAGATTGTTCTTGTTGGAATATTCAAGCGATTCAACGATTCTGCGTTCTGCGCACCCCGGCGCGCATACACATTGACTCCATCACAATACGTTGTACTGAATACACATTTTATTTAATAAACCTTTATCTCGTTACGCTTTACACGTTGTGTAGTTATTTTCTGGAGCCACACACGTAGGTTCCGGATCCACCACAACCAACAGTTCTGCAGTGATACACAATCATCCCTGAATTTTTTGAGAATTTTAAATTGATTAGAAGTGGGTGTTTTCGCTCGGGCGGTAAAACTTGACTCACCCGGTACATGAGAATTATGTTTTGGAGCTTTTATTTTCACAAAAGTGCCGTCGATAGAGCTATCGACGAACTCCCCTCATTCCAGCAAATCTTCTAAAAGCCTCATTAACACCTTGACGTTTCTCTCATGAAGGCCAAAAATTATTTGTGGTGCAATGGCCCACTTTTAACAACCCTTTCAAATCAAGTAAAAAGTGATAATAATTTACCCATATTAAACTGTAACCCAACAGAGCTAAAATAGACACAATTTTGAAACCTAATCACAATTCACAATACAATATGAATTTACCGATAACTGTCTGACGTAGCAAGAAGCCACAATGCTGACAATATCTGCCTTTCAACAGCAATTTCTGATTTACAGTGTTCATTAAAGTGTTGTTCAGCTACTTTAGGATTGTGTGTATCGGATTTAAGAAATATCAGAACATCACCATGGATGTGTCTTTGTCTTTATGATGAACTTGTTTTTTCTATTTTTGTGTTCCATAAAAAATGACGTGAAGTTGGCAACTGAGAAATGGCAACCCAAACTTTTCAAGTTCTTTACACATCTCTCTTTGAAATGAATTATAATTTATGTAAAAAACAAGTGAACGAAACTGTTTGGAAAAAAATAATTCATTTAATTTTAATTAAAAAAATACTCGTGTCCATATTTTGATAGGCAACCCTGCAGAAACATATTTCTCTATTCATAATTATCTATAATATCTAATGGTATTTCGATTAAAAAACAGATGAACGTCGAAATCATGCAGTGTGATCTTAGACTATAATTTCTTCAGTAGGTATCATCATCGCTACTTGAATTTTAAGAATCAAGAAATATTGTGAGTAATAAACAGACATCTGCTAGAAATTAAAGCCCCACTTTTAAGAATTTCCGTAACATTCATTTCCAATCTGTTTAATTTTAACCGGCAAAACTTGATTAAAGGCAGAGTTTCAATGGCAGCGTGAAAAGTGACAGATGTCACGTGACATGTGATTTGAACCGTTCCTAAATAGCGTGTAAGTTAACTTTCGTCCGAATTCACCTTCATACGGCGACTCCTTTCAAATCTAAACGCACCCAAGGTGTTCATTTTAAATTTCCGGTCAAAGTTGGCGTTGAAAAGTCGATTGTGAACGCACCACTCTTGTAAAAACGTACTTCTACTTTGTTTCGGTGGCAGCAATTTTCATTCAAATTGGGGTATTACAATAGTAATAAACGTATAAATCACTACGCCTCTTCATTTGATGTAAGTATGTTAAAATCTTGTTTAAAAGTAGCATTATTTTATTAGACTTGAATTTTTGGAATTCTTCTATGAACACATTTTGTTTGGGGTGTCTCTTCGAATGATATTTTTGCTTTTGTATTTGTGCCGAAATCTATCACAAATAAACCAGTCAACAGCTATAGAGGTGGTGCATTGAAATAATAATAATCATAAAAACAAAAATTTATTTAACGCACATTAATCTATTCAAAACAAGCAAGAAAGAAACAGAAAATAATCAATTTGTTACTTCAGTGTTGGTGTACAATTCTTTTGCTAATGCAGAAGTCCGTTTTCCTACATCAACACTGCTAACAAAAAATGAATAGAACGCGTTTTAAATCATCTTTTCCCGGCCTTAGTAGGAAATTTTTCACTTTTCCTAACTCAAATTAGTATTACAATGTTAAAGTTTTCCCAAACTCCTGTAGAAAAAATTACATTCGTCGCACTGAAACCACGTGACACCGATCTATATTGTTGGGAAATGCTATGAACAGTTCTTATTTGAGTCTTTGTTCAACGTTGTTTTTAGATAGTACTGGTCGTTTTACACAAACCAGTTGTTTCTTATGTCGTTTTAGGGAGTCGATTCGTTTCGTTTTAAATTCGCACTTATCACAGCAAAACCATTGAACAGCATCTGCTGAGAGATGCGTTTTCTTATGTTGTTTTAAATGGTTGCGTCTTTTCGTTTTATATTCGCACTTATCACATTTAACAACATCTGCTGGGACATGCTTTTTCTTATGTTGTTTTAAATAGTTGCTTCTATTCGTTTTATATTCGCACTCATCACAGTAAAGGCATTGAACAGTTAAGAGATGCTTTTTCTTATGTGATTTTAAATTGTCGCTTCTTTTCGTTTTATATTCGCATTTATCACAGCTAAACCATCGAACAGCATTTCCTGAGAGATGAATTTTCTTATGTCGTCTAATTTTAACTTTATATTTCGTTTTGTATTCGCATTTATCACAATTATACCACTGGATGGCATCTGCTGAGAGATGAATTATGTTATGGTGTTTCAGGTTGTTCTTACGTTTCGTTTTGTATTCGCATTTATCACAATTATACCACTCGATGGCATCATCTGATGAGAGATGAATTTTCTGATGTCGTTTAATGTTTTCGTTATATTTCGTCTTAAATTCGCATTTATCATAATTATACCACTGGATGGCATCTATGGAGTGATGAATTGTTTTATGTTGTTTTAGGTCGTAGTTCCGTTCCGTTTTAAATTCGCAGGTATCACAGCAATACCACTGGAAGTGGTGAAGTGATTGCTTTGCGGCCTGGTGTTTTTCCAAAACGGTTGCCTCCTTTGTCTTAAAGGAACAACATTCGCATCGGTACCACTCTCCTTCACTAACATTCTCACAATCTTCTTTTGGGTTAAAACATGAACCATCCAAATGTTTAATCCACATTAAAATGGAATATGTTTCAAAAGTGCACTTCTGACAAATGTAGCTTTTTACAACAGTGTCATTTTTTAGTTGATCTTGCACGCAATCAGTGTCCTTTCTGTGATATTCCCTGAAATGTTGCTTTAAAATGACCACAAGATCGGTTTCAAAATTGCAGCGCTTGCAGTTGTATTTTTCTAAATAGTTTCTTTCGCATCTGGATGATTCGAGTGGCAACCGGTGACGTTTCGTGTGATTCGGCATGTAGAAAGGTGATTTGGTCACGTAAGGACGTCTCTTGCAATTGCGAATCTTTCCGTAGCCACATTTCGGGATACTCTCGCTATATTCCAAATTTTCCATTTTGATTTTTTAATCTGAAAATTTAATTTCATGTCAATACTTAAAAAAAACTAATCATAATACATACAGGGTGTAACAGAAATAAGTACATTAATTTTAACCAGTAACAGAACTCGTCATGATGAACAATTTTTCTATGTACCATTTTTTCCAAATCGGCAATTTTGTTTAGCATTTTCCCCCCCATAAATTAACGACGCGTTTGTGTAAACCTTCAAAGCACAGGTTGTAATAATGGACAGTATTTTGATTTGTTTGGTTTGGAAAAAAACCGGTAATTGGTGATGATGAGAAGTCATAGACAAAAAAAAAAAAATCTTATAAAAGTTTTTTCGTTTTCCAGATACAAATGATTGAAAATTTGGTTAAAATTCCTAGTACGCTGCTGAGTTAATGATGATTACCTGATTATCTTGGTAGTTTAGCAACAATAATAATCTAAGGTGCCCGTCAGTCACAAACGTAACCTTACTCCCCTCGATTATTTCCATAGAAACATTTACAAAGCAGTGTGCTTGCACCTACGACTTCATTATGGCGTTGATGTAATAATGGTTGCTAATGAAGTGAACAAATTCGGACAAATTTTCCCTAGGTACTTATTCATAGGCGTTGGATATAGGGTAATTTCCTTACTTTTGATTTCACCTCCAAAAGTCATTTACGCAGAATAATTATGTGTCAAGGATACTCCACTTTTTTTTCCAAACTTATTTCAGAATCACCCTGTACAGTATGAGTCAATTGTGGAGTATTTCTGAAATGGTCTTTGATGCAACCAAAAATACATTCCAGTATTCACTAGATCTGTAATTTAAAAAAAATTAAAACATTAATCCATGATTGCATTGCTTTGAGAATTGTCAACTTTGTCTTGACAGTTTTTCTAAAACTTGGTTATGAACTCTTATGACTCAAACAATGAGAAAGTGGATATGGTTTCTCATGTACGGGGTACCTATGTCGTAAAAATGGCATGGTCGCTGCAGATCTGTATCTACACCTATGTCGTAAAAATGGCATGGTCGCTGCAGATCTGTATCTAGAGAAGTATCCAAATTGCAGTCACATTTCTATTTATTTAAATTTTTTCCGAACCTATACAGGGTGGTCCCGATATAACCTGCCAAAAAAATTCTGGGCCATTAGAAGGATCTAACAAATCCAAAAAACCCCCCTTCGTTAGGTCCAAAATAATGGGGATAAATTAACCCCTATCCACACCCATTCGACGCTGCTGACCACAAAAATACGTACCTACTCAGGAATTAATTGTTGGTGTTTGTAAGGATGACAGTATCTAAGCAACATAGGTACCTGAATCGTTTATGACAAATCTCAAATCTGACAAACTAAATCAAATTAATGACATTTATTGAAAACGCTGTACACTGTGTGCGTTAATTCACCAGCTTATTTAGGTACAAAAGCTGATTTTGTAGACTGAGATGAATGAGTAATAATTAATAAATAAAGTGGTGTTCCTCAATGTGTAAATAAATGTAGAGTTAGTGTGTGCAAAACTGTGAAAGAACTGTGTAATAAGAGTATCGTCTTAATTGTGGTTAAATAGCCAAAATAATGTATTGAATAAATTTATTTACACTTTACATATTCGTACTTTTAACTCTAACTGAAAATATCTACTAACTAATGAAAGGTAGGTAAACTAGACTAGAAAAATTATTTTATAATAAATGTACATTTGAGTACGGTGGTAGCAATTTTCATAAACAGAATTCAGCATTTCTGGGTTTTTACGAATCTGTTACGCGTTTCTGGAGTTGGCCTTTTGTATTTATTTCAACTTCGTATACCAAATCTTTAGTGTGGTCCCAAAAATTAAAATCCAGAGGGGTTAAATGGAGGATCGGGGACGCCATCGCATTGGAATCAATCAGAACCAACCTCACATAAATGCAGATGTAGCTCCACAAAAGTAGAACGAGACGGAAGGACTCCTTCAGGAAAACGCTCGCCGTATGGTCGCCTTGCCGGTCTTGAATTACCACGTGTTTCGCCATAGAGTAAATGAAAATCAGCGTATTCTTGTTTTGTGAATTTCATAACTTTTTGAAGGATTCGCAAATTTAAAATTAAACTTGACAAATGTCATAGGTGTTGCAGGTACCGTTGCTAAAGAAATTGCAGCCAAGTAACCAGAATTACCTTTTTAAAACCGATTAACTCATTAGCGTACAGCAAATTTTGACCAAATTTTCAATTATTTTTATCTCGAAAACGAAAAGACTTTTAGTAGAAACTTTTTTTGTGTATGAGTTCTACTCATCGTCACCTATTACTGGATTTCTTCTGGCAGGTTATATCGGGACCACCCTGTATAACAAGGTATGTGCCTCAGCACATCCTGTCTTCACATCAAAAAATATATTGGTAATACCCGAAGAAAATTTGGAACCGCGTGAGATAAAAATATGTATTGGGATTTTTGTGGGACCAATTCTCGCTCCATGTAAAACAATCAAATGGTGAAGTGTATGATATTTTTACGAAGTATAAAAATGTAAATGTGGAAATGAAGAAAATCCAAAATCCTCTATTTTCAAGAGCATTTCAGCAACGATTTTGTATAAATTTGTGGGCTGGTCTATTAGGGAGTCGTGTGGTATGTCTTCATTAGAAATTAGCTTACATGTCAGCTAACTTCCCTCTTTAGGTAGGACCATGGACCTAGTATTGTCAGGACGGAGCATTCCCTATACCGTCAATGCTTTAGAGGCGGTATCAGTCGGCCACTCTCTAGTACCACTTTATGAGTTTTATGACTCTTTTCAAACTATGCGCCAGCGTTAGTGACACTGTTGGCCCTCTGTTGAGATCTTTCCACTGGCGCGTCAACAGGGAGTAATTGAGGAATTTGGGCATTTCAGCCATTTTAGTTTCGGCTTTGTGTGAGTGGTTGCGGCGTGATTTTTCTCTGTCTTTGAGTGTTGTTTTATAGTCTTTTTATAGTCACACTCAATGATATCCCTTTCATCAGTACATATGTTATGAAGAACACATGCAGCCATTATCAATTTAGCACAAAGTTTCAAGTTGACATTGTCCAGATGTCTGAGTTGCCTGAATCTACCTTTCTGGAGTCCAAAGGCGTTTTCAACCACCACTCTTGTAGCCGATAATCGAGAATTAAATAATTTTTCATTTCAGGTTAGCCTTCTATTATCTTTGAATGATGTAATTAACCAGTATAAATTGGGATATGCTAAATCGCCAATAAGGAAACGATTTTCCATTAGATAAGGACTTTGCACCATTTTGGCATAAAGTGAAGATTTTCTGCGTAATCGTGCATCACGAAAAGAACCAGGTTCACCACAAAATACATCAATAAACTTCTTTCTATGATCCACGACACCCTGCAAAAGTAAGCTAGGATAATCCTTCCGGTTTATGTAAGGCAGTTGCTTCCTATATGGCTTAGGTATTTCTATGTGACTGCCATCTATTGCTCCTATGAGTATGACATTATTTATTCCTTTTTTGGCTGCGAATCGGTCTATAATAGCAGTAATATTTTCTCCAGTTGGCCATTTTATTATTTGATATCTAATTTTCAGTAGGTAGAAATTTTAGCACTCTTCTCATACATCTATGAATAGAGCTGTAAGTTACATTAAATCTGTCTGAGACTTGTCTGTATGTTTCAAGATTACCCAAATACCATAAAGTTAATAAAAATGTTTTCTCTGGAGTAATTTTTTCTCGTCCATCACTATGTTTAGGTCATCAGTTCATTAAAGTGTTGTGCAACTACTTTACGAAATCACGTACAAGTTCACACACTACCAATTCTGTACAACCAAGGCGGTCTCTATTTTAACAGGCCAGGACAATGGCTGTGTTGCCAAATTTCTTAGTGGGCCATTTCATAGCATCCTGAGTTTCAAAAATATTGGCACTTCCATAGAAAGGCGGTTCATTCAAAAATCATTTTGACAAGACAAATTCCTTCATGTAATGAAAACAGTTGATATTGACCAATAGTGTGCCGAATATCGCGAAAAAATCTAGTCGTGGTCAGAAAATGTGTCTTCCTGTGACAAAATTCTCCCTTCCGGCGAACAACCACGTTGACAAGGCTTTTGTTTCAAATTAATAAACAAAATGTCGGAAAATTATTTTGACGTTTTCCGAAATGGATTTAAAAATCGTTTCGGAAACGACTCCAGCAGTGATATTGACTACAGTGTGAAAACAATTTGGAACACAACAGCTAAATTGTTGCAGGAAAAGTACCGTGGTGAGTACAACCAAACCTTTAATCCGCTTTGTGAAGTTCCGAGTCTGATTCCAAATTTGTTAACTGTGTATTTAATAATTGTACTTTTAGATAAATAGAGCTCTATTTTGGTTTGAATTGTTCATTCGGGAATTTGTCTAGATGAATACAGGGTGGTCCCGATATAACCTGCCAAAAAAATTCTGGGTCATGAGAAGGATCTAACAAGTCCAAAAAACCCCCCTTCGTTAGGTCCAAAATAATGGGGATAAATTAACCCCTATCCACACCCATTCGACGCTGCTGACCACAAAAATACGTACCTACTCAGGAATTAATTGTTGGTGTTTGCAAGGATGGCAGTATCTAAGCAACATAGGTACCTGTATCGTTTATGACAAATTTCAAATCTGACAAACTAAATTAATGACATTTATTGAAAACGCTGTAACTGCGTGCGTTAATTCACCAGCTTATTTAGGTACAAAAGCTGATTTTGTAGACTGAGATGAATGAGTAATAAATAAAGTGGTGTTCTTCAATGTGTAAATAAATGTAGAGGTAGTGTGTGCAAAATTGTGGAAGAACTGTGTAATAAGAGTATCGTCTTAATTGATGACATAAAACTTTATGCATCAAAAAAGAATCACATTTTATCTTTACTAACAATAACTGAAAATTTCTCAAATGATATTGGGATGAGTTTTGGTATTGATAAGTGTAAAATGCAATCAATATGTCGCGGTCATTACGAACATTTAGAATATATAACTCAAGAAGGAGAAATCATTAAAAATTTAAATAAAGGAGAATTTTATAAATATTTAGGTATTAATCAATCAAATCATATTCAACATTCAATTATAAAAGAAAATTTAGAAAAGCAATTTTATTTAAGAATTAAATCTATTTTAAAATCAAAATTAAACGGTAATAATTTAATTAAAGCAGTTAATACATATGCTGTTCCATTACTGACCTATTCTTTCGGTGTTATAAAATGGTCCAAAACTAATTTACAGAACATAAACATTAAAACTAGAGTTCTTTTTACCAAATTTAGTAAACACCATCCTAAATCTGCTATTGAAAGATTTAATTTACCACGCGAAAACGGTGGTAGGGGTTTTTCAAATCTAGAAGTACTGCTAAAAAATCAAATTGCTTCACTAAAAAATTATTTCCTCAATAGAGCTCGTGATAACACCTTTTTTAATGCTTTAGTTTCAGCCGATAAAGGCTACACACCTTTAAATTTAAGTGATAATATAATTTCAGATATTGTTAAGCCAAATATACCTGACACTATAGCAAATATAAAACAGAAGTCTTTACATGGGAGATACTTTAAAGAACTGGAACAACCAGAAGTTAATATTCAGGCCTCTCATGCATGGCTTAAGAAATCAAATATTCACCCTGAGACGGAGGGTTTTATATTTGCAATACAAGATCGTGTTATAAATACAAGAAATTATAAAAAACACATATGCGGTTTACAATCGATAATTGATAAATGTAGGATTTGCGGAACTGAAGGGGAAACAATTGAACACATTATTTCTTCTTGCACCGTTTTGGCTCAAAGCGAATATAAAAAACGACACGATATATTCGCTAAAATTATACACATGAATTTAGCTGTTAAATTCAATTTATTAAAGAATACACAACCACATTATAGTTATACACCAGAAAGTTGTTTGGAAAATGACAGTTACAAGTTATATTTTGATAGAACAATTTTAACTGACATTCATATTAAGCATAACAGACCAGACATTATTATTTTAAATAAACAACAAAAGCAAGCATATCTTTTAGATATAGCTGTTCCAAATTCACATAATATAACACAGACATATAACACAAAAATTAATAAATATTTAGAGCTGTCCGTTGCTATGAGAAATCTTTGGTGTTTAGAAAAAATTTCGATTTTACCACTTGTAATTTCAGCAACGGGAATAGTCACGCAATCTCTTTTTAAAAATTTAAAAATTCTGGATTTAGATAACACATTGGTAGTTGAAATTCAAAAAGGTATATTATTATACTCATGTCACATCGTGAGGAAGTTCCTTAACATTGACACAGAACATAATACACAACAAAGTCAAAATGCGGAGGCAAGACGCCGGTAATTATGTTGATAAGCACTGCACTATTACTTGATAGTAATATCCGTAATAGTGTATGTACTCCGGCAAAATTGCCGTGCCGCCGGGTGGAGGTGGGATAGTTAAATAAATGTATTGAATAAATTTATTTACACTTTACATATTCGTACTTTCAACTCTAACTGAGAATATCTACTAACTAATGACAGGTAAACTAGACTAGACACATTATTTGCCTTCCGTTGGCATTTAAGCACATTTGAGTACGCTGGTACCAATTTTCATAAACAGAATTCAGCATTTCTGGGTATTTACTAATCTGGTTCGCGGCGTCTGTTACGCGTTTCTGGAGTTGGCTTTTTGTATTTATTTCAACTTCGTATACCAAATCTTTCGTTTGGCCCCAAAAATTAAAATCCAGAGGGGTTAAATGGAGGATCGGGGACGCCATCGTATTCGAATCAGTCAGAACCAACCTCACATAAATGCAGATGTAGCTCCACAAAAGTACAACGAGACGGAAGGACTCCTTCAGGAAAACGCTCGCCGTATGGTAGCCTTGCCGGTCTTGAATTACCACGTGTTTCGCCATAGAGTAAATGCAAATCGGCGTATTCTTGTTTCGTGAATTTCATAACTTTTTGAAGGATTCGCAAATTTAAAATTAAACTTGACAAATGTCATAGGTGTTCCAGGTACCGTTGCTAAAGAAATCGCAGCCAAGTAACCAGAATTACCTTTTTTAAACCGATTAACTCATTAGCGTACAGCAAATTTTGACCAAATTTTCAATTATTTTTATCTCGAAAACGAAAAGACTTTTATTAGAAACTTTTTTTGTGTGTGAGTTCTACTCATCGTCACCTATTACTGGATTTCTTCTGGCAGGTTATATCGGAACCACCCTGTATAACTCGACCTTCTTTTTTTTTCGGAAAATTTTGAACATATTAGACTCAAAGTTTGTTGCTTTAGGCAAAATTACTCTACCCCTTCAGGGTCTTGTGATTGTTGCCAAGCTACAAACTTTTCGTCATATGATCAAAATTTTCCGAAAAAAAAGGAGGTCTTGTTATACACTCACGGACAAAATTAACGCATTATTTTTTATTTTATTTTTTTAACTTTTATGCAGGTTTTCTTGTCAAGTTCTTTATGTTGAATTGTCTTGGATATATTAGTTTTGATTAACACTCATTTAGAGAATTAAGAAAACTCAAAACCGTTTTTTATAAGTGAATACCACAAATTTACAATTTATGGCGAAATCTGATACTATTTGATACTGTGCTTTTGTGGTTTATGATGACTGTTTCTTGTTTTGTACGATCAGAATGACCTTTCTATTGTATTATCTGCTAGTTGTGTGATTTTTTGTAATTAGAATGCCTAATTTAAATGAATTAACGGCTGTTGAAGTTGCTCCTTTAGCAAATGAGGGTCATACACAGAAAGAAATTGAACAAATGTTGTTAGTTCATCAATAGACAATATGCCGTATAGTAAAACAATACGAAAAGACTGGGGAATAGAAAAGACGGTCTGCACAAGGACGTAAAAGGTGCACAACGCAAATGGATGATCGCTATTTGTAAATTCAATCTTTACACAATCGCACATTTACAGCCCCTCAACTAAAAAATTAACTAATGAATGCAAGGCAAGTGAATGTAAGTGCAAAAATGGTAAGACGGAGGCTGAAGAAAGTAGCTTTCGATCAAAGAACTCCTCCCAAAGTCCCGTGGCTTCTCCCATATCATAAAATCACCCGGTTACAGTTTCCACAAACTCATGCAGATTGGGATGAACAGCAATGGAGAAATGTTCTTTTCACAGATGAGACAAGAATTCAATTGTGAAAGCCAGATGGACGTGATCGAGTGTACAGAAGATTTGGGGAGCGAAATACTGAATGAAATCTTATTAAAACCGTTAGCTTTAGTGGAAGTTCTACTATGGTGTGGGTGTGGTATAAGTTCGGATGGTTGTATGGAGCTGGTGAAGGTGAATTTAAGAATGAATGCCCAATTGATTTTTTTTTCACTCAAATGTGATAACTACAATTACACTATTTTGTTAAATTATCCCCTAATCTGATATAACGCTATCTTATGTTAGTTAAATGATTGTAAAACACTACTAATATACGTAGCACAGCTCATCATAAGCCACTTGAGAATAAAAACTTCATAAATGCTGCAAAAAAATTAAAGCAAAAAATATGCGTTAATTTTGTTCGTGAGTGTATTATAATTGACAATTAATTTCAGTAATTGAAAAAATAAACATGCCACACAAATGTTGCGTACCCAATTGCAAGACAAATTATGCTTCAAGCAAGTCTTCCTACATTAGCGTTTTCAAATTGCCATCGAATAAGAATGCAAGAATGATGCGGATTTTGGAACTAGAAAACTGGCGCGTGAGGTCTTTGTTGCTCGTTCCATTAGGTTTAAAATCCATTTTAAATTATCTATAAACCTCTATTGGTGGTAGGGTCCATACACCCGAGTGGGTAGCTTTTGCAGTTCTTATTTATTTTTAACAATTCATACTGCACCTTTATTAGTCTTTAATGGGTCTGTGTGTACGACTTTAGAAAACAATCTTGTCCTGAGCTGTACAGCGTATAGGTGGCATGCATTGGAATTTGCACTGGAGCTAATGCAATCACGGTGAACTAAAAGGACTTCTATCTTCATTATGGATAGGATACTTGTTCAGAATACAGGACTCTATTAAATTTTAGTGGTAATAGCTATCTTATAAAACAGGATACACATAATTACCTTGACTTGGACACCTGATATACTTTGACCGAAGTAAAATTGCAATACGAGAATTAGAAAAATCTTTCAGTGATGATTGACTGACAGATGACAATGACAAAATAGTAAGTGACAGTGAGTGATCATAAAACTTCAAAACTAGTAACTTTTTTTAAAGGTTGGCGAAGCAACGTTGCCAGACGTTAGTGGGCCATTCCACAGACCACTTTCTGAAGTCAGTGTCACGGCCTGTTAAAATAGAGACCGCCTTGGTACTATGGCGGCCAAAAAATTTTAGCCGTCACTTTCTGTCATTTCGAAAAAAACATTGTAATCCATACTTTACTGTCATTATGACTACCATCTTGATTATGATTGGATTTTTTGTGTGGTAAATTTCAAAACTCGAAATTATTTTGTCATTTTCTACTACGCAGAATGTTTATCTCGGGTACGACTACTCTAATTTTGTTCATTCATGTCGGATTTTTGGAATATCTGAGCTTTAAACAGTTTTAATTGATTTAATAATTGAAAGTGGGATTACGGTTCCTAAAGATTTATTTACACTTTGTGAATGTCAAGATAGTGACGGCTAAAATTTTTTGGTCGCCATAGTACACCTTTTTGAATACAACTGTACCAACAGATCCTTCAAATTTTTCAAAGCGAGGAGATAAATATCTAACTAGGATTTCAAATGATTCTATTCTTGTGGGTTTGTTTTTTTCCACAAGTTGGCGTTCTATATAATTCATAATTTCTTCAGTATCATCGCTACTTGAATTTTCAGAATCAAGAAATATTGTGGGTAGTAAACAAACATCTGCTAGCAATTAAAGCCCCACTTTTAACGATTTCCGTAACATTCATTTTCAATCTGTTTAGTTTTAACCTGCAAAACTTGATTAAAGGCGGAGTTTCAATGGCAGCGTGAAAAGTTACAGATGTCACGTAACATGTGATTCGAACCATTCCTAAATAGCGTGTAAGTTAACTTTCGTTCGAATTCACCTTCGTACGGCGACTTCTTTCAAATCTGAACGCACCCAAGGTGTTCATTTTAAATTTCCGGTCAAAGTTGGCGTTGAAGAGTCGATTGTCAACGCACCACTCTTGTAAAAACGTACTTCTACTTTGTTTCGGCGGCGGCAATTTTAATTCAAATTGGGGTATTACAATAGTAATCTATCTATATATATATAAAACAAAGTCGGGTTAGTTACGCTATTTATAACTCAAGAACGGCTGGACAGATTTTTATGATATTTATATTGTTGGATTTGTCTCCGCCCCGATTAGCAGAATAACTATTAAAACATCGAATAACTAACGAAAAAAAAATTATGAAGAAAATTCATTTTGAAAGGTTATGTCATCTGTCACAATCTGTCATTGTGCGCGCATCGACAACTTGAACTTAATTGAGATTTAACGTCAGCCGAGTTTTAACACCAAGTGTGATCAATGGTGTTCAACAACACCTACTTTTGCATTGTACAGGGTGCGACAACATAACTTCCTTTTTTGAAATGCGCGCTATTCAGACTGTAGGGGTAGTAATGGGACGGGAGTGGTCTCATTCGGAAGCCGTGGTTTTCAAGATTTGTTCACTATCCCTGTCAGCTGCCATCATGCGTTGGAAGAGTGGAAAGCCTGCGTTAGCCGTCGAGGTCTACTTTTCAAACTGATTTTCTGTGATCGCAACCCTTCCGAAATTGCTTCAATGTTGGGTCGTGTCCCGAACCAGAAATCAATTGTTACATGGGTCACTACGTTCAGACCATGATTTCAGACAAACCGGGAGTGCGACAAGACGAAGAACTGGAGTCTCACCTCAATCAGGGGCAATTTGTAGTAGAGAGCCCGCTCGCCGGATTTGTCCCCTGGCAATTTTGTTTGTTTTTTTTTAAATCTCGCGTTTATATCAACCATCAAAGGACCCTACAAGGCCAACATCCGTGCAGGAACATACCCGCTGCTATGTCATGGGCATGGCTAACGCTAGAAATGGGCTTATTCACTTATTCAGTGTATCGCACCTGTATCTAACTAATTATGCATTTAAGTACGTCAATTGTCTGTAATTATTTAAATGCTACCCCAAGTAATGCTACGTCGCGGGTGTAGTTGTTTTAGGGTTGAACATTTATTGCTGTGCGGATTACCTAACCTCGAAACTATCAAACAAAAACAAGTGAACAGTGCGTCCAAACCATCAAACCAACAAACCAGTGGAACAAAATCTTCATCTACAAAATGTTTCCAACAAACACGCATATGCTTAGTAATTCTCTTTCCAATTTTTAATTTAATTTTCCATATTTTCTTCCCGTCAGATGTTGACTGCATCCCAACCAAACTCATTAAAATATTCAATCCGTTTATGGTGATTGTTAATTCCGGATTATTTTTATACAGTGAATTTTTTTTATCAATGAACCATAGAGATTTACATGGTATAAAGTATATAAACTTTATTTCGCGTCAATGGTGTTTCTATTGCTAATTTCAAAATTATTTTTCGGACATGAAATAAAGTTTACACCATGTCAATCCCTATGGTTCATTGATAAAAAATTCACTGCATAGTTAGTTACAACTCGGGACACAGCAATTTGCTCTACTACTCATTATACTCTAACTTCTTGCAAATGAATTTACCGAAAAAACTTAATTTTTCAGTACTCATCAATGAATACTTGGCCACAATAATTTTGAATCACCCAATATGTGTAAGCATTAAATTTGTGTATGCATTAAATCATTAAATTTCAATCCATTTTTTTTATTCATTTTATCTTAATAAAAAAACTTCATTCAATTCAGCTAATAAGTTAACACAACATTTATTGATTCTGAGGCGGTACGAAGTTCGCCGGGTCAGCTAGTAAACGTATAAATCACAACGCCTCTTCATTTGATGTATGTTAAAATCTTGTTTAAAAGTAGCATTATTTTATTAGACTTGAACTTTTGGAATTCTTCTATGAACACATTTTGTTTGGGGTGTCTCTTCGAATGATATTTTTGCTTTTGTATTTGTACCGACGTTAATCACAAATAAACCAGTCAACAGCTATAGAGGTGGTATAGGTATAGGTATAGTAATAATCATAAAAACAGAAATTTATTTAACGCACATTAATCTATTCAAAACAAGCAAGAAAGAAACAGAAAATAACCAATTTATTAGTTCAGGGTTGGTGTACAATTCTTTTGCTAATGCAGAAGTCCGTTTTCATACACCAACACTGCTAACAAAAAATGAATAGAACGCGTTTTAAATCATCTTTTCTCATAGACATATACTAGTACATATAGACCACTGAAGTCATTTCTTATACCTCTAAATTGTTTGTGCTTTGTTTTAAAATAGCTAACAAGTGTTCAATTGAAATGTTCATCAAGTTGGCTTTGACTTTGTTTTTTAAAAGACAACAACATCGTAAATTAAGTTGGTTAGACAAAGATCAAAGCCAATTTGATGAACTTTTCAATTGAACACGTGTTATTTGTGCAATGGAAAAAATTACATTCGTCACACAGAAACCACGTGACATCGATCTATATTGTTTGGAAATGCTATGAACAGTTCTTATTTGAGTCTTTGTTCAACGTTGTTTTTAGATAGTTGTCGTACTTTTCGTTTTACACAAACTAGATGTTCCTTATGTCGTTTTAGGGAGTCGATTCGTTTCGTTTTAAATTCGCACTTATCACAGCAAAACCACTGAACAGCATCTGAGAGATGCGTTTTCTTATGTTTTTTTAAATGGTCGCGTCTTTTCGTTTTATGTTCGCACTTATCACAGTAAAACCATTTAACAACATCTGCTGAGACATGCCTTTTCTTATGTTGTTTTAAATAGTTGCTTCTATGCGTTTTATATTCGCACTTATCACAGTAAAAGCATTGAACAGTTAAGAGATGCTTTTTCTTATGTGATTTTAAATTGAAGCTTCTGTTCGTTTTATATTCGCATTTATCACAACTAAACCATTGAACAGCATTTCCTGAGAGATGAATTTTCTTATGTGGTTTAATTTTAGCTTTATATTTCGTTTTGTATTCGCATTTATCACAATTATACCACTGGATGGCATCTGCTGAGAGATGAATTATGTTATGGTGTTTCAGGTAGTTCTTACGTTTTGTTTTGTATTCGCATTTATCACAATTATACCACTGGATGGCATCTGCTGAGAGATGAATTATGTTATGGTATCTCAGGTTGGTCTTACGTTTCGTTTTGTATTCGCATTTATCACAATTATACCACTCGATGGCATCATCTGATGAGACATGAGCTTTCTGATGTCGTTTAAAGTTTTCGTTATATTTCGTCTTAAATTCGCATTTATCACAATTATACCACTGGATGGCATCTGCTGAGAGATGAATTTGCTCATGTCGTTTTAAGGAATTGTTTAGTATCGTTTTAAAGTCGCATTTATCACAATTATACCACTGAATGGCATCTGCTGAGAGATGAATTGTTTTATGTTGTTTTAGGTCGTAGTTCCGTTCCGTTTTAAATTCGCATGTATCACAACAATACCACTGGAAGTGGTGAAGTGATTGCTTTGCGGTCTGGTGTTTTTCCAAAATGATTGCCTCCTTTGTCTTAAAGGAACAACATTCGCATCGGTACCACTCTTCTTCACTAACATTCTCACAATCTTCTTTTGGCTTAAAACATGAACCATCCAAGTGTTTAATCCACATTAAAATGGAATATGTTTCAAAAGTGCACTTCTGACAAATGTAGCTTTTTACAACAGTGTCATTTTTTAGTTGATCTTGCACGCAATCAGTGTTTTTTCTGTGATATTCCCTGAAATGTTGCTTTAAAATTACCACAAGATCGGTTTCAAAATTGCAGCGCTTGCAGTTGTATTTTTCTAAATAGTTTCTTTCGCATCTGGATGATTCGAGTGGCAACCGGTGACGTTTCGTGTGATTCAGCATGTAGAAAGGTGATTTGGTCACGTAAGGACGTCTCTTGCAATTGTGAATCTTTTCGTAGCCACATTTCGGGATACTCTCGCTATATTCCAAATTTTCCATTTTGATTTTTTAATCTGAAAATTTAATTTCATGTCAATACTTTAAAAAAACTAATCATAATACATAGTTGCAAAATATATAAATCTTGACTTATCTAAAGTTGACTCAAGTTGCATAAAACCACTTTGCAACTGACAAAATTTACATAGTGTTAGGTGACTGGTTGCAGTATGTAACAGAAGTTTTGTTAGTGTGAATTTTATAACGACCTTTTTTAGTAACTTTTTAGTAATTATTTATTAGAGGTTAGGTACAGCATCAATAAATTAAAATCATTAGCGCATGCCTCAGATTTGTCGACCTAAAATGTATAATTACCGAAGAACGTGTTAAGTTGCTATTTTTGTCTATTTTTTGGTTGAAGATGGGGCCAAACGAGTTTTCTACCTTTTTTTAATGTAGAATTGATAATCGCCAAGTGCCTGCCAAATTAATTTTATTGTTTTAGTACTTTCGGAATTGTTCCAATAAACTAACAACAAAACAGATGAATCGGTCAAGGAATTGCGTATTTTAGGACATAAATGTGCAATGTCAATTCTTGCAGATCCCCTGTTATGTTTTTTCTGACACCAAAGAAGATTTCAGATTTTCAAGACATTCGGATCTAAATCAAATTATCCAGCGAGCCTTAAGTTCTATCCACATTTTCTCCTCTCTTGAACCATGTGGCCTCTTGAGAGATGATGGTAAAAGACCTGATGGTGGTACACTCATTCCATGGAGTAAAGGTCAACGCCTAATATGGGATGTAACATGTGTTGACACTTTGACTGATTCTTACATAAGAAAAACTTCCATAAATGCAGGATCAGCTGCTGAAGAAGCAAGTAAACGAAAACATGACAAATATCAAAATTTAAAGTTTGCAAATAAATTTTTAAAGCATTAGTTTTCAAAACATTAGGTCCATGGAGTTTGGAATGTAATACATTTATCGATTACTAAAATTTACACAAGTAGGTCTGACCTAATTTCTTAAAAAATTACAACATATGTTTTTGAAAATATACATTAGATTAATATTTATTTAATTACTAGATCACTTTTTACAATACTTGATAAGCTTAAATTTGTGAATGAAACGTGGAGTTACCAAAACGACAAGCTGCAAATCATTCAGTCACACGTTCATCAAGTACCTTCGCCCATTTCTTCTTCATTCTCTCCTCTCACATGATCATCACTCTCATTCATTTCTATTTCGACGATAATAACTTCAGGAGCTTCACTTACATCGTACTCACATAAGTTGGCTACATTTTCACTCATATCAGAATTACCACTCACTTGCATATTTGAATCACCTATTTGCGCGTGGTCACTAAATGACAAAACATCACTGGCAGATTCAGACAATGATGCTTCATCATCAGAATCATCTGAATCTGCTAGTGATATTATGATCGGAGGAATATCTCTGTAACTAAAATTACCCATTAGTTTTTGCCAATCTTGTGTGATCAATTTTTCACAATGAGTTATGCTATCACTCCACATTTTTTGAGTATATCCTGATAGCGCTTCGTCCCATACATCTTCTACTGCTTTTTTTTTTGGAAGGTTGTGATTGTTGTGAACTAATATTTTTATTATAGTAAGGCTTGCAGAATCCCCAAACCAGCTCAATAGGATTGTATTGACAGTTATAAGGTGGGAGTCTCAACACTTCAACACTTTGAGTATGTAATAACTCGTCAATTTGGTATTTTTTGGTGCCAATGCGTGATCTAATAATAGTCATTAATTCTTTTTTTGTTAATTTCATACTAAAGGGAATTTTGCGTGCAGTTAGCCAAGATTGTAAATTTAATTTGTTCCAAGAATAGGTAGGGGGACGCTCTATGTACAAGCACCGAATGATACGGGGCGTTATCCATTACCACAACAACCTTTTGGTGGAAGCATTGAAGCGATGGAACTAATTGTTCTTCTACCCATTTTTTGAATAACTCCCCGTTCATCGTTTTGTGATAGTCGGCACTATCAATATTGCTGTTTAAAAGGAATTTGCAACCTTCCAAAAATCCAAATTTACAGCCTGCGTGGAGAACGGTAAAACGCTTACCCTCAGTGACTGTAATTTTTTTAGGCATAGTCCTCCTGTCGTTTTCATTTAACCACCGTCTTATTGGCGCACCGTTTTGGTATATCCACGTTTCATCCAAAAAGACAAATAAAGCATTTTTCTCCCTACCGGTTAGAAATGTAGGCTGTGGATACCTCATTTGAGGTGAGAAAATTCAACTTTCTCGCTAAGGTAAGAAAGTTAATCATGAAATGTTTATGGTAAAACTGTACCAAAATACAAATGTCAAAAGTGTCAAAAGTGAAATAAGTTATTGATAAATGAAAGCCAATTCAATGAAGTAAGTTGGTAGGTCAATCATATAATCTGGAAAATAAACAGATAAGCTAGGTAGGTAGATTACTTTACCCTGTTTATATCAAATTTTCGAACAAACCTCAAATCTTCAAATGCGATGACAAGTTAATTAAACAAATAACACAGCCTACTATTCAATTCTCAAAATTTTCGTTTTAATCACGAATATAACCATCTTTTTTGACTTTTTTCAACAAAGTTGTGCCGGTAGGGAAAAAAATTGTATTCAAACCTTGTTAAGAAAGTGTCCTTGCAGACCTTAGGCACTTACAAACCTCGTCTACGACTCGGTTTATAATCTTTGCCTGCGGTCTGCAAGAAACCACTTTCTTACCTTGGTTTGAAATATACTATTCTTCTTTATATTGTAAATATTTCCGCAAAAACTTAATTTTCAATGATTTTAACCTGGGACTTTCAATTAAGATTTTTCGGTTATTTACTTTTTTATATTGATAACCCATTGTTTTGACAATAGATCTAAATGTTGTCAAGCTTCCGATATAGTCCAATTCATTTTTGGCATAATTGTATAAGTCTGCCATGGTAAAATATTTATTGTTCTCGTTCAGCCGATAAATATGATTATTTAGATCTTGTTTAAAATCATATTTTTGAAAGAATTCGGATTTAGGTTTCTTTCCTTGTTTAGGATGGGAAAAAGGTATTCCGGATTTATGCTGGGACATTATGGCATGGACAGCACTTCTTGAGCACTAGAAAAAGCAAATATTAAAGGAAAGGACACAAGTTTTTGAAATTGGACCCAAAAGAGAATCAATTTTTGCATAATAAATAAAAAGATGAAAAGATCCTGAATTGAAGGCGTAATGTAATGTAAATCTGATTTTTGAATGCTGTGTTGATGGCGATGTAAAGTCTAAATTTAAGAATAAAGAGTTGTTCGTGAGCTATTGTAATATAAAACACATAAAATGGATAAATTGCATTGTATGTATGTATGCTTGTATTGTAATTAAATCAACCGTTCATACCGCAAAAATATTCTGAACTTTCGATTCAAGTTGACGTTGGGAAGCTTCCGGGTATGCAGATTGCAATTCTAACGTGCATCTCACAAGCGATTGTTTCATATGCTTTGATAGTACAAGTCGTTTTGGATCCATTGCTTCTAATTTTATTGCAAATTGTAATTTATTTCAATAAATGCCGCAAATGAATTTAAATGTCAAAATTGTTGACAAGTTTAAATTTCAGCAATGCTACCAACAGTGATTCTTCAAAATTACCAAACACGATGAGAGCTAATACCAACCTAATTTTTCATCTGTGGTTTTTTGCAACTTGAGTCAACTTTACGTGTATAGTCCGGAGAGAAAAATGTGAATCCTGACTTTATTAAGTCAAATTATTTGACAAGATCATAACGATAATAAAGATTTATGGTAGGTCGATCGTTCTCGAAACGAGCAAGATTACAGCGAGTTTTCGAAATTCTCTACCTGTAACTTTGGTGGTAAAGAGCTTCTAAATAGAAATAAGTGAGAATAGAGTCAATTGTTTTATTGCTGGGTATCAATCCCTAACCATAAACTGTTTAAAACCAGTTGCAGCAGGTCAAGATGTTGCGATTATTTGCAAGCATAGGGGAACTAGTGATGACCCCGACGTTCAGAGTGTCGAATCGCTGGCCTGCCCAGGTCGATGGGAGAATCCTCATTCTGACGACGTTGAGGGACAGCATAACTCGATAATTAATTCACAGTTAATCACGTTATTGTCCAAGCGAGAACGAATTGTAAGTTCACTGGGTAGAATCAGAAATTGGTTTGAGAAAAATTGCAATGCTAGTAATTCTACAACACTAGTGCGACTTCGCGATTTTACTAATATCAAAGTTCAATTTGACAATGTGCAAACGGAGATAGAGGCAGTTAACAAATTAAATAATTATATCGCAGTAATAAACAGATCACCGACGACGGGTGATGTTAGCAATCTAGGCGCAATTAGTAGGTTACTTCAATTGGCACCTATTGACATAAAACCCTCCTCGGGGCACTACATGGAATGGTTACCATTTTCAACACGTTTCGAGCTTTAGTGCATGATGAACATGATGAAATTTGGAAAAACTGCATCAATTACGGAACTGTTTACGAGGAGAAGCTCTCCAAATGATACAAGCGTTACCGCTTTCGGCAGAAAATTACGAGACAGCGTAATTTGAAAACAAACAACTGATCGTTCATGTTAACAATTTATTCAATCTTCCGCAAGTTACTAAGCATTCAGGGCGTTCTCTGAAACAATTACTCGTCAACTCAAATCTTAATGCCTTAAATTCATTAAGCATTAACACAACGTCTTGGGATCCGCTATTGCTTCACATGATCACATCGCGGTTAGACTTTTTAACGCGCAATAAATGGGAAAAATCGCTCAAAACGACTGAACCTCCAACAAAAGCGCAATTAATGACTCATTTAACGCGACGTTGTAATTTACTCTTAGAAGCTCTCGAAATCAACAACAGTCTCTCAAAAACGGTCCCAACGGTAAGGGAGAGTGAGCAGAAGGTAGCGAACAAAAATTCGACAAAAAGATTGGCAAGAAATGAAGGAAGCAATTGTCCAGAGATTCCTGACACCCATACGTTCCGGCAAACTACTTGTCGAAGCCGCTAACTACAATCTCGCGGTAGGTTAAAATTTGACCTACCGACGTTTCGTTTTCACAAAGTAGTGACATTTATCAAAATACGTTCACATAGGAGAAAATTCTCAAATTCTGACAGTGTCGAACAAAAAAAAATATTTTTTTATAAAATCGTATCAAAATGAAGTCATTTATACAGTAATTTGCGGGCGTAAATAATGCCTTTTGCGCCCTAAGACGTAAAAGAACAACAATTAATTTTAACAGCTATTTTATTCGGCGTTGGTCAGTTGGGCCAGGGTCAGGTAGAGGGATTTATTTATCGTTCAGTTGGGCCGATCATTAGTTAGGGGTAGGATTATAGCGTTATTTGTAATCTTCTCTTCGAATGTTTTTGTTCTCGACAGCACCAAACAAAATACTTTATTAGAAGTGTTGCTGTATTGCTATAGGAATAAATATTTAAAATCAAAGATACAACATAAAAAAAATGCACGGTGTGGTGCGCTAACTCTCTTTCGCTCTTATCTATTTTTAACAGTTACCCCTATTTGCGGCCAGTTTTCAATAAGCAACGGTATTCCACCGTGTAGAGAAAAAAAAATAGCTTTAATTTGATATACTGGGTGCCCCAAAATTCGCGGAACAACTCAAATTTAAAACAGTGTTGTTGTTTTCTGCTGCTAAAATCTATTGAATGCATCCGCCAAAGCATAGTACGATAGCCCAGTGAGAGAGTACTTCTGCCCCGTAGTGCAAACTTGGTTGCCTATACCGTCTTGACAACCAGGCGCTTATAGCAAAACCTACGTTGCGCTCAGTCTAGTTACCTATATCAAGTCTCTGAACGAACGGGCTACGTGAATTAACCTGTCCTGTATGTTGATTAAAAACTATGAAAGATAATTTGCCCGATACAGTAACATTCAAATTCATAAGTAATCAGTTAATCACTTAAGACTTATGATATGAGCCGTAAGTAATAACTTATGAACCATAAGTATAATAACATATCTATTAGAAAAATATATATTTTTTATTTGTTTAAATAATGGTAAGAAAAAAATGTAGAGAGAGCAAAATATTTATTTGTTGCAGACTTCTGAAGTAGAAAGTACATCAAGGGTCATGACCCCGTCATCTATAGATATTAGAGAAGATAATATTGAAGATACAGTAATGACCGTCGAAATAATAGGAGAAACCGCACCAGCGTCAAATTTGGAAACTATTGTCTTGTCGACAGCCGAAAATTTTGCTACGCGAAATGTATCTAATGAAAGAGGCATGTAATTTTTTCTGCTATAGGAAATGTATGTAATGAAAGAGGTATCTGATTTTTTTCTGTGCACTTGAATGCTTCTTTTTCCCTAGTTTTCATTATTTTGTGACAGTTGTGACTAAGTTTTACAGTGTTTTTTTTACAGTTACCCCAGAAGAGATACTCCAGGGCAACAGAATAGTAAACGTTGTATACTTGTTCGAACAGTTGAAAAAGATATGCGCACACAATAAAGTGTTTGATTGTAAATTTGAAAATCTTGTCCTGGAGAAGGAAGTTAGAAATGGACTAATTTCCAAGTTTTTTCTCAAATGTGCAATGAAGTTTTTAGTTTAAATTCTACGAAATCATCAGAAGATGAAGATATTAATTTGAATAAAGCTGCCGTAAGTGGCATCATGGGAATTGGAGGTGGATTCTACAATCTTGAAGAATTTTTAGCTACTGTCGAAATTCCATTTATGACTGCCAAAACGTATCAAAAGCATAATAAAATTGTGGCTGATCGTTGGAAACAAACAAGCTGCGGATCAAGTTATGCGGCGAGCGACTGAGGAAGAAGCTCAACACGCAAGGGCAATCAAGTCAAGAAAATGATGTTCCACTAGTTCCCGTTGTTGTCGATGGATGCTGGTCCAAAAGATCGTATAATACAAATCACAATGCGTTATCGGGAGCTGCAGCTATCATTGGACAACACACAGGGTACGAAACAAATATGTATGTATTGTGTTTTTTGCGCACACTATAAAGACGAAAATGCAAAGTTTCATATACAGTCGCGGACAGAAAAAAGTAGGGCAAGTCTTATTAAGAAATTTAGCCAAAATTGAGTTGAGTAAACCGGGGTTTCTGTAATAAATAAATAAATACTTTCATAGTAACCATGGAAAGGGTAAGCAGACTTACATTAGCGAAAAAACATTGTCCTACTTTTTTCTGTTGTGTGTTGCTGTACACTTAACCAAGAAATGCTGCAAAATATTTTTGAAAATAAATGAATTGACAAGTGTTTATAAGTTAATGGGGGACATTTTCAATCTATTTTATAAAAAAATACCAATTTGTTATAGTTATTTAGTGTTGTAAATTATTTTGTTGAATACATTTGATTTTATTGAAAAACCAGTAAGACTTATTTGTCATGAAAAACACTGTTATTTATATTGGAAGAAAAAATGGGAGTCAATACCGTACTATGGCGGACAATAAATTTAGGCCGGCAAATTTCTGACATTTCAAAAAAGTCAATGCAAGCGACCATTTATTGTCATTATGAGTATGACTGAGGTGTCAGTAAGGTGTTCTTAATATTTATCTGTTTGGATTTGTTCTCAACCAATTCCTGTACACTGTGTGGCGGTACTATCGCGGCCAAAATACTTTGGTCGTCAATTTTTGACACTTCAAATGTAAATGAAGTATTAATGTCAATATACATGACAATTTCAAATTATTCTTGTCAAAAATATGGCACTTTCAGTTTTTGATAAATATAGAATCGTCTTACTTGCTTCTGAAGGTTGTCTAAACCGCGACCATGTTGATCTTTTGCTTTTGAACCCTGCCTCCGCAGCTGGGATTTACCCCACCCATATGACACTGATACGGGGTGATCAAGAAGGACTGTTTAAGTTGGTAACACTGAATGGTATTTTAAATCGTATAATAGGAGTAACTTTCGGTTGTTGATGGCTTGTCGTTGTTAATGCTATACCTGTATCAGATATTTGTCAAATAAACCAACAAAACATATCCGGTTGCAGTGTTATAAATAACCGAATTAAAAATTTTTCTTAATTGTACTGCCAACTTAAACAGTCCTTCTTGATCACCCGGTAGATTAAAATAATTTTGACAGTAGTAAAAAATAAGGTTAAACATCCTAAAGTTTGCTTTACAATTGAATGTCATTTATGTCACATTGACGACCAAAGTATTTTGGCCGCGATAGTACGATGGGGGCAATAATTGTACCCCTGTTGGTGTTGATCTTAAATAATAAATACATTAATGTTAGCAGGAGTAAAGCACAGTTGAAACTTATCTCTAGTTAGAGCTCGTGCCAACTCTCATGATCGATGACCTTGACAAAAGCTGCGCGAAGGCGGAGCCTAATTTTGATAAGTGAAACGTGAAAACATCGGTCGTTTGGTTAGAAATTTCAGAGTGGCGCCAAATTTAAATGTTGCACTCTCCAACGGTTTGGACTAGAATGCCCGACTTGTCGTCAGATAAATATCAACATAAATTAGTTCACAAGCCTGCAAAATGTAAAGTGAATGGAAACAAAATTTTCAACGCTTTCTTAAAAGGTTTTTATTTATTTACTTAAGTCAACAACTCACAACCCAAATCAGCTAGATTTGAACTAGAGCTACCCCCTTGAACTTCTTTTTCGTCAACCTGTTCTTCATCTGATGACAGAAAGAAATCAGACTCGTCACTTTCTTCGCCATTAATGGAAATTATTAGGTCTTCAACCTCATCCACTATATATTCCCTTTTCATGTACTCCACTTCAATTTTCTCCACATGAGAACAAATGTTCTGCCATTGTTGTACAGTCACTGCTTCAAATTTCGCTTCTGCCAATTTCCTGACATCATCCAACTTGAACGTTATGTTGTATGCTGCCACATGATTTTTCACAAGCGCCCATATTTTCTCGATGGGGTTTAGCTCCGGATGGTATGGTGGCAACCTTAGAACTGGTATGTTCGACTCCGCCAATATTTGGTCTATTTTATAGATTTTGTGTACAGGCTTGTGAACTTTAATTATACCATACAATTCTGCCTTGGTGCATTTCTGTTCAAAGAAAATTCCTCTCTCCATTAGCCACTTTTGCATGTCAGCCTTTTTCCATGCAGACGTTGGACTTGCTTGTACTGGCACATTGTGGTAGGAAGCATTGTCTAGAACCAGCACAGATTTAGCACTAACATTCTTCACAAATTTTTCGGTCAGCCACTTCATAAAATTTTCGCTGTTCATTTCATGATGGTAATCTCCACTTTTTGTCCCAGATTTAAAAATTGTCAATGCATTTGGCACAAATCCTGTTGCACCTCCTGCGTGCAGAATAATGAGGCATGATCCTTTTCCCACTGGGGCCTTTAAACACCTATTGGAACCATCATCCCATGCTAGTGGTGAAGTGTGCGAACTATGTAGATATGTTTCGTCACAATAAATAATGTTCCACCCTTCTTCTCTGTACCGCGTTATCCTCCTTAAATATTCTACCCGTTTCGCCTTGATGTCAAATTTTTCAACCAATGTTTTTCTGTTGTCCTGTGTTTTCTTCCAACGGAAACCAATTTTATGCACCAGACGTCTAAATGAACGGATTTTTCCTGTGAAATTAACACCTACTTCATCTTTCACTGCTTCAAATACAGCCTTCATTGTTGGTCTTCTTTTGTGAATATCTGCGTATGTATAAATAATGTTTCGAATAATTTCCTCTTCGTACTGATCCACAGATTGTTTAGGCTTCGGTTGATTAATTTTCTTCCTCGGAGAAGTAAATTTGGAACCTACTGGTTTGTTTTCGGCTTCCTGAATGATCCTCCTCAGAGTGCAGATTCCAACACCAGTAGCTTCTGCAACCCTTTCTTGTAAGCGGTTTAATGGGATTGAAACTTCTCCACAGTGTTTTTCATTTTTCATAAATTTATACACATTATAAATTATTTCCCGTCCTTGACTGTGAACCACTTTCTTTTGATTGCTCATTCTGATGAATGACACTCAAAGATTCTGTAAAGAGTACAAGTATTTTAGGTTAAAAATCAAGCACAATTAGGTGTGTTATACTTACAATTGCAATTATGCAGATTAATGGAGTCTTGAAAAAGACTGTTTGTAAACTCGGAATAACAATAATGGAACGGAAATCAAAAAAACAAGGAAGCAAACACGGAGAGCGGAGGTTAATCACGAAGATCGGACAACACAATGAAAACAAACATTGAAAATCCAAGATCCAAAACAAAAAGTCGAAAACACCCCGAGTTTTGCATCCCGGAGTTTTGTGGTGACAGTACCCATGTTTTTAGTTCGACTCGTACAGCCGCGTTTGTACGCATTTTGGTTTCTGCGTCATCGATCATGAGAGTTGGCACGAGCTCTAAAAGCAAGCAATAGGGAGGGGACATACGGCCGGCCGACTGAAGCCGCCTTAATGCGCATGTCTGCTATTAGTACGTCCCAAGAAAGTAAATCAAATCACTTGCATTGTGATATTTAGTGTGGTTTTCTAGTTTCTCATACTCTGAATACATTTGTGATGCAAAAAAAAAAAAACCAGAATGTGTCGTAAAGACGCACGATAGAAGTGAAACTTTTGTATTACAGGGAAACATTGTAATTATTCATCAATCACTTTTAAATAGCATATTCACAACAAAATTGTATATTTTAATGAAGAAAATAAATTATAAACAACGATAACACTAAACAATATCGAAATGCGTAACTCATTGTTCATTTTTAAGCCTCCAAATCAAAGAGAGGACATTATCGATAAATGCCGTGAGTGTGACAAAGACAGAGACACTGCTCCCACTCGACCCAATAGTGTTTACCCCCACCACTTTTCGTCACACAAAAAGGTTGCCGATCAGAATTTCAAGACCCTCCCATAAAAAGTTTCACTTCAAAAATATCTCAAGTAGTGTTAACTGGGGCGTACCTCACGGGTTGCATAAAATTGCACCCGTTTCCTTGTCCCTCACCGCTTCAATTTACCGCGGCCATAAGCTTGCGTATGTCCCCTCCCTATACTTTTATACTCCTTGGTTAAAAGCCAACAACCTAACCTGAAAATGTGACATTCATTATTTGCGAACAAAGCGGCACATTCAAAATTTGACAAGTTTCCATGGCTGGCTGAACCCGACAATCATTTATAGAGACCCCGTAGTAGATTTACGTATATCGTGGATGATGAGGAGCTGATACCAATTTATCACGTTGAAGAAGGTACGTATATAGGTAATAATACCTACTACCCGCAGACATTTCAATTATTCATATCGAAAACTTAACCTAAAAAAATGGGTATTTATTAGGAGTTTTTGTGTTTAGAGAGTGAAGTCGAGGAGGAAATTGAAGTACCTCAGGAAGTTCAGGAAGTTCCACTTGAAACTTTAAGGGCCGGTTGTACCAAATTGGTTTAACTTCAGTTTATCTCCCAGTCTAGATTAAAGTTAGATCATTTTGTTGTACGAACGGTGACTGAGGGTTGTCTAAGCATTGAACTTGGTTTTCAGTGATCGACTGATATCTATCGATCAAGGATGGATCAGTATCATTTTGACATTTATTTGATAGGTCACAATTTATACGTTAAAATAATAACATGGAGTGGATACCAGAATATGATGAAGATGAAGATTTTCTAGAGCTTGTTGAAATCGTAAACATGTCGTATAGAAAAATAACGTCAATATAACATTTCATTTTAGATTAGAAATCCAAGATTGGCTCAAACTTTCAGGGTACGCCCAAATAATTTTGATAAATGGAATGACTGCGATTTTAGAAATCGATTTAGAGTACCCAAAGATGTGGTAAGATTTATCATTGAGGAAATTCATGATGAAATTTCCTCAAAAACGGATAAAAATCACGCCCTTTCACCGTCAGACATGGTGTTTATAACACTTCGATATTTGGCAACTGGAGCAATGGGACAACTAATTGGAGACAGTAATGGCGTTGATAAAGCCACAGTAAGCCGAGCGATTCCCAAAGTCATTAACGCAATAGCAAGACGCCGTGCAGAATTTATAAATATGCCGGATAACGAACAAGCAAAAAATAAAATTAAACAAAGTTTTTTTAACATTAGCAAATTTCCTAGATGCGTGGGAGCTGTGGATTGTACACACGTTAAAATCCAATCCCCAGGAGGCAATGATGCCGAAATATATCGTAACCGGAAGGGTTATTTTTCGTTTAATGTGCAAGGTATCGTATATGTATGTGATGCTAATTTAAAAATTCTGGATTTAGTCTGTCGTTGGCCTGGGTCTGCCCATGACTGTAATATTTTTAAGAATTCACGGTTAAGGCATTGCTTTGAAAATGGTGATTTTGGAAACGATTTACTAGTAGGTGATGGAGGATATGGTATTAAACCATATTTAATAACACCTTTACTAAACCCGACAACGCCAGAACAGCAGTTATTTAATGAAGCTCAAATAAGAACTAGAAATCCCATAGAGAGATGTTTCGGGGTTCTTAAAAGACGATTTCCTGTACTGGCTTTAGGAATACGCCTGTCGATTGAGAAAGTAGAACTTCTTGTGATAGCATCAGCAATATTACATAATATTGCTTGCATGCTAAACGACACCGAGGCTCCCGAAGCAAATGAAGAAATAGAAGCGGCCATAGCTTTAACCGAAAATGTAAACGAAAATCTTGTGGAAAACAATAACTTAAATGACAACCGAAATAATGAAGTTAGAAATATATTGATTCATTATTTTTCTACACTTGAGTACTGATGAATAATGATAGGTAGCGATTAATAATATTAATTAAATAAACTAACAAATGTTTAAATATTAGGCAATTGTATTTATGAACGAAATTTAATAACAAAATTAACTATGAACAATTTGTGGGGTTTGAATAACCTGCGTTCTGCGTTGAAGTTTTTATTTTATTTAAATGCTCTGCCTCAAGAATTTTCATTTTCAGTTTGCATTCTTCTACATAAAGCTCATGTTTCTCTTTCATCTGTGCAATTGTAAGTGCATGTATTTCTTGCATGTGCTTTAAGCGAAGTTCCTGCTCATTGATGATATGTGTTCTTCTTAAATCTTCCATTTCAGATTTACTTTGAGCCCAGTTGCAGAGTCTTTTGCTTAAAGATCCATCCTTAGTTACCTTTCGTTTTAGTGGAGCAGATTTTGGTGTTCTCAATTTATCTGCAGAATACGATCTCCAGTCACCAGCAACTTCTGAATTATTGTTCAAATAATTTTTATGATGTATAGAATCGGACTCTACAGTATATAAAAAAGTAATAAATAATAAAGTAAACATGTTCGGTAATATTCTTTTACGTTGTGTCGACGATGATTTTCCTATATCATCATGATCATGACAATCTGTTCTGTCGTTTACTGCTTCATATTCTTGAAATAATGGAGGTGTTGGAAGCCAAAATAAATATTGTAAAAGAAGACCTCAAAGTTTAGATAGACACTGAGTACCTACCTAACGTATCGCTGTCATATTTGGAAGTGCGTCCTGTTAATTGGTCTCCAATAATTTCTTTGATTATTTCTTCAGTATCTGTAATTGTACTATTTGTTTTTTTGGCCGGTCCTCCTCCTGTGCCCAAAGTGTACTTTTTGTCGTCTGCAAATTTTGACTTTGTTCTTTTTTTTAGATTTTCATATTTTCTTTTAAGAATCAATGCACTTCGATAATTTTCAAATCCAACAATATTAAATTCCTGTTCAATTGCTTTCCATGCATCCTTCTTCAATTGATTTGCATCTGTATCTGTTTTTTTATTTTCTATTTTATCTTTAAATTTAAATACCAAGCCCAGTAAATGTTTTTCTTCAATGGTAGAAAAATTGGTGGACCTTTTATTAGTACTCATTGTGAAAAATCGCCATAAAACACATTCACAGACAAATGTCACAGTTGTCGGCAATGACAAATTTAAACTGTTTTACGCGAGTAACCTGGGTCTGATTCTACCAACATAACTAATTTTGACGAAAACGGTCGCTCAAGTGATCTTACTGTGAACACGAGATGTACAACGCGTCTATTAAATAAACCCGGTTCAGTAATAAACTGTAGTTCAATTGAACCGAAGTTCAGTGTAATTTGGTACAACCGGCCCTAATTGTGCAAAGCTCATCAACAAGTAAGTGCAAATTATACCTATAATACATTCATTTTTGTTTTAGACCAGAGTAGGCTATTTTAATTTTTTTAAATGTTGGTATCGGGGCTATGTCAAAATAACTAAATCAAAATTGTTCGAACTGCCAGTGTCAAATTTGACATTAGTATTAAGTATTAAAGTAAATTAGTTTTAAATTTGTGCAATATTTACATTAAAATTACTAAATACATTACTAAATACACACATTATTGAGTCCTCGAAACTATATAGTTAATTGGAAAATAATAATGCTTGGCTATATGGTCATGAATTTTGACAAGAAAGTGTAACCTCAAATATTATACATGATGTATATTGTCATTCAGCCACAGTCTTACCATACAACTCGCCAAATTTCCATAGCCTACTCTGGTCTAAAACAAAAGTGAATGGACTGTATGTGGGTAGAAGTTTTGATAAGTGTTTTTAGAAAAAGAAAGTTACCAGTGGGTGGATGCGGACACAACATTATTTATCACGATCTTAATCAAGTACAAACCTAAACTTGAAACTTCAAAATATAAGAAAAAAGACATTTTTGAATCAATCTCGAAAGAAATGAAGTCTACATCAAACAAAAAGTACCAACCAACTCCTATACAGTGTGAAAATAGATATGTCCTTAGTAAGAAAATTTAAAGAAATAAAGGACCACAATAATAAGTCGGGCAATGATTTAAAGAGAAGGAAATACTTGGACCAAATGGAAGAGTTCTTAGGTGTTAAATCAAACATTACACCAGTAACTTCATGTTCCAGCCTGGACTATGACAAATTTAAAAGAGATATTGGGTCATATGCATAAACCATTATTAGTGAGAGATAGAAATACATGGACTCTATTAGATAGAAAAAGACAAACATATAGTATAAGCAAATGCTTATCCTTATGCATACTACCCAATGGGTAGGTAATTTATATTATGTCACTTTTTATGGAAAAATTAATTACTTTTTTAGCCTCCCAGAAACAAAACAAAAGAAAAATCGACAACACTGATGAAAACAAACCCAAAAGACCTCGATCTGAACTCATCGAATTCATGAAATTCTGTGAAGAAAAGGCTGAAACCAGAGAGAAAAAGAGACTGGAACTTCAAACCCAACAACATGAGGACTTTAAAGATCTCATGAGCAAACTTTTAGATAAGCTTTAATTATAACGGGTGGGGCATCGTATACGCGCACGCGAGAAATCGCGACTTCTAATTAAATAAAATTGTCGAAATTTTTCACACTTACCTGGCTATTGGTAAAGTACATTTCATAATTTTTTGATAATTTTTCACTTACAAACAACGCAAAAAAAATAAAATGTAAATTTCAACCAAAAAGTCAAATTCTGATTTTTATAGTAACCTACCCAGATTCACTTCCTATAATTATTTACGAAATCAGCGGAAAAAAACACCAATTAGATTTTGAATTGAACGAAGTTTTACATTTTATCTTTCAAAATTATTTTTATTTATGACCTGCTACTTGTGCTGTCGTAAGTTTAGGTGACAAGAAACTGTCAATTTTATGGCAAAAAGGTTTAAAACGGTCGGCTATACCTTTTGTTGGGAAATTATACCATTGTGCCATAAATCACGTGTCTGGTTTGTGTTTAAATAAAAAAGGGAATTATTTAGCTAACCAAGTCAAAATTTGTAATTGTTCCACCAGGGTTTAATGTGCTAGCAGATACAGATTCATTTAGTGTAAAAACTTTATGGGTAAATTAACAGTTAATTTCAGAAAACTAATAAAACTGTTACGGCCTTATTTATTAACAAAAAATTTTTTTTTAATTCTCAAATATGGCTTAACAATAATTAAAGTGCGTCTATCCATATTTTGAAACGACTTTTTAAACACTAGTTAACATTTTGGGTCGTTTATGATGGTTTCATTACTAGGGGATTATTTACCTACCCTGTAACAAAAACTCTCGATGGTACCTGCGGATTATTGAGGTTCGGTTACTCACTACTTTCACAACAATCTTTGTTAGCGGGCAATAAACCACTGAAGGAAGCAAAAGGTCGTTTTAAAATATCGATAGTCACACTTTAGCTAGGGGCGTATCCGAGTTGGGCCCGGTACCTGAGATAATCCTCGCTCAAATTTTTCGGCCCCCAAGTATCCCCAATCCGGGCACCGCCTAATCCGATAAGGAGTAGGGTCACCCGGCCAACAACTAATTATAAAAATAAATCTTAATTTTAGTTCCATTTGAATATTTGCTAGTGAATCTGTAAATACCTACCTAGTCTCAGAAATGGAAGTAAAATCAATTTTGAGTGAAGAAGGGAAACAGTTGCTTGTAGTGAATAATTTTAAGTTTTGTGTGGCAAGGAAGTTAAACGACGATGAAATTCGGTGGGATTGTGTCAATAAAAAATCAAACTGTCTTACAAAAGTGTAAACCTTCGGTTCCGAACCAACGAATGTGATCAGCAGTGATCTTATTCATAATCACCCGGAAGAAGAAAATATAGAGAGGCAAGCACTGAGTAATGGCGTCAAAAGAAAAGCTCTAGACTAAAACACACACACCTGCAAAACTATTGCGTCAAGAATTGCGACAAAATGGTTTTTTGGATCAGATTTTCACTTATGACGTGGATCGTGCGCGAAGAATCTGTGGCAAGCCAGAAGATCTGTCCAACTTCCTCTCCCAAAAACTCAACTTGAAGCGAATAATTCTATATCCTGGTTAGATTCCGTTATGCTGTTTGTTATAAATGCTGTTTGTTATAATACGCTCTAACAGTAATTAAGAAATAATAATTGACTTGTTTGTTTGTATCTACGAGTATCTATCTAATGTTTTTTGTACATTCTTATGTAAAATAATGTAAATATTTCTGAAATAAAAATGTTAATTTTGAAACATTCTTTTGCTATGGTATAACCGTAAATGGATAGAATTGTCAAAGGATTACCTCAAGTATATAGGTAGGTACTGAACTCCGATGCCGTCAAGACGGCGCGGCGGAGGATTATTACTAGTAGCCGGGCCCAATTCGGACATCGGATTACAGGGCATTAACGCGCGGGCCCAACTCGGGCACACCGTTAGTTAGGTATATAAAATTTCGACTGAATGTGAAAATAATAAAATACGGTTCATCTTCCTTCGACCAAACAGCACTCACCTCACACAACTACTTGATGTGGCTGTGTTTGGTCCTATTAAAAGGAGTTGGAGAAGTGTTTTGACGCAATGGAAGAAAAGAAATAAAGGATGTGTACCGAAACAGTTGTTCCCACCTATATTGAATCAATGCCCCACAAAGATAGAGGCAAACAACTGCAACAATATGAAATCAGGATTTCGAGCAACGGGGATTATGCCACTCGACAGAAATCAGGTGCTGAAGAGACTTCCGCAGGCAAAACCGGAACCAGCATTGCAAGATATTAACCATGCTCTTACAAATACCGGGTGGGGCATCGTATACGCGCACGCGAGAAATCGCGACTCTAATTAAATAAAATTGTCGAAATTTTTCAGGCTTACCTGGCTATTGGTAAGGTACATTTCATAATTTTTTGATAATTTTTCACTTACAAACAAAGCCAAAAAAAATTAAAATGTAAATTTCAACCAAAAAGTCAAATTCTGATTTTTATACTAACCTACCCAGATTCACTTCCTATAATTATTTACGAAATCTACGGAAAAAAATACCAATTAGATTTTGAATTAAACGCAGTTTTACATTTCAACTTTCAAAATCATTTTTATTTATGACCTGCTACTTGTGCTGTCGTAAATTTAGGTGACAATGGAAACTGTCAATTTTATGGCAAAAAGGTTTAAAACGGTGGCCTATACCTTTGTTGGGAAATTATACAATTGTGCCGTAAATCACCCGTCTGGTTTACGTTTAAATAAAAAAGCGAATTATTTAGCTAACCAAGTCAAAATTTGTAATTGTGCCACCAGGGTTTGATGGGCTAGCAGATACAGATTCATTTAGTGTAAAAACTTTATAGGTAAATTAACAGTTAATTTCAGAAAACTAATAAAACTGTTACGGCCTTATTTATTAACAAAAAAAAATTAAAAAATTCTCAAATATACCTTATCAATAATTAGTCAGGTATATAAAATTTCGCCAATTTTATTTAATTAGAAGTAGCGATTTCTCGCGTGCGCGTATACGATGCCCCACCCGGTACAATGAATGACATGTTAGAAGACATTCGGCAGGCTCAAAAGCCCAAAACAACACGAAAAAAGAAGCTCCAAGTTGAACCAAGCAAAAGTGTTTCCTCGGTTGATTTGATTTTTGATGAAAACGAACAATCACCTTCTACTTCCAAAACGCACACAAAAACTAAGAAAAGGAAGCGCGTTGAAGAACAAACTAAGACGGACGAGGACGATAACGAGAACAGTTATGAGAGTGAAACAGAACAGGATCAAGATAATCTCTTTGAAGAACTCGACCACGAGAATACGAAACCCGCAGAAAGCTTTTCTTCAAATCACACCCAGGTAAAGTCCTCATCGAAAAATAGTCAATTTTGACTTAAATTGTAAATCATTTTACAATAGGAGAGACTATTTCTAGACGAGGACTTTACAAGATTTCGTGGAAGTTAGATTTCAGGTAAGAAAGAGTGACAAATATTACCTGGGGCAGGTGTTAGGAATTGACGACGACCCTCACTGTGATAAAGGCGTCTTTCGCGTAAATTTTATGAGACCCAACCGAAAAATGAGAAACACCTTCGTTTTTCCTGTTAAAGCAGACATTGCAGATGTAGAGAAAGGTCAAATAATTAAAGTGGTAGGAAAGCCAATTATACTTCGCAGAGGAGGATTCCAATTTTCTGCGAAAGATTCTTTTCCAGCCTACAATCTTAATTGATTAATTTTGTTTTATCTCATTTGTTAAGTCTGAAAATTATTTTATTTACCTACCTGAAGTTATTTTCGAATACTCGTTAGTATTTCAATATTAAAGTTATTTTTTATTTTTTTGTGTAACCTACCTGTCGCGAGCAATAAATTTTGGTCGTCAAGGTCATTCTTTGACGCAATCAAAAATGATCCATTGTAAAACAGTCGTAAATATTGTAACCTATCATCATATTGTATGACATTAATTCATTTTTTTTTCTACTACATCACATATGGAAAGGCGACTCCAAAAGTTACATCAGTTGATGTGAAAGAACATTCTCGTGTTACAAAACCATCCTGTTAGTTAGGCGTACAAATTTTAGTATTGTTAATTTAGAACAATATCTTGTATGTCACGCAACAAAAATTTAATTATGTTAGAATTTAATTTAATTTAATTATGTAGTTGTGCATTGTTTCTGTTTCAGAATTTGTTTTTTGGTTTTTTTTAAATATTTTTATTGATATTGTTATACATAATAAGAAAATAAATTTTGTTTAATATACCTCATTCTTTAATAAGTTCTTACATAATAATTGCAAAAAACCCTAAACCTAAATAACCTATTTCTAAAACGTTTTGACCTAATTTGTACATGTTGTAACATATTTTATAGGTCTTTTTTGCGACCTAAAACCCGGTCTTTATTCGTGTTTATTTAATTTGGTGTATAAATAATTAAAATCCTCCGATAAATAAGGGAGTTATGGACTCGTCTTTTTTTTTAAGACACCTGTATATTACACATACGTTTTTATCTTTCTGCACTTCTTCTCCATATAAACTCTAACTATGCCAAATCTCACACCCCTCTGCGCGCAATTTGCTTAAAAAAAGGTACAAAGTTTTTCCTTCACGTATTAATATATAGATTCCTCTAATGATAGTTCAGATATGAACGCCTCTGATAATAGTGACATGAATTAGTTTGGATCGATTGTCCGTTTGTTTGAACTTAAAAGTTTTACTAAATAAATAGTGAGTTTCTTGTTGCTTCAATGCTTTAAACTCTTCATTTTTATCATTTTGCACATTACTGTTTTAACCCCTTGAAACCAACAACCAGTTATACAAATGTGTTTTTTGATAGCCTAATTTCTCCCCTGCAACATCCTGCGAATTTTCAAAATTTTAGCGATGTTAATTCGTACTGGGCCTTGCAGGAAAAAACAAAGTCCAGTCTCGACGAAAATAAGCCAAAATATTCCTTCAATTTCATTTTTCAAAAAAGGCTTTCGCATTCCACACAATATGTATTTGTTTGAGGCCCATTGAGCTTTTGATAGTTGAGAAAATATTTTGGAAAATATTATGCGTTGGCCAGATCAGATGATTAGTTCACAAATAGCAAAATCAATACACAAGTAACCAGCGCGACAGTGAATTTTTCTAACCAAACTCATGTCATAAGTACATTCGGTGATGAAGAAACTCATCAGTGACAATACAACAATTATTACATATTACAAACCACGTAAATGATTTTTCCATTAATAACATATAAGCTCCTCTAGACCCATGATAAAATTAAAAATTAAATATTTGTCCTACCTTGTCTCGATGACACTGACCAAGGGGTTTGAAAACCACATCCAAAAACCCACTCCAGACGTCTAAACCTGGTGTTAGGACTGTTAGGGCTGTGTTGCGTTCTAAGGAGTCGAGTTGGACATCAGGAGTAAACTGGCCACTATACGAAAATGCCAATATTTAAGTCTATGCTATGAGTGCTCCGAGCTAAACTGCCACTTGACTGCAACTGAGACTTGGACTCAAAGTTGGAACCTAAGTCCTAAAACACGTACATATAATTAACGCCAAGCTCCCTATGTTTTTATCCACCTACCTTCCCAATAGGTCGCCTCGATTCCTCGAAGTTCGATGAATGCGCCTTTACCGATTTATCGACGATTCCAACGATACCAAACACCAGTACACCACTATCGAAGGAAACACGAGTTCAGAAAATTTCACAATTGTTTCAAATTGTTTTCAGAAGTTCAGAACACGTGCGTTTCGCACCACGACCACACACCTCTAAAGCAAGAGCCGCGAAACGAAACAACGAACGAAAGCACGCTGCAAGCTGCAAGCTGCATCCAGCTGATCAGTGAATCAGTGTTGCCAACAATCAACAATGCCAACATGCCCACAATGCCAACCTCTCGAAACCGAATTTTGCTACCATCACTATACAGCCTGTGACAGAAATAAGTACATTAATTTTAGCTGATACAGTTGGCTTTAAAAAAAACGGGAGATGAAATTTGACCTAATGTGAATTGGAAATTTCATTTGTCAATTTGTGTCTGTTTGACAGTAGTATTTGTATTTGCATAACTGACATTTCTGACCATATAACTAATAGTTATATGTTTCTGACACATAAGTGTAGTTTTTTAACCTACATTCTAAAAGACCGTTTCAAACTATAAAAATTTAATAAAATTTGACAGGACTTTTTCTGACAGTTCCCGTTTTTTTTGAAGCCAACCGTAATAAAACTCATGAAGAGCTACCACTTTTCTAAATATTTTTTGTAAACGTTCTCGTTAATGAACTTTTAGGGAAATAACGTTTTTCATGTTGCGTGTAACTACGGGGTGATCAAGAAGGACTGTTTAAGTTGGTAACACTGAATTGTATTTTAAATCGTATAACAGGAGTAACTTTCGGTTGTTGATGGCTTCTCGTTGTTATTGCTATACCTACATCAGATATTTGTCAAATAAACCAACAAAACATATCCGGTTGCAGTGTTATAAATAACCGAATTAAAAAAATGTCTTAATTGTATTGCCAACTTAAACAGTCCTTCTTGATCACCCGGTAGAATTTTCAAAAGTAATTTTGAATGCCTAAGGTTGATTACTTTGAATTGAGAGATTAAATCCAAATAAATATGCCGCCAGTAACCAAAATTGATTGTGAAACGAAAAATCATCTATCACTTAGAGAGAAATTAGTCACTTGCTGCCTTACATTTTTGGGATATCTTTTGTTTGTCACCAGAAACCACATAGCCTCCAACCTGACCAAATTTATGGCAACCTAGTAACGAATATCCGTAAACCCTAGGGAGTAATTTATTTTTGACATGAGAGTACTATTCCGGACACGGAATCTTGGCCGTAACTGACATTTAATTGACACGATAATGCCATTTCCTTGCTTTTTTGATGTCAGAATAAAAACTTCAAAGTGATTTTTAATAATTGTCATTTATTAATGACGCTAATGATTGGTTTACATCATTTTTTTTAGAAATGACAAAAAAATGTTGGCCAAGATTCCGTGTCCGGAATAGTACTATTGGGAGCACGGAATTTCGGGCAGACTTGAAATTTGACTGATATAAAATGTGAATAAGGCTTTAGGTGCTAGACGTATTAATAACCTCATTTTAATATCCACTATTGTCACATATCATTTTCACAAATTGCATTCATCAATTCTGAAAGGTTGCAGGTGCGTAGATGTTATTTTCCAAAAACTGAACAGTGTTTTATTAAATTTTGGAAATCAATAGCCAAAATGTAAAATAATTTTGCATAATATTTGTGACAGTTTATTTTGAAGTCGAGTCAAAATTAATTATGACATTTATGACAATAAAGGAATAAAGCTTAGACTACATTGGGTTTTTTTAAATGACATTTAAATTGCTGCCCGAAATTCCATGCCCCCAATAGTACGTAGAGTTTGTCTCAATTCTAAATTTCCACCACCTGTTGAATTATGTTGGCAAAATAAAAATATATATAAATTGGGGATTCTTATAACCAAGTTGGCAATTTTATAAACATGATTCGAAAACATTAAGATTTTCTACCTACTTACTTGCTGCATTTTAAAAAAGGTTTTCATTCTTCTCCTTTAATCTAAAATTTTGAGTTGTAAAAACGGAGATTGACAGATAACCTAACAATACGATATAAAAAACTAATGTCACTGTCACAATCTCAAACATGTATTTCCTCCGAAAACCTTTTTTCGCTACAAGGGAATAACAGTTCAGTTTGTATAAACTGTAACAAGAAGCTAAAGAATCACAAAGGTTTGAAAATTCATAACAGCAAGTGCCATCCTCAAGTTGAGTCCTCGCCGCCTGCTAATACAGTAGCACCTTCAACTTCAAGCGGTCTTCCTGGATTCAACAGACTTCTTGGTAGATACTTCAGACCAATTTATAGATATGCTGCAGATGATAGTGATGAAGATAGTTATGAAGATCCTAAAAATACGGATACAGATGTAAAATCTGGTCAAATCATCAAAAAATCACAAATATCTTCTTCAATTCAAGACTTTGATGGTAAAATAGCTTGCCCATTTTCACCTAAACACCTCTTTAAAGATCAGAAACGACTCAAGACACATATTGAAAAATTCCATCAAGAGCAAATAAATGACGTTAGTAATAATGGATTCGCACCAACAAATTCTATTAGTGAAAAATTAATGGCGTATAAACAAAAAATTCATACTATAAGAAGAATTCCGAAGGGAGCAAGATATTCCTCAGCTGATAAACTGTCTTCTGTCATCAATTATTGCGTCAAAACGAACTCAGCTGTTGCATGGGAAAATTTGCTTCTTTTTTCTTACAAAGCATTTAATATCAACGAATCTAATACCAAAAACTTAACCTCTAAAATCAAGCTTAACATTTCAAATTTTAATAACCCACCTTCAACAAATTCAAAATCAAGAAAAAATATTTCTAAATCATTATCAACAAGGATCGAAGCAAAAGTCAACGATTTTGACATCAAAGGAGCAATCAAACTATTAAGCTCTGAAGATTCATTGGCCTCATTTGATGATACTGTATTTCAAGCTTTGAAAAAGAAACACCCAAAACCTTCCCGTCATCTTTCGTATCCTGATCCTCCTGAAAATAATAATCATAATCTGTCTTTAAACGAGTCAGAAGTTTTAAAAGGCATCAATTCGTTTCAAAACGGCTCAGCACCTGGAATCGACGGAATGCGACCACAGTTCTTAAAGGACATGATTTCCTTCTCCGCTGGAGAAGCTGGTAAAAGAGCTTTGACTTCATTAACTAGCCTTTGCAATTTTATCCTCGCTGCTAAGATTCCTGAAGAAATTCAGCCAATCTTTTATGGTGCATCTCTTTGTGCATTATCAAAGAAAGATGGAGGTATCAGACCTATAGCTATTGGTTGTGCTTTGAGAAGACTAGTTGCTCGCATAGTTTGTGTTAACCAGAGCAATCAAATTCAATCATACTTAGCTCCTCACCAACTTGGTGTTGCTACAAAAAGAGGCTGCGAAGCAGCAATACATTCAGTTCGTACATTTATCAACATTCCTGAAAATAGAGATAACATTTTACTTAAAATCGATTTTGAAAATGCATTTAATTCTATCGAGAGAGATAGTAGTATGCTTACCCCAATTAAAAATAATTTTCCTCTTATATATCCGTTTCTATACCAAAGTTATCGGTTCCCTTCTTTGCTTTTTTTTGGTAATAAAACAATATCATCAGAGGTTGGTGTTCAGCAAGGTGATCCTTGTGGTCCAATGTCTTTTAGTATTACAGTTCAACCTTTGGTCAATAATTTACTTTCGAAACTAAACATTTGGTATCTAGATGATGCCACTCTTTCAGATTCGCCCGAAACTGTATTAAACGATTTTCATACTATCATTAAAATGGCTGCTGAAATTGGTCTTAAGGTGAATACAAGCAAATGTGAAATTTTCTTTTGTTCTCAACGTATCGACTCAAGTATTGTTAGTAAATTCGAAAAAATATGTCCAGGTATTCGTATAACTTCAAAAGATGACCTTCAATTATTAGGAGCTCCAATTTTTGAAGAAGCTCATGTCCATCATTTCAAAATCAAACAACATAAATTGAATCTTCTTATTTCTCGACTCGAACAAATTAATCCACATGTGGCTTATTTTCTTTTAAAAAATTGCCTTTTTATTCCAAAAATGTCATATTTTCTGCGTACTTGTGCTCTTTGGAAATTCTCTTCTTTACTAGAAGATATGGACTCTTTACTCAAAGGAAGTCTTGAATCTATTTTAAACATTTGTCTAAATACCAAACAATGGTTACAAGCAACTCTCCCTATTTCTTTTGGTGGATTGGGTATTCGTAGAATTTCTGATATTTGTCTTCCGGCTTTCCTTAGTTCTTCTCATGGTGTTCAAGATCTTATGTCTTCTTTACTCCCCTTTATGGATATTAAGATTCAAGTACACTATTATGAGGAAGCTTTGAATAAGTGGCTATCAGTAAATAACGAAACTCCATCTACTTTAAAAACTCAGAAATCCTGGGATTTGATAAATATAAAAAGAATCATTGAGAGTGAACTTCAATTTGACTCAGATTTTGACAAAGCACGTTTTAAAGCGATCCAACAACGTGAATCAGGTGCTTGGTTACATGCATTTCCATCTAAGAACATCGGTACTTGTTTAGACAAGCAAGATTTTCAAACTTCTGTTGGCCTTAGACTGGGTTGCCGTCTTTTTGAAAACCATATTTGTAGTCGTTGTTCTATGCCAAACGAAACTGGTTTTCACGGTCTTAGCTGCGTTAAAAGCTTGGGAAGAATTCCAAGACACAATGAACTTAATTCTATTATTCAACGAGCCTTATCATCCGCTCATTTTCATTGCACCCTTGAACCCAATGGTTTATCTCGTGATGATGGCAAGAGACCAGACGGAGCAACCCTTATTCCGTGGTCAAAGGGTCAACGTCTTATATGGGACGTTACTTGTGTTGATACCCTAGCGTCATCATACTTAAACCATACATCAATGTGTTCTGGAGCCGCAGCAGAAATTGCATGTGTTAAAAAACACAATAAATATAAATATTTAAAATCTGCTAACTTCATCTTCAAAGCTCTTGCTTTCGAAACTTTAGGTCATTGGTGCAAAGAAGCAAGTTCCTTTATTGATAACGTCGGTTCAAAATTAATAGCTGAAAGCGGTGATTTGAAGGCGAAATATTTCCTTCGCCAACGTATTTCTTTGGCTATCCAACGAGGAAACGCAGCCAGCATTCGTGGTGCCCTACCTGAGACTACCCCACTGGAAGAGATTTATTTTTTATAGTTATATTTATGTATGTATATATTTATTAAAATCAAATCATGTTGAAATAAAAATATTGCTACCGAGAAAAACAAATACAATCTGACGAATTTTTCACCAAACAGTGTTACCGGTTTTATTTCCAACGTCGAATGCAGTGTTGGTGGAAATTTAGAATTGAGACAGACTTTAGTTTAAAAATTTTCATAAATTTCGCTACCCGCCACTGGAGACCACGCTACCTGATCGACAGGGATAACCAACTAAACAAAAACAGTTAAAAGACATTTGCGAGTATTTGACAAATATCTATAACGACCGTTTCTAAGCATTTTTACAATACCTACAATACAATGCAATGTTTTTCCTCAAAGGAAGACAATGCTCGTTTTAAAAGGGTGGCTGTCGAAAAGCTTGGTGCAGATTATGACATACATGAGGTGAAGGGTATCTTACCAAGAATAAAGGTTGTTGGTATGACTCAAATATATAAGGAAAATGAAATCGTCGATTTTGTTGAGCATTCAGTTAACTACATATAACTACACTGGTACAGAATTGAACCCTGAATGTAAACTCATTAAACTGTGGCCTACAAAAAAAAATCCTAAAATTTACCAAGCCGTGATTCAGGTGGATCGTCCGTCATATGATAAACTGATTCAAGCGGGAGGATTACTCATTGGATATGATTATTGCTATACGTTTGATGCGGTCGAAGTCTTACGATGTTACAATTGCAATGGATACCATCATACGTCAAAGAGCTGTAAGAATAAAAAGTCATGTCCTCGTTGTGGTGTTGCTGAGAAGCTGGATCATACTATTGCTGAATGTAAAGCTTCAACTTTGAAATGTGTTAACTGTGTAAATCTGGTAAAAAACGAAAAACTGGATTTAGATGTAAACCATGCGGCTTGGGACAATCGTTGTCCTAAGTACCAACGCGCAATTGAAAAACTCAAAAAAGACCTGTTGCTTAAACAATAGCAACTAAAGCAAAAATCACAATGTGCTTGGTATCACCCGGCGTCAAAAAAAAAGCAAGTGTATTACTGTCTACGATCTCCCGTGTATGTATACTAACATTGCATCCATAACAGCCAAATTGCCTTCGTTACAGCTCTACGTTCAATTAAAGAAACCTGTGTGTGTGTTCATTTCGGAAACGTGGTTGTCATCCTCTATAGATGATGCTGTCTTAGGTCTAAACAGCTATCTTATATATAGAAACGACAGAAGCAGCAAGGGTGGTGGCGTATGCATATTCTTGGATAAAAAATATTTTTGCAATTTTAGAATTACACGTTTAAATGTGGGTCTGCCTCATATTGAATCTATCTTTCTACAAATCAGCAACTCAAATCTATCTTTTACTCTAGGGTGTATCTACCGACCTCCTAACACAGTCATAACTGATGATGTAATTTTAACACAAGAATTCCAGTCTTTAAGTGCAAATTGCAGCAATTTGATGATTGCTGGTGATTTCAACTTCCCTCAGTTGACCTGGCCAATAAAACAACAATCCGAAAATACATCTAGTAACTCTCTATTTGCAGATTTGATAATGAATTCCAATCTACACCAACTTCCGCCATCTCTTCCGCATACTATTCACAGATCTTACGTGCATGATTCTCTAGAAACTGTAATATTAAACGAAAACTTATTACTTGAAGAAATGTACCGCATTAATGTAAACAGTGCTCCTGGCCCTGACAATATAACCGCAAAGACACTAAAATTTTGTGCTGATGCCTTAGTTCAACCTCTGCTCCACATTTTCAAACTCTCTTTCCAGTCTTCGTCTTTACCTTCAGGGTGGCTAAAAGCTCTAGTAACCCCTATCTACAAGAAAGGAGAGAAAACTTTGGCGTGTAATTACCGTCCTATAAGTTTAACATCCATATGTTGCAAGCTCATGGAGCGAATTATCTCTAAACAGCTTACTGAATTTGCATTGAATCATAGTGTCATTCCCAAAGAACAACATGGTTTCCTTCCAGGCAGATCAGTGTTCACCTGTCACCTCCATTGTTTAAACAAATGGACATCGGATTTAGACAATTCGAGACCAGTTGATGTTGTTTAGGTACTTGGACTTTGAGAAGGCGTTTGACCTGGTCCCTCATAGACGATTGCTTCTTAAGTTACAGCACTTTGATGTACGCGGACTAATGTTGAGGTGGATTCAAGCTTTTCTTTCAAACAGAACATTCTCTGTTAAAGTGCGCGATTCCAAATCATATGATTGCACTGTGGCTTCGGGTGTTCCTCAGGGTTCGGTTTTAGGCCCTTTACTCTTTGTTATATATATATCTCGGACCTCAACTCTATTATCGACGTTGATCATGTATTCTTTGCTGATGATGGCAAATTATACGGTAACCCATCTTCGCAATTTCAATCCATCCAGGATAGTTTGGTAAAGATCTCCCATTGGTGTCGTGACTAGTTGATTCAGCTAAACATTGAAAAGTGTGAGGTCTTGCATTTGGGTAAGAATAACCCGCATCTCGCGTACGTTATTAATAATAAAAATCTGAAAGAGGTTGAGGCTCATAATCTCATAAAATCTGGGTGTGATTGTGAACCAGAATTTGTCGTGGTCCGACCATGTATGTTTCATAACAAAACGTGCCAACAGATCGAGTTATTTAATGTTCAAGGTTTTTCGTCGTCTTGATTTTGAAACTTTCAAAAAATTATATAAAGTCTATATACGTCCTCTGCTGGAATATGCGAATGTGATATGGTCCCCGCACTTACAACGTGATATTGACACCCTTGAGAGAATTCAAAGAAGGGCTACTAAACGAGTCGCTGGACTTAGATCGATTCCATACGCAACTAGACTGCAAATGTTAGACTTGCCAACTCTCCAACACCGCAGAAGACGGGGTGATCTCATATGGACCTATAAAATATTGACCAACAATGAATCTGACGAATTACTTAATTTATTTGAATTCAACACAAACATCCATTTGCGCGGCCATCGACTTAAACTGAAAATTAAAAATTTTAAGACAAGTGTCAGAAGCCACTTCCTTCCGAATCGGGTTTTTAGCGACTGGAACGCCTTGAGTGACGAAATTGTAAACGCATTCAACCCCAACATCTTTAAAAACAAACTTGATGCACACTTTCGATGACGAAGCAGATGCGATCAATTGAAATTGAAATTACGGAAATAGTTTACTTTTCCGTTTTGATCTGGGAGCTAAATAAACTTCGGTCTCAGCTTCTATTTTACGTAATAATAATAATAATAATAATAATAATCTTTACAATTAATTTCATAAATTCCCGACTTTTCATTCCTGTTAACTTTGTCTTTAAATCCAGACTTCTGAAAATTCTTTCTAATCCTTTTGTCAATGTTGGTATATGTGGCAATGTTACAAAAGTTGTTTTTCCAGACGTTTCTTTTCGAAAAGTCGAAGTTTCTTTGACCATTTGTTTAAACTTAAACCTATCAATAATTCCAACTTCAAAAATTTCTAAATGGTTGACAAACGAATTCAATAACTTGGCCATAAACCAATCAAGTTTTTCAGTGCAAAATTCATTAGATTTTATTAACAGAATTAAAGATATTAAACTCAAAGACAGCGAGATTTTGGTTTCATTTGATGTAAATTCTCTTTTCCTAGTGTTCCAATTCCACAGACTCTTGAATACCTTAAAGAATTATTGTTAGAAAACCACTTAGATGATAAAATTGTAAAGGAATGTATTCAGCTCACCGAAATTTGCATGAAGCAGAACATTTTTCAAATCAACGATAAATTTTATCAACAGAATGAGGGAACAGCAATGGGAAACTCTTTGTCTCCTTTTATTGCTGATCTATTCATGAGCCGTTTTGAGAAAGATTTAGAGAAAGAGCTTGAATACTTTCCTAGTATATGGTTAAGGTATGTGGATGATATTTTTTGCAATTTTCGACACAAATAAAGGCGACATTGATAACTTCATCGAAAAGCTTAATAAACGCTTTGAAAGCATAAAATTCACATGGGAAAAAGAAGACAACAACTGTTTACCATTTCTGGACACTTTGGTTCTGAGGAACAACAACATGTTAGAATTTGATGTGTACCGGAAGGATACAAACACACTTCGCTATATCCCTAATGATTCAAATCACTCTCCACAGCAAAAAATGGCAAGTTAAATGTCTTGGTTCACAGACTTCTCACCTTTCCTCTAAGCAAGGGAAGGCACAGAAAGGAGCTGAGTGTCATTAGGGATGCAGCAAAGTGCAACGGATTCGATGTTAGCCTTGTAGATAAAATTATTGATAGGTTTAAGTTTAAACAAATGGTCAAAGAAACCTCGACGTTTCGAAAAGAAACGTTTGGAAAAACAACTTTTGTAACATTGCCATATATACCAGCATTGACAAAAGGATTAGAAAGAATTTTCAGAAGTCTGGATTTAAACGTGGCTTATACGGCAGGAACTAGTCTTCAAAGTTTACTCGGTAATCCGAAAGTCAACAGGAATGAAAAGTCGGGGATTTATGAAATTAATTGTAAAGATTGTAATCAAAAATATATTGGACAATCTAAACGACTGATCATAACACGTTTTAAAGAGCACATGGCCCACCGTAAGTTTGGGAGATTTGAAAAATGATGATTCCAACTTGGTTGGATGAAACGCGTCGACAAAATTCGAGAACATTTTTGGTGTGGGAATTTTTTCAATTTTTCGAAGAAAAATTGGGACACAAAATTTCGTACATTTGTATCAAGCTTTTAATTGTCAAGTAAAAGTCAAAATAAAATTGACTTTTACAATCACTATTGACAGTATCTTGTCAACTGACATTTAACTGACAAATATGTGTGAACTGGCCTTTATTGAATATAACCCAACTTTTGACTCGATAATGTATATAACGGGTGACTATTAAAATTTTCACTTAGGGTTGGCTATGGATCATTCTTTGTTTTCCGTTGCACCTTAGACACTGACAAGTTTGACATTTCAATAAATGTTTTTTCTCTTAATTTGGTTATGTTTCAATTGTACTGACTGACATTTGTTGTTCGTTCTTGCGTGTGTCTAAAGTAACAGAAAAAATAAAAACTCGTTCAAAGCCAACTCCAAGTGAAAATTTTAATAGTCACCCGTTATAATAATGGTATATAAGGGAAAGTAGACTCGATCCTGGTTCCTAGGGGAGTTTTTGAGAGTTACATTTTCTGTTGGCAGCATCTACTGTTTACTACATATCAAGCTTCAAATATCTGTCAGTTCGGTCAAGCGCCAAATTCAAAACAGAAAAATTTCTTAAAATGGTTGGTTGCACGGCACCTTATTGTTCTGCCAGATCAGAAAGAGGTATCAAAATGTTTCGGTTCCCAAACGATGCGTCACGCAGACAATTGTGGATCCAAAATATTGGGAAACCATTGAATTGGCAGCCTAGTTGCCACAGACTTTGTGAAGTAAATGCAAGCAAATCTAAATAATTAACATAAAATTTACATTTTATTTTCACTCTTGAAATATTTTAACAATGAGCAATTTAATTTAAATGCAAATAATGACAAAGTTTTAAGAAATAAAAAATAAATAAAACAACCTCCAAATTTGAATGCACCTTCAACATCATCACTTACACTCCCTACTTGTTCCTCCACCTACACTGAACATAATTCTTCTCTAGCAAATGAAAATATTCTTCACTACATTGCAAGCTCAATAGTCAACTCCCTACCTAAAAAGAGCATGTGTACTAAATGTGCTAATTAGCTTCATTCTGAGGACAACAATCACTGTGACGACAATGTTCAGATATACAGTGAGTTTTTTTTAAGACTGGCCATAGGGTTTTACATGCTAATTTTTCAACCCCCTGTTAACTTTTGTACCGATAAAAATATTCAAACCATTTTTGGAACAAAGTTGGATGATTTTTTAAACTATCGAATAGATTACAATTTAATATCCCAAACTGTCGAAAAAGTTGTGAAAAAAATATTTTTAGGGCGCCGAAATAATAGTACGTCGAGCGGCCGCCAGAGTAGCGCCTTTGTCGGCTCAACTAGTGTACCTATATAAAAGTTTACTAAGAGTAGGGCAAACAGCGTGATCCAATTTGATTGGTGGATCACTTTTACCACAGCCTATTTATTTATTTTATTAAAATATACGTCATTGTGACATTCATTGCCGTTCGTCAAATAACAACAATGACAGGCTGCAGTGTAGAAGGATGTAAAAACAGAAGCGAAGATGGTATAATTTTCAAATCTATCCCGAAAAACCCATATAAGCGTTCTATTTGGACAAAGCACATGAATAGAACGCCACCGAAGAATGGAAGAATATGTGCAGACCATTTTTCAGAAGATCAGTGGGAAATTTATGGGAAAGTACTGAAGAAGCATGCTGCACCTTCTATTTTCGGCTTTCCGAAGTTCTCATTAAATTCAAACATAGAAGAAAAAATGTGTGCTGCGTTACCGGATAATTTAAACCAATTTAAAGAAAATTTTGATCACGTCCGTCTCCAAAAAAAATTCAGAATTTAAAGAAGAGATTGATGATTTTTAAAGTAAATAACAAAAAATTAAGTAATGCCCTCTACTTACAAAAACGTCAAAATAAAGAACTAAAAGAAAAATTGGAAAATGTTTTTACAGAAGATCAACTTCAGGCCATTAGAACAAAAAAATTCAGAAAATGTTCAAACGAAACTTTAACCAAATCACTGAAACTTAAATTTGCATGTGGAACCAGTGGATATACCATGTTGAGAAAAATGAAATTGCCATTTCCAGCAATTCGCACATTAAATTATCATTTACAAAATTTACAGTTTAAGTCGGGAGTTTTAGATGATGTTATAAATTTTATGAAAATTAAGATAGAGACATTCAATAATGATTTTGTTAAAGATTGCATGTTAGTTTTGGATGAAATGATGAATATGATGAAGGAGCACCATTGACAGGTTTTTTAAATTATATTAGAATGAATCAAGATAAAAAAAATTATAATGATAATGAAACAGAAAGAAACTTGATATTACCGTCCGATTGGAATAAACATCAAAATGAACTTTCTTTGAGAGAAAAAAATGCTTTGTATAATTGTGCTGGATATGTGATAAAAACAATGAGGAAACAAAAAATTTGTCAGGATTGTATGTTGGCTTTAGGATCAAAAACTAAACGAATTACTATTAGACCTTATTCTAAATTTGTAGCTCTAAAGGAATACAAAGCAGGATGTCTGTTTTATGTGACGGACAAGACATTTCAGACTGCAATTTTAGTAGAAAAAGCATTTTCCAATTTAAAAAAATATTTAAAGAAAAATAGCTACAGCGGAAATATATTGAAAATTCTAAAGGATGGAGTTTTTGCCGATCCTGATTATCAGGCAATCAAATTTCGACGTTGTTGTAACATAAAATCAAAGTTTGCATTAAAATTGATGGTTTATCGTTTAAAAATTTATACTGCGAAATTAAAAAGGGAAATCAGAATCCGCCAAAAAATTAAATGGTCCAGCAAGAGTCATGCCATGAGGGATATGGTTCAAAATTTAAAACAATAGATTCGTATTTAGTATTTAAATGAATGTTTAAGCAAAAATATTTATTATTGTTCAATAAAATATTGTTTGGTTTGGTTTTCCAGTATTTTTTATTTTTTTATTTATTCTGATCCGTTAAAAGAAACTCTTGTGACGCTACTGACCTAATGACATTAAACTGACATAAATTTGGATCAAAAATAGTTGTCAAATATACGCGTTTGCCCTACTCTTAGTAAACTTTTATATAGGTACACTAGGCTCAACCAGCACCTGACGATCTCCACTTTTGGACGCTTTCGGCGCGCTAAAAAATATTTTTTCCCAACTTTTTCGATAGTTTGGGATATTGAATTGTAATCTGTCCGATAGTTTAAAAAATCTTCCAACTTTGTTCCAAAAATGGTTTGAATATTTTCATCGGAACAAAAGTTAACAGGGGGTTGAAAAATTAGCATGTAAAACCCTATGGCCAGTCTTAAAAAAAACTCACTGTATAGTTCAAAGCGAAATTTTGGAGGTTTACATTTTCCAAGTAGCTGCTTTTTTACACTTATTCGAATATGTGAAGAAACATTTAATCGCCATACAAAAGTTTTATTTTCCAATCAGCTTACAGAGACAACATACACTTCTATAGTATTGTCTATGTCTTCCCACATCATAATTCCAGCTTGCTGTAAACTTGCACACCTCATTATAAAAAAATTTCTAATCATTTGCTCAACATCACTAGCAAATCACAATACGGAAAATTTACAGCACAAATGGCAAAGTTTTTCCACAAGTTGTAAGTTTGTAGTTGAACACTGTAATTGAACTTATTTTCTTCCATAATTGTGTTTATTTTGCACCTACTCTTGAAATGTCACCTGTCATATCCACAGAACAGTCATATCTAACAAGTTTGACAATAACAGTGCAGCCAATCAACAATCGACAAACGCCCCTAGGAACCAGGATAGAGTCTACTCTCTTTAATATACTAATTTTAGATGATGCCATTTCCCTGCTTTTTTGATGTCATAAGAAAAACTTCAACGTGATTTTTAATAACTGTCATTTATTAATGACACTAAAGATTGGTTTACATATTTTTTTTTAGAAATGTCTAAAAAATGTTGGCCAAGATTCCGTGTCCGGAATGGTATAATCTACCGGGTGATCAAGAAGGACTGTTTAGATAAGTTGGCAGTACAATTGAGAAAATTTTTTAATTCGGGTATTTAAAACTAGTGTTGTGAGGTCCGGTAATTGACTTAGTCAATGACCCATTTGACCGGTCAATAATTGTCAATGACTTGACGAATTTGACCAGTCATTTTTAAAATTCAAATTTCCCGCTTATAATGTTGAAGATTATAGGATATAATGACTGTTTGACTGATGAGATGAGGTTATGTTGGGTTGTCTGATTTCATTTACGTAGCTGCTGACAATGAAGAAATGGATTATGACAATAAATAAGTAAATTATGACAATGAAACATCTAAAACTTTAATAAAGATCATTGTGGAAAACGATTATTAAGCTTTTTATCTATTAGGAAGAAGTGGTTTTTGTTTTTCAATCGTTTTTGTATCTTCTTAACATGACATACATATTTTTATTTTCATAAAATACTTACCTACTTTTTTAAATTCTAAACGAATGTTTAAGTAGGTATTTTAAAAGAAACTAAAAAACTGAAAATACACACACACAGTTGTGTTGAAAGTTTTAAAGCGTTTTAAATTAACAAAAAGTTCAAATTCAAGCAAATATGTTAAAGAAAAAACAAAGTATAACTTCAAACAATTCAAACTTAACCTCACTTACACAATTTTAGAATAATAATTTATCGATCAATAAATCTTATAAAAAATGGAATTAAGAACCATTATTTGGTATTAAAATAATCCTTGACATTGAAAGAATCATTTTGTGATGTTTAACTAGTTCCTACTTTTTGACCAATAATGACTGGTAATTGACCGATCAAGGACCGGTCAACTTTGACCGTAGAGGACTTTGACCAAAAATAAATGACCGGTCATTTATCCATCACTATTTAAAACACTGCAACTGGGAACTGGATATGTTTTGTTGGTTTATTTGACAAATATCTGATATAGGTATAGCATTAACAACGACAAGCCACCAACAACCGGAAGTTACTCCTGTTATACGATTTAAAATACGATCCAGTGTTACCAACTTAAACAGTCCTTCTTGATCATCCCGTAGAATGCAAAGTTGCCTACAAAATTTGTGTCAGGGTTGTGAGCACGGCTAGTGCACCTACCACAAGCCGTAGGGTGGCGCTCTCCATTTTAAAAAAGAGGGGGATATGATAAAAGCATGATAAAAGTATTGGAATTCAAATCATGTCACGGTATGTCATACAAATAATTTGGCACAAGTCTAACATTGTAAAAAATCATGATGAGATTGTGCAGTGTTCCTACATGTTATCGCCCAGTTGCAACCAGGCATAGATTTCCTAATCCAGGAAAATATCCGGAGCGTTTTAGTGATTGGTTAAAGCTAATAGATAATACTCAAATATTGATAACATTAGATAGTTGGAAAGTATACAATCACCACACTGTATGCGGTCTGCACTTCGAGAATCATTACTTTGCTGCAAATAATAAATTGAAAAATACCGCTTTACCCACTTTAAGAATTCCATACAGTAAGTTTAATAATATTTACATAAAATGTCATGTATACATTTTGCTTTTTTAGAGCAAACATCAAAAGACCAACTATTTCATCTGCAAGATGAAGTAATACCTTCCGTCAGCTTACAAACTCCTGAAACTCCCACCTTGTTACAAAGCAGGAAGTTCGAGCCTTTCAAATCTGGAAAAAAAGTACTGTCACCTACTGCCAACAAATTGTATCAGTCCTTGTTAAAATTTAAAAAAGTGGCATGTATCAATAAAATTAGGGCAACTTCTTATCGAAAACAGTTACGGTTGGCTAAACAATTTAACATTAAATTGAAAAGCTCAGTATTGGGGAGTGATGATGAAAAAGCGAAATATCCAACCAAAAGGACGCAGATACACCACTGATGAGAAAGTTTTGGCTCTAGCACTATTTAAACAATTTGGAAGAGCGTACTCAAAATTAAGGAAAATGTTTGCACTCCCCAATCGACAAACTATGATGGCTATGCTTAATAAAGTTCCAATTAATGCCGGTTTTAATCAAGTCATATTTGACAATCCAAAAGATGCTGCTTTAAATTGAATAGTCGTAACAAAATGTGTGCCCTTATTTTCGATCAGATTATGCCGCACATCGATTACGATAAAAATTCTGATGAATTTTATGGGTTTGCAACTGATACTCCAGACATAAAAATTGCTGACCACATCCTTGTCTTTTATATTTGTGGTATTTTTAAGAAATAGCAGCAACCGATATATTTTAATTATTGCCACTATTTGTTATCAAGGAGCTGCAAATCAAGCGGGTATAAATACTCTTCTCAATGAATCACGATCGATCTACAACAGTAGAAAATTACCCGTAAAGGAGGAGAATTATAGTTCAGAACGAAGAAATTCTTTTTTTGTTTGATACGCCTCATTTACTTAAAGGCATCAGGAACAGTTTATGTACTTACAAAAGATTTAATTTGAGAATGCAATGGAGAAATTGTTAAGGGAGAATGGAACCATATATTGCAAGCTTATTTCACTGACCAACCTTGCGGAGACCTAAGAGCACTTCGAAAAATTAATGACCTACATGTTATTCCAGAAAAAAATCCAAAAATGAAGGTAATATGTAACAAAAATAATATTATCGTTGTCTGAACAGTTTTATATTTAGGTATGTTACGCCACTCAGGTTTTCAGTCATAGCATGGCTGTAGCTATCTCACTGATGATTAAAAGTGGTAGGTTGCAAGTACATACAGGTGTCCCAGAGCTGCGAAAAAGATCCATAACTTGTTTGTTATTAAAGATATCAACTTTTTCTTTATTCTAGATGACAGCTACGCTTCTACTGCATATTCGGAAAATATTGCGGTATATACCGGTGTCCCAGAACTGCCGCATGATATTTTAATAGCGTATTCTGGAGTGAAAATCAAGACTAAAATTGAAAGAAAGAATGTCGAGGGTCCTATAGTACGGAGTGATCAAGAATGACTGAGTCTGTTGGTAACAATGAAATTTGGCAAATTTAAAATTTACCAACGAAGGTTCATTTTTGTAATAGTATAAACATAACCTGCATAACCAAGAATGTTTTTTATGTCATCTCAAGTTAAAAAATTCGGTCAGTGCGTGGTCAGTGCCAATTACTAGACAAAAATCACCAGTATTTTCAATTGTTTCATTGCCAACAGACTCAGTCATTGTTGATCACGCTGTATCTATACTGTAAGCGCTTTTCGCTGACCAATCATAAGACTTTTGTTAATTGCTTTATTAGGTAAGCTCATTACTTTGTTTCATTTCCATGGATTTTAATAATACGATAAAATTCTTTGAATTATTTGGTCCGCTGTAATCGAATAATAAATACATTGTGGCATTTCTTAACGTCATTTTGACAGTAATATTTTTTCTTAAAATCGAAAAGTGAACAGTTTTGAAAATGTTTACCGCTGCAGAGTACTATGATATGCTCATAGTTTATGGAGCATGTGGTGAAAGTGCTTACGCAGCCGTAGAAGCTTACGCTGCACGTACGCTGCAAATGTATTTTTGCGTTTGGTAAATCGCGCTAGGAATACGGGAAATTAAAGGAGTTGGTGGTGTTACACGAGAGGCTCGCACTCCACAAAACGAAGAGGCTGTTCTTCAGGCTTTTGAGGAAGACGGAACGTTAAGTATTAGAAGCGTCGCTAGTATGTTTGACATTTCAAAAAGCACAACACAGCGGATTCTAAAGGATAATCGACAACACGCTTATCATTATACGCGTGTACAGAATCTCTTGCCTGAAGATCTTCCTCTCAGAGTGCAGTTCTGTGAATGGTTACTGCAACAACATGAAGCAAATCCCAACTTTGTAAAAAGTGTTTTATTTACGGATAAATGTTTTTTCTCAAGAAACGGTACATTTAACATTCATAATTATCATATATGGGCAGACGAAAATCCACCTGCAATTTATGTTAATGCATTTCAACATCGGTTTAGCATCAATCTGTGGGCTGGGATTTTAGGAGATTAATTGGCAAGTGTTGATAAACAAACAATTATCAGATAAAATATCGACTGTAGAGTTTCAGGTTAGTCCGTTTTAATTTCCTCCAAGATTAAATGGTCTATGCCAATTTTCTTAATGATGAATTGCCTGATCTTCTAAACGATGTACCATAGCAATTCATGGCACATCCCTGGTTTCAACATGATGGTGCTCCAGTGCATTATACAGGCAAACTCAACAAGTCCTTGATATAAGATATCCTGATTCTTGGATAGGACGTGGACGTGGCGGGCCAATAAATTGGCCGGCTAGGTCGCCTGATCTCACACCTTTAGACTATTTTTTGTAGGATCACATGAAAAACTATGTTTATCGTGAACCGGTGAACTGTTTAGAACAACTGGATGATAGATTGCATGAAGCTTTGGCAACAATTACACCTCAAATGATTCAAGGCGCCCAAGCAAGCTTAATAAGACGAGCACGCCTTTGTGTTCAAATTGGTGGAGGTCATTTTGAACAATTATTATAAGAGTATCTACGAATTGTTAACTGTTATGGTTTTTGATTGTTTATTAAACTTTTTTTTAATTCTAAAAAAACAAAACAATATTGCTTTTCTGTTTTACCCTGCTTAAAAACCAGCTTTTGTTAAGGTATTATTCAAATCAAACATGAACCTCAATATTTTTCCCTAGTTTTAAGGAGTGTATTAACGTTTGTCAGCTCAACATTTACGCTTTCATCTTAGGGTGACCTGTCTCAACGCAGCTACTATAAAAATAATGTCACATTGACACTTCATTTCTGTCAAGTACAGTGGACCAGCTAAATTTATAAGAATTTTGAAAAATGTAAATGTAAGTTGTTTCCTAGCAACTAGTTGGATTACTTAATATACCTTAAAACAGGTTGAAAAAAGCTTCACACGATTGGTTAATTTCTATAGTTTACCATTTAAATACCCTACGGCCCTCGACATTGATTCTTTCAAATTTAGTCTTAATTTTCATTCCGGAATACGTTATTAAAATATCATGCGGCAGTTCTGGGACACCCGGTATACAGAGTGTCCCAATATTATAAAAACACTTAAGTTATGTTTTTTTAAATGGAAACTATCCAGTTTGATTTTATTTTTGAACTCTATGCTAAATTATGAATTAAATTTATACAAGTCGTTTTTACTTATCTGCCATCGTTTTTAATCAGTGGCGCTTTTTTACCAGAATTTCGAATTGCAGGAATCCCTTTGAAAATTCGTACCTTCCAAATCGTTGCACATAAATTAAAATCAGTGACGCTGTTTGATTTCTGAATGTTTGCTGCAACCTGCTTAGTCGCATATGCCTACTGCGATTTTTTAAACATAACGAATTAAAAATGTTAAAAACTCATTTTTTTCAAATGACAACCTGTATTTATTATTGCTCGAGACTTTAATATATGGAAATATATGTCGAAACTGTAAAATTTTGAGCTTGAGAAAAATATTCATAAAAGTATAATTGGGTATGTTTCTGGATGGGTTGCCAAAACTTTAAAAAATATTAATTGTGATCTTTGCAAATCTCATATTTTTACAGACTTTTCACCTGCCGAAAATAGTTACAAATTAATTAATGAGAGAGAATACGACTGTCACTACAGAAAACTACAATATTGCAACATACAATTTATTACAAATATTAAGTGAGGAAGTGTCGGTGAATCGAAAGAGTGCACACGTGTTCCAAGTCACCGAGCAAAATCACGATCTCGAGAGCGAATTAAAGTAAAACCTTCAACCGAGCCAAGGGAACAGAAACCCTCCGAACCACAACCGCCCAAGGAACCTGGTGAGAGGTCTTTAAATCCCCGAATTTACAATAACTTACACTACATAAAACTCAAAACCACAAAACCGATAAGCTATCAGAACAAGCAAAAAACACGACAAACCCGCATTAGGCGCCTGAAAAGGCCGCAACCAACAAAACATGGAAGCCAATAATACCCAAAAAGAAAATAGACCAAACTATCAGTGGCGGCTTGTACCCTCTTCGTGTGGGTAGGCGGCAATACATAAATTTGAAAATTGCAGTCGGCGAATGAAACATTAAAAAAACGTCACTAATAGCGCAAAAGATCGACCAAACCTTCAGGAATTCGATAAACAAAAAAACAATTATTTATTTGCAATGGTTCAGGAGATATATTTTTTTAATGAAGCCAAGTAACCCTGCTTTTTAGAGAAGAAGATGACGTGGGTCAAAAACGATGACAGATAAGTGTTAACAAAAGGACGTTCTAAACTCAAAATTTAACGTAGAATCCAAATTTATAATTAAAATGGGGCCTTTCTGTTTAAAAAAACAAAGATGACGTCGATTTCCGGTATTTCCGGAAGTGTCGCCATTTTGAAAATATTTTATTTGAGCTTGGAGCAGTCGATTATAGTCGGCCACCAATTTTCATATTAATACGATTTTGGGAAATCAGAAAGTTTCTAACGAACGGGCTATGTACATAATTTGACACCAGTAGATATTAATTAATGTTTTTGGTCACAAAAATTATATGTTTACAAAAGTACTATTCAGTAACTTATAATAATACTAATAGTTACAAGTTACAAGTTTGCTTATTAATGAAAAGTAAGTTGATTTTATTTCTTTCCTTGATTAATTTGTCACGAGGTTTATACAAGTTAACAATACCAAGTTACCTACTTTTTGTAAATGTCTATCCTTTATAAATGAAAATGTACTTATTATAACATCTGTAAAATCATCTGAATTTTGAAGAAAATGAAGCAACAACTCATGCGCCCCAGACTAGGTAGAAAACGAATCGGTGGGAAAGCCGCAAAGGCAACCGATCCAGTTGCCTTCTAAACGCTATATTGACATATTTTGCCCTCACGTCAATTTCACTCTGACACAGTGTAAAGAGAAAAGAGAGAGAGAGGGTAATCTCTCACGTTCGCAAAATTCAGATGAAATTTAGCTTAGGCGTGCAGTCGCCTGCCCTCGCTTACGATAGCGTAGCACACATGATTCAAGCCAAAGTATTGGTAGACAGTGCAAAGTTATTGGCGGAGATTCATTGCGCGCTGCTAATGGATAAAACATTCGATAATGTAGACAAACAAAAATTAAAAATTACATTTCAGAGTTATTAAATTATATTTATTAATAAATTTTAACTTGAATAAATTTATATCTTTGGCAAAGTCTGGGTAGGCGGTGCCTACCTTGCCTACCCTGACGAGCCGCCACTGCAAACTATGCTCATATAACCTCGCAGCAACCCAACAAATTTCCTAAAAGAGATCAGGCTATCATAATAGATGCCATAGAAGACACTCGACTAACAGACACAAACATAGGAAAAGTGATCGGACCAAAAAACAACAAACAACTAGCCGATGATTTCGTAACCGAGTTCCCAGAAATTTCAACAGCAGGAACACGAACGAAAGTCCGAAAACTAATATCCCCAGCCAAAAGGATAATAATATCAAATGTATGCAGCTCGATCCCTCATCACATAATAGAACAAGCATTAAAACAAACAGGACTCAAACTAGTGTCAGAAATCACAACCCTAAGAGCAGGCATAGCATATGCCCACATCGAGAGTTTCAAAAGGCAAGTTTACGTTGCCCCTCAACCAGAAGAAACAGAGAATCTACCTACGAGCATAGTCATCTCCTATGAAGGTACAACCTATAGAATATTCACAACATATGACGAGATGGTCTGCTTCCTATGCCAGAAAACAGGAAATATCGCGGCAAAATGCCACAACCCAACAGAAAATGCAATACAACAAGAAGATCTACCCTATACCAGCGACGCAGAAGTTATACCTCAAGAAAAAGCACAAACCGAGAACCCCAAAAAAGACAATCAAGGAAAACCCCCCAAACAAACGAAAGGCCAAAAACACAGAAAGCACCATCTCCAATCTAACTGACCCAAATAACATTGAAACAAACACCGAAGAAACAACCTTCAAAGAACCAAATATACAACCGAAAACCTACACGACCCAGGAAAAAACACCGAAAAACAAAAGAGTCAAAAGATCACAATCAGCCGAAAAGCTACACCGACAACCATCCTCAACAAAATCGCTAACCTCACTGCCAGACAACACAAAGGAAGGCGCGTATCAACAAATCAAAAGAATAATTATGGAAGATCCTACAACACTCCCATTCACCCACGAAAACTTCATTAGTTTCATAGAACCAACATATGGCAACAGCAACCCAGAAGCTCAATTCCAGCGATTCACAGACGATATTGAAGGCGTTATACAAATGATTATGACAATCCACGCAGCTATTAACAACCAATCTATGAAAAACAGACTCACGCGACTCAGAATGAAACTCGAAAACAAGAGTAAACAAAAAACAACACAACAAATCGTGCGACAAGACAGCGACACTGACGACACATACTAGACAAATTCACGGTAATACAATGGAACTGCTGCATTTAAAATGTCCGTGCAAGTGGTTTTGTTAGCCCAGAATCAAGAGAATCGGAGGACTACAGCATATCACTTTGGTATGAACCAATCTACCGTATCTAAAGTTCTATGAAGACATCGGGAGACTGGACGGCACACAAGGAGGCGGAAACAAGGCCGAAAACGGATCACAACACCTCACCAGGACCAATACTTATGGTTAATAAGCATTAGAGAAGGGTTTCTCACTGTTCTCCGACTTCAAGATCGCATGTTAGACAATATGCACTCCGGCTGGGTGAAAATACTGTTAGAAAATGACTAAAGGAGGATCAGATACATCCGAGAAGACCAGCCACTGGATCCAAGTTAACTGCAGCTCTTCGGAGGGCCCGTTTAAACTTTGCATTAGAACATGTCAATTGGGTCGAACAAGATTGGCGCAGAGTTTTGGCCTTCGATGAATCCAGGTTCTGTTTATACAAGTCTGACGGAGAGGTAATAGTGTATAGACGACCTGGTGAGTGATATGCGCAGTGTAATTTCGTTACTAAAGAGAGTTTTGGGGGAGGTTCAATAATGGTATGGATAGGAATATCTTTAGACGTAGCTACAGAGCTGGTGGTTTTAGTTAGACGCAATTTGAATGCACATCGATATAGCACGAACATCTTGGAACCTGTTGTTGTACCTTATGCCCCATTCGTAGGGCAAGACTTCATTTATATGCACGATAATAGACAGCCACATATTGCAGTGGTAATTTCCGACTAATTTAGGACTATTGAAATATCAGTTATGTAGTGGCCAGCACGTAATCCTGACCTCAACTCAATCGAACACTTATGGGATAATATGGAAAAAGTGTTACAGGCAATGTAAGGACGTCTAAATGACTTCAGTCAGCTAACAAGAGCACTTCTGGATATTTGGCAAAATATAGGGTAAAATCATAACAGAAACCTCATTTTTAACATGCCACTACGTTATTAAGCTACAATTAACGCTAGAGGGGACAATACAAGATTTCAGGAAAATAATCTTTAAATTTCGATCGTTTTTTTGATTTCTCATTTTTACTCGTGATGTTACCTTTTCGAATTTTTGTATTTTTTTTTAGATTTATTGCTCTTTTTTGTAAGAAAATGTGTTGAAAACATTTCCCATGGTTCAGCTGTCATTGTTGTTGACATATTTTTTTAAATATTTCAAAATTTGCTTTTTTAATTAAAAAAATCAAAGTGATGCGTTAATTTTGGAGTTCAGTGTAGTTACCAATACAGTAGAGATATTTTCATATTTGATGGCGGAAACAAAAGACTGAGAAATGTCACAAATTTGTATTGTCAGTGTCAAATTTCTCAATGACTTTCGTGATTTCGACAGAAATGCAGCAAATTGGCAAGAAGAAAGTTATTAATCGTCGAACTAGAGACATAATTTGTAATACGTTTGATTATATGAGAATAACTTTTCCTTTTGAAGCACTGACAAAAATTGGTTTCCTTAGAATTTATTTTTTCAATCTATTTAGCGAAAATTTAAATTTACCTAGACATTCCTTTTTACGGCGTTGATGAGAAATTTGACACTGACAATACAATTTTGTGACATTTCTCAGTCTTTTGTTTCCGCCACCAAATATGAAAATACCTCTATGAAAAAATATCTACCTAGGGTTTTTTTAATATTACCAACCTAAAGCAACAGGTGGTGTTTTTTGTTTTTTGAATGGACTTTACACAATCACCTCCCTATGCATAGGTGTAAGGCTCAATTTCCTTGCCGTGGCATGGTTCTTAAGCTCGCTTCCTCCTATGTACACGGCGGCGAGCGGTTCTAGAGGAACCTGGGAAACCGCTTGTATTTACCGCTTCTACAGCCGTCATAAAATGACTATTCCGTAATCTATTGAGAAGCATAGTATCTTCTTCTGCAGTAGATGTGCTAGGCCTCCCTGAACCTTGGCGTCTTTCAATAGTTCTATTTTGTCTCCATTTCTGAAGAATGGGCGGAATTGTACTTTTAGGTATACGAAGGTCCATCGAATTCTCACCTTGGGACATTCCTCTTTGTGCAAGAGTTACTGTTTTAATTTTATTAAAATTTGATATCGATGGCATTTTGCTTGACTTTTAAAAGTGACAAGTAAAAACATCAATCATACTGACAATAAGGAATGGACTACACCGATTATTTTGAAATGACGGAAAAATGACGGACGAAATTTTTTGGCCGGCTTTATGCCGCCATTGTACATACAGCGCCATTTAGCAGTAACTTTTGGAGCTTACACCTAGGGTGCTTTTTTGACACGCTTATTTATTAGGAAAGTATATGCAAGAGGGTGTACCAATTCTTATGTATATCGTGAAGAATACTCAGACATCGCGGGAAATTCGGCAACACGTTATGTACATTTTGATAATGTCAGACACATTAGTGACGGAAATCAAACAGTGTGTCCAACGATAAAAAATCATAGCCTCCCCTTATGCCAAAACAACATGAATGCTTTGTAGCCGTCGGCAGTCAGCCCCACTCTAATACATAAATTATGGAAGGGCGTGAGAGTGAGAGAGAGAGGTTATGTTTTTAGTTAGATTTGCTTCAGAATCATTTTTTCTGTGGATGTGATGTTCTCGTGACCAGTGACAACATGTTGATATTTTGTATTGTGTACGCTCTTTTTATGACACGGAAATGGATATATGTGGTATGTTAACTTGCTTTTATTTTAGTTCTAAGAATGTACCTAATTTTTTGTATTTTTCTAGTTTCTTGTTCAAGGATTACGAAATCATGGAAGTAAGTTAGAAGCAGATTTTAAAATTAATTTCGAATCCATTATATGGGTATTGTATTTTTAGTGCAATTTAATAGCAAAACACAGTAGGTACAGTTGGATACAAATTATCAAAGTAGAGGGATAGCTGTAGTAGGTATTCCGCTCTCACACTAATATGTAGAATTACATTTTCATTAGGCACTATTACATTTTTACCATCATTATTGTCATACTGAAAACTCAAGCGTTCTCTAAACATGTAGCAGTAACGCTCTTATAATTGCGTATATATTTATCAAAATTAATATAACATGCTGGGAATACCCAGACAGATGAGGTTAGTAATTATTACTTGGGATAATTTGTTGCGGCGGCGAGGTTCTCTCATTACCAAACTACGGCAACAAGAATTACTATTATTGTTTGTTTGGCTCGTTTAAGAAGATAATAGTGTCTTATAAGGCAAATAAGTCACGAAAGAAATGTTTAGCCACGAGAGCTTTCTCGAATTGTCTAATGTTTCTTGAGTGACTTATTTGCTGTTAAGGCACGAGTGTAATACATAGTTTTATCCAAAACCTCCTTCTGTAAGAGTTCTTATTCTTTTTGATGTTAAATAAACTGTTCAATTATCTCTAAACTCATTAATTATAAAAACAGTTTAATTATGGGTTCATAAGTCCACTAGTGTTTTATAGACCTCATAATAAGTATATTCAAAATTGGCATTATTATGACTTCATAATAAACAGGTGTTGGATAAAATGATTAAGAAATACGTTTTAATTTTATTATAAGTTGTGAACTAGAGATATGCATTTGAAAGCTTTATTATGTATTATCATTATTCATTAGTAATACAACGAGAGGGTACGAAATTGCCGGAAATTTTCGATCTCATTATACGGGTATGTACACAGACGAGTAAAATGAGGAGAAAAATTTCCCGCAATTTCGTACCATCGTGTTGTAATTGACAATTCCACGGAAGAAAATTTCATTTCCAAATTTTACACAATTTTTTAAATTTATACGTAGTCTTATGAAGTTCTGACTCTCAAAGCGTTAGTTTGTTAACTTAGTTAAAACAACAAAAATTTTATTGTGGATCAAAAATGAGTTTATCAAAATTCGAGGAAGGAGGAGAACATTACAGCGATAATTTAATTCATGTATAAAAAATCCCATAAGCCGCGATGCATTTGTCACTTTGACATCGGATAAAGTTAACCCTAACTTTGCATCTGAATAAAATGTGCTTAAACTTCCATGGCAAACTTTTTCGAACCTGATTATTGTTTGTTGTTATGATAACAAATCAACAATCTTAAACATTGACACAGCTTGTAATAAATTGCAAAATGGCCACTTCAATTTTTCATAATTACTTACCTACCTATTATTATTCATTAAATTATCTCATCGAATTACGCTCGAGGTTTTTTTCGTCCAGGATAAAATTTCATTTGTGTGCAACCGTACACGAAATGAGCACTTCGCGTGCCTAGAGCAGGCCGCGAAATTGAATTTCATAGCCGTTGCCTTGACGACGGCCGTAAAAGTAAAAGTCATTTCAATATTTATTTATTATCACAATTACAACATATCTCTCTCTATATTTGCGGTGTGATCTTACAAAATCTGGATTGGGTACAGTTAAAGTTTGATTTATGCCAGTTTTTGTGTCAGGAACGGCCACTGTTAGTACAGAATTTTTATCCGGTTTGAAGTTCCCGCCAATTTCAAATGGAGTGGTCGCCTCATGAATGACGAGTCGGTAAAAAAGATCCCCATTATCGATCTAGAACAGACACGTATGAATTAGGTTAATTTTTCACCGGTCAAAAAGGGAAATATCTAGTAACTAGTTAGTAACATATCCTGAATCCTGAATGGCATCAACAGACATTTTAGTTTATTTGTCTCTTCGCACGGCATCTGATATTTCCACGATTAAAATAACCTCAAAGGGAACAAATGATACAACTTATCATAACAGAATTTAACATTTACCTGCCACAATAAATAAATTCCAGTAAATAGGTAAGCCATTGCAACATTATCCGACACGGTTTTCACATTCTTCTTGTTACATGAGTCTCAAAGTCACTGTCACATTTTTTATATTGATGTTTCGATTTTTCAGGTTTCAAATGCGACACTGTACAATTTATAATATTTTTTTAACTCTGGATGAGAACACGGAACAAGAGCTGCATATTTGCGGTATAATCTTACAAATTCTGGATTGGTGACAGTAAAAGTTCGTTTTATGCCAGTTTTTGTGTCAGGAACGGCCACTATTAATACAGCCGCATGACTCCTGATATTCCCATGATTAAAATGACCTAAAAAAGGGCAGATTATACAGCAAATTGATCTGGTCTCGTGTCAATACCTTAGACTTTTTCGCCTGATAACCAACTGACTTTTTTTCAAAAAAGGTACCAATTTCAGAAACTTCGTAACACCAATGTCATCCCGTATGTTCAGCGTGAGCTTCAACATTGAATATGTGCTCCATAAAGTTGAACTTTTCACAGTTTTTGATTTTTCCATTAAATAAGCCAAAACAACATTCTCCGACACCGTTTTCACATTATTGTTATTACACCGTTCTTTAAAGTCATTGTAACACTTATCGTATTGCCGTTTGGACTTTTCTGGTATTAAATTGGACACTGCACAATCTGCAATATTTTTTAACTCCGGGGAAGTAGACGGAACAAAAACGTTGTAATTTTCTTGCGACATTTTTCCAATTTTTCTCAAAATGAATTGTTTTATTTATGTCGTTTCCATAGCGACATGGCGACATGTAGGCTGACTTTATTTTTATTGACAGTGAAGGACATTTTACTTGTTCATTTTATAATTACAAATTTTCGGGTTGCACACAAAATGTTGTGTACACCTTGGCTACGAAATCCTTTGACGACCTCGAGATTATCTTGTCTCGGCCGCAAAGCGGCCTTGACGACAATTTTTCTCTCGGTTCGTCAAAGTAGGATTTCGCAGCCTTGCTATACAAATAACTATTGACAGTTTAACCTTGAAACACTTTGGGTTTTACGTGAATTTAGTACGCCATTTTGTAACTTATTCACAATCATTGAATTTGGTGTGTGGATAATTAAAATCCTCCGATAAATGGATGGAGCTATGGATTTGTCTCTTTTTTTGGGGACGCCCTGCATATTATATACAAATTTTATCTTTCTGCACTCCTTCTTCACATAAACTTTAACTATGCCAACTCTCACACTCCTCCTTGCGCGCAATTTGGTTAACAAGGGGTACAAAGGTTTTCCTTCACGTATTAATATACAGGCTGATTCACGTAGCTCGTTCATTAGAAATTTTCTGATTTCCCCAAATCATATTAATATGAAAATTGGTAGTTGACTATAATCGACTACTCCAAGTTCAAATGAAATATTTTCAAAATGGTGGCACTTCCGGAAATACCGGAAATCGACGCCATCTTTATTTTTGTAAATAGAAAGGCCTCATTTTGAGTTTAGAACGTCTTTTTGTCAACACTAATCTGTCATCGTTTTTGACCTATGTCATCTTTTTGCAAAAAAGCGAGGTTGCAGGACTTCATTAACAAATTTATAACTCTTGAACCATCGGAAATAAATAATTTATTTTTTTTAGTTGAATTTCTAAAGACCTGGCCGATCTTTTCCGCCATTAGTGAATTTTTTTTATGTTTCATACGCCTACTGAAATTTTTCAAAATTGCTATTCAAAAAATGTCAAAAACTTCATTTGGCAACCACCATATGTGACACTAGATATAAATGTAAAATTTAATTCTAAGCCTACTTTTATTCTCTCTCTAACTACCTGCAACCCACAGGTACGATTGCGCCGGTACTAAATTTAATCCCTTAACCGGAAGTGTAATTAGGAAGGTACCTGTACCTGTTTGCAAATAAAGTAGGGGTAGTTGGGAATATTCGGACAGCCTTTTACTAAAATCATTAGTTTCGTCCAACAATATTCAAGTGATCGCTGGAATAAACGCTACAATGAAGAAGATGCTTAGTGAACGTGGCAAGATTCTTGTAACTTTAGAAAATTTTAAATTCCGTAATTGTGGAAGCACGGAAAAAGGTGTTGTATATATTTTTTTTGTAAATAAATGGTTTGTTGAGAATGTTTTATATTATTTGGTTTTCCTAATTGCTTTTAAACACCGTTGGGGCCCACCATTACCTACTACCTGTATTTTATTGAAAGGCTTACAGAATCAAGGGTGCGGCGCAATCGTGCCCAGGTATTAACAACCACTTGGGTCGCCTCGGCGCAATCATACCATCGGCTTAAAACAACTCAGGTAATACCGGCGCAATCGTCCTATACCGTTATTAACATGGTGTATGCCTATTCCCAGCCGTTTTGGCCTAATTTTGATTTTTTGAGTAAAATATTCTTTTTTTTTATCAAACAATTTTTATTCAAAAATCACATGCAACAAACAGTAGATAACAACGAAATAATAAAAAATAAGCAAACTAACAAAAAAAAAATATATTCAATGAAATCATTTCCATTAAAATATTTTTTTGTTATTTTGCTTATTTTTTATTGTTAATTTAAATAAAACAATTGCTTATAAAAAAGAATATTTTATTCAAAAAATTGAAATTACGCCTAAACGGCTGCAAATAGGCATACATACTGTTAATAATAGTCACCTAAAAATTTAATTAGGCAGAATATAGCCTAAGGGAGTCCGTTTCGGCTCAGGGACGCGAGGGTCGCGGGTTCGATTCCGACCCAGGGCGAAATTTGAAATAATTAAAAAAAAAAAAAAGGCCATATTCTGTCTCGTGATTCGGAAGTCACGTTAAGCCATTGGTCCCGGTCTATTGAGTTGGTCATCATGCCCCTCATAGATTTGTAAACCAGTCCTAGACTGTGTAACAAATTTATTAATTTTTAATTTCTAGTATCAGAAACGGTAGTTGCCATTTTTTGATTATCAATTTTAAAAAATTGCAGTAGGCGTATGAAACATAAAAAAAATGTCGTTGATAGCGCAAAAAAGCGGCCAAATCTTTGGCAAGTTAGTAAAGTAAAAATAAATTATTTATTTCTGATGATTCAGGAATTATAAATTTTTTAATGAAGCCTTGCAACTTCACTTTTTTGCAAAAAAGATGACAGGTCAAAAACGATGACAGATAAGTATTCAAAAAAAAAGACGTACTAAACTCAAAAGTTAACGTAGAATCGAAATGTGAAGTCAAAATGGGGCCTTTCTATTTAAACAAACAAAAATGGCATCGATTTCCGGTATTTCCGGAAATGCCGCCATTTTGAAAATATTTCATTTGAACTTGGAGTAGTCGATTATAGTCAACTACCAATTTTCATATTAATATGATTTTGGGAAATCAAAAAATTTCTAATGAACGGGCTACGTGAATCAGCCTGTATAGATTAGAAAAGTTTTGGGAAATTCAAACAAAAGTAGAAATTCTTGGGTTAGAAAATTAACAATATTGCAGGTGCATGGCATTGCGAGTTGTTTTAGTTATTTTTTTAACGCTTTAGGTTTTGAAAATAGTGATGCAACGGTTACGATTAACTCACGGTTTTTGATGAGTATACGATTAACGGTAACCGTATATTTGCCAAGATTTTTGAATAAGTATTGATTTTTTTATTATTCATCTTTACAATATTTTTCGTTCTCAGTTCTTTATTCATTGTTTATTGTTTTGTTTGTTATTTTTGTATGTTTGTTACATAAATTTTAGTTTTTAAATTCTTAATGTGAAACGGGCATAATCTCTAATAAATTCTATTTTTCTTGTCTTGTCAAAATCTTGTCAACTTTTTGGAAATCCCAACTGGGTTGCCACCCTAGCTTCTGACACATATATTGGGGCCATATTTTGAATGTTTAGAATAAAACTTAACAATTTTGTTTTTGATTGACGTTTTATTGACATTGGCCGTAATTAAGCAAGCAAAATTTTTAATTTGTGACAGTAGCGGGAAATTTCAAAATGACCTTGACGACCAAGATTTAATGCTCGCGACTGTACGTCAAAAAAGTGCAAGTTTTTTCATTCGTTTGCGTTCATAAAATATGAGATTTTTGAATCGGTCAAGAAGCATTAAAAAATGTGCCATATCGATTCATTTTTGCACGCATTTTGCGTTAAAAAAAGTGCCGCAGCGTGTCATTTTTTAACGCAATTATAAAATTTTTCATTCATAATTAGTATAGTAGTTTTTTTAACGAGTTCGTATGTAAATTGGGATTTTTTTGGCATGAGTGGGCCAATTTAAAAAGCGAGTAAATCGAGCGTTTTAAAGATTCATGGGTTCACACAGGAGAAAATGTTCACATTTTGAGAGTACATATCGAAAGAATTGTTATCTAAACTTACGGGCGGCAAAAAATTTTTGTATGCAACTCGTTAGTAAAGTATCTTTTTTTTACTCGGCGGATTTGCGCACTCGCTTCGCTCGAGCGGCAAATTTTCCTTCTCGTAAAAAAAGTATTACTTCTCTCACTTATTGCAATAAATAACTATTAATTCATTGAGTTTCTTTATGTTTTTCTTTAAGTTTTACAGAATTTATTACTTTATATCTACAGAATGTATTTGTTTAATTTTATTTTGGAGAATGAAGTTTATTTTTCTTTTATTACATTTTTTTTTCAGATAACAGTAACCAAATTCGTATCCATAACCAATTCCAATTGGTTCCGACTTTTAAGGTTACGGTTACGGTTATGGTTATATCTACGGATACGAATTTGGTTACGGTTATCTGAAAAAAAATAAAATTGAAAACTATTTTACTATGTATCATAATATGTCCTATTTAGAAATTGAAAAAATAAATCACCACAAAAAATCGGTAAATGAACGAAATAACATAATAATGACGAAATTATAGTTTTATACCTTTTTTTCAGCAACAGCATTAAACTCTTCAATAATCTCAACTACTGCAGATAAATCGATTATTGTACACCACGTTCCACAATGCAGTAACAACAGGACGTTTTGCGAAGATGTAGATTTTTATCCTGAGATTCAGTTTGAAGAAATTTTAGAAAGCAGTAGCTATAGCTACGGAAAAGAATACTTTGCTTCACAAAACCATACGTCACTCACTAACAGGCTCTACAGTAAAAAAGAAAATTACCTATGTTCGTCTTCAGTAAAAAGACAGTATCCTAGAGTTGGATACAATGTAAATAAAAAATGGAGGTTTATTTACAATTTACACGGTTATAAGCAAGGAATAGTAACAGAAGAATGCGTGTAAGTTTTTATATTTAGTGGTAGTAAGTACAAATTGTTTGTTATTTTTTTTTTCAGTACAAATGCAGCTTGCAAATTCCTTCCAGGGGCACCTGCCAATGTAAAAACAAAATGTTCGCAAAAATATACCACTGTGGTACTCTTAGTTGATCAAGAAGGAAAACCGGTTTGGGATCTATTTCTGTTTCCATCGGCTTGTGTATGTTCGTATGAACCTATAATTAATTTCCATTGATTTTAATAAAAATATATTTCATTGTGATTTAATTGAAAATAATCATTTCTACCCACCCCTCTGTTATGATGTTTTATGTTTTGGACATTGTTTTTCCGTCAAAGAGAAATGTCGGGAGTTTTTTAAAATTTTAAATCTTACGTTTTACACGAGCGGTGCGTTCACAATCGACTCTTCAACGCCTACTACGAGGTGAAATTTAAAAAAACACCGGATATTATTACAATCAATTTTCACGGTAAGACAATACTCCTGTCCTAGCTGGTGCAATGAAACAATGAGATTTAAAACTCCCGCATCTTTATTTAACGTCAACGGTGAGCACGGAGCACGCGCACGGCCCTTACCTGGTGTTGGTAATTTCGCCACCAAGCATCATTACGAGATTAAGATACAGGTAAATTCGCCACCACCGTTTAATGGCATGCTAAGCCTACCGGTAATTTCGCCACTGTCCTTCCCGGAGTTAATCTACACCTACCTGCCCATAAGGACGGCGCCGGCGGACGGCCGACATAAATATTTCTGTATCTGAGACAGGAAAATTAAAACAAGTATAGTTCTCCCAGAGCTGCAGCGGTTTTATGGCAGGCCAATAGTAATTATTACGCCTGTTGAAATGCCGATAAGCGACATAAACAGACCCCTGTCAATCATCATTTTCGTTCTATACCTGTCAGTTTACAGGGTAGTACTTGGACGAATTTACGATTAGGGGTTGTACTTGCGGTTTAAACCTATTGTGGGTGTTGTTAACGTTTATACAATGGTACCCTGCCATAAAACCGCTGCAGCTCTGGGAGAACTATATAGTCCTACAGAAACTCTAGTGGAATTCGGCTTTGGTTGTAAATTTATGCTTGTCACTTGAAAAATAGAATTTTATGCTGCAGCAATAATCCTACTGATAAATGCTAATGAGGGTTGTCAGTTTGGGGTTTGCAATGTTAGCTTCAGGCAGGGATGTTATACCGGGTGTTCCAACGGTTTGGCAAAGTAGATTTACTAAGTTAATATAAGTTCTTTGAAAAATGTTATTATTTCATGTTATACATACAAGTTATGAGCACGGTTTAAAAATATTTTAGATTATACAGGGTGTTTGGTGTACCGGTGGCAACACAAACTTATATTTTTTTAAATGGAACACCCAGTATTTTTTTGCGTTTTTGGAAAGCTCTCGTCAAAACAAAGAGGAAGATACCAAATTTGATGGGTCTAACTTCTACTGTTAGTAAACCATTCGCTCTTTTGTGTCCGGACAAACCAAAATTTGAAAATTTGTAAAAAATTATAACAGATGAAAATAATTATTTAGATTAAGTTTTTTATAACATAGTAAATATCGTCAATTTTATTGCCTTGTTGAAAAACATTAAGATTTTTACTTAATTACGTAGAGGGCGCTTCAAACGCAAACTCTTTATTTAGTCAATTTTTTTAAATGGAACACCCCGTATTTCGATATACCGTTGGATAGCTCTTTCAATGAGCGTTCAAAAGATATAAGGTGTTTGGCATCAAGCAAATAAGTGAAAAAAAGAGACTTTCATAACGTGTTGTACACACTATTTTTTTGCATATCGAAAAAACTTGAGAAATTTGGTCTTAAAGGATTTATGAAAAATTACAAAAAAAAAATAGGTGTGCTTTGACAATCATCTCCAAGGAGAGGGAATAAAATGATGCAAAAAAGTACTACTTTCACTACGATTTTTCGTTAAAAAAGTGCTACTTTCACTACGATTTTGCGTGTAAAAAAGTGCCACTTTCATTACGATATGCAAAAATAGTATATTAAAGTATAAGTGCATATTAAGGTCTTTAAAACACGCGCGATTTTTCGAGCACGACGACGCAGCCAGAGTGTTCGAAATAGAGCAAGTGTTTTAAAGACCAGTTATCCACGAGTACTTTACGATATATTTTTTTTAAAGTTAAATGAGTTAACATTTAGACTTCACGTTTCTCCGGTCCTCTCGACTTTGGTGATGTTTCCATGGAAAACGCGGGATGTTGCCATGGAAAAGAGCGTTTTTTAAAGTTCGATTTAAACACGCTCAGGCGTGTTTTAAATGAGCAAAATTGGTTACCAATAAAAAAATAGTATATTAAAGAACGAGTTTTATAAGGGTTGATTTGGCGCACGAGTCCCAAGTGTAGAAAACGACCCGTAGGGGAGTTTTGTATGGGACGAGTGCGCCAATGCCCTTATAAAACGAGTTTTTTAATTTAATTTTGTAGAATTTGCACCCTTGTTTTAATTTTTAAATAAAAATTAAATTTTCAAATTCTAGGGAATTTTGTATTAATTGGTAATTCAAGGTAATGGATGCAACTAGATCTGCTGATCTGCAATAGATGTTAAAAAGTAGAGTTTGAACATTAATATTGGAAGTTTTTTGGTGTAAATGACAATAATACACTGAAATATTGATAACAATTTTCTTAGAGATCTATTAAACTACGAGTGCTTTAAGAGATAGCCCTAAACGACTCCAAATTGAATACAATAATAGACCTATTAGAGACGCAGATTTTAAAAAAGATATTTTGAACGCTCGCAATTATCCGTATTTAACTTTGTGGGTCGTTTACAACCACAACCTTCTAAATAATCGAGGCTCTTGGCCAAAATTCTCGACTGTTTAGAAGGTCGTGTTTACCACACTATAAACAACCCTCGCTATACAAGCAGTAGAGCCCGATAAAGCTCCAGGTACTGATTTTCAAATAAGTAAATAGCAGTGCTTGTCATTTTACGCCCCAGGGAGTGGACAGGTAGACGATTATAAATAATAACTATCCCTTACCTCGGACTTTTAAGGAGGAAACTAATTAATCATCTGCAAAGTCTGCAATTTTTGGAAGAGAGAATAGGAACGGGAAACAAAATTTTCTTCGAAATCATTGGAAGGTAAATTATATTTATTTATACGTAAACTGAAATACAGAAATATAGTTGGTGCACAAGAAAAGTGACACATCTCAAAAACCTCATTTTTCAGTAGAACGATTTTAATACTATATTGGGATATAAGGTTAGGAAGTGCATTATAACAGAATCGAGAAAGAGTTTGAAAAATCGACACGAAGGAGGCACATAGTGTACATTTTTATATCCGTGAACAGTGAATAATTGTTTAAAAAAATTTGTAGTGTGAAAACGTACCGTTTCAAATTTTTGTGGCAAGAAAAAATTATAATGTTTTTCTTTTGTCATTCACCTGAAGAAAATCCTGATTTCGATTAGTTTTAATTTGAATCGATTCAAGAGCATCATGTACACCTTTGATACATCTGCGTAATGAACTGAGAAGTGCAGTGGTACCTGAAAATTTCTAAATGATAAGCCGACCCCTTATTATGATTATAAGTTTACATCAGGTTATTAAGACCCAAACTAACCGCGCGCTGCAATTTAGTACTTAGGATTTTAAAACCTTCGATCCTCGCTGCAATTTGACATCGCCGTGTAAGGGACCCAAAAAGTTAAATACGGATAATTGCCAGCGTTCAGAATATCTTTTGCCAAACTATACTGAAAACATAGTGTAAAGTGCGTCTATCGATATTTTAAAACGACCTTTTGCTTCCTTCAGTGGTTTATTGCCCGCTAACAAAGATTGTCGTAAAAGTGGTGAGTAACAGATCCTCAATAATCCGCAGGTACCATCGAGAGTTTTTGTTACAGTGTAGGTAAATAATTCCCTAGTAATGAGACCATCATAAACGACCCAAAATGTTAACTAGTGTTTAAAAAGTCATTTCAAAATATCGATAGACGCACTTTAGTAAAGTTTGTCCAGCGAGAGATTGGTTGACATAAACACCACTAAATTCTACGTAGAGGAAGTAGTACCTAGCGCACGTAAAATTTGAAATATATCCTTCAAGCAGTAACATTTTTGCCCTGAAATTATGCTCTAATTAATGTATTCTAGTGCATTTTGTAGTGATGGGTTAATTTAATACAATTTAAAATCTCCCAATCTCTCTCTGGACAAAGTGTACCAGTATCCACTCCACGTGGTTAATATTTGAAGGTAAATGCAAATGACTGACCTGTTACTATGACAACTCATATGAAAGTTAATGCCAAATGTGTGCGATTTGCACCACTAATGTTCATCCCAACGTGAGCAGCTACCTATTAATTTATTTTTCCGATTCTCTAACTACCGTGAGATCATTAAATTTATAATTAAAGTAGGCTATGACTTTAAAATTAGATTGGCAACACCGTTGACAATTTGATTTGAATTTTCAAAATGGCGCTTCAAAATTCAATACAAAATATAAAACGGCGATTTAACAATTGTATCCAACACCCGGATTGGATACAACTGTTAACTCGCCATTTCATATTTTGTATTGAATTTTGGAGCGTCACTTTGATGATTCAAATCAAGGTGTCAACGGTCATAGCTTAGTTTAAATACCTATAAATAAAAGATCTCACGGTATTAGTTGTATTCGACTTTTCCAACGATAGTGCCTTTTGCAGAACCTCAAGAAAATAAAGAATTTGTAACACAACACAACGTAGGATCGTTAGTTTGTTCAAATAATTTACAAAAGTGTTTCGTTCATTTCCAAGTTCCGGCACCAACAATTCATACAACCAGAAACATTCTGTTGGTGTCAGGACTAGTTTTGCACCAAAAAGGGAGAAAAATTACAATATTTTAAAGTTTAATTATTGCCGTTTATGTAACCAAGCTTAACTCAACTTAATACAAAAATTTCCGATAATATTGCGGAATCTGGAAAAGTGCCCCGAATGCTTGCAGCGTTTCCACGTTGAATGGCAAGGGAAATTCTCTCGAAAAGGAATTTCTTTGATTTTGAATCGCCTGATTCCGCGATAAGTCGGTTTCCGATGACATTAATGAAATCGATGGCTTCTTTGCACCAAGGGCCTAAGGTTTCAAATGCTAAACCTTTAAATATGTAGTTTGACGAAATAATTGAACTATATTTGCTATGTTTGCGTTTGCAAGCCATTTCAGCGGCAAAACCTGAGACTTCAGATGATTTCAATACGTAACTGTCTGCAAGTGTATCTACAACAGTAACGTCCCAAACCAAAGGTTAACCTTTAATCCACGGTACTAAAGTCATCCCATCTGGGCGTTTTCCGTCATTTCGAGAGAATCCGTTTGGTTCTAAAGTTGAAGTCACATGAATAGAAGTCAAAGACCGGTTGATAATTTCAGTGTGTCTTGAAAATCTACCACTGCTTTTGAAACAACTTAGACCGTGAGTGCCAATTTCGTCAACTTTCGCATTGCATTTGCAAATATGAGATGTTGAATGGCAATACTAAAAATCATGGGACCGCAGGGATCTCCTTGCTGGGCTCCAACAGAAGAAGAAATTAAATGATTACCGAAAAATAAAGTTGAAAGATTTCTATAGCATTGATAAAGATAAGGGTACAGAAGTGGGGTATGACATTGGACTTCTTTTAGAATACAATCCCGTTCGACTGAGTTAAAGGCATTTTTGAAATCTAATTTAAGAAGAACTTTGCCACGGTTTTGAACGTTATTAACAAAAGTTCGTGTGGTATGAATTGCTGCTTCGCATCCTAGTTTAGTTGCCACGCCAATTTGGTGTGGAGATAAATACGAATTTACAATATCACGACTTTGAAAACAGGCTAGCTTTCAGGTCAATCTTCGCAAACAGTTTCCGATAGCGATCGGTCTAATTCCTCCATCTTTCTTGTTAAGGGCACATAAAGACGCACCATACAATAAATGGTAGATTTCTGAAGGAAGTTGCTCAGATAATAAAAAATTGCACAATTTGGTTAAAGCTCTTAGTGCCTTCTGACCTGCTTCACCCGCTGATAAAGATATGATATCTTTCAAGTATTGTGGTCTCATGCCATCTAAACCTGGTGAAGAACCGGCAGGAAATGAATTGATAGCTTCTCTAACGTTTTGCTCATTGACTATTAAACTAATGTCTCCTGGTTTGGAAGGGTCTGGGAAAAAAAGTTCGCGAGATGGTGAAGGATGTTTTTTTCAGTTCTTCAGCAACATCTTCGTTGAATGAAGCTAATGAGTCATCCGAGGACAATAATTTGACAGCTCCTCTGATATCAAAATCGGCTACTTTTGCCTCGACTTTCTTAGCTAATGATAAATTTGTACGTTTCTTAGAACCAGTTCGTATTTGAGGTACTTCAAAATTAGAAAGATTTTCTTTTATATGCTTATTCAACGACTTATCAGATTTCTCTGCTACCTTGAAAGCTCTATATGAAAAAAGCGAAAGATTTTCAAAGGAAGATATTGATTTGGTCGAAAGACAGAACTTAATTTATCTGCAGCTAAATTTCTACAAGCTTTTGGCAATCTTCTAATAGTTGGTAACTGAAGTTTCAAATTAATTAGCAATTTTGTTATTGAATCAGTTGAAGAAGAAGTAGTAGAAGTTGATAGATTATTATCGACATGATACTTATCTACGTGAATTTTCAATCTGTTGTTATCCTTAAATGATTTTCCAGGACATAGATTACAACGTAATCGTTGAGATCCATTAGGTTGACTATCTTCTGATGCGGATTGTTTCTCATAATCAATTGAAGTAGATGGAGTTTGATTGACCTGCGTCGGTTAAATCTTTGTCACTAATTTTCCAGTGGGTAGTTCGTAAACGAAATTTTGAGTCTTGAGGATATTTAAATTCAAAAAAACTATCATTTTCGTCAAGAGAAATATGAGATGATGTTGACAGAGGCATGGCATACAAAGTTTGGTTTGTCCGGATACAAAAGAGCAAATAGTTTACTAACAGTAGAAGTTAAACCCATCAAATGTGGTATCTTCCTCTTTGTTTTGACGAGAGCTTTCCAAAAACGCAAAAAAAAATACTGGGTGTTCTATTTAAAAAAATATAAGTTTGTGTTGCCACCGGTACACCAAACACCCTGTATAATCTAAAATATTTTTAAACCGTGCTCATAGCTTGTATAACATGAAATAATAACATTTTTCAAAGAACTTATATTAATTTAGTAAATCTACTTTGCCAAACAGTTGGGACACCCGGTATATATATTAGGTACTTGTTATTAATATCTATAAATAATATACCTACTGACAAAAACAGTTTATGAAGTTTTATTTACAAAGTTTTATTAATAATGGTAATGCTTTACGGTAACTAACTACAACAAAAACACCATTTAATTAGATGCTTTTATAAAACAGGTCGAATTGATCAATAAGTTAGAATTTTCTATTGGTTGCATTGAATTAAAATTAATTTATTACTTATGAATTACGAGAAGCTTTTTAGATCTCAAGATAGTCATTCTAGTGGACCTCAAAGATCACCTTGTACTTTATGTCCTGGAAAATCTTTTAAGGATAATACCAGATTGAAAATTCACGTAGATAAGTATCATATCAACAAATAACTTATTAACTTCTTTTACTTTTTCTTCAACCGATTCAATCACAAAATTACTTAGTAATTTAAAACATCAGTAACCAACTATTAAAAGATTACCAAAAGCTGTAGACATTTAGCTCCAAATAAATTAAGCTCCTTATTAATAATAATTTTCTTTCGACCAAATTCATCTTTTCCTTTGATAATCTTTTGCTTTTCCCCAATAGAGCTTTCAATGTAGCAGAGAAATCTGATACTCGTAAGTGATAAGTCATTGAATAAGCATATTAAAGAAAATCTTTTTAATTTTGAAGTATCTACCTCAAATACGAACTGCTTCTAATAAACGTACACATTTATCATTAGCTAAGAAAGTGGAAGCAAAAGTACCTAGCCGATTTTAATATCAGAGGAGCTACTAAATTATTGAAGATAATGCTGAAGAACTAAAAAAAAATATATCCTTCACCATCTCGCAAACTTTTTGAAGTGAAACTTTTTATGGGAGGGTCTTGAAATTCTGATCGGCAACCTTTTTGTGTGACGAAAAGTGGTGGGGGTAAACACTATTGGGTCGAGTGGGAGCAGTGTCTCTGTCTTTGTCACACTCACGGCATTTATCGATAATGTCCTCTCTTTAATTTGGAGGCTTAAAAATGAACAATGAGTTACGCATTTCGATATTGTTTAGTGTTATCGTTGTTTATAATTTATTTTCTTCATTAAAATATACAATTTTGTTGTGAATATGCTATTTAGAAGTGATTGATGAATAATTGTATGTTTCCCTGTAATATAAAAGTTTCACTTCTATCGTGCGTCTTTACGACACATTCTGTTTTTTTCCCAGACGCTTTCAAACCAGGCCAACTTCCTTCATTTGTCATTTATTACAATATGGTGCGTCTTTGTGTGCCATTCGCTGTCAGAAACTGTTTACGAAGATTGACTTCAAAGTTAGCCTGTTTTCAAAGTCGTAATATTGTAAATTCCTATTTATCTCCACACCAACTTGGAGTGGCAACTACTCTGGGATGTGAAGCAGCAATTCATACCACACGAACCTTTGTGAATAGCGACCAAAACCGTGGCAAAGTTCTTCTAAAATTAGATTTCAAAAACGCCTTTAACTCAGTTGAACGGGATTGTATTCTAAAAGAAGTGCAATGTCATCTCCACTTCTTTACCCTTACCTTTATTAATGCTATAGAAATCCTTCAACTTTATTTTTCGGTAATCATTTAATTTCTTCTTCAGTTGGAACCCAGGAAGGAGATCCTTGCGGTCCCAATTATCTTTGGATTCTCAACTAAATATTTAGTATTTAGATGATGGAACCTTAGCTGATTAGCCAGAAGTAGTTTTGTCCGACTTTAAGAAAGTTATCAATTTATCCAGGAAAATGCGTCTTGCATTAAATCTTAATAAATGCGAGATCTTTTGCTGTTCTGGAGACACAGATTTAAAAGTCATAAAGGAATTTCAAAATTTAGCACCAGGTATTAAAAATTTGTGACCGAGGAAGTTTATCTCTTTTTGGCTCTCCAATCTTTGACCAAGGCTTCAAATACACTATCGAAAAAACTATCATTACAGTTGAAAATCTTTTACACAAAGCTGAACTACTTAGCAGACATGTGGCTTATACTTTAACCAAGAATTGTCTTTTCATACCAAAATTTAATTTTTTATTAAGAATAACTCTATTTTGGAAATTTTCCAATTATGTTAATTCAATTGATTCTTCTTTAGAAAGAATACTAAATTTACGTTTAACTGATTTACAATGGTGTCAGTCCACTTTACCGATTACATTACATTACATTTGGTGGACTGGGAATTCGCCGCATTTCTGCTATTTGCCTCACTGCTTTCTTATCTTCAATTCATGGTGTTAAAAAGCTTGTTTCTCTATTATTCAATTTAAAAAATAATAAACAATATGATGAAGCTTCAGCGGTCTGGGATGTAGAAAATGAGAACGATAGACCAACAATTCCACAATTCAGAAGCATTGGGATAATTAATATGACTTATTAATTCACCTAGAGACTTGGCTCGTTTTAAGGCTTTGCAAATGCAGATAATCAGGATCATGGTTATATGCAATGCCTTCTCCTAATATTGGTACTCTCTTAGATAACATTTCCTTCGAAGTTTGTATTGGTTTAAGATTTGTTTGTGATCTTTGTACATTTCATATTTGCAAATGCAATGCGAAAGTTGGCGAAATTGGTATCCACGGTCTAAGTTGTTCCAAAAGCCGTCGTACATTTTCCAGACACACTGAAATTAATTCTATTATCAACCGGTCTTTGACTTCTATTCATGTTAATGTAACATTAGAACCAAACAGACTGTCTCCAAATGATGGAAAACGCACAGATGGGATAGCTTTAGTACCATGGATTAAAGGTCAACCTTTAGTTTGGGACGTTACTGTTGTAGATACACTTAGTCAGTTACGTTTTGAAAGGATCTAAAGTTTCAGGTTTTGCCGCTGAAGTGGATTGCAAACGCAAACATAGCCAATATAATAATAATAATAATTTATTTGCCTGTTAGAAGTCGTAGGTACAATTTTATACATAACCCAAAGAAAAAACAACCATAATTTTTAAAGAGATACAAGTGTAACGAGAAAAAGTCTATAAGGACTTGGTGAATGAAAAAAACTTTTCAAAAGAAAAAATAGAACGCATTTTCTGTTAACAATTGCTTCAAATGTTGTTTCACAGTTCAACCATTTCGTCAAATTACATACTCGTAGATATTTAAAGGCTTAGCATTTGAGGCGTTAGGCCCTAGGTGCAAAGAAGTCATCGGAAATCGACTTATTGCGGAATCAGGCGATTCAAAATCAATGAAATTCCTTTTCGAGAGGATTTGCCTTGCCACTAAATTGTATCAAATAAACTAAGTAACCAACGATGCTAACTACCATCTAAGTAAGAAAGTTTTGTTAAATATTTTGTACTTAATATAATATATTTTGCCTACCTTAAAACTCAGCGTGCAATCTATGGGAAACAAACCACAAATATAAAACTTTGAAGACTGTCTTTCTAGTAATAAATATTTCAATGTTTCCTAAAATTTTATTGGCAATTATATTTCAAATGTTTCTACATATTGAATATAATAATCTTACGTGTTTGTTGAAAATGGTTTTTTTGGACGATTGATCAGTCAAATCCATCATCAAAAATTTCTAAAAGCGGATACTGTTACATGTGTACCAATAGTTTTCTTATTTTACCTGTTGCTGTATTTTTTCGAAATAGTAAAACATCAGGAAGTCAAAAAATAACGTTATCAGAATCCAGAGCAGAACAAAAACCACATATAATGTGAAATATGGCGAGTCGGATACAGGAATATAAAATAGGTAGTGTAAAGAAGTTGCAATTAGAACAAAATCATTGAAAATTTTGAATAATATAAAATTTTCAAAAGTTTTAATTACGCGTAAAGACAAACTACGTAGTGACAAATACATTTGGAAGTAGGTTTTTAGCGTTGTATTAATAATTACACTCTGCTCGTATAGTTCTGTTAACATCAACAAAATTAAAAAGTATAATAACAAAATACTTAAATTAAAGAAACGAGCAGCATAAAAGCATAGAGTGTATGTAAATTCTCCTGGTGTGAATTGCAATATTAGCATAAAATCCTGCACAAACACAATAATTTCGATAATCACATTGACAACGATAAATTTTAGAAATAAAATGTGTACTTTTGAAATTGCAATTTTTTTTTCAGTTATTTCAAAAATTAGTTGCTGATTTTCTAAAATTTCATTGATCACTGATGCTATTTCATATTTCTTCATGTATGAATTGTATACCACACTGATATTTTGAGAATAAATGGGAATAATTTGAAAAAACATTGTGAAATAGTAAAAAGTGTTTTCAAATCTAACGAATTTAAAAAAGCACCACATATTCATAATTATTCCAAATGTGCTAAAAAATAGTGTTTTACAATGTACATATGTAAATTGTTTATCTTTGTTGATGGTATAGACAGGTAAACCTGCATACGTCCAAACATGGAAAACACAATTTAATAGCTCACAGAGATCTCTCGAATACATGCGTGTATATTGTGTCACGTCTTGTTCTGTATTAAGGTAATGATAAATGATTCACCTTAATGAAACTAACTATTTACTTAAATGTAAAGGGATGGTTAGGATTAATTAAACGAGTGAGTATAATTTCTTAATCATTCAATTTATTACAGGTTATTTCACGAGTGATAATGAGCTCGACGGAATTGAAAATGCAACCCACAATACATTTGCAAAGCAAACCTGGATGTGAAAACGGAAAATGTCCAGATTTGCTTTGCAGATGTATTACGGGTTGCATTTTCAATTCCGTCGGGCTCTTGTCACTCGTGAAAAACTCTGTAGACTCCAGCCGTTTAGTGAGGATACATTAGGTGGGGGAAACCTGCGCGGTCCAAATATTGCAGTGCCGTAGAAAAACCAGTGCGTCCCATAGAAGTGGTTTATATAAAAACATGTAGTTAAGCAATTTATACTAAGTTTGATGCACAATTAAGTATTGTATTCGTTGCTGTTGATTTAAAAACGGGTGATATAAATAATCGTCGTCTGCGCCGATAATAACAAGTCGTGCCATTCGATGTGAAATGGCACTTGGATCGCGAATGAATGCAAATTGTAATACCTACGAAAGGTTCTCAACTAGAATAAATGTCAATCGTCAATTCGTCATTGATTGCTAAAATAACGTAACTACAATAAGAACTTCAATCATAATCGGTGCAAATCATTTTGTGATATTAATTTGTGTTCGCGAGAAAGAGCTAGACATAGGAAGGGTTCGAAACTCGAATAAATATCTACCGTTAATCAGTCATTGACTATCAAAATAACAAATACACTAAGAACTTCAATCACAATCAATGCAAAATCAATTTGTGTTCGCTAGAAACAGCTAGACATTTAAATTTTGACAATTCGAATAAATTTTTCCTTCTGTAATTTCTGTAATACTATTACAGTTTCCTATAATGCGCGAGGTGGTGACATCTACCGATATTTTGCTGGCAAACTCCAACCACCCTTATTTCCTAATAATTAGGGCCCGGATTTTAGGCAAAATGGACTATTTTTATTTTTTAAGGCACATGTATGAAACTTGTCTATAAATGATTTCTGGCTTAATTAGAGTAATTAGAGCCATATTTGATTCTGCCTATTCGGCCTAAAATGCCCTTTAAATACCTATTTTACCTTTTAACTGCCTGAACATGCCTAAAATGACCAAAAATCAATTTCATTTTTGCGGTTTTTTCCCAATTTTCGAATTCTGGGAAGTTTACGGTATTGAAAATGTAAAAGTGGTACCTCAATAAAATTTACAATGCTTTATGATTTTAAAATTTAAGGAGATGTAATTACTGAAATGTACAAAGTGCAGTACAATACAGGAATTACTTTTTCGCTTTTACGGTTGGGACCATGATGTCAGCGGTAAATACTCCGACAATACCTAAGTACCACAAACCATTAGACTGGACTGGCATAAATTACAGAGTTTATCTGTTTGCCTCTGTTCGAAGGGGTGCAGGTATACGCGGTCTAATGTTTTCTGATACTTAGGTATTGTTAGAAGCTTTAACGTTTATAAAATGGTCCTTGCCATAAAAACGAAAATTAAAATCCCGAAGTGAAACAATAAGAGAAACCTTAAGGGTGTCATTTTCTAAAAATTTAAGAAATATAAAATTAACCATCTCCTCTGAAATTTGGTGGGAGACGTAAATATAAGCATTACAAATTTGTCATTTCTCGTTTACTTTATCTCCGTGCAGTGGTCGTGTTTCTTGTGAACCTGTTTAAAGTGAACATAATGCCGAAACAAAAAATTAGTTTACGCGAAAAAATATTACAGTGGACAAGCAAGAAAGATTTATATGAAATAAAATCAACCCGAGAAATGTTTTTTACTTATTTGAAAATTTTATTTTTTGTAGTTTATATGCGAAAAAAAATGTCACTTGCAACAGCATGAGCAAACGGCCATCCATAAAGAGAACATTATGACACCGCTTCGGCAAACGTTGCTGACACAGAACTTGGAGGAATCGGCAAATAGTACATTCAATATGGAACTTTGTAACGTCTTTTTAGCTGCCAATATACCATGGCACAAACTACAAAATCCTGCGTTTCAGAATTTTCTGACAAAATATTGTGGTAGAAAAATTCCGGATGAGTCTACTTTACGGAAAAATTATTTACCAAAATGCTACAAAGATGTATGAACATACTATCTTTTAATATTTAATTTAAAATTATTTTCACTTTTAGACTATTGACCGCATTCGGAATGAGCTGGATCCTTTTAACATATGGGTTTCAGTTGACGAAACAACAGATGCACTTGGGCGATATGTGGCGAATTGTCTGGTTGGGAAACTTTCAGAAGATGAACCTGGAAAATCTTATCTTTTGGCGTCTAAACAATTAGAAAGAACAAATCATGAGACAATAGCTAGATTCGTAAATCAATCTTTAGGTAAGGGTTTTTCACTTTTTTAAATTTATTTTGATTTAAAATTTCTATGCGTAGAAATCTTGTGGAGTACCAGAGTTGTTGCTGAAAAGTTTCTTTTGTTTGTAACGGATGGAGCACCATATATGATAAAATCTGGTAGACACCTTAAGGTGTTTTATCCAAAAATTGTGCATGTCACATGCTTAGCGCATGCTTTAAATCTAGTGGCTGAAAAAATTCGCTATCAATATGAAGATGTGGATAATTTAATTTCGAACGTGAAAAAAATTTTCGTTAAGGCACCTTTGAGAGTTGAAATGTACAAAGAAAAACTAAAAGAAATGCCACTGCCTCCACAGCCAATTTTAACACGATGGGGAACATGGCTTCAGGCTGCTATGTTTTACAGCGAACACTTTGATTCCATTAAAGAAGTAAGTATATAAAAGATAAGCAAATTAATTGATTGTTAAACTGTTTTTAACTACTCACAGGTTGTCATGTCCTTTGATGGAAGTTCTGCTGTTGCTATTCAAAAAGCACAGTCTATAATGAAGAAACCCGGAATAAAAAACCAATTAATTTATGTTCGCAGTAATTTTAAAATAATCTGCGAAAGTATTACTCAATTGGAAAAAAATGGGTTACCTTTAACCGATTCAATCAAAATTGTTGAAAACGTATTTACCTCCCTAAAAAAATCTCCAGGCCCTGTAGCAGCAGTAGCATTAAAAAAACTTGAAGATGTTACTGAAAAAAATCCTGGATACAAATTTCTTCTAGAATTGGCAAGAATTTTTAGAGGTGAAGATGTGCCGGAACATGACACCAAAATGGAAGAAATTTATTACAAATTTGCGCCCATTACCTCTTGCGAGGTAGAAAGAAGTTTTTCAAAATATAAGTCCATTTTGGTGGATAACCGACAATGTTTTAAAGTAGAAAATTTAGAGCAATATCTTGTATGCAATGTAAATACGTAACAATGTAAATAACTAACAAACTTGTAGTATTGTATATTAATTAATAAAAAATAATTAGTAAATATCTTGTTGTGTGTACCTACTTAAAACTTTAAAAACACATTTTTTAATTTAATTAACCACAACTTTAAGGACCTAGTATGGCTTATTTTCAGTTTTTAAGGGACTATTTGCAGTAGTTTAAGGGACTATTTTAGGCACCTATTTCCGACTTTTTAATTGCCTAAAATCCGGGCCCTACTAATAATGGACTGGTCGAATAAAATAGCGTTGTTGCGCATCCCCACCGAATGTATCCTCACTAAACGGCTGGAGTCTATACACATATTTATCAAAACGCAAATTTGTAGTACATATTTTTAAAACATTTAACATTTTTCACAAAAATGAACACGTATCTGACATCAATTACATCTGATAAAATGACATCTGATAAAATATTTATTACATGTGAAATTTGACTGACAATTCAACTCGCATTCTCTCGACCAATCAGATTTACGAAATTGATCAGTACGGACCAATCACGTTTGTTTTAAAAAAATTGCCGCGGAAATTTTCACTAGTGAGAATTGCCGCTGGAAATTTTCACTAGTGAAAATTGCCACCAAAAATGTCCAACAAAATGTTTCCACTAGGATATTTTATTTTCTATTTTATTGAATTTTTCAATCTTCGCTCGGTGAATTGTCATGCCGAATACAAACTCGTGCGTACGAAATTGCAGGAAATTTTCTCCTCAGACCACTCGTATTTGTTTCTTAAGACAATTTTCACTTGTTCGCTTCGCTCACTTGTGAAAATTGTCGCCGAAACAAATACTCGTATCTGAGATCGAAAATTTCCTGCAATTTCGTACCCACTCGTTGTATTACTATTGAAAACATGTAATGATCTAATACATTACCTACTTCTTTCCGCCAAATATTCGAACCTGTGCAAAACTGATACAAGTGTGGTGGTGATGGTCCTAGGTTATGTTTTTCTTTTGGCGGAAAAGATTCGTCATGCAAACAATGAGGGTTCCAGTTGGAAGAGTACCGCAAAATAAAACACACATGTGAGGCGCAAAATACCTTTTATTGAAAAATGCTTATAATAACTTTGACTCCGGCGAACAAATGATTTGAAATTTTAATTCTCCAAGGGGGCACAAAATATCTACACGGGACGGTAGCGGGATTGATTTCTCGTTCAACTCACGCTTTCAAAAAAATGGATCGCTTTCAACACTGTCGCTTCTTTTAGAAAACTCCAACAATAACTAACAACTCTTACTACCCACGCGGGCGAGGACCGCTTCACCCCCGATTCTCTTCCGCTCTCTCCGGGCTTGCCAACCTCGTTTCTCAGTTCCTAGCCTATCCGGTAGTACTTTTGTTTTTGGCGCGCTATTGTGGCGGTACCGGGGATTTGATTTAAAATTTAAGTTGTGTCACTACAAACAGTCGAAAACTTTTTGTATTGTTTTTTTTTCTCTAAATGATTTTTCATTAAATGCTCGATATATTTTATCCGGATATCGAGTTTTCGATATTCTTTAATGATTGTGGAAACTCTGAGTGAAGCAACCATACAGTTTAACATTTACAAAATGAAAATCAATAACAAAAAATCCCAATCGTCATTTCATTAGTATCCACTAACACCAAGCAACACGTTTTTGTTAAGATTAGATCAATGCATATCTACAAAAGGTACCGATTAATTTCACATCAACTTAGACAACTTTATGGAAAACAACGAATTCGACCACTGTAACGTTAAAATTTAAAAAATCATAATAATTAAATGACTTCTAAAGAAGGCGTTTTATTCTGTGGAGAATTTTTGAACAGCCCAATTATATAAATGTATTCGTGATTGATATCATAATTTGTACACGCCACATAATTGCTTGATGGTTAATAAAATCCATCTCCACCATTTACCTGGTAGTTAATTGACATTCAGGATGAACTTCGTCATTACGGGTACCTATTGCTACGAAATAGCAAGTTGATAATTATGTAATAACCTCCAAACCCCTGCTTAATTACCTATTGGCCATCCATGTACATATTTAGTGTGATTCTGTTTCAAAATGTAGCAATATTGTTGATTTTGAATAGATGCAACCAATCAACAGCTTCATATCATAGCAACTACAACATTGTTTTATAGCAATATTGGTAAATTTTAAAACAGAATCGCACCAAAATTTGTTGTTGAATTAGAACTCTGAAAAAGAACACTAACTTACTGACTCTATACAATAATAACCCTCAACATCAAGAAACAAACACAATTAAAAATGGACCAAACAGAATTAAACAGGAACACTGAATTGCCCACTCTATACAATAATAAAATCAGCACCAAGAATTAAACAGAATTAAAATGAAACAACAGGATTAAAATGAAACAAACAGAATAAAAATGAACAAATTAACATTATTTTGAAACCTAAATTGGGCTTGAAACGCTGTTACGTAAGTGTCATATCATGCAACTAAATTCCGTTGAGCTGATACTTCTAAAAATTGTTCTACATTGGTTTGATTTCCCAAAACCGTTCTAATTAATAATTACTTCCTAAATTTCATTCTCTCTCTCTCACACCTCTGATTTCTACGACTATCTGGCTTTACCGTTACCCGGTCCTCTGTGCTTTCTACCGACTCCTTGCCTTGTTACTACACTACACTAAAAGTGCAAACGATTCTAGTTATTTTTCACGATAAAGCGCTCTGTTTCTATAGTATTTTCAACCAAGGAAGTTCGATATATTGTAAAGCCATCAAGGAGGGGCAAATTCCCATAAGCTGAATTTTGAAAACATTGTATACCTTATATTTTTAACAATAGAGTCCACTTTTAGTTGCTAGGGATCTTACGGAGGGACTGCAGTTGAAGTTTGGGCATCGTGGGTGGGGTTGAAGCCAGGTACATTAGAAAGCGCCCCGAGTTATTTCAGCGGCACCCAACAGTAGATCATGTTGAAGTTTAAAAATTAAAATTTAAAGTAAGTTTAATATAGGTTTTATTTGAATTTTATAAAAATTAATGAAATTAATTTTCATCTTCGGAGTCCGAATAATACTCGTCGGAGTCTTCTTCTTCCAACGATATAACAAATGGACTTTACACTTTCACCGTTATGAGTTATGACCATAAATTTATCTTTTCTTAAAATTGAATAATTAGGAAAAGTTTAAGTTGATTTGAAAGCCTACTGTCTTGAAAAGAAATTTACCTTTTCTTAAAGGGTTTGGAAAAGATTAAGTTAATCTGCCTTTTTCGGTAGTACAGGTACAACAAGTATGGTCGCATCTCATTGTAAATATTGTAGGAAGTTATGTGTTGTTGATATGATATACCTAATATTTTTGTACTACATATCACAAATACTCGTAACAAATACTGCTGTTAGATTAAAAAAAAACATTTTTGTTTTGGAACTTCTGTCTTTTAAACTTCTGAGATATTCATGACCACTTTTGCCATAAGGATCGACCGTATTGAATTGTAGATTTTACAACTAGTGGCTGTAAGGTTGACTTTCGTTTACCACTATTCTTACGGAAAACCGAACCAATCTCCACCCTGCACCCTGATTAGTCCTTTTGGTGTTTTGACATTTTAACAACTGACCAGACTTCCTAGTTTGAAAATAGTATAATTTGCAATTCTCGCCCTTTAATTACAAATATGCCACAAATTTGAGAATGGTAAATTAACCTAATGAACATTGATTTGGTGGTTCTCTCAATTTGAAACCTACTTACATCAAATTCATTAATTCAATTACCCCCTGATTTTAACTGGACCACCCAAATTCTCGAACATGTAATTTATTGCAAGGCTTCCTTTCCCCTGAACACTTGTTCTCCTTGGGCTATGGTTTGCCCCAGACGCGTACCTGCATTTTCAAAGAAAGGTTGGCAGATTTCACTTGAGGAGTGTGGTACCACTCTTGTGGACAAAGCAACCATAAAATTTACAACTGACTAGCATTTCCGTCGCAAATGAACGGTATTTAAAACATTTCGTTGAAATTATTTTAAAATTAAAATTCTTAATTTATCAAACCTATTTGGACCGTTACACTATGGAGATACACAAAGGCGCGATTTTCGAGCGCTTAAATATAAAATTTATTTTGATCACTTTGTATAACATTAAAATAAGTTATTGAGCTTGTTCCCGGAAAAGCGTTTTTAACGAGTATTTTTTACCTTTTTCTTTGTAATTTTTCAAAATTTATTTTGTTTGGGGATGTTGATAAAAGCCAATTTTAAGAAACTAATAAAATTTGCTAATGAAAAAATTACATGATTCTTTTTTCACCTTTTATTTATTTTAAGTTAAACAGAACCGGTGGATCCAGAAAAATGGTTTTTAGCATTAAACTGCATTAGATATGTTAAGTAGGTATATATAGTTGATAACATTTTTACAGGTTTTATACAAACTCATTTATTATTTTCTTACCATGAAATTCAACGTGCAATTTATAAGAAACAAGCCACAAATACAGTATGTTATTGAAATGCGTTAAGAAAATTTAAACGGTGATAGAACTCATCAAAACAACTTACTTTTCTATTTACCATTTTTTCGAAAAATCTTTCTAAATCCAGATAAAATTTTAATTAGTTTAATCGTAAATTCTAGTACCCGCCATTGTCTCCTTGCGTACATTAAGGGTGACCGATACCAGCGTTGACTAGAGTGTATTTCATTAATTGCAAAGAACTCAGTTAATACGCAATCATTCGTCAAGTATCATACATCAAATTAAAGGTTTTTTAATTCTCCAGACCGCAGCGTTATACTTTTTTTATAAGAGAAAAATATTGTCTGATGATATGATAAAAACCTAAAGTGCGCGGCTTTAATTCGATTTTTTATTACCTAAATTTCAATATTATGCTTCCAGATTTTGTAGAATGAATCTAAATAAGTTTACTGAGTCCGCTGCGTTGTGAAATTGTGGATGAAACATTTGTTTTTTTTTATATTGAGCTTAATGTAAAAGTTAAATGTTTCGTCTTCCAGGCGAACATTTCGTTAGAATATTTTGTAATTCTATACAATATATTTACCTTTACCTACTACATTAAATAATAATTAAAAAAAAACAGAAGTTGTGGAAGTTATTCATTTATAAATTTGCGAATAAAAACGGTTTTAGTTCATCGCTTTTGCCACCAGAGGCAGTAGAGGCACATCTTTTCTTCGATTTCAAAACTACCTACCTGTTTAGGAACGGGACAAATCCGGGGGTTAGTTTGGGCCGCCGATCAGTTTTCAACCAGGAAATTTTATGACTTTACAGATAATACCCTGTCCCGGTATTATTCGAATTTCTTCAGAAATTCTAATATAAACTATGACCGTACAGAGCGAATTAATTTTTGCTTTTTTTTTATGAAAACTAATTTTTGGAATTAAATATTAGGTTTTTATAAAAATATGTACGTATAAAAATAATGAATAAATTGTTGTCTAATTTACTCCGCACATTATTACGTCAATGTCGTTAACATTATATAATATATATACCGGGTGTATTATGAAAAATCTTTGGTGCTGTAACTTCCTTATTTTTCAGACGATTTTAATAATTGATGTGTCAAGCAAAATCGTTTTAAATGGGCTACAATTTGAATTGATCCAATATTTGTTCTTGAGTTCTGTTTATTAACTTTTTTTGCTCAGTTTTATAGAGATTTTTATTTAGAATATGAAAATGTAAACAACATGTTCATGCATAGAAACAAAAAGAAGAAATTAAAAAATAACGGTTTTTTTTTAAATCAAGCAGTCACATTAAACAGTAATAAAAGTGCATTCTAGACAATGTCTATTTGACTCCGTCGATAACAGAAATGATTTAGTAACAAGAATCGTAGCAGTATGAGAACAAATACCACCAGAATTTTTATTAAACGCCGCAATAGGCGTCAGTGGAAGCTGTCGAATGTACCTTAGAGAGAATGGAGGTAATTTCGAACATTTGCTATAGTAAAGTTATGGTTACTTGATTTTTGGAAATTCAATTTTTTTTAATTAAAAAAAAATTTTTGATTTTTTATTTTAATGTTTGTGTTTCAGAAGATAAACATCTATCAGAATAAAAATAAAAAAATATACAGTACAACTTAAAAAAACAAAGTTAGCTGCGGTCTGTCAAAAAATATAATGTCAAAAAAAAATTATAGCATGTCGAGCTATAGTGTTTCTAAAACGAATTTTGTTTGATGTATCATTTATTAAAATCGGATAAAAAATAAGGAAGTTATAGCACCCGGTATAACAAATTAAGTACAGAAATATTGATTTATAAATTAAAGTATGATCGTATGAAAAGTTTTGTGCGTTGTGGAGTATGCAGGTAGGTATATGTATAAATCACAAAAAGAAATCGCGAATTGGTAATTATCTACTCCTTCGCGAGACCAGTAGTTCCATTGCAAAATAGGTGGTTTTTTGGTGGTCATTTGAATGTCACAATGACGTTCTTTTTCGCACTAATGCGTTTAACTGTCACTTTTTCACATTAGTGCCAAAAAGAGTGAGAAGTATAAAATTACAAGAAAAGCTTTCTTTTCTTTTACTAAAGCAATCAAAGTATTGAATTGATCTCATCAGTTCATCATGTAAAAGAAACTTTTAAAAAACGCAAGCCATTGCTCAAATCGTTGATAATTGGCTGCGACTTCGCAGGTAATAAACTGGATATGCATTACATATAGCAGCTATACCGCAGATCAAAATCACTCATTTGGCAAGAAAATCGCTACAAAATTGTAACAATAAATATCACTTTTGTAATAAATGAATTGGAGTAGATAGAGAGTGATAGAATGATAGGAGTAATAAATTAGTGAATTAAAAAAATTAAAACCTGTATTTCTTTTTTCTTGTTTTTTGCCTAATACTTTACGGAATTAGAAAAAATCTTGTATGTAATTCGTTGCAAAAACATGTCTTTTTCGCATACGACGTCTAACGTGTCTAATGCGAAAAAGACATTTATTTATGGGCGTGAATTTTGGGACTTCATATTATTGGACCATTTTAATCTATTATAATATTAATAATTTTATTATTCGACAATTTTCCAGAAGAAAATTATGTCTTACATTTTTAGACAAAATAAGAAATGTATTTATTGTTTGTCTGATAAACCAGATTAAACCATAAAACTCCGAGAAACTTTCGGTAAGGGCATGGAAACGGTCAGGGCCTCAGGGCTTATTATTTCAGGTAAAAATTCAGTTTGGTTTCCATACTTATCTATATACTCTACTGTGTATTAGTGGCTGCATTATAAAGGTGGCAAAACTGAAACACTTCGCCAGTACCGGTCACCCTTAAAAGCGAAAGAAGATAAAAACTTAGGTAGTCAAGCAAAAACCAATTCTTTATTCGTAGTAAGTGAGAGTGATATTGAAGTTACGCACCACACTTGATCAAGGGCACTAACCTTTAAATTAAATGTTCGAAATGACGCCCTCCGTAATCGATGCACGCTCTTGTGTGCCCTTCGAGCCACAGAAGCTTGAGTTCTCATCAACATGTCAGAATTTTATCGAATTGCCTCGGTGTCAGCTGGAGTCTCATACACAATCTGTTTTCAATGGCCCCATAAAAAAGTCACAAGGGTTTAAGTCCGGTGAACGAGCTGGCGATAAAACTGGTCAATTACGACCTATTGAAGAAGCCATTGACAAAATGCAATTAGACGTGGTGGATCTTCTGATCTTAAGTGTTGAACGCGTTGAAGATGATACGGATGTAATGACAGCATTCACAAAGGTACGTGGACAGGGAACTTGGCGACTGGGAAATCTCTTCATGTACCTTCATACAAACGCCTGGTTGCATCAGTATTTGATGAAGCTTCCCTGTAGATGAGCACCATGTCTGTTAACTCCGGATTAGTGTACTTCACCATTTTTAACGATAATTACGGGAAATTCACTTTCTAATAAATTGTAAACACAGCCGCATGCAGGTGAAGGACGTGACTAAATTGTGTCAGTAAGTTTTTGCAACACCTATCCGCCTGGGTATTTACTTTTTTTGCGTTAACGTTTTTCGTACGAAGCCGTTGCTCTTTCACCGTCCCATCCATAAACGACTCGATGACACGGAATACGGTGAAAATAAATTCGAGCATAAATTTGAGTTTTCGAAAAAATGGTAAATAGAAAAGTAATTTGTTTTGATGAGTTCTATCAGCGTTTAAATTTTGCTAACGCATTTCAATAACACGCTGTATAAAAATCTGATGATTGTCTTTCTAGCTTGAAATACATTAATTTCTCCTAAAAAATAAATTAATCATTTTAATCTTTTAGATTTAATTTTCAATACATTCAATACGAATTTGTGATAGACTGGAATTTTGCATAATTGATCAATTAAATTCATCATTTTGAACTTCTAAAATGTCAATTTGATATCAACTTAATTGGTTTTGATGATCTTACCTGTTCAATTATTTTTTCAAAAGAATAAAACATAACAAAATCGAAATACAAAATTATTAATGTCCAAATTAAAAGTGTAATGAGGTAGCAGGTAGGTGTAGGACGATTGGTACATGTAGATGCTCATGTATACGAAATAGTACAGGAAAGTTGCAATAACGGTAAAATCCGTGAAAATCTTTAATAATACGAACCTCTAAAAATTTTTAGTAACTTGTAAAGACAAGTTAGTAGTGGTGTAGTCATGCATACATTTTTAAATTGTTCTCCAATGATATATTCTTACTATAAAAGCAATACAATTAAATGCATTAGCAGTGCAAAGATAAAATTGAAGCTGCGACCTACGTAAAAACCGATTAATCACAGGACACTTACTCAGAGCGTTCAGCGTACCGTAGAGGCACCGTAAAAATTGCCACTTCATTTTTCCGCCTAATAGTGGAGTAAAATCACATATCTAGCTCGCTTATTTTTGAGGGTAGGTGATTCCAAGGTATAACTAAATGCGACCTATACTATCTTGTAGAGGACATTTTGGGGCATAAGGAATGGCCATCTACAACTTTTTTTAATAGGACCGAACTTTGAAAACGGCCTTTATACGTAGTTGAGGTGTAGTCCGAAAAACTACGTTTCTCGTAACATTTAACGTTGTGTTAATTCAACCATTGAAGCTATAATTATGATTTTCTGTATATTTGTAGTAAAAAGTACAGCGCTTCCAATAGTGAATCGTAAATTTCGCAAATATCGATAGTTTTGAAAAAAATAATTAATAAATTTAGAGTAATCAAAAATGCGCATCGTCAACTTCACTCTGCTGGGACCTTTGTGAAATGTTGAAAATTTCGATACACATGCAGCGAGTCAAATGTAACTAAGATATTGTAAAAGTTTTTAAAAAAAGAATTAAGTCAGTAGCCCGTATACTGTTTGAGAATAGTTATTTACACTACGAGAGAGGAAGGTAAAGCTTTTGTTCACGCGAATTGCAATTCAAGTGAACAAAAGCGGCCTTACTCTCGAGTGCTGTATTTGATTTTGTTCGATACCAGACATAACTCCTTAGAAAATTAGTCTGTAACTTTATATTCAAAATTTTAAATAAAATTAAAATAATAGTTATTTATGTATTAAGGGCGTAAGAGGGCTTTTATGGCCTGAGGTGTGATTTTGAGCCCGAGTGATAACGAGGGCTAAAAACACGCTGAAGGCCATAAAAGCCAGTTCACGCCCGCAGTACATACACTATTTTATGCACGATTAAGACCTAAAACCCTAACATTTAACAAAAATTAATAAATAAATGTCTGCCCACACCACGGGATGTTTGCATCGCGTAGTGCTCCCGTCAAATTTTTAGTTTTGCGCGTAACTTTGGAAACAGTGAAAACACCCGCAGCCATTATGTCAATTGCAATTTTCGGTTATAAATTCAATAACGAAATGATAAATGAGGATGAGAAAGCGGCAGAAATGAGTGTCCAGTATCGAGTAATCCCCATTCGGGATTAGATAATTTAAGTTAAGTGGCAATTTTTTTCCTAATTTCACCAAAAATATTTTTGACTTTTATTTGACATATCTTTATGGCCCACGGGCATAAAGTGATCCGTGGGCCATAAAGAGACGTTTATGTCAAGAAAATTTGTGCAAAATTGTCAAATTATAATATAATCGTGCATAATAGCTATTTATGCACCAAGGGCGTTACACCGATGATTACGCCCGGAGAACGATGAATCCAACTCGAGGGCTTTAGCCCGAGAGATGGATATCGTTCGATGGGCGTAATCATTCGGTGACGCCGTGGTGCATATAAGATTTTATTTTTCACGTGTTCTTAAAAAAAAAATTGGCATCTTTGCAATTATGAATTGATGAGGGCGTTATGAATTCATTACGCCCGCTTATTCTTATTACGCCCGCTTATTCTTATTACGCCCGCTTATTCTTATTACGCCCTGTATTATGCCCCGGTTGTTATGGACATGTTTACGTATTTCGTATCCTAGGAGTTATCATGCAATTATACTAAAGTGAAAAATAAAATAAATAAATCACATTTTCGGAGAGATCTGTTGCTATGGAAAAAAATAAAATACAAAATAAACAAAGTTTTGCAAAGTCAATAAAGTGATTGTGCACACCACGTTGTGGAAATGGATGACGAAGAATTCTGTGTTCCTGATGACGTCCTGGAAGAGGCAAGTGCCGCGAAGTACCAAATGGTGCCTACGAAATCAAAATTACGATACCAGAAAGAATTGGAAATATTTACACAATGGCAGACCGAGATCAAGGGAAAAGACGAAAGCAGCATCAGCGCGGTTGTGATATTCAATGTTGAAGAGTACACTGTTTGTATTTCAAAACGTTTATATCTCCAGGTATCCAGGTAAGAGGTTTTTTTAATAAGCTATTAGTTGTTTTAATATAATAAATTGTACAGGTTCAACAGTCTCACCTCCTTTTTGAAAACAAAATGTAGAAACTATCAGCCGAAAAAAGCTACAACTTCTTCAAGAAACGATGTTTGCACGTTTTTACTGGAAGCGGCGGACCAAGAGTTGATCCTTCAGAAAGTTGTATTGATGATGGGCATATTCGGTGGCCGACGTGATTAATTATGTAAAGTGATGAATTGTTATACAGTGAGTTTTTTTAAGACTGGCCATAGGGTTTTACAAGCTACATTTTTCAACCCCCTGTTAACTTTTGTCCTCATGAAAATATTCAACCCAGTTTTGATGATAATGTATTGAAACAATTTCAATTGAATAACCAGAATCAAGGAATAAGTTATAGCAAAAAGACATTTTTTGAATTCCGTTTTCAGTAGGTTAAAATTTCACCTGACATTTGTAATTTTGATATGTAATTGATTATGTGATTGCTTAACTGCCTCTGGAGGCCATTTTGAACATTTCATTTAATTTTTATTAAAGTAAAGAAACTTATTATAACATAAATAATGAATCTATCGTTATAAAATGTAAAATATTAATGTTCACACTATTTTTTGCAAATAACATTTTATTTGTAAATTGTCTGTTACAACCATTTAGGTATTACAAATACAAAGTTAACAGGAGGTTGAAAAATTAGCATGTAAAACCCTCTGGCCAGTCTTAAAAAAACGCACTGTACACGTTATTCACGTTGAATTGAACATTTCAAGGTCAAATAATTTAGCAAACAGTGACATACAGGTAAATACCGTTCACGATGGATTGAGGATTGCTAAATTCGCATTATGTTGGTTAGCTGCATGTCACTATTTACAAAACATAATTACAGAGCCAAAAAATAAAATTATTTGACCTTGAAATGTTCAACTCCACGTGAATAACGTTTAGTTATTATTGGTATGTAATTATTTTCAATACAGGCTGTTTGATAAAAAATGCCTCAACCCATAACTTTTTTATTTGTTATCCGATTTCAATGAACAAAAAAACCAAAGATATGGTTTTTCATGCGCTACGAAGCACCTATAAAAAATATTTTTTTGGCGTTATTTTCAATAGCTGACAATAGTCAACTTTTTTTTTTAATGGACACATGTAGTTTTTTAGGCTCAGTCTGATGGAGTTTTTTTTTTTGAATCTAATGATGTATTAAAAGTTATCATGTGGTCCATAGCTAACTAACAAAAAAAAAACAATTTTTAGTTGTGGTTCAGCTTGTTATAAAATTTTCAAGTAAGCCGTGAAAAACAATTGGAATACAAATAGCAACAAATGTCAAGTGTCAGTTTCAAAATTTTCAGGTGCAATCTTGAGGTGTTTTATTATTATTTTCTTGGAAAACATGAATAAAATAAAAATGTATTTATATTTTATTCATGTTTTCCAAGAAAATAATATCAAAACACCTCAAGATTGCACCTGAAAAACATGAAAATTTTTTTTTTTTTTATTATTATTATTTTTTTATAAAATTTTTGTTTTTGATTACGATTACGATTTTTATTACACTCGAATATAAAATAATAGTCAAATGACTGATATCCTGCATGACTGGCAATGTTGTTATTTTATACTTAAATAAAAAAAGTTTAAAAAAGCAGATGAAAATTTCTAAGCTGACGTTTGGATGACATTTACCCCTCTACGCATTTACCGCACTTTGTATTCCGGTTGTTTTTCACGGGACTCTTAAAAATTTCATAATAAGCTGAACCACAAAAAAAGAATTTAATTTTTTTTTTCAGTTATCTATGGACCAAATGATAACTTTCAATACATAATTAGATTCAGAAAAAAAACCTTAACAGACTGAGCCTAAAAAAACTACATGTGCCTATTTAAAAAAAAAAAGTTGACTATCGTTAGCTATTGAAGATAACACCAAAAAAATATATTTTATGGCTGTTTTGTAGCGCATGAAAAACCATATCTTCGGTTTTTTTGTTCATTGAAATCGGATAATAAATAAAAAAGTTATGGGCTGAGGCGTTTTTTATCAAACAGCCTGTATACAAATTCTTTTTCATAAAATCGAATTTCAATTATGCGTGAGCGAAAGTGCGTGAGCGAAAGTGCGTGAGCGAAAGTGGAACCTTCACTCACTGGTAACCATGGATACAGACCCACTTTCTAGGGAGGTATCGAACAAAATAATTTTTTTATTCGACGAACGAACGCGCCAGGCGGTTCCTGGCAGGCAGATATAACCCGGCACGAGTATTTAGTCGTCTATCGATGCAGGGACTGTAGCAGTCTAAAAACAATAATTGTAAAATTTTGAATAGGTAAATTTTTTGTATTTTTGCTAAAATTTACCTATTTTAAATGCTCTCTTCGTCATCTTCATTCTCATATACCTAAACAAGAAACATTGTTGTGACATTTTTTGCAAGAACAATCTGCAGCATTTTAAGCCTTCCTTCATGCACATACATTCGTATCCCACCTCCACCCGGCGGCACGGCAATTTTGCCGGAGTATATACACTATTACAGATAATACTATCAAGTAATAGTGCAGTGCTTATCAACATAATTACCGGCGTCTCGCCTCCACATTTTGACTTTTTTGTGTTTTATGTTCTGTGTCAATGTTAAGGAATTTCCTCACGATGTGACATGAGTATAATAATATACCTTTTTGAATTTCAACCACCAATGTGTTCTCTAAGTCCAAAATTTTTAAATTTTTAAAAAGAGATTGCGGTACTATTCCTGTTGCTGAAATTATAAATGGTAAAATCGAAATTTTTTCTAAACACCAAAGATTTCTCATAGCAACGGAGAGTTCTAAATATTTATTAATTTTTGTATTATACCGGGTGGGGCATCGTATACGCGCACGCGAGAAATCGCGACTTCTAATTAAATAAAATTGGCGAAATTTTATATACGTGACTAACTATTGATAAGGTATATTCGAGAAATTAAAAAAAAAAATTTGTTAATAAATAAAGCCGTAACAATTTTATTACTTTTCTGAAATTAACTGTTAATTTACTTATAAAGTTTTTAGACTAAATGAATCTGTATCTGCTAGCCCATCAAACCCTGGTGGCACAATTACAAATTTTGACTTGGTTAGCTAAATAATTCGCTTTTTTATTTAAACGTAAACCTGACGGGTGATTTACGGCACAATGGTATAATTTCCCAACAAAGGTTTAGCCGACCGTTTTAAACCTTTTTGCTATAAAATTGACAGTTTCCATTGTCACCTAAATTTACGACAGCACAAGTAGCAGGTCATAAATAAAAATGATTTTGAAAGTTGAAATGTAAAACTGCGTTTAATTCAAAATCTAATTGGTATTTTTTTCCCGTAGATTTCGTAAATAATTATAGGAAGTGAATCTGGGTAGGTTAGTATAAAAATCAGAATTTGACTTTTTGGTTGAAATTTACATTTTAATTTTTTTTTGGCTTTGTTTGTAAGTAAAAAATTATCAAAAAATTATGAAATGTACCTTAGCAATAGCCAGGTAAGTCTGAAAAATTTCGACAATTTTATTTAATTAGAAGTCGCGATTTCTCGCGTGCGCGTATACGATGCCCCACCCGGTATGTCTGTGTTATATTGTGTGAATTTGGAACAGCTATATCTAAAAGATATGCTTGCTTTTGTTGTTTATTTAAAATAATAATGTCTGGTCTGTTATGCTGAATGTGAATGTCAGTTAAAACTGTCCGATCAAAATATAATTTGTAATTGTCATTTTCTAAACAACTTTCTGGCATCATTGGTCTGTGCAAAAAATGTTCATCATTTTCCAATGTCATTAGGTATGGGATCCATTGTAGCTAAAACAGGTTGTAAAATGCCCTTGTTTAGATTGGGAGATTTTAAATTGTATTAAATTAACCCAACACTACAAAACGCACTAGAATGCATTAATTAGAGCATAAGTTCATGACAAAAATGTTATAAACTGCTTGAAGGATATATTTCAAATTTTACGTGCGTTAGCTACTTCTTGCTCTACGTAGAATTTAACTTCCCTAACTCTTTAAATGTTTTCAGAAGGACATTGTATGCTGTTTTTTTTTACCGATTTTAAAACGTTAAAAAATGCATTGCTGGTAACACTTGCAAATTTAATTTTCAAGTAGGTACATATGTGTACTAAAAAACCCATAGGTAAATTTTTTGACATACTTAAAATGAGCATATTTTGCAAAAGAACAGGAAGTAAAAAAAGAGAGAAATGAACTGCAATTCAAACTAGTATAACAGTATGTTATACGCCAAGGTAGAGAAGACATTTTTTTAAGCCGAGGTAGTTTATTCCCCGAGAAGCGAAGCTTCGAGGGGAATAAAGAAGCGAGGCTTAAAATTGTCTTCTCTAGCGTGGTGTATATATTATTTTTTTCACTACTAGTAATAAAGTCTAGCGTTATCGGTTGTCATAGAACACTGAGAAGTTTCGTTTTTCTACGTTGGCTCAGTGACAGGTAAATAATTTTTCATTATTAACCAGTGGTGAATAATGGAACAACCGTCACCTAGCAACGAAAGATTGTCGTCTATTTCATTGGTTAACGTAGACGATTTTCATACCAACTGTCAAGAAATGACAACTCGGACCCGTCGCATTCGACAAAATAATTTGATTAATAATTATTATCAGAAAGGGTTTTAACGTATCTAGTAGTGAAAAAAATAGTATATAAACCACGGTGGAGAAGTCCCTTATAGCATTCGCGCCTTACAACCCTCGGCGTGCCTCGGGCTCTAATCTTGGCGCTCTGGCTATAATCATGAACTTCTCCACCTTGGTATATAATATACTATTTTTCACTACTAGATCCGTTAAAACCCTTTCTAATAATAATTATTAATTAAATTTGTTTGTCCGATGCGACGATCCCAGTTCTCATTTTTCAACGGTTGCTATGAAAATCGTCTACGTTAACCAATGAAATCAACGAAAATCTTTCGTTGCTAGGTGACGGCTGTTCATTATGCACCTAGGTTAATAATGAAAATCATTATCAACCTTGGGAGACAAATTCTACTTCTGGGGTCGGTTCGAGAGTCAATAATGAAGCCTTCTGAGACTAGTAGTGGAAAAATAATATTTTTTGATATTGATTGACTTTGAAGACATTTTTCTAACATTTTTTATAGGAACAGGAGAATCGACGAGAAATAATATTTTGCTTTTTTTTTGTAACGGTATTGCTTATCTATCCTTCTTAAATTAAAAAAAATATATAATTAAACAATAAATGTATGTGCATCAACATCCTGGAGTGATTGTTCTTGCAAAAAATGTCAGAACAATGTTTCTTGTTTATATGAGGATGAATATGACGAAGAAGAAAGCATTTAAAGTAGGTAAATTGTAGCAAAAATACAAAAAATTTACTTACTCAAAATTTTACAATTATCGTTTTTAGACTGCTACAATCCCTACATCGATAGACGACTAAGTACGCGTGCCGGGTTATATCTGCCTGCCAGGAGCCGTCCGGCGTGTTCGCTCGTCGAATAAAAAAATTATTTTCTCAAAAAGTATACGGGCTACTGACTTAATTCTTTTTTTAAAAACTTTTACAATATCTTAGTTACATTTGACTCGCTGCATGTGTATCGAAATTTTCAACATTTCAAAAAGGGCCCAGCAGAGTGAAGTTTACGATGCGCATTTTTGATTAATCTAAATTTATTAATTATTTTTTTCAAAACTATCGATATTTGCGACATTTACGATTCACTATCGGAAGCGCTGTACTTTTTACTACAAATATACAGAAAATCATAATTATAGCTTCAATGGTTGAATTAACACAACGTTAAATGTTACGAGAAACGTATTTTTTCGGACTACACCTCAACTACGTATAAAGGCCGTTTTCAAAGTTCGGTCCTATTAAAAAAAGTTGTAGATGGCCATTCCTTATGCCCCAAAATGTCCTCTACAAGATAGTATAGGTCTCATTTAGTTATACCTTGGAATCACTAAAAGTCATAATTTCAGTCCGATTTTACTCCCACTATAAGCTGTGTGGTTGGTAGAATAAAGAACCGAATACCATCAACCCGTCATACACTGTTATTGGTTACTGCGTGTTAACGAAGTGGAACTCGAGGCAATGCCTCTGTAGTTTTGTCATTTTCATTGTAGTCGTAAAATTTTATTTTATATTATGATTATTGTGACTATGAGCGATTAACGGACACAATGGTTTCGTCGAAAATGTTGGGAAGCGGCGCGGGCGTGAATCATGCGTTCCTTCAGCTCGACCTCGAACAGAAGTTAAAATTTAATGTTGTTGTTGTTAAACATTGCGGTTTAGTTAGGTTATGCAGGCTAGTGATGGTATGTAGGTAAGTAGCAATTTAATAAAAATGATCTCAATGGCAAGTACCAGTCAAGAACAAGAGGCGGTTGTCGTTCCTGTTAATGTCGATGTCGATTTTTTGATAAATAAATGCCGGATAAGTTTTATGCACATTAAACAGTTAAAAAGACGCTGTCCTGATCTAACTGATCTAAGTAAAACTTTGGTAACTACTGGTAAACAGAATAGTGCATTTACTAATTCGTGCTAGGTACGGAAAATATGATTGGCTTGTTGGCAGTAAATTACTTAAAAAACTTTTTTATTCTGTTCGTGACTAATAATGAGACACTTGTGGACAAAACCGGGGTATTCTGATTTAAACAATTTAGGACGTAAGTAAAGTCCTCGTCTAGAAATAGTCAATTTTGACTTAAATTGTAAATCATTTTACAATAGGACAGCAAACCGTCTTATAACTACCATAATACCCTCTAACTTTATTGCCCCTTTGTTGTGCAGCGCCGACTCAAGGAAGAGCAAACATCAGGTAAAGTAACAGCCCCTATTTATTTATGAAATTATTTATGGTAGTTATAAGACGATTTTCTCTCCTATTGTAAAATGATTTACAATTTAAGTCAAAATTGACTATTTTTCGACGAGGACATTACAGAGCGCCCAGAAATGTGGTAGCAAGTTTTTCGATTGGTCCCGCAAGATGACACTTTTTTACAGTGACCTTTTTTATGCATGGCAACGCCGCTATCTAAATTGAGATAAATAAATGTCAAGAATTGTCAAACGTAAAACATTCAAATTTAAATTTTATAGAAAATGTTCAAATTGACCACCATTATGCTCAATGCATAACTGAACCCTTCGAGCAACATCTCGACAAATTTTAGTGCACAGATCGGGGGTAAAAATTGTTCGGAAAACCTTCTTAACATATTCTTTTGAAAAAAATCAAAAATTGAATGTTGCAAGATTGAACAAATCTGGCTTTTCGAAAGTGCCATCTTGTGACACTTTGTGTAAAAGTTGCTACCACATTTCTGGGCGCTCTGTACATTAGAGAAGCACAATAAGAGTTCTCTTTGAATATTGCTTTTGCTTGTAAATTCGTTCTTTTCGGTAAAGTTAGATTGTCACAAATTTAAAACATTTCCCCTGCCTGATTATGCCCGCGTAAACAAAGTGTCAAAAACTTGAGAAAAAAATGACAATGAATGTCATTCAACATGATGATAGGTTATGATATTTACGACTGTTTTACAATGGAGCATTTTTGATTGCGTCAAAAAATGATCTTGACGACCAAAATTTATTGCTTGCGAGTGTACATGTTATTAATTGCTGTAAGTAATATACCTATTCACAAAAACAGGTTAGGAAGTTTTATTTACAAAGAATTATTAATAAAGGTAATGCTTTACGGTAACTACAACAAAAACACCATTTAATTAGATGCTTTTATGAAACAGATCGAATTGATCAATAAGTTTGAATTTTCTATTGGTTGCCTTGAATTGAAATTAATTTATTACTTATGGATAATGAGAAACTCTTTAGATCTCAAGATAGTCATTCTAGTGGATCTCAAAGATCATCTTGTACTTTATGTCCTAGAAAATCTTTTAAGGATAATACCAGATTGAAAATTCACGTAGATAGGTATTATATCAATAAATAACTTATCAACTTCTTCTACTTTTTCTTCAACCGATTCAATCACAAAATTACTTAGTAATTTAAAACATCAGTAACCAAATATTAAAGGATTACCAAAAGTTGTAGACATTTAGCTCCAGATAAATTAAGCTCCTTATTAATAATAATTGTCTTTCGACCAAATTCATCTTTTCCTTTGAGAATCTTTTGCTTTTCCCCAATAGAGCTTTCAATGTAGCAGAGAAATCTGATAAGTCATTGAATAAGCATATTAAAGAAAATCTTTTTAATTTTGAGGTATCTACCTCAAATACGAACTGCTTCTAAGAAACGTACACATTTATCATTAGCTAAGAAAGTGGAAGCAAAAGTACCTAGCCGATTTTGATATCAGAGGAGCTATTAAATTATTGAAGATATTGCTGAAAAACTAAAAAAAAATATCCTTCACCATCTCGCGAGCTTTTTTTCCAGACGCTTTCAAACCAGGCCAACTTCCTTCATTTGTCATTTATTATAATATGGTGCGTCTTTGTGTGCCATTCGCTATCAGAAGCTGTTTACGAAGATTAACCTCAAAGCTAGCCTGTTTTCAAAGACGTAATATTGTAAATTCATACCACACGAATCTTTGCGAATAACGGCCAAAACCGTGACAAAGTTCTTCTTAGATTAGATTTCAAAAACGCCTTTAACTCAGTTGAACGGGATTGTATTCTAAAAGAAGTGCATTGTCATACCCAACTTCTTTACCCTTACTTTTATCAATGCTATAGAAATCCTTCAATTTTATTTTTCGGTAAAAATTTAATTTCTTCTTCTGTAGGAACCCAGCAAGGAGATTCTTGCGGTCCCAGTTATTATTTTATCTTTGGATTCTCAACTAAATATTTACTATTTAGATAATGGAACCTTAGCTGATTACCCAGAAGTAGTTTTGTCCGACTTTAAGAAAGTTATCAATTTATCCAGGAAAATGGGTCTTGAATTAAATTTTAATAAATGCAAGATTTTTTGTTTTTGTGACCGAGGAAGTTTATCTCTTTTAGGCTCTCCCATCTTTGACCAAGGCTTCAAATACACTATTGAAAAAACTATCATTACAGTCGATAATCTTTTACACAAAGATGAACTTCTTAGCAGACACTTGGCTTATACTTTGTGTTTTCATACCAAAATTTAATTTTTTATTAAGAACAACTCTATTTTGGCAATTTTCCAATTATGTTAATTCAATTTATTCTCCTTTAAAGTCTTCTTTAGAAAGAATACTTTATTTACGTTTAACTGATTTACAATGGTGTCAGTCCACTTTACCGGTTAAATTTGGTGGACTGGGAATTCGCCTCATTTCTGCTACGAGTATTTGCCTCCCTGCTTTCTTATCTTCAATTCATGGTGTTAAAAAGCTTGTTTCTCTACTACTAAATTCAAAGGATAATGAGCTTATTACTCACCATTATGATGAAGCTTCAGCGGTCTGGGATGTAGAAAATGAGAACGATAGATCAACAATTCCTAATGTGAATAATTGCCAATGACTTGTTAATTCACCTAGAGGCTTGGGTCGTTTTAAGGCTTGGCAATGCAGAGGATCTTGGTTATATGCAATACCTTTTCCTAATATTGGTACTCACTTAAATAAAACTTCCTTCCAAGTTTGTATTGGTTTAAGATTGGTTTGTGATCTTTGTACACCTCATATTTGCAAATTCAATGCGAAATTTGACGAAATTGGTATCCACAGTCTAAGTTGTTCCAAAATCAGTGGTACATTTTCCAGACACACTGAAATTAATTCTATTATCAACCGGTCTTTGACTTCTATTTATGTTAATGTAACATTGGAACCAAACGGACTCTCTCCAGATGATGGAAAACGCCCAGATGGGATGGCTTTAGTACCATGGATTAAAGGCCAACCTTTAGTTTGGGACGTTACTGTTGTTATGTAGACACACTTGCAGTCAGTTACGTTTAGAAAACATCTGAAGTTTCAGGTTTTGCCGCTGAAATGGCTTGCAAACGCAAACATAGCAAATATAATAATTTATTTGGGTGTTAGAAATCGTACAATTTTATTTAAAGAGATACAAGTGTAACTAGAAAAAGTCTATAAGGATTTCGTGAATGAAAAAAACTCTTCAAAAGAATAGAATGAATTTTCTGTTAACAATTGCTTCAAATGTTGTTTCACAGTTCAACCATTTCGTCAAATTACATACCTATTTAAAGGTTCAACATTTGAGACGTTAGGCCCTTGGTGCAAAGAAGTCATCCGAAATCGACTTATTGCGGAATCAGGCGATTCAAAATCAAAGAAATTCCTTTTCGAGAGGATTTCCTTTGCGATTCAAAGTAGAAACGCTGCAAACATTCAGGGCACTTTTCCAGATTCCGCGATATTATCGAAAATTTTTGTATTATAAAACAAAAATGTTATGTAATTATGTTATTAATATATTCCCTAAATTGTAATAGAAAAATAGAATAAAATTAAGTTAAAAGCATGAAATAAAACTATTATATTTTTTTTTCGACACTGTCAGAATTTGAGAATTTTCTCCTATGTGAGCGGATTTTGGTAAATGTCATAAGTTGTCAAAACGAAACGTCAAGCTAATTTTAAAGGTTTTAAGCGATTTGAAGCCTTTAAGGGGCTCGTGGAATAAAAAAACGTTGTATTCAACTCGTTCGTGCCAAAAAAGACCCAATTTACACACAAACTCGTCAAATAAACTACTATTATCTACGATCGCGTAAAAAGTAGGCACTTTTTACACTAAAAATCGTTGTCAAAGTTGACGTTTAGAGAAATTGACGGAATCGTTCTCTAAAAGTTTTAGAGCACGATTTCTCGCTTTTATGGCACAGAACTGTCAGAATACAACAATGGAATTTGTTGGAAACATTGTTTAGAAGTAGATTACTAAACGACGTGGTTCTCAAACGACTTTGGTTATTCATGAAATATTGAACCAATGATAATTATTTTATACAAATTTATGTTGAAACCGGTGTGATGATCTCACGATCGTAGATAAAATGTTGTAAGACATACGTGTAAAAAGTTCCTTTGTTGCACTCACACCTTTTAAAATACTCCCTCGTGCCTCGGTCGTGCAATAAAGGATAACTTTTTACACTTATATCTTAAATAACTATAAATAGATATTTTTATTAATTGTAAAAATATATAAAATTTAATTTATTATTATATTTATTTATAATAAATACTATAGTTTACATTTTTTCCACTAAATTGTATCAGATAAACCAAGTAACCTACGATGCTAACTACCATCTAAGTAAGAAAGTTTTGTTAAATATTTTGTACTTAATTAGGTATATTTTGCCTACCTTAAAACTGAGCGTGCAATCTATTGGAAACAAACCACAAATATAAAACTTTGAAGGCTGTCTTTCTAGTAATAAATATTTCAATTTTTCCTAAAATTTTATTGCCAATTATATGTCAAATGTTTCTACATATTGAATACAGTAATCTTACGTGTTTGTTGAAAATCGTTTTTTTGGACGATTGATCAGTCAAATCCATCATCAAAAATTTCTAAAAGCGGATACTGTTACATGTGTACCAATAGTTTTCTTATTTTACCTGTTGCTGTATTTTTTCGAAATAGTAAAACATCAGGAAGTCAAAAAATAACGTTGTCAGAATCCAGAGCAGAAGAAAAATCATATATAAGGTGAAATATGGCGAGTCGGATACAGGAATATAGAATATGTAGTGTAAAGAAGTTGCAATTAGAGCAAAATCTGTGAAAATTTTGAATAATATAAAATTTTCAAAAGTTTTAATTACACGTAAAGACAAACTACGTAGTGACAAATAAATTTGGAAGTAGGTTTTTAGCGTTGTATTAATAATTACGCTCTGCTCGTATAGTTCTGTTAAGACCAACAAAATTAAAAAGTATAATAACAAAATACTTAAATTAAAGAAACGACCGGAAAAAAAGCATAGAATGTATGGATATTCTCGTGATGTGAATTGCAACATTAGCATGAAATCTTGTACAAACACAATAATTTCGATAATCACGTTGACAACGATAAATTTTAAAAATAAAATGTGTACTTTTGAAATTGTAATTTGTTTTTCAGTTATTTTAAAAATTAGTTGCTGATTTTCTAAAATTTCATTGATCACTGATGCTATTTCATATTTCTTCATGTATGAATTGTATACCACACTGATATTTTGAGAATAAATGGGAATAATTTGAAAAAACATTGTGAAATAGTAAAAAGTGTTTTCAAATCTAACGAATTTGAAAAAGCACCACATATTCATAATTATTGCAAATGTGCTAAAAAATAGTGTTTTACAATGTACATATGTAAATTGTTTATCTTTGTTGATGGTATAGACAGGTAAACCTGCATACGTCCAAACATGGAAAACACAATTTAATAGCTCACAGAGATCTCTCGAATACATGCGTGTATATTGTGTCACGTCTTGTTCTGTATTAAGGTAATGATAAATGATTCACCTTAATGAAACTAACTATTTACTTAAATGTAAAGGGATGGGTTTGATTAATTAAACGAGTGAGTATAATTTCTTAATCATTTAATTTAATACAGGTTATTTCATGAGTGATAATGAGCTCGACGGAATTGAAAATGCAACCCACAATACATTTGTAAATCAAACCTGGATAAGGAAATGAAAAATGTCCAAGTATTATGGGTTGCATTTTCAATTCCGTCGGGCTCTTGTCACTCGTGAAATACTCTGTATACTGTAACGGTCCGAACAGGTTCGATAAATTTAGAATTTTAATTTTTAAAATAATTTCAACTAAATGTTTTAAAAACTGTTCATTTGCGACGGAAATGCTGGTCAGTTGTAAATTTTATTGATGTCTTTGTCCACAAGAGGGGTACCACATTCCTCTAGTGAAATCGGACGCAGGGAAATTGCGCACATGGTTAAAATTGTTCAGGGGTTTTGACCAGGTAGTTGCCACCAAGGGTTAGCATCGTTCAAGTGTTGCTGGCATTTCCAACGTATGTGAGTCACTTTATTCTATTCAGTATAAACTTTTACTCGGCACATCCGAATATCTTTAATTTTGAAAATGTTCTCAATAAAAATTAGAAGCGCCAATGTTGAGAAAAAAACTACGTGGCAAAATAATAAAGAAGCGGTTGTTGTTAGAGGAATGCATTAATTTATACATATAAGAATAATTCTACTACTTCTGAATCAGATAGATTCAATTATGTAAAAATTGTACAGTCGCGAGCAATAAATTTTGATCGTCAAGGTCATTCTTTGACGCAATTCCAAATGCTCCATTGTAAAACAGTCGTAAATATCATAACCTTTCATCATGTTGTATGACATTAATTGTCAGTTTTTTCTCATTTTTTGACACTTTGTTGAAATGTGCATAATCAGGCAGGGAAAATTTTTAAATTTGTGACAATCTAACCAAATGACATTGACGACCAAAATTTATTGCTCGCGACAGTAAGTTACCTCAATTTACCTACAGAACCCTAAGATGTACCGAATAATGTAAAAAAAAATGTTTAAGTCCGATATATTTATTTCGGAGTGTTAAAGCCCAAGTGGTTAAAAGAAAATCATTATCGAGTCCTGAACGAGAATTATTATGACTGAACGCCCGTCGTCACTACTGGTGCGCAATTTACCTGTATTTTAAAGGACCCTTTGAGTTCCTGAATGTTAAATTAGACCAGTGTGCGCAATTTACCATATCCCGTGAAATCTGCCAACCTTTCTTTGAAAAGGCAGGTGTGCGCCCGATCCGAACAAAACACAAAGATGACACTTTTCATGGGAAAAGAAACATTGCAAAATTTACTCGTTCGACAATTTGGGGAGTCCAGTTAAAATCAGGGGATAATTGAATTAATGAATTTGATCAAATTGAGAGAACCACCAAATCAATGTTCATTAAGTTAATTTACTTTTTTAGCATTCTCAAATTTGTGGCATATTTGTAATTAAAGGGCGAGAATTGCAAATTAGAGACAGAGCCCTTTATCCTAGAAAATTACTAGAATCGTTTGCACTTTTTAATTAGAAAAATAACAAAGCAAAGTAGAAAGGGAGTCGGTAGAAAACATGGTCAACACAGTAACGGTGAAGCCAGGTAGTCGTAGAAATCAGAGGTGTGAGTGAGAGAGAGAAAGAATGAAAATTACGAATTAATTAGAACAGTTTAGGGGAATCAAACCAAGGTAGATAATTTTTAGAAGTATCAGATCAACGGAATTTAGTTGCATGACATGACACTTAGGGGAAACTGTCCTAAAATGATATACCTTTTAAAATGACATACCATTCAAATTTCATCAAAGCCAGTAGATACATATAAAGTACCGACACGGGTGACATTTAGTGACACTGACAGCACCAGTAGCGATGGGTCCGTCAACAGATGTCGCTATTTAAGCTATTTTTATATTTTTAAAATTTGCCTTTGGCTTTCACGGAGTATTTTAATGTCTTTTTGTTGCAAAACGGAACCATGATTGAAAAAGATAGATTCACATATTAAAAAAATACATATGTTGGAATCGCATTCCATCTCAGCACCTTTTTGTCAGATCTCCCTTCAAACTGATCAGGTGTAAAATGTTTCTAAAAATAGGCGAAATGTATTAAACTATGTATGTACGAAATTTAAAGATATGGATGCTCTTGTATGAAAATACTAACTTCGCAAAGTCGAACATTTTCGGATAATTTTCTTCGTCCAATATTTAGAATCCAAGCCTTATATCGGCTTTTATTCGATATAGGCAAACGGTAAAAGCTTACTCCAGAAAAGCTTCGGCAATTAAGGGCACAGCAAGACGGCATTATTGCTGAATCATTTTCAAATGGACTTTTTAAATTCGCGATCGTAGCGCCTCGAGCGGAATTCTAATCGTTAGTGGTGCTGTCATCCGAAGCTGTCACCCGTGTCGGTACTTTATATGTATCTACTGGCTTTGAATTTCATCAAGGCCATCTGAATCAAAAAGCTACGCTTATAAGGCCGTTTCAATGTACATAATAATTGTTTCTGCAGAGTGGCCATAAAACAAAAGAAGACAGAACCTTATTGCGCGCCCTCGGTGGCCGATTAACGAATCAAAGCTACAATATTGGCGGCAATTTAAAATATTACCCTTCTATTTTACATGAAATGGTAAAAGCGTGTTTCATTTGTGGGGCAAAAGATGTTCGCTTATTTGAAATTCGCAGCAATATGAAACAAAGACGAAAATGGTTCGAAGCTTTTGAAACGTTTTGCGGTAAGCAAATTTATGGAGACAATGATAAGCACAACCTTTTAATTTGTATTTGTAATATAAAAGACTACAACAATTACGGATTACTCAGAAATTTGTGAGCAGCATTTTCAACAAGTCTCTATAATTACATTACAACCCCCAAAAGACGACGCTTATGTAAAGATGCTGTTCCTTGTCCTTCTATTTTTGTAAGTACCTATAATTAAAAAAGACTTGTGGTGTTTATTGCTACATGAAATATACGTAGAAGCGAAGTCAACCACGACATATGAGAAAACAAAATGAGCTTCCTCTTCTCATTTTTCGATTAATTACGTATTAGTTTTCACAGTCATAATTATAATTACTGTCATTTTATTAATGTTTTTGTTTTTTAGGCTTTTCCCACTGAAACTCCGGTTGAAATTCCTGTACCCCAAAGTCCTGTAGAGTCTTTCATCATTCCAACTGTTCCAATGACATCCAAATCAATTCTAGTAAATAGTATTTCTGCGCAGTATATGCCACCAAATGGTTGAGATAATGGGCCCTCATTTGCTAGAAAATCCAGTACTTTCATCTTGTCTAGTACATAAAAATCAGAACTGCAAGCTGATAACAACTGCAACGCTGAAACCAGTTTTAGATAATACATATTTGTCAAGAAAAAACAGATTTATTAAAGAGGAAATGTGCAATCCAGAACAAAATCCGGTAATCTTGCATTTTACGGTGGCAAATGTGCACATGCGTAGAAATGTCTACTATATGGCGAAAATGTGTTGCTTCAGATCAAATTGTTGAATCCCAATTAATTTTAACGCGGCAGTAATTTCTCAATAAAAATTGGGCCCTGTCTAATTTATATTTTGAAAGCAAATTAGCAAATTATACCGTTGACAACAGGGGGTCAGTATATGAAGTTTGCACATGCGCACATTTGCCACTGTAAAATGCAAGATTACCCAAAATCCTTTGCAGAAAAATATTAAAGTTATAAATTGTTCTAACCTACCTTGTGTTGTGATTTCATGTTTTTTTGCAATTCTAATTTATTAGTATTTTGCTAGTCCAGAATGTATCCAAAATAAGCTCGGATCTTGGATATTTTATTGCATTCATGTTTTAATTGACGTTTTAAGCACTTAACCTCAAAGTAAAAAGTGGAAAAAGTGTCAATCGACTGCGTTCGAAATCAGTAGATGGAGCGCAAAAAGGTTCTGCCGCCCGAAATGTCACAGAAACAAAGTTTATATGGAAAAATCGAAAATTGAAACGGCCTTATAAGCGTAGCTTTTTGATTCAGATGGCCTTGAATTTCATAAACTAAAAGCGCCATCTCTTGGTTACAACAACCATTGCAGTGAAGAAACTTGAGTGAAGTTACAGTTATCAAAGAAAAGTTTGTCGCTTGGGTGAAAACAAAATTAACCTAGAAAATGTGATTTATCGCTGCAAAAACATTTTCTACGGTGTCCGTTGAAACAATATTAAGAGCATCATACAAGCAATTGTAGAATGAAGTGAATGTTTATCAGGTACTACAGATTGTTGCCGTTACGTTGACGTTAAGTGTGCGGATTAAAATTTTGCTTTTATTAAAAAAATAGGTAAGTCACTGGAAGCAGTGCATGCCGGGCAAAACGACATACTCTGTGTGAGGGTAAAACGACATATGGTTTCGTTGGTATGTCATTTTACCTTAAATTACCATAGAACCAACTATGTTTTGATTTTTTTTTAAATAAATATAAATTATCCACGAAGGCGATGAAAATGTATAACTGGTTGCGTTTCAATGGTCGTGAGGCCCATTATTACTCGTAGATAACCCTGATATACATATGTATCATAAAAGGTTGAGTTGGCTACGATTTTTTGCCCAAGCTAAAAAAGTTGACTAAAACCTTGAGTTGGCTATGTTTCTTGCCCAAAGGGAAAAAGTGCCACTTTACTCCATACAACCAGGGAGTAAAGTTGCTCATCTCATCATATACAGGGTGTCCCAGAACTGGCTCCCCAGAGAAAACAGGCATGTGCCGACAACAAAAGAGACTCTAAATTGACTAAAATAAATTTTCTGCTAGCTCAAATTACCGAGTTACAAAGTTTTTAATTGCACCAATCCCGGAAGCTCGTCCTCAGGTATTACTAAAAAATCCGATCGGTTGCTAAACAACAACAAAAAATCTCTGATATCGCACAAATCAATAAAATGTTTGGGCAACTGGAATTTTGACGTTTTCCGATATAAAAATTCGTTGACGTTTATCTGTCATCAACATCAAGACTTGACAATTGCAAAATTCGAAATAAAACAATAAAAATGGCGATTCTAAAAAGAACCATTTATTTAAATATGTAACAATGTTAAAGCAGATGTTCGAAACGACCACCATTCATTTATATGCACAATTGTGCTCTACGTAAACGTAACAAACTTCTTGTAGTAGCGTTAGTTATCATTTCTTCAGTAACTGAAACAAAGCCTCCCGAATTCAGACTCTCAGATCAGCCTCTGAATTTATGGGCCGCCGATAAATGATTCAGATCTGGAGACCTGGCAGGCCAATGATGCGGTCCTCCTCGACCGATCCAGCGCTGTGGATATTGGTTATCCAAAATTTCCCGAACGTTTCTGCTAAAATGTTGGAACCAGTCATTTATGCGATAAGCAAGAGGTACAATTTCAAGTAAATCAGGTAGCTCCGTTCCAATGAACTGAGCATATCTTGCCCCCGTTAATCTTGCGGGGAATTCAAACGGTCCAATCTAGAGCCGGGGATTCGGAATTTTAACAAATGGAAGGATCCACCACGCTTATACTTGCCAAACGATCGCCCAATAGCCCAGTCCACAAATTAACAGAAAACCTATGTTGAAAACCTCTGAGAAATTATTCTCTTGGATTTTCCTCTGCCCAGATATGAAGGTTGTGATAATTGGAACAACCTTACCGGCAAAATAGCGACTCATCAGAAAACAGTATCCGTGACAAGAAGTGTGAAGCATCGTTTTGGTTTATTAACCATAGATAAAAGTCTCGCCTAATTGGATAATCCTCTGGCAGAAGATGTTGTACTCGTGTATAGTGGTACGGATGCCTCCTATTATCAGCTAGAACTCTCTGCACCGAACTCTTGGATAAACCCATTTCACGAGAAACTGTTCGAATACTCCGGGTGCCGTCTTCCTCAAAGACATTCAATACGGCTTCCCCGTGCTCGACAGTCCTTACATTTCTTGGAGCACCCCCAACTTTTCTTCGAACTGGCTGCATTTGACCCGATTCTCGACTCCGAGCGATTAATTTCAGGATTGTTTTATGATCCGGATGATTTTGTCTTTGCGGAAATTGTTCACGGTACAACCTTACTGCTTCACGTGCATTGTTCCCACATCGTGCAAAAGTATTAGAATCATATCTACGTACTCAGAGGAAGAATACATATTAAATGATACACTTGAATTAAATATTGCAGCGAAATTCTATAACAAATGTCAAACTGACGTAAACAATCATTCTAATAAATGTAGTGGACCAAATCAAATGGACAGAATTATAGAGGTTTACGGATAAAAAGGAAACCTAGGCAACGCAAAATTGCGATTATTCCACCTTAATGATGGTCAACTCTAATTGGTCAACTTCAGAATGTCTTTTCTCGGTTATCATTTGAGATAGGACTTTTTTTCTTCAAAATACACGTTAATATATTCGCCCTAAGGCTCCTTTTTTCTCTGGGGAGCCAGTTCTGGGACACCCTGTATATATTCCATTACTATGATATTACGCAATTAAGCCACAGATCACTCGTAAATTGTATTAGTGATGACAGACAAGCAAAATTTACGAATCGTCAAATATTAAATATTCATGGTATCATGAAAAGTACTGAACGCCACACGGCCGATACACAAATAACAAACTCGGCTGATTATAAAATCTCGTCCGTCGCCTCGATTTTACAATATTCAGCCGCGTCTGTTAATTGCTTCATATCGGCCTTATGACGTTAATAACTATTACAGTGTAGTCCAATATGGTTGGAACATACAAAAGAAAATCAACCAGGCAATCATGGGATGAGAAAGCAATGAGAAATGCCATAGAAGCAGTAAAAAGAGGCGAAATGGGTTGGTTAAAAGCGTCTAACACTTTTTTAGAACCTTTGCCCCTTTTATTTTACCCTTTATTAGACCAGGCTAGACTGAGAGGTTTCAGGCCATCGCGTCGAGTTCAGTTTAACTGGGGAAATGTCAATGGCATAGCCAAACTATACCTCATTTTTCCTATCGTTCGTATTTTTCAAATAAGTCGAAAATTAGTGCATAATGACGTATTTGTAAACGGTCGCAGCTGACGTAATAGAACAAAATTCAAAAAAATTATATGCGATTATTATAGAGGTATTACTCTTTGATAAAAAAAATCTTAGTAACGTTCAAACTTAAAAATTTAATGAAAACGGTCGAATTTCGACCGCTGGGCGACCTCTAGTACAATTAAATGCATTAGCAGTGCAAAGATAAAATTGAAGCTACGACCTACGTAAAAATTGATTAAATATATAAATTCCGATGAATAAAACTCAGTTTTTGCAATATCATGTGCTGAAATAGCAAATTCACCGATGATGTTGATAAATACATATTTTAAGATTTTTTTTATGTACTTTCAAAATTTCAATTCTTTTTTTAGAGCACTTAAAAATGAGAAGTTGATTTGACAAAATTTCATTAAACAATAAGGCTATATCATGTTTCTTCATGTACAGATTATATACAAGACCCATGTTTTGACAATAAACGGATACAAGTTGAAAATATATCATGAACACAGACGTTTTTTGTAATTTCTGTGTGTAATAGTAAAGTGCATATTATGTTAACTGTTATTATTATTGCACTAAAAAATAATGTTTTAGAATGTTTATTTATAAATTGTTCATTTTTATCGATGGTATAAATCATTAATATTTTGTGGCCACATATTGATATATTTTGTTTATTGTGTGATAATAATGCTCTAGTTCTCTATTACTGTCAAGTCAAATGCTTTAGATAATAACATACGTATATAAACTAATGAAATTATTTCGAATGGTATTGTTATAGAAAATGTTTTTGTATAAATGGTTTGATAAACGTAGCTAGGTGACGACCGGGTCGGCTGTCTTCCAATTAGAGTAAAAAAGCAATCAATTCGTTTTTAGTTATTATTTACGTCATAAGTCCGGTAAACCAATGTTTACGGTAACGAGTCGAGATGTTTCCGGACAAGGCGACGAAGGAGTCTGGAATTTTGAGACGAGTTACTGTAAAAGTTTACCGGACGTATAACGTAATGTGCTTTTTGCACGACCTCTATACAGGGTGTCCCAGAACTGGCTCCCCAGAGAAAAAAGGGAGCCTTAGGGCGAATATATTAACGTGTATTTTGAAGAAAAAAAGTCCTATCTCAAATGATAACCGAGAAAAGACATTCTGAAGTTGACCAATTAGAGTTGACCATCATTAAGGTGGAATAATCGCAATTTTGCGTTGCCTAGGTTTCCTTTTTATCCGTAAACCTCTATAATTCTGTCCATTTGATTTGGTCCACTACATTTATTAGAATGATTGTTTACGTCAGTTTGACATTTGTTATAGAATTTCGCTGCAATATTTAATTCAAGTGTATCATTTAATATGTATTCTTCCTCTGAGTACGTAGATATGATTCTAATACTTTTGCACGATGTGGGAACAATGCACGTGAAGCAGTAAGGTTGTACCGTGAACAATTTCCGCAAAGACAAAATCATCCGGATCATAAAACAATCCTGAAATTAATCGCTCGGAGTCGAGAATCGGGTCAAATGCAGCCAGTTCGAAGAAAAGTTGGGGGTGCTCCAAGAAATGTAAGGACTGTCGAGCACGGGGAAGCCGTATTGAATGTCTTTGAGGAAGACGGCACCCGGAGTATTCGAACAGTTTCTCGTGAAATGGGTTTATCCAAGAGTTCGGTGCAGAGAGTTCTAGCTGATAATAGGAGGCATCCGTACCACTATACACGAGTACAACATCTTCTGCCAGAGGATTATCCAATTAGGCGAGACTTTTATCTATGGTTAATAAACCAAAACGATGCTTCACACTTCTTGTCACGGATACTGTTTTCTGATGAGTCGCTATTTTGCCGGTAAGGTTGTTCCAATTATCACAACCTTCATATCTGGGCAGAGGAAAATCCAAGAGAATAATTTCTCAGAGGTTTTCAACATAGGTTTTCTGTTAATTTGTGGACTGGGCTATTGGGCGATCGTTTGGCAAGTATAAGCGTGGTGGATCCTTCCATTTGTTAAAATTCCGAATCCCCGGCTCTAGATTGGACCGTTTGAATTCCCCGCAAGATTAACGGGGGCAAGATATGCTCAGTTCATTGGAACGGAGCTACCTGATTTACTTGAAATTGTACCTCTTGCTTATCGCATAAATGACTGGTTCCAACATTTTAGCAGAAACGTTCGGGAAATTTTGGATAACCAATATCCACAGCCCTGGATCGGTCGAGGAGGACCGCATCATTGGCCTGCCAGGTCTCCAGATCTGAATCATTTATCGGCGGCCCATAAATTCAGAGGCTGATCTGAGAGTCTGAATTCGGGAGGCTTTGTTTCAGTTACTGAAGAAATGATAACTAACGCTACTACAAGAAGTTTGTTACGTTTACGTAGAGCACAATTGTGCATATAAATGAATGGTGGTCGTTTCGAACATCTGCTTTAACATTGTTACATATTTAAATAAATGGTTCTTTTTAGAATCGCCATTTTTATTGTTTTATTTCGAATTTTGCAATTGTCAAGTCTTGATGTTGATGACAGATAAACGTCAACGAATTTTTATATCGGAAAACGTCAAAATTCCAGTTGCCCAAACATTTTATTGATTTGTGCGATATCAGAGATTTTTTGTTGTTGTTTAGCAACCGATCGGATTTTTTAGTAATACCTGAGGACGAGCTTCCGGGATTGGTGAAATTAAAAACTTTGTAACTCGGTAATTTGAGCTAGCAGAAAATTTATTTTAGTCAATTTAGAGTCTCTTTTGTTGTCGGCACATGCCTGTTTTCTCTGGGGAGCCAGTTCTGGGACAGCCTGTATATGATGAGATGAGCAACTTTACTCCCTGGTTGTATGGAGTAAAGTGGCACTTTTTCCCTTTGGGCAAGAAACATAGCCAACTCAAGGTTTTAGTCAACTTTTTTAGCTTGGGCAAAAAATCGTAGCCAACTCAACCTTTTATGATACATATGTATATCAGGGTTATCTACGAGTAATAATGGGCCTCACGACCATTGAAACGCAACCAGTTATACATTTTCATCGCCTTCGTGGATAATTTATATTTATTTAAAAAAAAAATCAAAACATAGTTGGTTCTAGTTTTTTTTTTACTTTGACATGAAGTTGACATCAAAATTAATTTTTTTAATGATTTTTTAACATTATGGCCCACGTTGTGGAGCCACTTTTAACAGTGTTTGTGTTGTAAATAGTTTATTTACATAAAGGTAAACAAAGTTAACAAAGGTTTGTGGTGAGGCTCTTGAGGGAGCTCGAATGATTAAATGAATAATGATTAATTGTCCATGGGTGCATCCCTTTTATAGCCTGGCTGGGGATGGTCCGGCACGCTCCGACGGCGCGCAGCTGGTAATGATGGTAGGGGCCCAGCGATTAGATTCTCGCTGGCGACGGTAGCGCTTCGAAAGGGTTAGTACGGGGCGCTTTTGTACTACATCCGTGATTTATGCTACATCCTTCCCCTCAGGTCTAATAGAATCGGCCCGATTATTGGACCTGATTCTTTCGGGGTCTGCCGCGCTTCTTGATGGGGTGAATCGGTTTGGGCGCGGCATCCTCAGATTCTAAATACGGGGTGAGTTGCGAGACGTGGTAGGTACCAAAGGGCTCTGCTGGTTTGTCTCGGGCGGCTAGGACATAGCTCGTAGGGCCGTTCTGTTGGAGAACGATGTAGGGGCCGTCTCTTCTAGGGGCGAGCTTGCTACTGAATTCACGTGCTGCTTTGCTCAGTACATGAAGGTCGGCGTACACGAGGTCATCGGGCTGGAACGGGGTTGTAGGCCGGCGTTTGGAGTCGGCGTACTGTTTACGGCGATCTTGTTCTTTCTCGTGGGTTTCTCGAGCTTCCTTCCAGCTTTCATGGAGTCGTAGAAGTCGGGGTGTGGCTTCAGCAACGAAATTTTCAGACAGAACCACACCGCCGAGGTCGTTGGTGACGTCGTCAATGGAACAAATTTCGCTCCCGAATAATAGAAAAGCAGGGCTCTTCCCGGTGGTTTGGGAACGGGCTGTGTTCATTGCGAATCGAATACTTGATAGTTGTCGAGGCCAGTCGGAGTGGGGTTTGTCTCTGATTTGAATGGCCAATTGGGTCTTCAGATCCCGGTTTCGGCGTTCGACTGGATTTGCCTCGGGATGATATACCGGAGTAAAGGCTTGAGAGATCCCTAGACAGAAGCAGATTTTTTGCATAATGGCGCTTATAAACTGGGTGCCATTGTCCGAGATTAGTTTCCGGGGGATCCCGTAGCGGAGGCAAACCTCGTTGACGAAGGTCCAGGCGCAGCGGTCGGCGGTAGCGTCCACAAGGGCGAATAACTCGATCCAACGGGTGGCGTAGTCCTCGATTAACAGAATCCATCGTTCGCCAGTGCTGGCGGGAGGCAGTGGTCCGAACAAGTCGATGGCGATGACCTCCATCCGTTGTTGGAGAACGGGTGTCTGTAACAGGCCTGCGGGTTTAAGATTATGGGGTTTGTATCGCTGACATTCGTGACAAGTTTTGAGGTAGTCGGCGATATATCTTCTTATCCCAGGCCAGTAGTAGCGTTGTTGGATACGATGATACGTGCGTTCTATGCCGTAATGGCCGGCCGTTGGGGAGTCGTGATATTGTTTCAGGACTCGCGTTCGCTCATGATCGGGAACGAGAAGTTGGGCGGCTTCTTCGTCGTTATCTTGGGAGTAGCGATACAACACACCGCTGTTCAGGAGGTATCCTCGGTTGAGCCAGGGCTGCGCTACTTCAGGGGTTGCATTCGTTAGGGCATCTATGATCTTCTTCAGATCGGGGTCTTTTAATTGCTCGGTGCGGATTTCCAGCTCGTTTCTACGGGGTAACTCGATCTCGAGAGAACGAAGGGCGCTGGATAATTCGGCATTCTCTTCTGGCATGGCAGGGCGGGATAGCATGTCGGCTAATGCGTTGGCACGCGCTGGGGTATACTCTATAGAAAGATTGTAGGGCTGTAGCTGAAGAGCCCATCGTGCGAGGCGGCCCGTGGGTGATTTCACGGTCATTAACCAACGTAGTGGCTGGTGGTCAGTGATGACGACAACGCTGGTCTCTTCGATGTAGCCTCGGAATTTATTGATTGCCCAGACTATGGCCAATGCTTCTCTTTCTGTGGTGGAATAGTTCTTCTCCGCCTCCCCCTGGAGTAAGGCTGCACCAAGAGCGTAGGCGCTGCGATCGGTATGTAAAATAAATGGCTGGGTAGGATCTGCTGTCCGGAGGACAGGGGTACTAGTGAGTTGCTTCTTTAAAGTTTGGAAGGCTTCGTGCTGAGCGGGGCCCCAGTTCCAAGACTGGTCTTTCTTTAACAGTATATTTAGGGGTCGAGAGGTGATGGCGAAATGCTCGAGGAATCGTCGGAACCAGGAGCAAGTTTGGAGAAAGGACTGCAACTCCTTTGGATTCCTTGGGGCCGGCATCTGGGTTACAGCTAGCACCTTGTCTGGGTTGACGGCGATTCCGTTGGGGGTGATCCGATGTCCAAGGTATTTGACTTCTGTGCACCCGAATGAGCATTTGGCGCGGTTCATTCGTAATTGGAACTTGCGCATCTGCGCTAGAACAGAGCGTAAGTCTTCGAGGTGCTTGCTCGGGTTCGGGGAGAACACGATGAGGTCATCTAAGTAGGCCAGTAGGATCACGTGGGTAGTCTGGTCTTGAATCGGTCGATCAACCACTGGAATGAGGCGGGCGCGTTGCGTAATCCAAACGGCATACGTAGAAATCTGTACAGGCCAAAAGGATAGACAAGGGCTGTCTTGTCTCGGTCCTCGGGTCGTATTTGGATCTGCCAGTAACCGGCCTGGAGATCGAGAGTGCTGATACAACCTATGGGACCAATGGCATTGAGCAGGTCATCCGTTCGGGGCAAGGATACATGTCAGGCTTCGTGACTGCGTTGAGTCGTCGGTAGTCTACGCATACTCGGATAGATTCGTCCGGTTTGGGCACGAGGACAGCTGGTGAGGCCATGCACTTTCGCACTCCTCGATAATACCGGCTTCTAACATGGCGTTGATTTCTACCTGGAGAATCTGTCTCTTACCTGGAGTGAGTCGATACGGCGGAGAAGCTATCGGGGTGCTGTCTCCGGTGTCGATCTGGTGCTCTGCGAAGGGGGTCGGAGGTCCAGTTTTCGCAAATAAGTCGACGTGCTGGTCCAGCAGGGCGTTGAGTCGTTTTTTTCGATCTCTGGGAGCGAGGCTCCTTCCACAGGGCGAAGATGCAAAGTGGCTAGGTGGATTCTTATCGGACTGTCGTACCCGGAACTAGATTCCATCTCGTAATCCATCAGAGCATCGGCTGCGTCTTGCATAATGTAGTCACTACTACCTTGGTATACATTCCAGACGCCTCGTCCGTCGTGTATAGCTGGTTGTGTGATTCTACTTGTCGGAGGCTGATAGTCTCTAGCGTCATTGTCGGCAAGGGGTTCTATCAAACTCGGCATCTTCATCTCCTGCAAAATAGCGTCGATCTTATCCATACCTGGACCGGGCGTCGTACTCGGAAGGAACGGGTACCAACTTCCTGGTGCGTAGTTGAATCCGTACTTTCGACTACTCAAGTCGAGTACAAGTTTGGAGTCCTCGATAAAATCCGCGCCTAACAAGGTACGCGTGGAGTCGCTCTCGGACAGGACGACGAAGGTGGTGCGAATCTCGTGATCCGCGAGCTTGACGATAGCTTGGACCGTAGGTACGTAAAGAGTCTTTGTATTTCCGTCAGCGAAGGTGACCGCCACGACTACTTTTTTCGTTGGGTGGCCGGTTGCTAACAGATGCTTGTAGAGATCGGCGCTGGCAACGCTGTTGCAGGCGGCAGTGTCTATGATGGCGGACTCTTGTAGGTCAGCTATGGATACCAAGACTGTGGGACTTAGTCGTGGTACCACGGAGTGCACGGTGAGGGCGCAGATCTCATTGGAAACGCCGCTGTTGGGACCAGAGCACGTTGGACAATTGTCCCGGTAAACACCAGGACGGTGGCATCCATAGCAGTGAATCTGTTTTTTTTCTCAGCAGCGGCTTTTGCGGGCCGTGGTGCCGAACGCGTGGTTGAAGCTGTTTGGCCTTTGGCAACGTCTCGTTAGTTTCTTCCGACACTCGTGTTCTTCGTGACCGAAGTTTCGGCAGTACTCACACTTGATCGAACGGTTTCCTTGGCTTTTCCCACCCCTCTTTTCGGGAGCGGCTGCTTCCTGGACGGTTTTCCGGGACTCTCGTTCGCTCTGTTCCACCACACGCGCCTTTTCAAGGAGTTCTGCGAAGTTGGCAACGGCGTCGCGGGGGACTCGATCATGGATGGCCTTCCGGAGTAATCCGTACACGACATCCAGTTGCCATTCTTCGTCGAGTTTCCTGGACATTCTTGCGAGTCGATTCCGTTGCATCGTCACATATGATCAGTTGAGATGGTGGCGGATTGCGGAGTTTCGAAGATGCCTTGGAAGAGGCGGTAGTTTGGGACCCTAGGAGTAAACGCGTTCCTTACCAGGTCCATAGCTTCTTTCCAGGTGCTGGCGTTGCTTTTGATGCCGTTCCACCAGGGGTTTGCTTCGCTTGTCAGGAGTAGAGGTAAACCTTCGAGGGCGTCCTCGTCGCTGAAACCTTCTACTTTCTTATAAATGGTCGCCGCCGTCACGAACTCCTCCACTGCAGCTGCGCTTCGTGTTCCGTTGAAACGAGCCGAGCATTGGGTGAAGTGTCGTGGTATCCTGGCTTGGGATTGGCCTCCAACTCTAATCATCAATTGCTGGAATTGCTCCTCGCTCATTTGGACGGCCATGGCGTCGTTCAGTCGGGGCTGCGACGTTGCAAAGGGACGGGCTTTTGATGACGATCGTTTTTGGATTGGTAGAGTAAGACCGCTTGGACCGTTGTCAGTGCCTTTCAGTGCTTAAACTCTATCGTTCAATGTTTGGACGTCGGAGACTCTTAGAGTAAGACCGGGTGGACCGTCTTCAGTGCCTGTCAGTGCCTAAACGCTGTGTTGAGCCGAGGACTTTGGAATTTTTAGAGTAAGACCGTGATCAGTGCTTGAACTCTGTTGGTGGGTCGTGGATTTTTGGCCCGAAGTTGGGTGTCACTTTTACCATCGGGCCCCACGTTGGGCGCCACTTTTAACATTATGCCTCACGTTGTGGAGTCAATTTTAACATTATTTGTGTTGTAAATTGTTTATTTACATAAAGGTAAACAAAGTTAACAAAGGTTTGTGGTGAGACTCTTGAGGGAGCTCGAATGATCAAATGAATAATGATTCCTTGTCCATGCGTGCATCCCTTTTATAGCCTGGCTGGGGATGGTGCGGCACGCTCTCACGGCGCGCAGCTGATGTGATGGTAGAGGCCCAGCGATTAGATTCTCGCTGGTGACGGTAGCGCTTCGAAAGGGTTAGTACGGGGCGCTTTGGTACTACATCCGTGATTTATGCTACAAACTTCGATATTTTTTTATATTTTAAGAGGTTTCATTCAAACTTGGAATATGTAAGGAACCATTAATTATTGAACTTATTTTAACAAATTAAGAACAGAGAGACCCTTGAGCAACCTTCTACTAACATTTATGTACTAACATGTACAAAAATAAAGAGTTTGAAATCAAATTGGATTAAAAAAAGTCTGACAACTTCCCTAATTTGTACCAATTGTGATGTTAATATCTGGTGCGGCTTCCTCTTGCCTGCTAAGCGTCGTTGCAGGCTTCGAATAAGCCTTCGCAACCCATCTTGGGGAAAATTGACCCGTTCTTCAACTAAAGCCTATGCTAACTGTTCAGTTGTAATGGGAGAATTTGGACGTCCTCGAACACGTTTCCCTAATTGTTTCCAAACCTGTTCGATTGGATTTATGTCTGCGCTGCATGCGGGTCAGTCCATTTTACGGATATTATGATCATCAAGATAATCAGTGACAATGTGAGTAATGTGCTGTCTGACATTACCTTGCATAAAAACAAAATTTTGATCAACAACATTTGCTCTTGGGATCACTTGACGTTCTCAAATCTCATCAATGTACCTTCGAGCTGTTAGGCCACCATTGCGAAGAAAAACAAGGTCCTTGCGAGTGTTTATTGTTATTCCACACCACACCATTATGGATCCATCACCAAAAGGGACGGTTTCATGCACTGTATTTGACATGAAATGTTCTAAAGCCCTCCTCCAGACTCTTACACCTTCACCATTACCTGACAGAACAAACTTGGACTCATCACTAAACATGACAGGAGTCGAATGACGAAGTTGCCAGTTTAAGTGTTCTCTTTCAAATTCAAATTTCCTTTAACGATGTTCTCTGGTCAATTTGGACAATTTTGCAGATCGTCTTGCTCTCAATTCAGCCTCTCTTAACCTATTGCAGACTGTTTGGTCGCTAATTTTTGTTCCTCTTGTCCTCACTAGATGTTTTTGCAGGTTCCGCGCAATATGTGTGCGATTTCGAAGGGCTTGCAATCGCAGAAAACGCTCATCACCTACCGTAGTTTTACTTTTTGGGCCTGTACCTGTACCTTGTTACGGTACCTGTTTTTCGGTATCGTTTCGAAAGCTTCCACGCAGTTTCCTGCACAACCCCAAGCTGTTTGGCAACATAAAGTTGTGAATGTTCTTCTTCGCGTAACGTTACAGCTTTATTAACTTCTGTCGACGTTAATTGCTGAGCCATTGCTTCTTTTAAATGTTAGTGAACTGTCAGAATGATCTAATATTGTTTAAGACTAAAATGGTCCAAAGTCTGTTTAAACATTTCTTCTTAAGTGATTTTTTTCATTTTATTTATTTATTTTATTTATTTATAAAAAGATGGAATTACCACATAAAATGTTTCTTCTGACGCTGTATAATTATGTATTAGGTACATGTTATTAATTGCTATAAGTAATATACCTACTGACAAAAACAGGTTATGAAGTTTTATTTACAAAGTTTTATTAATAATGGTAATGCTTTACGGTAACTATAACAAAAACACCATTTAATTAGATGCTTTTACGTAGATAAGTATCATACCAATAAATAACTTATCAACTTCTTCTACTTTTTCTTCAACCGATTCAATCACAAAATTACTTATGGCCGTTTGCACCGGCGTTCCATATTTTTAAACCAAGCTCAAAAACAATTGTTGCTACGATTTAAATAATTATAACCAAGGTTTTAAGCCCTACTTAATTTTAAACTACGACGGTGCAAACGGCTATTAGTAATTTAAAACATCAGTAACCAACTATTAAAAGATTACCAAAAGCTGTAGACATTTAGCTCCAGATAAATTAAGCTCCATTATTAATAATTGTGTTTCGACCAAATTCATCTTTTCCTTTGAGAATCTTTTGCTTTTCGCCACTAGAGCTTTCAATGTAGCAAAGAAATTTGATAAGTCATTGAATAAGCATATTAACGAAAATCTTTTAAATTTTGAAGTATCTACCTCAAATGCGAACTGCTTCTAAGGAACGTACACATTTATCATTAGCTAAGAAAGTGGAAGCAAAAGTACCTAGCCGATTTTGATATCAGAGAAGCTATTAAATTATTGAAGATATTGCTGAAGAACTAAAAAAAAAATATCCTTCACCATCTCGCATACTTTTTTTCCCAGACGCTTTTAAACCAGGCCAACTTCCTTCATTTGTAATTTATTATAATATGGTGCGTCTTTGTGTGCCATTCTCTGTCAGAAACTGTTTACGAAGATTGACTTCAAAGCTGGCCTGTTTTCAAAGTCGTAATATTGTAAATTCATACCACACGAATCTTTGTGAATAACGGCCAAAACCGTGGCAAAGTTCTTCTTAAATTAGATTTCAAAAACGCCTTTAACTTAGTTGAACGGGATTGTATTCTAAAAGAAGTGCAATGTCATACCCCACTTCTTTACCCTTTCAATTTTATTTTTCGGTAATCATTTAATTTCTTCTTCTGTTGGAACCCAGCAAGGAGATCTTTGCGGTCCCAGTTATTATTTTATCTTTGGATTCTCAACTAAATATTTACTATTTAGATGATGGAACCTTAGCTGATTATCCAGAAGTAGTTGTGTCCGACTTTAAGAAAGTTATCAATTTATCCAGGAAAATGGGTCTTGAATTAAATTTTAATAAATGCGCGATCTTTTGCTTTTGTGACCGAGGAAGTTTATCTCTTTTAGGCTCTCCCATCTTTGACCAAGGCTTCAAATAACTATTGAAAAAACTATCATTACAATTGACAATCTTTTACACAAACATGAACATCTTAGCAGACACGTGGCTTATACTTTGTCTTTTCATACCAAAATTTAATTTTTTATTAAGAAGAACAACTCTATTTTGGAAATTTTCTAATTATGTTAATTCAGTTGATTCTTCTTTAGAAAGAATACTTAATTTACGTTTAACTGATTTACAATGGTGTCAGTCCACTTTACCGATTAAATTTGGTGGACTGGGAATTCGTCGCATTTCTGCTATTTGCTTCACTGCTTTCTTATCTTCAATTCATGGTGTTAAAAAGCTTGTTTCTCTATTACGAAATTCAAAGGATAATGAGCTTATTACTCACCATTATGATGAAGCATCAGCAGTCTGGGATGTAGAAAATGAGAACGATAGATCAACAATTCCTAATGTGAAAAGAATTGGGGCAATATCAACATCAGACGAATAATTGCCAATGACTTATTAATTCACCTAGAGACTTGGCTCGTTTTAAGGCTTTGCAATGCAGAGGATCTTGGTTATATGCAATACCTTTTCCTAATATTGGTACTCTCTTAGATAACATTTCCTTCCAAGTTTGTATTGGTTTAAGATTGGTTTGTGATCTTTGTATAGTCGGCACGGAGATATAGTGATAATGTATTCAGTCCCCATAACGAGGAGGCTGGCAACGTCTAAGTAGTTTATTAGGGATAAGTGCTTGGACAAGATATTTTGCCTGTAAAGACTGCCTGAAGAACGTCAGATAGTGCTGACCGTCTAAAGCGGTTCCTTTGTAATCGTTATAATCCAAATCCGCTAACAGTGACAATCGTTATTGAAGTTAAGTAGGTACATCTTATATTTGCAAATGCAATGCGAAATTTGACGAATTTGGTATCCAGAGTCTAAGTTGTTCCAAAAGCAGTGGTACATTTTCCAGACACACTGAAATTAATTCTATTATCAACCGGTCTTTGACTTCTATTTATGTTAATTTAACATTAGAACCAAACAGACTGTCTCCAGATGTTGGAAAACGCCCAGATGGGATGGCTTTGGTACCATGGATTAAAGGCCAACCTTTAGTTTGTGACGTTACTGTTGTTATGTAGACACACTTGCAGTCAGTTACGTTTTGAAAACATCTGAAGTTTCAGGTTTTGCCGCTGAAATGGCTTGCAAACGCAAACATAACAAATTAGTCCAGTCAATATAAGCATAAAAAAGGGTCCGACCTTGCAAATGGTCATGTAGTTCTGATTTTTTAATATGTTGTTTGGACCTCAGCCAAGAGTGAAAAACCAAATTTGCAACTTCGAAAGACTTGTGCGCGTTGCGTGGTAGACAAAAAACAGCAAAATTTTCTCACTATTTTCAGTTTTTGTTTTATATCTCCTAAGATATGAGTCTGATACAAAACGTTGAAGTTACCTTTTTTAAACTATATTAAATTCACTACAGTTTGAGGCCTAAGCGAACTTTGTAAATCCAGCGGTTTCCGAGATAGAGCTCTTCAAAAATTGGGTATTTTTTCCAAGAAGTAAAAAAAAATTGTTTACGTCTCTTATTAATTATTATATTAAATATCGTCAAAAATACTCGCCCCACGGGAAAAGTCATGGGCAATGAACTTGAAGTATATTTAGTTAGCTTTAAATTGAGATATGACTGCTTCTCTCAAAAGTGGCGTATAACCGAAAACCTCAAAAAATGGAATTTGGGAAAGATCAATGAAAACAAGTTTTCAGCACATCAAACGTCACGTATAGGGCCTAAACCGATCAAATAAGTTATTTTAACGTAATTTAGTATGTATGGTTAACAACTTAAAGGGAGTCTGTGAAGTTAGTGGATAAATACTGCCGTCAGCACCAGACTTGTTCTGGTTGTATGGAAAATCATCGAACACCCCAAGTGTGCTCGTTTGGAACGCGTTCATGGAGGAGGTGACAAGTGGTTTTGATTTTTATCGCTCAAGAATTATTTTCCTCTCATTCATCCGCGAGCTTTAATTTGAGCTCCGGCGGGTACATGTCCTGGCATATACGAGTATGTTTACCATGAACACCATTCCTACACCGTGCTAGCACACTGCTGGAAATTCCACGCACATGTGTCAATCCACCATCCACCTTAGCTTTTCATAGACCACATCAGCAATCAAATCTGACCACAGGCCGGACCAAAACTTATCGAATCGGCGGATTGTAAAATTTCGTTCTGTGAATATCTTAAACTCAGTTGCAAATATAAGTGGGTACTCTTTGTGCAGAAATAGTGACCAGCTGAATGAAAAAAGGTAGCATTTTATCGATAGTATACAGGTGAAGGTTCTAATCACCCTGACGCTATGCCTGGATGAATAGTTTCACGGGAGTACACGTGTGAAAATATTGGACCCACAGCTTTGATGTGGGACCATTACCTTCCAAATTATGCAATGTAGTTTTGAATTTGGCTCTTGGTTTTGGTAAGAGTTATTTTCCGTTACAAACAAGATGAGAGACCTTTCACTCTCATGTAGTTTATTCTCAGTTTCGGCTCTTTCCTTCCCAGTCAAGTCTACCTGATCCAAAATAATGCCAGCTCATATCAGATTAGTCAAAATGTGTGCTCGTACAGCCCGTGAATAGGCATGACCATTCAGCATTTTGTCCACGTCGTCGTGATAGATATGTATAAATAGTCACAAGTAGCGCCTTCACGCCACTCCCTGCCATTATTGCACCGATACAACCCAGGAATTACATGAGGAGATGGAACCCTCCAAGCCTCACAACCACGCAGCTTAACTCAGAATGTTGGCCACCCTCAACAATATCTCTGGTTTTAAGGAACAGTGGTTGATCAAAAGTAAAGAGCAGGTTTTTTGAAAATGACCTTTACTTCTCTCACTGGCTTCAAAATGTGATATGAACATTGTATCGTAATCAGCAGGTGGGGCGCGGATGAATGAGAGGAAAATAATTCTTGAGCGAAAAAAATCAAGACCACTTGTCACCTGCTCCATGAACCCGTTCAAAAGGAGCATACTTAGGATGTTCGAGGAACAAGAACAAGTCGGGAGCTGAGGGCATTATGTCATCACCAACTTCATAGACTCCCTATAAGCTGTTAACCACACATACTAAATTAAGTTAAAATAACTTATTTGATCGGTATAGCCCCCATACGTGATGTTTGATGTCCTGAAATACTGTTTTCAATCTTTTCTCCCAAATTCCATTTTTCGAGGTTTTCGGTTATATGCCACTTTTGAGAGAAGCGTTGGACCTGCAGCTGTCCTTCAAATCTCAATTTAAAGCTAAATAAATATACTTAAAGTTCATTACCAATGACTTTTTTCTTGGGAGGAGTATTTTTGACGATACTTAATAAAATAAGAGACGTAAACAAATTTTTTTCACTTCTTGGAAAAAATACCCAATTTTTAAAGAGTATCTCGAAAACTGCCAGACGGAAAAAGTTCGCTGAGGCTTCAAACTGTTGTGAATTTAATCTAGTTTAAAAAAGATAACTTCAACTTTTTCTGTGAGACTCATATCTTAGGAGATATTGAGCAAAAACTGAAACTAGTGCAAAAATTTGCTGTTCTTTGGCTACCACGCAGCGCGCACAAGTCTTTCGAAGTTGCAAATTTGGTTTTTTACTCTTGGCTGAGGTCCAAACAACATATTAAAAAATCAGAACTACATGACCTTTTGCAAGGTCGAATGTTTATATTGACTGGACTGGTTAGAAATTGTACAATTTTATACATTGTCTGCAATAACCCGAAGAAAAAACAACAAAAATAATAAAGAGATACAAGTGTAACTAGAAAAAGTCTATAAGGACTTCGTGAATGAAAAAAAAACTCTTCAAAAGAATAGAATGAATTTTCTATTAACAATTGCTTCAAATGTTGTTTCGAGTTCAACCATTTCGTCAAATTACATACCTATTTAAAGGTTTAGCATTTGAGACGTTAGGCCCTTGGTGCAAAGAAGTCATCGGAAATCGACTTATTGCGGAATCAGATGATTCAAAATCAAAGAAATTCCTTTTCGAGAGGATTTCCTTTGCCATTCAACGTAGAAACGCTGCAAGCATTCGGGGAACTTTTCCAGATTCCGCATTATTATTGGTAATTTATTATATTATTTACTTTTTTTTTAATTGCAAAATATATGAAAATAAGAATTAATTGTAATAGATAAATAGAATAAAATTAAGTTAAAAGCATGAAATAAAACTATTATATTTTTAAATAGATATTTTTATTAATAGTAAAAATATATAAAATTTAATTTATTATTATATTTATTTATAAATAATTATAGTCTACATTTTTTCCACTAAATTGTGTCAGATAAACCAAGTAACCTACGATGCTAACTACCATCTAAGTAAGAAAGTTTTGTTAAATATTTTGTACTTAATTAGGTATATTTTGCCTACCTTAAAACTGAGCGTGCAATCTATTGGAAACAAACCACAAATATAAAACTTTAAAGGCTGTCTTTCTAGTAATAAATATTTCAATTTTTCCTAAAATTTTATTGGCAATTATATTTTAAATGTTTCTACATATTAAATATAATAATCTTACGTGTTTGTTAAAAATCGTTTTTTTGGATTGATCAGTCAAATCCATCATCAAAAATATCTAAAAGCGGATACTGTTACATGTGTACCAATAGTTTTCTTATTTTACCTGTAGCTGTATTTTTTCGAAATAGTAAAACATCAGGAAGTCAAAAAATAACGTTGTCAAAATCCAGAGCAGAACAAAAACCATATATAAGGTGAAATATGGCGAGTCGGATACAGGAATATAGAATAGGTAGTGTAAAGAAGTTGCAATTAGAACAAAATCTGTGAAAATTTTGAATAATATAAAACTTTCAAAAGTTTTAATTACACGTAAAGACAAACTACGTAGTGACAAATAAATTTGGAAGTAGTTTTTTAGCGTTGTATTAATAATTACGCTCTGCTCGTATAATTCTGTTAAGATCAACAAAATTAAAAAGTATAATAACAAAATACTTAAATTAAAGAAACGACCAGAATAAAAGCATAGAATGTATGTAAATTCTCCTGGTGTGAATTGCAACATTAGCATGGAATCCTGCACAAACACAATAATTTCTATAATCACGTTGACAACGATAAATTTTAGAAATAAAATGTGTACTTTTGAAATTGTAATTTGTTTTTCAGTTATTTCAAAAATTAGTTGCCGATTTTCTAAAATTTCATTGATCACTGATGCTATTTCATATTTCTTCATGTATGAATTGTATACCACACCGATATTTTGAAAATAAATGGAAATAAGTTGAAAAAACATTGTGAAATAGTAAAAAGTGTTTTCAAATTTAACGAATTTGAAAAAGCACCACATATTCATAATTATTCCAAATGTGCTTAAAAAAAGTGTTTTACAATGTACATATGTAAATTGTTTATCTTTGTTGATGGTATAGACAGGTAAACCTGCATACGTCCAAACATGGAAAACACAATTTAATAGCTCACAGAGATCTCTCGAATACATGCGTGTATATTGTGTCACGTCTTGTTCTGTATTAAGGTAATGATAAATGATTCACCTTAATGAAACTAACTATTTACTTAAATGTAAAGGGATGAGTTGGATTAATTAAACGAGTGAGTATAATTTGTTAATCATTCAATTTAATACAGGCTATTTCACAAGTAATAATGAGATCGACGGAATTGGAAATGCAACCTACAATACATTTGCAAAGCAAACCTGAATATGGAAACGGAAAATGTCCAGGTTTGCTTTGCAAATGTATTATGGGTTGCATTTTCAATTCCGTCGGGCTCTTGTCACTCGTGAAATACTCTGTATACACATACATATTTATCAATTTGTAGTACATATTTTTAAAACTGTCGATGCTGTTAACATTTTTCACAAAAATGAACACGCATCTGACATCAATTACATCTGATAAAATATTTATTACATGTGAAATTTGACTGAAAACATGTAATGATCTAATACCTAGGTTACTTCTTTCCGCCAAATATTCGAACCTGTACAAAACTGATACAAGTGTGGTGGTGTTCGTGATCGAAGCGAAGGGCCCTACGTTGTGTTTTTCTTTTGGCGGAAAAGTTTCGGAATGCAAACCAGTTGGAAGAGTACCGCAAAATAAAACACACATGTGAGGGGCGCAAAATACCTTTTATTGAAAAATGCCTGTAATAACTTTGATTCCGGCGAACAAACGAAACGAATCCAAAATAACAGAAATTAGGTTTAATGAATTAACGTCAGTTAACTAGCTGCGGCCATTGCAAAGCCAAACAACAATATTTATGCGGCAGCACTTATAACGAACAGAAACGGGTACTTAAATGACAAACAAAAATGACAAGTTAAAGCTTACAAAAACAGGGAACCAAATTATAATGCAGTTATCACAGACAGGGACGGATAAAAACCCTCTTTAAAACCGTACCCCAGGTATTACCCATCTTTTACAACTCAATTAATAACAATCCTATGCTTCATTATTAAACACAAGGTCCAGGTGCATCATCGGGGGCTTAGAAGCTGGTGATAACAAACTCTCGGTCGCGAAGGGACTCAGAAGAATAATCTGAATCGTTTGAGATCAAGCGACGCTTATAGATACTCGTGTTAACGCTCGTCGGGCTATGTTTACCGACAAATAACCAGTGATAGAACCGTCCCGGTGGTTTCACGTAATATCCCAGAGTCGCATCGAGCAAGGCTTAGGTCCGCCTTACCCAACCCACCGTTTACCAACAACCACGAGGTCTAGAAACGCCGCGGGGCTTCACGTTAACATCCCAAAGCCGCATCGAGCAAGGCTTAGGTCCGCCTCCGCTAACTAACCGTTAACCTCACGTTACTTTACTAGCTAACCCCACGACCTCCTGAATGTCACCTGGCTCCCATAGGGTCGTACCTAAAACATTCCACCTCCGGCTCATCCGAAACCTAGCGACACATGGGAAAACCGAGTTTAACTCAACCAAACAAAGATTACAATATCACAAATATAAGTAACAACATAAGTAACGCCACCTTCTCGACGTGACTATAAATGCTACAATCGCTGGCTGGGCTCCACTAAAGTGACGGGTAAAGTGCCGTTAGAAAACGATGGCAAAAATGGACGCACGTGCGTCAGAGGATGGCTACTAATTTGCGAAACTACCTGAAAATTGCATCTTCCAGGAGAAACTTAGGGGATAAGGCTTAAAATTAACAACTGGGTGCTTCTCGAGAGAAACTACATGCAACAAAATAATATCTACAAACATACCCTCTACCACACAGTCCTGGTATAAAAAAAAACACAAACGCGGGTTAATTTTCAATGGATGAATTGAAAAATTTAATTCTCCAAGGGGGCACAAAAATCTACACGGGACAATAGCGGGATTGATTTCTCGTTCAACTTACGGTTTCAAAAAAGTGGATCGCTGTCAACACTGTCCGTTCTTTTAGAAAACTCCAACAATAACTAACATTCTTACTACCCACGCGGGCGAGGACCGCTACACCCCCGCTCCTCTTCCGGTCTCTCCAGGCTTTCTCAGTTCCTAGCCTATCCGGTAGTACTTTTGTTTTTGGCGCCCTATTGTGGCGGTACCGGGGATTTGATTTAAAATTTAAACTGTGTCACTACAAACAATGAAAAACTTTTTGTATTGTTTTTTTTTCTCTAAATCATTTGTCATTAAATGCTCGATATATTTTATCCGGATATCAAGTTTTCGATATTCTTTAATGATTGTGGTAACTCTGAGTGAAGCAACCATACAGTTTAACATTTACAAAATGAAAATCAATAACAAAAAATCCCAATCGTCATTTCATTAGTATCCACTAACACCAAGCCACACGTTCTTGTTAAGATTAGATCAATGCATGTGTACAAAAGGTACTGATTAATTTCACATCCACTTAGACAGCTTTATGGAAAACAATGAATTCGACCACTGTAACGTTAAAATTTAAAAATTCATAATAATTGAATGACTTCTGAAGAAGGCGTTTTATTCCGTGGAGAATTTTTGAACAGCCCAATTATATAAATGTATTCGTGATTGATATCATAATTTGTACACGCCACATAATTGCTTGATGGTTAATAAAATCCATCTCCACCATTGACCTAGTAGATAATTGACATTCAGGATGAACTTCGTCATTACGGGTATCTACCTATTGCTACGAAATAATAAGAAGCAAGTTGATAATTATGTAATAACAACTTCCAAACCTCTGCCTAACTACCTATTGGCCATCCAGAGTTCTCATCGCATTTTTTTTTGTGCGACAGTTTTCAAAACGCCTTCTTTGATCTAAATAATAGTTGATGGCACGATACTATTTTATCTTCAAACGGATCAGAAAGAAAAGCGGAAATGAGCTTACTTACTTTTCTTTTCCTTCAGTTACATTAAAATTAATCTTCAAATTTGCAGTTCTCAAATTTTAAGGCACCAGTTTCGATAATATTAGTAAAGTCTAGAATGCTATCCATTCTGTCCGATGTACTATGGCGGACAATAAATTTAGGCCGGCCTGTCATTGAGTTGACATCAAAATGTGAAGCTGGCATTATGTTCAACTAACCCCATTTTCGATTTTTGTCATTCTTGTCATCGTGACAGCGATAATCAAAATTAAAATTGGGAAAAGAAGCCTGCACCAGAGAAAAGTGCTACTACAAATCAGTTATGCTAGTGCGTCATGATCTGTAAGTTACGAAAAAGGCGAAGGAAACGCCAAACAGCTTGAAAACCTTCAGTTTGACAAACTGACACATCAATCATAATGACAATAAATGGTCGCTTGCATTGACTTTTTTGAAATGTCAGAAATTTGCCGGCCTAAATTTATTGTCCGCCATAGTACTATTGGGGACACGGAAAACTGGACAGATGTCATTCAGTTGTCAAAATTTCTAAACCATACCTTAGCTACTCATAACCAAGTTTACAGTTTTTTTGAAAATATCAATCATAATGACGGTAAAGGGGCATTTACATTGACACTTTTTGAAATGACAATAACAGACTGCCCAGGATTCCATGTCCCTCATTGTACTCTTTGTAAATTTCCACGTAAAACTTTCCCAAAATGGTGAACGATCGCGATTTGAAATTTTTAGTATCCTGAACTTTTACTAAGATGTGGATAGCAAATGATTACAGTTTATAACTGTACTTTTTACTTTTTAACACTGAACGGCCATCTTGCGCTATTTTTGATTTTGACATTTGAGTCATCTGACATCCATGGACACTATTGGACTATTGGATATGGACATTATTAAATATTTGGTGTAATTCACAATTGTAATTGATAAATAATCCGTGAGAAGTGCATCAAATGACCTTACATTTGACTCGGTCGAGCCGCCTGTGAACACTTCTACTCCTAGGACTTGAAGTATTCTACTCCTTTCACAAAAAATGCCACTTTAAGTGTTTCTATGGAGATATACAAAAGCGCGATTTTCGACCGCTTGAAGATAAAATTTATTTTGATCACTTTGTATAACATCAAGATCAGTTATTGAGGTTGTTCCCAGAAATGCGTTTTTAACGGGTGCTTTTCACCTTTTTCATATATAATATACCAAGGGACAGATATATTGCCGGAAATTTTTTCGAGCAGTCCTGACAGACGAGTGTCTGTCGCAAGAAAATTACACGAGGGCTTCAGCCCGAGGGTAATTTTGAGCGACAAACACGAGTGTTGGACTGCAAGAAAAAATTTCTGGCGATATATATCTGTCCCGAGGTATATTCGGAAGAGAATCGCCCGAAAAAATTTTTCCCTAGGGCAATTATATCGGAAATTTTCCCTAGGGAAAATTTCCGCTTAATTAAATTGTGATTGGTTGCTATTCAAATAATTCGGAGTTGTGATTTGTCAATATAAATCATGTGACATTTGAGGGCGATTCTCTTTGTAATTGTTCAAAAAATTTTTTGTTTGGGGAAATTGATATTCATAGACCCTGATAATTAAATTAAAATTCAATTAAGGAACTAACAGCATTGGTTGATAATAAAATTACAAGATTCTTTTTTCACCTTTTATTTATTTGAAGTTAAACAGAACCATTAGATCCAGGAAAATGATTTTTAGGGTTAAACTGCATTAGATATGTTAAGTAGGTAAATATAGTTGCCACCATCTGGTTGATAACATTTTTACAGGTTTTATACAAACTCATTTATTACTTTCTTACCATGAAACTCAACGTGCAATTTATAGGAAACAAGCCACAAATATAAAAATCTGATGACTGTCTTTCTAGCTTGAAATACATTAATTTCTCCTAAAAAATAAATTAATCATTTTAAACTTTTAGATTTAATTTTCAATAAGTACATACTTACGAATTTGTGATAGACTGGAATTTTGCATAATTGATCAATTAAATTCATCATTTCGAACTTCTAAAATGTCAGTTAGATTTCAGCTTAATTGGTTTTGATGATCTTACCTGTTCGATTATTTTTTCAAAAGAATAAAACATAACAAAATCGAAATATAAAATTATTAATGTCCAAATTAAAAGTGTAATGATGTAGGTGTAGGACGATTGGTATATGTAGATGCTCATGTATACGAAGTAGTACAGGGAAGTTGCAATAACGGTGAAATCCGTGAAAATCTTTAATAATACGAACCTTTGAAAAGTTTTGATAACATGTAAAGACAAGTGGTGTAGTGATGCATAAATTTTGAAATTGTTCTCTAATGATATATTCTTACTTACACCTTTCTCATGTAATTCTAGTAAAATCAATACAATTAAATGCATTAGCAGTGCAAAGATAAAATTGAAGCTACGACCTACGTAAAAATTGATTAAATATATAATTCCCGATGAATAAAACTCAGTTTTTGCAATATCATGTGCTGAAATAGCAAATTCACCGATGATGTTGATAAATACATATTTTAAGAATTTGTTATGTACTTTCAAAATTTCAATTCTTTTTTTAAAGCACTTGAAAATGAGAAGTTGATTTGATAAAATTTCATTAAACAATAAGGCTATATCATGTTTCTTCATGTACAGATTATATACAAGACCCATGTTTTGACAATAAACGGATACAAGTTGAAAATATATCATGAACACATAGACGTCTTTTTTAATTTCTGTGTGTAATAGTAAAGTGCATATTATGTTAATCGTTATTATTATTGCACTAAAAAATAAAGTTTTAGAATGTTTATTTATAAATTGTTCATTTGTATCGATGGTATAAATAGGAAATCCAATTCCTGCCCACAAAACGAGCACCGGTCTTAAGAGGTCATTAATATTTTTTGGCCGCCACATATTGATATATGTATTTTGTTTATTGTTTGATAATAATGCTCTAGTTCTCTATTACTGTCAAGTCAAATGCTTTAGTTAATAACATACGTATATAAACTAATGAAATTATTTCGACTGGTATTGTTAAGAAAATGTTTTTGTATAAATGGTTTGATAAACGTAGCTAGGTGACGACCGAGTCGGCTTTCTTACAATTAGAGTAAAAATGCAATTAATTAATTTTTAGTTATTATTTACGTCATAAGTCCGGTAAACCAATGTTTACGTAACGAGTCGAGATGTTTTCGGACGAGGCGACGAAGGAGTCTGGAATTTTGAGACGAGTTACTGTAAAAGTTTACCGGACGTATAACGTAATGTGCTTTTTGCACGACCTCTATATATGATGAGCAATTTTACTCGCTGGTTGTATGGAGTAAAATGGCAGTTTTTTCCCTTTGGGCAAGAAACATAGCCAACTCAAGGTTTTTGTCAACTTTTTTCCCTTGGGCAAAAAATCATAGCCAACTCAACCTTTTATGATACATAGGTATGTCAGGGTTATTTACGAGTAATAATGGGCCTCACAACCATTGAAACGCAACCAGTTATATAGGGTTATTCTAAATGATTGTAGTCGAAGTAGGCCATGCCCATGTTATTTCATTTTTGCCGCTTTCATGTGAACTGTCAGTTTTGTCGCTGTCACTGTCATTTTTTAGATGAAAAGTGCTCTGATGAGATTTTTATTTATTTTTGTTAAATTAACGATTGAATCCAGAAATATTGAGTTGTTTTGCACCCAATTTAACTCCCGTGTGTACTCACGTATTCACATAATTTTGATGTTTTTTTATGTGGAGCGGCAACCATAAATTTTACATTGAGTTTTCACGCCTACTTCGACTACAATCATTTAGAATAACCCTGTACATTTTCATCGCCTTCGTGGATAATTTATACTTATTTAAAAAAAATTAAAACATAGTTGGTTCTAGTTTTTTTTTATTTGACATGAATTTGACCTCTAAATTAAAAGTTATTTTGATTTAAACACAAATATTCTTTAGGTTTGATAGATGTCACGTAATGATAACGGGAAATTGTCGTAAAAAAGCAGTCTTTTTCAGGTATTGGGCTTGTCTTGCATCACTCAGCTAACGCCTCGTGCTTCAAATTTCAACCTCATACCTGAAAAGTGATCTGACAGCGCACTTATGTCGAAAATAATAATTATAATAAAACAGGAATTTTTATTTGTTGTTATGAAGTAATATATTAATTTCAGGTGTTACGGTCTTATAACCAAATTTGCTAAATTGTGTAAGGTAAATTATGAAGGAGGTAATACCAGCAATCATCTACAACAACAGAAATGGCACTGCATAATTTTGATTAGACAGTAACTTACTGAATATATTAGTTTACAATTTATGGGAAATAACCCGCAAGCAGTAAATTCCAGGGGCACTATATTTATTCGAAGGTGCATGAGCTCTGACTACAAGTTATTCTTTTTCAGTATACGTTATTTTAGAGTTATTATTTGACTTACATTCTTATAAATAGCAGAGCATTTAGAGTTTTCTTCAATACGGTTAATCAACACGGACTCCTTCAACAACAGGTTATTAGTTGAATGTCTGACGACATCACTTTTACTTACGTATTCCATAATCTTATCAAAACTGTAACACATGAAGAAGTTAGAAAAGAGGAATATTATTTGCCACAAGAAATTAAACAATAACTGCAATACAAACTTTACGGAATCTGTTTCAGAGAGTGCTGAAGAGTAGCATCCGTAAAACAAACCGGAAGACGATAATATAAAGTCTGTCAATGTCTTTAGTAAAAGCAGTTCTTGCAACGTGTTAATTACATTATTGCACAAGTCATGTAAGTGCCGAAATGTTTCATGAATTTTTTTCAAATTTGTTTGTTCTTTTCCCGTAATGGTAATAAGTTTGCTGTATAAATCTCTAATTGAACTCAAAATAAAAATCAGTAAAATCTCTAAATTTAAATTAAAAATTATTCCAATGTACTGAATTACAATGAAAAGAGAATCTTTGAAATTATCTGTGATGTACTGACAATCAAAAATCATTGTAGTGGTGACCATTAAAGCTTGAATAAACGTGTACGTAAAAAATGTGCTTTTTACCGTATTTTTAGTCGTTGTGGTTTTATACAATTTAAACAGTTCGTTTTCGCATAATAATAATTTTGTAAAGAGTGTTGCCATGGCGTGTCGTTTCATATAAAAAATTTCTACTATTGCGGCACTTTGTACATAAATTGATAGAAACTGAACGAAAATTATAAAGCTGTCCAGGTCTCGCCTAACTCCCACATATTTCATGTACAATGTTAAAATAATAATGAGTAATATTCTCAGAAAAAACTGATGTGAAGTTTTATAAACAAATTTCTTAGTTGTATAAACTCCCACGACTTCCAGACTGTAAACAGGGAGTCCATTGTATTTCCACATTTTGGTAATAAACTTAGCTATTTCGTAATAAGTACTGACTTGGGAGCACATACTGAAATGTAGTGGTCACTCACCTGAGTGACTTATTATCGATTGAACGTTTTAACAAGTCGCATTTATCACTGTCTTAACGATATATCATGTGGCGGCCTAAAGACATGTGCGATGTGGCACAACCTATTTTCGTAATGTGGAAATACTGTGGATTACCTATATTTAAGGTGGAAGATAAAAACAACCCACATGATAGAAAATTTGTAAACGGAAAACTCAAACTCACACATGTTATCTTAGGTGTAATAACAGTGACTCTCAACATTTGGTTTTACATGAAATACGTTGGGATCAACAGAATCATTTACAGTTACATATCTTTAATTCACATTGGGGCAGTTTTTACTCAGAACATTGGAATACTACTCTACACCCATCTTAAAAAACGCAAGATCGAAAGACTGCTTGCCAATATTTTTTTCACTGAAAAAGCTCTGGCAAGGTTTTCCAGTGATGAACCAATGTACAAAAGAGTGCGTTCACACTTGGTATGGTACTTAATTTCGCAATATTTATTAACACTCTCAGGGGCAATTTTGGAGTGTTATGTAGGATTCAATAACATTTTCCAAATTATGTTTTCCATATGTTTATGTTTTGGGCAAATGTATAATTACAATTTCGACATATTATTGTTTTCTCTACTTTTTGTACTGAAAGAGCTTAATGCTCACTTTATACGTTGCATTAGCAAAGATAAAATGATAAAGCTACGCTTAAGAAGGATTTTACGAATTCACGAGCTTCTGGGGAAACTAGCAGTGGAAGTCAACCAAACATTTCAAAAATTGCTATTGTTAAAAATTTTCACAGACTGCATGGGGTGTGCTACAAAATTATATTATGGATCTTATGCTTTGATCCAAGTAAAAACAAGTTTTTTCCTGTATTTGGTAATTATCTTGGCGAATTTGCTTTCTCAGGTGACAACATGGACTTCGGAAATTTTGATGGCTAAATGTTTTGAAGAATTTTCTGAACAAGTAATAGAATAAAATACATAAAAACTATAATTCATAATATATTTCAGAAAATGATCGTTTTTGATGTTATCGACAAGGCTTTGGGTGGTTCTGAAGATTATTTTTACATTCCATACAAATTTGTGAGTTGTAATATGTTTATAATAATTCTTTTATTTACGTTCTTCCCTTGCAGTTGGACCTTTTGAATTTAAGACTGAATAGTAGTAGCTCTTTGACTTTTACTCTTCATGGATTGTTTCCTTTAAACTGTACTTTAATATATTCAGTACGTACACACTTTCCTAATTATCATCTTTAATATTATTTTATTGTAGATGATTGCAGCCATTGGAACGTACTTAATGTATTTGATACAATTTACCCAAACTCATCCATTGTCAGAAGACAAATTTATGTAAAACCTTATATCACAATTCAAATTTTGTTAGGCAACAAGTTTAGTTTTGTGTTCAGATAGGAGTTCAACTTTGCTAACATCGCATCAAAGTGAAATAAGTTCGCAAATAAATTCATTAATATTTTATTATTACATAAGAAACTCCAAAAAAACCTAATTCTGCTCTGACTACGCTCGACGTGTGGTTGTTTTTAGTTTTAATAGATATAATTTCTTGAAGAAACAGTTGAAATTTAACTTACGGGCATGAATTGAAATTTGATTAATAGATAAGTGACTACGGCAAATAAATAAATATATGAACTTGAAACAGATTTAATTCTTTTGAAATGCGAAGTAATGATCCAAAAAAGATTTGAATTGTCTCCCCTGTTAAATTTACCCATTGCGAATCCTCATAGAACCTCTCGGTTAAGTCTGGAACAATATCGGGAAGAATTAAAAGGGAAGATGTCATCAGACTTGCGAGAAACTCTTTTTAAGCGTCAGCTGTTTGTCGAAGATCGATTTGGTAATTGTTCACTTTAACTACTTCTGGAATTTTCGCGTTTTTTCTGGCTAGACAGCCTCAGGGCGTCCTCCTAGATCGTGTCCCACCATTCAAACCTTGTGCAAATGCCTTTTTTTCCTCTCCTGTTGTGTTTCAAGGTCGCGTCAAGGTCGCGCCAAGTCATAATATAACTAAAGGGTAAGGAAAATTTTCATTTGCACAAGGTTTGACTGGTGGGAAACGATGTAGGAGGACGTCCTGAGGCTGTCTAGCCAGAAAAAACGCGAAAATTCCAGAAGTAGTTAAAGTGAACAATTACCATCGATTTCCTTCTATGGGTGGCATTTTATGCTCTGCACCCCACACAGCTACTTAAATACGATGGATACTGGCGGAGCGTTCCCGAATTCGAGAGCGAGACCGGTAATGAATTTAAAACAAATTATATGAAAGATTTTTAAAAGAAAGTTTTTTTTAATGAATTTTCAAAGAAAATAATTTACATTTAGTTTAGTGCATGAAATGAAATATTAGTAGTGAAATTAAACCTTGAATACAAGTGCAAGTTATAGAATTAGATAAATAATTTACCAGACGGACATAGTAGAGTATACAATCTTTAAAAACCATATTGTAATAGCTGTGGCCATGCCAATTCCAGAAATGAGTGAATTGCGCAACAAAAATAAAATACTTACTCGTTACGGAAAAAAGGAATCAGTTAACAATTTCACAAACGGCAACCCTTGTATTAAATTACACGTTTTAGGGTAAATTGTCCAAGTTCATGGATATTTAAATACGTTCTCGAAATTCATAACACGCTAAGTGCTCTGTTTTGAAGGTTAAGTAGGTATCTTAAACTCTTTTATATAATTTATCTAGAGGATGAAAAAAAAGTTAAAATAATCACTACCAAGATAAGTGCACACTTTGTGATCATTAGTTTTATCAAATATCGTGTTAGGCCTTCAGAGATCAGTTTGTTTCGTGTAAGCTTCACTATTTGCTCTTCAGTAGTAGACATATTGAGAAATAATTGTTTTTTTCAAATGTATCATCGAACTAAGCTTTGCATGAATATTGAAACGAATTCATAACCATTCATCCATCCTCGTACGGTACTTTTAAATTCGTGGTATTTTATACCGCGTGTCCACTCTCAAAGTCGAACATAGACAATTAACACTGTGCATTCAGTTTATAGATAATGAGGCCTATTCTGTAAGTAATATGTTAATTTTAAACATGATGTTATAAAATAACAGCCATTAAAATCGCAAATCGTATTCTGTAAAACGATGTTATGTTAAAAAATTGACAGATCCTGTTAATATGTCCTGTTATTGTTAAAATGTTAACGACTTCTCCTTATGTGCCTTTAAAATTTAACATCATGCTATAAATTATTATCTCCTCGAATAAAATGAAGATTTAGATGTCTTCTGAAAGACAGAACTTTACATTACTTTTTACATTACATTAAGCAGCCAAAATCATTTACAGTTGCAACATCTGTCAACATTTTCGAATTCCTTGGCCTGATCCTGACATAAATGAAGAAGAAAATGGTGGAATTTATAACTTCGCAAACCATTATGGTAAATAATGCCCAAATATATTTTTCCTTCAAGGACAAAGGAAAAGAGATGCGTTTATAGATACCTAGTTTAATTGGAAAGAAGAAAAAAAAAACAAATACACATTATTAATAGGTCCAGGTCCACGAAAAAAAAATCAGTTAACATTGATTTACATGTCGGCGGCATATTTTATAGCTTCGACCAAGTCACTGATGTTTTCAGCTAAACTTTTCGTAAATAAAGCCAACGTTTCTTGGCTTTTTATAAGATCAATTGGATTAAAATTGTCTTGCAGCAACACTTGAGGCAATTTTCGTTTTCTTTGTCTCTCTGGTACCTGTTGTGTCATATTAGGTGCATCCATTGTTACTGGCTTTGGTTCTGTTATTTAGATAATTTAATAATACGTTTGAACATCTTCATTATCACTTCTTTCTGCTTCTATGTCTCCCACAAGGTTTATTATGACTCCGCCTATGTTAAGTCCAGGTTCAGAAACGTTTGGTGCATCGTCAATTACAACAATACTATGTAGGTATGTACCTAGTAGGTATGTTTAAACTTGGTCCTTTGATATCAGTCAGAGGTTTTTCCTTGACTGACCCACCACCATTTCTTCTTCTGCTTTTAGATCCCCAAAGACCTTAAAAGCATATTTTCTTCAAGACAAATAAGTAGTGAAATACACGTTTCTACTCTTCTACTGAGCGCTTTGGACCTTATTTAATATTGCTTTTAAATTTATTCATTTACTTTCTACTATCCCAGCTTAATTTTGTAACAGCTTTCTGTTTTCCGCCAAATTCTCCTTATTGTTCTCCAAGAAGTCAACAAGAGCTTCTAGTTGCCGTGTGGTAATGCGTAGTCTTGAACGCACGCTCATTTTCTGAATCTTTTAATGATGAAAATGAAAAATGTGATGACAGACGTCAACATTAAATAAACTAGGCAAAAATGAATAGGGAATTCCACACAATTTTTCTTGGAAAGCAAAATAATTACCCCAATCCTCCCACTTATTCTTAAACACAAGATAAATTTAAAATGTTACAAGTACTTGAAACATTACATTTAATGTGTAGATTAATATATTTGTAACACATTTCATTACAAATTTTAAACGGTATTTATAAAAAATTCAAAAAAGGAAAAATTCCCTATTCATTTTTGCCTAGTTTATCAGAACAAGGAGAGATACTATGATATGATATGAGATAGTAAAGGAGAAACGTATTTGTATGATATGACAACATTGTCAGTGTTAACATGCGTGTTAAAAAAATTAACTATAACAGTTGCTTTAAAAATTACCTTACAGAATACACATCCATGTTAAAATTTTAACATTTCTGTTATAATTTTTTTCAGAAAAGTTTTTGATTTATTAAAATTTAACATAAAATAACATTTTTAATTTACAATGCGAAAATTTCCGATAATAATGCGGAATCTGGAAAAGTGCCCCTAATGCTTGCAGCGTTTCCACGTTGAATGGCAAGGGAAATCCTCTCAAAAAGGAATTTCTTAGATTTTGAATCCCCTGATTCCGCGATAAGTCGGTCTCCGATGACATTAATAAAATCTATTGTTTCTTTGCACCAAGGGCCTAAGGTTTCAAAGGCTAAACCTTTAAATATGTAGTTTGACGAAATAATTGAACGATATTTGTTATGTTTGCGTTTGCAAGCCATTTCAGCGGCAAAACCTGAGACTTCAGATGTTTTCAATACGTAACTGTCTGCAAGTGTATCTACGACAGTAACATCCCAAACCAAAGGTTGACCTTTATTCCACGGTACTAAAGTCATCCCATCAGGGCGTTTTCCGTCATCACGAGATAGTCCGTTTGGTTCTAAAGTTGAATTAACATGAATAGAAGTCAAAGACCGGTTGATAATAGAATTAATTTCAGTGTGTCTTGAAAATCTACCACTGCTTTTGGAACAACTTAGACCGTGAATACCAATTTCATCAACTTTCGCATTGCATTTGCAAATATGAGGTGTACAAAGATTACAACCCAATCTTAAACCAATACAAACTTGGAAGGAAGTGTTATCTAAAAGAGTACCAATATTAGGAGAAGGTATTGCATGTAACCAAGATCCTGATTCTCTGCATTGCAAAGCCTTAAAACGAGCCAAGTCCCTAGATGAATTAAAGATTAAGTCATTGTCAATTATTCTTTTGATATTGATATTATCCCAATTCTTCTGAAATTGTGGAATTGTTGGTCTTTCGTTCTCATATGTTATAATTAAACTTTTATCATCCCTGTCAATTTTAACATAAAAGTTACAGAGTAGGCCTCATTATGCCATTAAAGAATTAAATTATAATATTAAAGTAATTAACGGTTTAAGCAGCTTTTATTATAAATTTTTTGAAAAAATTACAATGCAGTTCCTACCTTAGTTAATAATAAATCTAAATAATTTGCTGAATTTAAATTTCCCTTTATTTCAAATGTTATTAAAAATCCCAGCCCAGATATGAATTTTTTGAGGATACCGAGTTCTAGTAGGAATATTTACTCGAGGGTTTTCTTCAGCTCAACATCGCGTGTTTTGAACATTTGGTTCGTTATTTAGTGTAAAAGTAGATTTGTCTGTGAAGCAAATTGTCGACAGAAAGCGACGATCATTAGCACGCTCCTGTATTTCATAACAGGTTTCACTCTTACTTTCTTCATCAACAGCAAAAATCTGTTGATGACACTGTGTCTTTTAGGGATGATATTTGTACTTCCTGGGGATATTCAGTATCCGCGATTTACATAAACTTACTTCAAGAGAAATTTGTCTTAATCTGTATGGAATAACTATTTATTTTTCCGTAAATAATTTTGACAGTAATTTACCAAAATTCGCTGACTTAACCCAACAAATTACTAAATTTTTTGACAAATGCTGTCCAATTTGAAAATCATGGCATGTCATATTTAAAAATCGCCAAGTTTTAAATTAGTATTTTCAAATAAAAATAGCACCTTTAATCTTATTATTAGTATCACTTAAAGCGCAATAATTTTATCTTTCTATTGATACCATTACCTTACCTGTAAGTTCAATTGGCGAGCAGGAATCAGCAAAAACGTTCAATACAATGTTAATTGCCTATGTTCGAGTTTGAGAATGCACAGACTGTATAAATGAAGGCATTCATAGTTATTCAATAAGGGTATGTTATGAAGAATTGTGATTTGTAATTTTCTTATCGTTGTTACAATGTTACTCTACATTTCCACAATATTATTGATTGCCAAACCATGACAAAAAGAAAAATATTCAGTTTCCATCAATAAGGCAAGGACACATTAATAAATACTAATGACCAATAGGTAAAGTGTTTAATTTGACTTCAGTTTTGGTCACAGTTAATATATTATTGCGGTACAAGTTCGATCACTTATAGTGCTGTAGACGATATTTTAATTTGTTAATTTGATTGTCATTTGGTTAATTAACAATGAAATGGTGTCCCAAGAACTTACATGACTTTACACTACTCCTGTTAAAAATATGGAAATATACTGCATTTCCAACTTATGCTTTGGAAAAAATCAATAGTCAATCCGTTTGGCAAGTTGTTGTCAAGAAAAGTAATTTTCAGTTTTACGCACTGATTTTTGTAGTCGGAGATATAATACTTTATGTAAAGTATCGTGGAATTGATTACTCGGTTATTAGTTTTACAGCTTTGCTTCAGCTTGTTACAACTTGTATTTACAATATTAGCATAATAACTATTTTCTATATAAAAAGAGTAAAATTAGCCACCCTTTTAACAAACATTTTCTCGATGGAAGGTTATGCGTCAGAATTAATTTATAATTTCAATTGTGATGATGTTACAAGATATCTTATAAAATATGCAGTAGCCAAATTTTGCACAATCTTGATAATATTTTTCGGTGATTTTATGTATCTTGTCCAGAACACGAAAGATTTAATATTTCGTGGTTGTTTTTATGTCCAATGGCTCTTTTATTACATTTCTGAATTGTATTTAATTTTCTTTCCTTTAATTTTAAAAAAGTTCTATATTGAATTTAACAATTATTTACAAAATGGTAATATCCCACTAGAAAAAGCATTTCACATTAATTTATTATTACGTAAGCTGGCAAAAAAAATTCATAAACTGTTAGAAATTGTACTTCTTTTAAAATTTGTGGCAGATTCTTTTTCCGCAACCAACGACATTTTTTTCGGTATATATAGCATACTTACTCAAGGAACAGATTTTATATCCTACAGTTCCATAATCGCATCAATTTCTGTGTGGCTCATAATGATTTTTTTAAATGACTTGATCATTACTGACTGCTTTGTAAAGATATCAGAACAGGTTATATAAAAATTATAACTATATTATACAAAACTACAAGATTAAAATTCATTTGCTTTCAGGATATTGTTATGGTAGATAAAATCTGTGAAATTTCAACAGGTCAGATAGAGACATATAAGTTTGTAAGATTCTTTTATAGTGAAAATTTCTTTTTGTAATTTGACATAGTATCTGCTTCAGGACGAAATATCAATTCTGCGTACACAACGAAATCCGTTAAAATTTACTATTTGGGGTTCTGTGCCTCTAAATTGGACCCTTCTCTATACAGTACGTTAATGCTAATTTAGTAAGTACATAATTCAATTTTAACATTTTTTTCGATTTCAGTTAATTGTTGGCATTACTACATTTTTGGTATATATAGTGCAATTTACTTTAAACTGCAACTGTATGTAATAATTAAATAATAATAAATAATCACCATGATGTTTTGCCAAAATTTTTCCATGGTAAACCAGTATAATGAAATTGGGAATATTGAAAAACTTGTTAAAGTCATTGTTGAAAGAGAACTCAATACACTATAATCAATAGAAAGAGGCGGCTATGGAAAAATATACAAACAGAGATGACGAAGAAATTTTTTGATATTAAATCGTAACAGATAAGGTTGTTTATGATAAATCAATTTCTTCGTTGTGAAAGTAGAATTCTGGCATTAATATTTTGTGATCTCCATAGAAAACCTTTTTTTAAATAAAATTCATTTAAATGTCGAAAGTGATAAGTAATATTTTATGTTTTGTGGAGCAATTATGTAAGTTCAAAAGAGACAACTCTGTCAGGAAGGGGCAGCGCACAAAAATAATAATAATAATAATAACATATCAAATAATATCAACTGGAATAGTACCGCAATATCTTTTTAAAAATTTAAAAATTCTGGATTTAGATAACAAATTGGTAGTTGAAATTCAAAAAGGTATATTATTATACTCATGTCACATCGTGAGGAAGTTCCTTAACATTGACACAGAACATAATACACAACAAAGTCAAAATGCGGAGGCGAGACGCCGGTAATTATGTTGATAAGCACTGCACTATTACTTGATAGTATTATCCGTAATAGTGTATGTACTCCGGCAAAATTGCCGTGCCGCCGGGTGGAGGTGGGATACGACATTATCAAGATGTAACAGGGTAATTGTTCACAAATAAAATAATTTAGGTTGATATTACGTTAAGAGTGATGTCATGGTCTGGTATTCAATGACAGGGCAATTACCTGCTGTAAATTCATAAAAGGGGGTGGTGAGCAACCTATTTGCTGAATGTATTATTTTTCGATTGGTGTAATCCTGGTCACAGCACCAATATAATATTTCGATTTTGTGAAATGATCGTGAAATTTTTCCTCGGATGGCATTTTTGAGGAAAAATTCGAAACAAAAAAAAAAGCGTGAGAAATGAAAACCTATTGATTCTATGTTGTGTTTTGTTACATAATTTTATTTAATTAAAGTTCTACGAGACGGCGCGCAGTACCGTTGAAAGGATCATTTAAATGAAGCAATTGAACTCACTTACTTAAATTTTATTTAAAAAGTAAATCTGTCTGGTGGTGTTGGTCCTAAGAAAATTATAAATAAAGTAGTGAATTTAATAAATTATTTCTTTTGGAGGTTGTCTGATTAAGTTTGAACTGAGTGAAATTTATCTTGCGTCTAATTTGATTGATTGATAAGTGACTAAACTGAATAAATCAATTTATGAACATAAAACAGCGTTAAAAGAATTTGAGATCCTACAAAGATTGGAGTTTTCTGCCTTGTTAAGTTTATCCCTTGGCTCCCATGGAACTCCTCGGTCAAGCCTGGAATAATATTGGAAATAATTAAATGGAAGAGAAACTCTTCTTACATTTCAGTTGTTTCGTCAACGATCCAAATTTCCATTAATGGGTGGTGCGGCTTCATTTTGTGCTCTGCGTCGGACCACAGCTACTTGAGAACGATGGACACTGGCAGAGCCTCCCCGACTACGACAGCTCCAAGGAACGAATGGAAAAACTTTTAAAATATATTTTGAAAAAGGTCGCCTTGGCTACAATTACGACAATAATGTAAAACATCTTCATTAGTAGTGTAAGCAAAAATATATACAGAATTATTCAGAATCTCGTCAAGTAGCGAACTTATCAGAAGTTTCTAAAATGTTTTCAGACCATCTGTTTCTGTACCATTTCTAAAACAAATTACTTACACATAGTATGGATATAGTAGAGTGTACAATAATTATTATCATATTGCAGCAGCTGTGTCGACGCCAATTCCACCAAAAATTATACAGGGTGTTTGAAAATTGCTAGTACAAAAAAATACTGGTAATTGGTGATGGTGAGTTAAAGTCATCGGCAAAATTTTTTTTTAATAAAAGTCCTCTAGTTTTCGAGATAAAAATTACTAAAAATTGGGTTAAAATTGTTAGTACCATTGTTAGTTGCCAAAATCTTGCAAAAAAATATTAATTTTTCATATTGTTGTATAGTCCTTCATTATCACGCTTGGTTACCAAGGTTTAAAAAATACTGCCCCGCCTGAGGCGTAAAATATGCTAGGATAGGGTTACTTTATCCCTTTTGTTTAAAAAAATTAAAAATTGGTTTTTTGGATTTCTTAGGGCTTCTAGATGCCAGAGTTTTTTTTTGTACTAGCAATTTTCAAACACCCTGTATAACGGCAGCGTAAAATATTGCACTAGCGGAAAAAAAGAAATCAGCTAACAATTTGACAAACAGCAACCCTTGTATTAAATTGTTTTTTGGCTAAATTGTCCAAGTTCATGAATATTTCAATACATTTTTGAAATTCATAATACGTTAAGGAGCTAAGTGTTCTCCTTGGAGTAAACTATACAGGGTGATTCATATTTTACCGCCGGTGGCAAAATTGACCTTAAAAATTATAATTTCGTTTTCACATTTGGCAGACCTAATTTATTATTCATAAGGCACATAATATCGAAAAATGAAATTTATAAGTTAATTAGGTCAAATTTTGGCATTTTCTCAATTATTACTTGTTTAATTTATTCAACCTTGTGGCATATGGACACTCAGGTACTTTCACACAATTTTACCATGTTAAATTAATTTTAACATATGGTATTATTGAAATAAATGCATTTTGATATTCAAATTTGTATTTGCTTCATGATTTAGGACATAATGTCCCAATATCTTAACAATAAAATCTATTAGGGGATCTTTATTGACACCACAGTGGGTCCTTTACAACTCTATTCGTAAAATTCAACAAATCCACCTAAGCAGGTCAGTTTTACAGGGTAGTCATTGTTAAAGAAAATTTACTACACTAAATGTCAACGAGTACCAATAAAAGCAATTTTTTCATTAAAATCGATTTAATTCAAAAACTATCAAACATTTTTCGAAACGGATTGCAGATATTGATTTTATACGCCATTAGCCACATTCTGATGTAAAAATTTAAACACGAAAATTTTTATAAAAACAGTTTTTTAAAAATATCTGCTCATAAAATAGTTATTTTTATATTAAGTGCGCGAAGAGAGTGTTTTTTGTGCATGAAAAGGTCTTTTACGCCGAGACGAAGGTCGAGGCAGTATAAGCCTTTGAATGCACAAAAACATCTTCGCGCACGAAATATAAACAATATTTTTTCTATAATTGATTCAAAAAATTGAAATTAAAAATTCAAATTTTTTAAGGAACTCTGAAGTTTCAATGCAGTGACCATGTTGCTAGGTAACTAATAAAAAACAGTGCGTGAAATGAAAAACAGAAATAGTCGTATGCGTGAAATTGCATTTCACACACTGTTTTCTATGGTTTCTATGGTTTCGATCTTACTAACAATGCAAAAAAAAATACACGTCAGAAAATGACCCACTTCAGGCACAGATAACTATGCGTGAATTTCAATTTTTTGAATCAATTATAGAAAAAAACTTTTTTTTAAATAAATTATACCGGCCAAAAGTAAATTTTTCGACAAATGAAATCTGTAAATTTCATAAATTTTTCTCAACCCTTAAGGGTCATTTTGCCACCGGCGGTAAAAGATGAATCACCCTGTATTATATAACTTATCTGCTGACGAAGAAACTTGTTATTTCAGCCACATCATCCGCCGTAAACACAGTAAAAATAGTATATAAAAGCAGTTTCTTTCCTGTTTCTGATTATGCAGATAAAATGTGGAATAATTATAATCAACCTAAGTGCACATTGTGGTATAATTCCTTTTAACAATTATCCAGTTTGACACAACATTCCGCATATTAAGAAATAATGGTGTTAATTCATGTTTCTTTAAATGTATCTACGAAATGAAACCTAAGTTTTGTATGAATATTGAAACTAATTCATAATCATAACCATTCATCCAGTATCTAGTATTCTTTTCTTTTACTGAGTCGGAAACTTAGTCCTTAAGTCGTTTATCTTTGAAGTCCTATTGTTGCCAGGAAGCCGGACTCTAAGCACCGGTCAGAAAATAAACTACTGTCATGAAATTAATTAAAAAAGTAATTTCAATTTTGTATTAAAAAAAAATCCCTCGACGTCGTTCTGAAGTTTCTGAAGCCTTATCCGGTGACAATCTGACGCCCAACTTGGGGCCACCAAGTTTTCTTGATAGAAAACAACCACCACTCTGAGAAACGAACCCTGAGCAAGCAAGAAATCAACAACATGGCCGGGAAACAGAACTACCAGATAGACGTCGAGATGCTGATGACCTTCACGAAAACCATGTCGTCCAACCAGGTGGAAGTCCGATACCAACATTTTCGGGCCTCGACCGCGAAGACCCGAAGAAATTCCTCGACCTCTGCAAAGAAAAACCCCTCAGCATGGTGAGACAAAATCGCAGCACTATTCCGGTGTGCAGTAGCCTAGTGGTGAAGGAGCAGCATCATGTACGCATCATCCCTCCACGAGCTGGAAAGCGACTTCGTCCGCAAGTAGTAGGGCACCGGGGTCAGAATGAAGCTCGTCACCGAGTTCTACGAAAAGAAACAAGCCATCAGCGAGCCAGCCGACACCTTCGTTGCAAGAAAAACACCGCAAATCACGGAAGAAAAATTCAACGTTATATTAAGTCGAGTCTTGATGAGGGACGGCCAAAGTTTTCCACAAATGACGTGGTACCACCAGCGTCGCTCGTCGGTGTGCCGGCCCCACGGCATCACGAGCGACCACACCAACCACCAGATCAAGTTCAAGAACGAGACCAAAAACTAGTCGATCGCCAAGATCCAGATGAACCCCGTTTCGACGAAGAAGACGCTCTCCGAGAGACAACGACTGGTGACGCAGCCGGAGTTCCTCCTCAAGATGCTGGAGGCCTGCGTCACGCTCAAGACGCACATCGTGGCCGGTGTGCACAACCCCTTCTCGAGCGTGAACGTGGAGAAGCAACGAGCGCATCTGCACGACCAGAACACTTACCTGTAGAGTCAGCTGACCAGAAAGGCGACGATGATTTCGAGATTATAACCGCCGAATCAAGCGTCGAGCAACATCTACAACGAGGTGACCTGCTCGGTGCATTCGACAGCCCGTCCAACCGAGCACGAACCTACCGAGGGCCGAGAATCTGACCGACTAGCACAAACTCTACCCGAGCCTGAACGTGAAGAACCAGCGACGCTACCAGAAAATCACCTGCAGAACCATCAGGTCAAAAACGCTACGCTAACTTTCGATTTCCAGTTGCTAAAGTTGAGCAACATCCACAACAACGAGGTGGCCTTGCCTCGAAAGGTGTGCATTCGGTAATCACCCCAACGCAGCCCGAATGCCCGATCCTGTTTCTGGGAAACGACAGCATATCACGTCCTCAACAGGAAGGCCGTCAACGGCAGCCTCGACCGCCGCAACCTCAACACGATCACACCCCACAACGTCGACGATGACCCCCATGACCCAGCACTCACCACGTCCAATAACATCCACCAGGAGAACGGGCTCATGATGCAGAACGTGATTCGCTCGCCCCTGACAACGGACGAGACCTGACCTACCCAGGAGCTTCGAAAGCGCCTGGCCGAGACCCAGGAGGGACAATCAACGCATCGTTGTGGGTGTGAAGCAGTGTTCGGTGACACTATAACATACCGGAGATGATAATGGAGAACCCTACCTAAATAATTTGCTCTTCTGAGGGCTTTAAAAGATACAGAGTCATTATTTTTCTTTAAGCGCCATTTTCGGGCGCTTACGTCTGTGGAATGCGTCTACGTCGTAGTCTACGGTTGCGGTTTCCCTCATGACCTCTTCTACTTCAGGCAGTTCTGGCTAGCGATGGAGTTGGACATTTCGGAAATATACAAGTTGATTCTGAAATACGTTAGGAAAAAAACCGGTAACTGGTGATGAGAAGTTATAGACAAAAATTTTTCTTATAGAAGTTCTTTCGTTTTCGAGATACAAATGATTGAAAATTTGGTTAAAATTGCTAGTACGCTGCTGAATTAAAGGTAATTACCTGATTATCTTGGTAGTTTAGCAACAATAATAATAATCAATTTTTTTTTTTATCAAGGATGCCTGTCAGTCACAAACGTAACCTTACTCCTCTCGATCATTTCCATAGAAACATTTACAAAGCAGTGTACCTACTTGCACCTACGCCTTTATTGTGGAGTTGCTGTAACAATGGTTGCTAATGAAGTGAACAAATTCGGACAAATTTTCCCTATTCATGGACGTTGAAAATATAAGGATATAGGGAAATTTCCTTCCTTTTGATTTCATCTCCAAAAGTCATTTACGCAGAATTATTTTGTGTCAAGGATACTCCACATTTTTTTTACAAACTTATTTCAGAATCATCCTGTATAGAGGTCGTGCAAAAAAATAATTTGTTTGCCAAACCATGACAATAAGAAAAATATTCAGTTTCAGCTCAGAATGAGTAATAATGTTTGTCCATTAAAGATTAAAGGCAAAAACAAATTAATAACCATTAATGGAGCAGGTTAAATATTTAATTTGCTTTCAGTTATGTTTACATTTAATGTACGAGTATTGTCATGGTATAAGTTCCATAGTTGTGTTGGTAGATTATATTTTAATTTATTAATTTGTTTGATATTTGATTAATTAACAATGAAATGGTATCCAAAAAATTTACATGACTTGACCCTACTCCTGTTAAAAATTTGGAAATACTCGTATTTTGCATTTCCAACCTACATCTTGAAAAAAATCGATAATCAACCAAGTACACAAGTATTTCTCAAAAAATGTAATTCTCAATTTGTTGGATTGATTTTTATACTAGGAGATGTAATACTTTATATAAAATATCATGAAATTGATTATTCAGTGAAGAGTTCTTCATCTCTTCTTCAGCTTGTTTCAACTTGTATTCACAACATTACCATAATAATTATTTTCTATATAAAAAGGGAAAAATTAGCCACTCTTTTAATCAACATTTTCTCGGTGGAAAATTATGCGTCAGAATTAATCCGTAATTTTAATTGTGATGATGTGACAAGATATTTTATAAAGTATACTGTAGCTAAACTTTGCACAATTCTGATAATAGTTTTCGGTGATTTCATGTATATTGTTAAGAACACCGAAGATGTAATATTTCATGCTTGTTTTTATGTACAATGGCTTTTATATTCCATTTCTGAAATGTCTTTAATTTTTTTTCTTTTAATTTTGAAAAAGTTTTATATTGAATTTAACAATTATTTAAATAATGGTAATGTTCCGTTAGAAAGAGCATTTCACATTAATTCATTATTACGTAAGCTGGCAAAAAGAATAAATAAATTATTAGTAGTTATACTTCTTTCAAAATTCGTGGCAGATTCTATTTCCGCAACCAACGCCATTTTTTTCGGAATAAATGTCATAGTAGCTCGAGGAAAAGGTTTTGTATCGTACAGTTTTATGTTCGTATCTATTTCTGTGTGGTTCATAACCATCTTTTTTAATGACTTGATCATTACTGGCTACTTTGTAAAGATATCAGAAGAGGTTGTATAAAAGTTATAACTACTTATGTACAAGATTAAAATTCATTTGCTTTCAGGATATTGTTATGGTAGATAAAATCAGTGCAATTTCAACAGGTCAGATAGAGACATATAAGTTTGTAAGATTCTTTTATAGTGAAAATTTCTTTTTGTAATTTGACATATTATCTGCTTCAGGACGAAATATCTCTTCTGCGTTCACAACTAAATCCGTTAAAATTCACCATTTGGGGTTCTGTCCCTATAAATTGGACCCTTCTCTACACGGTACGCTAATGCTAATTTTGTGCATACTTAAATTTTTACATTTTTTTCTATTACAGTTAATTGTTGGCATTACTACATATTTGGTGTATATAGTGCAATTTAGTTTAAATTGAAACTGTATATAATAATTAAAAATAATAACCAATTGCCATGATAGCAAATTTTTTTTTATGGTATTTAACATTACTAGCATGTTAAAAAGGGTTTTTACTGGCAACAGAAGGATATGACTGGAGAGCCGAAGGCGAGCCAGTCACCTTCTGAGCCAGTAAAACTCGTTACCATGCGTGTATTGTTGAATATTTTATTTGTTCCTCACTTGTAAATAGTTACACAAACTATTAAAAATTCCGGTATTTGAAAAAAATCCTATGAGCTTTACACAAATTCCTTTGGAAACGCACATCACTCATATGAGCACGGCAGCCAGCCAGTAAAATTTTACATGCTAGCCAGTTAAGAGACATTTTAAAGGTGAATACAGTGACTTGATAAACTGATGTTTACAAGTAGGGAACAAATAAAAATATTTTTCTTCAATGAAAATGTTTTGTCAAAATTTTTCCATCATAAACATCATAAAAAAAGTCATTAGTAGGGCCCGGATTTTAGGCAAAATGGACTATTTTTATTTATTAAGGCACGTGTATGAAACTTGTCTATAAATGATTTCTGGCTTAATTTGAGTAATTAGAGCTATATTTGATTCTGCCTATTCGGCCTAAAATGCCCTTTAAATACCTATTTTACTTTATAACTGCCTGAACATGCCTAAAATGACCAAAAATAAATTTCATTTTCGCGATTTTTTCTCAATATTCGAATTCTGGGAAGTTTACGGTATTAAAAATGTAAAAGTGGTACCTCAATAAAATTTACAATTCTTTATGATTTTGAAATTTAAGGAGATGTAATTATTGAAATGTACAAAGTGCAGTACAATAGAGGAATTACTTTTTCGCTTTTACGGTTGGGACCATGGTGTCAGCGGTAAATACTCCGACAATACCTAAGTACCAGGAACCATTAGACTGGTCTGGCATAAATTTCAGAGTTTATCTGTTTGCCCCTGTTCGAAGGGGTGCAGGTATACACAGTCTAATGGTTTGTGACACTTAGGTATTGTTAGAAACTTTAACGTTTATACAATGGTCCCTACTATAAAAACGAAGTTTCTCAAAATATAAGTCCACTTTGGTGGATAACAGACAATGTTTTAAAATAGAAAATTCAGAGCAATATATTGTATGCCATGTAAATACGAGTATATAACTAACAAACTTGTAGGTAGATATATTAATTAAATTACTCGTAATAAAGAATAATTGGTAATTGTTCACTTTAAGGGTGGGGTTTACCTGATTTGAAATGGTCGAAAAATGGTGGTTTTTAAACGTCCATATCTTTAAAACCACAACAGATGAAGGCAAGGTCCATTTTTTATCTGAAAGATACGTCTTTCCTCTAGGGCCCCATACTTTTCTTTTTTCGATTTCGTTATAAATAACAATAAAATAAATTGCAATTTGAGGACTATGCAGGAAGCTGTAACACTAAAACCTAATTCGAAATTAAAAAAAAAAAAGTATGGGGCCCTCGGAAATTTAATTTTAAAGCGGTTGGTGCCATCACCGTTTTTCCAAAAAAATCACAGATCTGAAAAAAAATGTGAAGGAATTTCGTTCATTTACACGGAGGAAAAAATTGGAATGCAGGCAACCAGAAATTATTCTTTACCTTCAGGCCAAGTGGCGATTCCTAAAATAAGTAGGTATATTTCGGCTAGTTAGAAAGAAAACATTTTACCTGTAATTTAGGCAAGAGAACGAAGGGTGTGCTCTCACAGCCTTCGAACAATTGACACAACTAAGAACTGAGGAATGTGGTATTTTTATAGATTCTGATTTTCTGTAAAATTTAATTGCAAGACCACTTTTATTAACGTTATGTATGCCTATTTTCAGCCGTTTTGGCGTAATTTCTATTTTTTGAATATAGTATTTTTTATGTAGCAATTGTTTTATTTGAATTTTTATTGCATTGCTATAAATAATAGATAACAACAACAACATTTATTCTTGACTGTCTCAATGAAAAGTTATTTTTTTTTTAGTTGGGGCATGAGAATGATTTTTTTTTTGTCGAAACCGTCAGGTCGAGACTTCAAACTCATTCGAATGCGCCAACAAAACAATCATCTTTCGCACGAAATACAAACACTATTTTTTCTACAACCGCATTTTTAAATTTTTGATTTTTTTAATTTTTGTAAAATTTTCCTTGGATGCTAAAATATTTATCAAAAATGACATACTTTGCGACTTGATAACGATGCATAAATGTCATGTTTTTTGACGGTTGAAAAAAAATAACTATTTTCCATAATTGCTTCAGAAAATTGATATTCACGCACAGTTATGTATGCATGAAGTGGGTCATTTTCTTACATATAATTTTTTTTTTTACTGTTGCAAGATTGAAACTATTGAAACCATACATAACAGTGTGTGAAATGCGATTTCACACACATATAATCTGTTTCAAAATCAAAAATCCACCAGCACTGCATTCTACCTCGAAATTACAACCGACAACGTCGCCAAGTTTTGTTTTTAGTGCGTTTGCAAGCGTCAGAAAAAAGTGGGGTTACGAAAAAAAACTATTGACAGACATTTAGGTCGTAATTCATCGTGTTTTTTTGTTCTCATTTTATTATATCACTCAAAAGTTATGATATGGTAGCTACCACCTTTTTGTACATAATAATTCTTTTGTGTTACGTAAATAAACTGTTTTCTATTAGTTACCTAGCAACACGTTCACTGCGTTGAAAATTTAGATTTGTTTCAAAAATTTGAATTTTAAAATTTAGTTGCGTCTGGACGTGAGTTTTCATGAACGCGGAGTAACGAAATCAGACGAATTCGGATTATAATGTACACAATGATAAATAAAAACTTTTGCGAATTATGGAAGAATTAATTAAATTTATTGGGATTCGGATTAACGAGGTTGCACTGTCATTAATCCAAGTCATTAATTCCAAAAAGTCATTTGTTACCTGTATAGGTACTTGGAAATGCAACTCTCACATTTTTGTTACTTTTGTTTGGTGCTTTTGTATATTACAAAAAAACAATTTCTCAGGTCTTTTCTGCTTTTTTATTAATTCTGTTTATGTTTTGTATATTTATTATTTTTCCTTTAATTTGTAGAGTACGTTTATATTGTACATTATGGTGGTATAAAGATTTTTTTGAAAAAAAAATTGTTTAATTTCTAATGAATTTATTCCATACTTTTGCCGCTCACTGTATATTTTGCTGTATGCTCCGAAGTTATTACATTTTTTAAACAATTGCACGCATTAGAAACAAAAATCGTAAAATTTTAATTGAAATTAAACATACATATTTGTAGGGCAGTTCTGGGTAAATTATTATTAACTAAATTAATGACGAAATTGACAACACTGCGAATATTTAAAAACGAAACGTCATATGACAGGACCTGACGCCAATCTAACAAAAAAATATCCTGGCCTGCTGCGTGTTTAAAACAATCGTGAACGGCTATTATGTACGTAGGATTTTACCACTAAATTCACATTTGAACACTGGTCGGTTTGGGAGACGAAAATATCTAAAAGCTTAGTAATGACATTTGAGGATTATGAACTACGCCTCCGGCTGGTTCTGGCAGGTACCTAGACATTTCAGGTAAAATTAGGCGAACTGAAGAGCCGGTTGTTTCATTTCAAATATTGCAACCCAAACTACACGAATTCGGAAATTTTCATCAGGTAAACCCTACCCTTAACTACTTCGCGTTTTTTCTGTCTAGACAGCCTCAGGACGTCCTCCTACATCGTTTCCCACCAGTCAAACCTTGTGCAAATGAAAATTTTCCTTACACTTTAGTTATACTAAGACTTGGCGCGACCTTGACACGACCTTGACACACAACAAGAGAGAAAAAAAAGGCATTTGCACAAGGTTTGAATGGTAGGACACGATCTAGGAGGACGCCCTGAGGCTCTCTAGCCAGAAAAAAGGCGAAAATTCCCCAGAAGTAGTTAAAGTAAACAATTACCCAATAATTAGTAAATATCTTGTTGGGTGTACTTAAAACTTTAAAAACCCATTTTTAAATTTAATTAACCACAATTTTAAGGACCTATTGTGGCTTATTTTCAGTTTTTAAGGGACTATTTGCAGTAATTTAAGGGACTATTTTAGGCACCTATTTTCGACTTTTTAATTGCCTAAAATCCGAGCCCTAGTCATTAGGTTTAAGGAGAACTTAATATCGCGAGATCAAGAATGACTGAACCTGTTGGTAACATACAGGGTGTTTGGGGTATAAGGTAACAAACTTCTCCGTGTAATGAAATAGATAAAATAAGACATTTATTCCAGTAACATTTTTTAATACATGTGTTATACTTTTCTAGTAATCATTTTTTCAATTTGAGGAACCACTGTTTGAGATTCACAGCAATTCTAAATTATAAAGGCGGCAGCTAAGGCATTTTTCTTTACAAACCTGCATAAGCTTGGTATTAATAATTACGTGTTTACAGACACGGACAGTGGCTCTCAAACAGTGGAAACAGAGTTTAGTTCAGCGTAATAAAAAAAAGCAAATTGAAAAAAATGTCACTAAGAAAAGTTGTTCATTTAACCTAGCTGTGCATCTCAGAAAAGTTTGTTACCTTAAACACCAAACACCCTGCATAAAAATTTCAACAATTTTGGTACCACTGTAATCTAAACGCATTTCCGGTTGTCGGCTTTGACAGTGTTGACATTGTTGACAGGCAAATTTGAAATTTACCATCAAAGATTCATTTTTGACATGGCCTCTTAGATCAAAAGAGACTTTGTCTTAATGTCGTGCCAAGTTAAAACATCCGGTCAGTGCCAATTACGAGACAAAAAAAAAACACCTATATTTTTCAATTGTTGCATTGCCAATTGACTCAATGATTGTTGATCACGCAGTAGAATGTAATCATAATCAACATAAAAGAAGTGGCTATGAAAACAAAAATGACGAAGAGATGTTTTGAAGAAAATGCAGCTCTTATACAGGGTCATTATAAACGATTGTCCCATCGCAGTTGGCGTTGAAAACCCACACAAATTTGGGATGTGCCGCTAGCTTCGCAACGTTAGACAAACTAGTAGACAAATTTACACTACCGTCAGCAGTGCTACCTATCGGCGATGCTAGTCTCACTCGTGTTATAAAGCTTGCGGCACATTCAACTACGTCACCAACGCCCACTGTGATGAGACAATCATTTATAATGACCCCGTACTTGTTTTATCAGTTATCAGTTATCACCTATCTAAGTAATTAACTTTTCGTTGAACAACAACGAAACAGCGAAACAGGCTATAGAAAACGATAATGCCATATTATCATTATTTAATATTTAATAAATGTGTCGTATGTATTTAGTATCTTTAAGGTCGATTATAAATTATTAGTGATGAGTTTCACTTATTCGATTAATCGACAGTAAGAATGTTAGATTAATAGTTGTTACTATGAGTTAGGTACTTTAATGTGAATTCAAACAAACAGAATAATGATTTGGAAACCAAAAAACGTATTTGAATATGAACTGTTGATTATTAAAATATGGAAATACTCCATGCTACCTATTTACAAAACAAAAAGACAACCTAACTCAGGCAACCTAGAATTTGTAAATAAGTCATCTTACATTTTGTTGATCCGATTATGTCTGATCATATTAAATCTTGTTATGTTCGTGTCATATTTTGTTCACGATGGTTCGTTGAAAAGTTATTTGCATCAATTACTATATTTTGTAATTGTTGTTCACAACGTTGGTTTTATTTTTGTTTTTTATTTAAAAAGAAACATAATTGGCACGCTTTTGACAAGATATATTTCTGCAGAACAACTTTTGTTTAAATGTGACCTAAAAAAATTTAATTGTGGTGACATTGGAGAAGAACTTGTTAAATTTGCCTGTATAAAATCTTTCTTTGTTGCGATTCTGTTATTTGGTGATTTTAAGTACGTGGTGCAGGATACTCAAGATTATGTATTTCGCTTTTGTTTTTATAGCCAATGGTTTTTGTTTAATTTATCGGAATTTGTATTAATTCAGTTTTCGTTTTTGCTAGGGAAACTATGCAAAGAATTTAAATCAAATCTGCAATTCTTAGTCAAGAACAATCTTAAGGAAACTACTCTTATTTATTGGACATTACACAATTTGTCACATACAACGAATCAAACATTGCAGGGATTTATCCTGCTGAAATTTAGTACTGATTTTTTCCTAATAGGAAATGACATCTTTTTCGGTACATATTTTCTATTGACAATAAAAACAAACGATTTTTTCTTGTATGTAACAGTGATCGCAACAACAACTACATGGTTTCTTATTATTCTGTATGCCGATACTAGAGTAGCCTATATTTTTGAAAATATTTTAAAGCAGGTATATGAATTTGTTCCTTTACAAATAATTGTTGAACATTTTTTTTTAGGAAATACGCACATTTGAGAAAACCGTGCAGACAGAAGTCTATCATGTGCCGTATAAATTTGTAAGTCCCACAATAATTTTATTAATGTGTAAATTTTGATAATTTTAGGCAGAAAGGTTCAGCTTAAGATTGAAAATGAATCCGCTTACTTTTTCAATCTATGGATTCGCACCAATAAACTGTACTTTAATATACACGGTAAGTGATAATGAGAAACTAAGCTGGTGAAATGAAAAATACAACTTCTAAACACCGTTCACGGTGTTTTGGCATAATGAGAGGCCATGATATACTTTTTTAACGTTGGACACACTGTATGGTTTCCGCAACTAAAGTGCCTTACATGCAGACCTATCAAAATGAACCTAACATGTTGTTAAATTTCCCCCGATGTCTGAGTATTTTTTGATTGCAAACTAGTAAAACTGACAACAATGCACTAGACATTGACGCTATTTATAACCTCAAACTTAGAAAAACATAACCTAATTCAACAGACAGCTTTACTGCCAAATTAAATACAAAATTTCCATGGCCTCCCATTATGCCAAAACACCATGAATGCATTATATGTATTTTAGATGATATCTTCGATTGCGACATACATACTTTATTTGATTCAATTTAAGCAAGAATTACGAAGTGACAGTAAATGATTGACGCAAATTTAGTAAGATGGTGTCCCTGAGAAATTGGTAAGCCTCATCACTGTCAACATGTCATGTCTTCCTCTACTTTAGGAAGTGTATTGTGAGTAATCTACATTGTAAATAAGATTGTATAAATTGTTAAAAACATTAACTAACATTTCAGATCCCAATTGCAATTGGCTCTTCACGTTCATGCTCAAGCTGTAGTTTTTGCAAATTGTTTATGGTATTGCGCTCCTCGTGGTCGTACGTCAAAACTGCCCGCAAAATTTGAAAATTTTCAGCGGTTCTCAAACAAACATTTTCCTATTATTCTCTTGTAAACAATTAACATAACAATAAATACTACCCTTTTTGTATAGAATTTAATGATTTTGGATTTTTCTAAGGTTTTTTCCATAAAGTTGATAATAATTCACAAGATATGACGAAAAATACAATAGTGCACATGTTTTCCAATATGGCGGCGATTCTTCACTTTCCAGTCGTTCAAAATTGTTTTACACGTTGAAGAGAATTTCTAGAACTGTAGTTGGGATGAATCCAATACTTATATCTTGAATAAAGCTGATGCAGTTGTAGGTTACAGTTTTATTACATTGAGCTAAACTGAATAAAATATATGCAAAATGTGACGATTCCAGCAACCATCTAGAAGTAAGCAATAAGGAATAGGGAGGAAATGAATAAAATAACGTACAGAATAAAATAAATTTAAATTGATGGGCACAAGTCCACAGAGTGTAAACTCTAGTGGATTTATCATAGCCCTTAGGCTAAAAATCTGTAACTAGGAAATTTGTCTTAATCGAATTGCAAAGTAAAATATGTAGGTACTTACCTGTTTATAGAAAGCGACATGTTTTCTTTGTTCTATTAAATCATTTATACATTCAATAATTTCTTTGTCCTTGAACACAACATCAATACGTGTGTATTAACAAGATTAAAAAACTTACACACTGTAAGATGTTTTCAAAGTAGGAGATGGCAAGAAAATATATTATTAAAATTAAAGGAATCCATGCATAATTAATTGCCAATTGCAACACATACTGAAAAATATCTTCTTTATCTGAATCGTATCTAGGAATTTTAGACAATTCTACAGGAATAAAAGCGAAATCAGTAAAGGATCTTAGAAGTATAAATCGTTCAAATGATTTGTTGAATTGTCTTGATGCTTTAGTCAAACAACAATAAATTGCTACAGATGCCTCTAAATCGCACATTTTGTCTTGTTCAACATAATTTTTGAACTCGGAGTACAAAGTTTTTAATACTAAAAGAAAATATAGCAAAAATAACTCCACAAAAAAACTGTAGTACCATTCTAAATTAAAAGCTATAACTTTTGAATAAAAATTAGTATTTATAAGATCGTTAGTGGTCACTGCTGCCATGATACACAGTTTTGAGATCGATATCTTCAACAATGTTTTCGCCATTTCATTTACTGGAAATTCTTTATAGTTTACTTGACTTAGCATCCTCTGAACCGAGACGCATGTAGATACATTTTTGATAAATGTGTCACTACATTTGTGACAAATTACGATGACACTAATATTGTTTAGCATTGTAGCGACAAGTTTATAGAGAGCTGTATAATCTTCAAAATTTTTGTTGACACCTTTGTATATGATACTGTATAAGAAAGTATTTGAAATGACAAAAGCAATAATTAAATAGTAGGTTTTGCTTTTCTTGTGAGAAAATTTTCTATTTGTCGAATTTACTCTTCCTTCGAGTTCATAATGTGGCAAAAACGAATATTTCCATACTACTACAATGGGCAAACACAATTCGTAAAGATTTCTAGGTTTCCAAAACATCCCGTTTTGTCAGTTAAACTATTATTTATTACACGAAACATGTTATTAAGTAATCCATTACTGTAATAAAGGAATGGTAAGTAGTACTAAGTAAGTACTAATTAATTTAATGGCATTTTGTTTCCCTTCTCAGGTAATAGGTATACAGGGTGATTCTGAAATAAGTGTGAAAAAAAATGTGGAGTATCCTTGACACAAAATAATTCTGCGTAAATGACTTTTGAAGGTGAAATGAAAAGGATACAAATTGCCCTATATTTTTGTATTTTCGGCACCTATGAATAGGGAAAATTTGTCCGAATTTCTTCACTTTATTAGCAACCATTGTTGTTACATCAATTCCACAATAAAGTGCTAGGTGCGAGCACACTGCTTTGTAAATGTTTTTATGGAAATGACCGAGAGGAGTAATATCATAGGTACATATTAAAGTTTGTGACTAACGGGCACCTTTTACCTTTGATAAAAAAAATTTGTTACACAGTCTAGGACTGGTTTACAAATCTATGAGGGGCATGGTGACCAACTCAATAGACCGGGACCAATGGCTTAACGTGACTTCCGAATCACGAGACAGAATATAGCCTGTTTTTTTTTATTATTTTAAATTTCGCCCTGGGTTGGAATCGAACCCGCGACCCTCGCGTCCCTGAGCCGAAACGAACTCCCTTAGGCTATATTCTGCTAGATTACCAAGATAATCAGGTAATCGCCTTTAACTCAGCAGCGTACTAGCAATTTTGACCAATTTTTTATTTCAGAATCACCCTGTATATTGGGTAATTTTTGTTCGGTTAGCATAACATTATAGTATTTTACAGTAGAAGTCCGTTAGGATGTGAGACGAGCTCGCAGAGCGAGTCGAATAATACTGGCGAGGCTGTAAAGGCCCTAACGGACGTGTATTGTACAATAGTTTTTGTAATATCTCTACGATTCGTTCACAATTATCTTTTTAAAATACATTTTTTTCAACGCCATCGAAAAAACCGAATGATTAATAAGTGTGCGGAGGACGTCGTCATGTCGACCGTTGTTTGAGAAAAAAAATTGTTTCAATGTTGTTTGTCAGATTTGTTCAACGCTTAACTTTCCGTTGAAAATAAGTGAATGAAATCAATAAAAAACCGCAATCAAGATATTCCCGATGTCCTGAAGTGAAGTCACCGTTATTGCCTGCAAAATCGCTCTTGTGTTAGTGAAGCATCATCTTCGATCTTGTCTCCATTTGCTGCTGTTTGTGAGATTTGTTCAACACTTAACTTTCCGTTGAAAATAAACGACTGAAATCAATAAAAAATCACGATCAAGATATTCCCGATGTCCGGATGGCCGCAGAGCAAGTGAGGTCATCGTTATTCCCTGCAAAATCGCGCTTGTGTCGGTGTTAAAATTCTTCGATCTTCGATCTCGTCTACATCTGCTAGTGACTTACGGATTTCGATTAATTCAAGGTGTGTCCCATAACATTAAACATTAATTATTGTACCAATTGTAAAAGAGTTGAAAAATAAAGTTTAGATCTACGTTGCTACAGTTATTTGGTCATTCATAACGGCCGCTCCCGTTCATAACGGACTCCGGCAAGGCGGTCTCTATTTTAACAGGCCAGGACACTGGCTGTGTTGCCAAATTTCTTAGTGGGCCATTCCATAGCATCCTGAGTTTCAAAAATATTGGCACTTCCATAGAAAGACGGTTTATTCAAAAGTCATTTTGGCAAGACAATTAATTGTGCAATTAATTTCAGTAATTGAAAAAATAAACATGCCACACAAATGTTGCGTACCCAATTGCAAGTCAAATTATGCTTCAAGCAAGTCTTCCTGCGTTAGCGTTTTCAAATTCCCATCGAAGAAGATTAGAATGCAAGAATGGATGCGGATTTTGGAACTAGAAAACTGGCGCGTGAGGTCTTTGTTGCTCGTTCCATTAGGTCTAAAATCTATTTTAAATTATAAACCTGTATTGGTGGTAGGGTCCATACACCCGAGTGGGTAGCTTTTGGAGTTCTTAATTCATACTGCACCTTTATTTGCACTGGAGCTAATGCAATCACGGTGAACTAAAAGGACTTCTATCTTCATTTTGGATAGGACACTTGTTCAGAATACAGGACTCTTATGAAATTTTACTAACAATAGCTATCTTATAAAACAGGATACATATAATTACCTTGACTTGGACACCTGATATACTTTGACTGAAGTAAAATTGCAATACGAGAGTTAGAAAAATCTTTCAGTGATGATTGACTGACAGCTGACAATGACAAAATAGTGAGTGACAGTGAGTGATCACAAAACTTCAAAACTAGTAACTTTTTTAAAGGTTGCCGAAGCAACGTTGTCAGACGTTAGTGGACCATTCCACAGACCACTTTCTGAAGTCAGTGTCACGGCCTGTTAAAATAGAGACCGCCTTGACTCCGGCCGTTATGAGGTTGTTTACATGGTGACAAACAGTCCGGATATCCACCTTTAACAACTAGATATTACAAAAACAATTTTATGTGGTTATGTGATGCTCTTGGATTTCGCGAGGAGTGTCTTCTTCTGCGATCTTCTCGTTGGCGGTCAAGATCACGTTTATCCATTTCGAAACGCCCGAAATCCCGAAGATGCTGTGCGACGTTTACAAAGGTTCGTGCATTACGAATTATCCTTTGAGGCAACTTTCCCCGTAAATTTGCCTTGCTAGCTCTGAATGTTCGCCATAGATCAAAGATCATGTCGATTTTCTCCAGGTTCGCGAAAGACATTTGTGATTTAAATTGAAGTTAAGATTGCTGTTCTTGTCAAAATGATTAATTTTGAATTAAATGACAACAAAAAAAGTCTACTATGATTTATTTTTGTTTTTGATCCATTTTCCCATAGAATTCAGATGCAAACATTTTCTGAAAAACTTTTAGCCCCATTTTCTAGAAAAATATTAACATTTGTACCGGGTGTCCCATCACTTGTGTCCCGTAGGAAAATGACTTTAAAACTAAATTATATTTATATGAAGGTATTATAGATGCATAAATACTGTTCACCGCCACAAAAATTGGGTATTACTTTTTTGCTAAAATTAATTACCTAGGTACAGCAGGCAAAAAACTATCACTTTAAAAATTAAATTTTGTTCAATGCAGTTCAAATTTAGTATACGTTTTGAAAAAATGGTAGAGCAATAAAATCCGTGATTAGAATTTAATTAAAATGTTTTGATGTAAAGATATTTGGTTAAATTAATTTGGGCCGTTCTACTTTATGAAAATTTATTGCAGACGAAGATTTATGAGGGGTGCACTGTGTTTGACGCCGTAACACAGGCAATTAAATTATTCGATTTAACGAAAGAGTTTTTAAAAACCACTTTTATTCTTACAGACAGCAGATCAGACTACAATTGATTCGTTATTACAATTTCGGGGCTTTTATACATGGTTTGGTTCGACTTTTGTACGATATATGTATACATTGTATGTATTCTTATTTGCTTAGAAACTAATTACATGTTGATAGTGCATGGAGATGCACAAGTTATCAATCGTAGGAAAATTTATTAGTCTAATATGTCTCTATCTTAATCTAATATAACTAGGCAGGTACCGCTGGAACCCTCTTGAATGGTCTTCGTACCATAAATTGCGGACAAGAATAATACCCACAAACTTAACTTTGTCTTCCATAAATTTTTATAAAGTAGAAGGACCCAAATTAAATTAACCAAATATCTTTACATCAAAACATTTTAATTAAATTCTAATTACGGATTTTATTTCTCTATAACTATTTCATAACGTATACTAAATTTGAACTGCATCGAACAAAATTTAATTTTTAAAGTGATAGTTTTTTGCTTGCTGTACCTAGGTAATTAATTTTAACAAAAAAGTAATACCCAATTTTTGTGGCGGTGAACGGTATTTATGCATCTATAATACCTTCATATAAATATAATTTAGTTTTAAAGTCATTTTCCTACGGGACACAAGTGATGGGACACCCGGTATAAGGCATTATTGGCTCAATCGTTACTTTCTGTGGGGTTCTATCACAGGTTCAAATATCTGCACAACCTTCAAAGTGACCCTGTATTGAAGATATTCAAAACTCTTCTTTTTCAATAGGTTTACAGGTTCTAACAAATTAAACTGTTCACGCGTTAATATTCACTTCAAGAAGGACTTTTCTTTGTGTTAAATTTCTTCTACAGCAATCTGGATTCTATTATTATGTTTTAACAAGGTCTTTCGGTTGTCGGTTCTGATGAAGGCATGTTTTCACGCGTTATACTTAAAGCAGAATATGCTATAAGACAAATATTGCGTTGTTATGGTATTGTGACAGTCTCCAAGTCTTCTAATACCGCAGCAAATATTGATTGATATGTTAGTTCTGCAACAATTACCAAACAAAATTTTAATCTACCAAGTGATTTAGTTGGACCCGACATTCAGGCCTATTCTGTAAGACACTTGGTTAAAAGTTAAACGTTAAAACAACGGTTAAAATATTTTAACCCATTGCGCTATTCTCTAAGCCAAAATTTTAACCAAAAATTGTTAAAATTTAACTCAAATTGGTAATTTTTAGCGGGTGGTCATACCCAGCCGTTAAAAATTAACTTACGTCAAAACGGTCCCAAATTATAATGGCATTCGAAATGAATATTCTTTTGGTGCATGAACTGTAATGAAGGCGACAAATGTACTCGTAAGTAAATTTTTCGACAAATCAAATCTGTCAATTCCATAAATTTTTCTCAATTCTTAAGGGTAATTTTGCCACCGGCGGTAAAAGATGAATCACCCTGTACAGCTTTCTCATTGTAGCTTGAGCTGTAAGAACCGGATGCGCAGTGGTCTTACAGCCCCTTCACTAATTTTGTCGCATTTCTTTGCGGCTTCCAGGACCTCTTTATCTGACCTTTTTATTCAACTTTGCGCATCCCTCACAGCTCAAGCTACAATGGGCAAGCTGTAATATCTTTGAGTTGATACCTAAAGTGCATCTATCGATATTTAAAACGACCTTTTGCTTCCTTGAATGGTTTATTGCCGCTTAACGAGGGTTGTCGTAAAAGTGGTACCAATTACCAATTACTTTCATTTATACAGTGAGGGTCAAAAGTAATGCAACAATTCGATAAATCATAAACTGTTGAGTTTTGAAAAAAGAACAAAACGGGTCGATTTTAATTTCAATTTCACGTTTTTCAGTAGTCTGTGCCCATACCAATGTAGTCTGCAACTATTAGTTGAGGTTAGGTATAATTTTGCAAATAATTATAACTGTTGTTCCTCCAGCTGACAGTAATTTGCGACGTTGCCATATGTATTTGTACGCTTCCGTGCCTGACTTCATTCTTCAAAATAACCTAGCCGCTAAAATAATGCTTTTTAACCTACCCGTTAATAATTTGTTTTACAGAATAGAATTTTGGTTATTTGTAGATAACCGGTTGTTAAAAATTAATTTATTAGCGGATGGTTAAAATTAACGGACGAGTTACAGAATAGGCCCGATTGTGTATTTACTTTCTAAACGCATGATTCATGATTCGTCAATGTAGTGAGTTTGACAACCTGAGAGCACTTGTGTTGTTATACAGCGTGTTCTCGAAGTTGACGCGTTTCTTGTAACACGAGGTACTACATATTATTCTTAAGAATTTTAGCCTAAATCTTCTTAGTAAAATGTTTGTATTAACGGAGATAATTGATTGTATATTTTTATTGTTTTCTAAAATTTTAAGTCCGGTCCTGTCCATTTCTCCGCTGTACTAGATTAATAACTAACCTGACCCAGAATGGTGTGTTTCCGGAAATCGCTTTGCAATACTCTCTGGACGCTGTAGATGCATTCTGATAGCGTGATAACATTGCCCATGCATTTGCAACATATCTGTGAGCTCATTATTTTCCTAATAATAAAGCCATTTCGACTAATTAGATGACAACTCTGACAGTAGTTTTGATTAACGTCCATGCTCATTTGATTTTTTTTTGTCAATTCCAATTTCTAACAAATCAGCGTAAATTTGAGCAGGACCGGTTTCAAAAATTTCAAAAAAATTAACTTATATTATCTTCATTGCCGTACACATTTTACTAAGGTGATTTTGGCTAAAATTCTTTAGAACAACGCTTACTATCACATGTTAAAAGGAACGCCTCAACTTCGAAAACACCCTGTATAAGGCAATTGTACGGTCTAATTTGGAATACAACACTATAATATGGTGTCCGCTGTACCAAAATGCTATTCACAGAATTGAAAAAATTCAGAGAAAATTTATAAAAAACCGGCCGATTTTTAATTTCAATTTCACGTTTATTAACGTAACATTTTTTTTTATACAGGCTGTTCCTTGTCAAAGTAATGACGTCATCATCTATTTTTTTAAAAATTCGTCATAATTTTAAAAGGTTTTTTAACTGTCAGTATGACAATATAAAAATTTTAACCCCTTACATTTAAAAAAAAACTTGAGAAAAAATTGTTGAAAATTAAAAAAATATTTTTATAATTTTCTTTATTAATGACTAGCTGACCCGGCGAACTTCATACCGCCTCAGAATCAATAAAAAATGTTGTGTTAACTGTTTTAGCGTTGTCTCGTGGGCCGTTCAATCAATAGAGATGATCCACAATAACAAACATTTATTCAGAAAACAACAGTATTGAATATTAATTTACGAAGCGTCACACGATTTTTTTCTCAACTCCGGAACGCCTGCTGAGAGTTGTTGTTAGTTTTTTTTTCTCGTTACCCAGGTTCGTTCTCCTGGTTACCCAGGTCCGTTCGATCCGTGGTGGGGTGTTTCTTGAACCCCACACTGTTTAGCTGAATTGAATGAAGTTTTTTTATTAAGATAAAATGAATAATCAAAATGAAGGAGATTATTGGTATTCACGTCACGTGATGTGCAAATGTGATTAACTCCGATGAATTTACGACAATTCATTGATTGAAAAATTAAGTTTTTTCGGTAAATTCATTTGCAAGAAGTGAGAGTATAATGAGTAGTAGAGCAAATTGCTGTGTCCCGAGTTGTAACTAACTATACAGTGAATTTTTTATCAATGAACCATAGGGATTGACATGGTGTAAACTTTATTTCATGTCCGAAAAATAATTTTGAAATTAGCAATAGAAACACCATTGACGCGAAATAAAGTTTATACTTTATACCATGTAAATCTCTATGGTTCATTGATAAAAAAATTCACTGTATAAAAATAATCCAGAATTAACAATCACCATAAACGGATTGAATATTTTAATGAGTTTGGTTGGGATGCAGTCAACATCTGACGGGAAGAAAATATGGAAAATTAAATTAAAAATTGGAAAGAGAATTACTAAGCATATGCGTGTTTGTTGGAAACATTTTGTAGATGAAGATTTTGTTCCACTGGTTTGTTGGTTTGGATGCACTGTTCACTTGTTTGACAGTTTCGAAGTTAGGTATGCCGCACAGCAATAAATGTTCAACCCTAAAACAGCTTCCCCCGTGATGTAGCATTACTTGGGGTAGTATTTAAATAATTACAGACAGTTGACGTACTTAAATGCATAATTAGTTATACCTATACAGGTGCGATACACTGAATAAGTGAATAAGGCCATTTCTAGCGTTAGCCATGACATAGCAGCGGGTATGTTCGCAATTTCTGCACGGATATTGGCCTTGTAGGGTCCTTTGATGGTTGATATAAACGCGAGATTAAAAAAAAACACAAACAAAATTGCAAGGGGACAAATCGGGCGAGCGGGCTCTCTACTACAAATTGCCCCTTATTGAAGTGAGACTCCAGTTCTTCGTCTTGTTACACTCCCGGTTTGTCTGAAATCATGGTCTGAACGTAGTGATCCATGTGACAATTGATTTCTGGTTCGCGACACGACCCAACATTGAAGCGATTTCGGAAGGGTTGCGATCACAGAAAATCAGTTTGAAAAATAGACCTCAACGGCAAACGCAGGCTTTCCACTCTTCCAACGCTTGATGGCAGCTGACAGGGATAGGGAACAAATCTTTAAAACCACGGCTTCCGAATAAGACCACTCCCGCCCCATTACTACCCCTACAGTCTGAACAGCGCGCATTTCAAAAAATGAAGTTATGTTGTCGCACCCTGTACGATGCAAAAGTACGTATTGTTGATCACCATTGATCACATTGATCGTGTTAAAACTCAGCTGACGTTAAATCTCACTCTCAGTTAAGTTCAAATTGTTGATGCGCGCACAATGACAGATTGTGACAGATGACATAACCTTTCAAAATGAATTTTCTTCATAATTTTTTTTTCGTTAGTTATTCGATGTTTTAATAGTTATTCTGCTAATCGGGGCGGAGACAAATCCAACAATAGGTATAATGATCATAGAAATCTGTCCAGCCGTTCTTGAGTTATAAATAGCGTAACTAACCCGACTTTGTTTTATATATATAGATTAATTAATGTATTAACTAGTTGGTACCGAAAGGCATTACTAACACGTCAATTGAAAAGTTCATCAAATTGGCTTTGATCTTTGTTGCTATCTTTGTCTAACCAACTTAATTTACAATGTTGTTGTCTTTTAAAAAATAAAGTCAGAGCCAACTTGATGAACATTTCAATTGAACACTTGTTATTAGGTCAGTATCATTCGGACTTGAAGAAATTATTAATTAACAGGGAATGAAATAAGACAAACAGGATTTTTCTAAAGTAATTTTTTGTTGGTGTTTGATTATTATTGTTGAAAACCTTCAAATGATAAGTACTAGTTGCTGTGATGATTTCAATTTGTTTTTTGGTTGTTTAGAGCGCCCGTTTCTTCTTTGCTTGATCATTTTCACATATTTTGCTAAATGGGGGTGGCATTGTATTCTTTATAATAAACAAACGTTTTTCTTACCCATACCACAGATTACTCATCCAAACAGATAGTGTACTCAAACCTCGAATTATTTCCAGTTTCAGTGCGCATGCCTCTCTTTTGGTTTGCACGAATTTAAAAATTTGTTTAGTTGGTTTTGTAAATACGACAAAGAAGCCGCTGTATAATTTTTATGGACATAACATCAATAAAATTCATTAGAGCTCATATATTGGTTTTATTTCCTTTATTAACAGTTTTAGAATTCCGCCTCGATTGGTTCACATTTTAAATTCGGGCGAACCAAACTGCAACAATTAGTTGAGGTTAGGTATAATTTTGCAAATAATTATTTGACTGTTGTTCCTCCAGCTGACAGTGATTTGCGACGTTGCCATATGTATTTGTACGCTTCCGTGCCTGACTTCATTCTTTAAAATAACCTAGCCGCTAAAATAATGCTTTTTAACCTACCTGTTTATAATTTGTCTTACAGAATAGAATTTTGGTTATTTGTAGATAACCGGTTGTTAAAAATTAATTTATTAGCGGATGGTTAAAATTAACAACAGTTACAGAATAGGCCCGCAAGTGATTTAATTGGACCCGACATTGTGTTTTACATATTATGTATTCATTTTCTAAACGCGTGAGGGTTGGCCATGATTTTTTGACACATTTCTCACAGTATAGTCAATTTGACAATACAAACTGTCATCAACTGTCAGGTACCAAGTAAAAAATTTTCTTCAACACGATGCCGAAAGTTGTGTCTGAAGAAACCAAGTGGAGCATCTTGAAATGCTATGAAAACATGAAGCAAGATACGCCTGATTTGAGCTATGATAATCTGGTAATAGGGTAACAGATATTTTTAATGTAGACCTTAATAACGGGTGACTATTAAACTTTTCACTTGGAGTTGGCTTTGAACGAGTTTTTATTTTTTCTGTTACTTTAGACACACGCAAGAACGAACGACAAATGTAAGTCAGTATAATTGAAACATAACCAAATTAAGAGAAAAAACATTTATTGAAATGTCAAACTTATCAGTGTCTAAGGTGCAACGGAAAACAAACAATGATCCATAGCCCTAAGTGAAAATTTTGGTAATTGTTCACTTTAACTACTTCTGGAATTTTCGCGTTTTTTCTGGCTAGACAGCCTCAGAGCGTCCTCCTAGATCGTGTCCCACCATTCAAACCTTGTGCGAATGCCTTTTTTCTCTCTTGTTGTGTTTCAAGGTCGTGTCAAGGTCGCGCCAAGTCTTAGTATAGCTAAAGGGTAAGGAAAATTTTCATTTGCACAAGGTTTGACTGGTGGGAAACGATGTAGGAGGACGTCCTGAGGCTGTCTAGCCAGAAAAAACGCGAAAATTCCAGAAGTAGTTAAAGTGAACAATTACCAAAATTTTAATAGTCACCCGTTATATCCTGTTCACGTTGGATTGAACATCAATGGTGCAAATCGCACACATTTGGCATTAACATTCATATAATTTGTCATAGTAACAGGTCAGGTCATTTGCACCACTGATGTTCATTCCAACGTGAACAGATATTAGTCTTGAGAAATAACTTAGTAATTTCGATATGTATATTGGACGTCGTCTAATTAACGATGTTGTAACAGAAAAACCAGCAAGCCTGCAAGATTCAGCATCAAATGGTGAAAAATTCGACTCTGATAGTGAAATGATGGAAGAAGATCAAGTCTAAGTTAAGTTTAAAATATTGCTTCTAAAATAAAATGGAAGTAAGACTTCTTTACCATTATAATTTACGAATTTTTTAATAGTTATTTACATAATTAGTGGGATAAAATCAATATTACAGGACTCGAGTGTGAAGATTGCAGATGACGAGGGCGTTAGCCCGAGTTCATCTGTAATCATACGAGTTTCCTGTAATATGCTTTAGCTCACGTGTTATGTACAACATTTTATCTACGGCTGCTAATTATTAATAAAAAAAATCAATTTTTGGCAAAAACGTCAAATTTGACATTTCCAAAAATATACCGGGTGATCAAGAAGGACTGCTTAAGTTGGCAATACAATTAAGAACATTTTTTTATTCGGTTATTTACAACACTGCAATCGGATATGTTTTGTGGGTTTATTTGACAGATATCTGACGTAGCATTAATAATGACAAAATGGTAGTTTATGAGAGTAAAAATTAACGGCAAAAAGAAATCAAAGTTGGAATTCGGAATAATAATCTAAAAATTAACTAAAGGAAATTCTCAAAGTGCTCCTCATTTTGCTCTAAACATAAATTAACTCTTCTCTCGGACGATTCACCAGCATGTTTAATTTAATTTGAAACCGGAAGTTACTCCAGTTGTACCATTTAAAAATAAAATTCAGCATTACCAACTTAAACAGTCCTTCTGATCACCCCATATTTTGATAATAATTGTTAAATGTCAGTTTCAATCGTTTTCATTCATAAATCAAAGCATCATTAGCGACGTCAAATTTTTAGGTTACGTTTTAACCACATTATTTGTGATAATTTTGTTTAATTTTGCTTGAAATGTCCTCCGTATGATGCCAACGAAAAGCATGTGGACAGATTCATTTACAGAATTTGTAAATTGCAAAAATAATATTGGAATTGCGCGGAAACTTGCACGACTGGAAGTAAACAGGTAATGGGGTAAACTAATTCATGGCGTTGCCGAAACAAAATCTAGGAAAAAAGAAAGACAGTCTAAACGTGGTTGTTTAGTGCTGTTTTCAACAATTTTTAATATATCTGATGTATTAGTTGATATGTAAATAGTTATCAAAAGAGGTCTGAAGGGAGGAATGAATTTGTAGAAAAACCAAGAAAGCACGAAAGAACACAACTCAAAATCTTAAAAATTGAAATTTGTAATGATATCTGTCGCAGAGACAGAATGTTAACTTGTCACAAGAAAAATTGATACTAAGTGTTATATACTTACCCTTAATTTTAAGTGGCGTGGGTAAGGGTACCTACCTTATTGAAAATATTGGAAAAAAATAAACATTTTACTAAATCTTAACTGGTGGCTAATGGCCAGTCCAGATGGACCGCCGCCGCCGGTCTCTAATCCGATTACAGGTACTTGGAGGAATTCGTTTGCCGATAAGGATAAAAAAGATAGAGTTCTGTCTCTGCGAACAATGAATGTTCAAAAAGTTATTTACAGTGAAAAAGGAAACCCTTTATCGGTTATTAATGGTGCAAAATTTTTTAAAGCTAGTGTGATGAAAGATGGAAAAACACGCAGGAGGTGCACAGAAAAGTTTTGAGAAAGAATAAATACTTTGAAGTGTACCTGCTTTGCCATGTCATTTTCCTGAAATTAGCCCGTCCCTGATAATCCTCTACATTTCGCTACCTGACCTGACATCCACCTTGGTACCTGCATTTGGCGGAACTCGTTTGCGCCGACCCATATTGCCGTCGCGGTCAAAGGGATAGTTAATCCCATACCGAAACTGCCGTCAGAAAAATGTTTACCTGTAATACCTACCTGTGCCTGTGTGCAGGTACGAGTATAAGTCATGGAAACAACCCTTCTTCAAAAACACTAATTACCCCTGCAGGATTACTTTTAATTTCGGTAAAAAACTTAAATAACCCTTCTTAAATGTAAAATTAGTAGTTTATCTAACGAATTCCTGTGTAAAATGGGCTTTTTTTGGAATGAATGGGTCAGTTTAAAACCCAAGTGAAACGAGCGTTTTAAAGGGCCACGAGTGCCAAAAAAACCAAGTTTGCACATGAACGAGTTGAATACAACGTTTTTTTTGTAATTTTGTAATTGTCAAAAACAACTAAGGGATTGCCTCGTTCATACTAAACATACACATTAATTTCATGTCGAGGTGTTGCTACCACGAAAGTTAAAATAAAACTAAAATACCTACCCACCTACATTTTAGAGATGAAGTCAATTTCCAGAAAAGTGCTAATTACTTTCTTACTACCACAGCGGCCTTTACCTGATTGAAGGGATTAAGAACCTTAGGATTAAAGAACCCTTGATAGGGTCAGTACGACCATGACGGCAGTTTGGGTGAACGATCATGACCATGACGGCAGTTTTGGTGCATCCGATAAAACGTAATAGTCCGAGAGCTGATGACGAATTTGGAGAAGGTATTTTAGGCAATCAGAAATTAAAAAAAATGTACTATTTGAATGTTAGTGAATCTGGAATCGACAGTCGCTAAGGGCGTTTGCGGTTATTTTACTACTGCGCAGCATATGAAACTTGCAAAAAATTTATCCCAAAAAACATACTTTAGGCACTTGAAATTATACTGATTTTTTAGTTTAGCATTTATAGATTACAGAAATAAAAATGCCAGATTATTTGGACGGTTTTAAAGTACAACCCGACTGCCCCAAAGTCATTTTTTTAGTATACGCAAAAAATATACTTTAGGCAGTCTGAATTTTTTATGGCAGATTTATTAATTGATATTAAAAATATGTGCAAAAGAGCCAGACTAATACGAGGGTTTTAAATAATAACCCGACGCGAATAAACATTTTAAATAAGTGCGACAAAAAAGTCTTATGCGTATACATAGGTACGAGAGAGATAGTTTATCGATGTCTGCCAGCAGTAGCTAAGGAAGCCCTCGGCTCCGATAAAACTGTAACTATTAGGCTAGGGCCACACTACAGACTAAATAATTGGCCGATAATTTAGTCCTATTGGGTAGCTTCCGCGCCCACCAGGTAAACTAAACTGTTTTCGATCAATCTGTCGGCCGACTACAATCGCTTTAGTGTGCGCACTCACATAAGTCCTCATACTTATTAAGCAACCAATTAAACTGTCGGCCGATGAAAAGTCTGTAGTGTGGCCCTAGCCTTAATATCTGAGAAAAATCATCGAAGAGGTCAACTTTGTTTGTAAAAAGTGCATATTGTTCAGTACTTTACTTATGGTGACAGCTTTTCATCTCCTAATAATGACGTCATCAATATTTTTTTTCAATGACAAGTCCCACTTTTTTCTCCTTTTTCTAATAGATCTTCTCACTACCTAAACATTCTATCGAATTTATTCCAAACTTTACGAACTAAACTAATTTTAATATAAAAGCCGTAAATTTATTAATGAAAATTCGAAAAATATTATTTCTAAACATAGCAATTTGTTTTTGTTAATCTGAAATTATTGATTTTTTTTCATATGTAACTTTAATTCAGACAATATTCATTCGCATATTTGAAGCAAATTTTTAATATTAGGTAATAATTAACATCACATTTATTTAGATAGAATATCTAAGCAGACATACGTATAAGCTCTATAGTAAAGAAAGGCGTTGCTGAAGAAAATATTTGTTTAACAATCTATTTTAAAAAAACGAGCCGGGGCCGCCCTTAGCTACTGCTGGCAGACATCTCTCTCGTACCTATGTATACGCATACTCGTAAGACTTTTTTGTCGCACTTATTTAAAATATTTATTCGCGTCGGGTTATTATTTAAAACCCTCGTATTAGTCTGGCTCTTTTGCACATATTTTTAATATCAATTAATAAATCTGTCATAAAAATTTCAGACTGCCTAAAGTATATTTTTTGCGTATACTAAAAAAATGACTTTGGGGCAGTCGGGTTGTACTTTAAAACCGTCCAAATAATCTGGCATTTTTATTTCTGTAATCTATAAATGTTAAACTAAAAAATTAGTATAATTTTAAGTTGCCTAAAGTATGTTTTTTGGGATAAATTTTTTGCAAGTTTCATATGCTGCGCAGTAGTAAAATAACCGCAAACGCCCTTAGCGACTGTCGATTCCAGATTCACTAACATTCAAATAGTACATTTTTTTTAATTTCTGATTGCCTAAAATACCTTCTCCAAATTCGTCATCAGCTCTCCGACTATAAGTAAACGATCCGGCTCTCAATTATGAAAAATTAAAAACAAGGCGTTGTTTACAAACAGAATTAGCTGGTTGTCCTGGTATTGAGCAAATTCTTTCAATCTTGTTGCTTTGAAACTGACATTTAACAATTATTATCAAAATATATTTTTGGAACTGTCAAATTTAATGTTTTTGCCAAAAATTGATTTTTTTATTAATCATTACCAGCCGTAGATAAAATGTTGTACATAACACGTGGGCTAAAGCATATTACAGGATATTACAGGATAAAAGCAATATTACAGAAAACTCGTGTGATTACATCTGCAATCTTCACACTCGAGTCCTGTAATATTGCTTTTTTCCCACTAATTATCTAAATAACTAAGTCTTGCTTCTCTTTGATTTTAGAAGCAATATTTTAAACTTAACTTCACTTGATCTTCTTCCATCATTTCACTATCAGAAACGAATTTTTCATCATCTGTTCACAGTAGATTTACTCATTCAGTAGGGACACGGAGCCGTTTCGGTTATCGCCAAATTCGAATACGCATGTCTTCGCAGCGGCGGTCCTTTACAAGATGCTCGTAGCGTGGCGCTGCTGTTTTTGGCGCCTTCACGCCCTGATTTCTATATTACAACGAGTGTTTTTTAAAATTTTGCGTCGAAGTTGGCGTTGAAGAGTCGATTGTGAATGAGCTATACGGATCACGGATCAGCTGTTTAAATCTTACGCCTCTCCAACAACTTCGACGCCAAATTAAAAAAAAAACACCTTTTGAGATCAGTACTGGAACCATGTATCTTGATAGAAAGAAAATTTCTTTCCGTTTCTTAAGTTCCTTTCTATTTGCCGCAAACCAACCATGTAGAACCGATGGTGAAAATGGACGCATAGAAATAGAAAAATCTCCGTAGCGCACTTTTGCATCTTTCCAATTGTCCATCTTTGTCGTTCACCAACTCAATGCATATGGCGTTTTCTCTCAGAACTCAAGCTGGCTGAGTGCAATGAATGAAATTGCCGCGAACGATGGTGTTGCCATCTATGGCATTTTCTAGCAAGGACCGCCAATACCGCCATGCTATTAAAAAATCTGGCTGACGAAACATCAAAGGTGCCGACCCTAGCTGTCCCTACTGAATGAGTAAATCTACTGTGATCTGATGCTGAATCTTGCAGGCTTCCTGGTTTTTCTGTTACAACATCGTTAATTAGACGACGTTCAACATACAGATCGAAATTACTAAGTTATTTCTCAAGACTATTACGGGGAAGAATACGCCAGTGGTGAGAGCCAAATTCTAATTTTCACATTTAGCGTGTTGTGTTGGGTATAAAATTTTTCTACGTCGTGTTGGCTTCGCTGGTAAAGTCCTCGTCGAAAAATAGTCAATTTTGACTTAAATTGTAAATCATTTTACAATAGGAGAGAAAATCGTCTTATAACTACCATAAATATTCCATAAATAAATAGCGGCTGTTACTTTACCTGATGTTTGCTCTTCCTTGAGTCGGCACTGCACAACAAAGAGGCAATAAAGTTAGAGGGTATTATGGTAGTTATAAGACGGTTTGCTGTCTTATTGTGAAATGATTTACAATTTAAGTCAAAATTGACTATTTCTAGACGAGGACTTTACCTTCTCATAATTGGTTTACAACAGGGCAACGACAGTTTTGTCACCAGTAAATTTACGACACTTGAAAGGACAAGTGGTGCCCAACTGCCAGACAACTTATTCTATTTTTGCGGATATATGGCATAATAATAAGTAATAGTGTAACGTTTTCACACTCCGTGGATCGACGATTTAAAGAAACACAATTAACTTATTTAATGGTTTATTTTAACACCTCTAATTTACATTAGTTCGCTCTGGATCTCAAGTGTCGCTGTTCAATTACCTTTTAAAAAATTCTGAAAATATTTTTCAATAATTAAAATAAATTAGGTCAAAACTATAACCTTTCAGCCCGTATGACTTCGAGACTAAAAAAGATGGATATTTTCAAAAATAGCTATTTGTACAATAAGTTAGGAAAAGTGATTTTTTTCCGTACGAGATGCGGGATTTTTAATCGAGACGAAGTCGAGATTAAAAACGCGTCGAGTATGGAAAAAACACTTTTCCTACGAATTGCACACATGATTTTTTTCTACTGGAGTTTGGAAAATACATAAAATTTGAATATTTTTAATATACTATTAATTATTTCTAAATTAAAAAGCGAAATCAAAATTGTTCTGCTTTCGTTACCATAGAGAAACAATTTATTAATGAAAAATTGTGACGGCGTTTAAGCTTTTATCTCAATTAAATACCAGTTTTTACGTTACGTATCCCAGGAAACGACCAAAACTGAACTTTTAGTGTTGAAATATTATTTCCGCCCTTAGTAGGAAATTTTTCACTTTTCCTAACTCAAATTAGTATTACAATGTTGAAGTTTTCCAAACTCTAGTAGAAAAAAAAATTAACATTGGCATTGGCTATTTACTAGTGTCAGTAAAATTAAACTGGACGAAGTAAGTACTTTGCATGTCTGGATGGAGGCTGCAATTGAAAGTTCTAAAACAAATACCGTTCAAATCAAGTCGGGATCAGTTTCAATTTTTTCTAAAATCATTCCCTTCGGTGTCCATATAACAAAATAACAAATCTGACGGCCCGTTATTGTTGTTGTATGTATATTTAATACCTATACAGATTTATAAATTATCCGATTTTCGACATTTCCCACTAACTCAATAAAATACAATAAAATATAATATAATAACTAAAACTAACTAACTAAATAAGACAATAATTCAAAACAATAACAAATTAGCAGCTTTCCAAATACAATTATCCCTCCCCACATATTGTCCCTCTTCTCCACTCAACCTTCTTCATCCATTCGATCCCTCTTCCGTCCTCATTCAACATTTCTTCTCTACTTTCCTCTCTCTCTCAATTCTACGCATTCATTCAACATATGTTCTATCGTCTCCTTTTTTTCTCCACACATCCTGCACACTCTAATCCTATCCTCATTCCAATATTTATTCTCTCTCTCCTCATTTCCACACCTAAATCTTGCTATTATCACTCTCTGCTTTCTACTCTCTCTTCCTAGGTACTTTGGTAGTTCTTCCGTTATTATTTTTTCATACTTCCCATTGTACCTAGATTCCCTAATTCTCGTTCTTCTTTCCTGCACTTGCACATCTCTGTCTCTCTGCACCAATTCATCTGTCATTGCTCTGCCTCCCTCTCGCATTCTTTCTATCTCCGCTCCTGCATACCCATTTCTTTCGAAATATGCCTCCCTCTCTTTCCATACCCCTTTTCCTATTTCTTTCCTTTTTTCTTTCAGACACTCTTGCAAAATTCTACACTCTCCTCTCTCTATCAACCTCTCCTCAAATCTTATTGCTCTCTTTCCTGCTTCTATTCTTATTCCATCCCTTTTTGTTTCCTCCATCACTATATAGCCCGGTGTCTCTCTATCTACTCCTAGCACCCATTTCAAATATTTTCCTTGCACCCCTTCCAACCCTTCTTGCTCTCTTCATCCCCATATTTCCGCTCCATACATCATCACGCTTTTCACCAGACTATCAAACATCATTATTCTCCTTCTAAAGTCATGTCCAAATTTTCTCTCTCCTATCCCCCATACCGCTCCTATTATCTTATTCGCTTTTTTCACTAACTCTCTCACATGTGCTGCTGCTGTGTTTCTTTCATTCATCACATAACCTAAATACTTAAATTCTTTCACTTCTTCAATTTTATCCTTTTCCTATCTCCACTCATTTATTTTTCTGCTACCACCCCCCTTTCTAAACACCATCATCTTGGATTTCTCTACATTCACCGTCAACTTTTTCCTCCTCATATATTTCTCCATGTTTCCCAACATTTCTTTCATACCTTTCTCCTCTCTCGCTAGCACCACCAAATCATCCGCGTATGCCAAAGACCACACTTTTTCTTTGCCCACCACGACCCCCCCTGCCTGCCCCTTCCTGAACATCTCCTCTATATCTCCTATAAACGCTGCAAACAGGCTGGGGCTTAGTGGACAACCTTGTCTTACTCCCTTATACGTCTTGAAACATTCACTCACTCTTCCATCCACTCTCACTCTACTTATCGTCTCTTCATATATCTCTTCTATTTTTGTTACCAGATGCTCATTTATCCCTTTCTTTCTCAAGTATTCCCACAGTAAGTCTCTTTCCACATTATCAAAAGCCGCCTTCAGGTCTACAAAAAAATGCATATATCTTGCTACCCCTCTTTTTTATCTCATTTCCTATTATATGATTCAAGATATATACGTTGTCCATAGTCCCTCTACCTTTCCTAAATCCCGCCTGCCCGTCTGGTAACGCACCCCGCTCATTCATTTCCTTCATCAGTCTTTCTTCCACAATCATCGCGTATACCTTATATGCCTCATTAAGGAGCGTGATCCCCCTGTAATTGCTGGCTGTATCCTTTTCTCCTTTCTTATATATGGGGCATATTATCCCCTCCTTCCACTCCTGGGGGAAGCCCTCTCCCTTCCACACTCCATTCATTATCTCTAGGGCCCGGATTTTAGGCAATTAAAAAGTCGGAAATAGGTGCCTAAAATAGTCCCTTAAACTACTGCAAATAGTCCCTTAAAAACTGAAAATAAGCCATACTAGGTCCTTAAAGTTGTGGTTAATTAAATTAAAAAATGTGTTTTTAAAGTTTTAAGTAGGTACACACAACAAGATATTTACTAATTATTTTTTATTAATTACAATACTACAAGTTTGTTAGTTATTTACATTGTTACGTATTTACATTGCATACAAGATATTGCTCTAAATTTTCTACTTTAAAACATTGTCGGTTATCCACCAAAATGGACTTATATTTTGAAAAACTTCTTTCTACCTCGCAAGAGGTAATGGGCGCAAATTTGTAATAAATTTCTTCCATTTTGGTGTCATGTTCCGGCACATCTTCACCTCTAAAAATTCTTGCCAATTCTAGAAGAAATTTGTATCCAGGATTTTTTTCAGTAACATCTTCAAGTTTTTTTAATGCTACTGCTGCTACAGGGCCTGGAGATTTTTTTAGGGAGGTAAATACGTTTTCAACAATTTTGATTGAATCGGTTAAAGGTAACCCATTTTTTTCCAATTGAGTAATACTTTCGCAGATTATTTTAAAATTACTGCGAACATAAATTAATTGGTTTTTTATTCCGGGTTTCTTCATTATAGACTGTGCTTTTTGAATAGCAACAGCAGAACTTCCATCAAAGGACATGACAACCTGTGAGTAGTTAAAAACAGTTTAACAATCAATTAATTTGCTTATCTTTTATATACTTACTTCTTTAATGGAATCAAAGTGTTCGCTGTAAAACATAGCAGCCTGAAGCCATGTTCCCCATCGTGTTAAAATTGGCTGTGGAGGCAGTGGCATTTCTTTTAGTTTTTCTTTGTACATTTCAACTCTCAAAGGTGCCTTAACGAAAATTTTTTTCACGTTCGAAATTAAATTATCCACATCTTCATATTGATAGCGAATTTTTTCAGCCACTAGATTTAAAGCATGCGCTAAGCATGTGACATGCACAATTTTTGGATAAAACACCTTAAGGTGTCTACCAGATTTTATCATATATGGTGCTCCATCCGTTACAAACAAAAGAAACTTTTCAGCAACAACTCTGGTACTCCACAAGATTTCTACGCATAGAAATTTTAAATCAAAATAAATTTAAAAAAGTGAAAAACCCTTACCTAAAGATTGATTTACGAATCTAGCTATTGTCTCATGATTTGTTCTTTCTAATTGTTTAGACGCCAAAAGATAAGATTTTCCAGGTTCATCTTCTGAAAGTTTCCCAACCAGACAATTCGCCACATATCGCCCAAGTGCATCTGTTGTTTCGTCAACTGAAACCCATATGTTAAAAGGATCCAGCTCATTCCGAATGCGGTCAATAGTCTAAAAGTGAAAATAATTTTAAATTAAATATTAAAAGATAGTATGTTCATACATCTTTGTAGCATTTTGGTAAATAATTTTTCCGTAAAGTAGACTCATCCGGAATTTTTCTACCACAATATTTTGTCAGAAAATTCTGAAACGCAGGATTTTGTAGTTTGTGCCATGGTATATTGGCAGCTAAAAAGACGTTACAAAGTTCCATATTGAATGTACTATTTGCCGATTCCTCCAAGTTCTGTGTCAGCAACGTTTGCCGAAGCGGTGTCATAATGTTCTCTTTATGGATGGCCGTTTGCTCATGCTGTTGCAAGTGACATTTTTTTTCGCATATAAACTACAAAAAATAAAATTTTCAAATAAGTAAAAAATATAAAATGACATATTTTTAATTATGCTTAACTTACCAGTTTACCACAAGCTTTACAAAACATTTCTCGGGTTGATTTTATTTCATATAAATCTTTCTTGCTTGTCCACTGTAATATTTTTTCGCGTAAACTAATTTTTTGTTTCGGCATTATGTTCACTTTAAACAGGTTCACAAGAAACACGACCACTGCACGGAGATAAAGTAAACGAGAAATGACAAATTTGTAATGCTTATATTTACGTCTCCCACCAAATTTCAGAGGAGATGGTTAATTTTATATTTCTTAAATTTTTAGAAAATGACACCCTTAAGGTTTCTCTTATTGTTTCACTTCGGGATTTTAATTTTCGTTTTTATGGCAAGGACCATTTTATAAACGTTAAAGCTTCTAACAATACCTAAGTATCAGAAAACATTAGACCGCGTATACCTGCACCCCTTCGAACAGAGGCAAACAGATAAACTCTGTAATTTATGCCAGTCCAGTCTAATGGTTTGTGGTACTTAGGTATTGTCGGAGTATTTACCGCTGACATCATGGTCCCAACCGTAAAAGCGAAAAAGTAATTCCTGTATTGTACTGCACTTTGTACATTTCAGTAATTACATCTCCTTAAATTTTAAAATCATAAAGCATTGTAAATTTTATTGAGGTACCACTTTTACATTTTCAATACCGTAAACTTCCCAGAATTCGAAAATTGGGAAAAAACCGCAAAAATGAAATTGATTTTTGGTCATTTTAGGCATGTTCAGGCAGTTAAAAGGTAAAATAGGTATTTAAAGGGCATTTTAGGCCGAATAGGCAGAATCAAATATGGCTCTAATTACTCTAATTAAGCCAGAAATCATTTATAGACAAGTTTCATACATGTGCCTTAAAAAATAAAAATAGTCCATTTTGCCTAAAATCCGGGCCCTAAATCTCTAACAACCTATCAACTTCCCTTTCAGTTCCATATATCCACGATTATTATTATTATTATTATTATTATTATTACACCACCCAACAGACATGTAGTCCAATTAGAGGGTAGGAAAAACCAAAATCAGTATATTAATCTGTATTGAAGCACATCCCCTTTATGTCTCTAATAGTGCAGTTGAAAATATCGAGGGAAGGTAACTTATTAGAATTATGACACATCATGAAGAGCGGAGAAAATTTTTGCGTATTAATGCGAGGAGTATCCATATAAAAAGTCAACTGATTTCTGGATGCCAGCCTAGGTACATGAAAATTAATTTTACCCAGCAGTTCAGGACAGTCGAAGACGTTGTTAATTAGTCGATGTAAAAAAATAAGGGAATGGCAAACGCGGCGATGCAAAAGACTGTCTACATTCCAACGACGTAACAGGTCATGTTGTGGATGGCCGTTCTCTGGATAAGTACCATCAACTTTGAAACTCAAGTACTTTAGAAGACGTCTTTGTATTTTCTCAAGATCCTCAATCTGTGACTTATAACCAGTAGACCAAACCACACTAGCATATTCCAATTTCGATCTCACGAAAGTAAAATACAAACGTTTCACAGTATCAGTATTATTGAAACTCCGAGAGTTTCTGATGACAAACCCAAGGGATCTAACCGATCTGGTAACCATGCCCTCAACATGATCTAAGAAGGACAAGTTACTGTCGAGAGTTATTCCTAGATCAACATGTTTTGTACAGCGTTGTAGGTCTGAGATGTCAAGAGTATAGTGATGATGAATAGGCTGAGTCTTTCTGGTAAATGACATAATACAGCATTTATCCTTGTTTAGTTTTAGATCATTGCTGTTGCACCAGGTTACCACTTCATCAATGGTATCCTGCATTCGTAGGCATGGTCAATTCTTGAGTAAATTTTGAAATCATCAGCATATAATAAAATTTGAGAGTCAACAACATCCGCTATATTATTAATGAAGACATTAAACAAAAGTGGTCCAAGAATGGAGCCCTGCGGTACACCAGATGAAACATTGATCACGTGTGATTGAAAGCCAGCACAATTAACATACTGACAACGACCACTGAAATATGACCTAAAAAATTCGACAAAATTGGTACAGAGTCCAAATTTGGAAAGTTTTCTTAACAGTATTGGATGATCAATTGTGTCAAACGCTTTCGACAAGTCCGTGAATACAACATGAACTTGAGAACGATCATTCATGCAATCAGCCACAAACTGCACAAAACTGCATAAGTTTGTAACAGTAGATCGGCCCTTCACAAAGCCATGTTGAAAGTTCGATAACTGGTTTTTCACGAAGGGAGATAACGTATCGTGAAGTAAAATCTCAAAAACCTTAGCAAAGCTCGACAGCAGAACCACAGGCCTATAATTGTGAATTTGTTTTCTATCACCTTTTTTATAGATCGGACAAATTATTGAATTTTTAAAAACAGCAGGGAATGTCGAGGAACTTAACGCACGGTTAAAAATTATAGTAAGTGGGGTTGTAATATTGTCACAAATGTTTTTAATTACAAAAGCAGGAATACCATCCGGGCCAGAGGATTTTTTAGTTTTGAGTTTTTTTATTGCATCACTCATATTAGTTACAGTAAAAGTCGGAATAGTTAAGCAGCCGGAATTGCGCGAATACCTATCGAAGTGATTATTATCTGAAACTGCTGTGGAAGATGAGGTATAAGTTTGTTGAAAGAAATCAGCAAAACCATTTGCTATGTCTGTAGGAGTCTGCAGTTCCTTGTCGTTGAAAGTCATGTAAGTAGGTATAAAATTGTTTTTCTTAATACAATCGATATAAGACCAAAAACTTTTAGGATCTTTTGTTATATTTTGTTCCACTTGTAAAATATAACGGGTGACTATTAAAATTTTCACTTGGAGTTGGCTTTGAACGAGTTTTTATTTTTGCTGTTACTTTAGACACACGCAAGAACGAACGACAAATGTCAGTCAGTACAATTGAAACATAACCTATAATGTTAATTATAATGTCAAACTTGTCAGTGTCTAAGGTGCAACGTAAAACAAAGAATGATCCATAGCCAACCCTAAGTGAAAATTTTAATAGTCACCCGTTATTTACAATGGGCACGTTTGATTTCTAACTTGATAATCTTTCTGATAGACTTGAATTCATCGTAGAATAGAGGAGATTTGCTTTGTTTGTATATTAGCCAAAGTTTATGTTTTTGTCTCAGCTGCTTAACGATTGAGCTATTAAACCAAGGGGGATATTTCGATTTGTAAAAGCGTAGGGATCTTGGAACACAAATACTAAATATATCATTCAGTTTGCTATAAAACGCCTCCATCATAACGTCAATATCAGATATAGGTTTTAGAAAAGACCAGTCAATGTCAGACAATTTTTTGTTTATTGCAACAAAATCAGCTTTTAGAAAATTAAAATGTTGTTTCTTAGATGAAATACCTTTAACTGATGTGTTATATTTATAAGCATATTTATAAGCATATAGAATGTGAAGGGGTGGATGATGAACATCCTCTTTACACAATATATCAACGGCCTTGCTGACCACACATTTCTTGTTCGAGCAAACTAAGTCCAGTATTCTATTGAAGTCATTAGCGATATTGTTGTTCTGATGAAAACCCGTGTAATTACAGAATTCAAGAAAGATTCTAGATTTGTTGTCTTGGACGCCACTTAAAGCCAAAACATAATGAGAGATATTGAAATCGCCAATAATGATAACGTTTTTATTCAGTACAAAGTCAAGAGATTCAAAGCTATCAAAAAGCTTCACATACACATTCGTTCTGTATACCGTCCCTCCCCGGTGCCTTTTTCCTTTTCAGTTTTCTTAGTTGTTGCTCTAATTCTTCTCTTGTTATCTCTTCTATTTCTCCCACTCTGTGTTGTCTCTTTTCCTTTTCTTGTCTGTTTTCCTCACCCCCCAACAACTCACTGAAGTACTTTCTCCATTCCTCCATAGTAATTCTATCACTCACTATTTCTCCTTTTTTCTTTCTTTCCTTATTTATGTATCTCCACACCTCTTCTTCCGTCTTTATACCTTTCATCTTCATTTCTTGTTCCATCCGTTTCTTTTCCTTCTTCTCTTTGCATACTAATTTGTACCTCTTGCGTGCTCTCTTGTACTCTTCCTTCGTTGCTTTTTCTTTTTTCCAATTTCTTAGTTTCTTTCTTGCTGCTTGCTTCCCTTCCCTGCATTCTTTATCCCACCACTCGTTTTTCCACAGCCCCATCTTCTCTCTTATCTCTATCTCTTTTTTTTCTGTTGCATTTTTTACATTCTTCTCGCTCAGCTCCCTCACTTTTTCGTTTATTTCTCCTTCTTCGTATTTTGCCTCCCTAAGTCTTGCTCTATACTTTTCTTTTCCTTCTTCCGTCCAAATATTCTTCACAATTTTTCTTTTAACATCCTTCATACTTCTCTCTTTCTCTCTTCCTTTTGTCCTCACTTCCAATGGCATATGATCCGACTCCACTCTTTCTCCCACCTTAAATTCTTCTATTTTATCCCATGCTTCTTCATTCACCATAACATAATCAATAACTGTCTCCCCTCTCGATCCAATATACGTGTACTCCCCTTTCTCGTCTCCTATGCAGTTTCCATTAAGTACGTCCCATCCTCTTTCTTCTACTAAGCTAACCAGTTCTCTCCCTTCTGCGTTTTCTATTCCATCTTTTGTTGGTCTTCTTTCTATTGTTGCTTGTTGTTCTTCCATCCGCCTTCCTTTTCCCCCAATTCTTGCATTAAAATCACCCCCAATCACCAGAGTTCCTTCTTCCTGCTCTTTTACTCGCTCTTCTATTATTCTCTTCGTTTCTTTCATACTTCTGCTGTAAATTGTTACAATTCTCCATTTTCTCTGTTTTCTTTTTACCGTTCTTTCCATAAACCCTCTTTCTTCTTTTACTCCAGATCCGTTTTCTTCTTCCAGTCCCTTTTTCACACCCATTATTATCCCACCTTTCGCTCTCCCTTTCTTGCTTTCCCTCTCTGCATATTGACACTTCCACTCAAACTCTCTCGGCATTCTCTTTTCCAATCTTTCCCAGCCTTTTTCTTCCACCCACGTTTCTACCAATCCCACTACGTCAAATTCTCCCAAATACTTCCAAAACTCATTCTCTTTATTTTTTATTCCCGCTACATTCCAGAATACTATTCTTATTTGCTCGTTTTCTCCTTTATTCCTCTCCATGTTCGTTTTCCCTTTTCTGCCCTGTCGTCTTTTTCTTACGCTCTTATTCAAAAATTTGCTGTATGTAACTTCCCGTTTTCTTCATCCCACCTAAAACCTTTTCCCTCTATCCATATCTTTTTATAACCCACTTTCACCCGCAGTCCTTTTTCTCGCTCTTCTTTGGCTAGCGTTCTTAATTTCTTCTGTGTGTCTCTCTCCTTTTTTGTCATATCATCTTCTATGTACACTCTCTTTCCTTTTTTTTTCTCTTAGTTTCCTTTTATTTTCCATAACTTTCCGTTTTTCCCCCCAGCTCTCAAGTTCTGCCACAATCATTTTTCCTCCATTTATTTTATACATCTCTTTCACCCTTACTTCAACCTCTAATTCTGCCTTCATCCATTTTTCCAGTTTCTTCTCGTTCTCACATTCCTCTTCATCCAGTCCCGTTACGACAATATTCTTTTTTCTCACTCTTTTTTCCTGCTCTTCCATTTTCTCCTCCAATTTTGTCATTTTTTCTTTTAATTACATCTTTTCTCTTTCCCATTTTTCTTCCTTTTCACGCATCATACTTTTCAGTTGTTCCAATTCCCGGCTCATCTTCCGATTCTCTTCCTTTATCTCCCCTACATCCTCCATAATTTTTTCCAACATCTTTTTCATTTCCTCATCCGTTGCCTTTTTAACAGTTGATCTTTCCACTTTTTTACTTTTCCGAAATGGGTTAATCCTCTCTTCTGATTCTCGTCCTTCTTCTCTTTTCCTTTTGTGATCTTCGTCTCTCTCGCTTTCACTATCACTTTTTTTCATTCTACCTCGTTTTTACTTGCCGCTTATCTTATCGCGCGCCGTAAAACAGGTCCGCTCGCTTCGACTGCTCGAATCGGACTCTGACGGCCCGTTATTAAAAGCTGCCCCTGAACTTCATAAATGACAGGGAAAACCTATTCGGACTCAAGGTACTACTCACTACTGACACTTAAAAATAATTAATTACCACATGCCCGCAACTGGAGTTTCCTCAATTACGGATGCAGAAGTGTTTTTCTTTAGGTTTTGTTGGAACAATCTGCAATTTTTTCAATTATAAATATTTAAATAAAAGTCGTAAATGAAACATACACAGGTTAAAAAAAAATCTTTAAAACTACATTTTCTTACCTTCTCTTAGCTAGCTCTTTTTTATTTTTTCTATGATCTGATAGACGTAGTTTTTGTTTGTTTCCCATTTTTCACACACTTTCGCACTTACTGCACTGTAGATACCAAAATCAGGATGGAGATCGAAACGAAAAAGACCTCGTAAATCTCAGTAGGCCCTTATACAGGCTGATTCATCTTTTACCGCCGGTGGCAAAATGACCCTTAAGAATTGAGAAAAATTTATAAAATTTACAGAGTTGAGTTGTCGAAAAATTTACTTTCGACCGGTATAATTTATTTCAAAAAAAAATTTTTTATTGAGCAGATATTTATAAAAAACTGGTTTTCAAGAAAAATTTATGTTCAAATTTTTGCATCAGAATGTGGCTAATGGCGTATAAAATCAATATCTGCAATCCGTTTCGAAAAATGTTTGATAGTTTTTGAATTAAATCGATTTTAATGGAAAAGTTGCCTTTATTGATGGTTGTTGGCTTTTAGTGTTGTAAATTTTCTCTAACAATGACTACCTTGTAAAACTGACCTGCTTAGGCGAATTTCTTCGATTTTACAAAGGACCCCCTGCTGTGGCAATAAAAATCCTCTAATAAATCTTATTGTTAAGATATTTGGACATTATGTCGTAAATCATGAAGCAAATACAAATTTGAATATCAAAATGCGTTTATTTCAATAATACCATACGCTAAAATTAATTTAACATGGTAAAATTGTGTGAAAATACCTGAGTGTGCATATACTACAAGGTTGAATAAATTAAACAATTAATATTTGAGAAAATGGCAAAATTTGACATAATTAACTTATACATTTCATTTTTTGATATTATGTGCCTTATGGATAATAAATTAGGTCTGCAAAATATGAAAGTGAAATCATAATTTTTAAGGTCAATTTTGCCACCGGCGGTAAAAGATGAATCACCCTGTATATCCCCATCTTATTCGTTACGTCGGGGGTGCAGGTATGACCGAGCTTCCGGGTTTTTCCAAGCGAGTCGTAACGGGTTTTCCAAAATGCCAGAATAATTTTGCTTTAGGTATTCTTCTGTCGATCATTTGATAAAGCAAGCACTCATTTTTAGACCAACAGAAAATCCAATCATCCTTTTTTACATGCATATAAAATCGTGTGTAAACGTTATTTGGTAAAATTTTAAATAAGCATAAATATAATTTTTTTATCACTGTTCAATCTTTACCTCTCTCTACCCCAACTTAGTGGTGCCGGACCCCTCAGGCTACTCCGGCTACCTGTAACTATATACGAGCCCCGTACGGCTAATTGTTTTTAAAAATACATTCACCTTTGTCTAATTCATATTTTCTATTTTCAATAGTAATACGAGTACAACGAGTGGGTACGAAATTGCCGGAAATTTTCGATCTCAGATACGAGTATTTATTTCTTAAGGCAATTGTCTTAAGAAACAAATACGAGTGGTCTGAGGAGAAAATTTCCGACAATTTCGTACCCACGAGTTTGTATTCGGCATGATAATTCACTGAGCGAAGATTGAAAAATTCTATGAAAGAAATACTTGAATAGTCGTTCGTGATTTAAAAAAGATTGTTATTGTACAATTCGTCAATAAATAGTGAAAATGTCAAAACATTTCCGGCGGCAATTTTCACTAGTGAAAATTTCCGCGGCGTTTTTTTTAAAACAAGCGTGATTGGTCCGTACTGACCAATTTCGTAAATCTGATTGGTCGAGAGAATGTGAGTTGAATTGTCACTTACAATACCCCGAGTGTGTTGATTGTTTCCGGAAATTTTGTTCTCGTGAAATTGCCGGAAATTTTCGATCTCATTATACGAATATTTGTTTCGACGACAAATTGTCTAAGAAACAAATACGAGTAAAATGTGGAGAAAAATTTCCCGCAATTTCGTACCATCGAGTTGTATTCGGCATGACAATTCCACGAAAGAAAATTTCATTTTCAACTTTTACACAATTTTTTTAATTTATACGTAGTCTATGACTCTCAAAGCGTTAGTTAATTTAGTTGAGAATCGCCCTCAAATGTCACATGATTTATATTGACAAATCACAACTCCGAATTGTTTGAATAGCAACCAATCACAATTTAATTAAGCGGAAATTTTCCCTAGGGAAAATTTCCGATATAATTGACCTAGGGAAAATTTTTTTCGGGCGATTCTCTTCCGAATATACCTCGGGACAGATATATATCGCCAGAAATTTTTTCTTGCAGTCCAACACTCGTGTTTGTCGCTCAAAATTACCCTCGGGCTGGCGCCCTCGTGTAATTTTCTTGCTACAAACACTCGTGTGTGAGGACTGCTCGAAAAAATTTCCGGCAATATATCTGTCCCTTGGTATATTATATATGAAAACAACAAAAATTTTACTGTGGATCAAAAATGAGTTTAGCAAAATTCGAGGAAGGAGGAGAAAATGACAGTGATAATTCAAGGAAAAATTTCTGAAGTGTTATTATTACGCTTTATTACGAATATCAACTGTTCAGTCAATGCTCTATCAAATCAAGCTAAAAGTAAATGCAGAACGTAGATGCAGAAACTTTCTTTTTGTAAATTTCATTACGCTCCTAGTTTTACTACTCTACCTGAACGCAAATTCCAGGATGCAATAAACATTCGAGTGCAACCCCGTCCAACACAGTCGAAGTCGAGGCGCCAGGCCTTCGACGGAGACAACACGCGAAGGATAGAACGCTGATAGCTGCATTTTCACTGGGTTGTACAATCAAATTTTGTCAAGGAATTACAACGATTGTAATTACTCAACAAATTTGAAATTTCACAAACACTTCAACAACACATCAATCGATATATCTTGATTATTCTTGTTCTCATCTGAATAAAGTCCTGTTCAGAAAAATATTCTAAAGTAAGGCAAATTATTAGGCGTTTTCTTATTTTTTTTTTTTTTTTTGGGAAAACTAAGGCCGTCTTGAACATTTTGAATATCAAGAGCCTTCAATCTACACTAGTTTTATGGCATATATTTTTTTCAGGAAAATTTATTAATTAGTTTGGCCACAATTTGTCGACAAAAATCGCCTTAATTTGGCTCTCACCACTGGCGTATTCTTCCCCTTAACAACTTGTTACTATGGCGGACAATAAATTTAGGCCGGCTTGTCATTGGCTTGACATCAAAATGTGAAGCTGGCATTATGTTCAACTAACCCCATTTTCGATTTTTGTCATTCGTGTCATCGTGACAGCAATAATCAAAGTTAAAATTGGGAAAAGAAGCGTGCACCAGAGAGAAGTGCTACTACAAATCAGTTATGCTAGTGGGTCATGATCTGTAAGTTACAAAAAGGGCGAAGGAAACGCCAAACAGCTTGAAAACCTTCAGTTTGACAAACTGACACATCAGTCATAATGACAATGACTTTTTTGAAATGTCATAAATTTGCCGGCCTAAATTTATTGTCCGCCATAGTACGTTAAAAATATCTGTTAGCCTGTTTTCATAGCATTTCAAGATGGTGCACTTGGTTTCTTGACACACAACTTTCGGCATCGTGTTGAAGAAAATTTTTACTTGATACCTGACAGTTGATGACAGTTTGTATTCTCAAATTGACTATACTGTGTGAAATGTGTCAAAAAATCATGGCCAAACCTCATGCGATTAGAAAGTAAATACACAATGTCGGGTCCAACTAAATCACTTGGTAGATTAAAATTTTGTTTGGTAATTGTTGCAGAACTAACATAACAATCAATACTTGCTGCGGTATTAGAAGACTTGGAGGCTATTACAGTTGGCTTAAAAAAAAACGGGATATGAAATTTGACCTAATGTGAATTGGAAATTTAATTTGTCAATTTATGTCAACTAGAGGTCGCCCAGCGGTCGAAATTCGACCGTTTTCATTAAATTTTTAAGTTTGAATGTTACTGAGGTTTTTTTTTATCAAAGAGTATACCTCTATAATTATCGCATGTAATTTTTTTAATTTTGTTCTATTACGTCAGCTGCGAGCGTTTACAAATACGTCATTATGCACTAATTTTCAAGTTATTTGAAAAATACGAACAATAAGAAAAATGAGGTATAGTTTGATTATGCCATATTTAAAAAACAATAACGCGTTTTTGACATTTTCTTAGGTTCTTTATAATGGCCAGGTTTCGCCAAGGCTACACAGTTAATTTGCCAATCTTTTTCAAATTATATAAAATTGAAATAAAAAATTAATTCAAAAAATGAAAAATGAAATAAAGAACACGTGTTTCGTAATTTTTATACCTATATTTTTTATTGAAACAAAAAACCGGGCGGTTAAAAAAATTAAATTTTGTCCATTGAACTTAAAATAAAATTTCATCGTTTGCTAAATGCCCTTGGCCGTTATATTCGGAAATATAAAATCTCAAACCATTGAATGATCGAACTCCACTTGCTGCGACGTACAATTGAAAACTGACTGCCTCAATAAAATTGCCATTTTTTCGAATGTTTGTTTTTGAAACTTATTTATTGTCATCGCAAATTGACTTCTTTGAAAATTAAATGGTAAAATAGTACCTGAATTTGTTAAATTTATACGTGGAATCAAAATTCTCTTATTGCGTTCGGTTCCAGTTAAAACTTCGCAATCAATAGTATTTCGATGCATGAACTTGATGCATGTTCTTGTTCCATAGACTAAAATGCTTCCTTTGTATTTAAGTTTCTGATCAGTAAAACGTGCAATTAACTTTCAATACTAACTTATGTGGTGGCAAACCACTAATAGTCAAAGAATTTTGTATTTCACTCCGAAGAGTTTTTTTAATGAATAATCTCAATAAACTCCCTCTTGGAATGGATTTCACTGCGAGGGGGATTAAATCAATTATCAAATCATCCACTCCGCATTCGTTCCAAAAACGTAAACAATGACTGTTTTGATATTTGTAACACACAAATGTCCCCGACAAAGAAGATATATGAGTCCATAACTCCTTTATTTATCGGAGGATTTTAATTATTTATACACCAAATTAAATGGCTCTAAATAGGCAACAAAAAGCCTTAATAAATTCACATATAGGTCCAAGGACTTCAGGGCAAAACTGTCAAAAAAAATTTTTCAAATGCGAACACATAATTTTTTTAACACTTCTAATAGAGATTTTTATTCTAAAAAGAACAGTGTATCACAAGTGTACACTTACCTACCCAAAAAAAAGTTAAAAAATCGTCGATGCTTAAACTGCGCTCTGTACGTGCAATCCCAAATGTTATTACATATTTGTCATTTGTTTTTCCAACTAACTTAATTTGGTTAATTTATTACTTTGTGACGCAATGAATTTTGATAGCTTCTCGCTTGGTGCTCGTCATTTGTTTCAAAATGTAGTGTTATTTAAAAAAAAAATTTTTTCTTATATGAGGTTACACATGTCGTATACTGTTGTTTTCAGAATAAAAATCTCTATCAGAATTACTAAAAAAAGTATGTGTCCGTATTTGAAAAAATATTTTGACCGTTTAACCTTGAAGCACTTTGGGTTTTACGTGAATTTAGTAAGCTATTTTGTAGCTTATTCACAACCATTTAATTTGGTGTATAGATAATTAAAATCCTCCAGTAAATAAGGGAGCTATGGATTTGTCTTTTTTTTTGGGGACGCCCTGTATATTATATATAAATTTTATCTTTCTGCACTCCTTCTCCACATAAACTTTAACTATGCCAAATCTCATAATCCTCCGCGCGCGCAATTTGCTTAAAAAGGGGTACAAAAGTTTTCCTTCACGTATTAATATACAGGTGTCCCAGAACTTAGGGCGAATATATTAACGTGTATTTTGAAGAAAAAAAGTCCTATCTCAAATGATAACCGAGAAAAGACATTCTGAAGTTGACCAATTAGAGTTGAGCATCATTAAGGTGGAATAATCGCAATTTTGCGTTGCCTAGGTTTCCTTTTTATCCGTAAACCTCTATAATTCTGTCCATTAGATTTGGTCCACTATAATCTATTCCATCTTTAAAAAAACGATAGGTTGCCATGCTTTAATTTTGTTAAATTGGCAGTACTGAGGAAAGTAGTAGTTATATTTCATTTCATTTTGGTTGTAAATCTTTTGTAACTAAATTTGAACTGCTATGTTGCAAGATGATTCTAAAACAGAAAGTAAATAAAGTTATCAATAAATGTCATTTTGACGTTTTTCCAATTTATTTTAAATTAGACAACACAAAGTAATAATTTAAAGGGTTTACTACAAGTGCATAATGCCAAAAGTTGTGTTTGTCGAGTGTTGAAGGGTTAGGCACATTTTAAACGAGGTAGGGCCGATCTAAGTAATGATGCTATTATTAACAGATTGATGGATATCTTCAATGTGAGAACAATGAATTTGTATTCGATGAAATCCTGAACTGTATAATTAATTTATAGGTGGGAAGATCTGTTATATATTGCACAATTACAAAAAAAAAGGTCTGGAGGATACTACCGGGTGATCAAGAAGGACTGTTTAAGTTGGCAATACAATTAAGAAATTTTTTATTTATAACACTGTAACTGGATATGTTTTGTTGGTTTATTTGACAAATATCTGAAATAGGTATAGCATTAACACCGACAAGCCACCAACAACCGGAAGTTACTCCTGTTATACGATTTAAAATACGATTCAGTGTTACCAACTTAAACAGTCCTTATTGATCACCCCGTAGAACAACAAAAAAACGAAAATCAGAAAAGTGGAACCATTTTTTAAAAGAGATCTGAACGAAATTATTCGTGGGCTAAACATTAGAAGATGATTCGGAATCTAATGATGAAGATAATTCTGAAGATGAAATAATGGATGAGGTTAAAGTGTAGATGTCTTTTAAAAAAAGTGATTCCATTTTGGAGAAATTATCCGTTTTCTGCTTGTTAAACTATTTTTAATAAAAAATGCTGGGTTCTCTATTAATTTCTTGTAATACAGTTTCAATCGATTCGCAAAAAAGCGGAACATAAGTATGGCAACACTGTGCCTTCAAAATTTTCAGAATTCCTAACCAAACTTTTATTCAGATATACAGGATGAAATCTGTCAGATTGTCATGGCCAAGCATCGTTTTTTTAAAGTTTTGAAGCCAACCGTACAATACCACCACAACGCAATATTTGTTTTAAAGCATATTCTGCCATCCTGGCAACAGTTGCATCATCTGAACCTCCCTCCTCCCCTAAGTATAACGTGTGATAACATGCCTTCATCAGAACCGAAAGACCTTGTTAAAACATATTAGAATCCAGATTGCTGCAGAAGAAATTTGACACAAAGAAAAGTCCTTCTTGAAGTGAATATTAACGCGTGAACAGTTTAATTTGTTAGAACCTGTAAACCTGTTGAAAATGAAGAGTTTTGAATATCTTCAATACAGGGTAACTTTGAAGGTTGTGCAGATATTTGAACCTGTGATAGAACCCCACAAAAAATAACGATTGAGCCAATAATGATTTATACAAATGTTAATATTTTTCTAAAAAAAGGGGCTAAAATTTTTTCAAAGAAAGTTTGCAACTGAATACCATGGGAAAATGGGTCAAAAATAAATCATAGTAGACTTTTTTTGTTGTCATTTAATTCAAAATTAATTATTTTGACAAGAACAGCAATCTTAACTTCAATTTAAATCACAAATGTCTTTCGCCAACTTGGAGAAAACCGACATGATCTATGGCGAACATTCAGAGCTAGCACGGCAAATCTGCGGGAAAAGTTGCCTCAAAGGATATTTCGTAATGCACGAACCTTTGTAAACGTTGCACAGCATCTTCGGGATTTCGGGCGTTTCGGGCGGGATAAGCGTGATCTTGACCGCCAACGAGAGAAGATCGCAGAAGAAGACACTCCTCGCGAAATCCAAGAGTGTCACATAAGAAGATAAAATTGTTAATATTGTGCCAACCGAACAAAAATTACCCAGTATATACAGAGTGATCAACAAGAAACCAAATCAAGAGTGCTACCTCATCTTTTGTTTTATCGAAACGTATTTCTATCATGGATCAGCAGCTTTTATTTACTTGCTGTGGACAGTCGTTTTGTTGGCTGCCTACCTCTCAAAAATCTATCATTAATTGCCTTTATACATTTTTTGTAATTCATGAATAATAGATTTAAAAGCAAGTTATAATTAATTATTATTTATTATTGATTAAGGAAAAAACACACAGTTACACAAAATTCCTTCATAAGGCACAATCTTGAGTTACAAAATTTTAAAAATAATTATTTTTCACAATTCTTTGTTTTGTTGTTTTCTGTAAGAAAAGTGTAAAGTTATTATTCTCTAATTTTTGGGTAATTGAGAACTTACTCGTATCTTTTCTAGCAGTGTTTAAAACATTTAAATTACTCCAAGGTCAAAAAATAAGTTTTCACAAAAACTGCTCAAAATGTTCTCCATTGTGGTCCAGACAGAATCAAACTCGCCTCTCATAATTTCAAAAACCCTTATGAAGCTATCAATTTGTTTAGGGTAATGTGTGGGTTTTATTTCTTGCAACATACAAAGGGAAACAAATTAATATCCTTCTTAAAAAAATTCTGATAAGTGCCATAACACAATTTAACTTGTTGTCTTAAACGCCTTATGGAAGTTGAAGGATGTTCCTTGATAATTTGTTGAACATTTTGCACCATTTCTAAAATTTGAACTAAGGACTGACCTGACTTCTTCTTAATGATGGGTTATGATTTGCTAAAATTAGGTACTATAATTTTAAGACATTGATAAACTTGTTGATAACCAATACCATCAGGTTCGAACATCTGGCTTAAAATTCTTCGGTGTAAGGGGGTACAAAGTAAGGCCAGTCTTCATTTTCTTGTTTCACCCTCTTTCGAAAATAATCTAATAAAAATGCCTTCTCTTTAATGGTAAAACCCATTTTACAACTTATTCTGGGATAATTATTGCTTACAACTTCAATAAACGTCTGTAAACTTTGCCGAAATCGAAGATTTGTTTTCTAGGTTAAATCACTTAAATTGTCAACAACAACAACCTTGAATTTTGAAATGTGACATTTCAACGAAGCATCTCCGTACCAGTAGCGTCGCGTTTGGCAATAAAGATGATAATTTACTTACTCTTACAAATGTAAAATGTTGCTCTTGTTAATCTTATAAATTATTTCCTTTATCTTATAATAATAATAAAATGCACAATTATAATTCCAACGTCTAAAATTCATAAAGTATCATTTTTATTAAGTAGCGTTTGAGACCATAAATTGTCTACGCCCATGTTTTGACCGCTTATGTGCATATGATTTTGCTACGACGTGACCGATAATTTGCAACGCTTGCTCTGATTTGGATTCTTGTTGATCACTCTGTACTGTCGCGAGCAAAAAAAACTGGTCGTCAAAATCATGCTTTGAAGCAATGGAAAATACTCCATTGTAAAACGGTCGTAAATATCATAAACTATCATCATGTTTTATGACATTAATTGACATTTTCTTCTCATTTTCTTGACACTTTACTGACCTGAACATAATCAGGCAGGGAAAATAATTTAATTTATGACAATCTAACCACATCTTGAAATGACATTGACAACCAGAATTTTTTGCTTGCCACAGTATCCATTACCTGAGAAGGAAAACAAAATGCCATTAAATTAATTAGTAAATGAATGTAATATACTACCTATCATTCCTTTATTACAGCAATGGATTACTTAATAACATGTTTCGTGTAATAAATAATATTTAGTTTAATTGACAAAACGCGATGTTGTGGAAACCTAGAAATCTTTACGAATTGTGTTTGCCCATTGTAGTAGTATGGAAATATTCACTTTTGCCACATTATGAACTCGAAGGAAGAGTAAATTCGACAAATAGAAAATTCTCTAACAAGAAAAGCAAAACCTACTATTTAATTATTGCTTTTGTCATTTCAAATACTTTCTTATACAGTATCATATACAAAGGTGTCAACAAAAATTTTGAAGATTATACAACTCTCTATAAACTTGTCGCTACAATGCTAAACAATATTGGTGTCATCGTAATTTGTCACAAATGTAGTGACACATTTATCAAAAATGTATCTACATGCGTCTCGGTTCAGAGGATGCTAAGTCAAGTGAACTATAAAGAATTTCCAATGAATGAAATGGCGAAAACATTGTTGAAAATATCGATCGCAAAATTGTTTATCATGACAGCAGTGACCACTAACGATTTTATAAATACTAATTTTTATTCAAAAGTTATAGCTTTTTCTTTAGAATGGTACTACAGTTTCTTTGTGGAGTTATTTTTGCTATATTCTCTTTTAGTATTAAAAACTTTATACTCCCAGTTCAAAAATTATGTTGAACAAGACAAAATGTGCGATTTAGAGGCATCTGTAGCAATTTATTGTTGTTTGACTAAAGCATCAAGACAATTCAACAAATCATTTGAACGATTAATACTTCTAAGATCCTTTACTGATTTCGTTTTTATTACTGTAGAATTATCAAAGATTCCTGGATACGATTCAGATAAAGAAGATATTTTTCAGTATGTGTTGCAATTGGCAATTAATTATGCATGGATTCCTTTAATTTTAATAATATATTTTCTTGCCATCTCCTACTTTGAAAACATCTTACAGTGTGTAAGTTTTTTAATCTTGTTAATACACACGTATTGATGTTGTGTTCAAGGACAAGGAAATTATTGCATGTATAAATGATTTAATAGAACAAAGAAAACATGTCGCTTTCTATAAACAAGTAAGTACCTACATATTTTACTTTGCAATTCGATTAAGACAAGTTTTCTAGTTACAGATTTTTAACCTAAGGGTTACGATAAATCCACTAGAGTTTAGACTCTGTGGACTTGTGCCCATCAATTTAAATTTATTTTATTCTGTACGTTATTTTATTCATTTCCTCCCTATTTCTTATTGCTTACTTCTAGACGGTTGCTGGAATCGTCACATTTTGCATATATTTCATTCAGTTTAGCTCAATGTAAAAAAACTGTAACCTACAATTGCATCAGCTTTATTCAACATATAAGTATTGGATCCATCCCAACTACAGTTCTAGAAGTTCTCTTCTACGTGTGAAACAATTTTGAACGACTGAAAGTGAAGAATCGCCGCCATATTGGAAAATATATGCACTATTGCATTTTTCGTCATATCTTGTTAATTATTATCAACATTATGAAAAAAACATTAAATTCTATACAAAAAGGGTATTATTTATTTTTTGAGTTCAATAATTTCCCATTAAAGCAGCGGCGTATATTGTTATACAGTGTGATTTTGAAAGTTGTGCAGATATTTTAATCTCAGGTAGTACGTGTTAAAAGAAGACAAAATAACCCAGCATGCCTTATAGAAATGTTAATTGTTTACAAGAGAATAAAAGGAAAATGTTTGTTTGGAAACCGCTGAAAATTTTCAAATTTTGCGGGCTGTTTTGACGTACGACCACGAGGAGCGCAATACCATAAACAATTTGCAAGAACTACTGCATGAATACGAACGTGAAGAGCCAATTGCAATTGGGATCTGAAATGTTAGTTAATGTTTTTAGCAATTTATACAATCTTATTTACAATGTAGATTATTCACAATACCAATACACCAATACACGTCCTAAAGTCGAGGAGGACATGACATGTTGACAGTGAGGCTTACCAATTTCTCGGGGATACCATCTCACTAAATTTGCGTCAATCATTTACTGCCACTTCGTAATTCTTGCTTAAATTGAATCAGATAAAGTATGTATGTCGCAATCGAAGATATCATCTAAAATACAATGCATTTACGGTGTTTTGGCATAATGGGAGGCCATGGAAATTTCGTATTTAATTTGGTAGTAAACCTATCTGTTGAATTAGGTTATGTTTTTCTAAGTTTGAGGTTATAAATAGCGTCAATGTCTAGTGCATTGTTGTCAGTTTTACTAGTTTGCAATCGAAAAATACTCAGACATCGCGGGAAATTCAACAACACGTTATGTTCATTTTGATAGGTCTGCATGTAAGGCACTTTAGTGACGGAAATCATACAGTGTGTCCAACGTTAAAAAAGTAAATCATGGCCCCCCATTATGCCAAAATAACGTGAAGGGTGTTTAGAAGTTGTATTTTTGATTTCACCAGCTTAGTTTATCATTATCACTTACCGTGTGTATTAAAGTACAGTTTATTGGTGCGAATCCATAGATTGAAAAAGTAAGCGGATTCATTTTCAATCTTAAGCTGAACCTTTCTGTCTAAAATTATCAAAATTAACACATTAAAAAATTATTGTGAGACTTACAAATTTATATGGCACATGATAGACTTCTGTCTTCACGGTTTTGTCAAATGTGCCTATTTTAAAAAACAGCCTTTATATTATACAACTAGAGGATTGAAAATTCTCGATTATACGAGACGTGTTTCCGGTAACACGTCGAGTATAATCGAGAATTTTCCATCTTCGAGTTGTATACGGGTAGACTAAATCATGAATAAAAAAAATAAATAAACAAATAAACAGGTTCCCGAAACCGACTAGGCCTGGGCGCATTCAGTAGCAGAGCGATTTGACGGATTGGTTCGTGTAGTGACAATGAAAACAAAGGCCTCTTACGAAAATTTACGCTTTACCCATCGAGTGCAGGCGACATTAAAAAGTACATTCATCGATACTGCGCATGCGTTAAAAACGGGTTCCCAATAATTTAATTTTTGATGAAATCATTCATGATAAAGAGCATAAATTAATTGTTGGAAAAAAAAGGATTAAATTACCTAATAAACTATGTAATTGATTTGACACAACTATGTAGTTAGAAATTGACCACATTATTAATTAAATGGAAATAAAATGTTAATTTATAAATTTAAGTAGATAAACTAATTTTGTTCATACGAACAGATTTAAAGGCAACACATATACACTCCGCGACAACTGATTAGCCTCACCCACAAAATACAGATTTTTTCAAAATTTTGATGCTAATTGGTATTATTGCTAGACTCATTCAATGCACCAAGGTAGGCAACGATTGGTTTGGAAGACAATTTGTCACTTCTGACAACTTAGAATTAACTGTAGAATTTTTTCTCCAAAAGAAATATTTTAATGGCGACAACTGATTAACCTCACTAATTATAATTATGTTTAAAGTAGGTCAAATTAAAAAAATTATAATAAAGAGGTTGTTTACATTAAACTTTGAAGTTCTTAAAATAAATTGGGTTGCGGAAAAAGACTAACTACCGAAGAGATTGGCAGTATTAAAAGAGAAGAAGGGTACTCCAATCGAGAAATTGCTAGAAGAATCCATCGTAGTGCCAAGGTCGTGAATAATTTTGTTCAAGATATTGAAAATTATGGAAAAAATTAAAGAGGTGGCATTCAAACTGCCACAACAGCGAGGGAAAGAAGAACTATTTTACGCGAAGCCTCCAATTCCACTGTGCCACTATGACTGCCAGAAAAATTAAAGAAGCAGTAGAATCTGCAGATAGTTTAAGAACCGTACAGAGGCTGATCAAAAAGTGTGCACACTTAAGTCGACGTCGCTTGAAAAAAAAACCGTTTTGATTCAAAGGTATAGAGAAAATCGCCTCCATTTTGGTAGAAACCATAAGGCGTGACAAGAGCAATGAAATAGTGTAATTTTCACGGATGAAAAAAGATTTTGGTTTGACGATCCAGATGGATATTTATACTTTTTTCATGACTTAAGAAAAGAAGAAGGATTTGCCGCTCGTCACCACAGAAGGGAAGCCGGGGTAATGGTGAGGGGCGCAATTTCGTCTAAAGGAGTGGTGCATTTAGAAATTTTAAATGGAATTCAAAGTGCTCAGAAATATATGGATTTTTTTGATACGGGTCAAACCTATAATAGAAAGAACCATGGATGATGGATGCCTTACCATGGGTTTTCCAACCTGAACATGCTGCAGTTCATACTGCACGCTTGGTCAGTAGTTGGTTAGAGGAAGAAAATATTAATGTGCTCGCGTGGCCTAGTGTGTCACCCGATCTAAACATTTTAGAAAATTTTTGGGGTTGGTTTTTCAGACAGTTGTATGGTAATGGTCAACAATACCACAACGTAGGGCAACTTACCCAATGCCATACAGGCTGCCTGGAATACCATAACCCAGGGATACCTGAATTCTTTATTTAATTCTATTCCAAATAGAATCTTTGAAGTCATCCACATTATTAACGTTAATTTTTTTTTGTAATATCTAGTTGTTAAAGGTGGCTTTCCGGACTGTTTGTCACCATGTAAACAACCTCATAACGGCCGGAGTCCGCTAAGGGTGTCCGTTATGAGCGGGAGCGGCCGTTATGAATGACTAAATAACAATAGCAACGTAGGTCTAAACTTTATTTTTCAACTTTTTTACAATTGGTACAATAATTAATGTTTAATGTTATGGGACACACCTTGAATTAATCTAAATCCGTATGCCACTAGCAGATGTATATGGACGTGATCGAAGATGATGCTGCAAAATTTTAACACCAACACAAGCGCGATTTTGCAGGGAATAACGATGACCTCACTTGCTCTGTGGCCATCCGGACATCGGGAATATCTTGATCGCGATATTTTATTGATTTCAGTCGTTTATTTTCAACGGAAAGTTACGCGTTGAACAAATCTGACAAACAGCAGCAAATGTAGACAAGATCGAAGATGATGCTTCACAATTTTAACACTTAACACAAGCGCGATTTTGCAGGCAATAACGATGACCTCAGTTCCGGACATCGCGAATATCTTGATTGCGATTTTTTATTGGTTTCATTCATTTATTTTCAACGGAAAGTTAAGCGTTGAACAAATCTGACAAACAACATTGAAACACAAACAACGGTTGACATGACGACGTCCTCCGCACACTTATTAATCATTCGGTTTTTTCGATGGCGTTGAAAAAAATGTATTTCAAAAAGATAATTGTGAACGAATCGTAGAGATATTACAAAAACTATTGTACAATACACGTCCGTTAGGGCCTTTCAGCCTCGCCAGTATTATTCGACTCGCTCTGCGAGCTCGTCTCACAAAATCTCTGGCTCGGCAGTAAAGGCTATCCTAACGGACTTCTACTGTAAATAGTAGTTTATTTGACGAGTTTGTGTGTAAATTGGGCCTTTTTTGGTACGCGTGGGCCATTTTAAAACGCGAGTGAAACGAGCGTTTTAAAGGCCCACGAGTGCCCAAAAAGGCCCAATTTACACACGAACGAGTTGAATACAACGTTTTTTTGTTCGACGAGCCCCTTAAAGGCTCCAAATCGCTTAAAACCTTCAAAATTAGCTTGACGTTTCATTTTGACAAGTTGTGACATTTATCAAAATCCGTTCACACAGGAGAAAATTCTCAAATTCTGACAGTGTCGAACAAAAAATACTATTAAAACTCCCGCGCCTTTATTCAACGGTGAGCACGCCGCTTGTTTATAAATCAATATTCAGAGAAGTTATGTTGTGGGGGCTCTTATTGTCAAGGGGTTTAATTTCATGTACAACAGACACACAATAGGGAAAAAGGTGTAAAACTTTTTTAAAGATAAGCTGAACTGTACCAAATGATAGGTTAGTTTCTTGGGCTAATCTCCGGATGGATTTATTTGGGGTCTCTGCAATTCTTTGTTCAACCTCTTCAATATTTTCAGCTGTTTTTTTTTGTCGGTCGCCCACTGCCTTTTTTGCGCAGACTTGTCAAATCTACATTATACAGGCTGTTTGATGAAAAACGCCTCAACCTATAACTTTGTTATTTATTACCCGATTTTAATGAACAAAAAAATCAAAGATATGGTTTTTCAAGCGCCACAAAACAGCCATAAAATATTTTTTTTTTGGCGTTATCTTCAATAGCTAACGATAGTCAACTTTTTTTTTTAAATGGACACATGTAGTTTTTTAGGCTTGGTCTGGTAAGGTTTTTTTTTCTGGATCTAATGATGTATTGAAAGTTATCATCTGGTTCATAGCTAACTGAAAAAAAAAAAATATTTTTTTGTAGTTCAGCTTATTATAAAATTTTTAAGAGTGCCGTGAAAAACAATCGGAATACAAAGTACGATAAATGTCATCTAAACGTCAGCTTAGAAGTTTTCATCTGCTTTTTTAAACTTTTTTTATTTAAGTATAAAATAACATTGTCAGTCATGCAGGATAGCAGTCATTTGACTATTATTTTATGTTCGAGTGTAATAAAAATCGTAATTAGTCAAAAACAAAAAGATAATAGAAAAAATAATAATGATTATTATTATTATTTATGTTTTCCAAGAAAATAATAATAAAACTCTTCAAGATTGCACCTGAAAATTTTCAAACTCACACTTGACATTTGTTGCTATTTGTATTCCAATTGTTTTTCACGGCACACTTGAAAATTTCATAATAAACTGAACCACAATTAAAAATTGTTTTATTTTTTTTTCAGTCAGCTATGGACCAAACGATAACTTTTAATACATCGTTAGATTCAGAAAAAAAAAACTTTATCAGACTTAAAATTTATTTTATGGCTGCTTCGTAGCGCATAAAAAACCATATCTTCGTTTTTTTTGTTCATTGAAATCGGATAATAAATAAAAAAGTTATGGGTTGAGGCGTTTTTTATCAAACAGCCTGTAGATGATCCTCCAAATGTAGGTATGTATTAGTTAGTCTAAACCTAAACAAATATATTTTTCGAAAAACTGCATCGTTATGATTAGGTATATGTATGTATAAAAAATACCATTAATAGTTATTTACACAATTAGCATCAGCAAGATTAAACAATCAAAGAATTTTACTTGAACTGTAATGTTTTATTCCTAACACAACAAAAAAATAAAAAATAAAAACTTTACTGTGCTTTTGTACAATGTGAGGAGTGTTTAATTTTCTATTATCCCTTTGATCAAAATTTCATATTTGCAAGAGATAAAAAGTCAGTAGCAATACAAAAACTGCAAATGCTGCCAAATTTACTAAAAACCTATCAAGATCTATTTTATTATTATTACATAATGGATGTTTTTTTTTAAATTTGGCGTCGAAGCTGGCGTTGAAGAGTCGATTGTGATTGCACTATACGGATAACGGATCACGGATCACGTTTTTACACGAGTGGTGCTTTCTCAATCGACTCTCCAAAGCCAACTTCGACGCCACCTTTTTATATTATTAAATGTTACGTTATATTTTATTTTTTTGGGAAAAACGGCGATTTCAAATATTTCGTAGAATCGTAAGCGAAAACTCTGGGCGCCACGAAACCCCCACATCCTCTTGCTCCTTTGTGATAAATTCCAACTCCCGATAAAGGAACAGGTACCGCAGGTCTCACAGGTTGGGCATCAAAAAATGGTACCGTGGTCTGTGCCGCATCCTTATCGTAATCGCTGTGAGTAAATCTAACGAAACCATCGGTGAAACGATCTGTCGAAGGCTTTGTGCGACGGGTCGGAACGTCGGGTTGGTCCAACTTGACTTCTTTTCCAAAATGGCGAAATCTGAAAAAATATTTCACTCCTGTGTAATTCTGTCTCAACACTTACTTCATTTCCAGATAGGTTCGTTTGCGTATCTTGACAACACTGGAGATCCCCGGATTGATCAACTGTCCTGTCGTGAAATTAAATGGCGTCGTTTGAATTTCCAGTTTTAGACGTCCATCATGCCTGAAACTCACACCTTTGGGAACATTTGTTGTCATCAGTTTTATTCGCATTCGGTTGGCATTACCTGTAACCACAAACCCTTCATCGGCCATCAAGTCATTCAATTCTAGACTCCTTTCTTCCCAAGACAGCCTGAAGTAGTCCGCGTTGGCAGAAATACCTGAACCTATTGTTTGATAATCCTCGACAGGTACCCATCGAACTGTAGCATTATCAATTTGTCCTTCGGGAAGGAGACGTCCTTCTTGCACTTGCAAGTGAATGATTCGGTTGTGTTTGACGAATCGTAAACCTGTAACAACTCTAGATTATTCACAAGACGTGTAGGTCCATTCTTGTTACCAAATACCTGTTGGCCGTCACGTTTGCTTTGACCTCGCGTAAATTAATGTATCTGTCAGAAAAATATCTTGGTCCTTCGACACACAAGCAGAAGCGATAAGAACATCGTAAGTAATTTCCGACTTGCCAATCTTGCAAACTGATTTTGTGACGTTCGCAGTTTTTCTTTTTCCCGAAAACCCGACCATCTTTGAATTCCACATATTCGTATCTTTTGTGATATTGAACTATGTCCTGGAAGCGTGTCAGTAATGTTAGGAATGAGCAATTCTCGTTAAGGGACACTCACTGACAAACAAATGTCCATCGCTGAATCGATGGATTTACACTTTTTTACCCTTGAACATATAGGTTGGTGAGACCAGATCTTGCAACATTTTTCTTGTTTCAGTTTAAATGGAAGCGATTTACTCGTATTTGTGTCATCACACCGTGGAGCTTCCGTGTTTTCAATGTAGCCATGCAGAAAATTTGTGATTTCAACGTACGTTTCACCTGAAATGGCAAAATTTGGATGTCTGACAGGAATGGGGGCCGTTCGTTGGGAGTATTAGAAAGAAAGTAAAGTGCCAACACTTTAAGGAGAACACACCAATAAAGTTGCGCGGCGGACGCAACTACGTTGGTCGAATCCATTTTTCGATTTCTAGGGTGGGAAGGTAGAACCGCTTACCGGCCATGCGGCGTCAGAGGCGTACGTTCATTCGTGATCTGCTTTGCCAGTGTTCGTTTCGTTGTTTCGTGATTTCAGGGTTGTTTTCTATTGCATTAAAATCAGTTCCCTTCAGAACTAAATAATTTTTATTTCTTTATTTGAGCGAGGTTAGTGTTGATAAAAGCGGTATCACAATCATGCAAATAAAAACGTATGCCTCCATTTCTGAACGCAAGTGATACGCCACTGGACAAAACTTCACGGACAGATTTGGATGACTCAACGTGTTCTCCTTAAAGTGTGCGGACCCTACCTAATTTCTAACATAATTTTAATTTTGAAAAATCAAGTATGCCTTGGAAATTAAAAAAAAAAAACATTTTTCTGTAGAGTAAAGTGCCATTAATGTGTGTCGCAAGGGGACTGTGAATCCTGAACCAGCACTCTATGTACGAGCGCCCTGCGAACGGTCAGGTCACTCCACTCGCTGTAGGTCTTTTGATGGACACAAAGGGATTCGCCGTTCAAGTGTGGACGTCTTTTAAAAACTCATTCTGCCGCAAACGTGGACCATTTTTACCAAGAATGCTCAACTGGTGGCGTAATAAGAAAAAACTTCGTTATTTATGGCCGGTTGCACCGCATTTTCGTTAATCATGTGTTAACTAAAACGAGATTTAAACTTAATAGTGTATTAAAATTTGTTTCATTGCACCGCATATTTTAAAGTCTGTTTAAGTAAACATGATTAATTAATTAATTTAAACAATAATAATCGAATTGTAAACAAACCCCTTGACAACGGAAGAAGAATTCCGCTAGAGGCGCTACTATTTGACAGTTTCAAAGTTAACAATTTCAAGAAAAAGTGGAAAAAGTCAGAACAAATTGTGAGAAGTTCGAAAAGTAACGATTTCCATTTTGTAAAATGATGAAAAACGAGGCAAAAAAGAAGAGAAAACGCTGTCCGAATTATTCCCCGGAGGAAAAACGCTTCTTTTGAGTATAATACATAAGAACACAAGTACAAGAGTATCATAGCGAATCAAAAAACAGACGTGGTTAGTTCGGAGGAAAAAAGTAAGTGTTGACCGAAAAGTGCCAAGGATTTTAATAGTCAAAACTCGGGAAGCCGCTACACAGATTTTTTTTTAAAGTGTGTCCAACAAACAAGAAAAACGGCTGCTAAAGAAAAAAGGAAACAGACAAGACTGGTGGAGGATCCAAAAAAAAACAGTAAAGGGAATTCAAGTAGTGAACTGATTTTGAGCAACGTTAACAAAAAACTGAACAAGAACTTACAAATGAGTTTGATTGTGATGCTACATTGAAACCAGCGGAATTAGAAGTAAATAAAATTAAAGTAAAATGTGCTTTTGTTAAACAATTGCGAAATATCTTACAACAACTTACGTATCAGCAGGAAATTCTATTACCTCTTCAATTAAAATAAAAAAATGCGAAACACTTGCTTTTGTGAGATTGAACCTCGAATAAAATCTAAATTTATCCAGTTCATGAAAACGGTCAGACCTTGTGAACTGAAACCGTGGAAAACCAAAATCTATGATCTCCAAGAAATCATCAAAATCTTCCATGTTAATTTTAAATTTGAAGTCACATTGACATTAATGACATTACATAAACTCTATTTAAGGGTTAATTCGCCGATTTTGGCTACTTTACTAAACAAAGATTAAAGGTTATTTAAAGTGCGGTGTAAACAAACTTGTAAAATTAAATAATACTTAACGTTAATCACTGGATTAAAAGTGCGGTGCAATCGGCCATTATTGTTCCACTTAATTTTAAAAAAGCATAAACCAAATGATTGCACCATTATTCTAAAAAAGACCCTATTTCTCTGGTTCTCTGTTCGCGATTTTAGGACATTTATCTTTGAAAATGCAGCATTAACACAGCATCAAATATGTATATTTTATTGCAATTAAAAAATTTTATACAAGATGTCCCACCTAAGACTTTCGAGCCTAATACTCGGTTATTTGCCAACGGATTTTGATGAATTTTAAAATGCAAATATGTGAGAGTTTTTTTCTACAGCCATGTTAAAATATGTCATTTTTAATACCAATTCCGAAAGATAAAATAGACGTTTCCATATTATAACGATCTTATAATAATAGAATAATATAACCAATCAACTTAAGTACATAACATTTTTGTTTTGCAATACAAAAATTTCCGATATTAATGGGGAATCTGGAAAAGTGCCCCGAATGCTTGCAGCGTTTTTATATTTTATTCCAATCCCACCTCCACCCGGCGGCACGGCAATTTTGCCGGAGTACATACACTATTACGGATAATACTATCAAGTAATAGTGCAGTGCTTATCAACATAATTACCGGCGTCTCGCCTCCGCATTTTGACTTTTTTGTGTTTTATGTTCTGTGTCAATGTTAAGGAATTTCCTCACGATGTGACATGAGTATTAGTTATTTACACAATTAGTGGGATAAAAGCAATATTACAGGATTCGAGTGTGAAGATTGCAGATGACGAGGGCGTTAGCCCGAGTTCATCTGTAATCACACGAGTTTCCTGTAATATGCTTTAGCCCACGTGTTATGTACAAAATTTTATCTAAGACCGCCCCGAATTAAAAAAAAAAGGTAAATCTTATTTATTTCCGCCAGTTTCATTACACCACTCAGTGGAATAATGACTTACTTATCCCACTGAGTGGGGTAATGAAGCTCACTTATCCCACTGAGTGGAGTAATGAAATGCATCCGGTAATGAAGTTCCTTATTCCACTCAAATGAGTGGGATAAGTGTCATTTATCCCACGGGATTAGATAAAATAATAATGTCTGGTCTGTTATGCTGAATGTGAATGTCAGTTAAAACTGTCCGATCAAAATATAACTTGTAATTGTCATTTTCTAAACAACTTTCTGGTTTATAAATGTAATGTGGTTGTGTATCCTTTAATAAATTGAATTTAACTGCTAAATTCATGTGTATAATTTTTGCGAATATATCATGACGTTTTTTATATTCGCTTTGAGCCAAAACGGTGCAAGAAGAAATGATATGTTCAATGGTTTCCCCTTCAGTTCCGCAAATCCTACATTTATCAATGATCGATTGTAAACCGCATATGTGTTTTTTATAATTTCTTGTATTTATAACACGATCTTGTATTGCAAATATAAAACCCTCAGTCTCAGGATGAATATTTGATTTTTTAAGCCATGCATGAGAAGCTTGAATATTAATTTCTGGCTGTTCTAGCTCTTTAAAATATCTCCCATGTAAAGACTTTTGTTTTATATTTGCTATAGTGTCAGGTATATTTGGCTCAACAATATCTGAAATTATATTATCACTTAAATTTAAAGGTGTGTAGCCTTTATCCGCTGAAACCAAAGCATTAAAAAAAGTGTTATCACGAGCTCTATTAAGAAAATAATTTTTTAGTGAAGCAATTTGATTATGTTGTAGAATTTCTAGATTTGAAAAACCCCTGCCACCATTTTCGCGTGGTAAATTAAATCTTTCAATAGCAGATTTGGGGTGATGTTTACAAAATTTTGTAAAGAGAACTCTAGTTTGAATATTTATATTCTGTAAATTAGTTTTGGACCATTTTATAATACCAAAAGAATAGGTCAACAATGGAACAGCATATGTATTAACTGCTTTAATTAAATTATTACCGTTTAATTTTGATTTTAAAATAAATTTAATTCTTAAATAAAATTGTTTTTCTAAATTTTCTTTTATAATTGAATGTTGAATATGATTTGATTGATTAATACCTAAATATTTATAAAATTCTCCTTTATTTAAATTTTTAATGATTTCTCCTTCTTTAGTTATATATTCTAAATTTTCGTAATGACCGCGACATATTGATTGCGTTTTACACTTATCAATACCAAAACTCATGCTAATATCATTTGAGAAATTTTCAGTTATTGTTAATAAAGATAAAATGTGATTCTTTTTAGATGCATAAAGTTTTATGTCATCCATATAAAGAAGGTGATTTAATTTTGATAGTGTGGTATTATTATGTCTAATATTAAAACCGTATCCAGTGCTATTTAATAGATTTGTCAAAGGATTAATGGCTAGACAAAACCATAAAGGACTTAAAGAATCTCCTTGATAAATTCCCCGTTTAATTTGAATAGGCTCGGATTTTAATTTAGTATTGTTTATTGATAAATTTAAAGTAGTTCTCCAAAATGTCATTACATGTGATAAAAAGTTAATCAAATCCAAATTAATTTTATAAATTTTAAGAATTTTAATTAACCATGAATGTGGTACTGAATCATAGGCTTTTTTGTAGTCTATGAATGCGGTATAAATATTTCTATTATTTTTTCTAGCTTGTTCCATTATTACCGTATCTATTATAAGTTGTTCTTTGCAACCAAAACACTCCTTAACACAACCTTTTTGTTCTTCATTAAGTATATTTAATTTTTGACAATGGTCGTAAATTATTACTTTAATGCAAGATGTCATAATTTTATAAATTGTAGGCAGACATGTGATTGGCCTATATTTTGATGGATTTTTAGTATCGGAATCTTTTGGTTTCAGATATGTTATACCATGGGCCAAAAACTCTGGAAATGTGTTAGGTTCCCTAATAAATCCGTTAAAGTGATCAAGTAAGCATTTATGAATACAAGTAAATTTTTTTAACCAAAAGTTATGAATTTGGTCACCTCCAGGGGATTTCCAATTATGTGAACTATTAATATTTTTAACTAAAATTTCAAGGCTAATTTGAATATGATGTGGATTATTACTATCTGGTATCTCATTTTCTAAATTAGGAATCCATTCTGCCTGATTATTAAATTGAACTTCATTTGACCATATGTTTGACCAGAATTCTTTAATTTCATTTATATTTGGTATACCATTATTATTTTGAGTTTTATTATCTGCTAAATTTTTGTAAAACAACTTCTCATTATTTCTAAATAGTTTGTTTTCAAATTTCCGTTGTTTATTATTTTTATATCTTTTTAATCGTTTAGAATAAATATTCAATTTTTGTAATAAAGTGTCTTTAATTTCTATTAATGTTTCATTATATTCGTTATATTTTAAACAATGTATTCTGTTTTTATTTAAAATCGATTGAATACAGTTATTTAGATGATTAGAATTTATACCCTTTAAATATTGAGTTATTCTACCTAAATCTCGTCTGATATTGTTAATGCGTTTATTTAGTCTTCGTTCCCATTTTGGTAATTCTTTAGCTTTTATATTATTTGTCTGGTCAATTTCTTTTGAACCATTTAATCTGATAATTGTTAAAGCTCCACTATATATAATACTGTGTAATTTTTTAAAACTTGTCGTGTTATTTACAAATTTAGGTAAAATGAATTGATTTAAAATTTCAATCATTGCAAAGAATTTTTTGGAGCTTTGTTGTTTAGGTAATAGTGGTCTATTAAATGGTTCTATATGTTCAAATTCGTTCAGAGTTCTATTAAATTCATCTTCAATTTGTTCTTTAAAATTTTGATGGTAGTAAAAATTTTGATTAATAACATGTATATCATTATAACTCAAGTCTAAATTATTTATGTCGTTTTGTATCGTGTTGTTTGGTGTTGAATTATTTTGACAACAGAAAGAGTCATTATGATTTGGTAAACTTTGCGGTTCAACAGAATTTTCAACTAAATTATTAGAAACTTCATTATTGTCAGAATAATTAATTGACAATTCTAACTTTACATCATTTTTGATCTTTTCTAAAATTGCCGAAGGGATATAGTTTTTCTTCATAATGGCTCTCCTCTGGTCAGCTAAATTTTGAATGGTAACAGGAAACTGGGGGTACTTACTTTGGAACGCTTTAAATAAATCAAGCCTGTAAGTACTCACAACATCCTGTAGTTTCGTGATCCGAAAATATTCCCGTATAATGAAAATATTCATTTCCATTATTATATTTTCAGTCAAACTAAAAGTATTTTGGAAGGGGATAATGTTTTCAAAATTAAAATGCAGATAGAGCATGCATTATTATGGATGAGGAGCACAAAGTGAACCACCGAACAGATCGTCTCACAAAATTCTTTTATTGGCATTCAACAATAAAAAATAGTAAAACAAACGACTTTATTAAAAAGAACATAAAAACTAGGCACCGTGCATGAGCTGAAACGATTTGTAGTAATTTGTTGGTCCTTAATCGCCCATTTACGATTTTAATATTCGGCCAGTTTATAGAAAGAGAATTTAATTTTTAATTCGAATTAAATTTTAATGCGCGAATATCCCATGAATTCTAAACTTCTATTGGTTCAATCCGATCACGTATTCAGTTAATCTCGCATTTGATTATGATTACGATTAACTTAATTTCGCTTGTACATATAAACTGGTCCTTAGGGCCGGTTTTTCAATCGATGATTAATTTTTGATTAAGGTTTAATTTGCAATTAACACAATGTTACCGTTTTTCAACCTATGATTAACAAAAAAGTTCATGTTAATTCTTGATTAACTTAATCATACGATGTTCTGTGAATTAATCGGAATTTAATGATTAACGTCAAAAGTGACATTGCCGATTTATTGAAAATTTATTATTAAAATAGTAAAACTATGAGCAAAGAATAATGATTGATGATATTTATGACGTTAATGCTTATAGTAGTAATGAAGAGCCACGAAGGCTAAAAACTATACGCTTTAGGCCCAATCACTTCGAAGAATGGGACCAAAAAGATTTTTTTAGTCGCTTTCGTTTGTCTTCGTGAACAGTAGAAAGATTGTTAGAAGAAATAGAAGAAGCTATTTCCTATCAAACTAACCGATGAGTGTTGTGGAGTAGTCTGCATCAATTTCAGGGGTTAAAATACCAGCAAAATTTTTATTTCAGAAATGACTGTCTATCGCCTCAAAATCAGTTGCTTTTTAGTCTGCGATTTTATGCAGATAATGCATAATGCAATAGGAGCGTGGCTGGAGACTTGTGGTGTACACAAGTAGAGCTCTAGCGGCGTTGCGTCCAAATTATATTAAAATCCCCCCAAACCGAAATAAAATTAACGAATGTAAGCAAAAGTTTTTTATAGTACTTCTAGAAATAAGTGAGAACAGAGTCAATTGCTTTATGGATGTAATTATCCTTGGTAAAATGGTTAGAGATTGATAACCAACTGTTAGGGCACAATAAAAGCAATTGACTCTGTTCTCACTTATTTCTCTTTAACATAGCAAGATTTCCTAATTGTATTATAGGGGCATAGACTGTAGAAATACAATCAGTAGGTGATGAAAATGCGGAAATTAGGATGAACCAAAATTACAAATTTGGGTCATTGTTTACTTTACCTATTATTTGTGGAATTTTCGCGTTTTTTCTGGCTAGACAGCCGCAGGGCGTTCTCCTACATCGTTTTCCACCACTCAAACCTTGTGCAAATGAATTTTCCTTGCCCTTTAGACATTGATCAATGATCATTGATGCGACCTTGAAACACAACAAGAGAGAAAAACAATGGCATTTGCACAAGGTTTGAGGGGTGGGAAATGATGTAGGAGGACGCCCTAAGGGTGTCCACAAGTAGCTAAAGTAAACAATTACCTAAATTTGAAATTGTTACAAATCATAAACCACCAAGTTGTCAAATTTGACAGAAAAGTTAATGCCAACGTAACAAACTTTCAGTTAATTTTTAATTAGCTAATCACAATTGAATTTTGGTTTGAAAAACGCTATCCATGATTAATTTGAAATTAATCAAGAAGTAATGATTAGCTAATCAAAATGTTAATCATCGATTGAAAAACCGGCCCTTAGTGTATTAAAAATAAATAAAAGGTTTAGTAAAACATCCTGGAAATAGTTATTTTTATATTAAGTGCGTGAAGAGAGTGTTTTTTGTGCATGAAAAGGTCTTTTATCTAATCCCGTGGGATAATAGTTATTTACACAATTAGTGGGATAAAAGCAATATTACAGGATTCGAGTGTGAAGATTGCAGATGACGAGGGCGTTAGCCCGAGTTCATCTGTAATCACACGAGTTTCCTGTAATATGCTTAGCCCACGTGTTATGTACAAAATTTTATCTAAGACCGCCCCGAATTAAAAAAAAAAAGGTAAATCTAATTTATTTCCGCCAGTTTCATTACACCACTCAGTGGAATAATGACTTACTTATCCCACTGAGTGGGGTAATGAAGCTCACTTATCCCACTGAGTGGAGTAATGCAATGCGTCCGGTAATGAAGTTCCTTATTCCACTCAAATGAGTGGGATAAGTGTCATTTATCCCACGGGATTAGATAAAATCACTTTATATAAATGTTAACAGTTTACATCCAAGAGAATCAAAGGAATCAGTTTGTTTGGGCATTGCTATTAAGTGCGCGAAGAGAGTGTTTTTTGTGCATGAAAAGGTCTTTTACGCCGAGACGAAGGTCGAGGCAGTATAAGCCTTTGAATGCACAAAAACATCTTCACGCACGAAATATAAACAATATTTTTTCTATAATTGATTCAAAAAATTGAAATTAAAAATTCAAATTTTTGAAGGAACTCTGAAGTTTCAATGCAGTGACCATGTTGCTAGGTAACTAATAAAATACAGTGCGTGAAGTGAAACACAGAAATAGTCGTGTGCGTGAAATCGCATTTCACACACTGTTTTGTATGGTTTCTATGGTTTCGATCTTACTAACAATGCAAAAAGAAATACACGTTAGAAAATGACCCACTTCAGGCACCGATAACTATGCGTGAATTTCAATTTTTTGAATCAATAATAGAAAAAAGTGTTTTTTGTTCGACACTGTCAGAATTTGAGAATTTTCTCCTATGTGAACGGATTTTGATAAATGTCACAACTTGTCAAAACGAAACGTCAAGCTAATTTGAAAGGTTTTAAGCGATTTGGAGCCTTTAAGGGGCTCGTCGAACATAAAAACGTTGTATTCAACTCGTTCGTGTGTAAATTGGGCCTTTTTTGGCACTCGTGGACCTTTAAAACGCTCGTTTCACTCGCGTTTTAAAATGGCCCACGCGTGCCAAAAAAGGCCCAATTTACACACAAACTCGTCAAATAATAGTTATTTAGACAACGAGTGTTAGAAGTGCAACTTTTTTTCACAAGTGTGGAAGTTTATTAAACGAGTCGACGAGTTGAATAATCCACACGCGTGAAAAAAAAGCACTTTAACACGAGTTGTCTATAAAAAATTTTAAAATTTCATAAATCAAAACCTATTTTAACCGTAATTTTATGTGCTTCGCTTTTGACATAGATAATTTTGATCAAGTGCGGTGGCCAGTTGTGGTAACTAAGGAAACGTTGTATGTTTATTGAAATTTTCTTTTTTATGTCAGTTTCAATAAAAATGAGTGATTCAGATGATCCTGAATTTACTGAAGCTGCAAATGCCGTAATTGCCGGGCTTCTACCTAAAAAGTCCAAAGAAGTGTATGAGCACACCTACCACATCTTTTCGGAATGGTGTAAAGGAAAAAAGTGTCCAGGAAAAGTGAATGAAAATATCCTCTTTGCATACTTCGTCGCAAAAAGCAAAACTGTGAAATCTTCAACATTATGGTCCACCTACTCGATGTTAAAAGCCACCATTAATATAAAACACAATATCGATATCAGCAAATTTCATAAACTTGTGCCATTTTTAAAACGGATGTCGGACAATTATAAATATATATTTGATGGTATATTATATGCAACAAGATTTATAAACGGCAATTTAGACACGAGTTTTATTAGGCAAGTCTAGCGGAGCCAGAGTTTAATAAACGAGTGTCTAGAGCAGTTTATAAACGAGCTGCATACTATACTTTTTCTCCGACCAAATGAACAATGCAAATATAACACGTAACTTCTTTATTCAACGTTAATTTTAACATAAAATTCGAATCTGTTAAACGTCAATTGACAAGTGACAACTAACTTCATTTTGAATGTCACATGATTTTTGCTATTGACAAACCAGAGCGTGACTGAAAAAAAGTCTGTTGCCAACTTCACATCGTGACTCAAGCGCACAAAGTCACAGCTTGTCAAGGTGTATTTAAAAAATCACTTGGCGTCATGGATACATATGCGATAAATGGCGTTTTAAACATAGAAGTAGAAAAATGTTATTAACACATGATGACCAAACTTCATGTGTGTATTTTTGTTAAAAACTGCTTTTTAAATAAGCTTATTACATTCTTTTCATGTACAGTACTATCGCGGCCAAAATACTTTGGTCGTTAATGTGACATAAATGACATTCAATTATAAAGCAAGCTTTAGGATGTTTAACCTTATTTTTGACTGTTGTCAAAATTATTTTACACCGTCAGTATCATACGGGTGGGGTAAATCCCAGCTGCGGAGGCAGCGTCCAAAAGCAAAAGATCAACATGGTCGCGGTTTAGACAACCTTCAGAAGCAAGTAAGACGATTCTACATTTATCAAAAACTGAAGATGTCATATTTTTGACAAGAATAATTTAAAATTGTCGTGTATATTGACATTAATGCTTTATTTACATTTGAAGTGTCAAAAAGTGACGACCAAAGTATTTTGGCCGCGATAGTACCATGCGTAAAAGGTTTTGACAAAACTCTTAGGCTCGGTTTTATAAAGCGATGTCAAGTTCGTTGTTAAAGTTAACATAATGTCAAGCAATCTGATTGGGGGATATTTAACATTGGATTTGAATCAGCCAATCAAATGGGCAGATTTCCGAATTGACGCGTAGTTAGCTGACACGATGTCAACTAAGCTTTATACAGGGTCATTATAAATGATAGTCCCATCGCAGTTGGCATTGAAAACCCATACAAATTTTGGATGTGTCGATAGCCTCGCAACCTATCGGCGATACTAGTCACACTCATATTATGATATGAGGCTTGCGGCACATTCAACTACGCCACCAACGCCTACTACGATGGAACAATAATTTATAATCACCTGTGCAACCGGGCCTTAATGGATTTAAATATCATTCTCTTTGCCTCACTTCTTCCGAAAATTTTAAATCCTAGATCGGCAAATATTTTTCTGTAAATTTCTAAATTACGTTAATGTACTTAAAACAAACAACCCTTTTGTGTTATAACTTACAACAACACCATAACACCTACCTTCATGTGGGCTTTCAATGAAAAAATAATTCGTTCCCTACCTACAAATTTATTTGCTATGGAATTGAACGAATCTACTAAATTATTATCAACATCGAGCAACAAATTTGATGAGAAGTTAGCCACTCGATAAAGACACTAAGGAAATGGTTCATAACGATGGTGCAATATTTAAAACCTCGTTATAAGCAATTCCGTCATTTTATCAGCTTTGTTTTTCAGAAATAACTAGCACAATTCAATTGACTTCCGGAAATATGCTTGGTCCAAATGAAAGGTCATTTCTCAAGTTCTTTATCTTTTTATATAAACAAAAATATATACCTAAACATTATGAGTTTGGCGAAATTTTATTAAACTAACCATTGGTGTCCTAACTTTTAAAATTAAAATATTTACCATTAATTACTTAATTATTTTCCACTATTGCATAATATTATTACTCTCAACTTCAGAAGTTATTATATTACAAGTTTAGATACATCAACATTAGGTAGGTATATCGCGCGTTCAAATGAAATCCTGGCCTGGGAAGGAGTTGGAAACCGTCAATTGTTGTGATTTTTTATAGCGTGGATTAATTAGAGCATTTTGACAGCTAACCTAAAATTTAGAGCCAAAATTTGTTTCTTTTCTTCTTTCTTTGCAATGTTTTAGATTCAAAATAGAATAACTTAACGATTCCTATGCTCCTAAGCTCTTTCTGGTAGACCTTCGTACTACCTAAACGATAAGTGAAAAAAATTGGTGCCTTACATAACAATTTTTTTGAGAAAATCTCAAAATTTTTATTTCAAACATTTTTCTATGGGTTTAGTTAAAATCGAAGGTTTATTTTATTAGACCAAACAATTTAGAAGATTTGCGGCAGAAAATTCGCGCTGAAATAAGCGCTGACATTATTAAGCGCAGTGTACAAAGTGTCGATGAGTGCTAAATGGTTGGCGGGAGGCAATTTCAATACTGGGTGCCCCAAAATTCGCGGAACAACGTAGTAGTATGTTGTTAAGTAGTCATTAAGGGATCAGGTAAAAATGTTTTAAAAAATCAATCTTCTTTTTTGTAGAAGATATGGACCTATTCGTTACACTAAATGTGGCAACATTTAAAAACATTCTATGCATCCTAATAGTCAGCAAATATTTCATTTTTGTTGTATCCTTAGAAATGAGAGGGAAAAATCAAAGCCGTGTTGCCGTACGCTATTTGTGGTAAAACGAACATAAAGTTACTACTTGGAAATGCTGGAAATAATGAAGAAAATAATTGCAAACCTGATCACAATCGTTCAAAATTATTAGGCCACTGGCTAGTAAAAGACAAAATGTCAAAATCTTTTTTATTATTAAAAATAAAAGGTGCAAAGCTGCACCTTTTGGGCCCCCATATCTTCAAATCTAAGAGGTATAGAATTTTTTAATTATTTTTCTCGTTATTGTCTAACATGAATTGACATTGCCTCTTTGAGTTGTTCCGCGAATTTTGGGGCAGCCTGTATTTGCGTTAAATTTTATTGTTAACCTTCGATGTTTGTTTGTTTTAGATTGAGGTCAATTCAAATTTTTACAATATAAATTAAATCAAATTTTTGAGTAAAATGTGTCGTTTTCTCAAAAAAATTGTTATGTAAGGTATCAATGTTTTTATTCATCGTTTAGCTAGTACGAAGGCCTATCAGAAAAAGAAGAAAGAAGAAAAAAATGGGGGTTGTCATTTAAAAAAATTATTGCTGACGTCATTATTAGGAGATGAAAAGCTCTCAACATAAGTAAGGTACTGAAGAATATACACTTTTAAAAACAAAAAAACAAGGTTGGCCTCTTCTAGAATTTTTCTCAGAAATTACTACTAACACTCTAACGGGTGTTTTTTTTTAATTTGGCGTCGAAGTAGGCGTTGAACTGTCGATTGTGAACGGACTATACAGGTTACGGATAAGGGATCAGCTGTTTAAATCTTACGCTTTTACAGGTCGACCAGAACAGCTTGGCTAGTGACGCAGTGGACTGAAGTCCCGCCCACTAGCGGAGCGCACTTGTTTGTTGTGTCTGGAAGCGTTCAGATCGTGTACAATCGGGCTAAAATCAGCGCTTCAAGCTTCAAGTGAACAGCATGTCCGGGCTGTTTTGAGCAGATTTGCTTCGTTGAGTGTACCGCACCTACAACCGTAGCCACATCCTTGTCTTAAGTGTAGTTTACACTATCTGAGTTATCGTAAGACTTTTCTTACGAGATCTCTTATGATTTCTCATAGGATATAACAATTTGGTCATATCTGGTTATATTTAAATGTGTGCTTTCACACTGTCTGATCTCTCATCTGATAGGTAGGCAACAAGGCAACAGGCCAGAGATCAGAGTGAATCAGAGTGCTAGTGAATGATTGGCGAACGTCTTCTCCCACCCTCAACCGACCCATTTTTCATATGATTTCTCGGATGAAATTAGGAACCGTCCTAATCTGTTTGTTTCGCTATGAGTTCTCGAACCAAACCAACTCGCATAAGAAATCGCACTGTGTAAACATTGAAATATCAGCTTATGATAAATCTTATGAGAAATCGTACGAGAAAGCAGATAGTGTGAACTTCACTTTACAGACACTCGCTCGTTTCCTGGTCGGCGCATCTCAGGCGCCAAGCTATTCTGGTCAAGCTGTACACAAGTGGTGCGCTCTCAATCGACTCTCCAACGCCTACTTCGACGCCAAATTTAAAAAAACATCTTTATAATATTCATGTAGGTAAGCATTCATTTAAATTTCCTGTCAAAGTCGATTGTGAACGCACCACGGATTACGGATCACGGATCAGCTGTTTAAATCTAACCTCTTTTTTTGCGTTGTTTGTGTTTTTACAGACAAGTTGTGCGTTCACAATCGACTCTTCGACGCCACCTTTGATGGGCACTTTAAATGAACACTGATAGATAGAATTGTCCAGAGCTCTACAAACATAAACAATACCTCGAACATGATGATCCGGATCACATCTCCACATTTCCGTCGACGCTTTTACCATATACTTCTTCGTGGCCACAATCACATCATTGATATCTCTTTCAAACATTTTAGTTGCCTCTTCGGCGTCTTTCTTGAAGTTTTCTTGAAAATAATTAATTACCTTACAAGGCAGACCTCCATTGCAACATACCTTCACTATATAGTGTCTTCACCATGTACGCTACTTGCACCAATACGTAACCTTTTGTGTTGGTCAAAATAATTGCAGTCAAAAAATTGTCCAAAGCTTGTTGAGAGGATTGGTGTTCCTTACAGAAAAATTCCTTGTTTCCGGGCTGCGTCGATCAAAATAACTATTTGTCGAACTTTGTAAAGAGATTTTAAGAAAAACTCACCGCAAAACGTTTAAATAATAGTTTCAAAAAATCTGGTGCAGTTGCAAGATTACGTGTAGCTAGCATCAAGTGTGGCACGGAGTTGACACCAAGGTAAAGAGTCTTGTTTGCAAATTCCACAAGGGTCCTTTTGTGGTCTTGAAAATCCATCACATATTTTTCCATTTTTTTGTAAAATTTGTCGATGTAAATCTGATACAAGTTCAACGTGTTCAAATTTTCTTGCAGCAATGTTCCGCGGGAAAAGTGCTTCAACATGGTCTGAATGCTGATGAATCCGTGCTCTTGAATAAATAATTTAACCCAATGTTTTCAATCTGAAGGAACAACTGCGTACCCATTCCAATTAATCTGTGGCTGATGTCAGCTATTTGCACGTTAATATGGTCGATTTTTTTAAAAAAGAGCTCTTCTCTCTCAGATTTTTTCAAGTAGTAACTGTTTATCAAGTTCCATGCGTGTGATAAATAATGAGTCAATTTTTCAACTCGTTTTGTCATCTCCAAAGCCGTCATATAGGGTGATCCTGTCGCTGCAAAAATGTACTGTTTTAATATTAATTCATTTTATGAAAAGAAGTGAAATAGAAAGAAATTTTGGTCTGGAAATTTTTACCTGGTTTACGAAGAGACGTTTCAGTTGAAGACAGCTCCCATACATTTTCGACAGCTGTCCTTGAATCAACATACGACTGTTGCGCAAAGAGACAGCTATAGCTAAAAATTAGAAACGTTATTTTATCTACAACAGTGCGTAAAGTCGGTCTTTACGCACTCGCTGCGTTTGCGTTTTAAGCTATCTGATCGTTTACGAGGTGTACGGCTTTACACACATGTTACATTAATAACTGTTATATGAAATATAAATATGTAATACCAAAACGTAAAGGTACAAGTTGAATCATTGTACAAGACAACTACTGATTTATAGTATTTCTGAGTATTAAAGACATTTTCTAATTTAATTTATTTATAGTTTTTTAAGAAATACTCGTAGGTACTATTGCGGACACGGAATTTTGGACGATTTGTCATTCGATTGACATAAAAATGTAAAAATGGCTTTAGGTTCAACTAACCTCACTTGCTATTTTTGTAATTTTTTTTTATCATACTGACATGCCAAAAATAAACTTACAAATTTCAAATAGTTTCAAACGTCAATCAAAATGACAATAAAGCGTGGTTTACATTAACATTTTTTGAATTGACATAAATTTGACGTCTAAAATTCCGTGTCCGCAACTGTACATACTTTCCCCGACATGAACTCCTGTCTGAAGTATTGACAGTGGTGGAGTAGTTTGTATTAATTGCACCACTAAAATGTCAAAAACCAGTTTTGAAATAATGTAAACACATTACTCACCAACAAACAAATAAAATAGTTCCAATAAACTTAACGAAAGGCTTTTCAAACATTTTTGCGACTAACTTAATAATCAAACTATGTCGTACTGTTGTTAAATTATTAGATATAATGTAAAGGTCACGAATTCTTATTTTTATGATGATAACCTCTTCCTATTAAAACAACGGATTTATTTGTTGCCAGAAGAATGTGTGATATTTGAAATGACGAATTAAATATTTCATGTTTTCACTTCTCAACAAATTTAAGGGCATGTAAAGTTAAAAAAAAAAGAAAAAAACTGAAAAACAGGAAGGTGCTCCTGTAAACGAATTCATTCAGCGCTGATAGTTTGAAAATATATGCTTTGCTGTCTCTTGCACAGCAGAGCTCAATTTTGAACGTACCAGTTTAAAAAAAAAAAAAATAGGATCAAGAACGGCTTTGATAATATGCTTTAATTTGAATAATCCAGGCGTAATTTTCATATATGGAGTTATCATGAATGAGGATCAAAAATGGTTTTGCTTTGGGGCCGGTTCCTAGACAAATGAGTTATCGATACTAATACGTTACAGTAATCGTGTAATTCACAAATTGACAGTTGGGTTATGTGAATCTTAGTTTGTGGTACGCGACGCTACTGATAAGCAGATTTTCGCGGAAATGTCAATGAGACGTCAACGATGTGCTGTTGTTAACCTAGAAAAGAACTTTTTTGTTCGACACTGTCAGAATTTGAGAATTTTCTCCTATGTGAACAGATTTTGATAAATGTCACAACTTGTCAAAACGAAACGTCAAGCTAATTACAAATTTTAAGTGATTTGGAGTCTTTAAGGGGCTCGTCGAACAAAAAAAAACGTATTCAACTCGTTGTTATGTAAATTGGGCTCTTTATGGCACTCATGGACCTGGCCCCCTCATGCCATAAAGAGCCTAATTTACACACAAACTCGTTAAATAAACTGCTATTACTTTCTACGTCTACATCAAAAATTTCCTGATGGCATTGTAGTTTGTACGGATCATAATTAGGTATAACTGTCAATATGACATTAAATAAATATAATTCACAGCAACTATTTTTTTTTTAATAGTAAGGACAACGTAACATTTTATCTGTCCCGCCTATTACATTTTCTTGGTTACCAATCAAATAGGCTGTTAAGACGATCTGATTTACACAGAAAAAAATTCTAACATTCGAATTGTCTTAATGATATTTTATTTTTAGAACCATAAAAATTTTCGGTGTTGGTAATTTCGCCACCAAGCATCATTACGAGGTTAAGATACAGGTAAATTCGCCACCACCGTTTAATGGCATGCTAAGCCTACCGGTAATTTCGCCACTGTACTTCCCGGAATTAATCTACATTAATCTACACCTACCTGCCCATAAGGACGGCGCCGGCGGACGGCCGACATAAATATGTCTGTATCTGAGTCTGAGACAGGAAAACAAGTACGGTTGGCTTCAAAAAAAACGGGAACTGTCAGAAAAAGTTCTGTCAGATTTTATTAAATTTTTATAGTTTGAAACGGCCTTTTAGAATTTAAGTTAAAAAACTGCACTTATGTGTCAGAAATACTACTGTCAAACAAACACAATTTGACATAAATTGACAAATTAAATTTCCAATTCACATTAGGTCAAATTTCATTTCCCGTTTTTTTTTTGAAGTCAACTGTAAATGAATGTACATTTATATGGAAAAACAATTTATTATTTAAGGTTACAATGGAAAGATTAATTCTTTATTATTATGTCGTTTTATCATATTATTTATAAATTTTTGTCTGTCTCTGACATGCTTATTATGAATTTTGCTACCAAATGTAGACTTTGTATTTTCACATAAGTGTCTATTTGAAATCCTTTCAGTTTTTCTAAAAACACAAATAAAGCTGGGTCAGGTGACAGGTAGTACTTAAATCCACCCTTATTGGGTATGACCCTCAATAAAAATGTATTGAAAAATATTGGTGGCGAAATTACCGATGGGATTTTACTCAACGGGGATGTGCAAAAGATTAAGGTAATTACTGGTGGCGAGATTACCTGTCCCCAAAATTTTCTTCCCAAAAAAGTTAACGATATAAAAGTTAACATAAGATTAGATTTTACGTCATTCGTGCGTTTAACTTCTTAAGTCCCACAAAACTCACATTTATGAGACTTTTAAAACGTTGATCACTCTACTGATAAACGGTGAAATTTTCTTTTTCTTCTACCTCTTTCTGTACAATATTGGATTTACCTGTTATTGTTCCTATGAGCTGGATTGCCAGCTGTCATTCCATCTTTTCGGTGGTCTTCCGCCATACGGTTTGTAGTTTCCGGCTAGCTATCTTGGCTAGTCTTCTGCGGCTTCTTATCAAATGGACTACAAAGTGATAAAAAATAATCCAAATCAGAGCAGGCATATCAAATTATCGGTCACGTCGTAGCAGAATCAAACGCAAATAAATAACCGTTAAAAGCATGGGCGTAAACAATTTATTGTCTCAAACGCCACTTCATAAAAAATTATACTTCATGAATTTTAGACGTTGGAATTATAATTGTGTATTTTATTATTATTATAAGATAATGGAGACAATTTATAAGATAAACAAGAGCAACAGTTTACATTATTGCCAAACGCGATGCCACTGGTACGGAGATTTTTCGTTGAAATGTCACATTTCAAATCAACGGTTTCTTGTTGTTGACAAGATAAACTAGGAAACAAGTCTTCGGTTTCGGCAAAGTTTACAGACGTTTATTGTAATTGTAAGCAATAATTATCCCAGAATAAGTTGTAAAACAGGCTTTACCATTATAGAGAAGACATTTTTATTAGATTATTTTCGAAACTGGGTGAAACCAGGAAATGGAGACTAGTCTTACATTAAACCAGATATCCGATTATTATATTATGATTATAAACAAGTTTATTTACGATCGTGTAAATAGTAGGCACTTTTTGCACTAAAAATTATTGTCAAAGTTGACGTTTAGTGAAACTGACGGAATCGTGTCACAATAGTAGTTTATTCAACTCGTTCGTGTGTAAAGTGGGCCTTTTTTGGCACGCGTGGGCCAAAAAAGGCCCAATTTACACACGAACGAGTTGAATACAACGTTTTTTTGTTCGACGAGCCCCTTAAAGGCTCCAAATCGCTTAAAACCTTTAAAATTACGTTGACGTTTCGTTTTGACAAGTTGTGACATTTATCAAAATCCGTTTACATAGGAGAAAATTCTCAAATTCTGACAGTGTCGAACAAAAAAACTTTTAGTGCACGCTTTTATGGCACAGAACTGTCAGAATACAACAAATACAATTTGTTGGAAACATTCTTTAGAAGTAGGTTGCTAAATGTTAAATAATGAGCCACCCAGAACACTCGATATTTGTCTCAAGAAAATCCGCGGATAAATTTAACTACAAGAACGCAATGCCCTCAGAAATTTAATGTTTGGGATGGTATTTTTAATAATCAAATTATTGGGCGATTTTAGTAGTAAATTTAAACACAAACATATTTCGACATTTTGATAAATGTGAATAAAAATGTTTCTAATAACTTGACCATTTAACAAATGTTAAATTTAATCAATTTCTTAATGAAGTAGGTACATGAAATCACGCAAAAACTATTTTTCATGTTAAATTCCTATGGTCAGGTTTGGTAGTTGACACTCGGTATTGAACACAGTTTTAGATTCACTGAGTTTCGGACAAGTGTCAAAGCAGGCAAGTTTTATTACTAAACCCAAGATTTAAAATGAATGGACTATAGCAAACTTGCCGCGACATTGGCATTGTCAAAATTTTCATACCCCGCATTTTCCTTGTCTTCTTGATTAGGTACACATTGAGGTTGTTGGTTTCGAAAATTCTTCATTTATGTAGACAGAAGTTGAAGACAAGATGTTAGCACTTTCTGGAAACTCACACGGCTCTTGTAGTCGGCTTTCCTTGCTGCTGCAACGAAATAGCATTAGCAAACTTGCCGCGACATTGGCATTGTCAAAATTTTCATACCCCGCATTTTCCTTGTCTTCTTGATTACACATTGAGATTGTTGGTTTCGAAAATTCTTCATTTATGTAGACGGAAGTTGAAGACAAGATGTTAGCACTTTCTGGAAACTCACACGGCTCTTGTAGTCGGCCTACCTTGCCACTGCAACGAAACAATTTTAGTAACAGACTTGCCGCGACATTAGAATTGTCAAAATGTTCATAGCCCGGATTTTCCTTGTCTTCTTGATTACATATTGAGTTCGCTGGTTTCGAAAATTCCTGATTTATGTAGACAGAAGTTGAAGACAAGATGTTAGCACTTTCTGGAAACTCACACAGCTCTTGTGGTCGGCATCCCTTGCCGCTGCAATGAAATAATATTAGTGGACTTGCCGCGACATTAGTATTATCAAAATTTTCCTACCCCAAATTTTCCTTGTCTTCTTAATTACACATTGAGGTCGTTAGTTTCAAAAATTCTTTATTTGTGACGCACCCCACATTCAAAGTTTCTTCTACAACATCCACTTCGTTTTCGGAATCACTAATATCACTCATTTTACTGCTTGTTTTTCAACACAACTGGCGATATTTGCGCACAAAAACTGCAATGGCGGTAGTTGTTTGCAGATTGCCTTAGAAACGCGATACAAAAATCGACATTGTGGCAACACGATGTTAAGGGTAATATAAACACGTATCGCATTGGGCCTATTCTAGATGTGAATGTTTTGTAATAAATATTCAATCGCGAATCTCATAAGTATCACGAACGTTAATGACAATGTACCGATCTCAGACAATTTTGGAGTCGTCGCAAGCTCCTCCTCCAAACAGTTGTCTTCGGTCGGTACATTGTCATTACCGTTCTTTATACTTAATATACTATTTATACATTTTTATGTTGAAACCGGTGCGATGATCTCACGATCGTAGATAAAATGTTGTAAGACATACACTCACATCCTCCCTCGTATGTACCTCGGTCGTATTTTAAACCCGTTCGTGCAATAAAGAATAACTTTTTACACTTATACAATATGTTATTGAAATGAGTTAAGAAAATTTAAACGGTGTTAGAACTCATCAAAACAAATTACTTTTCTATTTACCATTTTTTCGAAAAATCTTTCTAAACCCAGATAAAATTTTAATTAGTTTGATCGTAAATTCTAGTACCCGCCAATGTCTTCGTGCGTACATTAAAAGCGAAAGAAGATAAAAACTTAGATAGTCAAGCAAAAACCAATTCTTTATTCGTAGTAAGTGAGAGTGACATTCAAGTTACGCACCACACTTGATCAAGGGCACTAACCTTCAAATTAAATGTTCGAAAGGACGTCCATAAATTGGACGCTAAGAATTTCGTTAATCCCTACTGAAGAAAATGTACCCGTGGGCGTATCCGAGTTCCTCCCGGTGGTCACTTCTTTACCTGCATAACCCTTTTTAACGGACGAGTTCCTCCCGAGGTTATCGGGGATTACTGTGATAGGTAGTCGATGAGTGGTAGCCGGACTAGATTATTATGGCGGGTATTTTGCTTGAGATTGGCAATAAATACACTGATGAGAGGGAGAAACAATTTTATTTACAAGGGCAAAATGACATACGGCATTTACAAATTATACTCTATTTATGTATACTCGAAATGTTTTGGATATGGATTGTCAAATTCAAGGTCGCTTAAAACTTATGATTGAACTGTACATTAGTGAGATCTGTCATAAATTCCAATAACCTTATTGGCGCGCCTAGTTACTTTTGCTGGTAGTGCCAACTTAACGACAAGTCCCCAATTCACATCCGACTGTACATGATATGAGTATACAGTGAGTTTTTTTTTAAGACTGGCCATAGGGTTTTACATGCTAATTTTTCAAGCCCTGTTAACTTTATTTTTGTGAAAATTACAAAGCCTAGCACTGTTTTTATATTAAACAATAATATTATCTAGTCATTAAAAAAAAACTCAAGGTAGGTATATCTATTTTTGCAATAAATAAACTTTTGAACACATCTCCAACGTATACGGTTACCACTTATTACATAACTTTCTAGCTTGACAAAATTTCGCACTTTTTCCCTCAGTTTCCATGCTAACGCTTTTAAAGAAATAATTAAACTAAAAATATTTTTCAACATCGAATATGAAAATGATACTTTCATCACTCAACCCGATCATTCTCATCACCAGCACTAATCCCTTACCGTTCACTACCTGCTACAAGACCTGAGAATTTCTGACCGCCGGGAGGAACTCCGCTGCCGCCGTACCTGTTAGGGATGTCCTAAATTCGACGCTACTAATCCGGGCCTCCGGTAACCCTTGCCATGAATTCAACGCTCTCGTCTCCCTCTCCATTGCTACCTATAATGGAAGTCAGGAAATCATTCTTTTTACTTATTTTATTTACAATACATACATACATACATAAACATTTTGGTAACTTTTTAAAGTTTCGTTTCCAAGGATATTACTTAAATTTTTTACGGTAGTAGTGATTGCAATAATACAATTTTCAGTGGTTCTCAACGAGTTGAGGACTTTTTGATCTGATCAGCATTTTGATACTCTCTTTAAAGTTTGGCAGGACATTTATCTAACACCTTATATAGTGCATATTTTATAATTTAATGATTTCTCTATTTACATTAGAAGATAAATCAGCTACACATTTATACAAAACGCAATCTTGTAATTTCACCTAAATTAAAACGGTATAATGTTGATAGGTAACAGATCTGTACGTTAGTTAAACTTTGAAGTTTTACAGGAGTTTCTTCCCAAGTCTGATGCGAAATTAAAAAAAAATCATTATGAAAAAAAAAAGAAACAAGTAAAATTATGTTAATCCTCTGTGCGGCGCCGGCGTCCAGTTTAAGGGTAGGATTAAACAGAGTAAGGTAGCCAGCGTCCAATTTATGCCCGCCGGTTGGAAATGACGCCCTCCGTTATCGATGCACGCTTGTGCCCTTCGAGCCATAGAAGCTTAAGTTCTCACCAACATGTCGGAATTTCGTCGAATTGACTCGGTAGCATTATTCACACGAACAGTTAATTCTTCGACGGTGTTAACTGGAGTCTCATACACAATCTGTTTTAAATGGCCCCATAAAAAAAGTCACAAGGATTTAAGTCCGGTAAACGAGCTGGCCATAAAACTGGTCCATTACGACCTATCCACCGATTTTCTAAATTAGCGTCCAACCAATTTTTAACACCTCGTGCACTGTGAGCAGGCGCTCCGTCATGTAAGTACCACATATCCCTCCGAACATCCAACGGCACGTCATCCAAAAGATCACTCAGTTCATTTTGAAAAAAATTTAAATATCATTCACCATTTAAATGTGGAAGTAAGACATGTGGCCCGATTTAACGATTCCCAATTATACCTGCCCACACGTTAATCGAAAATCTTTGTTGGAAACCACGTTCTCGGATTTGGTGTGGATTTTCTTCTGACCAGATGTGGGTATTATGGGAATTGAAAACTCCATCTCGAGTAAATCCTGCTTCATCTGTGGTTAAGACGATGCTTAAAAAATTGGGTTCTTCGTCGATTTTTGAAGAAGCCATTGACAAAATGCAATTCAACGTGGTGGATCTTCTGGTTTTAAGTGTTGGATACGTTAAAGATGATAAGAATGTAATCCTTGTTCGTGCAGCGTTCTCCAAATTGTGAAACTGGAAACACCCATTCGTAATGCAAGTCGCCGGCAACTAACATTCGGTTCTTCCTCAACAGCTTGCAGAATTTCAGCTCCAAGTCCAAGACACGCCGAGATCTTGAACGGCCTCGATTTCGGTTGACAGGACTAAAAGTATCATAATCCCTTAAATGCTGGACAGCATTCACAAAGGTACGCACACAGGGAACTTGGCGACCGGGAAATCTCTCCATGTATAAACGCCTGGCTGCACCAGCATTCGATAAAACTTCCCCGTAGATGAGCACCATATCTGTTAATTCCGGATTAGTGTACTTCACCATTTTTAACGATAATTACGGGAATTTCACTTTCTAATAAATTGTAAACACGGTCGCATGCAGGTGAAGGACGTGACTAAATTGCGTCAGTCAGTTTTTGCAAGACCTATCCGCCTGGGTTTTTGCCGTATTTACTTTTTTTGCGTTAACCTTTTTCGTACGAAGCCGTTGTTCTTCCACCGTGCCATCCATAAACGACTCGATGACGCGGAATACGGCGAAAATAAATTTAAGTATAAATTTGAGTTTTCGAAAAAATGATGAGTTCTATCACCGTTTAAATTTTCTTAAAGGAGCTGTGAGCTCGATGCAGTGTCGATTTCCGAGCGTGCTATTACGTCATACGTGCGGGAGTCAGTTTATACCCGTCAAGCGCTGTTGTGTTTTCTTTATTATTTTATAGTTATTTAAGTGACAAGTGATCGTCGAGCGTGGTGATAATTGTGAGTTAATGATGAATAAAAAAGACAAAATAACGCCATACGCCTTTGAACCCTATTATTCTGAATATGGGAGACATTTAGCCGAAAACGTAGAAGATACCAGCACAATTCCCGACACTAGAATCGGAAATACCGATTGGTGTGCATGTGGGCATTGTCCACAAATGACAACTGAACATGAATCATACTGTTGCACAGAATCAGAAAATGTTAGGAATTTAAAAGGTGGCTTAACCTGCATTACACACCATGAGTCTTTTCCAAGTGTTATTTTAAATAAAGATACCCTGCAAGCAGCACGTTATCAAATGATGCTTCATGCAGATAACGCTGCTAGAAGGGAGGCTTTGAAGAAAATAAGCAATAGATTATGGCGACACATCGCATACAAACAGTTTGTATACTGGGTAAATGCCTGGGTCCCCTTGGGAAAAAAGAAGAGAAAAGTTATACCAGCCTGTGTTATTGCCAAAATCAGGGAAGAGTATGGTGAAGAGGATGATTCCTATGTTGGATTTCAATCTGCAGAAGGCGAAGAGCCTGATTATTTTGATTGAATTTTAAAAATAATCTTTTTAGGTACTAATTTACAACGTCAAATTAATGTTCTTATTGTTCGCAGCTGTCACCAATTGTAAAATTTTACCTTTGTAAACGGTCTTTGGCAATTTTAAAACACTTGTCAAAACAAACGTCAAACTATTTTTAAGAGATTTTGGAACTTGGACGGCCTTGTCGCCCCTTTTCGAATAAATCTGTGTTATTTCGTGTGTTAGAGTGTTCAGATATTGATGATAAAATGAATAAAGATTTACAATGTTTCATGTTTTATTGTAAACTCGAAACAAAAATGTAAAAATTCACAATAAATTGTGAACAAACTGTTCATGGTTGAAACAAATAAAATAAACGTATTATTTTTATTAAAAGTTATTCAATTATACATTGAATCGTGAAAAATGTTTCTGTCGAGCTTCACTCATAGAAGGACGCTCAGTTGGAGCAATATTTGCAGGAACTTCCGCATAGTACTCATCTTCGTTATCAGTAGAAAATGAAACACCATTGTGTTTTACGAAGCTGCGAATTTCTGTAAGTAAATTTTGGCGCCACTCGTTGGATTTGGCTGCAGGAAGTTTTTTGTAAATCCATTTCTTCTGTGCTTTAGACCACTGCAGTTTTTCTTTTATTTTTAATCTCTTTACATTACCATTATGATCTAATACAGCAAGTATTCCGCGAGCCACCATTCCATCATAACTGAAATGACTTCTTTTTGGTAAGTATTTTAACCGTACATTATGGTAACATTCTAGGAGGCCAGTGTGACAGTATTTATTGATATGGGTCAAATCCTTCAACCATCTTTTATCCTCTATAACATCCTTTAGGTATCTGTAATCAGCAGATCCCGGAGATATCCACATTTTTTCCCTGCTTTCGCTGTCCGAGATAGGGGGATGGTCACACTTTTGAAAATGTTTATTTCCTTCCCACGAATGCACATTTGATATGTGATTCAACACAGATTTTTCTAACAATACTTCCGCATCTCCGTTGCAAGTTGCAGCAGACCACCACAAATGGTTGACAATACTGGATCTCCACGCCCCCAACAAGGGTGCTTTTTTGTCTACACTTTTAAGTCTTGTTACTAAACTCTTTGCAAGATGCCATACATCAAATTGGTGTTCGATATGTGAATATTTTTGTTTCATCATACACCTAATGCCGATATGTCTATCCGAAAGAAAAAGTTTAAATTTTACCCCTTTTGCCTCAAATTTTGATAATAGTCGGTCACATGCTTGCTTTTCCAATTCTCCATCCACCTGTCCTCTTCGCAAAACTATGAAATCTAAAATTTTGTCTGTCTCTAAATCCATTAGTGAGTATGTTACATATTTAGCGGAAAAACCAGGAGAATCGAATTGACCATCACCAGCTACAGCGCAAGTGTTACTTGATTTTATATTTGCCAACAGTGCGTTTCTTTGAACGTTCCAGGTATGCTTTATGCAGGGAATGGCAAGGTTTTTTATAATTCGATAATATGTATGATTCGAGAACAGCTGAATACCAGCTGTTTTGCATAAAGTTTCAAATTTGCTAAAATTTAGGCCACATAGATACATCGCAGCAGACAGTTGTACATTTCCACTGGAATAATAATTTTCCGTGGACTGTGATTTCCAGGTGAGAGAATGGTTATTTTGACATAAGAAAGTGGCTAGCAACATAGACCCCCTGGAACAAGTCTTTTATAATTTGAAAGTACTTCCGCAGCCAAAACATCGCAACAAATCGAATAATTTTGCAAGTTGATCAAAAGGAACTAAATAAATTGTATTATTATTGTTTGTACTTCCAGTTTCACAATTAGAGGGTGGATTTTCAGAATCTGCACTGGAATCTGAATCTAATTCATCGTCACTAAGCGCCTCAAACTCACAATCAAACTTTTCTTCATCGCTCATATCCAGCTCTTCACCTTTTATAAAATGACTAATATTTCGTAATACTTCTTGGCTTAACTCGCACTGTAAACCAATTCCTGTCTCCACATCTGTTATGTTTTCCTCCAAATCTAATGTACTATTGTGAATTCCGATTTCTTCGAAAATAATCTAAATAACGAACGATACATTTATAATGAAGACGTAAGAAAATATGAAAAGAATATACCTGTTGCTGACTTGTGGAGGCAATGGCATTGTCTACAATTTCCTTTCTGCTCTTCTTTTCTTGGTAAAGAGAATGTCTGTTTGATTCATTTTCATTATTACCAGGTAATCGCAATGTTGGGATGGCATCTTTTTTAAGAAATAACTTAGTCTTTCCGTGAGCAGATAATAATTGTTTTTTCAATAGAGCACTGTATTCATAATCACTTTCTTTAAAATGAGAAGAACAAACTCGACTATGTTTGGACGGAGTAAATTTCGACCTTTTAAATTTATTTAACCACTGCCTATATATTTTCGGACTTTTATTTTTATTAGGAAATGAAAAAAAAATGAATAATCGTTGATTTTTCATTGTTATCACAACCAAATACACAACACCGTGGCATTTTTGCGATAATTTTGTGTAGAACTGCAAGAAACTCCATAGCAGCATGTTTGTGCGGGTGGCCGGTAGGCACTTATGACGTCATAGTCTGGCGGCGCGATGACTTCAAACGCTCATATCTCAGCTTATTTGGGAGCAAAAAAAAAAGAATATACCGCATGAATGGACATTTTTCGTATAATTTTTTCATAAAAAGTGTCCCAACGACCTCACAGCCCCTTTAACGCATTTCAATAACACGCTGTATCTTAAATAACTAGTATCAGTGTATTAAAATTATAGTGCCTAATTTTAGGTAATAGGATCATTAAGAAGAAGTCAGGTCGGCCCTTTGTTCGAATTTCAGAAGTGGTGCAAAATGTTCAACAAATTGTGGAGGAACATTCCTCAACTTCCATAAGGCGTTTAAGGCAGCAAGTTAATTTGAGTTATGTCACTTGTCAGAAAATTTTGAAGAAGGATAATAATTAGTTTTCCTATAAAATTGAGGTGTTGCACTAAATAAAACTGGAATCCCAAACGAATGATCACCATAACTGAATTTTGTCAATTCATTTCACCTGTGTGCTTGATAAATGTTTTTGAAAATGTAAAGAGATGACTTCGACTCTGTCTGGACCACAATGAAGAATATTTTGAGCAGTTTTTGTGGAAACTTATTTTTTGTCCTTGGAGTAATTTACTTAAATGTTTTAACGACTGTTAGAAAAGATACGAGTAATTTCTCAATCAACCAAAAATTAGGCGAATAATAACTTTTGTATTTTTCTTACAGAAAACAACAAAATAAAAATTTATGAAAAATAATATTTTTAAAATTATCCCACTTATGGGTGACGCGGCTCTTTGTGCTCAATTTTATAAGTTGAATTCTATTTAATGCAACAAATGTTCAAAATGGCCACCGTTTCTTTCTTGGCAAATTGCAAAGCGATAGTAACATCCCTTACGTTTTGTAACATTTCCGGTGAGATTGACTTGTGACTGTGACTGTTCTACCCTGAGTGCATCTCGGTACTGTCGTCTCAAATCTCTGTCATTCACCCAAGCAGGGATGGTTCTCGTTCTCCGACATCCTGCCCCCGATTGAAACAATCGTTTCAACGAACAAGATTATACGAGCTATTAAATTACAAAAAAATCATAACTACAAACTACGTATCTACGTTTTCTCATTTTACGAATACAAATTTCAAAAAACCTAATATGTGACCTTAAATTAATTCAATTGATTAATTATCCTTAACTAATGACAGTTTTTTCTGATAAAAATTGCGCCACTTCACTGCACAAAATTGCCCATGAAACATATCACCACTGCACTAATCGTCGATGGGGAGTACGCACAGATTTCTGACGGCTCGTTTTGTGGTGCCTGAGTCCGTCTTCACCGTGGCCACGCGGATGATGTCGTCGGCGCCTGGGTGGACGGCTGTGACGCGACCAAGTTTCCAGGTGAGCGGGGGTGTGGCCTCCTTCAGGACTATCAGATCGCCTTCTTTGATTGCTGCGCTGGAATTACCCTTCTGCCATTTTGGCCGCTCTTGCAGCTGGCCGACGTACTCCTTGGACCAGCGGTTCCAGAAGTGCTGTCTCATCTGCTCTAGGTGCTGCCATCGCGTCAAGCGGTTCTGCGGAACGTCGACGATTTGATGCTCCATTGGGGATGTCATCGCCGTGCCAATCAGGAAGTGTCCGGGTGTTAAGACGTTTAAATTGCTCGGATCTTCGGTCAGCGGGCACAAGGATCGCGAATTGAGGCAAGCTTCAATACCTGTTAACAATGTGTACTTTTCCTCATATGTTAACGAGGTTTGGCCAATTACGCGTTTGATATGCCCCTTTACTACTTTAATTCCGGCTTCCCAAAGACCTCCGAAATGAGGTGACCGGGCGGGTATGAAATGCCAATTGATATTAAACTCCGCTAGGTGTCTTAACACGATGTTGTCGAATTCGTCAGCCAAAAACACATCACGTAATTCCCGTTGAGTTCCGACAAAATTGGTGGCGTTGTTGAAGTAGATATTCGCTATCATTCCTCTACGCGCGATAAATCGTTTTGGGCCGTTCAAAAAATTCGCCGCGGTCAAATCGCTGACGAGTTCTAAGTGAATCGCCTTTGTTGAAAAGCATACGAACAGACATATGTAAGCTTTGGTAGTTTTTTTACTACGAATCCCGCCGATTTTCAAGAATATTGTACCGCCAAAATCAACGCCACAGTTAGTGAACGGCCGGCTCGCTTTAACTCGGTGTGATGGTAGATTGCCCATAATCGGGTTATTGTCGTGCGGTTTTGTTCTGAAACATGGGATGCACCTGTGCACGATTTTCCGAATGAGTTATAACAGCTTTAATTTACTCTTCGAGTTTACCTGTCTCCCTGCTTTTAGGTCCCGTATTTCGTGTTCGAAATTCGTCTTTTGCACCAGAAGTATTATTTTCTCTTCCGCGTTTTGCAGTTCCGCTGTCCATGGATGATTATAACCGTTTTTTGTTATTCTCTTTTTGCAGAGATCCGCAAATCGAAGACATAAAGCTATTATCCGTCGTAGTTTACGAAATGAGGAAAATTGATTGATGACCGATGCACGGCCTATAAATATGCAGTAAATAATTTCAAACGCAATTTGTTTGAAATTCCTTCTTCGTTGGTTTCGTCAAAAAACTAGAAAATCTTTCGTGCTCGGTCTCCATTGGCAAAACTTGTAACAACTGTTTGAACGAAAGTCTTAGTGAACACAATGAGGAAGTTAAAATTAGTTGCCAATTAAGGGAGTGTAGTTCTTCTTCAGCTCTGAGTATATATTATCAAAATGTCCGTGGCTTAAACTCCAAAACCGTTACTTTCTTTAACTTTGCTGCTTCTTGTGACTTTGATCTGATAGCCATTGCGGAAACTTGGTTACATGATGGCCTGGGTAACAATGAATTGTTTAACCAGACTTATACTGTGTTCAGGAAGGATCGAAATTTTTGCTGTTCCAATAAATCTCGTGGAGGTGGTGTACTCCTAGCGGTGAAAACGACATTGTTTAGTCAACAAATTAATCTCAGTAATACTCCTCTTGATTCTTTACACCTGGTTGAAGTAGTAGCGGTTAGAGTCTCCTCTATATTAAGTAATTTTAATACTATTGTACTTGTCATTTATTTCCCCCCCTCTCTGACTGTTGAATATTTTCGCTCTGTTGTCGATGCACTTCTTACATTGGATAGCCTTAATTCCTCGAACTTGCTTATTCTTGGTGACTTCAATTTGCCCGAATTTGTCAATATTAAACAATCAGTGCAGCCATCTGCTAAGATGATTGCCATGTCGCAGTTGATACAATTTTTTAACCTCAAGCAGTAGTATACCCAATGTTAATGGTAAGTGTCTTGACCTCGTCCTTTCCAATGTGAGAGACTCCGATGTTGTGGTTACCGCTTCTAATAACCCCTTGGTTGATGAGGATCACTATCATCCATCCCTCTGTGTGTCTATTGCTCTAAATAGTCCGCTTTCTCGTTTTTTAAAGCGTGCTGCAGATATAACAAGCTATAACTTCCGGAAAGCAAATTTTCCAGATCTATATCATGCAATGATTGATGGTGACTGGTCTTCTATTGAAAGCAGCAGTGATGATGTTAATGCTGCCTCTGATTCATTTTACAATATTTTATATAAAATCTTAAATGATCATGTACCTAAATATAAAAATAAAAAGCATAAATATCCTCCGCAAATAATTAAGAATGTACAAATCAAAAACAAACTTCGTCGGCGTTACATGAAATTTAAAAATCCCGAGGATCTTGTATCTTTTAGAGAATTAAGAGGCAGTATTAAGAGTGATATATCGCTGGCATATAAAGACTTTGTCACAAGTTCAGAACGAAACATTAACGAGAATCCTAAGAAGTTCTGGCAATATCTCAGACAAAAGAGGCGAGGCACTGGTTTGCCTTCTTGCATGTCGATTGGGAAGTCAACTATATCGGGACCAGTAAATATTGTGGATGCTTTAGCCAAATTTTTTCAATCAATCTACAGCCCTCGACTTCGTCTCGTGCTCTTATTTGCTAATAATTGGTCTTCTGACCTCATTTATGGATGTTTTCGTTCATTAGCAAAAAAATTTCCGATAAAAAATTTTGCACTTGGGATATAATATGTGATTATTTCATTCATCATCATTTTCGACCAATCGTAAGGCTTTATTTTTTGAATTACAGCGATAATTTTTCGATAATTTTTTATTGTCCTTCAAATGTTTTTTTTTTTAATTTTTAAGACAACGGCGAATACTAGTGTCACATTTTTTATTTTTATATCAAATGTCAACATGACTCGTCAACTTCTGACGAGCAACTTGCAACCATTTTAAAAAATGACATTCGTGGTTGCTAATCAACTTTCGTATTACAACTCGATCATTTCGAAGCACTCAAGTGAATATTTTTCGACTTTTGCACTTTTCAATGTCAGATTTGATTTGTATAAATAAAACAGTCTCTGACACTGTTATAACTAACCTACTGGACTCAAATGGATATTGTAATCGAACATCTACCGGACAGTATAAAATAAAATATTTTTTTGGTACACGCTCTCCAAAATTGCCATTTTACGGATTCATTTGAATCCGTAAAATGAGTCTTTTGCGGATTCATTCCCGAAAAATTGCCATGACAATAAAATAGTATGTATATAGGGGTATTCACGAGTGATAATGAGCTCCACAGAATAAAAAATGCAACCCACAATACATGTTCAAAAAAAGCCGGACATTTTAATTTGAGTAGCCAGCTTTTTTCGGAAATGTAGTGTGGGTTGGATTTTTTATTCTGTCGGGCCCATTATTACTCGTAAATAACCCTTTATTATTACATGAGCAAGTAAAGAAGGTTTTAGTCTCAAAGTATTTAAAAATTACTTACTTTTTCATGAAGATAATATAGTGACGCATCTTCGTTTACAAGCACTACCCCGTTATTTTCTTTCCAGCGGTTAAATGTATCATATTCTTTATAATACATGGAACGCGATTTTGCTGGAAGTAAACCCAGTTCAATGTGTTGCCTTTTTAGAAATATCTTCAGGATTTTGAAGCATTTTAAAACTTTTCTGGTATTTTTTAAATGACAGAATTAATAAATCAACAAAACAAACTTGTTGCTATGGCTATAAGTTTTTATTTACGGTTGCTCTTTTTTGAACAACTTTACCGTGATCGCAATAGAAATTTCGTAATGAAAAGTCTTGTGAAAGGTTTGGAGAGCTATTACCAAAAAATGTTGTTTGTCACACGTACCTAAAACGTTTTTGCGGACTCATCTGCTATTCAGACTCGGCTGTCGCCTCGTCCGGAAACAGCAACGATTCGTCCGCAAAAACAATGTTTTAGGTACTTGTAACAAAAATAACTATTTTCTAACACTAATATCTTATGTTTCCTGTTTCCATGGTGCATTTGAGCTCACACCTTATGTTTCCCATAAAATACGCTTGTCTCTATAAGACACGTCGGCAATAGCAACGTATCTTATAGAGTCATAAAATACGCTCACACACATCATTCAAGTAACATTTTATTCATCATTTTTACAGTAATTATCACAAAAGTGAAAAGTACAATTATTGAATTGGAATTGCCATATTAGCTTCGTGCTCTTGATCATAACATCTTCTTCTTTAACTTCTGCTGTTTCATCCAATGCAAGTGCCGGGTCATCGAAAATGGCAATCTTTACAATTTCTTCAAATGATTCTTGCCGTAGTGTGAATTAACTTTTAATGAAGTTCTACACGCTTACCCCATATCAAGAAAAGCCAAAATGACATCTTCCGTTACCTCCGTGATGCTTTTTTTTATTGTTCCGGCCTTGAAATGAAACATACACCTTTTCGTATGCACTTTTAGACCTCATTGGTAACAAATTGCCCCTTTTTTCTTATTTCTTCTGGAATGTTTTGGCACATTTCAACGATGAAAATTGTTTTTTTCCAAATTTGTTGATATTATTACCATAGTACCCACGGCAACCTCCGCATTTTGTGTATTGTGACGCGCCTCGAATAATTTCTGAATTTATTAAAATTTCTGATAAGATATTAGTGTTAGAAAAAATCTTGAAGACAACGCGTGTTTTATAGTTTAAAAATCTCGATCTATTAAATCCTCGCTCCCTGCGGTCGCTCTGATTTAAACTACGATCTCGATTTTTAAATCGTCTATAAAACCCTTGTTGTCTTAATAGCTATAAATCGTGAATTTTGGCATGAAATAAAGGAAAAAATTGTGCTTATTTCATGGTGTATTATTACTGGAAATTATTATTGCACGTAAAAAAAAGGATAGAGATTTGCATAATATTAAAATGGGTGATATGCCGATGTAATTTGTACCCTTGCATAGCAGTGGCGGCTGGTCAGGGGCGGCAGATACGGCAGTGCCGACCCAGAAATTTATTTGAAAAGAACACAATTTAAAACAGTTCAAAAAAAAAATCTACGTGTGTTTGGACGCGAACGTGTGTTTTGAGCTCTCTGAATATCTTTGCTTATATAGTCTTGGAGGTGTGGTTTAATTTGTTTAAGTTGGGCCCCAACTCAATCGACTATCTTGGGTGAATACTTTTGTATATTTTAGTGCTTTTCATATCAATTAGGTAAGTTATCTTTGATTTTGTTATTCGTTCGCGATTGCTGAAGCATCGGCTCGCTCCTATCGTCATAGGTTTTTGCCGCTGCGATAGCCGGGCGATAACCGGGCAGGTGTTTTTGCAGGTCTCACTAGATTTCGTGTTATTTACTTTAATCTATAACGATTAATCATACTTCATTCTTTAACAATCATTATTTAATTAATTTAGTTAATCATGCCACCGAAAAAATGCTGTCATTGTTTTGAAAATGTTAATTCAAATAAGCCGTCAATTCATTGCGACGCCTGCAAATATCCACTACATGTGAATTGTTTGGAAATGAGTACGCAGGAAAAAAAACTAATCATCAATGTTAAGTCAGCCAATATAAAGATCTTTTGCGATCGTTGCAACGTGTCTTTGTCTGCGATTTCGGAAGTTAAAGCCTCTGTAGACGAATTAAAAGCAACTTTTGAATCTCGCCTCGAGCAGTTAGAAAATCTAATCAAACAATCGACTTCAGCGCCTAATGAGAAGGAATCTGTTATTAACGAGTCAGTTGAAAGATCATGGAGAGCGCGAAACGTCATAATTTACAATGTAGACTCGTGCGAAGAAAAGCGGGATGTAGACATTGTGAATGATATCCTGAAGGTCTGTCATGCCTCCCTGGTAGTAGATCCAGGGTCAGTGGCTCGTATTGGAACAAAAATTACAAATAAACCGAAACCATTAAAAGTATCCTTCAATACTCCTGATATGGCGCGGCTCTGCTTACGGAAGAAAGGGAATCTCATCCACCATGCCCAATTTTCGAAAATACTTATTCGAGATGACAAAACTCCGCTACAAATAAAACATTTGCAGTCTTTAAGAGAAGAACTTAACATTAGGCGTCAGCAGGGGGATGATACGGCAACTATAAAGTACGTTCACAACATTCCTCAAATTGTTAATAAAAAAAACTAGAAACTGGCAAACCATTTAGCTTATCCATTTTATACACAAACATCTCGTCAATTATGGCAAAACTTGCTACACTTTCTACTGATATCGCGAAAAGTAATCCTGATATAATTGCCATAAGCGAAACATGGCTACACTCAAACATTGCAGATTCAGAACTATCTATTAATACCTATATGTACTATATTTAGAAAGGATAGAACTATATGTAAAGGGGGTGGGGTCTGCCTATATGTTAAGGACTCCTTACTACACAATTTCAAAACTACTGTCGTAGATATCGAAACAGATCCATATGATTCACTTTGGGTTAAATTTTGTAACAAAGTATTTACTTTCACACTTTGCTGCTTATATCGACCTCCTGATGGTACCACTTTAAACTCCGTTGCTCACGATGCAAAACTGAATAATACATTAGAATCATGTTTTACAACTTTATCTAATTTAGTCGTGATAGGTGACCTAAATTATTCCAATATCAAATGGAATGAAGGGATATATCAATCGACAAGCAGCCGTGAAAGTGACTTTATTTCAATGCTCAACCACAATAATGTATCGCAGTTAATTTCTGAACCCACTCGCTTTAGACAGAATCAACAACCATCCATTTTAGATCTTTTATTAACAACAGACCCAGATCTGATATCACAAGTTAATGTTGGCGACCCAATTGGCATCTCTGATCATTGTAGAATAACGTTTGATATACAAGTCCTAGTGTACAATACACCCAAAATTGAAATAAAAACTTATAAAAAAATATCTTATGCTTCTGTTAATGACGACTTAGCCGGGCATGACTGGTCCTCCTTTTACCAACTGCACTGTGTTAACTTGCAATGGCAATATTTTCTCTCTACAATCAACCAATACCTGGAAAAAATAGTTACATCAAATCGCATAAACAAGTTGTGTCCAAACCATGGATTGATCACTCTCTACTCAAGATGATAAATCATAAGAGGCAGCTCTGGCGGAATTTCAGGCGCTCCGGTGCTCCATCTGATTACGACATTCACCGCAATTTCTCTAATCACCTGAAAAATGTCATTAATGAAAAGAAAACCAAATTTGAAAATAACTTACTAAATAATCCTAAGGCATTTTATGGACATCTGCGTAAACATCTTTCCTCCAGAGTCAGTGTCCCAATCGTTCGTAATCTTAGCGGAATTTTGTGTGGTAGCAGCCTCGAAACTGCAAACGTTCTGGCAGGGGTTTTTGCATCAATGTTTAACACCAGTTCAAACAATAACATACCCACATTTATTCATCCTTATGTCACACACTCCGACACTTTGTCCAATGTCTCATTTACAGAAGAAATAATTTTAAATGAAGTCAACAATTTACCTGTGAACTCTGCGCCTGGCCCTGATGGTCTCACTTCTAAAACTATTAAGTTATGCTCCCAAAATTTGATTGGCCCTCTATGCAAAATCTTTCAAACATCGTTAACAAGTGGCAAATTGCCCACACAATGGCTTGAAGCCGTTGTAACGCCAATATTCAAAAAGGGAGATAAGTGCAAGGCAGAAAACTACCGGCCCATTAGTTTAACATCTAGCACGTGCAAACTATTTGAGAAAGTGCTAGTTAGACAATTACTCGAATTTCTACGAAATAAAAACGTTGTACCAATAACAGCCCTTTCACAATGGCGTTAACGTTACGTCGATGTTAAAACGTTAATGTTAACGTTAGATCTAATTACATGTATTTCAGTACTTTTTATAAATTATTTCCGTTGGCTAATGTTAGAATGTAACGTTAAGAATTCAGAACATTTCTAGAACTAACGTTAACGCTAACATTATCATGCAACATTAATTTTCATCATAACGTCATTGTGAACGGTCCACAATGAAATACATGTAATTTTGAATTTCTAGATCTAACGTTAACATTAACGTTTTAACATCGACGTAACGTTAACGCCATTGTGTATGGGCCTTAAACCAACACGGGTTTATTCCTGGCCGTTCTGCCATAACAAACTTGCTTACTTCGTGTAACCAGTGGACCAAACTGCTAGACACAGGAAAAACCGTTGACATTGTCTACTTAGACTTTAGCAAAGCATTTGACAGAGTGCCACACTCTTTACTCCTACATAAACTCGAAAGATATGGCATCAATGGACATGTCTTAAACTGGATTGCGGCATTTCTGTCCTCTAGAACGTTTGCTGTTAAAGTGGGTTCTGTGCTCTCAGACAAGAAACTCGTTATAAGTGGCGTGCCGCAGGGCTCGGTGCTTGGTCCGCTATTGTTCACTCTCTACACATATGACTTGCTTGCCAGATTACAATGTCCTTTTGCAGCTTACGCAGATGACGTAAAAATCTTTAGTTCATCCAATGAATGTAGACATATTAACAAGCTACAAATTGATTTAAATTTTGTGACTGAGTGGAGTGATCAGTGGTGTTTACCCTTGAATCCGGACAAATGTTCCGTCATGTATCTTGGTTTCAACAATAAAAAAAATATATATCAACTTGGAAACCGAGATATTACTGTAGTTGAAAATCAAAATGATCTGGGCGTTCTCGTTAATAACAAGTTGAATTGGGGCAACCAGAGCGCCAAAGCCGCTAGAAGGGCTTCTGGGGTTTTTCATTCAATCAAAAGAGCTTTCTTTAAACCAAGTCCTGAATTATGCTCAAGGTTATTTAAAATGTACATTAGGCCCCACTTAGAGTATGCAATATCGGTTTGGAGACCCTATCATGTGAAGGATATACATATGCTTAACCGAGTACAACATGCAGTGACAAGATGGCCGACAGGCTTTAAACATAAGCCCTACAGAGAGAGGTTAAATATTCTACAATTGCCTGAATTAGAAGTCAGATATGATAGAGCAGATATGATCCAGATATATAGATTAACCCACAATATATGGCCAGGTGACACCTCGGAGTTCATAGACATGCAAACGGACCCCCGACTACGAGGACACCAATACAAGCTTAAGAAAGAGAAATTTAGGACATCTTCTCGACAATATTTCCTAACAAACCGCGCATTTGAAACCTGGAACAAATTAGATAGCACAGTCGTTAACAGCGCTAATGTCTGTGCTTTTAAGAAGCAATATGACAAAATGCAGTAATAAACACAATTGTCCAATATACGGAATTATACAACCATTAAGTTGCTAAATAGGTTTGCCTCAGCAACTATTTAAATGAATAATAATAATAATAATAATAATAATTTATATATTTTTTTTTAAACAAGTTTCATCATTCATATCTCTCTATATGCATATATTTTTCAAATTTTATGACATTAGCCCTTACTAGAGATTCAAAGGTCCATTAATTTATAGTCCCAGTATCCCGTAAAAGTGAGCGCATTAAAATAAATATACGCGTGAGCATGTCCGATGAAATTGCACGCTCTTTGGGTTTGGGCGGCAAGTAGTACCAGATCAGCGACAGCGAGAGTTGCGTTAAATGCACCGATGCTTGCCAAATGCGCAGAACGTCGAGATTATTGCAATGCGCTTCCCTAGTTGGTACTGCATGCCGTACCGCACCGCCTTTCAGTCTTTAAATTCATAGATTCGAATTGTTTTTTTTAACGAATCTCTTAATTCTCATTGATCTTATTAATTAAAAAGTAACATTTTTAGTTGTTAATAAAATAATAGAAATTTGTATTTACTGAGAAAACAGCTGTGGGTTTTTGAGAACATTTTCAATAAAGCACTACATAATTAATACCTCCTAGCTCCTATTTTTTTTTTTATACATAAATATCAATATAATATTTACAGACCATAAGAAGCTTTAATATTATATTTAAGTTTTCTTCTTCTTCACTGAGTTCGATGAAGAAGAAATATTTAATAAAATTATTGCTCTTAAATTAAATGTTACATTTAGATATTTTTTCTAACACTAATATCTTATACTGTTTCCATGGTGCATTTGAGCTCACACCTTATGTTTCCCATAAAATACGCTTTTCTCTATAAGACACGTCGTCAATAGCAACGTATCTTATAGAGTCATAAAATACGCTCACACATATTATTCAAGTAACATTTTATTCATCATTTTTACAGTAATTATCACAAAAGTGAAAAGTACAATTATTGAATTGGAATTGCCATATTAGCTTTGTGCTCTTGTTCCTAACATCTTCTTCTTTAACTTCTGCTGTTTCATCCAATGCAAGTGCCCGGCCATCGAAAATGGCAATCTTTACATTTTCTTCAAATGATTCTTGCCGTAGTGTGAATTAACTTTTAATGAAGTTCTACACGCTTACCCCATGTCAAGAAAAGCAAAAATGACATCTTCCGTTACCTCCGTGATGCTTTTTTTATTGTTCCGGCCTTGAAACGAAACATACACCTTTTCGTATGCACTTTTAGGCTTCATTGGTAACAAATTGCCCCTTTTTTCTTATTTCTTCTGGAACGTTTCGGCACATTTCAACGATGAAAATTGTTTTTTTCCAAATTTGTTGATATTATTACCATAGTACCCACGGCAACCTCCGCATTTTGTGTATTGTCACGCGCCTCGAATAATTTCTGAATTTATTAAAATTTCTGATAAGATGTTAGTGTTAGAAAAAATCTTGAAGACAACGCGTGTTTTATAGTTTAAAAATCTCGATCTATTAAATCCTCGCTCCCTGCGGTCGCTCTGATTTAAACTACGATCTCGATTTTTAAATCGTCTATAAAACCCTTGTTGTCTTAATAGCTATAAAAAAAATCTATAGAAAAATAATAAAACTGAAATAATATAATTTGGCATAAAAATAGGAATTTGTTAGGAAGTATTGGGTGGCGACAGCGATTCAGTTTCTGGGTACGGCAGCGCCGTACCTCATTAACGCAGAGTAAGGGTTTTTGTTTATTTCGTTTCGAACCACAATAGCACTCAACGGTTTGACGTTTAAATTGTGTGACTTTAATTTTTATTGTTCCGTGTTAATAATAGCAAATGTTCGACAAGTGGTGAGCAATAATAATTCAGATACTCTAGATTTTTTACTGAGAAATAAATTCTCTTCATTATTTTACGATGACAAACTGTTTATTAAGGATTTGAAACGGCCTCGTCCTGCCATGTCAAATTTAGTAATTAGTAAAGCGGACAGCTCCAATCGTGGTTTTTGTGTTTCATGCTATGAAAAGTGCAAGTGGATTACAGGTAGCGAAATTAGGAATAGATTGTTTTGTTGGCCGTGCTTACTTTTTTCTGAGCAATGTCCAGGTCCGTGGAACTAACTGTACAGGCTTTAACAATCGTAAAGAGATCTATAGGGCACTGCAAAAACACGGTGTTTCAGAAGATCACACACAAGGCCTACTAAAATTTAAATTATTTGGAAGAAAACAACAAAATATTGCAAACGTCTTAGACAATGCACATCGCGAAAGTGTTATTGAATATAATCCCAAAGTCACCGAAAATCTCGAAACCCTTGGACGATTAATTGACATCACTATTTATTTAGGAACACAAGAGCTAGCGTTTGGAGGGCATAATGAAAATGAAAATTCATTTAATCAGGGCAATTTTAGAGAACTTGCAAAATTATTAAGCGGCATAATGATAAATTTAAACAATTTTTAGACGAATCCACGATTTTCACTGGTTTGTTCAAGACCATACAAAATGAGATCATTCAAAGTATTAATAATGTAATTACAATTAGGGTTGAGGATGAAGTAAAAAGCGCCCCTTGTTTTTCATGGCAAAGATAACTTTGCCTACTCGTGGTATTATCTGTGATTTTTTTTTTTGGAATTTGGTTTTCTTTTACATTTTTATAGTTGTTTCGCTATGTTTTTTTTAAATAAATTATTAGTTACCTACGTTGCCTTACCAAATTCCTTAATCCTCCCCTCCTAGCAAGAATTGCTCTAGCTAGACCTTCCTCTTGGTTCTTGCTGAACAGTGAATTTGTTCTTTATCAAAAAAAAAAAGTTTTTTTTAAATTTCCATTATATTATTATTATTATTAAACATTATTTTAAATAAATATGGAACAAATACGGCGACAACTTTGAGCATTTAAAAAAAAATACCAACGAATCTGCCGTACCAGTTGAAATTGTTACGAGCCGCCACTGTTGCATAGTCCCCTTTCCGTAAGCTGTTAGCTCAGGTAGCATGTAGGGTTGGTTGTCTACAACGTGAAATTTTAACGTTGAGAAATGACTTCATTTTTTTCGTTTTTTTCAACTAATATTCAAGTAGGAAACACCACTTTTCGTCTGCGTCACATTCATAACAATATCTAGTGAATGACGTGAGATATTTTCGATATCTCTTTTCATTTTGCCTACGCAGCTTCCAAGCAGAGCATTTTATTTGTGGTTTTTCAACAAATTCGTCAAAACAAAATTATATTTTTCTCTTCATAGTTCACTAATATAAATGTTCATAATTTATGTAGTAAAGAGAGAAAACGTTCATCTCGTACTGTTTTCTCAAAAAACGTGATCGAAAATCCACTTTTTCGACCGTTTCAAACTCATGTAAACGCGAGCCTTAATATCTGAAATCAAACGAGACAATCAAACAATAGGAGGATCTAAATAAGGTTACAACTGAAAATAAAAGTGTTATGTTGGCGTATTTTCATGAATTGGTAAGTGATCATAGTGTTAGTTTCTTATTGTATTGATCTTTTTGTTTATATAGTCGAAGAAAAAAGTAGACTACAGTAAAGTTTTAATTATTCTTCGCAAAAAGACAAACTTCATATTGAAATTACTGCGTTTATCACAATACATGAAATTAGAAACATAATTTTAAAACATTCTGAAATTTGCGGGCGAAGCCGCGGGTAAAAGCTAGTTTACTATAAGATTCCTCTGGATTATTATTTACATCATAAAGCAAATCTGATGATAAATTCATTTAAACTTTGCACAAATGTGTCAAATAAACTACTGTTTAGAAAATCATTCACAGTTCACAGTTCACTGCTTTTATTACAAAAATATGTAGCACACTTCGAATAATCTCCCAAGATATGGTTTGGTGCATTTAAAATATCGTTTCTCTCATTTTAATTTTTTTCATAGAGGGAAATTTCTTCCGATTTGTGATGTAATTCCGAAATAATGGTTTACGAGTTTGTGGGCCGTCTTCCATTGGCATTTCTACCTGTCAGAAAATGCATTACATTTTTTGACCATAACTTCCGCTGAGAAGGATCCACTACAAATACCGAAAAGCTATTGCGATTGGCTAAAGTAATAAGAGGTCGAATCTTACGGAGCAGATTGGCTACTTTGGTCAAGTGGGGGTGCGAAAGTGGGGTGCTAGAAAATGATTAAACGAAAGTGGAACCATGACGACTTTTTACTTTTCTGTTTTCTGACTCGGGGGTCGGGGTGAACTCGAACAGTCGTGTTTCGTTCGTCGTTCGTTGTTGAGTACCAAAATAGCAGTGATTTTTCGTCTCCACGTGTTGCCCAAGGTAAATTATTTCTCTAATTCTTGTACTCTCATTGTAGTCACGGTGTGATTATTATTAGTTAGCATTAATTTTTTATCGCAAAAATTAGGATAGATTATTTTCTTTGAAAATTCGATTATGCGAAGTATGCGATCTTCTTGCATTTATCGATTTTGGAAATGTGTTCTCGCCGAGGCGATCCATTCTAAAATTAATAAAACGCCTTTATTAACCATTCGTTTCTTGGGGTTATCTCAGTCGAGGAAAGCTACCGCCAGTGTCCAGGGTCTAACATCTGAGATTTTTTTAAATTTGCTAACATAATTTATTTTGAAGATACAAGGCTAACTTGATTCTTTTAAATGGGACGTAGTCAAAATCAATATTTTTGAAAAGAATATTTTTAATGATTGAAATTATTTTTGTTTGGTTGGCAATACATTTGTTTATTTCTAGAACCTTAACCTAGAAAGCGAATCAACGGACAACTCTTTGACAAATGACTAGGCGTATCTACCAGTTATTCGGGAGTGCCAACCCACTAAATTTGTCTTAATCATTAAAAGTCACCCGGTATTTAAAATATCGTTAAAAAAATGATTATCAATGTTACAGTTTTACGTAAAATCGTATCAAAAATAAATTACTCCCGATAATTTAGGGATATTCGTTATTAGGTTACCATAAATTTGGTTAGGTTGGAGACTATGTGGTTTCTGGTGACAAACAAAAGATATCGTAACCGTAACGCAGCGAATTCCTTGTAACAGTTGCATATGGTTCTATTTCTCGCTAAGTGATAGACGGCATATTTGGTTGGACTTAATCTCTCAATTCATAGTAACCAACCTTAGGCATTCAAAATTCTAGTTACACACAACATGAAAAACGTTATTTCTCTAAATGTTCGAATTTTAGGGAGTAATTTATTTTTGACACCATTATACTTTTGTATTTGAACCGTTGAGTATATCAAATTATTAGCAAATATAATTAATTGTATAGGTCTTAATAGTTTGTGTGTAAATTGGGCCTTTTGTGGCCTCACGCAGGGATGGGCGGTGTCGACAATTTGTGTCGACTATGTCAACAATGTCGAGATTCCGATAATTAAAGTTTTAATTGCATTCAGAAAACATCCTTACTCTCGAAATAAAAATTTAAGAAAAGTGACTGTTTTAAATGCACTCTATGTAAATTTTGGGTCATTGTTCACTTTAACTACTTCTGGAATTTTCGCGTTTTTTCTGGCTAGACAGCCTCAGGGCGTTCTCCTAGATCGTTTCCCACCATTCAAACCTTGTGCAAATGAATTTTCCTTACCCTTTAGTTATACTAAGACATTGGCGCGACCTTGAAACACAATAAGAGAGAAAAAAAGGCATTTGCACAAGGTTTGAATGGTGGGAAACGATCTAGGAGGACGCCCTGAGGGTGTCTAGCCAGAAAAAACGCCAACATTCCAGAAGTAGTTAAAGTGAACAATTACCAAATTTTGTTTTAACGGTGTATATACGCATTTCAAAATAAATTAAAATCTGAAAAATAAAGTTAGGTTAGGTATGTCATGTTAACGAACATCAACTACTTTCTAGAAGCCTTTTTTGCGATAAATAGGAATGTCTGATTAGTGATTATTATCAACGCATACAGTTTGGATAAAATTTAAAATAAATTTAATTGATTGCAACTGGTTGTAAATGTAAAGTTTTAAATTTGACATTTGTCAAAAAAAAAATCCAAAACAATCAAATCGAACATGGTCCGCATTAACAAGTTTTTAAGTTGGAAATAATGCTAAAGCTGAGTACGGTTGGTCAATAAGGAGGATTGCTCTCAGCTACAATATCGCTAAATAAACAAGAGAACAAGGAGGAGCCACACTACGTTGATTTGCGAAAATCACCTTTATTGACTATGACATCAGATGACTCCCTCAACGATCATTTATAGTTCTCCCAGAGCTGCAGCGGTTTTATGGCAGGGCAATAGTAATTATTACGCCTGTTGAGATGCCGATAAGCGACATAAACAGACCCCTGTCAATCATCATTTTCGTTCTATACCTGTCAGTTTACAGGATAGTACTTGGACGAATTTACGATTAGGGTTTGTACTTGCGGTTTAAACCTATTGTCGGTGTTGTATAGTACCCTGCCATAAAACCGCTGCAGCTCTGGGAGAACTATATATGCGCCAAATTTATACAATTACCTATCATTTGTGAAACCAAATACGAAATTCATTTTTACCGTTATGTTTTAAAATTATATTATTAGAAAAGTTTTCGCTACGGGACTGCGGCCGTCGGGACCGAGTTAGGTAGAAAATTTCAATAATTAATAATAATTGATTAATAAATTAATTACATAATTAAATTTCTAAGATAAAAAATTTTGCATATTAAACATATTTTTTCTAATTTTGACATATAAAGTGACACTTTTCAAAATTAATTGACGTTGGGAAACGTCACACTTTTCGTAACTGGTTACGAAAAGTAAAATCTTTCCTAACTGGTTAGGAAAAATTTATTGTATCATCAATTTGACACTGTCATATTTTTTGTTTTTAAGCAAAATAACCGTGCCTACTTACCTACTTGATATTTTAACACAATAATAATTTATTATTAATGAAATTCACTACTTCGTTTATCGTTTGAAGAAACTTTTTTTTGTCAAAATTAGAAAAAATCTTGTATGTAACACTTTAGGAAATGCAATTTTGTGTAACTCGTGTAATTTTGGGGGATCTCGCTGCGCTCGTCCCGCAAATATTCCACTCGTTACACAAAATAACGCATTTCCTAACTGGTTACATAAATAGCTATTTCATTAATTTATCAATAAATATTCACTTTTGTCTCCGATTGTATCTCCAGAACTTCCGTAAATCGTAAATATGAAATTTGACATAGTGTTGCCACCGACCCTCTGGAGCGGTGGAACTGTCGAGTCCATCTTCAGGGCCGGTGTCGAAATTTGTTGACCGATGCCTTTATTAACGCTGGGGTAGCACATGCATCCCGTCGAAAAAGATGGCCGTTCCGTAACCCAGCCGGTTTACCCGGCCCGTCAGGCTCTAAAAGAGCCGCATTTTGTGCAAGAACATTCAACTATTTAGAAAGTTGGGACTTGAACACGATAAAGGAACGAGCGGGGATGGTTCTTGAAGGCCGCAACCAAAGGGCCCACGGGTCACAATAGGATAAAAATATCCTTTAGTTCAATATATTTTATTACTCTCATAACCATAAATAAAAAATTAAAAAAAAAACGTGTCCGGCTCTGGGGAGCGGCATTGTGTAGGTGTATTTCCCAAAGTATTACAATTAAATCTGAATTTACTAAGAACGATCCCTGTAATTGAGGAAATGACTGTTCGTTCGGAGTTTCTACCTGATTTGACAAGAATTATGAATGAGACAAAAATGACCCTTATGGTAAAAGATTTTTAAGGTAAAATTACAATGAAACGGTCGGTACCAACATCTTCATCTGGTGTCCCATCGGTTTGTTAGTCTGGCCTTCAGAGTCACATAAATATCCTAAAAGATGTTTGCAAATTTACGTTTTTAATTTTGATGCAACGCCAAGAAAACAATTTGCAGATCCTTTGACGGCTTTCAATTAGTAATTTCTGTGATGCCACTCGGCACCCGCACAAAGCTTCCGTATTTACATAGTTGCCTGTCTACCTATGACACTTATCGCTAATTAACACAGCTAATATGAAGTACGAGTAGGAGCAATTGTATTAGCTGTTCACGGTTGATTTAAACACGTAGCAGGCCAAGATATTTTTTTGTTAGTTCGGCGTCAGGTCTCGTCATATGATGTTTCGTTATTAAATATTCGTCTAGTTGTCAATTCCGCAACTGATTTAGTACAATTCAATTATAACCTAAAATAGATTTATTATGCCAAATTACAATATTGATTGCCAACTAAAATGTCAGATTTTCATAGACATTTCGAATTTGAAATAATTGTGAATGTTGTACAGGATTATTCTAAATGATTGTAGTCGAAGTAGGCCATGCCCATGTTATTACGTTTTTGCCGCTTTCATGTGTACTGTCAGTTGTGTCGCTGTCACTGTCATTTTTTAGGTGAAAAGTGCGGTGATGAGGATTTTATTTATTTTTGTTAAATTAACGATTGAATCCAGAAATATTGAGTTGTTCTACAATCAATTTTAAAAATATTGAGTTGTTTGCGCCCAATTTTTAACACATCATTTTGATGATTTTTTTATGTGGAGCGGCAACCATAAATTTTACATTTAGTTTTCACGCCCACTTCGACTACAATCATTTAGAATAACCCTGTATAATAAACTGTTGGCATATACCGGGACATTTTTTTAACATTGAACATAGCCCATACTTATTCCCTATGTTCAGTTTTAAAAAACACAGGTCAATGCATGTATGTAATCACGTAACCAAGGTAACGAAAATAAGTACTTGACAGTTTAACAAAAGGGCCAAGTTGTTTGAAGATAATGCAGTTATTCTATGCCAATCAGAGCATTAGAAATGTGCGTGACATTTCCAATGCAACACATGATAGACCAATTCCATCAATCGGAACAATTTTTAACATTATTTCAAAATCTCTGGTGTTCGGTATAGTTGGTTGCATAGCAACTCACAATGCATTGATCTGTGTTTTTTAAAATTGAACATAGGGAATAAGTATGGACTATGTTCAGAGTTAAAAAAATGTCCCGGTATACGACAGTGCATGTGAGATTTAAGTCATACATAACTTCACATTAGTACAATTTCCGACATTGTCGATATTATTGATGCAGTGTCGACGTTTTATCGACATTGTCGACATTGATGACATTTGATGACTTGATGACGTAATGTCGACAAATAAAGTCGACGCGTCGACGCCCATCCCCGCATGAGTGGGCCAATTTACACACGGACGGGTTGAATACAAAGTTTTTTTGTTCGACGAGCCCCTTAAAGGCTCTAAATCTTTAAAATTAGCTTGACGTTTCGTTTTGACAAGTTGTGACTTATCAAAATCTGTTCACACAGGAAAAAATTCTCAAATTCTGACAGTGTCGAACAAAAAATAATTTAGTTTTAAGACACAGTGAAAAAATCAATCGGTAAAGACGTGTTTCATATCCAGGGCACATTTTGTTAAAAAATTCTTTCACCCGATATATCCAATGACAGATTGTTGATAGAGTTAAAGAGATTAATAAACAAATGGACAGGTCGGTGCAATGTAGACTAGGAGAGAGAAAGTTGCCAACTGTTTTACCTCAAAGTCCCTAGTACTTATTTATGATGTTGTCTCGGGAAGTTTTTTGTTTTCATGTTATGAGTCTATAGTTGGAAAAAGTGGGTGCAATAAATTGAGCAAATCAAAATTTACAAATAGATAAGTCAAGACTTGTATATTTTGCAATTATGGGATTTTGGTATGTTTAAGCGCAGGTTTTATTATTGAAATTAAACTAATTATCGAGAACGAACTGATTTATTTGAAAGCAGCTATTCGACTAACTAAGAAAAACGACAAAAACGCATGATGTGACAAAAATAGAGAGTCACAAAAACTCACTCGCTTACATAAGTCACAATGGAAATAATACACATCCGTGACATTGAAAAACTGTACTTTTTGTACAATAATAATTCAATATTCTAACAGCAATTATATTAATTAGTTTTTTGTATTGACATGAAATTCAATTTTCAGATTATAAAATCAAAATGCAAAATTGCCGGTTGCCACTCGAATCATCCAGATGCGAAAGAAACGATTTGGAAAAATACTACTGCAAGGACTGCAATTTTGAAACCGATCTTGTGGTAATTTTAAAGAAACATTTCAGGGAATATCACAGAATGGACACCGATTGCGTGCATGATCAACCAAAAAATGAAACAATTGTAAAAAGCTACATTTGTCAGAAGTGCACTTTTGAAACATATTCCGTTTTAATGTGGATTAAACACTTCGATGGTTCATGTTTTAACACAAACGAAGAACGTGAGAACGTTAGTGAAGAGGAGTGGTACCGATACGAATGTTGTTCCTTTAAGGCAAAGGAGCCAACAGTTTCGGAAAAACACCAAGCAGTAAAGCAGTCACTTCACCACTTCCAATGGTATAGCTGTGATAAATGCGAATACAAAACGAAACATAACAGAAACATTAAAAAACATAAGAGAATTCATCTCCCAGCAGACGCGGTCCAGTGGTATAGCTGTGATAAGTGCAAATACAAAACGAAATATAAGGAAAATATTAAAAAACATAACATAATTCATCTCTCCGCAGATGCCATTCAGTGGTATAATTGTGGTAAATGCGAATACAAAACGAAATATGACCACACATTAAAGAACATGAAACAATTCACCATTCAGCAGATGCCATCTAGTGGTATAATTGTGCTAAATGCGAATTTAAAACAAAATGGAACACCTCTCTAAAACGACATAATACAATTCATCTCTCAGCAGATGCTGTCCAGTGGTTCAGCTGTGATACGTGCGAATTTAAAACGAAACGAAAAGACAAACTAAAAGAACATAAAAAACGTCTGCTTTGTCTAAAACCAAAAGTATGTACTACCTAAAAACAACGTTGAAGAAAGAGTCAAATGAGAACTGTTCATAGCACTTCCAAACAATATAGGGTCAGATGGTTTCAGTGTGACGAATATAAATTTAAAACAAAGTACAGAAAAATTTAAAATCATAAGATATGAAAATAATGATTTCAGTGTTTCAGTTGTCATATGTATAGATTCTATTTAATTTTTGTTAGCAGTGTTAGTGTAGAAAAACGGACTTCTGCGTTAGCAAAAGAATTGTACACCAACCCTGAAGTTTATCTAATAAATGGATTATTTTCTGTTTCTTTCTTTTTTGTTTTGTAGAGATTAACTCGTGGTAAATAAATTTCTGTTTTTAGGATTATGTTTACTTTACATAACCTTTAATTTACACACCCATTCATTTGACAGGACCTGCACAACAGTCAATGTTGCTAATCTAATTTAAAAATCATAGGCTCTATTAGGCATTCACGATCTTTTTGGGACAGAGTTGGCTATGATTTTCTCGTTTCATGTTGGACTAACTGACTCAGTGAGGCAACGGATGCAATTTTTTTTCTGTCAGTCTGTTCGACATTTTCTTGCCACCGTAAAAATAATTTTAATTTTCGTCAAAGGTACAGTCAAAATTGCCAAAATAATTTTATTACGATAATCAATTTCTATTAAACGATTTAATTTAATTTAAAAAGGACAGACCAGATTTAAGAGATCCGGCAACAATGTACCTATATATATATATATATATATATGTATGTAGAAAGGGACTTTCGGGGAGCTTTTTTATTCGTTGTCGTACGAAGGTGAGGATTTCACTAAAATTCATCTAATTTTTACCTGAAGCCATTTTTATAAAGAAAAGTAAAGAAAAGACAATTTTTGCAAAAAAAGTATGCAAAGATACTTATGGGGTGTTTTTTTTGGTTTGTAGCAAAGCTAGACGTTTGAAGGAATTTTGGGGAACCTTCAGGACTTTCGAGGAGTTTCGCAGCAAAATTGGTTGCCTAAAATTTCAGAACTTTTTATACTCTATTGGGACTTTCGAAGAACTTAAGTTTAAGCGAAAATAGTTGCCTAGCTTATGCAGTCTTAACTTCAAGAAAAAAATCAGCAGTATCAATTAGCCTCTGAATTAATTAAAAATACGTCAGGCAATTCTCTGCCTATACCGCATTACATTTCGGCCAACTTTATAAAAAAATATTCCTCTTTGTGAATTCACTTTAAAAAAAGATACTTTTGGGGAATTCGTGTTCTTCAAAAGTACACCTACGTGATATCAATTTTAAGGTTATATTCTATTGGAAATGATGTTACAGACTACGCTGGCCTATCTGAGATTTTTAAAAAGATCTAATTATTTTGGAGACAAAGCTGACATTAAATTGCTATCCACAGGAATCCCGCTGCAACCCCATTCTTAAAAATGTTAAATATGAAACGGAAACGGGTGACCCTTCTAGTACAATTTGGCGAAATATTTTTTACAACCGATTTTACTTGATTGGTTATTAAAAAATACTCAAAATTCCTTGAAATTGTCCCAAACACAAACAAATAAAAAAGCCAGATTCCGAATCATTTTTCAATTCCCGCAAAGGTACCTTTGGGGAATTCGTGTTCTTCAAAAGAACCTTTACGTGATATCAATTTTAAGGTTATGTTCTATTGGAAATTGTGTAACAGACTATGCTGGCCTTTCTGAACCTTTTTAAAAAGACCTAATTATTTTGAAGTCAAAGTTAACATTCAATTGTTATCAACAGGAATCCTGCTGCAACCCCACTCCTAAAAATGTAAAATATGAAACGGAATCGGGTGACCCCTCTAGTATTTGGCGAAATATTTTTACAACTGTTTTTACTTGATTGATAATTAAAAAATACTCAAAATTTCTTGAAATTATCCCAATCACAAACAAATAAACAAGCCGGATTCCGAATCATTCTTCAAATCCCGCAAAGGTACTTTTGGGGAATTCGTCTTCCTCAAAATTACCTTAACGTGATATCAATTTTAAGATTATGTTCTATTGGAAATGATGTTACAGACAATGCTGGCCTTTCTGAGCCTTTTTAAAAAGACCTAATTATTTTGAAGACAAAGTTGTCATTAAATTATTATCAATAGGAATCCCGCTGCAATCCCATTCGTAAATATGTAAAATATGAAACGGAATCGGATGACCCTTCTAGTTTTTGGCGAAATATTTTTACAACCGATTTTACTTGATTGGTGATTAAAAAATACTCAAAATTCCTTGAAATTATCCCAAACACAAATAAATAAAAAAGCCGGATTTCGAATCATTCTCCAATTCGCGCAAAGGTACTTTTGGGGAATTCGTGTTCCTCAAAAGTACCTTTACGTGATATCAATTTTAAGGTTATGTTCTATTGGAAATTGTGTAACAGACTATGCTGGCCTTTCTGAATCTTTTTAAAAAGACCTAATTATTTTGAAGTCAAAGTTAACATTGAATTTTTATCAACAGGAATCCTGCTGCAACCCCACTCCTAAAAATGTAAAATATGAGACGGAATCGGGTGACCCCTCTAATATTTGGCGAAATATTTTTACAACCGATTTTACTTGATTGATGATTAAAAAATACTCAAAATTCCTTGAAATTATCCCAATCACAAACGAACAAAAAGCCGGATTCCGGATCATTCTTCAATTCCCGCAAAGGTACTTTTGGGGAATTCGTGTTCCTCAAAAGTACCTTTACGTGATATCCGTTTTAGGAACATGTTTAATTGGAAATGATGTTACAGATTATCCTGGCCTTTCTAAGCCTTTTTAAAAAGACCTAATTATTTTGAAGACAAAGTTGTCATTAAATTATTATCAATAGAAATCCCACTGCAACCCCATTCGTAAATATGTAAAATATGAAACGGAATCGGATGACCCCTCTAGTATTTGGTGAAATATTTTTATAACCGATTTTACTTGATTGGTGATTAAAAAATACTCAAAATCCCTTAAAATTATCCCAGTCACAAACGAATAAACAAGCCGGATTCCGAATCATTCTTCAATTTCCGCAAAGGTACTTTTAGGGAATTTGTGTCCCTCAAAAGTACCTTTACGTGATATGCATTTTAGGGGTATGTTCAATTGGAAATGATGTTACAGACTATGCTGGCCTTTCAGAGCCTTTTTAAAAAGACCTAATTATTTTGAAGACAAATTTGTCATTAAATTATTACCAATAGGAATCCCGCTGCAACCCCACTCGTAAAAATGTAAAATATGAAACGGAATCGGGTGACCCATCTAGTATTTGTGGAAATATTTTTATAACCGATTTTACTTGATTGGTGATTAAAAAATACTCAAAATTTCTTAAAATTATCCCATTCACAAACGAATAAAAAAGTCGGATTCCGAATCATTCTTCAATTCCCGCAAAGGTACTTTTGGGGAATTCGTGTTCCTCAAAAGTACCTTTACGTGATATCAATTTTAAGGTTACGTTCTATCTAAAATGATGTAACAGGCAATGCTGGTTTTTCTGAGCCTTTTTAAAAAGACCTAATTATTTTGAAGACAAGTTTGTCATTAAATTATTATCAATAGGAATCCCACTGCAACCTCATTCGTAAAAATGTAAAATATGAAACGGAATCGGGTGACCCCTCTAGTATTTGGCGAAATATTTTTATAACCGATTTTACTTGATTGGTGATTAAAAAATACTCAAAATTCCTTGAAATTATCCCAAACACAAATAAATAAAAAAGCCGGATTCCGAATCATTCTCCAATTCCCGCAAAGGTACTTTTGGGGAATTCGTGTTCCTCAAAAGTACCTTTACGTGATATCAATTTTAAGGTTATGTTCTATTGGAATTGATGTTACAGACAATGCTGGCCTTTCTGAGCCTTTTTAAAAAGCCCTAATTATTTTGAAGACAAAGTTGTCATTAAATTATTATCAATAGGAATCCCGCTGCAACCCCATTCGTAAATGTGTAAAATATGAAACGGAATCGGATGACCCCTCTAGTATTTGGCGAAATATTTTTATAACAGATTTTACTTGATTGGTGTTTAAAAAATACTCAAAATCCCTTAAAATTATCCCAGTCACAAACGAATAAACAAGCCGGATTCCGAATCATTCTTCAATTCCCGCAAAGGTACTTTTAGGGAATTCGTGTTCCTCAAAAGTACCTTTACGTGATATCAATTTTAAGGTTATGTTCTATTGGAATTGATGTTACAGACAATGCTGGCCTTTCTGAGCCTTTTTCAAAAGACCTAATTATTTTGTAGACAAAGTTGTCATTAAATGACAATAGGAATCCCGCTGCAACCCCATTCGTAAAAATGTAAAATATGAAACGGAATCAGGAGACCCCTCTAGTATTTGGCGAAATATTTTTATAACCGATTTTACTTGATTGGTGATTAAAAAATACTCATAATTCCTTGAAATTATCCCAATCACAAACGAATAAAAAAGCCGAATTCCGAATCATTCTTCAATTCCCGCAAAGTTACATTTGGGGAATTCGTGTTCCTCAAAAGTACCTTTACGTGATATGCGTTTTAGGAGTATCTTCAATTGGAAATGATGTTACAGATTCTCCTGGCCCTTCTGAGCCTTTTTAAAAAGACCTAATTATTTTGAAGACAAAGTTGTCATTAAATAATTATCAATAGGAATCCCGCTGCAACCCCATTCGTAAAAATGTAAAATATGAAACGGAATCGGGAGACCCCTCTAGTATTTGGCGAAATATTTTTATAACCGATTTTACTTGATTGGTGATTAAAAAATACTCAAAATTCTATGCAATTATCCCAATCACAAACGAATAAACAAGCCGGATTCCGATTCATTTTCCAATTTCCGCAAAGGTACCTTTGGGGAATTCGTGTTCTTCAAAAGTACCTTTACGTGATATAAATTTTAAGGTTATGTTCTATTGGAAATTGTGTAACAGACCATGCAGGCCTTTCTAAGCCTTTTTAAAAAGGCCTAATTATTTTGAAGACAAAGTTGTCATTAAATTATTATCAATAGGAATCCCACTGCAACCCCATTCGTAAATATGTGAAATATGAAACGGAATCGGATGACCCCTCTAGTTTTTGGCGAAATATTTTTATAACCAATTTTACTTGATTGGTGATTAAAGAATACTCAAAATTCCTTGAAATTATCCCAAAAACAAATAAATAAAAAAGCCGGATTCCGAATCATTCTCCAATTCCCGCAAAGGTACTTTTGGGGAATTCGTGTTCCTCAAAAGTACCTTTACGTGATATCAATTTTAAGGTTATGTTCTATTGGAATTGATGTTACAGACAATGCTGGCCTTTCTGAGCCTTTTTAAAAAGACCTAATTATTTTGAAGAACAAGTTGTCATTAAATTATTATCAATAGGAATCCCGCTGCAACCCCATTCGTAAATATGTAAAATATGAAACGGAATCGGGTGACCCATCTAGTATTTGTGGAAATATTTTTATAACCGATTTTACTTGATTGGTGATTAAAAAATACTCAAAATTTCTTAAAATTATCCCATTCACAAACGAATAAAAAAGTCGGATTCCGAATCATTCTTCAATTCCCGCAAAGGTACTTTTGGGGAATTCGTGTTCCTCAAAAGTACCTTTACGTGATATCAATTTTAAGGTTACGTTCTATCTAAAATGATGTAACAGGCAATGCTGGTTTTTCTGAGCCTTTTTAAAAAGACCTAATTATTTTGAAGACAAGTTTGTCATTAAATTATTACCAATAGGAATCCCGCTGCAACCCCACTCGTAAAAATGTAAAATATGAAACGGAATCGGGTGACCCATCTAGTATTTGTGGAAATATTTTTATAACCGATTTTACTTGATTGGTGATTAAAAAATACTCAAAATTTCTTAAAATTATCCCATTCACAAACGAATAAAAAAGTCGGATTCCGAATCATTCTTCAATTCCCGCAAAGGTACTTTTGGGGAATTCGTGTTCCTCAAAAGTACCTTTACGTGATATCAATTTTAAAGTTACGTTCTATCTAAAATGATGTAACAGGCAATGCTGGTTTTTCTGAGCCTTTTTAAAAAGGCCTAATTATTTTGAAGACAAAGTTGTCATTAAATTATTATCAATAGGAATCCCGCTTCAACCCCACTCTTAAAAATGTAAAATATGAGACGGAATCGGGTGACCCCTCTAGTATTTGGCGAAATATTTTTACAACCGATTTTACTTGATTGGTGATTAAAAAATACTCAAAATTCCTTGAAATTATCCCAAACACAAATAAATAAAAAAGCCGGATTCCGAATCATTCTCCAATTCCCGCAAAGGTACTTTTGGGGAATTCGTGTTCCTAAAAAGTACCTTTACGTGATATCCGTTTTAGGAACATGTTTAATTGGAAATGATGTTACAGATTATCCTGGCCTTTCTAAGTCTTTTTAAAAAGACCTAATTATTTTGAAGACAAAGTTGTCATTAAATTATTATCAATAGTGATCCCACTGCAACCCCATTCGTAAATATGTGAAATATGAAACGGAATCGGATGACCCCTCTAGTTTTTGGCGAAATATTTTTATAACCGATTTTACTTGATTGGTGATTAAAGAATACTCATAATTCCTTGAAATTATCCCAAAAGCAAATAAATAAAAAAGCCGGATTCCGAATCATTCTCCAATTCCCGCAAAGGTACTTTTGGGGAATTTGTGTTCCTCAAAAGTACCTTTACGTGATATGCGTTTTAGGAGTATGTTCAATTGGAAATGATGTTACAGACTATGCTGGCCTTTCTGAACCTTTTTAAAAAGACCTAATTATTTTGAAGTCAAAGTTAACATTGAATTGTTATCAACAGGAATCCTGCTGCAACCCCACTCTTAAAAATGAAAATATGAGACGGAATCGGGTGACCCCTCTAGTATTTGGCGAAATATTTTTACAACCGATTTTACTTGATTGGTGATTAAAAAATACTCAAGATTCCTTGAAATTATCCCAAACACAAATAAATAAAAAAGCCGGATTCCGAATCATTCTCCAATTCCCGCAAAGGTACTTTTGGGGAATTCGTGTTCCTCAAAAGTACCTTTACGTGATATCCGTTTTAGGAACATGTTTAATTGGAAATGATGTTACAGATTATCCTGGCCTTTCTAAGCCTTTTTAAAAAGACCTAATTATTATGAAGACAAAGTTGTCATTAAATTATTATCAATAGGAATCCCACTGCAACCCCATTCGTAAATATGTGAAATATGAAACAGAATCGGATGACCCCTCTAGTTTTTGGCGAAATATTTTTATAACCGATTTTACTTGATTGGTGATTAAAAAATACTCAAAATTCCTTGAAATTATCCCAAGCACAAATAAATAAAAAAGCCGGATTCCGAATCATTCTCCAATTCCCGCAAAGGTACTTTTGGGGAATTCGTGTTCCTCAAAAGTACCTTTACGTGATATCAATTTTAAGGTTATGTTCTATTGGAAATTGTGTAACAGACTATGCTGGCCTTTCTGAACCTTTTTAAAAAGACCTAATTATTTTGAAGTCAAAGTTAAAATTGAATTGTTATCAACAGGAATCCTGCTGCAACCCCACTCCTAAAAATGTAAAATACGAAACGGAATCGGGTGACCCCTCTAGTATTTGGCGAAATATTTTTACAACTGATTTTACTTGATTGATGATTAAAAAATACTCAAAATTCCTTGAAATTATCCCCAAAACAAATAAATAAAAAAGCCGGATTCCGAATCATTCTCCAATTCCCGCAAAGGTACTTTTGGGGAATTCGTGTTCCTCAAAAGTACCTTTACGTGATATCCGTTTTAGGAACATGTTTAATTGGAAATGATGTTACAGATTATCCTGGCCTTTCTAAGCCTTTTTAAAAAGACCTAATTATTATGAAGACAATGTTGTCATTAAATTATTATCAATAGGAATCCCACTGCAACCCCATTCGTAAATATGTGAAATATGAAACGGAATCGGATGACCCCTCTAGTTTTTGGCGAAATATTTTTATAACCGATTTTACTTGATTGGTGATTAAAAAATACTCAAAATTCCTTGAAATTATCCCAAACACAAATAAATAAAAAAGCCGGATTCCGAATCATTCTTCAATTCCCGCAAAGGTACTTTTGGGGAATTCGTGTTCCTCAAAAGTACATTTACGTGATATCAATTTTAAGGTTATGTTCTATTGGAAATGATGTTACAGACAATGCTGGCCTCTCTGAGCCTTTTTAAAAAGACCTAATCATTTTGAAGACAAAGTTGTCATTAAATTATTATCAATAGGAATCCCGCTGCAACCCCATTCGTAAATATGTAAAATATGAAACGGAATCGGATGACCCTTCTAGTTTTTGGCGAAATATTTTTATAACCGATTTTACTTGATTGGTGATTAAAAAATACTCAAAATTCCTTGAAATTATCCCAAACACAAATAAATAAAAAAGCCGGATTCCGAATCATTCTCCAATTCGCGCAAAGGTACTTTTGGGGAATTCGTGTTCCTCAAAAGTACCTTTACGTGATATCAATTTTAAGGTTATGTTCTATTGGAAATTGTGTAACAGACTATGCTGGTTTTTCTGAACCTTTTTAAAAAGACCTAATTATTTTGAAGTCAAAGTTAAAATTGAATTGTTATCAACAGGAATCCTGCTGCAACCCCACTCCTAAAAATGTAAAATATGAAACGAAATCGGGTGACCCCTCTAGTATTTGGCGAAATATTTTTACAACTGTTTTACTTGATTGATGATTAAAAAATACTCAAAATTCCTTGAAATTATCCCAATCACAAACAAATAAACAAGCCGGATTCCGAATCATTCTTCAATTCCCGCAAAGGTACTTTTGGGGAATTCGTGTTCCTCAAAAGTACCTTTACGTGATATCAATTTTAAGGTTATGTTCTATTGGAAATGATGTTACAGACAATGCTGGCCTCTCTGAGCCTTTTTAAAAAGACCTAATCATTTTGAAGACAAAGTTGTCATTAAATTATTATCAATAGGAATCCCGCTGCAACCCCATTCGTAAATATGTAAAATATGAAACGGAATCGGATGACCCTTCTAGTTTTTGGCGAGATATTTTTATAACCGATTTTACTTGATTGGTGATTAAAAAATACTCAAAATTCCTTGAAATTATCCCAAACACAAATAAATAAAAAAGCCGGATTCCGAATCATTCTCCAATTCCCGCAAAGGTACTTTTGGGGAATTCGTGTTCCTCAAAAGTACCTTTACGTGATATGCGGTTTAGGAGTATGTTCAATTGGAAATGATGTTACAGATTATCCTGGCCCTTCTGAGCCTTTTTAAAAAGACCTAACTATTTTGAAGACAAAGTTGTCATTAAATTATTATCAATAGGAATCCCGCTGCAACCCCATTCGTAAATATGTGAAATATGAAACAGAATCGGATGACCCCTCTAGTTTTTGGCGAAATATTTTTATAACCGATTTTACTTGATTGGTGATTAAAAAATACTCAAAATTCCTTGAAATTATCCCAAACACAAATAAATAAAAAAGCCGGATTCCGAATCATTGTCCAATTCCCGCAAAGGTACTTTTGGGGAATTTGTGTTCCTCAAAAGTACCTTTACGTGATATGCGTTTTAGGGGTATGTTCAATTGGAAATGATGTTACAGACTATGCTGGCCTTTCAGAGCCTTTTTAAAAAGACCTAATTATTTTGAAGACAAATTTGTCATTAAATTATTACCAATAGGAATCCCGCTGCAACCCCACTCGTAAAAATGTAAAATATGAAACGGAATCGGGTGACCCATCTAGTATTTGTGGAAATATTTTTATAACCGATTTTACTTGATTGGTGATTAAAAAATACTCAAAATTTCTTAAAATTATCCCATTCACAAACGAATAAAAAAGTCGGATTCCGAATCATTCTTCAATTCCCGCAAAGGTACTTTTGGGGAATTCGTGTTCCTCAAAAGTACCTTTACGTGATATGCGGTTTAGGAGTATGTTCAATTGGAAATGATGTTACAGATTATCCTGGCCCTTCTGAGCCTTTTTAAAAAGACCTAACTATTTTGAAGACAAAGTTGTCATTAAATTATTATCAATAGGAATCCCGCTGCAACCCCATTCGTAAATATGTAAAATATGAAACGGAATCGGATGACCCTTCTAGTTTTTGGCGAGATATTTTTATAACCGATTTTACTTGATTGGTGATTAAAAAATACTCAAAATTCCTTGAAATTATCCCAAACACAAATAAATAAAAAAGCCGGATTCCGAATCATTCTCCAATTCCCGCAAAGGTACTTTTGGGGAATTCGTGTTCCTCAAAAGTACCTTTACGTGATATGCGGTTTAGGAGTATGTTCAATTGGAAATGATGTTACAGATTATCCTGGCCCTTCTGAGCCTTTTTAAAAAGACCTAACTATTTTGAAGACAAAGTTGTCATTAAATTATTATCAATAGGAATCCCGCTGCAACCCCATTCGTAAATATGTGAAATATGAAACAGAATCGGATGACCCCTCTAGTTTTTGGCGAAATATTTTTATAACCGATTTTACTTGATTGGTGATTAAAAAATACTCAAAATTCCTTGAAATTATCCCAAACACAAATAAATAAAAAAGCCGGATTCCGAATCATTGTCCAATTCCCGCAAAGGTACTTTTGGGGAATTTGTGTTCCTCAAAAGTACCTTTACGTGATATGCGTTTTAGGGGTATGTTCAATTGGAAATGATGTTACAGACTATGCTGGCCTTTCAGAGCCTTTTTAAAAAGACCTAATTATTTTGAAGACAAATTTGTCATTAAATTATTACCAATAGGAATCCCGCTGCAACCCCACTCGTAAAAATGTAAAATATGAAACGGAATCGGGTGACCCATCTAGTATTTGTGGAAATATTTTTAGAACCGATTTTACTTGATTGGTGATTAAAAAATACTCAAAATTCCTTGAAATTATCCCAAGCACAAATAAATAAAAAAGCCGGATTCCGAATCATTCTCCAATTCCCGCAAAGGTACTTTTGGGGAATTCGTGTTCCTCAAAAGTACCTTTACGTGATATCCGTTTTAGGAACATGTTTAATTGGAAATGATGTTACAGATTATCCTGGCCTTTCTAAGCCTTTTTAAAAAGACCTAATTATTATGAAGACAAAGTTGTCTTTAAATTATTATCAATAGGAATCCCACTGCAACCCCATTCGTAAATATGTGAAATATGAAACGGAATCGGAGGACCCCTCTAGTTTTTGGCGAAATATTTTTATAACCGATTTTACTTGATTGGTGATTAAAAAATACTCAAAATTCCTTGAAATTATCCCAAACACAAATAAATAAAAAAGCCGGATTCCGAATCATTCTCCAATTCCCGCAAAGGTACTTTTGGGGAATTTGTGTTCCTCAAAAGTACCTTTACGTGATATGCGTTTTAGGGGTATGTTCAATTGGAAATGATGTTACAGACTATGCTGGCCTTTCAGAGCCTTTTTAAAAAGACCTAATTATTTTGAAGACAAATTTGTCATTAAATTATTACCAATAGGAATCCCGCTGCAACCCCACTCGTAAAAATGTAAAATATGAAACGGAATCGGGTGACCCATCTAGTATTTGTGGAAATATTTTTATAACCGATTTTACTTGATTGGTGATTAAAAAATACTCAAAATTTCTTAAAATTATCCCATTCACAAACGAATAAAAAAGTCGGATTCCGAATCATTCTTCAATTCCCGCAAAGGTACTTTTGGGGAATTCGTGTTCCTCAAAAGTACCTTTACGTGATATGCGGTTTAGGAGTATGTTCAATTGGAAATGATGTTACAGATTATCCTGGCCCTTCTGAGCCTTTTTAAAAAGACCTAACTATTTTGAAGACAAAGTTGTCATTAAATTATTATCAATAGGAATCCCGCTGCAACCCCATTCGTAAATATGTAAAATATGAAACGGAATCGGATGACCCCTCTAGTTTTTGGCGAAATATTTTTATAACCGATTTTATTTGATTGGTGTTTAAAAAATACTCAAAATCCCTTAAAATTATCCCAGTCACAAACGAATAAACAAGCCGGATTCCGAATCATTCTTCAATTCCCGCAAAGGTACTTTTAGGGAATTCGTGTTCCTCAAAAGTACCTTTACGTGATATCAATTTTAAGGTTATGTTCTATTGGAATTGATGTTACAGACAATGCTGGCCTTTCTGAGCCTTTTTAAAAAGACCTAATTATTTTGAAGACAAAGTTGTCATTAAATTATTATCAATAGGAATCCCGCTGCAACCCCATTCGTAAAAATGTAAAATATGAAACGGAATCGTGTGACCCCTCTAGTATTTGGCGAAATATTTTTACAACCGATTTTACTTGATTGGTGATTAAAAAATACTCAAATTTCCTTGAAATTATCGCAATCACAAACGGATAAACCATTCTTCAGTTCTCGCAAAGGTACTTTTGGGAAATTCGTGTTCTTCGAATGTACCTACCTTTACGTGATATCAAATTTGAGGTTATGTTGTATTGGAAATTATGTTACAGAGTATGTTGCCCTTTCTGACCCTTTTTATATAGACCTAATTATCTTGAGGACATAGTTGACAATAAATTATTATCAGCATGAATCCCGCTGCAGCCCCATTCTTAAAATTGAATGAACGAATGGGAATCTGATTGGAATAGCATAAACATAACCGGCATAACCAAAAATCTTTTTGATGTCATCTCAAGTTAAAAAATTTGGTCATTGCCAATTACGAGACAAAAAAACACCAGTGCTTTTCAATTGTTTTATTGCCAACAGACTCTGTCATTGTTCATCACGTGAAAATAGAAATTGATGTGTCTGAAGATTTTATTCACAAATTGTTTGTTTACAATTTATGGAATTTAATCCACGGTTAATGGGTGCAGTTTACGTCCAAAGGAGTCCAGGGGTTCTTTTTTCTCAACAGTACCAGTCTGAATGTGCATTTCAACACCTTACTGTACTTTATATAAAATAACACACCGATACGTTTTAATTATTATTATTTAAATAAAACAAAATGCATATTTTATTTTCAGTAAACAATCAACTGCTTGTTAGAAATACTGCTCAAAACCTAAAAAATTAACATTTATTTCATCAGAGTACAAGATCGTTCCTAAAAATCTTGCCCGACTTACTCCTCCTTACAGCACCTAATTAGGCCCCACATTTTAAACAAAGGATACATTACATTTCGATTCTAAATCTATAAATAGTTCATTCTCTCGAAATTAGGGTCAAGAACCGATCAGGTGTTCAACATCGCCGTCCTTGCAATGGCTTGCAATAAAAAATATTATGGTTATTTACAAATTACTACAGCAAAAATATACAGCATGTTTGTTAAATATTCCGCCACATTATGTTAATGCAAAATACAATCAATTTTTCCTCAATCATTTTTGCCTTAAACCTGAATTTCATTCTCTATTAAAAAAATGTTTGCAAACAACTGATTTTTTTTGCTTATGACTCACATTAAGCCGGAAGCCAAGTATCAGTTTTACAATTCTTGAGGTCATATAGGTATGTTCTACTGGAAATGATGTTACAGACTAGGCTGGCCTTTCTGAGCCATTTTAAAAAGACCTAATTTTTTTGAAGACAAAGTTGACATTAAATTGTTATCAACAGTAATCCCGCTGCAACCCCATTCTATAAAATGTTAAATGTGAAACGGAATCGGGTGACCCTTCTAGTATTTGGGTAAATATTTTTTACAACCGATTTTACTTGATTGGTGATTAAAAAATACTCAAAATTCTTTGAAATTATCCCAATCAGAAACGAATAAAAAGCCGGATTCCGGATCATTCTTCAATCCCCGCAAAGGTACTTTTGGGGAATTCGTGTTCTTCAAAAGTACCTTTACGTGATATCACTTTTAAGGTTATGTTCTGTTGGAAATGATGTTACAGAGAATCCTGGCATTTCTGAGCTTTCTAAAAAAAGCCTAAAATATTGTAATTAGCATGTACAACATCTCTTCGGTGCAGGCGACGTTTTTTTTTTTTTTTTTTCATTGTGTGGATGACAGACAATGCTTTTTTTTTCTTTATCCTCGAACGCTACACTTCCGGATTTGCAATTTTTCAAGTTCGTACATTGTCAAAGTGAAATCCGTTAATTCGATAATTAAATACATAGGCTGCTGCAGTTCCGGATATTTTAATCATTTTACGGAAATATTCAATAAAATTCTGGAAGTGCCGCGTTCACGAAGACAAAGTTAACATTAAATTATTATCAACAGGAATTTCGCTGAAACCCCATTCTTAAAATTATTAAATATGAAAGAAAATCGGGTGACCCCTAATTTAAAATATCCTTTCAATGGTTAATTATAAGAGAATGCATGTTTTTTGTAACAGCTATTGGCTCCCATTTGCTATTTAAATTCTTTAAAATGAGGGTTGCCAATTGCTTCCTAATGACATGTTAAGGTCAACTTTCTCATTAAAATATGTCTTCTAGAAAATAGAATTTGATCTGTCCGAAGATTGTTTTTCAAAAATTGTTTGTTGGCATTTTTTCGAAATTAATCCACCTTTTATGGGCGCACTATACATCCAACGATACTTTCAAGGAGTTCTTGTTTCTCAACAGTACCAATCTGTATCTAGGGGTTGCGCAACAAATTTCGAAAATATAATTTTATGTAAAATTTAATATTTTATAAATTGACGGAGAATGGGGTGTGGAACGTGTGCGGTGGAAGTCCTAAAATACTTTTCATTTTGTTCATGTCATCTCCAATTAGACAGTTTATAAGCGTAGTACAAAAATAAATCAACAATGCTACATCAACGGGAGTGGTAAGAATAGCGTAAACATCGGGAAAGGCTCCATTTCAAGCATTCCCACAGCGAAACAAAAAAATCGCGCGGGAAAGTTTTACAACTTCGGCGAAAACTGATCGTTTGATTTAATGACGCTGGCTATACAATATGCACTTATCAGGCCTGGAATGAAGATTACGTTTTTAAGATAAACAGAAAACACGATCTTAATATTACTTGAAGAGCCGATTCTATGCACTAATATTTTTGTCGAATTAATTTAATTAAAAATAAATAAATTAATCCAAACACATTAAAACACAATCTTGTCCGCGTTAATTATACAACTAGTAATACTTCTTATAATAATGAATTAATAATTAATTGAGAACGAAAGACCAACAATCCCACAATTTCAGAAGAATTGGGATAATATCAATACCAAACGAATAATTGCCAATGACTTAATCTTTAAATCACCTAGAGACTTGGCTCGTTATAAGGCTTTGCAATGCTGAAAATCTTGGTTACATGCAATACCTTCTCCTAATATTGGTACTCTTTTAGATAACACTTCCTTCCAAGTTTGTATTCGTTTAATATTGGGTTGTAATCTTTGTACACCTCATATTTGCAAATGCAATACGAAAGTTGACTAAATTGGCATCCACGGTCTAAGTTGTTCAAAAAGCAGTGGTAGATTTTCCAGACACACTGAAATTAATTCTATTATCAACTGGGCTTTGCCTTCTATTCATGTTAATTCAACTTTAGAACCAAACGGACTGTCTCGAGATGATGGAAAATGCCCAGATGGGATGACTTTAGTACCGTGGATTAAAGGGCAACCTTTGGTTTGGGACGTTACTGTTGTAAATACACTTGCAGATAGTTACGTTTTGAAAACTTCTGAAGTTTCAGGTTTTACAACTGAAATGGCTTGCAAACGCAAACATAGCAAATATAGTTCAATTATTTCATCACATTACGTATTTAAAGGTTTAACCTTTGAAACCTTAGACCCTTGGTGCAAAGAAGCCATCGATTTCATTAATGTCATCGGAATCCGCAAAGGTACTTTTGGGGAATTCGTATTCTTCAAAAGTACCTTTACGAGATATCAATTTTAAGGTTATGTTCTATTGGAAATGATGTTACAGAGTATGTTGGCCTTTCTGAACCTTTTTATAAAGACCTAATTATCTTGAAGACAAATTTGTCATTAAATTATTACCAATAGGAATCCCGCTGCAACCCCACTCGTAAAAATGTAAAATATGAAACGGAATCGGGTGACCCATCTAGTATTTGTGGAAATATTTTTATAACCGATTTTACTTGATTGGTGATTAAAAAATACTCAAAATTTCTTAAAATTATCCCATTCACAAACGAATAAAAAAGTCGGATTCCGAATCATTCTTCAATTCCCGCAAAGGTACTTTTGGGGAATTCCTGTTCCTCAAAAGTACCTTTACGTGATATCAATTTTAAGGTTACGTTCTATCTAAAATGATGTTACAGGCAATGCTGGTTTTTCTGAGCCTTTTTAAAAAGACCTAATTATTTTGAAGACAAGTTTGTCATTAAATTATTATCAATAGGAATCCCACTGCAACCTCATTCGTAAAAATGTAAAATATGAAACGGAATCGGGTGACCCCTCTAGTATTTGGCGAAATATTTTTATAACCGATTTTACTTGATTGGTGATTAAAAAATACTCAAAATTCCCTGAAATTATCCCAAACACAAATAAATAGAAAAGCCGGATTCCGAACCATTCTCCAATTCCCGCAAAGGTACTTTTGGGGAATTTGTGTTCCTCAAAAGTACCTTTACGTGATATGCGTTTTAGGAGTATGTTCAATTGGAAATGATGTTGCAGACTATGCTGGCCTTTCTGAACCTTTTTAAAAAGACCTAATTATTTTGAAGTCAAAGTTAACATTGAATTGTTATCAACAGGAATCCTGCTGCAACCCCACTCTTAAAAATGTAAAATATGAGACGGGATCGGGTGACCCCTCTAGTATTTTCCGAAATATTTTTACAACCGATTTTACTTGATTGGTGATTAAAAAATACTCAAAATTCCTTGAAATTATCCCAAACACAAATAAATAAAAAAGCCGGATTCCGAATCATTCTCCAATTCCCGCAAAGGTACTTTTGGGGAATTCGTGTTCCTCAAAAGTACCTTTACGTGATATGCGTTTTAGGAGTATGTTCAATTGGAAATGATGTTACAGATTATCCTGGCCCTTCTGAGCCTTTTTAAAAAGACCTAACTATTTTGAAGACAAAGTTGTCATTAAATTATTATCAATAGGAATCCCGCTGCAACCCCATTCGTAAATATGTGAAATATGAAACAGAATCGGATGACCCCTCTAGTTTTTGGCGAAATATTTTTATAACCGATTTTACTTGATTGGTGATTAAAAAATACTCAAAATTCCTTGAAATTATCCCAAACACAAATAAATAAAAAAGCCGGATTCCGAATCATTGTCCAATTCCCGCAAAGGTACTGTTGGGGAATTTGTGTTCCTCAAAAGTACCTTTACGTGATATGCGTTTTAGGGGTATGTTCAATTGGAAATGATGTTACAGACTATGCTGGCCTTTCAGAGCCTTTTTAAAAAGACCTAATTATTTTGAAGACAAATTTGTCATTAAATTATTACCAATAGGAATCCCGCTGCAACCCCACTCGTAAAAATGTAAAATATGAAACGGAATCGGGTGACCCATCTAGTATTTGTGGAAATATTTTTATAACCGATTTTACTTGATTGGTGATTAAAAAATACTCAAAATTTCTTAAAATTATCCGATTCACAAACGAATAAAAAAGTCGGATTCCGAATCATTCTTCAATTCCCGCAAAGGTACTTTTGGGGAATTCGTGTTCCTCAAAAGTACCTTTACGTGATATCAATTTTAAGGTTACGTTCTATCTAAAATGATGTTACAGGCAATGCTGGTTTTTCTGAGCCTTTTTAAAAAGACCTAATTATTTTGAAGACAAGTTTGTCATTAAATTATTATCAATAGGAATCCCACTGCAACCTCATTCGTAAAAATGTAAAATATGAAACGGAATCGGGTGACCCCTCTAGTATTTGGCGAAATATTTTTATAACCGATTTTACTTGATTGGTGATTAAAAAATACTCAAAATTCCTTGAAATTATCCCAAACACAAATAAATAAAAAAGCCGGATTCCGAATCATTCTCCAATTCCCGCAAAGGTACTTTTGGGGAATTTGTGTTCCTCAAAAGTACCTTTACGTGATATGCATTTTAGGAGTATGTTCAATTGGAAATGATGTTACAGATTATCCTGGCCCTTCTGAGCCTTTTTAAAAAGACCTAATTATTTTGAAGACAAAGTTGTCATTAAATTATTATCAATAGGGAACCACGCGCAACCCCATTCGTAAATATGTAAAATATGAAACGGAATCGGATGACCCCTCTGGTTTTTGGCGAAATATTTTTATAACCGATTTTACTTGATTGGTGATTAAAAAATACTCAAAATTCCTTGAAATTATCCCAAAAACAAATAAATAAAAAAGCCGGATTCCGAATCATTCTCCAATTCCCGCAAAGGTACTTTTGGGGAATTTGTGTTCCTCAAAAGTACCTTTACGTGATATGCGTTTTAGGAGTATGTTCAATTGGAAATGATGTTACAGACTATGCTGGCCTTTCTGAACCTTTTTAAAAAGACCTAATTATTTTGAAGTCAAAGTTAACATTGAATTGTTATCAACAGGAATCCTGCTGCAACCCCACTCCTAAAAATGTAAAATATGAAACGGAATCGGGTGACCCCACTAGTATTTGGCGAAATATTTTTACAACCCATTTTTCTTGACTGATGATTAAAAAATACTCAAAATTCCTTGAAATTCTCCCAATCACAAACGAATAAAGAAGCCGGATTCCGAATCATTCTTCAATTCTCGCAAAGGTACTTTTGGGGAATTTACGTTCTTCAAAAGTACCTTTACGTGATATCAATTTTATCGTAATCACAAACGAACAAAAAAGCCGGATTCCGAATCATTCTTCAATTCTCGCAAAGGTACTTTTGGGGAATTCGTGTTTTTCCAAAGTACCTTTACGTGGTGTCAATTTTGAGGTTATATAGGTATGTTCTACTGGAAATGATGTTACAGAGTAGGTATGTCCGCCTCTCTGAGTTTTTTATAAAGACCTAATTATTTTGAAGTCCAAGTTGACATTAAATTATTATCAACAGGAATGCCGCTGCAACCCCATTCTTAAAAATATTAAATATGACAGGGAATCGGGTGACCCTTTAGTATTTGAGAAATGTTTTTACAACGGATGTTAATTGATTAGTGAAAAGAAAAATACTTGAAATTATCCCAATCACAAACGAATTAAAAAGTCGGATTCCGAATCATTCTTCAATTCTCGCAAAGGTACTTTTGGGGAATTTATGTTCTTCAAAAGTACCTTTACGTCATATCAATTTTGAGGTTATATAGGTATGTTCTACTGGAAATGATGTTACAGAGTATGTCGGCCTCTCTGAGCCTTTTTAAAAAGACCTAATTATCTTGAAGGCAAAGTTGACATTAAATTATTATCAACAGTAATCCCGCAGTAACCCCATTTAAAAAAAATATTAAATATGAAATGGAATCGAGTGACTCTTCTAGTATTTGGCGAAATATTTTTTACATCCGATTTTACTTTATTAGTGATTATTAAACAGTACTAAAAATACTTGCAATTGTCCAAATCACAAACGAATTAAAAAGCACTGATTCCGAATATACCTTCGATTCTCGTAAAGGTACTTTTGGGGAATTCGTGTTCTTCAAAAGTATCTTTACGTGATATCAATTTTTTAAGGTTATGTTCTATTCGAAATGATGTTACATAAACATGAATTTATATTATTAAAAAAACAAATCTTGAAGACAAAATTGACCCTAAAATGATATTAGAAACTAAAAATTATAAATAGAAAATGGAGTCGACTAACCTTTCGTTTAAAAAGTCTTTTCAAAGTTTTTGATTCAAATCTTTTTTCTAAGTATAGACCACCTGGAGTCTCCTTGACATAGATTAAAGATTGCAAAAGTGGATAAAGTGTCTCTCAATAATTGAAATTTATTTTAATTCTTTACTTGCAATTTTTATTTTCTTAACAGTTTTCACAAAAATAATTTTTAATTTTACAAAATTTACAAAGGGAGTAGTTTTTTAAATAGTTGAACGCAAAACGACAAAAAAATATCCTTTCCCGTAAGGGAACAGAAACTCCTTGAAAGTATCATTAGATACAGTCAATGAAGATTATGTACCTAATGAAACTTTCAGGGAGTTTCTGTTTCTCAAAAGTGCCAATTCGTATGTAGGGGGTTGCGGCACAGATTAGTAAGCCAGTTATGAGGAAAACAAAATTTTTGATTAGCCATTAATGTTGTGACAGTTTTTAAGATGATCGCATCATTTTAAAAAACTTCTACGAGATTTTGGATTTTGAAAAAAAAAGTGGGGGGTGAAACTTGAAAAAAAGTTACTGTTTGTTCGTCATCTGAAATTAGACAGTTAAGGTTTGTAGTATTTTGCTTTTTTGTACATAAAAAAGTTTGGGGGTTGAAAAGGGGTGGGAGGGTATTTTCTTGTCACACTGTTAACATTAAAACTAAGAATTCTTAGTGTGAACAATCAATGCTAAAAAACAAAAAAATTATGGGAGCAAATTTACAAAAGGGGGTAGTTTTTCAAAGGGTTGAGCGTAAAACAACAAAAAAATATCATTGCCCTTGATAATAGAGTTTATGTATCTAATGATACTTTCAAGGAGTCACGGTTTCTCAAAAGTACCAATTCGTGTGTAGGGGGTTGCGGCACAGATTTGTAAATAAGCCAGTTATGAGCAAAACAAAATTTTTGATTAGCCATTAGTGTTGTGACAGTTTTTAAGATGATCACAACACTTTAAAAGTTTTACGACATTTAGGAATTGTGAAAGTAAACGCAGGAGGTGAGAATTAAAAAAAATACCGTTGATCATTATCCGAAATTATTTAAAGGCAGTTTTTTATTATGCCAAAATAAGGATTGAAAAGCTAATTTAGAGTAATAATAATAATTTATAAACATTTTGTCAATTAAAATAAGGGTTGAAAACGAGTTTTATGGCAATGAAATTGCTGTCCATATTTGAAAATAATTTCGTAATGTATTTCACCATCTAGGGGACAATAGTCTAGTTAAACTCATTACAGTGTCGATACAGTGTTAGTTCATGTAGTGGGCAGCACATCCCAATGAGATCTTGATACCTCAAAGGTACCTTTCCGTTGCATGGAATTTCGAGGAGCTCCTCGAAATTCCCAAATTCTCCTCGAAAGTACCATTCCGTGCTACAAATCTCCTCAAAAGTATCTTTCCCCATACATATATATATATATAACCTTAAACTGAAAACAACCTAACCTAATACAAAAAGAGTCAATTTCCTCTTGGGGAATTTACTTATCACCGAGGTACTGCCAACAAAATCACTAGATAGTCATAACCAACTCGGTCCCAAAAAATCGTGAATGCCTAATAGTCGTTGATCAAAATAAAATGGGACAAAGCAAATTTCCATTGTGTAATTCGATATTTTTGTGAAATCCGTCAAAAATAAATTACTCCCTAGGATTTATGGATATTCGTTACTAGGTTGCCATAAATTTAGTTAGGTTGGAGGCTATGTGGTTTCTGGTGACAAACAAAAGATATCGTAACCGTAACGCTCGCTAAATGGCAGATGTTTTTTCGTTCCACAATCAATTTTGGTTTCTGGCGGCATATTTGGCAAATTTTAAATTTACCATCAAAGCTTCATTTTTGTAATAGCATAAACATAACCGGCATAACTAAAAATGTTTTTAATGTCGTCTCAAGTTAAAAAATTCAGTCAGTACGAATTACGAGACAAAAAACACCAGTATTTTTCAATTGTTTCATTGCCAACAGACTCATTGTTGGTCACGCTGTAGTTACACACAACATGAAAAACGTTATTTCCCTGCAAGTTCGAATTCTAGGGAGTAACACACAATAGTTATTTACATAATTAGTGGGATAATAAAAGCAATATTACAGGACTCGAGTGTGAAGATTGCAGATGACGAGGGCGTTAGCCCGAGTTCATCTGTAATCACACGAGTTTCCTGTAATATGCTTTAGCCCACATGTTATGTACAAAATTTTATCTAAGACCGCCCCAAATTAAAAAAATAAATCTTATCTATTAATTTTCGCCAGTGAAATAAATGAGTTTCATTACCGCACTCAGTGGGATAAGAATGTACTTATCCCATTGAGTGAGGTAATGAAACTCATTTATCCCACTGAGTGCGGTAATGAAAATCATTACCTCACTGAGTGAGATAATGAAAATGCGTGAGGTAATGAAGTCCTTATCCCACTCAAAATTAGTGGGATAAGTATCATTTATGCTACGGGATTAGATAAAGTTAGTTATAAGTTATAACATAAGGCCAGTCACAAAGAAAATCATATCGAATCATAGGCCGTCATTCAGAATAGAACGGTGTCTATTTTCATGTGAGTTTTTGAATGATTGTCGATAATATCATGAATCTACTTAACTCACATTTGAGTTTTGAGGTTATACCAAAATTCGCGGAACAACTCATTGGGTCAATGTCAACTCATGTTAGAAAATAATGAGAAAAATAATTTAAAAAATTCTATACCTACCTCTTAGATTTGAAGATATGGGGGCTCAAAAGGTGCAGATTTGATTTCATTTATTTTAAATATTAAAAAAGATTTTTTCTACTTCGGTGTCACAATGAGCATTTTCTTGTTCGACACTGTCAGAATTTGAGAATTTTCTCCTATGTGAACGGATTTTGATAAATATCACCACTTGTCAAAACGAAACGTCAAGCTAATTTTAAAGATTTTAAGCGATTCGGAGCCTTTAAGGGGCTCGTCGAACAAAAAAACGTTGTATTCAACTCGTTCGTAGGTCAATTGGGCTTTTTTGGCACTCGTAGGCCTTTAAAACGCTCGTTTCACTCGCGTTTTAAACTGGCCCACTCGTGCCAAAAAACCCCAATTTACACAAGAACTCGTCAAATAAACTACTATTGTGACACCGAAAACAGTTTCACAAAGATCAATTTTATAGCATCGTTTCTAGTGGTAATTGAATTTGGGATTGGTATTGAAAGTAAATTTCAGTGTTAAATGTGATGTCATTTGAACCTGAATTCATGTTTTGGATCAAAATCAACTATTAAGGGGGTAGATTACACAGGAGAACACTGATTCTGCGGCGTGGATTTTGAAAGTCGATATTGGGTAATTTTAATCTTGTGAATACGAATAGTCCATCATATCGGCCGAATTGACTCTAATTTTTGAGATAAAGGCAACCCTCTTATGATGAACATAGAATAAAATAAAAATATTGGATATGTTTTAAAACTTTAATTTTACAACGGCAGCAGCGTTATAAATAATAATTTAAATAGAATTAATTTAAATAAACAACAAAAGCAAGCATATCTTTTAGATATAGCTGTTCCAAATTCACACAATATAACACAGACATACAGGGCAAGTCACATAAGGCTTATTTCTTAATTTATTTTGTACGCAACCAAAAATACTAATGACGCTGACTACTTGATACCATTTATAATGTGATTTAATTTAGTAATCAACGTAGGTATGTAATTTGGCTAAAAATGTCACAATGACGTTTTCCTGTTCTGATTAATGAAATCAAAAATTAAATTCATCAACTGTCATTTTGACATTTTTAGCCAAATTACATACCTACGTGGATTACTAAATAAAATCACATTATAAATGGTATCAAGTGGTCAGCGTAATTAGTATTCTTGGTTGCCTACAAAATAAATTCAGAAATAAACCTTATGTGACTTGCCCTGTATAATACAAAAATTAATAAATATTTAGAACTCTCTGTTGCTATGAGAAATCTTTGGTGTTTAGAAAAAATTTCGATTTTACCATTTATAATTTCAGCAACAGGAATAGTACCGCAATCTCTTTTTAAAAATTTAAAAATTTTGGACTTAGAGAACACATTGGTGGTTGAAATTCAAAAAGGTATATTACTATACTCATGTCACATCGTGAGGAAATTCCTTAACATTGACACAGAACATAAAACACAAAAAAGTCAAAATGTGGAGGCCAGACGCCGGTAATTATGTTGACAAGCACTGCACTATTACTTGATAGTATTATCCGCTCCCATTTGAAAAAATTTTTTTGACAGTTTACCCTTGAAGCCCATAGGGCTGTACTCGAATTTATTAGGCCATTTTGTAGCCTATTAACAACCATTTAATTTGGTGTATAGATAATTAAAATCTTCCGATAAATAAGGGAGCTACGGACTCGTCTTTTTTTTTGGGGACACCCTGAATTAAAAAAATTAAATGAATATAGCCGAAGTAGAAAAAATAGCATGTTACACTTGTTGCACAAGACATGTTGTCGAACTCGTTCCTTTAGAACACTCCTCACTGCGTTCGTCGTGTTCTAAACCCTCGCATTCGGCAATAGACAACTCGTATAACAATATACTATTAACCATTTGTCTTTACTAGTCAGTGGCATAATAATTCTGAACGATTGTGATCACTGATCAGGTTTGCAATTATTTTCTTCATTATTTCCACCATTTAAGCATCATTATTTTGACTTTTAAGTGAGTTGGTATAAAATTTGTTCTATCTACATTTTTACTTGCTGACGGTCGGATCGTCTATTTTCCCATTTAAAACAATATAAAAAAAAATTGTTTCACAGTCTAGGACTGGTTTACAAATCTATGAGGGGCATGATGACCAACTCAATAGACCGGGACCAATGGCTTAACGTGACTTGCGAATCACGAGATAAAATATAGCTTTTTTTTTTAAATTTCGCCCTTGTCGGAATCGAACCCGCAACCCTCGCGTCCCTGAGCCGAAACGGACTTCCTGAGGCTATATTCTGCCTAAGGGTTTTTTTAGAGTTCGTGAACCAGAATGGTTTGACGTTAATTTTCTTCCAAATCGTTAAATCTAACTATCACTCAAAACGCTGTCGCTAGCTTGTGACAATCTAAGCGATCTCTAAGCTATTGAATCAATTTACAGAATACGAAATATAAAAAAACTCACTAAATACCGACCGACTTTGTTTTACCGATGTAGTCAGCTAGCGATATGCGATACAGAATCGACCTAATTGTGTTTTGGTATTTAAAAATTAAATCAAGAATCCAAGAAGGTATTCTATTAGTTTGAAAGGTGTATCTGTCATTGCATTTTTCGTTCATATTGAGAATTGGATAGTGTTTTCGAATGATGACAGAACCAATATGATCCTACTTACCCATTACTTTTGTGATTTGTAATTGCTTATAAATGTTATTAAATCATACTTTGTTGAGAGAGGTATTTTTCTGTCAGAACTTAACATTCATTTTTCATATTTTATAGTTTTGTGAAATCATGTTTCATTATAAAAAAAAAGATTAAGGGCCGATTGCACCAACGCCAGTTAAAGTTAACTATAGGTTAAAATGCTTCCTTACTTTAGTTACCTATTGTTATAACAATGTTTTCGTATATTTTATCTGTAGTTAAATTTAACTCATGTTGGTGCAACCGGCCCCTAATCATATGTAATCAAAATTTTTTTTTTAATTCATATTAAAATTGTTTTTTGTTCGACACTGTCAAAATTTGAGAATTTTCTCCTGTGTGACCGGATTTTGATAAATTTGACAACTTGTCAAAACGAAACGTCAAGCTGATTTTAAAGATTTTTAGCGATTTGGAGCCTTTAAGGGGCTCGTCGAACAAAAAAACGTTGTATTCAACTCGTTTTTGTGTAATTTGGGCTTTTTTTGGCACTCGTGGACCTTTAAAACTCTCGTTGCACTCGAGTTTTAAACTGGTCCACTCATGCCAAAAAAAGCCAAAATTACACACGAACTCGTTAAATAAATAACTATTAAACAAAATAGATAATTACTTTTCAATACTTCCACTTGTCACAAATTTATCAGCTACTTTTTCAGCATATTTGTTTCGCCGATGTTTTCATCCGGAAATTTTCTTAGGATACCATTTCGGTAATGCGGGTAATGTCACATCATTATGAACGTGTTTTGTTCTAGTATTAAAACCATTGCAGTTTCCTGAAAATATTGCTTACTTATAACTTTCTTCTGGGTTCCGAATAATACATTTCTTACCTTTACGACTTCATAACTTGTGTTTTAGTAAAACTGACGCGAGTTTCGACGGCGAAGCTGTCATCATCAGAGCGACGATTCATAAACTAACTTTAGTTTAGTGATAAAATGTATTTGATATAACGGAATCAATAAAGTGCTAGTTGTGTAATGCATCAGTGATATGTCAGGCATTTTGTGAACAAATCTCACAAATCATTATTTCAAGTTAGGCAATACTAGGTTTCGTTTATCGTAATTGTAACAAGATGGGTTTTTATCTGCCAAGAGGTTTATAACCATCAAATAGTCTTGAACAGTTTCGATTATACAAGGTGTGGCACAACTCACGCCCCAGAGGAAACTGACTTCTGCCGACAGCAATGGTTGTCATCGTATAGCCCGCAACTACAGGGTCTCCCAAAAATTGGGTACTAACGGTGCATTGCGGTGTAGAAGAAATTACAGTAAACGCCAGAAAAATGTTAAAAAAATTCTATTGGACTTATTTGCTAATTAGGCGGTCTTTAAAAGTGGCATTTAACAGGTCAATTATTTTGAAATACGCTGCCGCTCAAAAAATTCCGGACACTTTTTTAAATTTAAAGTACTTAATTTATTTTTTGCGAAAATTTAAGTCAAGTAATCAATTAACTAATGCTTTAGCAGGGTTTTTAAAGAAACAACACCAGCATTAAGTCATTTCCCCACTTTATGCGTATCTAAAACTATTCATTTACAAAGTTGCTTTATGTTTGGATTGTGGTTTTTTTTATCAAAGCTACATTTCAGATGACAGATTTAACTCATTTGTGTACCATGTTACCTGAAATTGCTGCCCAAATTGTAGCTTTAAACAACGATGGCCGAAGAGTGAGGTACATTGCACAACACCTCAATATACCGCGAAATATTGTGCAAGACATACTCTCTCGGTTCCGTGAAACACATGGATACACGAGAAGGCCCGCATCTGGTCGTAGTCGGACAAACTGATCGAGATTACCTTTTTCTGTGTCTTTCTGTGTTGCTGGACAATTAGTAGATGCTCGTGGAGTTATGATTTCAGTCCCAACTGTCCCAAAGAGACTGAAGGAAAGAGGTTTGTCTGCGAAAACACCACCTACAGGCCCTAGATTAACGGTAGAACATCGAAGAGCACGACTTGAGTTTGCACACCAGTATGTGAAGTGGGGCGACAACGAATGGAAGAACGTGCTCTTTACGGATGAATCTAGATTTAGTCCTAGATCACCAGGGGGTCGTGAGAAGGCGTGGCAAAGACCAGGGGAGCGATACAGTCAATGCTGCATATCTCCCAGAACTAGATATGAGGCGGTATAATGATCTGGGCTGGTATATCTTTTGAGGCCCACACCGATTTGGTGTTTGTCGATAACGGCGCAATGACGGCACATAGGTACATCCTGGAATGTATAGAACCTTATGTGGTTCCCAATGCGCCATTTATTGGCGATAATTTTCTTTTTATGGATAACAATACTCGCCCGCACATGGCGAGAATTGTCGTTCGATATTTGGAACAAGTTGGTATACGACGTCTTCCGTGGTCAGCCAATAGTCCCGACTTGAATCCAATAGAGCTCGTCTGGGATTTTCTTGCCAAAAGAGTGAGACGTCGCCAACCCCGATCGGACACGTTGAATGGCTTAAGAGTGGCTCTGCAGGAAGAATGGGCTCAAATACCTCAAGATTACATTGCCACTCACATTCAAAGCATACCAAATCGTTTAAGAGACGTTATAAGAGTTCGAGGTGGTAACACCCGTTATTAATGTTGAATTAGTAGTGTTATTTTAGGTCTTCATTGCATGTTAATTTATTAAATATTCCATTATTTTTGTTAATTTATCTTTTCTGCATTTTGTTTTTTCATTCCAAAGATGGTATTCCTTATTTAAGCACAATTTAAGAGATTTCATGATTTTTCATATATCACAACAACAATTTTGTAGGAATTTTTTGAACGGCAGTATGTATGTATGAAATTGTCATGACAGCTACGTCTAATCGTACATATTACCACAAAGTACAAGATCACTCACTACCAATATCTAATCCTGCGTAATAGAGAATTTAGAAGCTTTGGAAATCGAAAAAATTATTTCAAATCCTCTACGGCTACGGTAACATTGCAAGGTAATAATGTATGAATATATCTTTGTTTACATTGTAATATCGTTAATAATAATAATAAAAATAATTAATTTTATTCTCGTATCCCACCTCCACCCGGCGGCACGGCAATTTTGCCGGAGTACATACACTATTACGGATATTACTATCAAGTAAAGCTCGATTTATAGATTGACGTCCGTACGTACGACGCAACCGCTGACGCTACCGCCGGGACATGAACCAGCGGAAACGAATTGGACCGTTTATAAATCGACGTATACGTTTTCCGTAAACGTCGTCCCGTAAGCGTACGCGAGAAAGTTGGCCATGTTTCAACTTTGGCGTCAACGTCTTGCGTCAGCAGTTCAATTCGACCAATCACAAGCCAGAAACTGCACACAACCGGACCTGCGTACTCACAAACAGAAGTTGACAGATGACAGAAGTGTTTTTTTTGGTCGTTGGTCGTGTTATAGGCGTTTTCCACCGTCTTGTCCTTCTTATGTTTGTTCCAGCAAAATGAGCTGCACCTAATCGACAATTATTCAGATCAAAGAAGGGGTTGAAACCTTGACCGTGTGTTGACAGGGATGGAAGTATTTCTGGTTGCGTATACCCGTTACAATTTAAATTTCGATTTTTTTTCTGAATCTCGGCCAAACAGGCAATAGCGCTGTATGTCTATTCTTCGTTATTGAAAACACCATTACGAAAGTAAAATTAATCTTTTAAGTCCTGAAGTAGTGACAGTTATTTGACGTTTATTAGCTGAGTTAGCAAAGATACGAAAAATCTGACACTGTCAAAGTCATAACCGCCCGTTATCTAAGTAATTGTTGATTGCACCGTATGAGCAAACTTGTAGCTGCTACGAGTAATAATAATTAATAAACAATAAATAACAAATTTGTGTCTTGGGCGGCCATCACTGATTTTTTGACTTTTGCGCTTGCGTACCGAATGCGACAGGCCAATTTATAAAATGGTCTGTCGTCGACTATGACACGTCAACGTCAGCGGTACCGTCAACGTTTGCGTCATACGTACGGACGTCAATCTATAAATCAAGCTTAATAGTGCAGTGCTTATCAACATAATTACCGGCGTCTCGCCTCCGCATTTTGACTTCGTTGTGTATTATGTTCTGTGTCAATGTTAAGGAACTTCCTCACGATGTGACATGAGTATAATAATATACCTTTTTGAATTTCAACTACCTATGTGTTATCTAAATCCAGAATTTTTAAATTTTTAAAAAGAGATTGCGGTACTATTCCTGTTGCTGAAATTACAAGTGGTAAAATCGAATTTTTTTCTAAACACCAAAGATTTCTCATAGCAACGGAGAGCTCTAAATATTTATTAATTTTTGTGTTATATGTATGTCTGTGTTATATTATGTGAATTTGGAACAGCTATATCTAAAAGATATGCTTGCTTTTGTTGTTTATTTAAAATTATAAATGCGTCAACTGTTTATTTATTGTATAAAAAGTATCAATTAATTGTTTATACTATTACAAAAATTAATAACATAATTACATAAACATTTTTGTTTTATAATACAAAAATTTCCGATAATATTGCGGAATCTGGAAAAGTGCCCCGAATGCTTGCAGCGTTTCCACGTTGAATGGCAAGGGAAATCCTCTCGAAAAGGAATTTCTTTGATTTTGAATCGCCTGATTCCGCGATAAGTCGGTTTCCGATGACATTAATGAAATCGATGGCTTCTTTGCATATATAATATAAATATATTATATAAATTATATAATAATTTAATTATATTATAAATTGTATAATAATTTAAAATAAAAATAATTAATTTTTTTGTCGGAAACATTTTTTCCATATTTTTTTCATGTACATTAAAACATCCTCGATAAGGTAGTAAGTAGTTTGTACGCCATTTTTGGGACAGCCTGTATATTAATACAAATTTATTATTGAGCGGAAGTCGTAAATCAAACAACAAATGGTGGTTCTAAAAAGAACCGAGTTTAACAGAATGAAAGCAAATAATAAAGCGAAACACAAACAAAACTCAAAAAAAGAAGAATTAAAGGAGATGCTCAAAATGTCCACCATTCATTTCGAGACATAGTTGTGCACGCCGTAATTTAGAGGCCCTGACCATTTCAGGTGTAATTGTTCCAAAAGCTTCTTGTAATCTGTTTCGAAGATCCTCCTCGTTATGCATGGGTCGGTTGTAAATGACGTTTTTCACTTGCCCCCATAAGAAAAAAATCCAGAGGATTGAAGTCCGGAGATCGTGCAGGCCAGTGGCGTAGACCACCTCGTCCGATCCAGCGATTAGGATATATTTAATTTAAAATACCTTGCACATTACGCCTGAAATTGGGTGTTGCCCCGTCATGTTGGAACCACTGATTTATGAGAAAAATCAATGGAACATCTTCAAGTAAATGAGGCAGTTCCATGTTTAAAAAGTTTGCATACACTGCTCCTGTTAAACGCATAGGGAATTCAAAAGGTCAGATCTGAAAATAAAGAATACCTAAAGAAGCTTTCTTTATTTTTTACAATCTTGACTTACCATTGAATCTCCCACTAGTTCTGACCACAAATTTACGGAAAATCGACGCTGAAATGCACGCGGATAAGTAGCCCTTGGATTATCGTACGACCAGACATGCAAATTTCGAGGGTTGAAACATCCCTGACGACCAAAACTTGATTAGTCCGAAAACAAGATCCGCGAAATAAAATTTTCATCTTCTGCCTCTTTATTAAGCAACCAAACACAAAAATTTCTTCGAACAGGGTAATCTTCTAGTTCGAGGTGTTGCACACGACTATAGTGGAAAGAGGATGACTGTTCTCGTTCAAAACGCGATGTACCGATCTGCTGGAGATATCTAACTCTTGGGCAATTTCTCTTATACTCCTAGTATCATCTTCCTCAACGAAATTCAGTATTGCTTTTGCATTAGGCAAGGTTCGTGCCGTTCGTACATGTCCGCCAATTTCATTCCGATTTGGCAAAACATTCCCTGTTTCTTGAGCCCTACCAAGTACTCTCAAAATTGTTTTGTGGTCAGGAGAAGGTCGCTCAGGGAAACGATCAGAGAAAACTCATGCTGCCTCCCTAGCGTTCCGCCCGCATTTTCCAAAGATAATAATCAATATCTCAACATAAGCGGCAGCTCAATACATTTCGGCAAAGTTTTGCAACACGATTTCAGATTTTGATAAAACACAATGACAATGTTTAAATTGTCAAGATGACACAAACGTCTGTCAAAAAAAGCAGTGGTCCAATTGATTATAAAAAGTTTCGCGCGGGTCGGTAATGCTCGATTGCGTAGCGACCAATTAAGTCCTCGATGGTATTCTCGTCTGATTGGCCAATTTCGCAATGTCTTTTCTCGCTTATTTTGAGAGTAAAAAAAATATAGTTCTTAATTTACATTTCAGCGTAATCCCACGAATTTGCCAGTCTTCTGTGGGGCGTCAGTTCTGCCATTCCCTGTATGTGGCTGGAGTCCGAAGAATCTTTAATTCCATCTTTGTTCAGGATCCTCCAAAATATTAAGTATCAATTGTCTTCGTTTTCTAAGGCGAATATCATATTTTCTTTCCAAAACCGATAAGAGGAATTACCTTATACAGGCTATTTCACAAGTGATAATGAACCCGACGGAATAGAAAATGCAACCCACAATACATCAGTAGAAAGAACCGGATATTTATCGCCTCCATGTCCAGGTTTACGTCTCAGTGTATTGTGGGTTGCATTTTCTATTCCGCCGGGCTCATTATCACTCGTGAATTACCCTGTACACTAATTTTACAAGCCTTTGAATTTAGAAATGCATTTTGGACAGTGTTCAACGATGATCTATAATATTATATCTTGCTGCAGTGGAGAAATTTTTTACGTGTCAATAAAGTGTCAAAAAATTGAGAAAAAAATGACAATTAATGTCATCTAACATGATGATATGTTAATGATATTTACGACTGTTTTACAATGGAGCATTTTCGATTGCTTCAAAGAAAGACCTTGACGACCAAAATTTATTGCTCGCGACTGTACAGTTAATTTCAAAATGATCGAGTACACCTCAAAAATCAAGAAGTCGATTTATTACAGTTTTTTCCACATGTAAAGATCCCTTTTGAAATTTGAGCGTCATATTTTTTATATAGGTTAGGTAAGTTTGACAACATAAAATGTCGCTGATACTTTTGAACACCATAACATTGTCTGTTGTATTCTCTGCACGGTGTTCTTCGCGATGTTATAATACTGTGCTACCCTCCGGATCGACTACCCTTCTTCTAATTTGGAAAGAATGATCACTTTCGCGTTTTTGGTTAGATTGGGCATTTTGTTTGTCAAAATTGGCATTGATCATTGACAAAAAATGTAAGTGCATTTCACACTGTAGAAAATTAGGTGTACTCTATAATTTCGAAATTAACTGTACCTATGTATTTATTTAATCTAATCCAAAATTCAACATGTCATTGCTATTGAATGGTACTTAATTCCTAGGTGAGAATAAAGACTAGTTTGTTGCAGATGAAAATATTTATTGTATAATGTAACGAATTAGAACATACATTGTGTTTTAATTTAAAATTCGATGTATGTACATTATAGGAAATATGTACAATAAAGTCGAGTCAACATTAGCTACAAAATTTATTTTGAGGGTTTCTTTTTTGTTGATAACAGGATTAAATGATTATGGTGCATTATAGTGAAGGCAATAAAGCCAAAGGTCTAACAATGTTGGCTCTAACGGTACAGAATGGTAAAATCTGACTATATAGATAGATGAGGTCACTTTAAAGCCGCTGTTAGCTGTGGCAATGGCTATTTGAAAAACAAAATCGGAAAACAGCATATTCCATAAAAATGATAATCGCCATCGGTAACATCGTATGGAATATGATGGGCAACATTTGAGCATGGAATTTTTTTTTAGAATTTCATTTTGTAAAATTACGACAGTTAGACTATGTACAGAATAGATAGAGGAAAACGGTGCATTTCTTAAAAGTCGTGAAGTCACACAAAATTCCATGCTAACAGGAAAATCAGAAATTGAACAACTTTCATTTGGGAAAAGCAGAAATGATAAAAAAAACTGTCTACTAGGAGCCGAAAGGTCATTAGTGGATAACCAGTTCTCGGCACGGAAGTGATTCTCTCTTAATTACCTTTGGGCGTTGTCAACAATGAATGACTAGAATATCTTGTAATAATTAGATAATTATTAAAATTGGTTCAAAGCTGTTCAGTCTGTCATCACAGTGTCTGCTCTATCGTGCATGTTGGCATGCTACGTACTATTCTAATCGATTACGATTATAAATACTTAGATTACAAAACACAATTTTTGATCCTTATATTATTTACAATATACATTGAAATTCATCGAGTCGACGTTAAATAAATAAATAAACTTCCGGATAGAACTAGATAATAATAGACAACAAAAAATTCAACAATAATCACTTTCTATCCATTATACAAAACTGAGCTTTTTGCATTATAAAATCTCTTGGAATGTGAATTAAATTCATTGAAAATGGACAACTGCCAAAATCGATAACACACCATTAAATATTTTATTTGAAATGTCCTCACTTGTCTTAACAAAACATTCAACAACCCGTCAGTTACGACATATAAATAAAAGAATCTGTTCTCGATTAAAACTAACATTTAATATAAGACAGCAGTGTGAAATGTAAGTGGCTTAGAATGTAATCCAACTTTCAATACGGCGTGTCCGAATAACATACAAATTAGGACACCCTGTACAAGTGCTGAAATTTTCAGGTACGCTTTACACAAATATCAATAATCACAGAGGTGGTATGCAACACATTTAAATTGCAATTAAATTAATAATAATTATGCTTAAAATGGCACGAATTTTTTGGTCACAGTTGGTAGTAAGATTCCAGTACACGTGGTTGCCGATTTGGTCCATAATCATAACGATTATTGCTATTTTTGATTCTGATCTTTTTAAACTTACAACTGCAGATTTTTCGGTACGGAGGGGTAATGTGTGTACCAGAGGTAAGCATGAAATTAACTAAATGTTGCTTAATACGTTAATAATATATAAAAATATGAATCCTCGACCCGTTCCTGATGTAATCTCCACAAATAATGGTGCATTCTGATGAACGTTATAATTGTTGTATGTCTCTAAACATTAACGAACAGTTCAACTATTTAAATAACAAAACTCACCGCGTCGTGTAATATCACAATATGTAATGCACAAATTGATTGAAAAAATGTGTGTAATGTGTGTGTGTGTGGTGTATCGTGTGTGTAAGTGAGTGTGTGTATCTGTATACATTACAATTATCTGTCAAAATATCAATGATTCTCAAATATACTATGTACAGTGCTTTTGCAGCTACACGTTTTGCGAACCTTCATGTTATAAATTGCAACAAATTGTTATAGTAGAAGTAGATAAATATAATTATGAAATCAACCACACTAAGTCGTCAGCACAGTTCTCCATATTCTTCCTGATCACACTGTATTTTAAAATGCTTGATATGTACCTCGTATTAATGTCACACGTCCTTCCGCGATCGTTGCCCATTTCATGTGTGCTCGTCAGAGTGGGTGTAACTGCTGTAGTGGTAGAAGAAGAATATTAAAAAAACTGCAAAGGCGGTCGGGAAAGTAATCCGAGCTATAACGTCTATAGTCTTTGCCACTCGTATCGGATGCGGAGGTTCCTTTTTTCGCACCTGCAATAAACAAGACTACTCCAGGTTAGACTATTGTGGAGAGAAATCTGACGACACAAAGCTCTAGTGCTAGCAAGCCCTTCGCAATTGCAACGGCCCTTTCCGTGGACACGCGACTTTTCACTTACTCAACTTATCGCACCTTCGCGTGTGCAGTCGAAGCCACCGAAAATTATAACATTGCGAGATGGATTAGAAAACTTTCGACGAGCATGAAAGAAATTTTTGCACGACGCGAGCTTGTGGATTTTTCATTTTCATTAAGCGATTCTTGTTATCTTTACTTATTAGCGAAACAGCGGCCGTCACACTTTCGATCTTTATTACATTACAATAATCGGATTTTGCAAGTTGTTTGACGTTTGCCTAAACCGATAAGAAAATTCCTTGCGGATGAAATCCATATCGTTGAGTTTCTAGTTCGTTACTCAACCAAAAAATCATCGCTATTCCGCAGGATTGAAGGCGAAACACTCTCCCCCCAAAACTACCAAGTTCTTATCTCTTGTATTATTTGATGCGAATGTTGGCAAAGTTACGTAGAGACAGGTCCCGTATATCGGATATCTTTCACATTTTCGAAAGTTCGAATGTACTTTAATAAGCAACAGATGCGAGGTACGCGTCATCTTATCTGAAATTAATTGACACAATTTGGAACTCAGTTGTGTATCAACATTTTTGTTTAATAGTTATTTGTATATCAAGGCCGCGAAACCATTCTTTAACGTACCGAGAGAAAAATTGTCGCCGAGGCCACTTGCGGCCGAGGCAGCCCAATCTCGAGGATGTTAAAGGATTTCGCGGCCAAGGTGTACACAACATTTTTTGTTCGACCGAAAATTTGTAATTATTATAGAAACCCAAACGGTTTCCCCCCCTTTATCCAATCCAAATAAATGCGGTTCAAAATGAAATTAAAATACATGTGACCACAATCTAGATCTGTGATTGCGTAAATTAGCGCTTGCTATTTAACCCTCGGCTAAAATTTAAATATTTTATGAGAGAAATGTGCAAATTACATGTATAAATTTCAATGATACAGTTTTTTATTGCCTCTTACGTGTTCAACTCTTCGACACGTATGAAACTTATAAAATCTGGAGGTTACGAGGTAAAATGTATCAAGGTAAAGTCGTGTAAAATATTTATGCGAATGTTAAATTCAGTACAATTGCGCAAATCCATTCGACCGGATTTTGTGGAGGATCCGCTACGAGAGTTCCAGGGAAGAGCCCTGCAATTGCAATCAAGTTTATTTCTAGTTGCAGCGACACAAATCGAGAACTTTGTGTAAATTTTACCTCTGCTGCACAGCCGTTGTTGGCCGTGTGAGTGCAAGGATTTGGTCCACAATTGGTGCAGGAAACGATTTCATTCGCTACCCCCGTCGAATCTCTTTTTTTATCTCCCTAGGGAACAAATATATTTGCCACATAAATACAACTGGATAACGCAATTTTGGGTTGTTTATATATTTATATAGCATTGTACAAAAGAAAAACCACAAATAAGAAAATTTCTTTTCAACAAAAACAAAACCAAAACTAATGAAATAACTGCGTATGTTTTATAATTCCATCTGTAAACTTACTCTATATTGAGGACTTTCACAGAATGTGGAATAATATTCTTGTTCGGCTGTTTCCTAACAATTAAAATAAAAACAATAATGAAATAAAGCAAATCAAAATAATCAAGTAATTGTAATCGTTATCAAGCCAACAAACTGCTGATTATTAAAAATTATTTTATATTTGATGTGAAATTATAAAACTTATAGTCAAAGACGGTTAGGAGACATGTTTAGTTTTCGATTTATCATATTAGTCTTTTATTATTGATACTTTTTGTGCAGTCTATTCTAACATAACAGAGACATGCATAAGCAGTGTTTTACGTTTTACATATTTCAAAAAATATTCGCATGTACTGCCTTTTCCTCAATCGGATAGCATGAGGGGACAGAATAGCATGGACAAGGACAACGATGTAATGAAAATGATTTCTTATTGTACAGGCGCATTATGCTAAACTTACTTACCACATTTTGCTAGGCGTAAAATATTTCTACTGAAACAAATCAAACAATTTTCTTTCCAATATATAAAAATTTGTCAAAAAGTAATGAACAGATGATTTTCAAATAAATCATTTTTATCGATTTTCTAGTTGTATAATTTTATCATAAAATAATTTGTAAGTTTGTTCCTAAAAAGCTGTGAAGAAATGAAGACTCAGTGTTGGGCGCTTGATATATTTTACGCCAACAATGTAAACAATGTATGACACAAATTGCTGTCAACTAAATTAAATAAACAAAGAGCTCTCTTTTGCCGTAACCTTTTCTACTTACTTTTGCCTGATCGCATCCTCCATCTGCCAATTCAATTAGGTGAAATCTAAAACTCTTCTTTTGAAACCTTTGCCGTAAAGGGACTACATCCATATGTTAATTTTTCTAAAACTTCTTCCGTGTCTAAAATCCGATCTGCCTGAAATTTTAGCTAAAACCAGCACAAAACGTGTTCGTTATTGTCGAATTTTTATATGGAAACGTTCAATCGACAGATGACGAAACCAGCCAATTATTAAGAATGTTTCAAATTTCAGTGGACATTACTGCTAGAGATAAAAGAGAAAAAATCAAGAAGATGCTTGGATTTGGTCTTGATATCTAAAGCCCAAAATAGATCACTTGCATCTACAAGAAATATATTTGTTGAATATTTTGTAGAAGATTTAGAGTTTTTGAAGATTATTCAACTCTTTGCGAGCTTTGTTTACATTGTTGCCGCCTATAACTCGGTGTATGACCGTGAACTCCCAGCACTGAAGAAATGTATGAGAGTCGAATGCTTTGTTATTGCTTAAGTAACGTTATCGAGTTAGTGGTCGTACAAATGAAAAATGTGTTCGGTTCCATGCACAGAAATTAGAAGCTATAGCTTCCAATTTTTGTGAAAAGAACTGCAGCGATGCGAAGCTGTCGGTGATGATAAAAATTAGTGTTGTTACACTTGTAGGTAGTGTTCGAAAGAGATGTATGTCGTAAATAGAAGATAGAATGATAGAAAGTCAGAGAAGAGAGATAGATAGATAGAGAGAGAGAGAGGCTTGTTGTAGATTATTATCTGGAGGACCTAGAAGCTGTCGAATTAAGACACATATAGCTGGTTCCTGTCTTTTGGAATCATGCGCATGAACATACCACATGCGCATGCAGGGCGGGTCTGTCGCAAGTGCACAGTGAATTAGGCTAGGAGGGGTATTTTAGCTAAAGTATCCTAGGCTTACCAAGGGACTGGCCAGAATAATGCCTATCCTGCTGAGAACAGCGGGCAGTCGCTGCAACATGACAGACCAAACAACGTACAATCTTATGAGGAGCCACTGGTAAAAGCGCGGGCCATTTCTGCCCTTAATAATCAAAAACAAATTTAGAACATCATGCTCGATTAGACGCCAATTCATGTTAATTGTAGCTAGTAGTAGTCGTTTTATTTCTTGCGTTCAAAATAAATACAATGTTACAGTGTATTTGACATACTCTCTTAGTTCCTGCACGCTGTTATAGTATTGCCTTGCATAACAACACCAAACAAAGTGAAGGAAAAACTAGATACGTGTCTCGATCCGAATATACCTAAAAATGTATGACAGGGGTAACAACTTGTACGCTAACTAACTAGTTCTAGTTTCTTCTCTCGACTAAACCTGACAAACTCCTTCGAGTTTACCATGCCTGGAAGCGCAGCCGACTTCCAAGTTCCGTGGTTTTGAATCACCACTCTTTTTACAACTGGTGTGCATTTAGCTATAAAGTAATTGATCTGTTTTCCATCGGCGAATTTGCTCAAAGACTAATTTTCGAACTTTCAGAAATATCCTTGGCATTTTCTTTGCTTAAAAGATTTAGCGAGGAAAATTGAACTGCGCAAACTTGAACCAACATTTAATTAATGACAAGTCTCAGAGTTTTCGGCTCGTTTCTCTTTTCTTACATGGAAACTTTATTTTCATTTTCCTAACAAACATTTTGCAATAGAATTATCAACTGATGTAGTCTACGGCGAATGAGTTAGATAGTTTTAAAAACTTTCCCATGTCAAAATTAGTTATGTATGACGTGAACGAACACATAATTATGTTATAATGGAGTAGATGTTAGCCTTTCAGTAAATTCGCCTTTATTTGGTTATGTAATAATAATCCTGAAAGCATCGAAACAGTTAGTTTTAATTGTAACAGTGGGAGTAACCAGAAAAGGACAATGCTGATTTGATAAGTTTTTATCTGGAAGATACACATCACATGCTATAACACATTTCCAATTGCGTAATCCGATTGGTGCGAGTTAGTGTTACGTTTAAAGCTTCTCTCCCTCTGTTTTTGGTTTAAACTGAAACCGCATTTGTAGCAATTTACTTGATATACGAAGCAACAACTTCTTTAGTTTTAATTAAAACGATGAATAATTGTGCAACGTTTACAGTTTGGGAAGTCGTGTGTTGTTACATCATAGAATTTTTAGGTATATTGAAATAACAAGCATGCACTTTCTAATTATACATGCAGAATAGAAGAGAAGAAAGTAGAATGTAGAAAATTGCAAGAATATGAGTGTATTAAACAAACACTGTCACACAAACTGACACAAAAAGTGATAAATTTCCGCTTTAGACAATTTTAAACGTATGTACATTATTGTTGTTTTTTTATTTGTAAAGAAATATTTATTCCACATATATGTATATATGATCTTTCTGTACACAGATTTTGGGGCCATACAAAATTATACAATAAGAAAAAATTAAAAACAAAACAAAACGAAAAACAGCGACAATCTGAAATCATAGCGTTCTTTCGTTTCTTTGTCAATTTAGTAATAATAATTCTGGCTCAGCAGCTCTAATAAGATTATAAGACTGACCTGTATTACGGGATTTTCCCCGGGTCGATAGACGACGTTATGAAGGGGTCGCTTTCTTCCTACGTAATTCACACATACGAATTCTAATAAGGACGCGTAAATGAAACACATGCACACACCATCCCACACATTCATGGCAGTCAGGTTCGATACCACCGGCAACGTTGAACGGAATCCGTTTGAGGTTGTGAAAAAGTTGAGCATTGTTGTCACACCTGCGAACAAAAGGAGTGAGCACAACTTTCCACATCGAAACCACACGATTCATGTCTAGATGCTGGGCCTGAACCCGCCCGAATGCATACTGGAATCCGAAACAGCACCTTGGTGGTGGATTTTCTCGTGGGCTATGGGTCATATCTGCGCATATCGGTCTCAAGTAGGCGCTACAAACCGACCGAAAAACATCGTCATCATTTGAAAGTACGCGACGTTTTCTGTTTTCATTTACAGATTTTTCGCTCCGCCTTCGCGCAGATATTTCCAAGGTCACAGCCCATGAGAGAATCCAGCACCTCACCTCCACTCGCATTAAAAATGTTGTTTTCGTGATTCGGAGTGGTTCAGTTGCAGCATACAGACATGTTTTCTTTTTCTGTGCTTACCTATCATTACACGGGCGGGCACTGCATTCCACTCTAACCAAAATGTGATAAACGATGACGTTACTAGTATAATTCCGGGTATGAATACTGTAGTGAAGTAGAACGCTCGATCCCGTGTAAATATTAGTTTAACCCCCAGGCAACTGTAGTTTCCTAAATTTCAGAATAACTAAATTAAAACCGTTGCGGTGCACTCGAGAACTGTGAATGTGTACAGTGAATTTTAAAGAATGAATTGATGGAACTTAAATTTGAACTAGATGAGGTGAAACAGGCAATTAGTATAGTTTTTCGCTGTTTAGAGAGAGAATGAGTGAGAATTTTGGCAAGTGTATGTATATACCTACAATTTAAGACTGCAAATCAAATAAGAGAATTAAAGCAGCGTTACGTAATGCAGTAAACACGATGCACAACTCAAAGTAGATGTGGACTAATACCTTTGAATTGATTTTGACAGACGTCACAACCACGGTCCTCATCATTGATTGCCGTTACGTTGCCATCTTCTGCTGCAACACATACATTCTAACCAGCTACTCGTAACCAAGCCAAGACCAAAGCTGCTAAAGCTCATGAGAAAATTGTTAAATAAAGTTTCACAACATAGATTGGTAAAGAATAAAATTCTGACCGGGGCCAGCTGGGTTATGAACATACAAAGATGTATCTACATGGAGTTGTGCATGTTTGTGCTTAATAATCCTTGATTAAAACGAGTTTAAACGAATACAAGATGTCTGTATCGTGCAAATTGATTACGAAAGGACTGATGTCAATGGTGACGATAATGGTGCTGGAACGGGCGAATAAATTGTATAATGTAAATGTGTTGCTATGCGAAGTAAAAACGTTCAATACTTAAAAACGTGCAGTTGAGACTTACCCCTCCAGTTATTGTTCCAATTACATTCTAACGTTTGATTCTTAATTAAATAAGCATTGAGTGTGGCCAGACTTGCCGACTTCTTTAACACATCCTCGTCGTTTTTCCACACATACTTAATACTCTTCATTTCATAAGAAACTGAAATGGAATCATTGTTCAAGCAACCGGACGAAGTGTTCATCCTTCGACTTACTACTTTCCAAGGAAAACGAACATTCGGGATCATCGAAGGGGAAAATATTTAAATGACCCTGACAGGACAAGATGAGGTGTCTCCTAAAATTGAAAACTTGGTATTCTCCTAAAAACGGCTCAACACTCATGAGATAAACCTCGACAATTACATACCGCATCGAATAAAAAACCGTTCCGTTACGATAGATTCGTAGAGAAAAGTGCATGGGTATGAGGGGGTCTTTGAAGTCACCGTGCATTATAAAGTAGGTGTCAGGCAACCAAATGTCATTGTGATGGTGGATGGCGTTGAGGAAATCGTATCGACTCTGGTTTGAATATTTCAACCGAGGATCGAACCATTGCTGCTGCAGGAGGAACTCTACTTCGTATTTCTGAAATGGGAAATTATTTAAACTTTCCTTCCAACAACCGGAAAAATTATTGCACCGAACTGATTTCGTTTGATTTGATAATGCTAAGTATCGATTTTGTTACCAGTCAAATGATACACTTACCAAGCTGGATTCGTCCGGAGAGGCTAAACTAAGCAATAAGACGCTAACGTCTACCTTGACGGTCTCTGAAAATAAAGTATGTCCTTATAATAGAGGCAAAGACGTCGGGAAGCAGACACTCTACATTTTGCTATGTGCACAACTGGAGAAGCTAAATCTAATTTTGAAAGGTGGAAATTAAATTAAATTCGGTTGGACCCTACTTTGACCAGTCGATGCTAGTATTTTTCACTTTCACGGGGTACACATACATGCTAGTAATACAATAGGGAAAAACAGGCCACCATTAACTTATGTCATCTATGTAGTTTCCTCTACTTAGGTACATTAAAACTCAAAACTCTCATTTTTGTTTGGGTGCATTTCTTCTACGAGATCAGCGACCTATTAAAATGATCTTTTTCTTTTTTTCCTCGACCACCATAAAAAGATGCATTTTTCTCATGGTTTACACGACGATAAAATTCATAATTGCCCCCAGCGTGCTGAAGTGGGCGTTGGCACAATTTACCACTCTGCGCATGCGAATTTCGTGCGTGTCAAGTGACAAATTAATCTGAATTATCATTTTTATTGGTTATGCTGATTTAAACATAAATCCACATTTACTTTATCAGTCATTTAAGTGGTTGTAGGGAAAGTATGGTTTGCAATACGTGCGAAAAAGCCTAACACTCACTCGTGTGATTACAACACTTGACGTTATCTCATTCGTCACACTCGTGAGAAATTGGCACATTTCCGCACTTATTACACAATATACTAGGGTCATTTGAGCAGAATATTAGAAGTTTATTTCATAAGACGTATCAAAGTTATTTTACTAAATCCACATAACTTAATAAATTCATAAAGATATAAAATTTTATACTACGAGTTTACGACTGCGGTCTAGGTCTGCCGAGATATTTTACTGGTGATCTTTACTGTTTTCACCGTAAGTTTTCCTTTATAACCACCAAAAAGTTAACGAATAATACCGAACATATAAAATTTCTACACTGGTTGAAAAAATCTGTTCGATTATCTTGTTAATTTTGTTTAAAAGCTAGATATTGATCGCTCTGTAATAATTCATGACACGTTTTTTTACATCCATCAGTTAAATTTGTCTATCACGCTAGTCTAATTATAATTGTCATTATTAATTCATTATTGCCAAAGGAACAACTGACATTTCCATTTAGTAATACTTAATATTTTAGTTCTTGAAAATCCTACAGAGAATGTTTTATGTACAAATACGTGATCTCATGCAATAACACACGAGGCATGCAGAAACAAATTCGTGCAAAATCTTTCCTTTGTAAAAATTGTATTTAACAAAATGTGTACAATTGAAAAACTGAATTTCGAAAAACCACATTCATTCAAATGTGTTTTTATTTATAAAATGAAAAATCCTAGGACCATTTAATTGCTTCAAAATTCTTGATTTCTTGTAAATTAATTACATACCCTTCTGTTAGAACAAAAATATTTCCGTTCTATTTGAGTCCAGCTTGTAATTACTTATTGTTTAAGTTTTCTAATGATGTTGATATTTATTGATTTGTGCTGGAGGCCTTGACCCCAAAAACAAGCTTTGAATTGCACCACTGCCTTAAATAATGATCTTATCGATTTATATGTTTATTGTACAAATGTACATTAAATTCGTATTAGTGTAAACAGTCCTAGCTTTCGTTATACAAAAGAGAAGATCTGGATTCATCACATGATGTATTAATACAGCCATGGAAACCTGTATACTAGGCAAACTACAGTACAGTGTACACTGTATGAAATTAACAACAACATTCTCAACAACAAGAAAATACTATATGATGGAACGCAATGCACATAAAGCATTCAGAAGAATATTAACCGAACTACAGAGTTAGGACCGTGACTACTAAAATCGAAAATTGTTTGATATACAGGGCATATTCAAGGAGTGTCAGAGGACACAGTGTGTTTGTAAGGATGGCTTTTTTGGAATGTTTTTACAAAACTTAACCATCACATGAGTAAATGGGGTGAACAGATTGTTAAAATTGGAACATTTTGTCAAAATTCGAACATGACATGCCGCCGAAAATTGATAATACAGATTGTCTATAAAAGAATGTAGGGTGGCAGATGGCTCTGGAATTTAATAATACAGATGTTACAAGAAGATGTTCGGTTCAGAGCAAAATGGACGACACTTTGAGCCATTTCTTTAATTTTCATTGTTACTTTTTTAACTGAATCACTGATGTTATTTACCTTCTTTATCTGTACAATAAATACGTAATTTGTTGAGTGTTGAGACGTATCAGTAATGCATTTCATTATTTTATTTTTATTTCATTTTCTTTGTAAAGCACCAATTTTGTCAAGCTAGACAACCAGTAAAACCAATTTGTTCTGAGGGTTGCATATCGTAGATCATACTAACTTTATTCGATTTCTGGTGAAAAGGTCGGCAAACTTTCAACGCTTACTGGGATCCCACATTAATTTATAGACACTCTGTATAATGAAAGTGGGCATGCAAAGAATGAAACTGCGAAAAACCAGTAGAAAATTCTTTCAATCAGATTTCCTTGTCAAAGAAATTGTTCTTTGGTTGCCTAGGTTTATTTTTACAGTTGGCAACCTTGTCTCTAGTGCAATCAACTTAATTAACACAAGTCTACTTTTGAGTGAATTAAAAGTAGAAAATGCGAAGAGAGGTTTTGTTGACAATAAAATTTCATTGAAGCTCTTGTTGAATTTGAGTTGCAGAGAACTGGAGAAGGATCGTAAGTACCATCATAAAATAAATATGTACGTGTGTATTTGTAAACAGGTGATGATGACACTTGAATAAGACCAGAAAAACAGAATGCATTTTGGGAAATTTCTGCAAGTAAAGTTTACGTTGTACCAACACACGGTATATAGCTTAAAGCTAATTCCAGTTAATGTAATAATGCATGACAATTCCAATCGTCTAATGGATTATCGATCACGTTCTTAAGAGATTGCTATTAAAATTCAGTTTGGCGCTTGGGTTGATTCCAACATTAGACGTACGACAATGTGGAGCTAGCCTTGAATTAAAATTAGAAAAATATCGTTGTTGCCACAACAAAAATAACAAAACAAACTAAATTATGGATGTGGTGGGATGCGATAAGTTGCCCGTTTGGCAACTGATGATAGATGTTCTTTAATATCCATCGATTGTCATGATAGATCGTCGTGCTAAAAAAACTACCGTGGAATACCCTGCATAACATCGGAATAATTTTGCAAGAGCTCTGTAGTTCTTTAATTTAAGCGGAAGATAGAGAAAAATGTAATTTTAGTGAATTTTCTAACGGTGAAAGAGACAAATAACGGACCACGCTGTTTGCTGCTTGACGGGATGTTGTGAATTTCAAGCTTGGCATCCTCGGGTGACTGCAGGCCACAGCAGAAGTCCGCATCTGTAACAGCAACAGCCACATGACAAATGTGCAATGGTCTCGTATTACGAAAAAACTGTCATTGAAACGGACGATCTTCCACAAGAATATCCTTCATAAATTTACTGAAAGATGCGGTTTGATTGAACTCTCTGAGGAATCCCCAAACAACAGCAAACTTGCACCGGAACGTTAATGCTCTGAACCATCAAACGGATCCGACTGAAGTACATTTTTAACTGCCTCACTCTTATGATCCCAACGAAACAAAAAATATGTCATCAGTAAATGCGAGCTTTTTCGCAGTTTAAAGCACCCGGAACGTTAATTAAATCAGAACGAGTCACAAGACTAATTTAAAATTATTTCTATAAATTATGTCTTGGAAAGTGAGTGGAACAGGACCCGAGAAAAAATGGGCAATGTTATAGCACTTGTAATCTAATCTTTTCCAGCATAATGAATAACAATTAGATGTAATGGAAATTCAGCTAAAACCGATCTCTTATTTGCATTAGCTGGAGGTTGTTTCATATTTCGTTTGAGCAAAATGCACAACGACACTCATTAGCTTCGTACAAATACGATTTCGATGCATTCCTCATTTAATACTGTTTTCATCCTGAAAATGAACCTATTGTTTGTTCCTCCCAATATATTTACTTTGTGGCCGTCCATTCTACTTCACAATTTCTTTGTTCCAGTGTGCCGTTTATTGATCTATCTTCTCTTAATCGTCAGGTTCCGGTACGTTGCCGCCTCATATTGTTCTTTTAAATGGGCACTACCCTTATAAATTGAAACAACGTCTTGTGGGTGCTCGCGTTATCTCGTTCGCTAACGATATTTTTTGTTTGTCTTTTAAGAGAATTTGTAAAACCAGCAACAAAGCCATCAGCACGCTTTACAACATCTTTTTTAGCAATTGACGATATCTACAAAAACTTTGTTCTAAGAGAAAATTGGCCGTTAAAAACTTTTTTATTTTATTTATCGAATCAGTTTGCTGAGGCTTGGGGTAAGACAACGAACATGATTTTAAGAATCGAGTTTCTCAACTTCACTTCGTTCAACAAAATTATTGCCTTTCCACCTTGTCTTTTGACACAGCTGTCTCTAAAATACCATTGCGTGAATTCAAGCTGTTAATAAACATCTTATAGTCTCTGATTTATTACACCAACTGTTTTATGCACATACTTGATTTTCATGTTCTCTGATAGTTCTAGCTTTTGTTTTTAAGCTGTCTTGTGACACTATCACAACATAATACATAAAAGAAGACATCCCCCTATTTCATAAAACTCTGTTATATTTATAGAAAACCTTGAAATGGTAGTATGTACAAGAAAATTACAGAACATTTGAATCTTGCTCTGGTAATAATAGTGTACATTCCTTTTCTTTACTTTACATGAAATAAATTAATATGATTTTTTTTTAATACTTAGAACAGACATCTGCGCGTTTTAGAGTTAACAAAGAATTTAAAGAATCCAGAATAGCAGTTAACGGTTTTCATTTTCTTTCATACGTTTGAATGATATTTACATTTGATATTTGATGAACAATCTGAAATAAATTTTGCTAGTTGCGATGCATCTCTTGAGTGAAGTTGGTTTTGATATTAACTGCTTTCTGGAAGATTCTTGAACTTCCTCGCAAACAATCAAGGGTCGTAGGAAAATCCGTCTTTTGTCGACATGAGCTTCAAATTAAGTAATCTTTGTTTCGTCTAATGCCTTTCCGTCTTTAACACCGCAAAGCTTCTTGTGAATGTATAGTTTCAACGTTGTGTGGTTTTTTAACGCGTTCTTCAGCCCCGGATTGCGTCGATGGCTGTCGTAAAATAGAACCGGATTGAGGAACGATGTAAAAACGGTCCAGAGGCATTAAACCTAATCTGTAAATTTAGTCGGCGTTTTATTTAATGTGGAAGGTCTTTACGGGTTGGTATATGCATATGGTAAATTTATCTAATCCGCGTTCCGACTAAGTACCAGTCCCTATATCGTTTCATTGGTTATTACGTGAAAATATATTTATCAGCCTCGTTCGCGATTCCAGGATTTATGTTGGTAATAACACTTTCGTTGGATAAAAAAAAACCTGCGCTATAATCTGTTTCAGATATATTTTCTTTCAGATATTCTAGTAGTAGAGGTAAAATTGTTTTTTTAGTTCTATTTTTTTAGATAGAATATCGATTTGCTAAACGTGATACCATCGCATTCCTCATCGCGGCCCTTATCTATGTAAATCTCTCCCGAAATGGAGGATTCCGGTCGGATTCCGGGATGGCATGTCTCGAACAATCCCAATGGTTGCCTTCTCCTCCTCCTGTTAGTTTAGGTGACGATACACACAGTTTCATAATAAAGAAGCGAATTTTAATTACGGGTGAAATTGCAGGTACACGAAGATAAGAGAAAGGAACAGCAAAAATTCATTATGTAATTACACAAGCATTAAGCTTTCTAAGTCTGAAAGTAAGCAAAAAATCGTGCAAGTGAATAATTCTCCACTTACCTTGCACAGGAGGCAATAGCCTCTTGTCGTACCGGGTAGCCCGCAAGAGATTATCCAGGATTTCCTTGTCGGATTTTCCGTCTTCAAAGCTGTAACAGATGTCAAAAGCGGACGTCCACATCCTGGCAGAATTGAATTTTTATATTCAAACAACTTACATGTCGGACAGGGCCAGTGTTTGCCTTGTCACGAGTAGTATAGCAGCCGCGCGAACTAGCATCCAAGGCTGACCCATATTAGGACATCTGGAAAGAATATCAAGAAGTTAGAGGTGCTAGACGGAGACGTGTCTCGAAATCTTAACGCCATCACCGATTCAGTTCGGAAGAAGAACGCTCACGTGGATCACGTCGGGCTTGTAACGACAAAATACATTCCGGTAAGTGAAAGGTTCACGTTGAAAATATGTACGAGTATTTTTGCAATGTTTCAACGTTTTTTGCAGAAGAAAACTAGCATCAAATATCAAATTGCAATGTAAAATGCATTCACGTTGTTTTTGGATACTGGAAATTTTGCATTAAATTTGATAGTAAAGCTGTCTATTGAATTAGGTTAGGTATGTTTTTCTAAGACTGAGGTTATAAATAGCGTCAATGTCTAGTTCATTGTTGTCAGTTTTACTAGTTTGCGATAGACAAATACTCAGACATGTTATGTTCATTTTGATAGGTCCTCATGTCAAACACTTTAGTGTGTTCAACGTTAAAAAAATAAATCACAGCCTCCCATTATACCAAAACAACGTGAACGGTGTTTACTTAAAATTTTTGGAAAATATTATCTAAATGTGCTGAACCCCTTGATTAAACTATGAATATGTTTTATTAATAAGGTGACCAACCGTCCTGATTTAGTAAGGACAGGTTTAGATTTTGTCTGCTCTGTCCTGTTTTACGTTCATGTTCTGATTTGTCCTGATTTGAACGTTCATATCCTGATTTGTCTTGATTTTAAATTTGCCGCGAAAATGTGCCTCTCAAATAACAAATTTCACTACAGTTTTTATGGTTAAGTTAGTACTATTGCGGCCAAAAAATTTCGTCCACCCTTTTCCTGTCATTTCACAAAAATTGGGTGTGGTTTAACCTTTATTGTCATTTTTATTGACGTTTTCAAATTAAAGTTTGAAATTTATTACTGTCACCCATAAGAACATTGACACAATATGCCAACATGTGAAGTGAGGTTATTCGTTCCTAAAGGCTGATTTAGAGCATACGTGAGTGGAATGACAGTTGTGGACGAAATTGTTTGGCCGCAATAGTACAGGGTGAGCGAAACTCGATGTCTCAGCTCTATTAAAAGAAAAGGAAAGACGATGGAAAAAATCTGAAAAGAGGTTCTTAAATGGGATTGAGTAAGGTCCATTTTAAACCAAATTTGCATTTTTTCCATATTTGGAAACTGAAGTAAAGACGGCATCGATTTTTTTCCCAGAAACACCTAAATTTTGGCATATTTAAAAATAGCTAATTTTTCTAAACAAATTTTGTAAAGAAAAAAAAATTGCTATCTTCCGTTAAAAAATTATAAGCAAATTTCTAAAAAAAAGTATTATCAAAAATCGTCACGATTTAATCATCGCCATCACCAGACAATGTCCTGATTTTCAATTTGTTGAATTTGGTACCTTATTTATTAATCGTAAAATTCACGTGAAAAATACACGTAATACAAGGTGATTCAGGAGTATAATGAGCCCGACGGAAATGAAAATGCAAGCAACAATACATATGGAACGTAAAGATGGATATGGACGCGGTAAATACTCAGGTAATCATTCGATTTATTGACTTTTAATAGTTGGGTAATTTACGTTATTTTTATCGTAAGTCATAAGAACAGTTAAATCTATCGCTTGCGTAATAAGAACGAGCTCTGTAGTTGACAGACCAGAGACCCATTTCGTCCTATTCGAATATCTACACCTAAATACATAAAAATATTTAAAATTAAAGCGGAAGTAAGGAAGATGGGGAGATATCCGCAAAAACAAAACAAAAAGTGAAGGTGGGAGAGAAAGAAGGTGAATGCTTTGAGACGACAAAGGGGTGAGACAGGGCTGCCCGCTTAGCCCCTTGTTATTTACAATATATGTGGCAGATATACAGGTTGTTTCCTAAAAAACACCGCAAGCCATATCTCCGTTATTTATGGCTCGATTTAAATCAAACAAAAACTGTAATAAATCACTTTAAAAACACTATACTTAAGCACAACATTAGGATTGTTTTCCATAGTATACTTGATTTTTTTCGAAGAAAAATTTCCAATAATGCTATTTTATTTATTTATTTTCGCGGTTATAGCCTGTAACATGTGGCATATCGTTGGATTCAGAAAAATAATCTCTTTCAAAATCGGAATAAAAAAATATACCAAGCTATTTGAAAAAACAAAATTGATTATCATCTGACCTTGAATGACTTTTTGAAAAAAAAATCTATGTTGTGCTTATACAGGGTCATTATAAATGATTGTCCTATCGTAGTTGGGGTTGAAAACCCACACAAATTTGGGATGTGCCGCTAGCTTCGCAACGTTAGACAAACTAGTAGACAAATTTACACTACCGCCAGCAGCGCTACCTATCGGCGATGCTAGTCTCACTCATGTTATAAAGCTTGCGGCACATTCAAGTACGTCATCAACGTCTGCTGCGATGAGACAATCATTTATAATGACCCCGTAGTATTTTTAAGGTGATTTATTACAGTTGTTGTTTTATTTAAATCGAACCATAAATAACGGAGATATGGCTTGCGACGTTTTTTAGGAAACAGCCTGTATATGAAACGTTAAAGACAGCACAAGCGGATGGGCGGGGGAATGTGGTAGGTAGAGAGAAAGTTTGGAACGTAGCGTTTGCGAATAATTTGGTAATAGTGGCAAAGAGTGGAAGAGAAATGAAAGAAATGATGAAGAGCCTGGGAAAGTATGTGAGGAAGAGAAAGCTGGAAGTGAATGTTGAAAACACGAAAATGATAGTGTTCAATAAGAGAAAGAGGAAGAGTGAAGAGAATGAATGGAACTGGGAAGGAACGAAAATAGAACGAGTAAACGAGTACAAATACTTGGGTTACACATTCAAAGAAAGAGCCACGGATAAGGCACATATCAGAGAGATAGTGAGGAAAGCAAATAAGGTAGTGGGATGTTTTTGGCAAATAGGAGAGAGAAAGTGGGGAGATGATTTCAGGAGAAGAATGATGATGTTTGAGAGCATGATATTGATATACGGGGCAGAGATCTGGGGATGGAAGGAACAAGAAGACGTAGAAAAAGTGCAAGAAAAATATTTGCTAGGAGTGGACAGAGAAACGCCAGGTTACATGGTAAGGAAGGAATGTAAGAGGAATAGGCTGAGAGTGAAAACGGGAAAGCAAGCGGCAAACTTTGAAGACAAAATGGATGGAAGGGAACAATGCAAGATAAGAACCGCATGCTGGAGAGAAAAGAAAAAAAAACACGGAGAAGAAGGAGAGAGAGAAATAATATCAGAGAAACGGGCAGTGAAGGAGTGGAACGATTAAGAGCAAGAAGAAAATGGATGAATGTAAGGCTGAGTGAAAGGGACAAACACACAGAAAACAAGAAAGAAGGGAAAGAATAAAAAAATCCACATACAGCAGAAAGTATGAAAGCTGTATGCTAGAGGAAATTCTGGAGCACCTGGGGATAGAGAGCGCAAGAGAAGAAAAATAGTAGCCAGATTTAAATGTGAGAAGGAGGAGAGAGAAAACAGGTATTGGCTGGAAGAATAGGAAAGAAGGTGCAGAGAATGTGCTATGAGGAGAGAGAGACAATTGAGAACATGTGGAATTGATGTAGGTAGCGAAATGAGAGAGAGGGAGAGAAAGGAACGGGAAGAAATACTGAATGAAAATGGAAGGGAGATAAAATGGATGAAGGGGATATGGAAGATGAGGGAAAGAACAGAAAAAGAAAGGAGTGGGGGATAGCATATCCATCTATTTAATTAAAAAATTTTCACTGAAAAGCTGGACCTTACTTTCGAAGCTTGCCGTAATAAAAAGTTTCAGCGAAAGCATGACCGAAACTCTTGGCTCGCTCCACGCTTTGCGGTTTTTTATTCAAACCACAAAGCTCCACTAAACTGACTTATGGAACCTTATAAGTGGCAATTACATCGAGGTTACGGCCCACTTTTGTTAAACATTGAATTAATTATAACAATAACAAAGCGAGCCGTTAAGTTTGATTAAATCCAAGAACATTAAGTTCAGACCCACTGAGGTAAATAAACGGTTCAATTATTCCAGTAGATTTGGGTAACTTTTCTTTTAAGCAGCCGACATTACAGGCTTTATAGCACTGAGAAACTTTCAGAATGGCATTAAGTACAGTGGATAAGATAAATTCTTCAACAACAACAGTGCATAATGCGTGAAAGATGGAAATTCACCCATAAGGATGTCACTGATCATTTATTTTCGTCTTACTTGACAGGGTTATATTTATTATTTCTAGACGTCTCCCAAGGAATGTAAATTCTTATTTATTCTATTTTCTGTAATACAAGAACGGTTATATCCTCGACAACGCATCGATTTTTGCCGCAGGTCCAAACGATGATATTAAAGAAACTGAATTTTCGTCTTTCGCCATTGCGCGCATGAATTTTTATTACTCCTATATTGCTCGAACCAAAATCACCGTTTCCTTTGCCAAAAGTCGCGTCGAATTGCACGTATTTGGTGTATAAACTTTGAGACTTTTTACAACACTATAAAACCAAGTAAGGAAGATAATTTCTTTTGAAGCGACTGAATTGGTAATGTATTTCACGCGATTCGTCCACATTTCCCCCACTCTTTTTTAATCCTCCATAAACTGCTGGAATAATAGTACATTTATGAGCCGAATCTGTAGCTTTCATTTCTGATCGATTCCGTGATAGACAGGCAATTAATTCTGCTTGACATTTAAAAAACCGTACGCGTATAGGTCGAAGCTCACACAGTTGCCACCAGAGCAAATGATAAAATTTGACGAACCTGAAAAAGCTAAGTGAAAACGTCACCAGAAGTAGATCGCTAAAAAAATGCTCAGAGCTGAAGATACACGGTGATTCACGAATGTGAATAATGAGCCTAACAATTAAAATACATATGTATATATTTTTTAAACCACATAATCGGTGCAAATGTAATGTTGGCTGCATCACAAATTTCGTTAGGTTCATTATTACCCGCGAATCACCCTGTATGTATTCTTCACTCTTATTTAACTATTCTGTTTTTACTATTCGGGTCAGGACTTATGTAGGAAAGGTCACCAATCTGCTGAAACTGAAACTATTAATTCAACCCCGGTGACATTTCAGTATTTGTATTTAATTTCAGAACGCAGTGTGGTGATTTGTGTAATGAAATTCGTATTTTTGGTATGGGATTATTTCGATCTGAATACCAAATAATCGTTCTGGTGTTCAGTCCCCTTTCCATTTCCGGTAATTTTCTGCTTTGGATAAATCGATAAAAGCTGCTCTAAATCATTACCTGGACAGGGATGCCCTGTTGGTTTCAGACTAATAAAAACAGGTATTTTTACTACTGTTTTTTTATTAAGGAAGATCCTTTGTGCTTATAAATTGCGTTTTCAGTTAAATATTAAACGCTGGAGATAAAGTTCGAACCAGATGTATAGGCTGTTCCGAAAATATACTTTATTGTATTCGAGATACGAATGCTAACCGGGATGCTTCGATTTGTTTATCGGCAGTTAATAAGCAAAAAATTATTTAGCGAAGACAAAGTAGGTCCTACAACTGTAACTGGTCAGACTTCTTCATCGCCATTCGGCTCATTTAATTTCTGGAGTCTCCAAGAAAGTTAAAAATAATCATGAAGCCACTAAGCTAATTGGGGCGGCATCGCATTAACCTTTCTTTACTTAATATCTGGAGTGGAAGTTAGCAACCGTTTCTGGAACAAACGTCGAGGTCAGGTTGCGGTCGGAGGGAAATCGTCCGCGACACAAGACAAAAATCTCAGATCTGTACGTTTCCCAACCTTGACTGTCGTCATTTTGTGCGTGGACGGAAGGATCGGTCGCCATCACTAATCGAATTAGTCCTTCCAGCAGGAAATGGCCGAGATTTGACGACGGAGATAATGCAATTCCGATTGGAATTAAGCTTCACAGGGTACGAGACCAAATTGTATTATGTCAAAACTGCATGTGCTAACGACAGGGTGCTTAAGGAGTTTCGCTTGTTTCAAGTTAAATAAGACGCGAGATTTGTATCTCCTAAGTACTGCGAGGGAATTAGCAAAGTTTCTTATTTGGTGGTGGATTTTTAAAAGCAACCGAGACTAATCATTATCCATGTATCACAGTTAAATTTCTTTGCAGTTAACTTTAAGGTCTTCGAAAATTTCGAAATAGAAAAGATTTTCCTACAGACACGCAGAACTGTACGAAACTTTAAAAATAATTTTAGAATTAATAGATTTTCGCAAGTGTTCCTATTACGAATTTGAATCGGTAGATGATGGTGTCAACCGCTTGTAAGGGGGACTATTAAAATTTTCACTTGGAGTTGGCTTTGAACGAGTTTACTTTAGACACACGCAAGAACGAACGACAAATGTCAGTCAGTATTATCTCTGGTCAGTACAATTAAAACATAACCAAGTTAAGAGAAAAAACATTTATTGAAATGTCAAACTTGTCAGTGTCTAAGGTGCAAAGGAAAACAAAGAATGATCCATAGCCAACCCTAAGTGAAAATTTTAATAATCACCCGTTAGTAAAAAGTAAGCGTCACCCGACACAACAAAAGAAATTCTTGGTTAATAATGGTAGAAAAATTTATTAAGACGTTTGGAACAAGTCCAAATAACCTGCAAAATATGTGTCTTGTGTTTACATGGATATTGGCTAGCTTCTAGGTAATAAACCTGCATTAAAAACTAATTTTGTTGCTGAGTTTTCCTTAAAATGGCACCCACCGAGACAAATATAATAGATATAGGGTTCAGAGACACATTAAATATTTTAAGCTAATTAGGTCAACCTTTGACATCAAAAGTAATGATTTTAACTAGACTCAAACTTTTAACTCATAATTAAAATGTACGCTTGTATCGGGTGTTAATTTAAATATATCCTCAAAGTTGTCAGAGTCGATTATGAACGCAACACCAGATTACTAGATACTGTCGCGAGCAAAAAATGCTGGTCGTCAATGTCATTTCAAAGTTTGGTTAGATTGTCACAAATTAAAAAAAAGTTCCCCGCCTGATTATGCCCATGTTAAAAAGTGTCAAAATATGAGAAAAAATTACAATCATTTTGACGACCAGTTTTTTTCTGCTCGCGACAGTAGATACTATTGGGAGCACGGAATTTCGGGCAGACTTTAAATTTGACTAACATAAGATGTGAAATAGGCTTTAGGTTCTAGACGTATTAATAACCTCATTGTCACATATCATTTTGACAAATTGCATTCATCGATCCTAAAAAGTTGCGCAAGTGATTTGATGTGATTTTCCGAAAACTAAACAGTCTTCGATTAAACTTTGGAATTCAATAACTAAAATGTAAAATAATTGTGATAGTTTATTTTGAAGTTCAGTCAAAATTAATTAATTATGATTTATGACATTTATGACAATAAAGCTTAGACTACAACGGGTTTTTTTTGCTGCCCGGAATTCCATGCTCTCAATAGTATCTACTCTGATCAGCTTTTTAAATCTAACCTCACTTTTTGCGTTATTTGTGTTTTTAATTTGCAATTTGAAAAATCAGTGTTTTTAAGACGAGTGGTTCATTCATAATCGACTCTTCAATGTCAACTTCGACGCTAAATTTTAAAAAACACCCTTTACAGTCTAGCGCTATTCTGTGTGAAACTGAACAGATGTAGATACAGTCTAGAGATAAGCACTAGCTTTTTATACCTCCCAGTTTCAGAAGAAAATTCTTGAAAGCTGAATACAATCCTTAGATGCCACAAAAACAGAAGTAAGAATGGCGTTACGATGAACTTTTACTATTTGTACAATATTCTGTTTTTTTTGCCAGTATATCTAATCTGGATTTCAGTACATTGCACTGTTCATTTTAAAATATTTAATCTAGAAATGTAAATTATGTCTCTCACATGTTGGCATTCTCACATAAAATGAATTCATTGCTTCTTAAGAGAAATTTAAATTTTGGGACTTATCTAGGATGTGCCGTAATTTGTATTGTGAAAGTTCACACTTGAGACGTTGTTCAAGGTAAATTATGTATGAAGCTTATCACAGGAGTTTAATATAAATGTATGAGAAACACTTCGCAGATGTCGTCTGTGAGATCGCGGTGACGATATAAGCTCCTCGTCTATTTTTTTCGACAGTTCAAACCGTCTGCACCGAAGACTTCACAATTAAATGGAATGTTAACCTGTTTTCCTGTTTTCCCCTCATACCACTAAATTAAATGCAGCCGATTACAACCCATCGACGTCTTTCTTGTACTTTCTCAGAAATGAAATTCATTGTCTGCACGCCTTGCTTTCAACCCCCACACCTTTTAATTTTTAATTTCAGAAGTACTATGCAACCGATGGTACACCAACGTATTGTGACTTGTATGTCTGAGACATGTTTGGATTAATTTCGCATTCATTTATTATTTCGCTGCCAAACTGGCTGCGTCGAAGTGAAGGCATTAATTCTCTTTTTCGGGATAATTAAGCGAACGGTTAATTCTAACCGGAAACGCTTAATATCCTAAACTGCGCTCGGGTCCTGGTTCGTCGGTGACTTTTCTCGGCCCCCAAACCGGCGTTATGTAAAAACGTCTCCGAGACGAGGTCTTATGTCATTTGCGCGAATTGCCAAAGTTTCGTTAGATTTAATGCGAACAGTCTCTGGTGTATGAATTTAGGTGCAGAGCCAAGTCGTGGTTGTTTGCCCCTCGGCGGCGTGTATAGTCGCGACCGACCTGATCAATAGTGTGCTGCGGAACACCACATGTCTGCATAGACAACATTGTTAACTAGAATTCTTTGTCGATTGACCCCGAATTACCGTCTGGCACACCTCCTAGATCGTCCCTTTTGGAATTATGCAGTATATAATAAATTCGGGGGGATTAACGCAGCCAGGAAATATTGTTAAATCTGCGCTGCGAATTAAAAACATGCAGACGTATGTATGTCGTTAAAAATATTAATTGCATCCGGAAATGTATCGTTACGTATGGCAAATTACGTTTTGCGATAATTCATCAATGTGTGGAAAGATGGAAAGATTTTTGTCACGGGAATTATCCAGATTCGACCGATTTTCTTCACTTTGCATATTTAACTAGCCCTTAATAATGTAGGAGAAGAGCAGGACGACAGTTTCTGTTTCATGTCTTCGCTCACACCTGACTTCACAATTTAGCTAAGTGAACGGAGAAAAATTTGATTTGATTCTTGTTACTTATTTACAAATTCAGTGAAATATTGCAATTTTACACCGGATACAAATTTGATGTTATTGAGATATTGCTGTAAGCAATCAACAAAAACCAATAGGTATGTTTTATAATACTGTTGTAAAACCAATAAACCATTTATACAAGGTAATCAACAAGAAAACAAATCAAGAGTGCTACCTCATCTTTTGCTTTATTGAAATGTCTGTCTTAGCTTGATCGTACACATATGTATACTTGCTATGCACAGCCGTTTTATTGATTGAGGTTTCTTTGACAGTTCACCGCAAAATCTGCTTAGCACTGGCGTCGCGTTTGGGAATAAAGCTGGTAAATTATTCTACCCATTCTTATGAATATAAAATGTTGCTCTTGTTTATTTTATAATTTTTCCCCATTACCAGATAATAATAATAAAATACACAATTATAATTCCAAAGTGTGAAATACATGAGGTATGATTTATTGTAAAGTAGGTAGCGTTTGAGACCACAAATTGTCTACGCCCATGCGTTGAACGGTTAAATTTGCATATTATTCCGCTATGACATGATAATTAGCAACCCCTGTTCTGATTTGTTTTCTCTTTGATCACTTTGAAGTCGTATTGTGAAAAATGAATAATGAAAATTAAATAACGCACATTTTGTTATGCGTATATGATCTATTAAACAAATTTACATAAAATCATACATTCAAACCTACACAGCAGTTACCTCCCAAAGCAGCACTCTGTTATCAGCTTCTGTATCAGTTCTGGGCTTCTAGTATTTTAACCCTTTCGCAACTGTTTCAAGGTTTTCCACCAACTCAAAATGGAAACCTCTAATAGATTTCAAAAATCGTTTATTCGGTTTTTCACTTAATATAACTTCCAGCAAATTTTACTTTATAACATTTGTTATTTCTAACTCCCACTCCTACTTTTTTTTATCCCTTCCGTTCTCCTCCTTATCTCTTTCATCCATCTTATCTCCTCCTCTCTCATTTCGCTACATTCATTTCACATGTGCTCAATTATCTCTCTCTCTCTCTCTCTCTCTCTCTCTCTCTCTCTCTCTCCTCATAACACATTCTGCACCTTCTTTCCTCTCCATCCGTCCAACACCTGTTTTCGTTCCCACATTTAAATCCCGCCAACATTTTTCTTTCTTTTGCACTCTCTCTCCCCAGGTACTCGGAATTTCCTCTGTCATCTCTCATACTTTCTGTTGTATCTAGATTCTTTAATTCTTTCCCTTCTTTCTTGCTTGTCTGTGTGTTGTCCCTTTCACTCAGCTCTACATTCATCCATCTTCCTTTTGCTCTTAATCCACTTCTTCATTGGCATACCCGTTTCTCTGATAGTATTTCTCTATCTCCCTCCTTCTTTCCCGTGTTTTTTTTTCTTTCTCTCCAGCATTCCGTTAGTATCATGCACTTTTCCCTTCCATACATTTTGTCATCAAACTTTGCAACTCTTTTTCCCGCTTTCACTGTCAGCCTATTCCCTTACACTCTGCCGTCACTATGTGACCTGGTCTTTCTCTGTCCACTCTTAGCACCCCTCTCAAATATTTTTTTCTCTACCTCTTCTCGTTTCTTCTATCCCCATTTCTCTGCCCCCTACATCAATATACTCTCTATCATGCTCTCTCTCAAACATCATCATTCTCCTTGTGTGTCTCCAGGGCACTTATATCAACCGATTGTTGATTATAAGCCTACCTAAGCGAAGAGCTGTGTTACGGGATTCGCGATTCAATAAATTCAAAAACGACTTACCGTTGGGGCTGGAAGTCTGAATTTCGTTCGTGTCTCTGTGCGCGGTGGAACTCACTTCGTGGTCGAGATGATTGAGTTTTGTAGTTACCGACGAACGAACTGAGACTGACTACTTTCTTCTTTTTTTTTGGCCTCCCCGAGAGGGAGGGTTTTATGGTCGTTTTCGAACAGACGAATCGTGAATCGAAAAACGCGCCAATGATACACGATGGTAGAGTGCAACCACTTTCAATGAAACTAAATGCTAAGATCTAATAGATAATAGAACTAAACTGACTAAAATGTAATGAAACAACAAAAGAAAAAGTAAAGAAAGAAAAAAGGAAAAAAGATCGACTATGTACAAATTCAAACACTCCTCCTAAAATCACCTCCCCACTTTCTCTCTCCTATTCCCAAACATATCCCACTACCTTATTTGCTTTCCTCAAAGACATCACAATTCCTTCTATTTATTCTTATTAAACTTTTCTGGTTGCCAATAATGCAATCGACGAGTGACACACAATCTTACTACCGTGAGATTATTTAAATTTATAATTAAAGGAGGCTATGACTTTAAAATTATATTGGCAACACCGCTGACACCTAGATTTGAATTGTCAAAATGAGGCTTTAAAATTCAATATAAAATATGAAACGGCGATTTAACAGTTGTATCCAAGTCAGGTGTTTGATACAACTGTTAATTCGCAGTTTCATATCATCGATGGATTTTAAAAGCTGGGACAAGATGACAATTGAATGAAGTCAAAAATTACAAAATTTGTATCGGTTAAATTTGGTTTTTTACGAAAAGGTTATAAAAATTATGACAGGGTGAATGACGTTTATTTCTCAAAACCATCAAGTTAAAGTTCAGTTTGTTTTATATTGAATGATATTATTTATTGTCCCGATTAAATAGTTGGTAATTATTCACAGAATCGGTTTTTTGGTGGTCAAAGGAGGTAGGTATAATTTGTTTCAAAATCAAAAACCCACCAACAGTGCATTCTACCTCAAAAATACAACCGACAACGTCGCCGACTTTTGTTTTTAGTGTGTCTGCAAGTGTCAGAAAAAAGTGGGTTTATGAAAGAAAACTGTTGGACAGTCGTTTTGGCCGTAGTTCATCGTGTTTTTCATTCTCATTTTATTTCAATCAAAAAGTATGATATGGTAGCTAAAACCTTTTTGTACATAATATGTAATTATTTTGTTTTTCATAAATAAACTAAACAGTTCAATGTCAAATTTTGGCGGGAGGTTGAGCCAACCCAAAAAAATTAAACTTTTTCTAGGGATTTCTTTTTTTATGCCAACATAATTCAACAGGTGGTGAATTTTTGATTTTGAAACAGATTATAGGTAACAAAAAACCATGAAACTCGACGGGGTAAGAATTGATTTCAAAGATGTTATGTCAATGTGATAATAATGAATGTTTGATACACAATGAAAACTTTTTGGATGTCCTACCTTTTAATGTCCACCGATGGAACAGTTACGGCCACGGAATTTCGTTAGTTATCTTACTGACAATTCGAAAAAACTTGTGTAGCCTAAGCTTTATTGTCATTATGACTGACATTCAAAATTTTTGTGACAGAAATTCAGAAATTCTGTCACGCACAATAAAAATCAAAATGCCATCAGTAGCATCCTTTGCATCCATGTCAAAAATCCAATGTGAGGTTAGAAATATATAAAACCTGGTTTACAGCTAATGTCAGTTGAATGACAACGACTGACGAAATTCCGTGGCCGTAACTGTACATACATTCTAATATTTAAGATTGAATTTTGGTAAAAAACTAATAATTCTTTCAAATTTGCTTTGCAAATATCGCGTGTGAAGGTGCCATATTTTTGACAAGAATAATTTAAAATTGTCATGTACACTGACATTAATACTTGATTTACATTTGAAGTATCAAAAACTGACGACCAATGTATTTTGGCCGCGATAGTAAATGCACAACTCATCAGTCTGCAGGGTAAAAACATAAACAATGCAAAAAGTGAAGTTAGATTTAAACAGCTGATCCGTGGTGTGTTCACAATCGACTCTGCAACGCCAACTTTGAGGATAAATTTAAATGAACAGCCGATATAATACATTTATACTCCACGGAAAGCTGAAGTTTTATGTAACCCTTACAGATAAATAATAGTAGATTACATACCGAGGTGGGAAATGTTTCATTCCTGTCGAGAGCTGAGATAGTTTACCAAGGCGTAGCCGAGACAGGAATGAAACACATTCCCACCGAGGTTTGTATACTATTTTATTCGGAATCATTACATTTTTAGCAAATAAACAATTAATTTGATGCAGTTTCATTTCTACTGTTTTTCGACTTTTAGTAAGCACGCCACTGGAAAAACCTTATTATAGGGCGGAAAGTGGCCTATTACTGACCAAGAGAGGGGGGAAGTAAAGATAAAAAGAAATGATTAACTTCCCGCCCTCGTATAAGGTTAGGAATGTGCATATTACAATACGATTCCGAATAAATCTTATATCTATCTTATACAGGTGTCCCTAAAAAAGAAGACGAGTCCATAGCTCCCTTATTTATCGGACGATTTTAATTATCTATGCACCATATTAAATGGTTGTAAATAGGCTACAAGATGACCTACTAAATTTACGTATAGCAGCAAGGGCTTCAAGGTTAAACTATCAAAAAAATTTTTTTCAAATGGGAACATATTCTTTTTTTTAGAAATTCTGATAGAGATTTTTATTCTGAAAACAACAGTGTATCACAAGTATAACTTCGCATAAAAAAATAACACTAACTTTTCAAACAAATGACAAGCACCAAGCGGGAAGCTATCAAAATGCATTGCGTTACAGTGTAATAACAAAATTAAGTTAGCTCTATTCATAGCACATGTTAGTATCGATATATGCAATATCTCTCTATAGCTTAACCTATTACTTAAATAAAGGTTGAATACAATATCTCTCTATTAATATTGGGATTGCGCAAAGATTGCCAATGTTTAGCGCAAAATCGAGCGCACAGACGATAGTAGCGTTTTTTAAAAAAAATTTTTTGTATTTTTGTTATGTAAGTGTACTTGTGATACATTGTTATTTTCAGAATAAAAATTTATATCAGAATTACTAAAAAAAGTATTTGTTAGCATTTGAAAATTTTTTTCTGACAGTTTACCATTGAAGCCCTTGGGGCTAAACATGAATTTATTAGGCCTTTTTGTAGCCTATTCACAACCATTTAATTTGGTGTATAAATAGTTAAAATCCTCCTATGAATAAGGGAGTTACAGACTCGTCTTCTTTTTTGGGGACACCTGTATATTCAAGGAATTTGTACTGTAGTTTTTTCAATTTCGTCCCAACATGTATCAGTGTAAGTCCATTCGTTACTGGGAATAAATACATTGAATGTCTCATCGTGCAGGTTTAATATTTTAACTTTAGCATTTGAACTTTCTTTGGACGTTCGCCACGTTCTTACATCCAGTGTTTACTTTACTTTTCGATCTTTGAAACCGCGATTATCTACAGGGTGTTTGAAAATTGCTAGTACAAAAAAAAACTGTGGCATCTGGAAGCCCTAAGAAATCCAAGAAACCAATTTTTAATTTTTTAAAACAAAATGGATAAAGTAACCCTATCCCTGCATATTCTACGCCTCAGGCGGGGCAATATTTTTTAAACCTTGGTAACCAAGCGTGATAACGAAGGACTATACAACAATATGAAAAATTTATATTTTTTTGCAAGATCTTGGCAACCACAGATTGACAGTTTAAGAACATCAAATTTTTTATTTCATTATTGCTAAACAACATGAAGTATCTTTTTAAGATACCTTAACTCAGTGCCGCACTAACAATTTTAACCCAATTTTTAGTCATTTTTATCTCGAAAACTAGAGGATTTTTATTAGAATTTTTTTTTGCCGATGACTTCAACTCACCATCACCAATTACCAGTTTTTTTTTGTACTAGCAATTTTCAAACAGCCTGTATATCGTAAAACTCTCGCACTATTTCTACTTAAATTTGATCACAGTTTTCTAGACGTGATTCAATTATTATTCTATCGAAAAATAACAAATATATGAATATGAACTTGTTACAGACATACCTAGTTTTCATGCAACAAAAAAAATCTTCATTCATTGTCAGCAAGCCCTATATACCATTTACGATTGTTTCAAATTCGGACTATCTATGAAAATCTGACATTTTAGTTAGCAGTATTGTGATTTGTCATAATAAATCTATTTCAGGTTATAATTCAATCGAACACTGCTCCCAGGTTGTTACATTTATTAAATAATTGAACGCATTAGGAACAATAATCGTAAAATTTTAATTGAAATGAAACATACATATTTGTAGGGCAGTTCTGGGTAAATTCTTATTAACTAAATTAATGACGGAATTGACGACAATGCGAATATTTAAAAACGAAACGTCATATGACAGGACCTGACGCCAATCTAACAAAAAAATATCTTGGCTGCTGCGTGTTTAAAACAATCGTGAACGGCTTACATATCCGTTTTGTTCAATTAACAATTAACAGTTGTCGTTAAAAATATTTGGTCAACCTTAATTACTTGTTATGCCGGGTGACTGACGAAAAACCTTTGACGCTGTATCTCGCTTATTTTTTTTATCGGATTTGACACATCAGATGAAATACTTCAACATTATCTGATTCGATATTTTTTTAGATATTTATTTTTTGACAGACGATAGTCAACTTTTTCTTTTCAAATTACACTGTACATATTATTCTATTATTTCTTATAGGGAACTTTCTTCTGAATATCTGTACATTAAAAGAAAGTACAGAAACAAATTTATTTTAATTAAAAAAAAATGAAAAATCAAAAATCAAGTAACCAAATTTATAAATAATAAAGAATCTATTCTAATCACTCAAAATTGCCACCCTGCTGTTCCAGACACTGTCGATACCTTCTCGAAACGTTACAATCGGTAAAAAATTTTGGGGTATTTCCTCAGAGACTTGCACTGTCCTTCTTCTTAACTCTTACGGGTGAGAAGAGTTACGTGGGGTCATCTCGAATGTAACCCCATAGAGAGAAATCCAATGTTTTCAAATCTGTGGGTCTAGGGGAGCATCGAATAGGTCCGTAAATACCGATCCATCGATCATCAAAATGATTATTTAAAAATGCAACATTAATACGTGCATTATGTAGTGTGACGCCGTCCTGACGAAACGACTCTGTTCAACACTGCTAATGGAATGGCATTTCACCAGAAAGTTCCTTATTTTCTTTGATAATAGAGCATGATATCTTGCTTGATTAAGACTGCCATTAATAAAAAAGGTCCCACTAGTCCAATTTATCTCCAAAAATACCACACTATACGTATGTACGTTAACACTAAATCATCTTTGTAAATTTTCTTCCACAATAACATTATTATTATTACAAACTGTTGTGACAAATGGCGTGACTGACAAATAACCAGAGCTCACTTAATTATTTCGCGCATTTAGAATAAACTTTTCTCTGGTTTATTTTGGTCACTTGATTTTTAAATATTTTACATTAACTCCTTGACTTTGTTTAATGTATGGGTACAGTTCTTTGCATTTTTATATACAGAAAAAAATTTCTGTAATATTGAATACAAAAAATGTACTGTGCTATTTGAAAAAAAGAAGTTGATGTTTATCTGTTAAAAACTGGATGCAAGAAAAAATTCATTTAATTGGTATTGAAATCTTTTGAAAATTATTTCATTTGATGTGTCATTTATTCAAATTGGATAAAAAATAATAAAGGTTTTTCATCAGTCACCCGCTATATTTTTTGCAACATTTCGATACTCATTCAAATCTTCAAGAAAACTCTAATCTGGGACTTTTAATTCTATTCAGGCTAATATTAGGCATAAATCAATATTTCAAAAGAAAATATCACTCTCTCGTATTGATTATATCGAGCGATCAAATTAATTTGTAATCGAGTCATCGACAGATTTGAATCCGTATGTCTTTTGCGATTGATATGTCTAGATCTAACCTGTGTTTCAAACGTGTTTATTGGAGCGTGAAGTTCAAGTAATAACATACGATTTCCGATTCATGGATAACTCGATTACATATGAATTTATTTTTTTTTTTTTTTAATGCCATTCCCGTTTTTTGCCATACGGCTTTTATGGTACCTTTTCGGTCGGCGGTTTTTCCTTTCCAATTCCTTTTTTTTGCCTATCCTCTCCTTCCTTCAGGTGGTGCGACGGGGCTCCGGGGCACTTTCCCCGGCCACCCACGCCCATTCCACCTCACATTCACAGACATACACAACACTTATACACCCATGGGCGCCTTTTCCCGACGGTACTCGAACCCGTGCTGACCTCGCTGTGGTGGTCGAAAGAGTGTCGCTCTTCCTTCCACCACCCTACCGTCAGCCCCTAATAGACATACACACACATCCATGGCTCGGTGGAGGTTCCTTCCTTCGAAAAAATCCTCCCCCTTCGGTGGGATTCGAACCCATTAGCGCCGGGACCGCGACTTCGGAGCACATATTAATTTAATTGCTCGATATTTAATCTCACATTACTAAACACAATAAAATATTTCGAAATATGCATTGCACTTTATTATCAAAATTATTCTGTTCCCTACACATTGGTCGTTTATTTATAAATAATGTTTTTTGCATTTTGTATAAATTATAATTATTATTATTTTTATTTATAGATGTGCATGTATGTTTCAGCTGAAGTATCGACTTCAGTATGATTTAAAGTGTGAATCCGAGAAAAGTTACAAATTACATATGTCCGTTTCAAGTTCAAATGTCAACCGAATTTTTCTACGCCTACTTATTTCCCACAGTAGCGACATTTATTTTTAAACTGGTAGTATAAACTGAATTTTTAGATCGTCTGAGACTACAACTAAATTTTTAGAATCATCTGATCACCAATCTGCGAGCCAGGTTTTTAAAATTCCAAATTGTTTTTACAAGGACGAACTAAGTGATGTCAATTAACCAGATCTGTTAAACCTTCACGTTTTAAAAGTAAATGATAATTTCCTTTGATCGGCCGTTTCCGTTGATATTTAAATAATATTGAAGTGTTTTTAATTTTAAGCAATTTAAACTTAAGCGATTTATAACGTGACATTAGTTTATTCGTTAAAATCTTAAATGACCGACATAGTTTCAGTTTTAAGTTAAACTTTCAGTTAGAGAGGTGTTCTACTGCTTATAGTGTAAATATTGTTTTTAAGGGTGGACTGACGTCCCGATTCTCAGCGTGTTTCTCATGTTGTGCTCTCTCGCAAATTTATTTTCTACTCGAATTGAATGCAAACATTGATGGAACACCAAAGCTAATAAATTAGCAGGTACACACAAGCAATAAAAAACAATGCCTGTTTATCGTATAAACAGATCTTAAATGTATGTGCTGTCTGCTTCTTCAGTTCGTATTTTCAGAGGCGATGCACCAAATTGCAACGAATTATTTTTTGTGCAACCGTACGCGAAACGAGCACTTCGCGTACCTAGTAAAACTGACCGCGAAATCCAACTTTGCGGCCGTTGATTTTAACGACGGCCGTTAAAGTAAACGTCATTTTAACATTTGATACAAATCAAGTTTCCATGTATGACCGGCGTTTAGATTTTTCGGGTATGAAATTAGAAATCGCAGAATCTATAGTACGTACTTTTTAACTCTAAAGGAGTACCCACACGAAACGGAAACATCACTTTCACTACAATTTTCTTCCTAAATTTTTACGATTATGTAAATGTCGTGTACACCTTAGCCGCGAATTCTTTAATATCCTTGAGATTGTCTGCCTCGGCCGCAAGCGGCCTCAACGACAGTTTTGCTCCCGGTACGTTAAAGAATGATTTCCCGGCCTTGATATACATATAACTATTTCAAACACTAAACATAAAGCGACTAAACATGACACGATCAGATTAAACTCTTCTGAAATGCAAAACTATAATTTTATAAATTCTCCATCTTCTCTGTAACATTTGTCTCAATTTAATCAGACATAAATCAGTCGTCTCTGTGGGATACAATGCATGTATATAAACAGAGCTATTCTCGAAATAGCGATCAGTATCAAAAGGTGTTATTATTTTGACAGGCTATTATAACATTCAGTTCCCTATATTCCCCGAGGAAAGTTGTTATTAGAGATACGGAACAAAGCCATTATTTCTAATTTTCAACTTGGTCTCCTTTACGAAACACCAATAATAATAGCATCAACTCGATCGGTAGCGATATTCAGAATGATTTCAGTTATCTGATGACGTTGCAACGAACGCAACGTCAGCTCGTTTATTGCATAATCACGGGTTAAACGTTAGTATTGAAAGGTTCGTTCCATAAATGTTTGCAGAACTATAAATCACAAGCAATTATTTTTTTATTAAAGCAATAAAAATTCACCATTTCTCGTTGTTCACGGTCAAAAGCGTTCGTGGTGGACGTTAAAGCATGGCCCGACTATTCGGAATAGATATCGATTATTTTTGTATTTGGAAACAAAACTAAACAGTGTCAAGGTGCAGCTGGAAGCGACACCAACTTCAAGAGGGATGACAATGTATTATTGTAAATTAGCATTAAGTGAGTCTGGCTGAGTGTTAATTAAACGGTTTCAGGATGCTGACAATGTAATAAACGAAATTAATTTGTACATTATTTGTCTTCTTGGCTGTTTGATTAGTATCCACATTAATGCAGGTAGTTCTATAACCCAAAGCAGGGGCGTTTGATGTGTTGATTAATATTACCCTCCTGAATCAAAGGGAAATCTCTAACAATTAACATGTCCTACGTTTGACACCGCTGCATGCGCTATGATACAGTCAATTGGGATGTTATTACTTATAAATTGCCTCGACATTGATCACGCCGCCTGTAACAGCAGATATTTTAGCCATTAGCAAAATGCAGGTTGTGCTGCGCCAACCCGAAGAAAAGTACCGAGGTAATAAATTTATCAAAAATTTTCATCTAACTACGCTTTTATAATAATTGCACGATTTTACGTTCGTGTAGATTGTTCAAACGTAATTTGCATACAACGAAGGCTGATATGAAATAAATTTTGGCCTAATTTTCGTCATAACATAATTTATTGGTATAATCAGTCCCTTGAAAACTGCGGCTTGCCGTTAATGACTTTTTCAAATGCCTCCACCCTGATCATAAATTGATATCTATTTAACTTGACAGGTATTTAATTTAACTGCGTGTTGATGTACATTCAATAATAATTTTACTAGGATGTCGATATGTTCAGAATATAAATAATAGAAAATTCAGTAATAACTAGTTTTAGTGTTGTTAAAAAAGCTTTATCCCGGCGCATCCACCATTTCGCATGAATTTGCAGATTTCTCTGTCCCACAACAAGCAAATAAATCGTGACGCTCACTCAAAAAATGCACAGCTGTGAACAATGTTGAACCGCTTTTGCCCAATTTACAATTTACAATTTACAACATCCCACAATTAGTCGTTTTCGGAGCGCCACGAATCCGTACGAAGTTGAAATTCCATTTGTTCATATTACTCGAACAGGATCATTTCCTTTGGTTTATTTTTCTTCGAGATAGCATTCCGACTCCGGAATCGTTGTTGTTTCATCCGGTCGGAAGTTTTTGCAAAAATAAAATGCGGATAACGTTGCGTTCCTGCACAATTTTAGCTTCTCGTTTTCAGTGAAACAATAAATTCCCTAATGGAGTGTGTTGGTTTTTTTCTCGACGGCAACATGCTAAAGATGATATGGAATAATCTAATATGATAACTTTGTTACCTTTCCAGAGATATGGCGGCGCTGAGTGCGGTAAGCTCAGCCCACGTGACTGGCGTCTTTCAGCATCTCACCGCCTTCCCAAGAACGACACCTCCTGCATTCCATCAAGCCGGTCCAACGCCATAAACCCTGAAAATTACAGAACACAAACTTAATTAATCGTCCGGTCAATTCTCATTCCGCTCACAGCCGGCAAGGATTAATCGCGAATCAAATTTGAATTTAATAAGTAAGGTGAGGGGTAACGGGCGTGAGGTGATGACATATCACGTGATCCAAAAACGGCGTCGGCGCGATAACAAGCAACATAATAGTTAAGAGAAACAAGTTTTTGGAAAAGTTGAGAACTGAAAAGCTTGAACCTACAACGTGGTTCTTTTACTTCAAAACATTTAATCATGCATGTTCAACTAATGTGTATATTTAATTTACAAGAAAATCTACTGTACCGTTGTTTGTATTTTTACACGAGTGGTCCGTTCACAATCCACTCTTCAATGTCAACTTTGACCGGAAATTTGGCCTTGAAGAGTTGATTGTGAACGCACCACAGATTACGGATTACAGATCACGGATCAGCTGTTTAAATCTAACCTCACTCTTTGCTTTGTTTGTGTTTTTACGCTACAGACTGACGAGTGGTACGTTCACAATTGACTCCTCAACGGCAACTTTGACGGGAAATTTAAATGAACACCCGATATATTCATGATAACTGAGTGGCGTCAGAATAAAAATAAACAAAAAAAACCATATTGGACTAAACGCTTTTATTTTGAGATAGAATCATAGAAACATGAAAATTTATAAATGTAATAATCGGTTAGACCCATATCCACAATGGTTACTTTATATAGCTTACTTGACTGAATCGTGAAAGAAATTCAGTAAATTCTATGGGATTTAATGCTAGTGGTTAGGTTTTCTACGATTTGATGTTACTATCACTGGCATAAACCTTCCTTGAAAGTCATTTCGAAAGGTTTCAAACTGCTTTAAAGCAAAGGAAAAGTTAAGCTACTCCTAAATTGATTTTGTAACTTACCGAAAACATTCAGAGAAAACTAACGAAAATATGTAAATACGAGTATGTATTACGCAGTAGATAAACTATGTACATTTTTAATAAAAAGATACATACAGGTGTTCCAGAATGAACCAGTATCATTTTAACCACGAGCTGGCTTCATCTAGATCTCGGAAAAAATATTTAAAAAATTCTGTCAAAAAATAAAATGACATTTAATTTTTGAGGTACAATTTTTTTTTTAATTGCTTTTAGTCTTCTACGTTGTCCCACAACCTCGTAGGTAAAAAGGAAACCGTATTGGTGTACATTTTATAAAATATGATATACAAGGGTGTATTTTTAAAATGTGCCGAAATTTTACCTACAAAGTTGTAGGAGAACGTAGAAGACTAAAAGCAAGTAAAAAAAATTCAACAAAATTAAGTTTTACTTCTTTGTGAAGATCATTAACGATGGTTTCCTTCTGCCAACGTAATCCCTTAGATGCTCACATATTTCCTCATTGTAAAACATGTTACAAATAACAACCCTCAAACAGAATCATTCTTCTTACTATTTTGTTTATCGTTTTTTAAGTCTTTCTCATATTTTTGTCCATATTAGCCTACATCCTTTGCAAAATCCTTTTTCCTGTAAGGATTTAATTTTACCTTCTTCGACAATATTCAGTGCTTCACTTCTTTCTTTCCAATGGGAATCATAAGAAAACAAATATCACCACTACATCATCTTCTGTCAATGTATTAACTGATTGATTGATGTCACCAATTAATATACAGGGTGTTTCTGAAATACGTGTGTTAATTTTAACCAGTGGAAGAACGCGCCAAATCATGGAACTTTTCTCTATAACATTTTTACGAAAAAGCAATACAAATTGATTTAAAATTTGGAATAAATTAACCATCAAAGTGTATACAATTTTCTGTTGTGATAGAAACAGAGCTTTGTTAAAAAGTTCCATTGTTATAGAAAAAAATAAATAATCAAAATTTAGATTCTCATGGTTACAAAAAATAGAAACTAGTTAATCACACAAAACGACTCGTTTGGTAAAAATTGTGGGGCAATTGTGGTTAAAATTAACACACGTATTTCAGAAACACTCTATATAAGGTGCTGAAGTGCTATACATTTTTTTCTCTTATAATTCCTTATAACTAATTTTATTAATTAATGTTGACTAGCAGCCAGCAATCACTTACGAACTTACGTGATACATAACGCACGCGTACTATAAATAACTATTAAATCGATGATTTAATAGTTATTTATGGTACGAGTGTGTTATGCTGAATATAAGCACGCGAGAAAAAGTATAATTTTCTCAATAATTGCAATAATTGGAAATAAATGTAAATGTAACTCAACAGTTAGTTATAGTTATAATTTACACGTGAGTTATGACTTATAACACACGCGTAACTTATAGATCACTTTACTGGTCTGAAATGAGAACAATTATGACTCAAGTGGCAGGTGTTGGATAAAACAATGGATGCAAAAGTTTCTTGGCAATTCAAAATCTTCATCATAACAAAAGTCAAGTACTCGCTTAGGATCATATAAAATGTTTCAATTTCTTTATGAATTTTTTACTATACTTTGTATTGCAACTTATAATACCACGAGCAGGCAAAGTTATGTCGATAATTTTTGTGGTGCTGTCACGAATGTCACCCACGCTTGAATTTGAATACCACGAGTGCGCAGCACGAGTGGTATTTTCAAGCGTGGGAGACATTCATATCCCTTTGCGTTTTAAGGGAAAAGATCGCATCGAAGATTAGTCTTTCTATGACAATACTTGAAGAAGGCAATTTTTAAAATTGTCAAAATCAACGTGCAATGATAAATGATAAAAAAAAATCAAATGTACGCTTATAAAATGTCATACAAATGTCAGCTGTACCCCACCCACACAGTTGGCACATAAATTTTCGTACGTAGTTGCCATATTTATCCACAATCATTTTGAATGACCCAATACATCACTATATTACAGTAAAATGAGCATTTTTCTAAGAAATTACCTTTTTTCATGAATTCTCCAATTATCCGAATATTTGATTATCCGAATCGGGTCAAGTCCCAATTGATTCAGATAATCGGAGTTCTACCGTATTTTGTATCCACAACTGTTTTTCCGACTTTGTATAGTCAAACGTGGTGGTTTTTTTGTGTAAAGTAGTAAATTTGTCTGTTAGCTGTCAATATTAGTCAATACTCATTGTTACAAGCAATCATAATAAATTTGGACTAAACGTCAAAAACCTGCATAGAGTTACCAACATGTGAACATCGAAAAGCTCTCCGTGTTCATGCTCCTATTTTTAATAATAAATAAAAAATAAACCAACGGGAAATAGAAAAAATAGTATATTAAAGTATAAGTGAATATTAAGGTCTTTAAAACACGCGCGAATCTATTGCTAGATTCTAGTTAAATAATCCTAGAAATAGTAGATTGCTAAATTATAAGGTAACCATCAGTCTATTAGTTAGCTACAACTTGTAAAACTAGAAAAATAAATCATTCTTAGTTAACTTTAAGTTTATATTTAACTAGGTACCTAGCTATTGAAAATCTGGCCTAAAATGGCAAATAGGTATATGTTGTTCACGTTAAGTTGACAATTTCAAGGTCAAATAATTTTATTTTTTGGCTCTGTAATTATGTTTCGTAAATAGTGACATGCAGGTAAACACCGTTCACGTTGGGTCAAGCATTGCTAAATCGCATTATGTTGATTAGCTGCATGTCACTATTTACAAAACATAATTACAGAGCCAAAAAATTAAATAATTTGACCTTGAAATGTTCAACTCAACGTGAACAAGGTTTACTATCGAATTCATGAAAAACTAGTACAGCAAAATGTTGTTGGAGTAAATTGGGCTACATGAAAATGTCAAATGTAAACGTTTGTCATTATGACATTTCGAATTTAGCAATGCTCAATCCACCGTCAAACGTATTTTAGGTTATCTACTTGACATGTTGGACATTAGTAACCAGTTAACATAAAGTACGTAGAAACGTTACACTACAACATTTTCGAAAAGTTGACATAACTACGACGTTTTGCAGTGCTAGTTTTTCATGAATTCGATAGTACATCATTAACATCGTGTAAAAAGTAGAATCTTCCAGCAAGGTGACGACAAAATAACCCACCATCTACTAATTTTCTTATTATTGTTCTTAGAGTTATTCCCACAGCACCGAACTCTTCTAATTTTCCAAGAAGAAACTTTGTTAACGACGAGAGCGATGGCACCTAAGATAAAATGTGAAACTGACGTAATTTTCGTATAGCTTTCCGTGGTTTCTTTGAAACTGCCTTGATGAAATGTTTCACTGAAATGAAACCTTTGTGGTGCAAGTTCGGATTGTTTTTCATCAATTCACATTTCTAACTTGCGTGAGTGTTGTGTTGACTTTGTTAAATTATAAATAAAGGGTATTGTTGCCACCAACACTTTGAGTTTCGGATTGGCACACTTCAAAAAATATAGATAAGATACTTACTTGCAACTTGACATAATACAGGGTATCTATAAATGATTGTCGGGTCAAGCCAGGTTTGGAAAAAAAATATTATTATGCCCAATTTTAATTTATTATTAACTGTCACTTCTAACATTAATGGCATTTTATTCGCTCTTTTCAATCCAGTTTTCGTTCCTGATATTCGTTTTATCACAGTTAATAAATACCAAAAATCTGTATTTTTCAATACAAAATATGACCGGTTTTAGAGCTAAACAAAATTAAATATAAAGCGGCATATTCAAAATTTGACAAGTTTTCATAGAAAGCTGAACCAGACAATCAATTATAGATACCCTGTATTTACAAAAATAAAATTCTTATTGCCTTTTAAAATATCATGACACACTGCAACATTTATCTTATTTTTCTGGAAAATTATTTTACCGTCGTAACGTATATTGTGAGTTGTTCTACCTACTATCCGTTTATTAAACTCCCGCAGATCAGTTCTTTTTTTTTTGGAGTGTACCTATGGTGACATACCTTTTCAGCTGCCTGTACACAAAATCAAGTTATAAAAACGTCAACAAGAAAAGTTTGGTTATATTAATGGAGTGAATTCTCTTCTTTCCAAACAATAATTAACAATACCCTGCTTCTCTTTCGCATTTCATATCTTCTTCTTGTTCAGCCATTTCGTGTAAGTAATTCTTTGAATGAAAGAAAGCGAATTTATTAAACTTCAAATTTGAAATTTGAAATTTTTGCGTCAACTTTAAAGTAAAAATTACTAGCCTCAGAACGGCAGTGCGGCAACTTACAAACACTTTGACAGTGCGGGAGTTTAGTAAATGGATAGTAATATGAAATCGGTTTAACCTTTTCAGGGTATGATTCTTTTGAATAATTGTTATCCAGTACAGAAAATCAGGTTTTTTGCTTGTTCTAAGTGAAACGAAAAGAACACCTGTAATAAACGTCAGTTCGAAACATTCAAGACCACTTGAAAAGTTTTTCAACCATTCCGAAAGAGAAAAACAGCGAATATTTTACTTGCTCCGTCACAGTTGAACTGGATTCATCGTGATAATGCACGCGCAGACAAATTTTTGACAGGAACATAAATTATGGTCCTGGTCTGGCTCCTTGCCATTTTTCTTTGTCCCGAGGAATAAAAATTTATATGGAGAAAACTTGTTTTGCATCGATAACATCATTCTGTGAACTTCTGGTTTCATAAACAAAGACACGTTCTTGGTTCAGAAATTATTTAAGCAGAAATCGTGACGATTCGTAAATAATTGAGGAACAAGCTTTGCTATTTTATTATGAGCGAGAGAGCAGATTTTTCTTCTGGTTTATAACCAAAACGTGTTGCCACGAAATAGTACTTTATATCGAATAAAACGAAATCAATGCTCCATAATTGCAGTAAATGTTCTAAATGACACTTTAGTAGCATTAAAGCTACCCAGCATTTGTAGATCTAAATTTTAGCCGCTCACTGGTCAAGAACGAGAGCTGAACAGAATAATTCAGTCCTGATTGGCTCCGAATGTACAAAGTCATTGAATTTTCCGATTGAAATAAGGGGAAAGTTCCAGTGACGTGCATTGTTCAGTTCGATCATGCTCAAGAGCTAACTTGCGGTCAAGTTAATTAAGTTCCGAAGACAATTCAGTGGTATCGGTTTCCAACGTCGCGGTCATAAATAATTCATTCATGGTCTATCGACTTCAAAAGCTAACTTGAGAGGGTTGTGACAGTCTGAACGGTATTGAATATGAGCCGACGTAAAATTTCAATAAGATATCGTCGGCGAGAATGGCTTGTAAAATCCGCCAATACATTATGTTGGAATCAGTAACCGGTCCATACATGTAGACGTCTACACAGTATATGCTTTTACAAAATTGATAAGGTCTACTTGAGAATTACATTTCCTCGGAGAGCCATGGGAAACGTCAACTACTGTTTTATGTAGCCGTGATACGGCTACTCTTTTATTTATGGTAAAAAGCGTCCGCTCATGAACAGGAAAGCAGACAACTCTTCATTTTTTATGAATACTGGAAATGAATAAAAATTCTGTTAATGAACAGGATTTTAAAACCGAGTTTTTCAAAGACTTGCAAATTATCTTCCAGTGGTCAATTAAGAGATTCGATGTGACGGTGGTCTTGAAAGGATGAGGTTATGCTCCCGCATAACAGAGATAATATGTGCGCGTTAATTCACAGGGCGTATCTGTTTGGGGTAGTTTAATAATTTCTCAAGAATCTGTTTCTGCATGCGGCGGCGTCTGGAATACCCATTCTGAAAATTAATAATGCAGACACCGGAAAAACGCAACGCCGCGGCATTTAACACAGTATGCAATTGTACAAACATGAATTCTGCACTCAAGATGGCCGAATTAATTCGTTCATTATTATTCAGGGAACATTAGAACGAGGAAAATTTAAACTTACATCAGACGGTCGTCCTTGTTTTGAATATTTAATGGGGAAATAATCTAAAGAGCGACTGGAAACCACCCAACAATCCCCCTTTAGAGTTAATGGCCACTATACCGACCGAATTTTCAAACATCCCTCCGCATTAACCCCGCTTGTTCGACTGTGAGAATTGACTCGAATCGATCGGATAAACACTCTTTTAACGGCCGTCTAACACGTGTCTGTTTTGATGAGACGAAGAGTTCTTTGATTTGGCGAGCAGTCTCGCTTCGGGTATCAGGGGAAATTTAATTCAATGCGTTTTTCCCCGAGAAAAGTCTCACAAGAAAAAGTTGTCGTTTTAATGTTAACATGTGGACCGGAGGGGCTTTCCGAATTAGTTGAGACTTTGAAATTAATAAATTGATGGTCGTAACACCACTTAAACTGCAGTTGCGGAAGTTGTTCGGGACAAAATTTCGAATTAGCAACATCAAACAGCCAATTTGGAATTGGTTCTCTGGCCTTGTTTCAAGTCTAGGACGCTTGGAAAATCAATAGCGGGGCAACTAGCGCAGACATTTGGGCATTTTGAACCGGGTAGGGGTTTTTTCGCGGTCGGAGGGCGCACGTTGCTTTGCGGCGCTTTAACTACCCCAACAGATGTCTCCGCCAAAAACGATCACTCACGGCGGATTTATGCTGTTCACTTTTTAGGTGTAAAGCAACAGTCCTTTTTTTTTCAAAAATGGAACAAAACTTACACCATTAACTTATACAGGGTTATCATAAATATTTCTAACAACGTAGCTGGCAAAGAAAACCACATACATTTGGATGTGCCGCTATTCTCGTAACAGACAGACTAGAATAATTGCAGATAGATAGCGGAATTGGCGGTACTTTTTACCTGTCAATGTGTCAATCTGTCATGTAGGAATGTATGTGTATAAAGCGACACACCTAAAATTAATCGTCAAGCAAACTACGATATTAGAAACGTTTATAATAACCCTGTACTTTTCTAACTACATAATTTATTAAATCAAACACAAACAATACAATTGCGGTTAAATACTAAATAATAACCTCAAAACCACTAAATACTTAATGCCCAGTTATTTGGGGTTTGGCAGAGATGAAATAACTAGGAAGTTCTAGTCACGTACTATTGCGGGCAAAAAAAGTGGGACATTAACGTCATTGTCTTGACTTTTAATGTGAAATAACCCTTATCTGATTCTAACCCTACTTTGAATTGATTGACATTGTCATTAAGTATTGTAGGTTGCAGGGAATTTTTCAAAACTGACAGAAATTTGATGCCCCACATATTTTGCCCGCAATAGTACCATTACGACCATTAAATTTTGGACATCATTTTTCTGTCACATCAAAAAAATTACCATAAATCATGCTTTACTGAAATTGTCACATGAATGATGAAATTGTTGTCAAATTTGTCTACAATTTGTCAATATGCCACCCGTTTAAAGTATTAAGGTTTTCATTTTTATTTATTTATTTTATATATTTTAATTTTGCTTTGTGCCTAATGTAGCGAGGTATCAGTAAATCGTACGACTTCGATTTTATGCAAGGTGTATCCGAATTCGACTGACAAACTTTCAGGGCAGATTCTATGATCAAAAATAAGCATAAAACTCTTAATACATATGAGGTCAAAAACGCTTAGTTTGCGAGATAATCAACAAAAACGTAAAAACAATTACGACCTGAATTCCTTGGATTTTATGGGGTTATCAGTGCATTGAACAAGGGAGCGAAATTTTGACAATTTTTGTAAATTGTACATAGCTCCTTTTTATTTTTGTACTTACGTTTCATCAAAAAATTCCACCCGATTCCTTTTGTTGCTGGTAGAACTTTTTAGTCGATTATCTCGTAAACTAAACATTTTTGACCCCATATGTATTAAGAGTTTTATGCTTATTTTTGATCATAGAATCTGCTCTGAAAGTTTGTCGGTCGAATTCGGATACACACTGTATACTACGAAAGTCTTTTGATATTTCTGTGTGAAAGTATCGACGCTTTACACATGATCCCAGAGGATCAATAAATCGGGCTAAAACAAATAGCGCACTTTGTACACTATGAACGTTTGTTTCATATGATACCGAGAAATCAAAAATTATCTTGATCAATGGTGATCATGGATTGTCAAATAATTGTCGAAGCATTTGTGTCAATCATTTTTATTTTTTATTTTTTCCCACACTGCAGTAATGTCGAAGGATTTTTATGCGTGTCTTACAAATTGTGTTGGTGTGTTTCACGAAACTGACTCTGTGACTCGTAAAAAAAATGCTGGTAAGCCAATCGTTCGTACGAATAAATTGTCACACGAAATAAATTGAGACGTTTTCCAATCCATGACTACCTTTGACCAAGATAATTTTTAATATTAGATTTATTGTAATGCCTTATTCTACAATTCTACAATTTTTCTTGGAAAGCAAAATAATTGCCCCAATTCTCCCACGTACTCTTAACACCAGATAAATTTAAAATGTTATAGGTACTTGAAACGATACATTTAATGTGTATAAATATATATTTCTAACACATTTCATTACAAATTTTAAACTGTAGTTTATAAAAAATTCAAAAAAGGAAAAATTCCCTATTCATTTTTGCCTAGTTTATTTGACAATTACGAGTCAACAGTCATACAGTGTTGGCTTGCAAGAATACATTATCAAATATCAGGAAACGTCTTTGGTGGTTTATAATCAATACAGGGTTATTCAGGTAAGATGACGAGACTGACGAGGTAAAAATGCAACCCAAAATACAATTTATAAAGCTATCTCGTTCCCTATTACATTATCATAATGCACATAAAACATAGATAGCTCTTAACATCAGCCTAATGAATGTCAAGTTCTGTCAGAAAAATACCTCTCTCAACAAAATATGAACGAAAAATGCAATGACAGATATACCTTTCAAATTAATAGAATACCTACTTGGATTCCTGATTTAACTTTTAAATACCAAAACAAAATGAATGCTTTGTACAATGTATTTTCGGTTGCATTTTTACGTGATCAGACTCGTCATCTTACGTGAATACCTAACCTTGTAGATTTGTTCAGGCTGGAAATGTAAATAAACGAAAATTAACTGGAAATCTTACAGAATCTGAGCAAGCTTTTGAGGACAAGGAACGACGAAGGCAACCCACAAACATTTTGCAATATTTGGATATTTTAAAATGTTTAAATAGCAGTTTAAGGACTACAGGGAATTACCAATATTGATCAGGCAATAATATGGCAAAACATGTTTGAAAATAATGAAAAAAGATTAGTCAAAGTCAAGTGTCTAGAATGCTGCAGTGAAATTTTTTCTTTGAAAACAACACCCTTATACGGTGCGATCAATTTAAAAATATATCGAGTCGGCGTGTTACCTATGGCAACCCATGCTATAGCATAGGCTCCAAAGCAAACTCGATTTATTTTTTAAATGATCGCTCGGTACTATTGGGAGCAAAAAAAGTGGAACATCAAATTTCTGTCAGTTTTGAAAAATTCGATGTAGTTCAAGCTTTATTGTCATTTTTTTGACACTATTCCAGCTGACAGTTTAAAAATTTATTTTATACTTCTATTTTCCTTTTCCAAATGCCCTCTTCTCTTTATAAAGGTAGATTTTGATTGGGACTTTGCATTAAATAAATATTCACTACGTGCTTACTTACATACCTATACAGGCTGTTTGATAAAAAATGCCTCAACCGATAACTTTTTTATTTGTTATCCGATTTCAATGAATAAAAAAACCAAAGATATGCTTTTTCATGGGCTATGAAGCCGCCATAAAATATATTTTTTTGGCGTTATTTTCAATAGCTAACGATAGTCAACTTTTTTTTTTAAATGGGCACATGTAGTTTTTTAGGCTCAGTTTTTTTTTTCTAAATCTAATGATGTATTAAAAGTTATCATGTGGTCCATAGCTAAGTGAAAAAAAAATAAAACAATTTTTAATTGTGGTTCAGCTTGTTATAAAATTTTCAAGTAGGCCGTGAAAAACAATTGGAATACAAATAGCAACAAATGTCAAGTGTCAGTTTGAAAATTTTCAGGTGCAATCTTGAGGTATTTATTATTATTTTCTTGGAAAACATGAATTATTAAAAATAAAATTTTATTTTATTAAAAATTAAAAAATTTGTTACACAGTCTAGGACTGGTTTACAAATCTATGAGGGGCATGATGACTAACTCAATAGACAGGGACCAATGGCTTAACGTGACTTCCGAATCACGAGCTGGAATCTAGCCTTTTTTTTTTAATTTCGCCCTGGGTCGGAATTGAACCCGCGACCCTCGCGTCCCTGAGCCGAAACGGACTCCCTTAGGCTTTATTCTGCCTTATTATTTTTCTATTAAATTTTTGTTTTTGACTAATTACGATTTTTATTACAGTCGAATATAAAATAATAGTCAAATGACTGCTATCCTGCATGACTAGCAATGTTGTTATTTTATACTTAAATAAAAAAAAGTTTAAATAAGCAGATGAAAATTTCTAAGCTGACGTTTGGATGACATTTACCGCACTTTGTATTCCGATTGTTTTTCACGGGACTCTTAAAAATTTCATAAGCTGATCCACAAAAAAAAAAATAATTTTTTTTTCAGTTAACAATGGACCAAATGATAACTTTCAATACATCATTAGATGCGGAAAAAAAACCTTACCAGACTGAGCCTAAAAAAACTACATGTGCCCATTTAAAAAAAAATAACACCAAAAAAATATATTTTATGGCTCTCTTGTAGCGCATGAAAAACCATATCTTTAGTTTTTTTGTTTATTGAAATCGGGTAATAAATAAAAAAGTTATGGGCTGAGGCGTTTTTTATCAAACAGCCTGTATATTCCCTACAACCTACAATACTTAATGACAACATCAATCAATTCAAAGTAGGGTTAGAATCAGATAAGCGTCATTTCACATTAAAAGTCAAGACAATGACGTTGATGTCCCACTTTTTTTTGCCCGCAATAGTAGAGTGGCGAGCAATAAATTTTGATCGTCAATGCCATTCTTTGACGCAATAGGAAATGCTCCATTGTAAAACGGACGTATATATCATAATTCATAAATTATCATTATGTTATATGACATTAATTAAATATCATAACTTATCATGATGTTGTATGACATTAATTATCATTTTTTTCTCATTTTTTTGACACTTTGTTGACAGGGCTATAATTTGGCTAAATTTGTTGTGAAGTAATTTGCATTTAATTTTTTAAATTTAAATTAAATCTTAAAGGACTTTATTTTAAGGCAAGAAAGTTATCTCACCAATTTACAGTTGGCCGCAAAAACACGGAAACTGTCAGAATAAAATTTGCACATTTTTACAATTTTTAGTGTGAAAACTTTTTACGAGAGATAGGTTAGAATTTGGTCAAAATTTAATCACATTTACAAACAGTAGGTATTTGTGCAAAGATAGGGTTAGATAGGTCGATTTACAGCCAACTTACAAAAAACGTTACTATTCCTTTAGCTTGAATGTGCAAAACAAACCAGAGTAATAACACGTATTTAATTAGTAAAATGATTTATAAACAACAACAAAAAACCTAACAGCTTTACTAATACTTCGTCATAGCTCCGTTTTTTTCTACCACTGAATGTAAACGCCTAAGCACAGAACCAATTAAATGTCTGCAGTATTGAAATGTTAAATTATACCATTCGTCCCTTATTGCATTTATGAGTTCCTGGCTATTTTGAGGTCGATTATTTGCCCGGCGCATGTTTTTGATAATTAAGCCCCATTCATTTTCAACAGGGTTAATGTCTGGAAGGTCATGGTAAAACGTTTTAATAATATGTATTGAGCAATTATCATGTTAGAAAGTAAAGTCCTTGTGAGGAAAGACTTCGATGAGCGATGGCAGTATAATTTCCTCACGGATGGATCCTTATTATACAGCCTGTAATCAAAATACACGGAAAGATTTAAAGACGTAAGTACTGAATACTCCCGCGTCAATAAAAAATTATGCGTTTTTTGAAAAACGTAGGGATACGTTAACAAATGGCATGGCAATTTAGACAATAAATTGTCGACACGCCACTGTCTTGGTTTCGTAGTAGAAATCATAAGAGCAATAGTAAAGAAAAAGTGAATTCTCGCTTTTTACACGCTTCATACACTTTTTGTATGCCAAAAAAGGATCTTCTTATCGGAGGTTGGGTTGGCGTAGGTCAGTTATTAGTTGCAGCCCGACAAACGGTGCAGTGTATTAATAATCGTGTATTTGTTATTACATCGTTTAAAATGGCAAATTTTACAAACGTGGAATTAACGGATATGGTGCTCTTGTGCGATGCAGCGGATGACAACGCAGTCCAAGCGCAAATACTGTACCGGGAACAGTTTCCACAGAAGGTTGTACCTAATTCATAAACTTTCATGGTGCTACGGTTGAGATACACAGGAAATTTCCATCCAAGAACGGAAGATTGTCGTAGAGTTCGTGCCCACAGGGTACTGGCTGTTGAACCAGAGATTTTAGAAGCAGTCGAAGCACATCCTGGAACAAGTACGCGAAGGCTAGCACTCCATGTATCAGTTTCACACTATACATACACGGTGTTATTGAAATGCGCGGAAAAATTTTAACCACGAGCTACTAGCTTCATGTAGAACTCGGAAAAATAAAAATAAACAAAAAGAAAAATTCTATGTGAAAAAATAAAATGACATTTAATTTTTGAGCTACAAGCCCTGCAACCCTGCGGCGACGACAACTTTGTGAACAACTACTATTCTCAAAAAACGGAGACAGACTTCACTGTTAAAACTTATTTTGATAGACGGCTACGGCAATATTTTAACACTTAAAAACCCTGAAGAAATCTAATTCAGAAGATTTCGTCAAAAAGCAAGGTAATGCGTGTTTCATAATTTCACGAGATAGGCTGACATCACAAACTTTTAGGAAAAGACCAGATACGAATCGAATCGAAACGTTTTGACAGCAGAAATGAATTAAACATTTCAGGAATTTCAGATATATTTTGACGATTTAATTCAATTCCTAAGATAATTCTATAATGTGGAAAAAGCTTTTTCTTATTTAGTAGTAAGTTATTACAAGATATCATTTACGTTTCGTTCAAAAAAAATGTGTCCTAATCCAACTTGTCATTGTCAATGAAATGCAAATCCTTGCTTAGATAATTTCTTGTTTTGCAAAATCATATATTTATACATACCTATGTGGCTAAACATAGATTTTCAAACTCTTTATTTTAATTTTCTATAGACATACTATCGAATTCATGAAAAACTAGTACAACAAAATTTCGTTGGAGTAAATTGGGCTACATGAAAATGTCAAATTCAAACGTCTGTCATTATGACATGACGGTTCAATTTAGCAATGCTCAATCCAACGTCAAACGTATTTAGGTTATCTAATTGACATGTTGGGCATTAGTAACCAGTTAACTAAAGTACGTACCTACTTAGAAACGTTACACTACAACATTTTTGAAAAGTTGACACAATTACGACATTTTGAGTCTATTCCATTTAAGTATGCAGTGGGGAGAGAAACATTTTGATAACTACTGTCAAATTTTGGTACCTATTTGATCGATTTTTTGGTTAGCAGTGTCAAACTTATCGAGTTTTTGTATCAAACGCATCATGAAAATACAATTTTGTTATTACAACACCACTACCGTAAGGTCCTTTATTACTTTTTTTTGTTAATTTTGTTTGGTATGTATGTTTTCAAATTTGCCGCGTTCGCCAGTGTAAAACGTTCTCCATTCGAAGCGACATCTATTGCATTCTTAAATGGAATAGCGTGTAGTTTTTCATGAATTCACACTATTAAAACCCTAGGATCTTCACACCAATTGTGAAAATCACGTAGGTAAAGTTTGTCTAAACATAAGTGAATTTTATGGTTTTAACATCTAAAGTACTTTATGAGGGATTTTAGGGTTGTTCACGACAAATCCATCACAACAGAATATTTAGCTACCCTGTCGTAAATTTTGCAACGCGTGCCTGTCTTTGTTAAACGAAAAGCTGCAGATTTGGTTATTGCCACTTTTACAACATCCCTCATAAACTACTTTAGTTGTTAAAACCATAAAATTCACTTATGTTTAGACAAACTTTACATTCAGTTTTGCACTATAGATCCACATGAGGGCAGAAATGCCACGTACAGTTTAAGCACAAAGTTGAGTACGCCACTGATATCACGTAAGGACGAATAGTAAGATTAAAAAGTTATCGAGTACAAGACAAAAAAGGTGCAAAAAGTTTTGTTATCGCCGGTGCTAGTACAGCATGCAGATTAGTTGCTTTCAGTGCGACCTTCGGCTATTGTTTGCTTGAAATTTTGTATCTCAGTGTGTCATTACCATGGAAAATTATACCAATAGTGAAATGAGCGATATGGTACTTTGTTACCAGACTGTGTTGCCTAAAAGGCACAAGCTATGTATCGCGAAAAGATTCCGGCGGGTCGAGTTCCGCATTCGCAAACATTTCTGGCTGTTGTACATTGTCTACGGGAAAATAGTAGTCTTCGACCGAAAAATGTGGACAGAGGCCAAGAGCGGACGCCACAGGTGTTAAACCTCGAATCTCAAATTGTAGAGACTATGGAAGAAAACTCGTCAACAAGTAACCGGCAGTTAGCTTGTGAATGTCAGGTTTCTCGGTTTGTGGTACGTTGCGCTCTTAAAGAGCAAGGTTTGCACCCCTATCATGTTCAGCGGATGCAATCATTGCAACCAAAGTGTTTTTCGGCTATTTCATTCGCCGTAAAGTTTTGTCACTTTTTGTTTTTATAGCTTTTTTGCGGCTATTTACGTTTCGATTTATTAGAGCTTTCAGAAGCGTTTCGAATTGGACTTTATGAATTTAAAATGTTTAACCACATTTTCGGTTAATTCACTTATTGAAGATACTGTAGTTTAGCTACATATTGTGATGCATTTCAATTTCACCCTGTGTACATACAGGGTATTTCACGAGTAATAATGAATCCGGCGGAATTGAAAATGCAACCCACAATACATTTCCAAAGTTAACGTAGCTATTTAAATATCGTATTGTTTTAAAATAAAATTAATAATCCATTATGGCTTTTCTTTGAAACAACTATGAATTTTTGTCGAGCTATTATTGTCATTAACATTAATGCCAAAAGTACAAATATATAAAATAAATTATGATAATTATGATAAATATTTTTGCAACAACCTAAACAAACAAAAAACAGTACAAAACAATCGTTAAAAGGAGTCATTGTGATCAAATTTAACAAATAATTAGCTCTTCGTACAAAATGTAGTGTTATTTTCAAATTATGAGCTTCAAGGCTCCCACAAACCGTGCTAATTTCAATTACTGTGAAGATAATTCGCCGTTATCGTCGAGAAATGGTCCATAAGTGGCTCTCGGAAGCCCAGAGAAGACGTACAGTTCACGGCAGTGGCCAAATTATCGTCAAAACAGGTTAATTGAGCCAGGATGGGCAAATTACGTATCATTAATCACACACTTTCCGATAGGGTGGGTTGTGCGCTCCTCCATTCAGAAACCGCTTAATGTGAATCGTGCTTTTAATAACGGCGTCCTTGATGACCGCAGATAGCATTTTGAATGTACATCGGGTAAGATGGGGCAACCAGACAAGCACGTTAAGTTGAACACAATATTAATGGTGTTCCACCGACTCTATTACCATCATTCAAAATTCCCTCGGCCTTAACTACAAAACACTGCGTGAATTATTCTTCCTAATGTCAAAGGATAACGGTGACAACTGCACCGAGGGATTCAAACAAAACGACTTTTACAAATTAGTCTGACGTCGGAGTTTGCAATAATTATTGTAATCATTAATCAAGAAATACCTGTGATGGAGTTTTCTTTGAATTGATTAATAGCTAGCGGTTTGCACAATGACAGAAAAAAATGGATCGTTATATGCGTTTGTTATGAAGAAATGTAAAAAGCTCATGACATGCAAAAAATTCGATAGTGTACAGGGTTTACTGTGCTCTAGAGTCGTTATTTTAACGAATTCAAAGAATTTGTTACACAACAATCATCCACCCATGGCGTTTAAGCGTCCCCACGTCGTTGCACAGTCTTTCCATTTGTTCTACCTGTCCGATTAATTCCAAATGTCAAAACTAAAGTTAGCTCTGGCTGTAAAAACACATTTTTTAGTGATAAACAATTGTAAAAATGTCTAATACAAGCGACTAACCTAATCTAATTTTACAATTCTCACTCGCAATAAACTGATTATAACAGCAATAAACCAAGTAAAGTGTCTTTCAAAATTCTCACAATAAATTGAACAATTACATCTACTTATAATTCAGAGAAAATACTGGAAAGTCATAGAGTTGTTAATATTAACCTATTTCTGAAGCACTGAAGCAGTAAAAGTGGAAGCGGGAATTAAATTTAATGTTCCATTCGCACCTTGGGTGTGGAATTTGTAACATGACAATTTTTGGATTAAATTAAAATTGATTTTTCTACAACCACTATCTTGAAGCCAGTTTACATAGATCATCATTGCTAAGAAAGTTGATTCTTTTGTTGCTAAAGCAAAACAAAAAGGAAAAATGAAGTTTCTTAGTGAAAATGACAGTTCTGTGTGAGAACAAATTGTATTGTGTGTTGCCTAGAGGAACGAAATTGCTCCAAAATTAGAATTTAATAATTAATTTTAAAAATAGTATTACAATTAACACAAATAATTATTATTGTAAATAGTACTGCTATAACATGAATTATTTGTTTGTTAATTACAGAATTTTTTGTACTTATTAACACATATATTGTTTTAATATGTAATTTTTTTTTTTGTAAATTGTTATAATTTATTGAAAGGTCGTGGAAAAAACATTGTGTTCTACTTGTGCGAAAAGCTTTCATCATGCTCGTGTTAATGCGCACTCGGCCTAACGTAAATACGTAAACACCGCTTGAAAATTTCGCTTTTCAACACTCGTAAAACAAATAACTATTACCTACTGTCATATTCATAAAAAAATTCAAAACATGTGAAATAATACTTTGCACTCAAAGTGTTTGTAGTGAAATTATTTGTTTTCATGTTTTACATAAGCATAAACATGGAGGGACGCCAAAATTTCCGAAATTGTTTTCACAACGTTTTTGTGGAAACTTCGAATTAGTATTATTAAGGAAAACCCATTTATACCACTGTAGACATGTTCTTCGTTCCATTCGCTAAATTAATCCCCGAAACATATTTTGTCAGGGAGTCGATAAGGCCGTGATGCAATAACGAAACCGAATAATCACGTCTTATCTTTGATATCCGCTCCCTAAACCCATCCAGTGGACGTTTGCATGTTTCCAATAACAAACTTCAATACGAAGCAGCAGACAACACAAAGTCTATTTTTGTCTAGCTCTAGGACAGTTGGCAGCAGTTGAAATGATAGAGTAGTTACTCATCTCGTCCTATTGTCTATTATCTTATTTCGGTAACGTTTTGTCCTGAAAGAGAAGCTGAATGCAACTTTTCCCCCTTATTGTAGTAAACGTTAAACACATTCATTGGCGCTGATACGGCGACCGTTTTGAATATATTTTGAAAGTCAAATGTACTCAATTTGAGAGTTAAATTTGCGAGGGGAGTTCGAGCGGTAACATTCTAATGCACCTTTAGATTATCCAAATGTATACCCTTGTAAGACTGTTTAAACGATACATTAAACGGTTCTTCAGCCAATTAGGGGAATTCTTCGTTAATTTGTAACTGTGGACATTTCGTGATCGTTACGTTTGTTAGCCAAGAATATCGTGAGATAGTGAGTGTTAACACGGAAGTCCCCAGACACTAATTAGGAGATCAACACACTTTGGTACGAACATTCTGAAACAAAGAAAGATTGGTTTGGGACAATTCAAATAATTTTTTACCAATCCCACATTTTATGACCTGTCAGGAATCTCAGGACTGGTGTATTTGACAAATGCACCACGATCCACGAATTGCACTGTACGAGGACACAACTGAAATCATTTTCACGGCTGGTATATTTGCAAATATTCATGTTTGGATATATCGGGTCTTCAGTTAAATTTATCCTCAAAGAAGGCGTTGAAGAGTCGATTGTGAACGCACCACGAATTAGAGATCACGGATCAGCTGTTTAAATCTTACCTCACTTTTTGCGTTGTTTGTGGTTTTATATCGGGTGGTGTTTTTTTAAATTTCACCTCATAGTAGGCAGTGAAAAGTCGATTGTGAACGCACTATACAGGTTACGGATCACAGATTAGCTGTTTAAATCTTAAGTTTTACACGAGTGGTGCGTTCACATCACAATCGACTCTTCAACGCCTACTATGAGGTGAATTTTAAGAAAACACCAAATACTTCGTCCAACGAGAGATTGGGAGATTTTAAATTGTAGGCTTGGAACCCAACACTACAAAATGCACTAGAATACATTAATTAGAGTATAATTTCAGGGCAAAAAATGTTACTGCTCGAAGGATATATTTCAAATTTTACGCGCGCAAGGTATTACTTTCTCTGCGTACAATTTAGTGATTTTTTATGTCAACCAATCTCTCGCTGGACAAACTATACTCTGCAGACTGCCGAATGGTGCGTTCACAATAGACTTTCAAGTCCCAACCCCAACTTTGAGGATAAATTTAAATGAACACCCGATACTTGTCAAATATCAAGTCCGCCTCAGTAAGTTTCTTGCTTAGTTTTATCGTGTGTGAAAGATATACAGGGTGGAACAAAAGTATCAAACATTGGCTGTAACTTTTTAATTTGACAATTTATGAAAAAATGTTTAATATAAAAATTGATTGGTGTATTATCCTGCATCATCTGGTCTTTCTAGTTTGTTCCTATCTTCTTTTGTTTCGCTGCTATGGCAACCAACTTTGGTTTTTTAAATAGCACCCATACATTTTTTGTGTGATTTTCAAACAAGCATATCTTTCTGTATTCATAAATACAGTTTTGCCATTATGGGGAAAAAGAATAAAATTTAAAAAAAAAGCAAAGGTGATAAAATTAACTTACTAAGTAATAAAATGCAATATCAAGAATGTTGACCATTTTTGTTGAATGTCATGCATGATAATAAACCAAACAATTTTTATATTAAACATTTTTTCATAATTTTTCAAATTAAAAAGCTACAGCGATTATTATACTTTTGTTCCACTAAGTATGTATTGGGTGATTCAAAATGATTGTGGCCAAGTATGGCAACTATGTACGAAAATTTATGTGGCAACTGTGTGGATAGGGTAGAGTTGATATTTCTTTGACAGTTTATAGTCGCGCAATTTTGAAAACTGTCAAATCAATGTGTAATGATATCAAAAAAATCAAATGCACGCTTATGAAATGTCATACAAATGACAACTCTACCTCATCCATACAGTTGCCACATCAATTTTCGTACATAGTTGCCATACTTGGCCACAATCATTTTGAATCACCCAGTATATCTCCTCATTCAACGGTTTTATACCACGTGTGTGCGCGAAACATTGGAATGGATTTTATGCCTGGTATATTTAACGCCACAAATCTGAAATTTTAAAATGGAAGTCAGCTCATAGAGGAGCTTAATATAATTGTCATCAGTTTCTTCCCAGCAGCCCCTAGCCTTCCTCATTTAAAAATTTTAAATGATATGGTATTATGACGAATTATCAAAAAGGGTAATTTTTTAATATGTAAACATGTTTATTTGTTCCCTACTTGTAAACATCAGTTTATCAAGTCACTGTATTCACCTTGAAAATGTCTCTTAACTGGCTAGCATGTAAAATTATACTAGCAAGCATGTAAAATTTTACTGGCTAGCCAGTAAAATTTTACACCCGTGCTCATATGAGTGATGTGCGTTTCCAAAGCAATACGTGTAAAGCTCATACGATTTTTTTTCAAATACTGGAATTTTTAATAGTTTGTATAAGTACTCGTAATTACAAGTGAGGAACAAATAAAATATTCAACAATAGACGCATGGTAACGGGTTTTACTGGCTTCAGAAGGTGACTGGCGAACAGGTAAAAACCCTTTTACCATGCTAGTAATGTTAAATACTAATTCTTTCGAATGTGTGATGAATATTTGTCAAATACACCAGTCGCGAGATCCCAGATTACAAATAAAAATCTACTAGGACAATACGAGTATGTTTACAATATTTCTATGTTTGATGCTGTTCATTAAGTTTTGCATTTATTCCAGTACTGTTTTGTTTTCGTCCTGCTTTTAGTGTTTAAAGAGAAAACAACAAAAGACGGAGGACAATCAAATTTTAAATTGAGCTCCCCCAGAAATAAATTGAATCTTGGCGGAAATCAGCACACAAGCCGAATAAATGAAAATTTAAATAGAATAAATAATACAAACGACGAAATACAGGAAGAAAATTAGAGGCGAATGTTGATAATTCGAAATATGTGTCGCAAGTGAACATCCTTCTCTCCCTTCCTGTCGAAATTTTCCGGCTGAAAGGATGAACCCGACGGCTGGTTTTTTACGAGTTCGCTATTTAATTAACCGTACAGATAATAAATAGCTCATTTAAGCGTTTAATGCTTGCACGCGAACGATTTTCTATCGTGCTTTTGTAACCATTCATTATTAATTAGATAATTGCGAAATAATTATCGGCAATAAATTCGTTCGCAGTGTCCGCAAACTCCCACGAGTGCTATAATGTGCAAGTGCACGTAATGGAATGTCAGCACTGGAAAAATTAGTCTCACCCTGTATACAAGGGCGGCTGAATAATCATGTCATGTTGATTTTAATTAAAAACACAAACTCATTTTCGCTGACTGTGTGTGATTACTATATGGGCCTGTTCCGTACCAAAGTTAAAATTTTAAGGATTCTGCCCTGTTTTTAAGGTATTGGGTGATTCAAAATGGTTGTGGATAAATATGGCAACTGTAGCGTGTCGTTTGAATCTTGGCGGCTTCGAGAAACTGTAACTATCCTTATCAGATGTCAGGACCACCTTACAGTTTCTCAAAGTCGCCTATGCCCAAAACCATTTTCCAAAATGCGCCCTCGACGCTATAAATAGCACCGCAACCCAGGCCTCGGCCTCTTTACCATTTTGTTTCTTGTCTAGAATAGTCGATTTACTTACCACATGTTAGTTAAGTGTTGTTTGCAATTATTGTAAGTTATTAAAGTTTAAAATTATTATTGCAGTGTGTTAAGAGCTATAGTTTCATTAAAATCTAAATACAGTCCACTAAATCAAACCCAACAAAATGCCCAACGGCATCACCAAATTGGACACCGCCAAGTGCCACGTAGCAACTATGTACGAAGATTTATGTGGCAATTCTGTGGGTGGGGTAGAGTTGACATTTGTATGACATTTCATAAGCGTCCCTTTGATTTTGTTTTTTATCATTGCACATTGATTTGACAATTTTCAAAATTACGCGACTATGAACTGTCAAAGAAATGTCAACTCTATCCTACCCACATAGCTGCCACATAAATTTCGTACATAGTTGCCATACTTATCCACAATCATTTTGAATCACCCAAAAGTAGATTATGCACCAAGGGAGTGCAGTGCATGATTTTTACCCACGGTATAGTCTGTTTCAACTCTAAATTTCCACCATCTGTCGATTTATGTTGGCAAAATAAAAATATTTCTAAACTGGGGATTGTGATAAACAAAGTTGCCAATATAATTATTTTATAAACATGATTCGAAAACAACGTAATTTATTTTACGCTAAAATGAAAAATGCTCATTAATATAGTCTAATTTTTACCCTTTTGCGATGACGTTATTATCTAGTAACTTCATGTATGTTTGAGCTAGGATCAGAAACAAATTTGAATTGATCATAAATAATGTTTCAAATTTGTTGACAATTGCTTCGAAAGATTATGTTTGTAATCAATGTAATAAGTGAAAGAAATTGAAAATTGTCAAATTGACAGGAGCATAAGATAACCTCAAAGTAACCAACGATAAATAAACGTGCCTTTTTTTTCTGTTTCTGTCGTTTTAATAAAGAGAAAGCGAGAAAGGAAATCGTGACGTCACCTCAAAAGGGTAAAAATTGGACTATAGTTATTAAGGTATCAAGGGTGTTATAAAGTTGATAACGCGCGAGGTCGGCAGAGTGAAACCCGAGGGCCTCCGACCGAGGGCGTATCATTATAACACCCGTGGTGCCTTCAAAACTTAATGTCCCACTAGTTTCGTGTGTTTTTGGATTGATAATGATTTGATTAATTTACACCAATCAGTGAAAATTTGGTCGTAACTACGCAACGAAGACCTTATAACGCCCTAGAGCCTGTTATTTGAAGATAATGCCCTAGGGGATTATTTCTCTAATAACGTATCAGAAAACTGTGTCATTATCGTTCAATAACAACACAGTAGGACATTAACAAGGTTTTCGTTCTTCTCTTTTATTATAAAATCTTGAGTTCTAAAAACGGAAATTGACAGACACAGAGAATGATAACCTCAAAATGCAACCTGGCGCATTTTTCACCAAACAGTGTTGCCGGTTGTATTTCTAACATAGAATGGAGCGTTGGTGGAAATTTAGAATTGAAATAGATTGTACCCACTATTTTTTTCACGACCCCAATGATTTTAATTGAAAAAAACCGGAAATTTGTAAATTATTTTTAATTGTTAGATTAAGTTTAAGTGTCATGTTGACGGTTAATAATGTTTAACCGTTCGGCTTTTTTCAATTAAAATTTTTGGATCGTGTAAAAAATAGTAGACTCCAGTCGCTTCGCGAAGGGACATTAGGTGGGGTTGTCTAGCAACGCTATTTCGTTCGACCCGGTCCATTATTATTAGTAAATAAGAGTGGTTACTATTGGTTGGATATTTAGACCGCCGCAAGTTTACCCCACCAAATGTGGGTAGGTCCCATTTAAAAAAACATAACTTTAGTGTTTTTATAATATTGGGACACCTGTATATACAGGATGCGTCTGCTTAAACTTTATATTTGAATATCTTCGTTATTTTAAATGACTGCTCAATGATATTTAGTCTTAATAAAGGCTGCATTGCCCTCTTTACATAGGCACTACAAAAATTAACAAGGATCTGGACAGAAGAGGAATATTCAAGAAAAAAATTAATGAAAAAAAAAATATTTTCAGCTTTTTCTAACATTATAACTTTTAACATGCATATCAAATGTTTCTGTGTAGATTTTCTGCCTAATAATCATCCTAGTGCTTATTATTGACCAATAAATTAATGTTAAATAAAGACAATTTCCAGACTTCATTCACCAGTGTGTATTTACGTAAAAAAGTACTTCACGGCTTACTGATTTACAAAAAAAAAACATAATTAATTTATTATTTGACAACGTCAAAGTAAAAAAGTTTGTGAAATCTTTGAAATAATCTTTTATACAAGATGTTGTTCTCACAGCAAGAGAAAATTAATATTATTTTTACGTATGGAGAGTGTCACAGGTGCTATCGAGCCGCAGCAAGAATTCTTCAGGCCCGTCAAGAAAATGATAAATTTTCCGAAATGAATATCAGACGAATTGTAAAGCTGTTTGAAGATACTGGCAGTGTTAAAGAATTGCCACGAGTAAGGGATGCACTCTCCAAAAATATTAACTTTCAAAATGCCGTTGTTGATTAGGTAACTGAAAATCCACACACAAGCACAAGAGCAGTAGCGGCTGCCCTGAATGTCTCACAAAGCACGATTATTAGAACTTTAAAGTCTTTGAAATTTCATCCATATGAAATGATCCTGCAACTGCAACTTCACGGAGTTTTTATTCCAGAATTGAAAGGTATGTGGAAGTTAATGGTCGAAATAAATTTTGAGCATCTTATTTAGTTATAATTATTTTGAGTTCATTTTTTAAATTTTCTTTGGTGCTAATTGTGTTACATTGTTGAATTTATTGCAGATATTTTAATTGTTATTATTTATTCACCTGCACCCCCTCTTTAAGCTTGACGCACCCACTTCCATGATAGCCACTTTTATAAATAAAAACAAAAAAATTAGGAGGGTACCGGGTACCATGATTCATTGTTTAAAAAATAAAATTAATAACATTTAAATTCGTTTTATTGAAAACTTACTTTAAAATAGTTTAAGTAAATTTTTCCAGAGAAGACTATTCCTAGGATGCAGACGTACCTACACCGGGATTTGTACATACATACCTATTTAATTTTTATTGTATTTTACTGAATAGTTCAGAAATAAAAGAATTTTAAATAAGATAACAATGCCCCGTCAAATTGACGTATCTAAATTATTTGCTGAAAAATGAGTAATCTGTGAAACAAATTCGTAACAACTTTTTACGCATAAACTCTGTTTTGAACACAGCTGGAAAATTAGTTCTTTTTAACACTAATTTATTGCGTAGTCATCAGTAAAAGTGTAATAAAAACAATACAGGGAGATACAGAGGCCACAGCTGAATATGTTATACTCCGTAATCTGAGAAAAAGCCAAAAAAAAAATTTACTGCGGTTATTTTTCAAATAGCTCTGTATTCTTGCAGGTTTCGTTAACTTTTGTTAAGCACATGTCAAGAGGTCATTGAGATATATAATATTGCTAAATATTGTTTACAATAATTGATAATTAAAAAAGATATTCGGATATAAAGTTTTAGTAGACGCACCCTGTATACCGCAAGGTTTTCCAATTGTGCAGTAGAAACGCAGTTATCATCTAAAAAAAAAAAAGAAAAATTTGATATCTTTAATAACAAACAAGTTATGAAGCTTTTTCGCAACTCTGGGACACCTGTACATATAATTAAGATGTAAGAAGCATTTGTTGTGATTTGGTGGTATTTAAATGATTCAGAAAGTAAAAATTCCGCAACAACAATAAATACACAAACTTAACCTCACTTGTAAATGACACATTTTCGCGTTTTACTCCAAGAGGCAGTAATCGTAAAACCTAAACACATCGTTCTACTAAAAAAAAGAGTGCTAACCAAAAATCTTTATTTTTATTAAATCCTGAAGGTTTTAGGGCCGGTTGCACCAACGTGAGTTAAATTTAACTACAGATTAAAATATACGAAAACCTTGTTATAACAATAGGTAACTAAAGTAACGAAGCACTTTAACCTACAGTTAACTTTAACTGGCGTTGGTGCATCCGGTCCTAACCTAAGTCGTTTTTCAATGAAGCCTTTACTGTGACGTCACGATCAAAAACAATTGCTGCCTTAAGGCTTTGTGTTCTAGATGGCAATGATGTTCTAAAATATCAGCGACAGTTTATGTTACTTACCTAACCTATACTTATAAAAAATATGACGTTCAAATTTCAAAAAGGCATCTCTGCATGTGGAAAAAACTGTAATAAATCGACTTCTTAATTTTTGAGGTGTACTCTATAATTTTGAAATTAACTGTACATATTTTTAAAAAAGTTAAAATTGGCCTTCGGCTCATGAAGCTGTGCTGAATTTCAAGGCATTTCGAGTTGTTTCTTAAGTGTGTACTAAAAGGGTCTGTTCAGCACACAACACTTTTTTAAAGTACCTATTTCAACTTGTTTTTCAAGCTAGTTTTAAAAAGCAAATATTTCGAAGATTTCGCCTTGTTTCTTAAGCTAGTTTTTATAATCATTAAAATTAGCCATACTTAAACGAATTCTTTAAATAATAACCAAAATTATTTAAACATACAAAAATTTTCGGGACGTGTCATTCAGAAAGAGAAAAGATACATTTTTAGAATACAGGTGGTCCCGATATAACCTGCCAGAAGAAATCCTGTAATAGGTGAGGATGAGTAGAACTAATACACAAAAATTGTTTCTAATAAAAACCTTTTCGTTTTCGAGATAAAAATAATTGAAAATTTGGTCAAAATTTGCTGTACGCCAATGAGTTAATCGGGTTTAAAAATATAATTCTGGTTGCTTGGCTGCAATTTCTTTAGTAGCGGTACCTGTAACACCTATGACATTTGTCCAGTTTAATTTTAAATTTGCGAATTCTACAAAAAGTTTTGAAGTTCACAAAACAAGAATACGCCGATTTGCATTAACTCTATGGCGAAGGACACGTGATAATCCAAGAGCGGCAAGGCGACTATACGGTGAGCGTTTCCTGAAGGAGTCCTTCCGTCCCGTTCTACTTTTGTGGAGGTACTATCGGATAGCAAAAAAAACTGGTACAGTATGTTACGGGAAATGAAAATTTTCCTAATTTAAATTTGTTTCATGCCGGGATACAAGTGGAGTATACTTTTTACATCCACGAGCAACCGCCGTGATTTTTACATGTACATGTTCATTAAACTGTATATTTTTTTAATATTAAAGTGCGCACTGCCTAAAGTTGCCTATTTAAAAGATGCAGCCGTTAACGTCTTACGCGGCAAACCTTGGCGCGCTCCGTCATATCTATGATTACCCCCATGGGTCTCGGTAAACCTCATGGTTATAATCTCCTTACCTGATAAATGGGGTTCTACATTAAAAAACAACTAGAAATTCTAGAAAATAAATGTTCAAATAATATAAAAGGTGGTCGTTTCTCGATTTCCCAAAACTCAAAGGACAAATTGTTCCAGCCTCTTATATCGAAAATGAAAATGAGATGGAATAATGCTCCTCGAACTCTTCATGTTATTTACACAAAAAATGAAAAATGACTTGAACAAAATGTCTCTATCGAAGTTAGTACATGTTTATTTCGCTTCTGTTATTTTTGTTTTCATTTAAAATTGTTCACTGATTATTATTAATAAATACGATTCCATTTTGAATTTGATAAATCTGATATCAAATTCGTAATCAGAAACCCCGAAAATCTTATAGTACATATTTTCAGAGCGATACACTCACTTTTCGAGTTCTGGCCAGCGAAATAGGCCATTCGCCCCACTGTGCGTCGGTGCTTTGTAGGACCCTCGGGGTTCACCTTCGGGCTACAAACTGCACCTCGAGTAAAAAAAAATTAATATGAAATAAATACCTATGTATCCAGGTTCCACCGTAAAGAACAATAATAGTATCTAACCTCTATAGCTAGCAAACTAAACATCAACGACGCACATAAAACTTTTCATTTGAACTATGTACATATTTGCGTAGGCATGTTGGTGTGTACTTGTAAAAGTAACTATTAAAAATTGGTTAGAATGTTTCCTTACCTCATTAAAGGGTGATTGTATGATAAACGTACGCCCAATTTTGGAAAAAAGCATGATATTGTGAGAGGTCCATAGAAGGAAAATCCAAAAAAAAAATTGGATAGGCAGTAAATTTCCAAAAATACACTTCTGGACTTCTTAAGGGACCACCAATAAAAATTATAATTACTTGATGAAAGTCTCATTGATCTTAATAAAATTGACACATGTCATAGTTAAGTGTATATTACATTATTTTTATAGTGTGCCATGAAAAAATGAACAAAGGTAATGCACTTGTTTCCAAAATAACAAATGTCAACAAAAAATTATACTTGTTAGAGATACGATTTTGAGTTGTTTTACTGTATTAAAGCTTTTATCATTTTAAAAGTACAAAATCTGTTTTTCGTCACACATTAAACCAAAAGTATGCCTAAGCGGCATCTTAGAGTTGAGGAAGTGTCTCAAATCATTATTCTTCTTCCCAAAGAATACAGCGTGTCCCATAAGTGCCCGGCAAAATTTTAACCACGAGCTACTAGGCTTCATGTAGAACTCGGAAAAATATTTAAAAAAATTCTGTCAAAAAATAAAATGACATTAAATTTTTGAACTACTTTTTTTTAATTGCTTTTAGACCCGGTTTATTCGCCTTCAAGTAACTTTATTTGAACCGTAATTACTATGAATCTACCAATAGCAGATTCTAAATCATAGCAACTACTGGTCAGATAAATTTACTTGAAGGTGAATAAACCGGGCCTAAGTCTTCTACGTTATCCCACAACCTCGTAGGCAAAATTTCGGCACATTTTAAAAATACACCCTTGTATATCATATTTTATAAAATGTTCGCCAATGCGAAGTAACCTCTAGGAAATATGCTTTAAAACAAGCAAACCGACGCTAGGACGGATCTGGACCTGACAAGTAGGATTTTCTAACCTCGAAAGCCGGTCGTAATTTCATTATTTTTTTTTATCAAAAAGTGAACGAACGGCGTTCATCTATACCTCAATCGATTCGTAATTTTGTGTGGAATGCATTGGTGAAGCTATTTTGACTGTAAATTACTGTCTTTCGTGCGTACCTTTATCGTACAATCGCCCGTTAAAGCGCTAATGTGAGTTAGAGCCAGGTTCCTATTTGTCATTTTTCTAAATACATATTACGTACCGGGTGATCAAGAAGGATTGTTTAAGTTGGCAATACAATTAAGAACATTTTTTTATTCGGCTATTTACAACACTGCAACCGGATATGATTTGTGGGTTTATTTGACAGATATCTGACGTAGCATTAATAACGACAAAATGGTAGGTTATGAGAGTAAAAATTAACGGCAAAAAGAAATCAAAGTTGGAATTCGGAATAATAATAATCTAAAAATTAACTAAAGGAAATTCTCGAAGTGCTCCCCATTTTGTTCTAAACATAAATTAACTCTTTTCTCGGACGATTCACCAGCATGTTTAATTTAATTTGAAATGTCAAATTTGACTTGTCACTGATGCGGCTGTCAGTGTGAAGCCGTCAGCAACCGGAAGTTACTCCAGTTGTACCATTTAAAAATAAAATTCAGCATTACCAACTTAAACAGTCCTTCTTGATCACCCCGTATTTTACAGAGGGGTTTACTTTTATTTTTGAAATTTAACACAATGTCTGTTACATCGGGATCAGTGATTGTGGCAAGCTGTCGGATACCGTCAAGGCGAGATTCAGTAAAATTAATATGCTTTATCATCTTCTGGATAAATCACAATTTCCTCTGCAACAATTTTCAGAGTTGCATAGAAACTTCATTACTGTAACTTATTCGGATGTTGAATTTACCCATCTTCTTGTTTGCGTTGGTTAATCGCAACTGCATCCTTTCTGTTCAAGTTTTTAACAACATGTCCATCTTATCTATGCGCACGGTTACATTTTAAATGCTATTCGCAACTTTCAATTTTCGAACATCCCGCGCACGACCAAGAAAAGGGGTTTTTGTCAAAAAACCCACGTGAGATGAACGAAAGCTGAAACGAGAAGAGTCAGTGGTGGACGAGCAGTTCGAGTGTGAAGGTCTAAAGGCGTGATGGGGTTCCACGCAGGTTCGGGTTCTAGGGAGGATCGACGCCAAGCGCTGCGACGGATAAAGGGACCCATCACGGGAAAGGTCCGGGGTAACTAGTGGAACGTGCGACTGGACCACCAGTGAGATGCAGTCTAGTTTAGGTCTAGTTTAAGGCTGAGGTTAAGGTTTAGCCGTAAGTTAGTTTAGGTGTAAGGTTTAAGTTGTTTTACAATGTAAATAGCTCTCGACGAGAGAATAAACCCAGTGTTAATAAATGAATTTATTAACGTAACATGGGGACTCGTTCAGGATGGTTTGATTTCGATCGTCGAGAGCTACACGTGTGAGACCGTGAAGTGGTTCGCCACGGTCCATGTTTGGTTGCCATGTTGTAGAGAAGGATTAACGAGACGAGACGAGGTATACCGATAGTGTCGGAGTTCTGGTAGGTGCACGTCGAGTTGACGGATATCGAACTAGTACCCCCTGACACCATCGATAGACCTGGTGCAGGCGGTGAGTCGTACGTTGTCACCAGACTACTGGTATTCCACGTGTTACGGGCGCAACGGTTCCCGAAACCCCAAATAAGGGAGTCACAAAAAAAAATTTTTGGGTGGAAGGTAGGGCGAGAGGAGGTCACTCGGGACAGCTTAAAACATCTAGGCATGGGTAAGTCCCTACAGAAACACGGCTGATAGGATGGGCGTAGTGGAGGGAAAAGTTTAGGGAGGTTGGTTGGTCAGCGAGGCAGCACGCTACGTGCATTTTACCATCTCGTTCGCTTCAGAAACGGGAATCGCGTACGGTGGCGCAATAAGTCAGTACGTAGTGGTCCCGTACAGGAAGTGAGTCTTCGGACGTTTCTCGATGAGAAATAAAGTTTGAGACGTTTAGGTCGTTTGGTGCCCACCGGAGTGGAGACACGAAGGGTGCGGTTCGTGGACTCGTGGCCCGGTTTCGCGGAAGGCGAACAGGCAGAGTGACGGACGGGCAAAAGGACCCGATGTCGTCAGGGTTTCGTTGAGGGGCTGCGGCTCGCCAGATGGTTCTTGCCGTGAAGTCGAACCCCAAGCGCTGCGACGGATTTGGAGACCCCACGCACGAGAGGTTGTCGTGATGATCGAACGCCTTGGTGGCGGATTTCGTTTTCCGCCCGGCGGCCCGGATGTCGCTTGCCTCGAGCACTCGAGTGGACGGACGCAGGGTTGACGGTAGTTGTGAACGTCGTCGAGGAACGCGCTATTAGAGATTTTATTTTACCGGATTTGACTTATGTGACAGGGAGGTTGGTTGGAAAGCGACGCAGGTCTCGAACGCACGTTTCAACATTTCGTTCTGTTCCGCAATGCGAAGGACGAACGAGGTGCGGACAGAACACAGTGGTGCTGGGGATCGGAGGTCGTCGCGACGCGACGAAGAGAAGGTCTTAGGACGCGGTTCGACGCGCTGGTTTTACGTTTTGAGGAACGAGTGTCGTTCGGCACCACAGTTGCGGTTCGTGAACCCGGGCTAGATTCGCTGCAGGCGAAGAGAAAGAAAGGTGGACCGGCGAAAGATCCCGAAGTCTTGGAGGGGTTTCGTTTTAGGGGTGCGGTCGCCAGATAGTTGTTGTCAAAGAGTCCGACCCCTAGCGCTGCGGCGGATTTGGAGACCTCAAGGATGGGAAGTTGTTGCGATGACCGAACGCCTTGGTGGCAGATTCCGTTTCGCGCTCGGCCGCCCGGAAGCCGCTCGTCACGAGGAAAGTTTGTTTGACGACGGGATTGTTGGTTTGTTTAGACCCGGGGGACGAACCCGCGGTCCCCGGTAGTCGAGGACGCAGTCGAGAAGTGAGCTGTAAGCTTCTCCAAATTTTATAACTTGAAGTTAACCTTAGACTCGTGTTTATGATCGGAGATTGTTCCAGGGCAGACGTGTTGTCGTCTAGCCAATTTTTCCAAAGTTATTTTACCTGGAGTTGAGATTCAGAAAGTGGTTCCCGAAGCTTCTCTCCGACGAACTGCTTTAATTGCCCAGACGTGTTAATTTACTTCTTTTATTTTGTTGGGGGCTGCGAGCCATCTACGACTAAGATAAAAAAAAAATGTTTACAAGCTACCAGGTCAGATCAAATAATAAAAATGTTGTTTCTCTCAATTTTTATTTTTTTTTTCTAACACTAATATCTTATACTGTTTCCATGGTGCATTTGAGCTCACACCTTATGTTTCCCATAAAATACGCTTGTCTCTATAAGACACGTCGTCAATAGCAACGTACCTTATAGAGTCATAAAATACGCTCACACACATCATTCAAGTAACATTTTATTCATCATTTTTACAGTAATTATCACAAAAGTGAAAAGTACAATTATTGAATTGGAATTGCCATATTAGCTTCGTGCTCTTGTTCCTAACATCTTCTTCTTTAACTTCTGCTGTTTCATCCAATGCAAGTGCCCGGCCATCGAAAATGGCAATCTTTACATTTTCTTCAAATGATTCTTGCCGTAGTGTGAATTAACTTTTAATGAAGTTCTACACGCTTACCCCATATCAAGAAAAGCCAAAATGACATCTTCCGTTACCTCCGTGATGCTTTTTTTTATTGTTCCGGCCTTGAAATGAAACATACACCTTTTCGTATGCATTTTTAGACTTCATTGGTAACAAATTGCCCCTTTTTTCTTATTTCTTCTGGAACGTTTTGGTACATTTCAACGATGAAAATTGTTTTTTTCCAAATTTGTTGATATTATTACCATAGTACCCACGGCAACCTCCGCATTTTGTGTATTGTGATGCGCCTCGAATAATTTCTGAATTTATTAAAATTTCTGATAAGATGTTAGTGTTAGAAAAAACCTTGAAGACAACGCGTGTTTTATAGTTTAAAAATCTCGATCTATTAAATCCTCGCTCCCTGCGGTCGCTCTGATTTAAACTACGATCTCGATTTTTAAATCGTCTATAAAACCCTTGTTGTCTTAATAGCTATAAAGGGGGGTTGTGTTTTTAAATTCTATACGAAACCTTAAACTGCGCGCACGACCAACAAAAGGTGTTTTTGAAAAAACCCCACGTGAGAAGAACGAAAGCCGAAACGAGAAGAATCAGTGGTGGACGGGCAGTTCGAGTGTGAAGGTGTAAAGGGCGTGATAGGGTTCCACGTAGGATCGGGTTCCAGGGAGAATCGACACCAAGCGCTGCTGCGGATGAAGGGACCCTTCACGGGAAACGCCCGGAATGACCGACGCCGAGCTGGCAGAAGAGCTCCTTTCCCGGATCACTTGGATGCCGTCCCCCTCCCCCCACTCAACCGAAGAAAGCCTCCACAACCCCCGCACCACGCTAGGAAAATCTGCTTCTCCGGCCATTCGACGAAGACGATGGTCGGCGCCGGAGGGAGTTTCCCAGAGGGACTGTCCCGGAACGAAGCAGCTGGGTACTCCGCGGATCGCGGCCGCGGTAATCGTGAGAGCTGGCGGGTAGAGGTGCAGGATCCAGCTCCGCTAATGATGCGGTTGTGGTCACCCTTTTTGGGCAGTACTTCGGCGCGGGTCAAGGAAGAAGACGAAGGGTGACCAGTGGAAGGACGTGCGACAGGACCACCAGTGAGGTGCAGTGTAGTTTTAAGGTCTAGTTTAAGGCTTAAGTTAAGGTTTAGTCGTAAGTTAGTTTAGGTGCAAGGTTTTAGTATATTAAGTATAAAGAACGGTAATGACAATGTACGGATCGAAGACAATTGTTTGGAGGAGGAGCTTGCGACGACTCCAATATTGTCTGAGATCCGTACATTGTCATTAACGTTCGTCACGCTTATGAGATTTTTTGCGCGATTGAATATTTATTACAAAACATTCCTAACTAGAATGCAATGCGATACGACGCCCTTCACATCGTGTTGCCACAATGTCGATTTTTGTATCGCGTTTCTAAGGCAATCTGCAAACAACTACCGCCATTGCAGTTTTTGTGCGCAAATATCGCCAGTTGTGCTGAAAAACAAGCAGTAAAATGAGTGATATTAGTGATTCCGAAAACGAAGGGGATGTTGTAGAAGAAACTTTGAATGTGGGGTGCGTCACAAATAAAGAATTTTTGAAACTAACGACCTCAACGTGTAATTATGAAGACAAGGAAAATTTGGGGTATGAAAATTTTGATAATACTAATGTCGCGGCAAGTTCGCTAATATTATTTCATTACAGCGGCAAGGAATGCCGACCACAAGAGCCGTGTGAGTTTCCAGAAAGTGCTAACATCTTGTCTTCAACTTCTGTCTACATAAATCAAGAATTTTCGAAACCAGCGAACTCAATATGAAATCAAGAAGACAAGGAAAATCCGGGGTATGAACATTTTGACAATTCTAATGTCGCGGCAAGTCTTACTAAAATTGTTTCATTGCAGCGGCAAGGTAGGCCGACTACAAGAGCCGTGTGAGTTTCCAGAAAGTGCTAACATCTTGTCTTCAACTTCTGTATGCATAAATGAAGAATTATTTTCGAAACCAACAACCTCAATGTGTACCTAATCAAGAATACAAGGAAAATGCGGGGTATGAAAATTTTGACAATGCCAATGTCGCGGCAAGTTTGCTAATGCTATTTCATTGCAGCGCCAAGGAAAGCCGACTACAAGAGCTTTATGAGTTTCCAGAAAGTGCCCCCACATCTTGTCTTCAACTTCTGTCTACATAAAAATTATTATAATAATCGATTAATTTTGAATAAACTTTACTTACCGTTCTAGAACACCAAAAATTACTTACCATCGAGCTTATCGTTAGCAACGAGTAAACAGAGCTTACCATCTTGGAAACAGACATGGTAAACAATCAAATAGAGTACAATCGCGCAAAAAATTTGTTTAAGAATGTAAATAGCTGTCGACGAGAGAAATCTCTATCTAAAAGCATTACGATTAAAGATGGTAGACCAGGAATAAATCGCAAATCATTCCATGTGCTTTGGGTCTGTATAAGCACTCGTCTAATTCTAGAAAATAGAAGTTATCATAAAATATAAAAGTAATTCCAGTATAGCTATTAAAGATACAATTAATTTTCTTTTCTTTTGGAACCCCAAAAGCATCAAAATGACGATCATGTCAACTAGATTTTATAAGAAAGGAGTGAGAATCTTGACGCACGAGGCGCCAGCCGAGTGAGGAATCTCACGAGCAAACGATAGACACTTTCCAGCGAGTTTTGTACACTATTTTTCCTACGACTTATTTGTTATTGCAAAAATATGTATTTTTTAGAATCAATAAAATTAATGATCGGATTATTAATTTGACAGTTATTGAAATTGAGGTTTCTTAAAGAATTGGATTTGAGAGTATGTGTTACTGTCCGATGTTGATATTGAATGAATCTGAAAATGAGAAACCGATTATTTCCGGTTCTGTTCTAACGTTTGATGTGTGATCAGTAACCGCATTTAATATTTTTTAAATTTTACGCTTCAACGGTGCCCTTTGTCACCGGCTTTGAGAGAATTCAGTAATGAAGAAATGAAGGTTTTATTTAATTCAGTCAACAAAAACAAAAGTTGTTAATACAAAAATTAGAAAAAATAAAGTCAACTTGACAGCGACCGCGTGCTGTTTGATCGGTGCCTAGCGTCTCGCTTACTGGTAACACTTTAATGTCAAATATTTCGTTATATCTACGTTATGATGAACGGAAAGGGTACTTCGAAGAGTAGAATACTGAGTTTGAGTTTTTCAGATAACTCTCCAATGTAAGCTATCAAGTCATTTTCAGAAGAAGACAGTTTTATTCCTTTTTTGTTTCGCCAATCCATAAATTGTTTGTAGGAAAATTCGTACCTCTCCGTGGATTTAGGATTACCTAACCTATTAAGGTTGAGATAATTATTTTTTGCGGCTTCAAGTACTTCATTTATAGATACCCTGTATAATGAAAATAAAAGGTAAACGCAACTATTAATATTTACGCTAATTACGATTTTACGCAGTTTTGATTATTTATGTTAATAGTGCTAAATAAATCAATAAATAAATGGATGTATCTTTACCTATTCATTTTATTAAAGCAGATGAAAAAGAGCATTTTAATATTAGGTAATAAATTAGCGCCGAAGTGACCTTTTATATTGCTGTAGAAAATGTCGCAATTCGATTATTTCATTCCTCATTGAAACATCTGATTGAAAATATTAAAATTATAGTGGATTCCGAAAACATCCGTGCTCTCAAATGTCACAATTGGTAAAAATTTATTATTCGCAATATACCCGGCTGAATGTTGAAACACAACTTTTGATTGAAAGTGTACCATGCTTTTTTTTTGTGAGGTTATATATGATTTGGATATTTCTGTCAGATCAAAATTTATCTTGGCTGTTGTTGGGTTTTTTTATTTAAAAAGGACATGTAACATTAAATACAAAGACCAGAAAATCTCATTAGAACAGTCCATTGCTTGCTTTTCTCTGGCTTTAAGTACTGTTCTCTTTTGTTTTTCCATTTTTTTCGAATTGTTGACAAATTGTAATTAGCACTATGTCATAAAAATTTGGCGGGGTTTGTATTGTTGCAGGGTGATCAACCAAGTACATTGAAAATACTAGAAGAGCTTTGTCAATAATAATCAGTGTGACAACATGACGGGACTTTGATAGTTCGGATGTTTTTGGAATTCACTATAAATGAAAATATAGGTATTGCAAATTTATTATAAATATAAAGATTGCTGTGTATAGTACCATTCACGAAATAACGCAACTGCGTCACTGACGTAGAGGGGTCACCGATCATACTCGTACTATTGCGAGCAAAAAAAGTGGGACTTCAAATTTCTGTCAGTTTTCAAAAATTCGATGTAGTTCCAGTTTTATTGTCATTTTTTTCCTATTTTCCTTTTCCAAATGCCCTCTTCTTTTGATAAAGGTAGATTTTGATTGGGACTTTGCATTAAATAAATATTCACTACGTGCTTACTTACAATCATTCCCTACAACCTACAATACTTAATAACAACGTCAATCAATTCAAAATAGGGTTAGAATCAGATAAGGGTTATTTCACATTAAAAGTCAAGACAATGACGTTGATGTCCCACTTTTTTTGCCCACAATAGTACATTATGAATTCATCAATTTCGACATACGTTTTAAAGATCTTTTCTTTCAACATAAGCATAAACGGTTCACCGTATGTCGTAACTTAACAATAAATTGATGACGCGCTTGCGTTCTTTCGTGAATTACATTATAGAAAATGATTTCAATATTAATATATTCATAGCTGCTCTTACAACTATCGGATGTTTTTTTAAATTTCACCTCAAAGTTGGCGTTGAAGAGTCAATTGATCCAGTACATCAGCTGAAGTAGTTTCAAGCTTCAAGCTGAGAATGTGATAATAGATATTTGTGTATCAAGGCCCAAAAAGTGGATCTTTTTCGTACGAGTCTGGGTTTTAGTCGAAGAGGAGCCGAGACTTGAAAGCAGGCGAGGACAAAAGGCACTTTTTGGTCGAGTTGCGCACAACGTTTTTCGTGCTCCGTTAGGCAAAAATTTTGAACAATATGAATTAATTGTAAATTTTGAGGTTATCTTTGACAGATGTCAAATTAGGTATATAAACTGAAACATTTATATATTTAGTTATTTACCACTTTTCACGTTGTGTATCTCGGGAAACGAACAGGAAATAGTATATTGTTATACGAGTTGCACAAGACAGTCTATTGTCGAACGAGAGGGTTTAGAGCACGACGAACGCAGTGAGGAATGCTCTAAAGGAACGAGTTCGACAATATGTCTTGTGAAACGAGTGTAACATGCTATTTTTTCTACTTCGGCTTCATTAGTTTAATTTCTATAAATATAAAATAATTATCTAGTGACTTTTATTTTAATGAAATTGGTTTGGTATTGACGAAGCAATGTCATTTCATTGAAAATTAAATTTCAAATTGTCTCTCAAATGTTGTTACAATAATAATCTACCCCCTTAATAGTTTATTTTGATCCAAAACATGGATTCAGATTCAAATGACAACACTGAAATTTACTATCAATACCAACCCCACATTCAATAATCACTAGAAACGATGCTATAAAATATATTACATCTAGGAAGAGTGAAAATCCAAATTAAGCAAAATCATTGCAAGCGAAAGAACCAGAAGAATGTCAGATTATTTTGTTGCAAAAGACAGGGTCATTATAAATTATTGTGCCATCGCAACTGGCGTTGAAAACCCACACAAATTTTGGATGTGCTGCCAGCCTCGCAACGTTAGACAAACTAGCAGACAGATTTCCACTACCGCCGGTAGCGCCACCTATCGGCGATGGGACAATCATCTATAATGACCCAGTACTTAATGTCTATGTATTTCTTTTCATGGAAGATAATAAAATTGAGTTGAGTAAACCGGGCTTGCTATAATAAATAAATAAATATTTTTTTCCATTTTGCATCTACAGGGTGATCCAATTTATTTTTAAAATGCTCTAGCAACTTTATTTCTTGTCCGATTTCAATAAGCGATATATCAAATGATAAGGCGTTTAAGAGACTATGAACTGCCATATAATATTTATTTTTTAAAGAAGCTGTTTAAGTGGGGTGATATTTAACTTTCTTATTTTAAATTGTGACATATGTTTTTCATTACTTATTTTTAAAGTCACTATTTTTCTAAGCATTGCTGTATAAAAATATTATTTGTTTTTTGAAAAGTTTCGAAGAAATAAAAATGTTTAATAAATAATAATTGAGACATTTCAATGAAAAAGCGAATAAAATCAAGTTGCTTTGTGAGACCTGTCAGCTAGAGCATTTGTTACGCAAAGAATTTGACAAGTTGTTAAAATTGCATTTCCTCGTTATCCTGAATAAAAATGAATACCTTTGAAGAAATGACCAACATGCTACATGTCAGATCTAAACTCCATTCGAGGTACGAAAATAGCTTGTCCGTGTTTTTCACTCACGATTACGAGTTGGTCACTGCACTTCACGACAATTCAAAACTTACAATTGTTCGTCTATTTACCAGCGTTACCAACCCTTATATTTGCTAAATATAATTTTCCTAGCATTATGTTTTGAATTTTTTTAAATTTAAGGGGCAAAATAGAAAAAATATTGTATTTTACTTGTTTTATAAGCCATTTTGTCGCACTTATTTGCTCGTCGCTGCGCTCCTCGTGCTCTAACAAACGCGTGCTACAAAATGGTGTCTTATAAAACTCGTATAATAAATTACTATAATAGTAACCTTAGAAATAGTAAACAGATTTACATTTCTGTGCAATAAAATTAAGCACAATTCTTATGATTATTTTTCACGATATTTTAGTTGTATAATACGGGTCTATAGTAACTGATAAAACATTTGAAAACATTTTAAATTGTTGTCTAAATGATGCGGCATTGACTAATTTACATAAATATTTTTGATGATAGAAATTTCATTATGTCCCGTTTAAACTATAAAATATTTGATGTGCTTAATTTTATTGCAGAGAAGTGTACATTAGCGAAAAAACATGGTCCTACTTTTTTCTGTGCGTGACTGTATTTACTATTTTGTTTCATGCATACACAATACGTATGTAATGACGTATGTACATACAATTGTATAAAATATGCATTTTTAAAGATATTTGATTATCCGTGTTTTTCAATTATTCGGCAACGCTTCGGTCCCAACCAGAACGGATAATCGACTACTGTAGGTATACGGGGTGTAACAGAAAAAACTGCATTTATTTTAACTGGTAATAGGACTCATCTACTACAACAAATTTTCCAAATATGTTTTTTTCGAACACAAATTTCCTAAAGATTTGCTTAGCCGTTTATGGAACGATTTTAATTTAACTACATTTAATAAAGAAACAAAACAAGCACGTAACAAAAAACAAACGAAAGTGAAACCTTTTTATTCATGAAGCGCAATTTCGTGAAAAAACTTTACTGCAAAACATACTGATTGGTAAAAAACAATGAATGAAAAGTGCAATACGAAGGGAATAAAAACATTCAGTTGTTACGCTTCCTGTTTAGAAAAGTTTTCAGATTTTAAAATTGCTTTCAACGTGAACGACACGTCAAAATAAAGGGGGGACAAATGGCAATTCAATTTTGCAAATTCCAATAAACTTTATTTAGAAACATTGTTGTACTTAAAATAAATGGACTTTTTCTGTTACACCCTGTATTTATTTTTAGGCACCCTTAATGAAAAAAGTAATTTTATGTACTCCCATGCGGACGAAAAGTACCTAAGTCTTTTTCGGACTTACTTTTTCGGACGCACTTTTTCGGACGCACTTTTCTGACCCTGGACCGTGGCGCCATCTGTTGGTCTGTGCTACTTTATTTATTTATTTTCGCAGCTAGTATTAATTGCACATGGCATATCATTGGATTCAGAAAAATATTTTTTTTCAAAATTGGAATAAAAAATATACCAAGCAATTTGAAAAAACAAAGTTGACTATCATCTGACCTTGAATTACTTTTTTTTTAAATCTATGTTATACTCGTACTTAGTGTTTTTAAAGTGATTTATTTCAGTTTTTGTTTTATTTAAATCGAGCCATAAATGACGGAGATATGGCTTGTTTTTTCTTGATATAGTCGTGGAGAAAGTATCGTCTTCAACTCGCGTATAATGACTATTATTCGCTCAGATGATTCCACCACTCGCCTACGGCTCGTGTTGGAATTTTCATCTCTTGAATAATGGCCATCATTATAAGTTCATTGAAGAATGTACTAATCTATACTCTAAGTCGAAAAGGAATGAACTTAATTTATTACCGGGTAATGAAATAACTTTGTTATGCAGAGCGTGCAAAACACTAATCAAAGACGCACTAGGCCTTTTCTGACACTTCGTGAACTGTGTGTTCTCCATTTAGTTAGTTAATTTTTTATACAAACAGACCGAAATGCCTTGAAATTCAGCACAGCTTCATGAGGTGAAGGCGAATTTAAACTTTTTAAATATACCTTATTAATAAAAAATAGGACAGAATCCTTACAATTAAAACTTTTTTTAATACACCTTAAAAACCTCAAAATTTTTAAAATTTTAACTATTGTACTGAACAGGCCCACACATGTGAAATAAATATGATTCATAACTGCTCTACATTTTTAGATTCAGTTACTCGTAGCTCAAAGTACGTCAATTTTTTAAAAATTCGATTTGTCTCATCGAACGTGACAATTTTTTTATTTCTGCCCGGGTTTATGATGTCAACATGACCTGGTTGTCTAGTTCAAATTAAAATATATATGTCATTAAAGTTTTACGAGTAAATATTTCAAAGCGGCATCTAGAAAATAGAGCCGGACACCCACACATTATTGCGTCCTAGTCCAACGTCAACAAATTTGTCTAATTGTATTTTTCTAAACAATATAGTGCTTTAGTATTTTACATCGATATAGTAATTCCACAGAGAATCTAAAAATAGCTGTACTTGTGCTACTACAGCAATTATTTAATCGATGGTCGATATTACATAAATAGCTACGCATAAAACTTTTAAAAAACAGCAATTTGTTCTCTCTATCTGGATATCAATCAAGTAAATTGTGGTAAATTGGAGGAAAGAATATTGTTTGTTGTAGGTGATACTTGTGATACTGAAAAAGTCTACAAATTGCCTTGAATGTTAAACAATAACTTCAAAGGAGATAACATTAAACCAATATTTTTTTAAGAATGTTTGTATGGGGAGCACTTTGTAAACATATTATCCAGTTTCCTTTAGAAAATATTAAAACTGTGTCTTCTACATAAGAGAACCAAAGATCGATACATATGGCTGGATGAGTACTTATGAAACAACGTATAATATCTCGGGAATACTCTAGTATCATCGTGTAGGGCTCTATTAGCCTTTGAATGTTTACACTTTTTAGCGTCAACATAACACTAAGACCGTATGAAACTTCAAATGTCAAGAAAGCAAAAAATATCATTAGTGAAAACTTCCCTCTTAATATTTAATGTAAGAGATGGAAGGCACACAAAGAAATGTAAGTTTTCATCTCACCTCACGTCAACGATAAGCGTGATTTGTGTGTCATAAACATGTGCATCGTAAAGTGGAAATGCAGTTGAAGCATTATAAGAGGACCTCAACATAATCAAATTGACGTTAGTCTTCCCATTTCGCAAACTTGTCACCAAGCAATAACGACACCAGTTCTGTCTGTGAAGTGGTCGGTCTTTGTTCAAGTTGCAAACCACTCTGTCACCACCACAACAGATCGTTTAGAGGAGAAGGTGTTCAATCTTAAGCAATTTGATATCCCCTTGATTAACAGAAACATGTCTTTCAAGTCAATCAACATTCTTGGGAAAAGTATATAGATATTGTTGAGTAAAATGTAACAAAATCATTTTAACAAGCTTTTTATACTTATGAAATAATTCTTATTTAATTACTTAATAAAACCCATTATTAGTTCTTTCTTGCCGAGGCGACCTTTTCTAAAATAGTTTTAAAATATTTTTCATTCATTATTCGTTCCTTGAAGCTCTCGCGGTCGGGGATGCTCCGTCAATGTCCATCACTCTCAATTAGCTATGGTTCGGCGCAGAGCACAAAATGAAGCCACACCATCAATTAATGGGAATGTGGATCGTTGACAAAACAACTAACACGTTAAAACAGTTTCTCATAGGTCTGATGACACCTTTCCTTTTACGACTGCGTAAAAATAAAAATTTTAATCTCGATTCCTATAAATAACGAAAATATCTTCCATATCTTTTAATCGTAAGTGTCAACACTGTAGATTATGTAGATGCTCAACATAACTTCAGTGATCAAATGCATGGGTTTCTTATATTATTGCATAGAAAAAGTGTAAAATGGACGCACATTTCTAAAAGAGTACCTACCTAATTTTCGGAAAAAAAATTACCTATTTAAAACTAATTTCGCACAATAAATTATAATAAAAAAAATATTATAAAAAAAAAATGTTTTTTATAATAAATATCTAATCTATTGTCAAACCGATTGAATAATACATAATTCGTTTAAAGTCTTTTACATAAAATCCCAATTTATTATCACTCTAAGCCACCAATTACTTAATTACTATGACGTGAATATCACTTTTTTTCTTAAAACGACTCTTGTAATTCATTATCAGTGACTGATGATTTGGACTGCTTCAGCCAAAAGTTCTAAGAGGATCCCACGAAGTGCCTTTTTTAAACGAAGAAGGCGGCAGTTCTCCAGTTACATCGATTCTTGACGGCGAAGAATAAAAAGCAAGATAATTCTTAGCGTCGGAAATCAATTTGATTGCGATTCCACGGCCAATTATACCGGAGCCATAAATTCGTTTGATTGCCTAATCGGGAAATTGTGTAACAGAAAGACAAGCGGCGCCCAGATACGAAGCGATTTGAATATCTGCGCTCGGCAAAGTGCTCACTGTAAATCATGTTGGTGGTTATGACCAAAAGTGCGGATCCTGTACGACGAAACACTTTAAATGCCCATATTAATGAAGACAAACGCTAACCGAAGAAGGCGTAAAGCCATACAAATTCCCCATGTAAAATACGAAGCGCCCCCTTCAGGTCCCCATTAAGAGGCAACAGCTTTTAACCTATCAAAGACAACTAGTGGCGGCGAAACTGAAAGTGCCGCCGAGCACATCCATATAACTCGAACGGGGAGGGCTGTTTTCGAGAAATGTGTACAGAATTTTATGCAAATTATTCTAAAACGAACTCCGGAGAATGAGAGGAATAAGAAGGGGTTGAAATTTAATACAGAACGTGTACTGTTGACCAATTTTCTTTAATATACAGGTGCACGATAATTATGCTTCTGTTAAAGCTTGTTGTTTTGTGCCAAAGCGTACTCTTTGTTTGGAAATAATTAGAAACAAAGTGGAGCTTGGGAACTAGACAGGGCAGGGTCGTGAAAAATGCAAAGTAAAGGTTTGGCAGAAATTTATCCGGTTCAATGGTCTAATCATGCGATTCTATCGATAGAAGAATCTAGCCAACAATGCAATTATACGTCTATACAGCTACACATGTAAATAAAAACGGAGTATCTATCTGTCTAAACAATTTTTGAAGTAAAACCTTCTTTAGGCGCACCAACACTTTATTCAAGGGCAGGGATTTAGTTTCACCGTCACGTTACGCGTCATGTCACACGCTCCGAGGTGAAAGGCTCATTCGAGTGAGTTCGGGGAGCCGAGTTTAGTCGAGCGACCGAGAAACAGTCAGATTTTGAGCGGACATTTTAATATCGATTTCTCAGACAGAAAAATAAAAGTCCTTAATTGTTTTTTTTTTTAAACAGCATTGGATTTAAATATGTCAAATGATGCAAAAGAGAGTAGACACATGAAGTTTTCTTAAGTTGTTTAAATAGATCTGAATCCAAAGTATTTATTTCGTATTTAGAATTTATTTGACGCGATACAGAAGACATTTTAATAGTTTTTTTGAATTTCTGGCTGGTTCTCTGTTTGACTTAGGTCAAAAATTATTGGATTGATTTTTCCTCAAACAAACTTTGTTAGAGATTGTGTTTTGTACTTAGTTTCACATACTCTATGTCGACTATATTGGGGTGTAGTGAGCTCGCTTCGCATATTTCTGTTTCGTTGACTCTAGCCCAACCGGCGCGCGATCCTTTTACTCAACGTGAAGTTAATTTCTTTATAGTCTAAGGAAGGATTATTTGCTTGCTTTCTTCTAATTTCTCAATTCCTAATCACTGAATTATTTTATTTCTTCCTGGTCTGGCAGCGATAGTGAGCAGACGTGTTTGGTAAAAAAGTGCAGAGATTACTAACGTAAACAGCGACGAGGACGTGAGAGGTGATAAACAGAAGGCAACAAGAGAGAAAGAGAAGAGGGTAGAACGTCTGAAGAAGGCATGAACCCATTCAGAAAAAGTTCCAAAACGGGAAAATCACCAAGTAAAAGCAAAGAAGGAAATAAAAGCAAGAAAATGGGTAAGGAAATGAAAACCATGAATAAGAGAGGATACGGCGGGAATAAGAGAGAACAAAGTACTAAGGAAAGAACTAGAAAAATGACAGGAGAGGAAGAATAATGTTATAATAACCGGAATAAGAATGAATAAGAGGAAATATAGAGAGAGGGCCTGGAAGAATGGTTAGAAAGGGAGATATGGGTGAAAGTGAACGTAAAGGAAGCTTTTAAAATAAATAAAGATAAGATGATGCTGGTAAAAATAGAAAGTTGGGAGCAGAAGAAGAACATTATGCTAAATAAGAGTAAGTTGAAGGAAAGAAAAGGTGAGAAGATGTATGTAGATGACGATTTGACAAACGAAGAAAGAAAAACACTAAAGAAGTTAAGAGTGGTGGCTAGAAAAGAGAGGGATAGAGGAAAAAGGGTGAAAATGGGATACAGCAAGATACAGATAAACGGGGAATGGTTTATATGGGATGAGAGGGAAGTGAAACAGAAGAAAAAATTTTAGAAGAAGAGAAGACGAACCGATGAGAAAAGACATAAAGAGATGGTGAATAAAAAGATAGATGGACAAAGAAACCGGAAACCGGAAAAGCTACCGAAAGAGTACAAATGGGAATGTCAAAGGGCAAAAAGAGAAAAGAAAAAGGAAAGAGCTACCGGGGAAATAATAACAGGGATGAAATTGGAGTTAAAGTAAAACGACAAGAAAAGGGAGAAAAAGAAAGATGCATGGAAAGAAAAGCATGGGAAAGAGTAGAAGAATTCAGAATAGGAGAGAGAATAGAGTCGGACCTGACCATCTCGAAATAGCTTTGAGGAAGCGCAGGGGAGAGAAAGAACAGAAAAGGAACAGGGTGGGGGATAAGAATAAAACTGTTTATTTTTTATTTTTTTGGAAGTGCTGCTTTATGTTTAAAGAAAAATGTAACGAGAAATCCTAAAGCCCGTAGAGAAAAATAAAGCATTCATTCATATTTCTTAATATTTGTCAGGTTTGATAAGTTGAATTCTTAAAGAAATTTAAATTTGTTTAAATTTACTGTGTATATTTATTTCTCTTACACAACCTTCAGTCATTGACAGAGTAGAAAGTTACACGACCGTTTGTAAAAAAGTCAATTGAGGTTGATATTAACGTTGTCACATTCTTTAATATACGCGAACAAAGCCGCAGGCAAATGTAATAAAAATAAATGTAAAGCGGCATTAGGCGTAACAGCAAGTAAATCTTAAGTATCGGCAATAAAGAAGAGTAATAAAAAATTTAGGCAAGTTCCGAACTGTCACTGATTTAGCGTTGGACAAGCAGAAACTCACGATTTTTATGCGTGTTAACCTGAGGATAATAAACCCTAGCATCCATAAATCTGAGCTTTGTACTAATTCCTGGCTGAACATTTAGCCCTCTTGATGATATCAAATGTTGTCTAATACTCATGCAGCTTTAGTCACGGAAACCGTTTAAATTTCTGTCTGCATTCGAGGAATCAAACCCCCACGAAATCCCTAAAATAAATTGAACCCAGCAGAGCCTTATTTGTAGTACCTTTAAGTAGTCAACAAGCCGTATTTTATCCAAGGCTCAGTTTATTCGCTACAGTCACGTGATCCAGACGTTTGAGGTAGGGTAGATATCGATTGTTTTTTGTCCATTTCAAGTTTTCCAACTTTACCTATGGTCATTAACTAGATGATATCGATTTGCTTCGTGGAGGTCAAACGAGAAACTAAAAAGTGTTTCGGATTTTTTGAATAAATGTCACGTTTCCGATTGACCTAACCAGCCCTTTACGGCACAGAATTACGAATAACTTGACTGATCGACATGTCAGAATATAAATTTACAATTCGGAATGTCATTCGTGTTTTATAACCGTCAGTTACATCACTGTCACGTTGCAAATGCTATGAATTAAAATTAACAGAGGGAAGCTTTCTCATTTTTGCAGCTCTTCGAAAGGCCACCAAAGGATACTTTACGACGGTCAAAGGTGGAAAAAGAGTAGCTTTGCAACTTTTAATAGCATACTAAAATTGCAGAATGAAGTTTACAAAACAACAATGTACTTTTAATTTGAGTTGGAGGCAATTCTGAGGTGATGAAACCTTGCCCCCCTCTTTTTTAATTGCATTAATTAAGTCCTGAATCGATATAACACAGAATCCATTATTTAAACTGATACATTGACTTGTCAAGATGTCGCAAAAGAGTAATCACCAAGCAATTGTACGAGGTGTGCCCCGCAGAGGGACGCCCAAAAGCCGCCAGTATTTTCGCAAAAACACTTTTTTATTATTGTTAAATGCGGATCATATGACAGAAAATCAACTGACAAAAATAGTTACCTTACCATGCCCCGTAATCTATGCCGATTTTTCTTCGTTTTCTCACTTCAACAAAAATGGTGCTATTAAATATACAGGGTGACTTTGAAAGTTCTGCTGATATTTTAACCAGTGATAGAACTTCATAATAGGTAACGATTGAGCCAATAATGAAAAAAAACGAGAAGAATAAAGACGGCGTAGGTACCAAGATATGTTTCTTGAAAGAAAATTATGGTTTTTGTTTATTTTCCTTTTAATCATTCTTGTAGAGAGAGAAAAAACAAACGTTTTATTCGTAGCGCCTACTTGAGATCGATATTCGTCGTTTGCGCAGATAGGGCTCATAGCCCATGAGAAAATCCAAATTTTTTTACTGAAGAAATTCTGTGATTATTGTGTTAAATTTAAATGTGGTACGATTCTATAAAGTCAATCTCAAATGTTAATTGGGATCTGACGAGAGGTTAAGAAACAGTGGGGCTGACGCCAGTAATATGAAACGTTGAGGGGTCGAGCTGTAAAACTCTAAAATTCAAACTATCGGCAAAGAGCCAGCAGTCGTCTTTTACATATTAGACAAATCTATTTGAAACACATCTTAGCCTAAATGTCATTTTTCGATAAAATACATTCTAGTGGAATTTAAGTAGGAAACTTAAAGCTCCGGTTTTTAAATGCTCTACTGTTCAATCCGTGATCTACCACGAGCGGCGCTAGCAATATTCAAGTTTAGCTGTAGTACACTAGCCTCCAAAAGTGTAAAATTCTGCTTGCTTGATTTGGTGAATATTATAATTTTATATCTAGACCCATCAGAGTCACATGAAAACACTATAAATGTATACAACGGGTGCGAAGGGAATAGCGCACGACGTCTAATTGGCACAGGAAAAAACGGGACAGCCACGAAACGCTTTTTATAGATTTGAGGATTTTTATATCGTGGTAAATCGGTTGGTGGGCACTTTTTAAAAGTTTTGCAGGTAGAGTTTGTTCTCTTCTGGAAGCAGATAGTAAAATTTATGAGTAGTATAATGCGTTGTAAATACGATATCGTAGTAAACAGGATTTTAAATGAGATTTATAGAATTCACAATTAAAGGATTTAATAGTAAATCTTTAGTTTGACGCTGAACTTTATAGTTTTATGATGCATCTCTTGTAAGGGTTACAGGGATTAGGTTTGTCTGACGACATTACTTGAAGAGTATACATGAGAGTAGCGACATAAATATATTTTTTAAACAATAATAATTATTATTATTTCATTTCAGTATTGTCTGTAACCCGTAATATCATATGAACAAACTACAATGTAAATGTCGTGTAAAGAGGGCGTAACGTAAAATAAATGATAATATAAAAAATAGTGCTTTCAAAGGAATTATCATCACTTGATATGAATACTGATAATGATAAATAAATCTGACCTTGATGCCGTGCCTCCATTTTTATAACCATTTATTCCTTAAATTTTTGTACAAAAGTTGCAGAAAAATCTGATAATTAATTTTAATATTAATATAAACAAGCAGGTTTTTAAATTTTAATATTTTTCTGAATATTTTTTATGTGTAATCTTGAGGCCTGCCTAAGTTGTTTCCCAATCTAAGAAATAATTCTCCCAATAATTATATGTTTTCAATATACATAATATAGTCGTTTTCAATGACATCCGTACTGTCAATATAACAGTATGTTGGCATCCTCACTGTTTCAGTTTAGTAATTTTGAATTTCCTAATTTGGCAATTTACCTTGATGCGGCAAATTGACAAATTCAAATTTTATCTATCATTTCGGAAAAATCAAAGAAAAGTCTAATTCGAATTCCGAGGATGACTTAGTTTAATCATGTTTTACACCATCTTGAAGATTGAGTTTTTTTGTTTGTTTTTGATATTTCACGAAATATACATTTTCTTTTACCATAACCTCAATTTCTTGTTTGACATTTTCTTAACTAGGATGTGCTTATACATACTCTGAATACTAATTATGAATTTGTGCGTACAATCTGCAACAACATATTAAAAATGATACTGACAGCACGGATGTCATTGAAAACGACAAATTACAATTAGTTATCTAATCTAATTAAATTAGTTTATCATACATGATAAAGTACAGGATTATTCTAAATGATTGTAGTCGAAGTAGGCCATGCCCATGTTATTACAATTATGCCGGTTTCATGTGAACTGCCAGTTTTGTCGTTGTCACTGTCATTTTTTAGGTGAAAAGTGCGGTGATGAGGTTTTTATTTATTATTTTTAAATTAACGATTGAATCCAAAAATATTGAGTTGTTTTGCACCCAATTTAACTCCCGTGTGTGAATGATGTGTATGTACTTACTTATTCACATTATTTTCATATTTTTTTATGTGGAGCGGCAACCATAAATTTTACATTCAGTTTTCACGCCTACTTCGACTACACTCATTTTTAGAATAAGCCTGTATATATGTGCAGGTGCTCCAAAATTCGCTTCACAGCTTAGCAGTACGTGACTAAGTAGTCATTAAATGTCAAGTAAAAATATTTTTTTAAATCTATCTTCTTTTTTCTAAAAGATGTGAACCTTTTTATTACACCAAATGTAGCAACATTTAAAAACATTCCGTGTAGTAGTCCTTGACAACTATCACAACTTTCAACAATCGACAATCAGGCCAACTATAGTTGTCCCCACCTAACTAAACGTGTCCTGCCAGCTACGGTACCTAGTTAACTAAAGATTTGCTACCAGTGTGTAGTACGGAGCAGTGCATTGGATACAAAGTATAGCCGAAGTTACCGTCCAGGTCTAGCACAGTTGTCGAAAATAAGGGAAAGTTGGATAGACTAATTAAATTGTCATTATAGGTGAAATCAAGTGCGACAACTGGAGAACAATAACATTACTATCCAGTGTCAAAAGTATACTACTAGAAAGAATCAAACCAGAGATAGGGAAAAAGCTGATGAAAAATCAAGCAGGGTTCCAAGCAAGATGCTCCACGTCCACGATAGACCACATATGCACCTTGAGAATAATTTTGGAACAGGCCAAAGAATGGCAAAGCGACGTAAACACTGGATTCATGGATTTCGAAAAGGCCTTCGATATTGTTAATAGAGAAAATTGTGGAGAATTCTAAGATTATGTGGAAGATCAACCAGTATGATACGCATGATAAAACTATCGGGCCTTCAAATAAATATATATTTAGAGTAGGCCTAGGCGACATTCTAATTCTGTTAACAGTGTAATGTAATTTTTGTAGGTAACCAATTATTCTCCGGAGTTACACAGGTTACATAGTAAGCTTTTTCCAAATTTCATATTGTCATATTCCGTGGAGGGGGAATAGGGAGAATGCACTACAAAAATTAAAAATATTTTCTAACCTAATTTCATTTCGTTAAAATGTCAGACGTTTCTTGTGTCATTTTGTACGCTGGAAAAATGTTGCAAACAATTTCCATAGGTTGCTCTAAATATAAATTTATTTGAAGGCCCTTTATTTTACAACGACTACAAATCGAGGGTAGAGCACGAAGAAAAGTATACAGTCCCGATAAACATAGAAAGCGGAGTAAAACCAGGTTTCGTCATGTCACCCACGCTATTCCTTATCATAATAGATTGGATAACGAAAAAGCTAACAGACAACAGAACCGGAATAACATGGAAATTGCAGAACAAATTGGAAGATATAGAGTTTGCCGACGATGTGTGTTTACTAACTGAAAAGAGAAACCATATGCAGAGGAAATTACAAAAACTGGAGGCCCGAAAAATAGGGTTGAAAATAAACGTCAATAAAACCAAGACATTGAGGAATAAAAACGAACAAATAAGCTAGGGAATGTCGACATCGATGAGGACCAAAGAGTGAACTATTTAGGAGCAGTAATAGAAAGGAATGGGGGAAGCAAGGCAGATGTACTAACAACAAAGCACAACAGGCGTTCAACCAACTGGGAAGCATATGGAAAACAAATGTAGTCTCAACAGGCACAAAGGTCAAAATATTTAATTGCACAATTAAAAGCGTATTGCTATACGGTGCTGAAACCTGGAAAGTTGACAAAGAGACAACTCAGAAATTGTAAACCTTCATTAACAAATCACTAAGGAAGATACTAAAAATACACTGGTCAGACAAAATAAACAACATTGAATCGTGGAACAAAACAAAACAAGAACCAGTAGAAACCACAGTAAAACGTGGAAAATGGAATTGGAATGAATATACATTAAGAAAGGCCAATGAAAAGATTGTAAGACAAGCACTAAAACATCAACCGGTAGGAAAAAAATGGAGAAGAAGCGTAACAAGAGAACACGAGGCAATCGGCTTGAGCTGTACGGACATAAAGATGATAGCAAAAAATAGAGAAGAATGGAAAGACACAGTAACCAAAATCTGCAAAAGATAGAGCGATAGAGGATGCGTTGAGCTAGCCACTCCACCACACTAAATCATTGGCCAAGAAACGCGAAAACGCCCTATGCTCCAATAGGAGTCAAAGGAAAGAAATAGAGAGAGAAATAGGTGAAATCAAGAACAATGATGAAAACAGAATAACCTTAATAACTGTTCGATCACACATAATCTCCGGCAACGATGATATCAATACATTATCAACATAGTATCAAAACAACGACGCTCTAACAAATTTCGGTGAACATATCAAATCATTCAAAACTCACCATATCAGATGTGTTTTAATTATGGACGTCATCAAAATGAATAAACTCGCCTTAGAACAGAACCAGTCTGCTCCGTGACACACTCACCTTGTGTAAATTAAATACAACTTTTGTACAAACTTTAACAACAAATTTTTAACTTAATGTTCTTTACTATTTCACAGTTCGCATTCGACCGGTTGGGTCCACTCTTAAAACACCGAAAGAACATAATAATTATAAAATGCGCCTCCACTGTTAAAACACTTGATATCTTTGATGGTCTCATACCAGGCACTCACTATGCGATACTTGCCAAGTAGGTACTTGGAAGTAGCGCGTAACGATTTTCATACCGCCGTACTTCACCACTGGGATCTCCACAAGTAACCACCATGGCTAAAATTTCTATATCTACTACAGAATGTATCACTGATACCATGTTGCGATTTCTGGATGTTTAGAATAGAGAATTTATTTTCTGGAACTCTTCACATAAAGATCACAAAAATTGCAATGAGGTGGGACACCTCAAAAAATGTGACTCTGGAAAAATCTATTATTAATTAATTAATTATTAATAATTATGGCTTCACCTTCAATGGTAAAACCAATTTTGCCACTTATTATAGGATAATTGTTGCTTACAATAGCAGTAAACGTCTGTAAATTTTGCCGAAATCGAAAAGTTATTTTTTAGGTTAACAACAGCACATCGTTGACGTTTCTTTGACATCATAGCAAAAAATCTGCTTACCAGTGGCGTCGTGTTTGGCGATAAAGCTGGGAAATTACCCATTCTTACAAATGTAAAATCTTGCTTTGGTTTATTTTATCAATTTTCTTCATCAGTAGGTAATATTAATAATATGCACAATTATAATTCCAATATCTAGACTTCATGACATAAAGGAGCGTTTGACCCCATGCATTGAACGCTTATTTGCATAGAATTCCGCTACGACATGACCGATAATTAATTTGCAACGCCTGCTCTGATTTGTTTTCTTTTTGATCACATTGTATGTCCAAGTCAAATTGCTCGAAAACTACCGCATTGTAAGTATCCGTCATTAGATTCTGTGTAAAAAGAAATGGGGGTTGTAACCAAAAATCTCGGCCCACTTTTATTAAACCCAAACTATTTACGAGTATTACAAAATAAACAATAATCTATTTAACAAAAATATGTAAATGTCAGTCGGAATTAAATTGAAATTTGAAAAAAAAGATAGAATTGTGAAAATGCAGTCTGACGCAATTCTATTTTAAATTTTTATTACCTGCACATAGTCGTGATTCTGTCCTGAAAAAGGCAAACAAATATGTATTTTTTTATTTTCGCTCAGAAATATTGACATTCTCATTGATGATGAAAAATCTCTTCCGAGGCACTAAAGAGCAAAAAATAATTTAAAGTCAGCTTTTAACGTTGAAATCGCACCTTTGTCAAATTATACCTGCGTCAAATGGAGCGCTGTCATAATTAAATATTCTTGTCGGACGGATCATCATAACCTCCTCCATAATTTCAAGCGTCAGTCTTGAAGCTGTGATTATTGTTTCGAACAAAATTACAGTTGCAAAGTATGGCAGTAAAAAAGCAAGACCGAGAACTGATTCATTGTGGTTTTTAGATCTGGCATTGCAACTGAAATCCGAATTAATTATTGTGGAATGAGTTCCCAACAAGACACATCAAAACTGATTTCAAATAAACAAAAACATAACTTACAGTGGTAATGAACAAAAGAATAATAAATAAAGAAAATGGCGATCGTTAACGGCTGCCATAAGAGTTTCCCAACATTTTTTTTGCTGATTTATCGCCATTACTTCGTTACCCGACGTACACTCCATTTGAGACAGGTTGTCCAAAAGAGTAGTTTTATAAAACATACTTTTCACTTTTATTGCCTCATTTTCTGAATGGGCGAAATGAATAATTCTGGTGGTGCGGTTTTTGGAATATTTGTCTTTGTAATTGCAAACTTAGTTTAGTATTCTGCGTCAGCAACGTCAAAAACGAAAAATGTTCCAGTCTCTAGTTTCAAAGTTTGTCATCAACAAAGCACATGCATTTATCACTCAGATTAAAGTTGTAACTTTGCACAAGAAACTTTAGCAAAACTATCAAATCAAATTGAGGTGAGCGTGGACAGATCTAGACAATTTTCTCTTGCAAGTCTCTACTGCTCCTCTCTGCGACGAGTGTTCCATTTATTTTACTGTTTAGTAACAACAAGTTTGTAGTGACATTTTGCGAAAGTCTAGTTTCATCGATTGACAATGTTGGAAAACAGTTTCCCTAATCTGATTTGAGTACAATCACAGCTAACCCTATTACACCGTAGCTGATCGTCACCTGTTTGGAATATCAAGATAAACATCCCCGAGGGTCGATACTGTGCAGTGGTGGAGCAGTTAATGCAGGCGTGGCTGCAGCAGCATCTGCAGAGATATCAAACCTGAGCAGTTCGTTGAAAAAGTCCATCCCTTACGTTTCACTTAAGTGCAACGAAACGTAACGCAATAAATCGAAAGGGTAGTTCGCTGGCTCGTCTTATTTTCATCTAGAATTCTATTAGATATAAAAGCACGATGACGTAAAGATTGCTTTGTCAACGCTAAGACCGCGTCAAATTTGATTAGAGTCCTGGCACCGGCGTTGCTAAAACGGACACAACGAAATAAAAATTTACGACGTTTCGTCGCTCTTCCTTTTAATTATTTTATGCCCAAACGAAAATCGATACCCGAGGGTGGTCCTCGAATAGTTTTCTTTGGAGTGGCCGCCGTCTTATGTCTCAATTCCATCCATTACTGTCCGCCGGTTAGTTTTAGTAACAATCAATCAGCCCAACGGTGGCTTATTTATTCCATTCTACCCCATTGCGTCCCTGTTCTCCGTTTTCCCTTGTTCGCTGTCATTCTAACTATGTCGTCACTTCGTCTTGTAACACGGGAAGAAGTGGACCGATAGCGAATAAGTATCGTGTGATTTACAAAATTTACGAATAATATCGGATCCAAAAAAAAAGTTAATTTTTATTTTACATAAAGCATAAAATAATAGTTATTTATTACACAGGATCATTATAAATTATTGTCCCGTCGCAGTTGGCGTTGAAAACCCACATAAATTTTGGATGTGCCGTCAGCCTCGCAACATTAGACAAACTAGTAGAGAGATTTTCACTACCGCCGGCAGCACCTCCTATCGGCGATATTAGTCTCGCTCATGTTACGAGTCTTGCGGCAGATTCAACTACGTCACCAACGCCTACTGCGATGGGACAGTCATTTATAATAACCCTGTACAAGACGATAAAATTGTATTTTATCTTCGAGAGCTTAAAAAGGTAATTAGATCGACTAGTTGGACGAAAATTACTGTTATTTATACACGAAGTAAATTATATTGGTACATTCTTAAAGTAAATTGGTGGTTTAAGTATAATTACAATAATTACTAATTTACATTACTAGCAATCTTTTATCAATATTTTATGTATATTACAGGTACACTACGTTCATTTTCAAACGTTTACCAACAGTTTAAGAATACAAGACATACAATTTAAAACGAATCGCCACAAAAATTATTATTTAACCCTGCATCGCACGGGTTGGGTCTGTGAGACCCAGACCACGTAAAAATGCGCTATATTTTCGTTATGTTTTAAGTGATTTAATTGGGCTCTTCAGTACCTTCTCAACTTTGGTGTATTTTAGATTGTAGGAATTAATTAAAATAATTCCTGGACCGTTTTTGGTCTGGAAGGCATTTGGGCCTGTGAAACTCAACCCGTGTAATCGCGTAACTTTTTTATTCTTATATTCTGAAATAAAAAAATTACAAATAACAAATAATAAACACAAGACGAGAGCCTGAAGTAAGAAATATAAACAGGGAATGATCTACACCTAAAACGAAGCATTCGAGAATCAACAATGTGCTTGACTGGGCTTCCGGAGGAATACCACTCGGAACCACCTGAAAATAGTCTAGGACGCTGTAGCAATGCAAAGATTGTAAAGCAAAATATTTTTGTAAATTTTGAAGGGTTGGGTTATGATTAGAACACACCGCGTGGTGTTTTGTTTTGTTTGCGTGGATGATTTTCGCAGTGATTTTTGAAATCTTTGAATTTCTGTACAAATTTTTGTTTATGCCTTTTGAAGACTTCAGAGAAGGGTGTCGTGTATTATCTAATGTAAAAAATTAATAACACTATTTCACAAAATGTTTTTTAATTGACTGGAGTCAATTGGATGCACTAGTTAAGCCCACTTTATCAAACTAATATTAGCCACTTCTAATTTGTATCAATTTTATTTGTTATTTGCAAAGCAAAGTATGTACTTCATAAGTAATACATACACTTTGAAGCACATTGTATTTTTAATAAGAATTTGAATGATACTTTCTGCTCCATATTTGCCCAACTTTTTAACAAAAGTTAATTAACTAACCGCAAATGATAAAAATACAAATATGCTATATGGGGCGCGGGTTAACAAGTATGGTGCAGCTCGTTGCACGCAGCCGAAATTTCCATCCATTCTTATTTTTGGCGCCCAACGTGAGGCATTACCGCAACTGTTTCGTTCGTGTCCTTTTCCTTCCCGATCCCTCATCTTCCCGTTCGCTTGTCGTTGTCGGTGATCCTTCTTTCCACCTTGCCTTCCCTTTGAGTTTTTCTTGTCGGTTTCTCTTCATTTTTCACGTTTGACCCCAGCCGATGAGGCGGCTGGAATGGTGTCTTTATCCTCGCAATTTCAGCGAGATGGTAATTATAATTACATACTGTCAGGTTTGTCAGACTGCGCCTTCGCCCTGCGCCAGAAAAATTTCGTTCTTCTTCTCTCTTCACGGCCTAGAATTTATCGGAATTATCTAAACGTACCGTTAACTTACCTTTCCCTTTTCCCTTTGGACTCCAACTCGATAAATCCCCTTCGCCTTCTCGACCCTCAACATTTTTTTCCTTCCTTCGTGGATCGCTCAGTCCTACCTGCTTCATCCATTGACGGCTCTCTTCGTCTCCCGGAACACCTGGAGACGGTCTCCGTCGACGGTTCTCATCGAAAATTCTAGAACGCACGCACCTGTCGGTTCTCGATTCTCCTTTTGTCGACAGCCGTTAAGGTCCATTTTCCTTCGCCGAGACTGGGTAGACTTTTTTGGGGTAAGTGATAAATTCTCGTTCCGATCCCGCTCTTCCTTTTTCGTAAAAGAACCGTGACTGGGGAAACTTAGTAGCAGCGTTTTCTTGAGTATCGCACCGATTTTGAGGATTTTTACGAATTATCCTGTGTCCGTCTAAAGAATTTTGTGGTTCTCCGTTTCGTGATGGATACCGTACCTTTTGTGAGCCCCACCTCAATCGCAATTTCCGGATCCTGGGACTCACGGACTTTTTCGACTTTTCGTCGTCCCAAAAAAAAGACCTCACGTCGACTGAATAAGTCTAAGTTTTTCCGCCGTATGTTATCCTAATTGTGTTTTCCTCTTTCCATAAAAGGGTCTTTTTTTTGTGAGAATTCCTCTAAGAATGTCTCTTGGGAGTCTTTTCTTTCCTACCCTTCTCTTTCTCGTCCTGCCGAACTGGACCAGCGCCCGGAGAGGACACGCGCCGACCTTTCGCCTCTCCCGGCACCAGCAGTGGCCTCAACTGCAGCAGAACCGCCGAGTAACCCCCCTCAGGACCCCGAAGGACGACCCCGAGAGGCTCAGGTCAGATCGTTCCGACTGTAATTCATACCCTCCGGAACAGAGCCTCCATCTTGTTCGCGTGGAGGTGCAGGTTATCTCCGTCTTTCGAGGCCGCAGCTGGCTCCGGGAGAGGCGAGAGGTCCACGCGTGTCCTCTCCGGGCGCTGGTCCAGTTCGACAGGGCGAGAAACGGAGAACGAAAAGGAAAGAGAAGACTCCCAAGAGAGATTCATACTGAGGAATGCTCATAGAAAACTAAAAGACCCTTTCATGGAAAGAGGAAAAGACAATTAGGATAACACACGGCGGAAAAACTGTGACTTACTTAGTCGACGTGAGGTCCATCACAAAACGGAGAACCACACAACTCTTCAGACGGGCACAGGAGACTTCGTAAAAATCTTAAAAATCGGTGCGTTACTCAAGAAAACGCTACTGCGAAGTTCACCCAGTCACGGTTCTTTTACGAAAAAGGAAGAGCGGCATCGAAACGAGAATTTATCACCTACCCCAAAAAAGTCTACCCAGTCTCAATGAAGGAAAATGGACCTTAACGGCTGTCGACAAAAGGAGAATCGAAACCGACAGGTGCGTGCGTTCTAGAATTTGCGATGCCCGAAGCGGAACCGAGGTTAGGAAAATCAAAACAAAAGACCAAAGTACCTACGCTGTCGATCGTCGATGAGAACCGTCTCCAGGTATTCCAGGAGACAAAGAGAGCCGTCAATGGATGAAACAGGTAGGACTGAGCGATCCACGAGGGAAGGAAAAAATGTCGAGGGTCGAGAAGGCCAAAGGGATTTATCGAGTTGGAGTCCAAAGGGAAAAGGGAAAGGTAAGTTAACGGTATGTTCAGACGACTCGCCCAACTCCGATAAACTTTAGGCCGTGAAAAGAGAAGAAGATAGGAAAGAACGGATTTTTTCTGGCGCAGGGCCAAGGTTCGCAGGCTGACAAACCCGACGGTATGTAGCTACCGTCCCGCTGAAATTGCGAGGATAAATGCAACATTCCAGCCGCCTCATCGGCTGGGGCCAAACGTGAAAAACGAAGAGAAACCGACAAGAAAAACTCAAAGGGAAGGCAATGTGGAAAGAAGGATCAACGACAAGCGAACAGGAAGATGAGGGATCGGGAAGGAAAACGACACGAACGAAACAGTTGCGGTAACATGCGGTTACTCTCAGCCTAACTGTGAGCGAGAGTTTACTGAGTTGGTTACTTTTAGGGTTACTTTCGAGGCGTTCGAGTAACGATGGTGCATCCCCAAGCATTAGTGGAACCCATGGGCCTTCCACTCCGGCCAAATCCGCAAAAACGAGGAAACGAACGGAACGGGATTTTCGAACCCTGACAAGTGGTAAAATTTAAATTTCCCGCACAAAACTCAAATATGGCGAGGCACTCTAAATCAGGCTTTTCATAACGCCGCTGCGAACTATCACGTGAACACCTCGTGACTACTCCACTGGTTCGCTGCGCCAATTGTAGAGATTCCTTCAGAATGAGCAGCATAAAAAATCTCACTGTAATCTCTACTGTGCAACTGTATGCTGTTTAAGAAATAATAAAGTCCACAAATTACTTCTTTATTAATTTATTAAGCACCCACATTTGCCCTGGTTTATAGAACAGTTTTGGGGGTAGAACGTTACCTTGTTTTTGCTTTCGTATCATTTGTTTTCTCGTGAAGAGGGTTAATCACCTATAAATGTTAAAATTGCACTGAATTAGTATTTAAACAGGGATTACTCGAAAGGGTCCGTTTATCTCTTCTCAAAGAAGAAGTTAATAATAATTTATTGAATCAGTTACCGCAGACATATTTATAGAGTCTGTCCCAGAATTGCCTCTCCGTAGAAAACAGGCATGTGCCGACAGAAAAAGAGACGCCAAGATGACTAAAATAAATTGGCCTGTAGCTCACATAACCGAGTTATAAAGTTTTCAATTTCACCAATCCCAATTCGAAATTCATTTTCAGGCACAATTTTGCTCCACGTAACAAACTTCTTGAAGTAGAGCTACGAATCATTTCTGGAGTAAGTGACACAAAAGCCTCTTGAATGCAAACTCTCAAATCGGCCTCCGAATTTATGGGCCGCCGATAAATATTAGACTTCAAATGCCCCCATAGAAAGAAATCCAGTGAATTCAAATCGGGAGATATGGCAGGCCAAGGATGCTCCCCCTCCTTCGACCGATCCAACGCTGTGGATAAGTATTTGTTATCTAAGATTTCCCGAACGTCTCTACTAAAATGCGGTGGAGCACCATCATCTTGGAACCAGTCAGTGAATCGATACGCAAGAGTTGTTGAGGAAATTCAAACGTTCCAATCTAAAGCGGGGAATTCGAAATTTTAGATCCATCATACTCATACATACCAAACGATCACCCAATAGCCCAGCCCACCAATTGACGGAAAACCTGGGTTGAAAACCTCTAGGAAATAACACGCTGTCCAGATATGAAGGTTGTGATAATTGAAACAACCTTGCCGACAAAATATCAGAAAATAATATCCGTGACAAGAAGTTTGGATCAGCATCGTTTTGGTTGATTAGCCATAAGCAGAATTCTCACCGAATTGGATAATCCTAATGGTTTTATGATCAGGATGGTTTTCTCTTGGTTTGGTACTTCGCGCGCATTTCTCCCACATTGTCCAAAAATAACAATCATATCTACGTACTCAGAGAAAGAATACGTATCAAATGGTCATCCTACCTTGATGGTGCTCAACTCTGATTGATCAAGTTTAGTTTTGTCCATTTGTCAATTAATTGTCTACTTGACAATACCTATCAAATAATTTTTTAAAATGTCATTGAATTTTGACGCTCGTAAGAAGGTTTCGCACTATGGAAAAATTGTAAAAATGTGTCAATTTTATTCTGACATTTTTTTTGCAACCAACTGTAGGTACTTCCCCCATGAAATTAAAGGACACTTATCTGTTAAAGATAACAACCTCGAAGTATAGTCCAATTTTTACCCTTTTGAGGTGACGTCATGATTTCCTTCCTCGCTTTCTCTCTATTGAAACGACATTAACAGAAAAAAACAAAAAAAGCGGCACGTTTATTTATTGTTGGTTACTTTGTGGTTATTTTATGCTCCTGTTAATTTAACAATTTTTAATTTCTTTCACTTATTACATTGATTACAAACATAACCTTTCGAAGCAATTGTCAACAAATTTTAAACATACTTAATAGTTATTTATGATCAATTCAAATTTGTTTCTGATCCCAGCTAAAACGTGAAGTTACTAGATAATGACGTCATCGCAAAAGGGTAAAAATTGGACTAGACTATTTTAGCTGTAGCTGTAAAGCAGGTGTTTATTGTATTGATACCGATCGTATAAATGTTTTGTTATGAATGGCAAATCATCATGGCCCAACAAATTTTCATAAATCAATAAATCATTTCAAAATATAACCTTAAAATTCTATTTGACTTACAAATGTAGTCTCTTCTCTTTTAAAGCGTTTTCTACAGATCCTCATATAATTAGATGAAGGTTTTCCCATTAATTTCTCATGCTTTCCTTCTCTCTAGTCGATCTTTAGAACCAAAAACATTTTCGATGAAAACATATTTTGGTTTTACGCCACAACGTGGAAATAAATGGAAACATGCACGTGTTACAGCCAAAAACACTACAATTTATTTTGTCGATCTTGTTTTTAGTCATTTTTAAATAATAAATTTCAATTAAGCCGTCGTTTTGTTTTAAAAACACAAACCCCTTGAATAGCCACCGACTTGAGTATGCCTTGTAATTAGTTCATATAATTCGCCCCAGATGTCTCACTGTTAACTGAAATCGCCAATAGAAGTAACTGGTATAACATAATTGTCAGACTTTCTAACATTCGAATTTTGTTATTATCACGTAAAAAATTAATATTTTTCTCAAATGTTAATTAAAGAGAAACAAAAATAAAACAATTTTTATATCGAGTCTCATCAGTGTAGAACTCGAGGGAACAAAAATATTATCTGTTTTATGAACATCACCCACTTCAGCGAGTTTTTCATAGCATTAAAAAATTGTGTTAAAAAAATATAAAAAAGCAATTCAAATCCTTAATTAAAATTTATCAAACAAATTTCGTTATCAAAGATTTTGGATTTTGGTGCACACTTGGAAACTTAATAAGATGCAATAGATACCGCGTACGATTTTTACGACTGCTTTTCTTAAAATAGATAAATTTACTACTCATATCCCCACATTTCATTTCTTGATGAAATACAAATACTTATAATAAAATAATGTAATCACTAGATTTTCTAAATGTACTCGAATTAGCTTATTGTTTGATTTTATTAGAAAAGAAACACATACGTACGCAAGAATACAATGTATACCTACCACGACAAATAACGTTATTGTTAATTCATAAGGATTTCACAGGTGTTGGATTCATAAAAGCCGACCCGTTAGGCGTTCTTATTAATAAATGAAAATACACAGAACGGATTCCATTTACTCGTATTTAACTGAAAAGTGCCTATAACTTATAAATAAACAAGCTATAAACGTGTAAAGCTGGAAATCTAAAAGTGGATTCATTGTGTACGTACACATATGTATGTAGGTATACCATTTCTAGTCTCTTTCATTAAACCAAGGCACAGATGCGTGGCTTCAAAAGAGGCAAAGCAAAGATAGGTTCATTAGAGTAGTAGTTAGACAAATAGATTTTTCCGGAAATAGTCTTGGAAACAACATTTTCCTGCTTATTTACGCGCAGGAAAATTGAATTTTCCGGACTAGTACTGTAAAGACTTTACAAGACGCAAAATAAATTTTTTCGATTTTTTTACTTTGTAACTATAGTTGCCAACAAAATTGATAAACTTGATTGTTGTGGAATTTGTACGATTTTTACGATTTCCGGAAAAATGTTATACAAAACACGTCAGTAAAATCTCTTACTTGACTCGGAGCTTTAAAATACTCGGCACAAAGGGCTTCGTATTTCAATTTAGCTCCTCTTCACTAATGTGAGATTTTCCTGACTTTAATGTAAATAACCATTAAAGTAGTTGCAATTCGAAATAACAATAATAGGAAAATGCTGCTCTACGAATGTACGTTCCATTTAATAAAATTTTTGGGCAAGGTGTCGTTTAGAGAATTCTTCATTTTATGTGGGACGAATCTTGTACTAAAATAATTAAAGCTGAAATTAACATTTCGTATAAGTTTTTCTTCTCGAAGAAACATTAATAATTTTTACCACCCTACAGAGACTTCGATCTCTAATTAGGAAAAACCCAACCCCAAGCTCGGATTTAATTTCTCAATGAATTCTGTAATTAGCTGCTTTACTTGCCTGGAGAACTGCCAACAGGTTTCAAGATTTCTTGATAATCTGTTAAAACGCAAATGAGAAGCAGGCCTAATAAATTACAGCCGGGTTGCGACCACTCTTGATATTTACTTTGTTTATTAGAATAGACCTCATTAGCGACGTTGCAACGCAATTCTTCTGTTGTCTAGACTGTCGGGCTACTTAACCGCCACCAAACAGCTGAACGTCTCCGTGTAAAACACGACAATGGATTGTTAAAAAGAGCAGCGTTAAAACTCCACGTGTCTGCGTTATTTTTACACGAATCAATAAAAAACACAACCAGCGAAGATAATTAAATGGACAGGCGGAGTACACAAATAAATTCGAGAAAACCGGGACCTCCCTCCTGGTACCCAATACGAACGACTCAACCTAGGTCCGTGTCGATATTATATTTTATTAATTAGTCAAATAAACAGACGGCTTCATTCAAGTTTAAAAGTAAGATGGTCTACAACACATCGATTCGGCAGTCACGCAAACCACCTAGGTTACCCCGCTCTAACACACGCACCCCATTTGCCCCAGCCTCGACCAGACACAAATTATTTTGTATGTGACCTGATTTTGACCCAGTTGCACACATCACTCTAATCTCTTCTACTTCTATTGAATCGACTGATCAATTTTTTCAATGGAAGGGAAAACGCCAAAGCCAAAGTAAGGACGTCGGGGATTTGGAGGGTAATAAACGCCACCATTGTCGACAATTCGGAAAAAGTGCCAACAACCAAATTAATAAACCCACTCCACCGTGCGTATTGATTTTATTATGGATGAATCATGTGGTGCATTGGGACTGTTTTAAACAAAAACGCTGCCAAGTCTGTTCCGTTTTAATCGAAGTACGATGGAAAAAATAATTGTCCGTTTTAATTTGCTGGCAAGCTTTCAGTACGACTATTTACAGCTGATACATCTTTTCCACCGGGTCTCAAGGAAGTGAAGAGAAGTTCCTTGAGCGTTGCGTAAACCGAATGGCATACTTCACTACAACTATTCCCTGAGACACTGCTTTGTGCCACACAGGTCACTAAAACTAAATCATCACTGGCTTCTCGTACAGGATTGGGCCTTGTCATCAGATGCAGAGAGAGAGACAGTGTGTTCGTCGCTCGCAAATATTCAAATTATGTGCTATTAGTTGGGCAGAGTGCCATGGTGGAATTGAATGTGGGCATGCAACTTAGGGAGACCATCCTGACAAGCTCCGTATCACAAATTGTCTATCGACACGGAATATTTTATCCGAGACGATTTCCTTGATTTATGAGCCAAGTTTATTTGTTTACAGCCGGTGTGGAAGGTCCGGAGCCTCGATTCTGTACGGACCACGAAAGGATTAAATTCGAACCTTGTTTACCCAATTCTTGCTCGCAGACTTGATTCAGGCGGTGTGAGTAAAAAGTTTGTTGAATAACAATGGCCTGGTATTATTTTTTAATATTCAAGGGGCGCACGTCCCAGTTTAATGAATATTCACCGTTCGAATAAAGCTGTACGATTTGCATGAACATTTAAACAGCCATTTACAAACGTCGCTGAATCTAGTCTGCATAAAAACGCTTAGTTATGATATTTTGAATAAATTTCATCCGAGGCTACGAAACAGGAGGGCTACCTGATCCGTTAGCCCCTAATGATTTTCTCTTCACCCATGGACTAGTCGGAGTGTCGCCAGAATTTTTGGCGCAGTTTCAGATCAATGAAAAGTGGTTGGCCAGGCTTGCGTTGCGGATAAATAGACTCTCATAACTTCCATATTTTATATTCATTCCATACAGCACCGTTCCCAATTTTCAATTGGAAACCTCGTTGCCCTTCCGGCGTGGTCCAATTTTTCCACTCGAGAAAATCCTCTCGCACAAAACTAACATCAACTTCATTAATCTTATTACGTTTTCTTCATTCCTTTGCCTCTCCATTATTTTACATTTATATTTACACTTCTGAGCTCCTTTAAGATGGTGAAAATTTATGCTTGTGGGTTCATACTCCGCCATACACACTTGCCTCTTGCCTTCTCTCTTATAAAAACGCCATGTTTTATTTCGCACCCTCTAAACAAAATGGCTTCATGCATCACTAAGGCTTCCAAATCCCGGAGAACTGTGGCATTTGACGGGCAACAATAGCAGGTCTAGTTGTAAAAGTGAAATTTTAAGGACACAAAAGCGCAGGAAATATTTTAAAAGCTTATCATGCGAGTCGCAGGAAAATGGTTGTGTCGCATTCACTTTATTAAAGGAGTAGGCGCGAGAGGATCCCTACAAATACCCAACAAACACATTTGCCTTTTATCGGATTCGAAATGTGTAAATACGAAATGTAAACTTGATGGCCGATATTTCTGCACAAAAATAGATTAGGGGAGGTGCCGGACAAATTCTTTTCATAAATATTAATAAAAGAGGATTCCTGCGATCAATCTCCACTGTATTCGACTATAGTCGAGGCTTTTATCGCGTCCTGCAACATAATTTATAGTTGGCCGAGATCGGGATTGACCCTAATAAAAAATTATGGTGGTTGAGACTCCACTTACTCATCATACAGAATATTCACATTTAGAACTCCTCACATGCACAGCACGAGTCAAATTCTCGGTTGTGATCAAGAATAATTTTATTCGTGAACAAGTTATAGAATTGTGCAGTACGAACAATGTATTTAAAGCAATGTATTGAAGATGAGTGAGTGACAGCTGAGAATTTGTAAATCATATCTATTTCAGATGTTTCCAAATTTACATAACAAATAGAGTCGTTATCGAAGATTCCACATTGAGATAGATACCAGAGTGTAAGACAAAGGTTTAAATTTATAACAATACGTCTGGGGAGAAACAGTACTGTTAAGAACAATGAACACCGAAGCGGAGCCTTGCAGCGCACCGTTCGGAAACACAGAAACTTTACCGCCGCGACAACCTAATCTAATATTGACCTCAGTTGTGATCTAGTTTCTTGGCAAGTTTCGAAAAGTCTAGACGTACGAATTTACCGAACCGTCTGCCCTACAAGCTTCCAATTCAATTCAAATATTCGAAATTTGTCCTCCGGCGTAGGATCCCCCAGGATCAGCTGTTGAGTCAGGTAAAAGTGGTAGTGAAAATAGCGCTAATGATAGTGACAGGTCGAAGTTGCGTGTCCTTGACCGGGTTTAAAATTAACAGCACTGGGGTAGGAAAGACGGCAGCCAAGTCGTCGAACACGCGACTGCAGAACTTTTACGAAAGCTGCATAATTGTGAACCACCTGATCGGATCGATCGAAATAAGGATCGGGGCTCGAAGCAGACAAAGAGGCGATAAAAATTGTCATTGCAATATAATTTTTTATCGTGAAGTTCGGGAAAATATCGGCGGAGGATGTCGGCAGGACGGCGCCGGCGAGCATTCTAACGGCGCTCCACGCAGAAAACTTCGTCCATTCCTCCTTGCACAAAAATCTACTCGGTAGATAAATAAAGGCAGCAATTATGTTTTGACGACTTTGTTTGCGCAGCTCTACACCGGCGAGACCCTCTTTTAAACTTGCCCACTAAAGAAACCGGGGAAACCTTTGAAGCTGGCGTCTTAAGATAAAAAATGTATGCCGGATTTTCTTTCTTAATGTAAATTTATATCAAGGAGTCCAACTATCTGACCTAGCCGAAATGTTTCACGAAAAGTGAATAGAAAATCATTATGTGGAATAATTAATAAAAACACAAACTAATAAGTAATAATCTATAGGGCACGTGTATTGTTGGTTGCATCACAGATTTTGTTAGGCTCATTATTACGTGTTATTAATTCAAATTAAATTGATTGAGTTAGTATCGTTAACATCAACGTTTGTAGCTTTCAGTGATGGCTTAAACGAAAGGTCAAGATTCTCACTGCCATGCCATATCGATTGTTATGATGCTAAAGCTACAGCAACCCTAAACATGCGTACGAATTACAAACAAGGGTTCGTTTGCTTGACAAGTCTTTGTTTTTGAGGATAACTGACTTATTCACTCGAGAATTCACTTTTGTGGAGAAACTTAATCTCCGACAACTTCATTTGAGTTGAAGCCATAAATAAAAATTACGAACGTAAGCTTTGGGACTAAACAAGAATTGCCTCCAGGTCAGACAGAAATCTTTGGAGCACAAAGAACTACAATATAACATTTTCAATTAAAGTGTCCGTACAAAGAGTCAGGGAAATCCAATAATTGCAATACATAAAAATATCTCCTCTTTCTTAGTGCAAACATTTTTCAATAGTGACACATCCTGCGCTTTGGGATAAGATACAACTGGACCGCAATAATAACTTTTAATTAAGGTTGTAAAATTGTTTTTTTTCGAAGGGCTTCTGGTGTAAAAATGATGCATCTATCTTCATTATAATGTCGTTAAAGCCGGTGGCGTCCATTTAACTTTTATTCCAAGAAATACGCAGTTTTATTTATTACCTTATCTCGTCGTTGTAGAAATTCGTGTAATTAAAACTTAATATAAAGAAAAATTTAAAGAGCCGAGACTGTTCGAGTCGAGTAATTAAAATTTTAATTAATGCAACATGTAAAAAAATACCATGTCGGCCCGCGAGAAACAAAATTAATACATAATAATTATTATTTTGACTCCGAGCAATTAATTCATCGCGTTACTTCCTTCAAAAGACGCGACCGCAGTGCGTCAAGACTTTCAACTCAAAGATACAGAATTTTAACAATTAACCAGTTAAATAACGTAATATCTCCGGGTTTCGTGTTTGAAACTCCATTATAATTTTCATTATTATTCGATTTGATTCAAATAAGAACAGTGCGGTTTTAATTAAGCTGCTTATAATTAATTATAACTTTTCCAGCAGGGAAAGGGGTGCTTTCTGCGTGCGGCAGCTAATCTAGAGGAAAAATTTTCAGAGTTGAACGTCACGTACGCTAACTTACGAGTATAATGAATAGCTTCATATACAGCTACAATTTACAAAGAATCGATACAAGATGCCGATGTATCGAATATATGGAGTAATATATATTATTTCTGGAAAGGTCACGTCTTTGTTTGTACAGCTGCAATTGCACCACACGTCGCCATACTGTTGTAAATAACTTATGGGCGTGATCGCCACTAATTTACACCGCAATACACACAAATTAATTAAATAATTACGATAGAAATTTTAAACATATTCCATCATGCTCCTGTTTTTCATCATTTTTAAATAAATCAGGACAGTGTGAAAATGGAGAGACTAAAAGACACCGTTGTCTAGACATAACGAGTCTCCTACCGCTTTTAGCCCGTCTTTCTTATTTTTTTTTTTTTTTAGAATATTTGACACATGCATAAGGAGTCTTAAGAACCACTGTCACGCAGACAGATGGCGCCCATGTATAATGAAGTCAAGGACGACTGTGGTCCTTAAAAAAGATTTAATTTACAAGGAATGTAGGTTATACGGGAATGACAAAATGTGATTTTCCTGAGACCGGAAACACACGACATACCACAAATATTAATCAACGTCGGCGTAATTTGAACTTTTTTAGGGACAACTCACTAGAAAATCCATTTCTGGCAAAGTTACAATTTTCAGAGTTATTATTAATCCGACGAAAACTGTGACTCTTTTGGAATTTATTCTGCTTTTAGTGCAAATGGTGTTGGAAAAAATGAGCGCAAATCGTGGAAAACAAATTGTTGTTGCCTCCAGTTTTCACGGATGCAGACTTGACCATAAATAACAAGAAAAGTTTTTATGAAATCTATTTATTTAAAACGCTGTTGTGGAAGTATTTTTGCATGGAACGAAAACTAATTTAAAAGAGACGTTGGCCAAGTGAAATTTTTCGTAGGATTACCAGCATAAAAACAACATCCCTGAAGATAAGCGGAATCCCCCATGATAGCCGCATATAAATCACCCTGTATATTTACATACACGTGAGGTATTATTTTCGAAATCAATAAATTTACTTTGGCGACCGGTTTAAGTGAACCGGGTGCTGTCAATGCGGTGTGAATTTTGATGAAAGAACAATAACCCCTCGGAGATGCGAGAAATCGGTACGATAATATAATGACGTAATTAAACGTAAATAAAAATCGAGACACTTGCCAACGTTCGAAAACACAACAATATTTTCTGTGGATAATTCACAACTTATTTTTGCTGCCGATAATAATCCAGTAATGGTCGGTTGGTAAAGCTAGAACTTGGACGAAACAAAAGTAATTTAGTCAAGTTTTCTCTTAGGAACATTATAAATTCTTAATAAAGACATTTAAGTACCGCTCGTTCCTTTCAAGTTCTGCAATAATTCTTCGGTGGTAATTTACACAAAGTCGGCTCTTGTTTTTTGGTGAATAGTTTTTGGCCCGAATGGTGTGCGTTAAAAATATCGATTGCCGTGGTTGATCAATAAATTTCGTGAAATATTGAAAGTCAAAGATCGGTCCAGGTTATCCTCGGCCAGGATAATGTGCGAAAGTGACTCACCTTCACGTGTACGTCATCTGTGGAAAAGCGGCATTAGTTCCATGTAAGTTCTCAGTATTGCGCGGACACTGTCTAACACGCGTTTTGTGTGATGTACCGGAAAAGCACTGAGGGAAAACTAGGAAACACTGTGGTGGAAAACCGCTCCGAGAGGTAGAGTCGTGGCGCTCGCGCCGTCGAGCCGATATACCTTGCACTCTGTCCACCAAGACTCTCCCGACTGACACAACGCTTTCCGTGTTAAAATAATTTCGTGCTATTTTTGTCATATACGATGTGTACCTACAATAAAGCTATTTTGATAGAGAAATACGGCGACCACTGGTTGACGTACAGTTTATTTTCAAGCTGCTTCTAGCCGCTTATTCCGTTGTCTAGACGAGGCTTAGGTAGATGTGGGGTTGCTCAGACTCGCGCCGATACTTTCCAAACCGGCAAACACCCCTATACGGTCACCTAAATTCAACTCATTACGGAAATATTTCAATAAAGCCCGTTGAATAATACAAAAACGACTTAAAACGTAACGCTTTTTCGCGAAAAGAGGTCAGAAATTATGTATAACTCGATTGCAACTCAAGAAGTCATGGGACCAGAGGAGGAACTAGGTACTTTGGCGCTCTCGCCAAGTGTAGATGTAGCATTTATTTTACAGATGAAGACTATGTGGTCTATACTTTCTAATGATGAATGATAATAACTCCAATGATATTTACAATCAGTCAAGATAAACCATTTTTAAGGCAGCAGCCTATGACTTCTTAAAACGGCTCGCTATTCTTGAAAGAATTTTGAAAGAGTCCAACATGTTTTTTTTTAAAGGTTTTCAGACTCTTTGCACAGATGTGAAATAAATGTTCGCGATCGTAAATATTTAAAAAAAATCATTCGTATGTTTTTAATTCGGATTTTTTTTTTATCAGAGAAGACACAAAGAAAGCAGAAGAGCAGATTTTTAAATTGACTGTACAGAGTCCCCTGTCTATTGACTCGTTGACCATTCGAAGAACTTTATAAAACCACTTTGAATCGGAGTTCCTTTTATTGTCTGATTCCGGGCGTGTACAGTTGGTAAAATCAATAGTATTGGCCAAGAACTTTCAAGTTTCTGTATTACCATAAAATGTTTTATGTTAACTTTGATGGCATATCTAAAAACATTTACTTTGTTACTGATCTCAGCTTTGAGATAGATCAAACTTTTTTTTTTAGATTTTTATTTTATGCTTTTAAAGAGGAACCAAGTTCAAAAATGTGTCGTTAAGTTTGGTTTATGAAGCATATATGCAGCGTTTCTTTTTAGCTTCTTGCAATAATCTCTTAGCTTATTCCATTTCTCTCGACACTGGTTTTCTAAAATGTGTGAATAAAATATTCATTATGTTCCTCGAGAACTTTTCTCACCATACTAGAGAAAAAGCCTGAGGGTAAATAAAGTTACAACCACAGGTTCGAAGAGTTTAAACATTTTCTCTGTAAATTATTTTTCATAAAAAGAATAATAAATTCAGTGCTTTTATGATTTGGCATTACAGACTTATTACCTACTTACTTTGTCTCTTTCTGAGATATATGTTGTTTCTGTAATATGTTCAATGGTGCTATAGTTAGTCGCCTCTCTAGTAAGTGATCATGAATTGAACAACATTTACACAAATTTTTTCACGAAATGTCAAAATTGTTATTAATAAGAAAGTGAACAGAAAAAGCAAAAAGACACATATTTAAACTAACTGAACAACATACACTGTGTATTAAGTCGTTTACCATTGGATTAGTAAGGTTATAAAATCACATTTAAATTCATTGTCTAATAATAATAATTTAATACTGGACAGGTGAAATTGATAAAATCAGTATTTATTAGCCTACTAGTATATTCTGCAAAGAATATTCGCAGATTTCGTATTTTCTCTAAGTTTATTTGTAAATGACATTCTAAGATTTTTAATTAAGTTTTCTTGAAACTTGAAAAATTATCAATAACAAAATTATAGTTACGAATTAAGCACAATGTGAGCCAATACATACCGGGTGTAGAATTGGTTTACGAGACAGGATTTTACATGCAAAAATAAAGAGTTTCAATTTCAATTATTGGCTCCCCCAACAATTTTATGGCAAAATTGTTAAAATGAAAGTTAGAGAGAATTAAAATTGCGGTCTAATTTCAATCTTAGTTTTATTCTAGCATCTTCTGGTACTGAAAGAAAGGCAAGAAAAGAGTTAACACAAAAATCCTAAAAAGTACTACTAGGCATGAAATTTTATTTCTTTCTTTAGATGGTATTATGGAGGATCTTCTTTAAGAAACTTCCAAGCAACATTTGCTTCAGGTTCCCAGACTGACCAATTTCAGCCATAGAAACAATTCGAAGAATTGGAGAGAAGTTTGAACATTTAATGGAAGATACCTTTTCATTCGTCCTGTAGTCCTGTACGAGTTCATTTGAAGGGCAGATCAAAAGAAAATTAAATAATAGTGAAACCACCCGACAAATAATTTTAGAAGTCAAATTTCATTGCTAGTACTGCTTTTTAGTATTTTTGTCTTAACTCCTTTCTTGCTTTTCTTTCAGTACCACAAGATGGAATTAGACAATACTTTTAATTCTCTCTAACTTTCATTTTAACCATTTTGCCATAAAATTATTAGGGGAGCCAATAATTGGATCTCCTTATTTTTACGTGTAAAATCCTATGTCTCGTAAACCAATTCTACACCCGGTATAATATCCTATAACACTTGACATAATCAATAATATTCTGATCTTTCTGATTCCTCGGGCATTGCTTAGCAGTGGTATAAACTGGACGTGCCAAAAGTTTAGAATAATGGAAACATTTTCTTTCCGGATAGTTTTTCAAAACTAGCCGACAAGTCATGCCACTTTTTGAAAAGAAATATATTCCGGAAATTTTTATTTTTTTGTCCAGTTCCGTTTCCGTGCAAAGATGTCATGGCCATTTTTTAAAATGGCAACTCCCAATATGCGGATTTGGATAGACTATGAAATTCTGATTTACGACAATGCTCATGTATGTACAGTTAATTTAAAAATTATAGAATACACCTAATTTTCTATAGTGTGAAATGCACTTAAATTTTTTGTCAATGATCAATGTCAATTTTGACAAACAAAATGGCTAATCTAACCGAAAACGCGAAAGTGCTCATTCTTTCCAAATTAGAAGAAGGGTAGTCGATCATAACATCGCGTAGAGCACCGTGCAGAGGAAAAAACAGACAATAATATGGTGTTCTAAAATATCTGCGACGTTTTCTGTTGTCAAACCTACCTAACCTATTTAAAAATATGACGTTCTTTCAAAAAGGCTTCTTTACATGTGGAAAAATCTGTAATAAATTCACGTGTTGATTTTTTAGTTGTACTCTATAATTTTGAAATTTAACAGTACCATGTATCTTTACACTGTTTCTGGGTTTCGTTTTTAAAGGCGAAAGAGTATGGCAGTTAAATTCTAATTTTACAGCAAAATTTCGGTTGAATTTGGAAAAAAAAGGATATTTTGTTTCGAAAATAGGCATTTTGGACGATTTTTTAGTTTATTGTTTTCATTTGTTAATCTCAAAATTATATTGCTGACATTGAAATATCAACACTCAACTATCTTATTCTTATTAAAGAATTTGTTTTTTATGGAAATTGCTTCCGTTTTCGCTCTAAAAAATGTATATCTCAGGAACCATCAGTCCAAAGATCATACATCGTACTATTGCAGGCAAAAAAAGTGGGACATCAAATTTCTGTCAGTTTTGAAAAATTCAATGTAGTTCAAGCTTTATTGCCATTTTTTCTGAGACTATTCCAGCTGACAGTTTAAAAATTTATTTTATACTCGTATTTTCCTTTTCCAAATGCCCTCTTCTTTTGATAAAGGTAGATTTTGATTGGAACTTTGCATTAAATAAATATTCACTACGTGCTTACTTACAATCATTCCCTACAACCTACAATACTTAATGACAACGTCAATCAGTTCAAAGTAGAGTTAGAATCAGATAAGGGTTATTTCATAAATCAGAATTTAATTGTCTATCCTAGAAAAAAATGGGCATTGCTATTTAAAAAAAATGGCACGTTACGTCATTACGTAAAAACGGATATGATAAAAAAATATTTCTTCCAAAAAAATTGAAATTGACCTGTCACAGTTATTTTCAAAAAAACTTAACGATGTAGTGACACAGTTTAAATTCAAATCCCTGGTACCGCCACAATAGCGCGCCAAAAACAAAAGTACCTACTACCGGATAGACTATAGTCCAATTTTTACCCTTTTGCGATGACGTCATTATCTAGTAACTTTACGCATGTTTGAGCTAGGATCAAAAACAAATTTGAATTGATCATAAATAACTATAAATGTGTCAAATTTGTTGACAATTGCTTCGAAAGGTTATGTTTGTAATGAATGTAATAAGTGAAAGAAATTAAAAATTGTCAAATTGACAGGAGCATAAAATAACCTCAAAATAACCATCAATAAATAAACGTGCCTTTTTTTCTGTTTCTGTCGTTTCAATAAAGCGAAAGCGAGGAAGGAAATCGTGACGTCACCTCAAAAGGGTAAAAATTGGACTATACGACCCTCAGTTTTTGGCGAACCTGTGGAGAGCGGGGGTGAAGCGTGTGGAGAGTAATCCATATTTTTAAAACCGTAATCTGAACAATGAATTAATCCCACTATCGTCCCGTGTAGATATTTTGTGTCCCCTTGAAGAATTACACGTTTCAATCCACATAGGGTAAATTAATCCGCGTTCGTTGTTTTTTTTTTCGTGCCAGGACTGTGTTGTTGAGGGTATGTTTGTAGATATTATTTTGTTTAGTTAATTTCACAAATTAGTACCCATCGTCTGACTCACGTGCGTCCATTTTTGCCACCATTTTCTAGCGGCACTTTACCCGCCATTTTAGTTTAGCCCAGGTTTAGAGCAGGTGGCGTTACTTATGTTGTTACTTATGCTTGTGATATTGTAATCTTGTTCTGTTGAATTACCCTCGGTTTCCAATGTGTCGCTAAGGCAGCACCGCTAGGTTTCGGATGAGTCAGAGATGCAATGTTGTAGGTACGACCTTATGGGAGCTAGTTGACATTCAGGTGGGGTTAGCTAGTAAAGTAACGTAGGGGAGGAGGACCTAGACCTTACTCATGCGGCTCTGGGATGTAAACGTGAAGCCCCGCGGTGGTTCTATACCTCGTGGTTTGTCGGTAAACGGTTGGTTGGGGAAGGCGGACCTAGGTCTCACTCATGCGACCCTGGGATGCTAACGTACAACCCCGAGACGGTTCTATCACCTTGTACCTTGTATCTTGACCGTCTGTTTAATAATTAAGCATAGGATTGTCATTAATCGAGTTGTAAAAGATTAGTAATACCTGGGATACGGTTTTGAAGAGGGTTTTTATCCGTCCCTGTCTGTGATAACTGCATTATAATTTTGTTGGACTACGTCCACTGATAGAATGCACTTTTTTAAATATCCGTAGATAACAAAAATCCCCAAACCATAACATTAAAATATTAACAAAGTATCATAGATTGTGTTGGTAGTATCTTGAAACATTCGCGCCACTGATTCTCATTGGTTCTTATGAAACCCAGGCGAAAAATAAATTATATGACATTTCAAATTTGAAATTGTCAGTGCTGTCAAGTGATTTAAGCATTTAGATTTGCGATTTTTCATTTTTAGAGCTTTGTTTTGCGTTCCTCTGGTTTTAAAAGTTATTAGATTTGATCGTGTTGCTGTTTTGATTTCCTCCGTTGCGATTTTTGTTGATTTCTTTGAATTTGTGAAGTGAGTGCGTGCCTTAAGAATCTCGCATAATGAACACTTTAAGTGACATTACAAACATACATTAAATAATCTCTTGTTTGTTTTAGCCATTTCCGAAAAAAGCTGGATATTTTCATTTCAGTAGCCAGCTTTTTTCGGAAATTCGAAAATGTTTTGTGCGTTGCATTTTTAAATCCGTCGGGCACATTATCACTCTTGAAATACCCTGTATTAATAAAACCTAATATATTACCCCTGATATACTGAAGTTTTCTTTCGTCTTTCCTAAGTGCAAACATGCAGAATAATAATAAAACATCACGTGTAAACCTGTTCTTTCATTTTTTTATATTTCGCGCCGGATCTATTTCTTATAGCGTAGAGTGAACACTTTTAGTAACATTTATGTCAAGCAATCTATCAGTGGACAGAGTTTACCCTTTTTTTTGTAACCTTTAATTAGTATTTTTTTGTCATTTACTCGGTGCTGTGCGTTTTAAGTGTTGCCGCATGAATATTGTTGTCTGGATTTGCAATGGCCTCAGCTACATAGTTAATTTACTTTAATTCGTTAAACTTAATTCCCGTTATTTTGGATTCATTTCATTTGTTCGTCGGAAATTAAAGTTATTGCAGGCATTTTTCAATAAAAGGTATTTTGCGTCCTTCACTTGTGTGTTTTATTTTGTGGTGCTCTTCCAACTGGAACCCTCAGCGTTTGCATCCCAACCTTTTTCGCCAAAAGAAAAACATAACGTAAACTCCTCCGCTTCGATGACGACCACAGCGCGTTTGGGGACACTTGTATCAGTTTTGCGTAGGTTCGAATATTTGGCGGAAAGAAGTAATGTCTTAGATCATTACAACGACAAAGAAAATATTTCCATTATTACAAATTTTTAAAACTCATTATTTTCCTGTAGCTCACATAACCGAGTTATAAAGTTTTCAATTTCACCAATCCCAGAAGCTCGTCCTTGGGTGTTACTAGCAAAAATAATTATTGATATCGCAACAACATTCGAAATCACGGCAACGCAAAATTTGGATCATCTTATCTTGATGATGCTCGACTCTGATTGATCAAGTTTTAGGATGTTTTTTCTGGATTATCGCTTGAGATAGGACTTCTGGGACACTCTGTATATATTTCCAGTTACTCAAATCAAAAATGATTACTTTTTCTTCCAGTCATTTTGTTACAAATATAATAAGTCAATTCAAATGTTCCCACTTAGCAACTACTCAGTTGTTATTCGCATTTTTATGTTCCATTTTCATGCTTATTCTGTCTCTTTGAAAGAAGAAACATGAAATTCTGGCAAATGTCCTAGAAAAAATTAAATATAAGTACAGAACGCAACTGATCGATGGTGATAGGTACTTGGTCAAGAAAAAGACTACACCCATTGGCTACACACTGATTTCCTTGTTTTCTTTGTGTATGTGATCGCAAACCAAGGAATTATATTGGTCAAAAAAAGAAATGGCCAATTAAAAAACAGCTGTAACAAGACATATTTGACAGTTTCGCTACGAAGTCTTACATCTTGTAGTTCTCATATACGTGACGTGATTATTTATGATGATTGCTATTTATTAAAAAGGTCCTCCTTACCTCAACTGACTAAGATCCTGAAAGTTTCCGCTATTTCAATATATTCTTTTTGAAAAATTGTTTTAACCATCGCAAGCAAATAATTTCCTACAGTCTTACGTGAAACATTCTTCTCCTAATTCTACACAAGTTCTCTCAAAATTAATATCTCCCAGTTCTTTTACAACGTACTCTGTAGAACATGAGAGTCGCCCGCTACGTCCTTTTTGACACACCCGATATATTGGTAATCGAAACCCGTGAACGAAGGGGAAAAACCTCGTTTTGTGTTGGTCCTAAGAAGCTCAAAGGATTACAGAGCGAAACTTTTCATAAACACAAAACAATGTTTTCCCTTGGCGACGCATCCCTATAACAAAGATTTTGCAACAAATATTCTTGAGAATCTTGAGATGGACGAAATCCTAGGTATTTCACCTAAGTGGATGAATCACGTCCATCATGTAGAATAAGAAATTAGTAAAGATTCACAAATACAGTTGATCAACTAATAACAATAGGTACAGAAATCGATTCTAGAATTAAAAGAAATACCAAAACAGTAAAAATTATAAATCAAATGAACACTATAAAATCCAAAATTCACTACGAAATAAGAACAGCAATAATTCACACATCCATTTTAATTCAAAGAAAAGAACAGTCGATTGTAGTCTAGTTCCTAGTTACGGCTCTGATTTATAGGCCATTTAAAATGAATTGCTTTATTTATGTCATTTCCATAGCGACATATGTATTTATTGACGGTGAAGTAAATTTTACTTGTTCGTTTTCTAATATGTAATTACAAATTTTCGATTGTACAAAAAATGTTCTGTACACCTTGGCCGCGAAATTCTTTAACATCCTCGAGATTGTCCTGCGTCGGCCGCAAGCGCTTCGGCGACAATTTTTCTCTTGATACGTTAAAGAATGGTCTCGCGGCCTTAATATACAATAGTTATTTTCATGGCGCCGGCCGTTATCGACGGTTTTGCATGATTCAAAATCCGCCGGGAACGTTAAATTCCCGACCTAGTACTTACAAAGGTGACCTTGCTTAAAAATTCACTAGAGAATGGGCTGGCAGCATTGATTCTTAAACGTCAACAAAGTTTGACATAGAAGTTACTTTGGTTGAATTAATTAATAATAATTTTTTACTTTTTAAAAATGATTTAAATTTTTCGGCATGAAAATTTTTTTGGATCCATCCAGAAAATGTTTTGCGAGTGCTCGTGTTGTCGCCTCGGCTAGGCTACGCAATACCACTCACACTCGCAAAATATCATTTTCTGGACTAGTGATCCAAATAACTATTGTTATAGTACTCAAACTTATTAACGATTGGCATAAAGCGGCATCCTGTAATGTTGGTACATTTTAAGACATTAAGACCAGTTTTATATCACGCTGACTTAATTTTCCCTTATTATACTTATAAATAACAAATCGTGGTGATGCACCACAAATTGAGCATCTACATGTGCTTGACACAAACAAAGCCCACTTTCGAATACATGCGCCTTATCCTAGTCCGCATGAAATAAGACCGTGTGCGGATGGCGTCGTCGGATAAATCCCTAATCAGGCAAATTACAAAGGCGCGTTGAAACTTCTGAGCCTTTAGGCTGCAAGTTGAATTTCACATGTTCTCCTAATATTAACACGACAAGAGCGACTGTCGTTGCGACAAACGTCAACACCGTTTTATGTTTAATTAGGTGGGGCTTTTGTGGGCTCAAACGGCACAGAAGAAAAATAATTCACTCACCAAACCTGGATTTTCTTACACACAAACCGGAAACGATGTTGTCCACGTTACGACTAAAAATAAAACATTTATGTTTGTACCTTCTGTTGGTAAGTGAAAAAAAATAACCCTGACCGCGAGTCAAGTATTTATTTACACTTTCATAAAGAGTTATTACTGTTGGATTTAACTTGACTTTTTTTCTTATAGGCGGTAACGACACGAACAGCGACAAAGAAGACCGTAGACATCGATAACGCGAGTAACATCAATAATAAATCAATTATCACAGTTTCATCAGAATAAAACGTCGCTATTGAATTAAATAAATATGGTGGAGGCGCCGGGAGGTTTTTTATACACGTTGCACTTCATTTTTAATCGAGTTACTTTTAAAGCACATGAATTTTTCCTCTTCAATTCCTAATATTACCAACCCATCCGAAAATTAATTGTGAAGGGTCAACCATCAGAAACTCTTACTTTTTAACGCTCGTAATATTGATTGAGCATCTGGATATCAATTTTGATTGACGTGGCATATAGCAGAATGCCCTGTCTAGACCCTGATTCGTTTTAAAACGACCAACGTCCTCGACTAACGGCGACCTTAACAACATCAATATCAAACGTGCAATGATTCCCTAGGGAAATGCGCATTTTTTATTTTTATCTCGTTGGTGAATGTTAAAAATTAAATTAAAACAAACAGCCGAAGTTTTTCACGTCCCATGTTTCCTATTTCTATAAAAAATGATCATTGCCGATTCTGGATCGTTTGTAAAATTGTAGATTATTTTAAAAGTCATATGAGTAAACAAGGTGAAGCTTTAACGCAACATAAAATAAACAGTCAATTGCTGGAATGGTGGCATTAAAGGTTACGGACATCATTAAATGCAGTTAAAATAATCTGATTTCATTACCAACGCCTTAATCTTTAAATAAACTTGCACTGACGTTTGAAATATAGATATAACGAAAATATTTCTGTTGATTGGTCTTTATAGTTTTTTTCAATTAAGAGTTAAAATTTAAACGAAGCAATACGTGTGCCTTTAAATAAATGTGACGTAAATTATGCAACCAAGAATACACTTCTGTAAAAATGCCTTATATTCTAACAAGAACACAAAAACTAAGGGGGTCATTCACGAAACCCGGTAAGGCTCGATAAGGCATTGCAAATTCAAAACCATGACAACTGATATTGTTAAAGCATTGTATTTGCCGTTTCGTTAACGATTTGCAAATTATCTGAGTTTCGTGAATGACCCCCTTAGAAGATACAAACCACATAAATGCATCTGTGGAATTGCCAATAAGAGATTAGGTACTCCATAGAATTTAGGGATGTTCGTTACAAGGTTGACATAAATTTGGTTAGGTTGGAGGTTATTCAGGCTATGTAGTTTCTAGTGACAAATAAAAGATATCGTAACCAATTAACAATGTCAAAAATTTGTCCTTGCAAATGGCTAATTTCTCGCTAACTGATAAAGTTCATTCACGTTAGATTTTCCCTGTAAAATTGTTGTCGTGTTACAAACCTGCGCCTCCTGTCCTAGTAATTTTTCCCATTATCATGTTAGAGCGATTTGACATTTTTAATTTTGAATGTTTAATATGTGAAATAAAATAATCTATTTTTTCATAAAATTTTACAGGGTGAGCAACAATAACTGTATCAGTTGGCAATAAAAAATTTTACATGAAATTTTCAAGACTGAATTGTACCTATTTCGGTTTGTTTTATTGACACTATTGACAGCTGGTATACATTTCATATTTAAACGTCTTGGTTTTTGTATTCTTTTATTAATAAAATGGTTTGCTCGTTGGAACATGACTTAAAAGTCACCAAAAGTCACCAGAACTTATTGCCAACTCAATCAGTTCACACGATCACACGGTATTCCTATCCTGGGTAATTTTACCATGGCAAAAAGGAAAAAGAAGGTTTTATTAACAACTTATTTGAAAATTGTGTTAAGTGAATGTAGCCAAGAACTGAAAAATGCCTATCAAGTTGACTTGTTGGCGGCGAATAACATAACCTGTACTGTCTACGCATGACATGGTTACACAGCTAAAATATTATTGAAGTAAAAATCATACTGCAAAAATATTAAATAATTTGACCTTGACGATCCAACGCGAATGAAGTCATGAAGTATATGTTTTTTCGTTTCACAATCAGTTTTGGTTTCTGGCGGCATATTTACCTAGTTGGATTTGTCCAAAGAATCTCTCAATTGACAGTTGACCGATTACGTCAACCGTCAACATCAATCAATAACCAACCTTAGGCATTCAAAATAACTTTTGAAAATTCTAGTTACATAGGTACAACATGAAAAACGTAATTTCCCTAAATATTCGAATCCTAAGGAGTAATTTCTTCTTGATATTACTTTAAGAAATAAGAATAAACTGAAAGTAATAATACTAATAACCTTCTTCCCTCCTTGATGGTATAAAATAGGAATAACTGAACACCACAGTGTTAGTCAGGCTAAAACTGATTTTTTCGTCGGAAACCAATAACAATCCGTATCTAACCATCTGCTGTCAATTTTTTATGTATTGCCTTAATATCGTAATACTCTACTTTTTTAAATCTTTAATTGATAACCAATTTGTATTCTCTAGGGAATGTTGACATCGAAGAATTCCAAAGGGTGAACTATTTAGGTAAGAAAAAGGAATGGGAGAAGCAAGGCAGATGTACTCGGACTAACAAGGATAAACTGCAAACCTTCATAAATAAGTCACCAAGAAAGATACTAAAGATACACTGGCCAAACAAAATAAGCAACATCGAATTATGGAATAAAACAAAGCAAAAACCAGAAGAAACCACAGTAAAATGAAGGAAGTGGAATTGGACATACGTTAAGAAAGGCAAATGACAACATTGTAAGACAAGCACTAGAACATCAACCGGTAGGAAAAAGAAAAAGGGACAAACCCCTCAACACCTGGAGAAGAAGCGTAACACGGGAACAAGAGGCAATCGGATTGAGTTGGACGGACATAAAGACGATAGCGAAGAATAGAGAAGAATGGAAAGATACAGTAACCAAAATTTCCAAAGGACAGAGGGATAGAGGGTGCATTGGGCTAGTCACTCAACCACACTAAATCATTGACCAAGAAACGCGAAAGCGCCCTATGCTCCATTAGGAGTAAAAGGAAATAGAGACAGAATTTGTATTCTAGGATTACGATAAACAAAACAAAATACTCTGCCTCGTTTATTATCAATCACCCCTATCACATCCCCCAAGTTATATTAAATAATGTTTTTCGTTTATATATTCAGTTGTTGCGGGACTATTTATGATACTGAGGTGATCACCGTTCATTACGGTAATTTGCGGCATTTGTTTGCAGTACTAGAAATAAAAACAATCGATTAAAGTTACTAACTGATAATAACAAAAACATACCGAAAGTAGTCCACAATTGTCATATTTACTGGAGCCTGTCGGTCTGATGAGATGAATTTGTCCGGAAACAAGGTCTTCAGTTGGTTTAAAAGACAATATATCTTGAAGACGCATTTTTAAAGTAGACAAACCCTCTCCTAACTTTTTCTTATCCGATAGGTGACCCTCGTAATTATCCAAGGCTAACTTGACGCGTGATTCCCATGTAGGTACCTCCCCCATCTTGTTGACAATCTGGTAGGAAAAGTTTTAGTTTGATTTTAGAAAACTCGCATAAGACTTACTTCACTATCGTTGATATTCAAAATCCGAGTCAAAAGAGTTGTTTCCATCTCGGATAAATCTTCACCCAAGAGCTTGACAGCTGCCTGTAAAGTATCAGGAGCAGCATCCAAGAAGTAGAGATGTAAACTAGCACCTTGCTTGTCTAATATTTTCGCTATTTCAAGCATCAAGGCACCACCCCATGATATACCAATTATGTTATAAGCTCCCTTAGGCCACACTTTAGTGATTTTCTGTGAAAAAAAGTTGCTATCATAACTATGGTTGGCAATCTTATCCTAATACCTCGACCAAATCAAGAGCAAGTTCTTTAATGGATAGAGGAGTTGAAGGTAAGACCGCACAGAAAGTGGGATATAACAGTTGCAGAGCCATTTCTTTGAGTTCCTTATCCCCTGACAGTCCAGGAATGATGAAGACCGGAGACAACTCTCTCATTTCTCTCGGTCCCAGAGTTACCAGTTGAACCAGCTCCGGTTTTGCCGGAGCTGAACTTGTCTCTTCTGTGAAATCTTCCAAAGAAGTCGGTAAAATATGAGTCAGCTCTAAAAAAATAACAATTTAGTTTGAGCGACGCATTTTTGATTTTATACTTTTGGAAAGTGACTGAGCGGTTTCTTTGTCAGAGTCACTAATCCCGTCGTCCCTGAGCCAAATATTCTTTGCCTTGCAGCTCAGTATTTCGTCTATTCCAGACAAAGCTTCGGTAAATTCTAGATCTTTCTGCCACTGAACATTGTACGTGAGAAAACTAGCTTCTGAATGAAGCTCACAGATTCCAGCAGCGTTTTTGTTGAAATTGACGAGAACAGCTTTGGGTGCTGTGGCTCTCAAGGCGTGCTCGATGTACTGAACTGATTTGACTTCACTCATGCGAGAACCATTGTTCTTGCTTGGTAACAAGAAGACAAGGTGGATAGGTCCAAGGAGATAAACTTCAGAAAGTAACTCAGCTGCACCTTCTCTTGTATGAGCTTTTGGGGGAACGTAAACTATGTCAGCACCAAAGTAGGATTTCAGTAGCGAAATACGACGGTTGATGTAAAGTTGTTGCGGTTTTGAATCCGATGAAATTATAACTTTGCGAGCCCCACGGAAAATAAGCCATTCAACGGTGTCGATCCAAAGATCCGCACTACCACCTGCAAGAAGGCTGTCAATATATGTATTTAAAATAATGTGTCAAAGTGGGCAAATTAGGTTGGTATCATTCAAAAGCTCTATGCTCGTAGTTGCGCTTTTTCATGGTTCCAGGTGCCCCCCACTTTTAGTTTTAGTTGCTAGTATGAGTTGGTATCATTATGAGACCTACCATAAATCAAATACGAGCTTTTGGAATCACAAATAAATTGTGAAGGATTGTTCAAAATAAACTTGTTCAAAGAGATGTTGTTGTTGTTGATCTTGATTAAGATTTTGCCAATACTGCCCGAATTGCTTAAAGTGCTGAAACACAAGTGATAAAATATATAAAAAAGGTTTATTAGAATTTACTTCAAAATTTGAAGTATATCTTGGTGTTCCAAGACTTTTCTGTAAAGCGGCCTCACGGCACCATTTTCAACACCTTCTCTGAGCAACGCTCTTAAATGTTCTTTCGTTTCTTTCGATTCAGTGCAAACATTTTCGAGACTGACCACATAGAACGAAGTGTTTTTTAGAAACACGCTCATTCCGATACTGTTGCTTTCTTCCACATCGTATTTACCAATCTGAAGGAATCTACCATATTCTGCCAAGCATCCAACAGAACACTGGAGAGAACTGCCGGACAGGTTATTGATAATTACTTGGGCGCCGACACCACCAGTTGCCATTAAGAGAAGAGGTTCAAAACTGGTGTCGTCGCTGCTGAAGATGTTGTGCTCATTTAACTGAAACGTATTTTATTAAAAAAAATTAACACGAGTTGACACATTCGTACGCCTGGGAACTGTTTCTTAAGAAAGTCTCTCTGCCATTGTGTCGACACTGTTGTGTAAATTTTACAATTGTAGTGAGCAGCGATTGTTATTGCTGCTAGACCAATAGCTGAACATCCAGCATGTATCAAAACTGTTTCACCAGCTTTCAAATGGGCTTTTTCAACCAAACAGTAGTAAGCCTAGACGGAGAGCTTTAGAAGATAGAATTTAGACAATGATAGTAGCTTACGCTAGTGTACGCATGTGGAATTGTAGCAGCTTCTTCGAGAGTCCAGTTCTCGGGCACTTCCCACGATAAGATTGGATCCGGTTCTAGTTTACAGAAGTCTTTGTTAAGCTGAGCAAGACCCATAACTTTTTGACCAGCGGTGGTCACTCCCGAGTAATCCACGTTCCCAAGTTCTTTTTTCTTTTCTGAAGCAGGCAGAAGCGTTTCGTCCCTCAGGTTCACACCGATATAATTGACAATTTTGTTTTGTATGGCGTTGCTGCTAATATTAATGTTGCTGTAAATATTGTTCTTCAATTTAAGAGGAACAGGTATGACTGTGCTCAAAACTCCATCTTTCACGACTGAGAGCGTCAAGTCACGCTTAAATATTTGTTGCAACTGAGGATCATTTACATTGATGTCCCATTTCTTATCAAGAAGAAACACAATCCTAAGCGAGGACATTTTAGTTGTTGCCAACAGTTCAACAGCAAAATTCTTGATTCCTTCTGTCGGAATTAACGACGAAATTAAATATGCACTGGTTTTCTTAGCTTCAGCAGCGCTCACCGCTGTAGCTAATTCATTAACCCAAGAAACAGATCCGCGCGATAAATCTTTGATACTCAAAGTATCTCCTTTTACTACAACAACTTCAGGAGATTTATTTTTTGATTTTCGCACAATGGAATAGTCCAGTCCATCGACACTGAATTGGGCGATTTGAATAATTTCAGTACTAGTTAACAAGGTTTTGCTTGTGCGGGCTAAGAGGAAACCACAAGAAGATGCAATAAGCTTAATTAACTCCTCTGTAACAAAGTCGTTGAAGACGAGGAGAAACGAATAAGAACCTTGAATACTGATGTTTTTGCAATCTTTGGCAGAAACAACGTTATGCTAAAAGAGTACAGTTAACACGGTACATGTTGGTAGTACGATGGCTTACATTTAGCTTGGCATATTGATTACAAACATTTTGAATATTTTCCAAAAGGGAAGGATTATCGCTTTCAATTTCCGTGATAGTGACGCTAGATATAAATTTATCTTCTGAATTTTCCAAAACAAGTTGAAGGGCCATATTGATACCGTTTTCTACGTTCTTGAAAAGAAATTAATTGTTAATAACGGGTGTTGTTTTAAATTTGGCATCGAAGTTAGCGTTGAAGAATCGATTGTGAACGCACCACCGGATTACAACTCTGATCAGCTGCATAAATTAAGGTTCTCGATGATAACGACAACTCATTCCTCATTTTTGAAACTCCAAATTAAAAGAGAGGACCTTATCGATAAATGCCGTGAGTATAACAAAGATCAAAGTATTGGCATATGTCACTATTTTTAGTGATTTTTTGTAACTTGAAATTTTATATTTTAAGGCCCACGAGTGCCAAAAAAGGCCCAATTTACACACGAACGAGTTGAATACAACGTTTTTTGGTTCGACGAGCCCCTTAAAAGCTCCAAATCGTTTAAAATCTTTAAAATTAGCTTGACGTTTCGTTTTGACAAGTTGTGACATTTATCAAAATCCGTTCACATAAATAAAAGAAAATTCTCAAATTCTGACAGTGTCGAACCAAAAAACAAGTTTAAAATCGAAAACTGGACACAGCACAAAATAATGATCTTTTTGGCAATGTGAAGTTCTCCATTTAGTTAATTAATTCGATTTAAATTGTTGGAATATTTTGTAAATAAATGATAAACCAGTCACAAATATTGCAATACGAGTCGCAAAAACAATTTTTGAAAAGTGTAAATGGTGGACTTTTTACCGACATAAATCCGATCTCTACTTGACATTAACTCCAAATTAACTAAATTAAGTGCATTGGAAATATTCGTCGTAACCGTTGTCGTTGCCTTATTTATCATCGAGAACCTTAGTTTAAATCTAACCTCACTTTTTGGGTGTTTTTAATATACAGTTTGAAAAATCAGTCTCTTTTAAGACGAGAGGTTGATCAGCTGTTTAAATCTAACCTCACTTTTTGCGTTGTTTGCGTTTTTAATCTGCAGTTTGAAAAAGTGTTTTTATTTTTAATACGAGTGGTTAGTTCACAATCGACTCTTCAAGGCCAACTTCGACGCCAAATTTAAAAAAGCACCCCTTTTGGTTCGCTTATGCAACAAGTCAACTTACAGGTAAGACGGTAGCGGTAAGAGGAGTCAATTCAACTGAATCAAAAGACAGTTGTTTAGAACTTTTCCCGAATGGAATAGCCTTCAAACCGACAACTTGAATTCCTTCGCTAGATATTACTCCAGTGGAAAAATCATAGCACACTCGTACATCCTTCTTTTCGGTTGGTATTTGCTCTTGATTGACCACAATTTGCTGTATGTTTTTTACAACAAATACATCTTGACCGCGTTCGCCATCTTGGAACAAGTGTTGCTGAATCATAGCTTCCACAAAGGGTGCCCATTTATTGGCCCACTGGGTGATCGCAACTGAGCCATCTTCACCGATAGTTAAATTTTTAATTGTTTTGTATTGTCCTGAATATTTGTAGCCTCTGTGTTGAAACTCGTTGTAAACATCACTTCCAGACAATTGAATGTGATCTTTATCGATTTCCACGTCAATAAAATTGCCCAGACATTTATCTGCAGGATTTGGGAAAGTCAGTCGTCCTGTGACTAAAATGTCTTCCCCAGCTAAAACTTCAAAATCACCGCTTCCTTTTTGAATCATGGCGTGTAGCGGCACCGAACCGACTTTCGGAACTGTTAACATCTTCTTAAAATTAAGATTTTCGAAAACAAATTCCTTGTGTTCGGTATTCAAATTTTCAACGATGTCGAAAATGGCACTCTAGAAAAAAGTATTAAAAAACACATTCAAAACTGAATTTATTGACGTTACCAAGTATGCTGAACAAGGTAGAATGATTTTGTCACCTATTTGATGTCCCACGCATTCCCTAAACTCTTCACTGTTGAGAGTGACTTGAAAATCTCTGATACCAAACAAGGATTTTAGTTTTTCCTCCAGTCCGGTCCTCCAGACTTCGCTATGTTCCCATTTTGCCAAGTCTGCCAAACATTCTGTTCCTCTACTTACTGGGTACTCAAGTTTTGGCAGCAAATTGGTAATATTCATACTCAAACCGGCTAAATACAACTTCCCCAGAGCCGAAAGTAAAAATTCAACACCACTCTTGTACCCTCTCTGAGTCAAGGGGACATTAGTACATCCAGATTTCACCGATCGTTTCAAGATGGCTTGAAGCAATCCATGAGGAGCAATCTCTATTAGAACCGAGTCTTTGGGAATGTGTTTTAGACCTTCTTCGAAAAGCACAGAGTTTAGAAGATTATTCGTGTGGTATTCAGCTGAGGAGTGCTTGGCCAAGTGCGTCTCCCAATCCTCTTCTTTATTCGATGTACTGATCCATTTTGCTGATCTTGCTACAGGTTCTGGTAGGATTTCCTTCAAGTATTTCAACAAGCCCGGTGCTGCTGGTTTGATGTATCTACTGTGGTAGGCAATGTTTGCTACGTTGACCAAACGAGCAAACGTTCCTTGGTCTTGTAATTCTTTGACAAACTTTTCCATGTCTTCAGTAGGACCGGAAATTGTCGAACTGTCAGGTCCATTATGACACGCCACTTCGATACTAGGTGGACACCTGTCTTTGATCTGCTGGTAACCCAAACCTAGAACAGTTGAGTGAGTGGTTTTCTACTACTGTAATGAGATTTTACCAGTAGCTGCCATCATCCCCTTGATGAGGGTTGCTTCGAGAGAAGCACGTCCTCTAGAATAAGCCGAGAGAATCATCTGGTCGGCTGTCATACAACCATCAGCATAAGCACAACCTAACTCGCCAACAGAATGACCGATTATTCCATCAGGAACTATTCCCACTGACTTAAGAACGTCAGTCAAAGCAATTTGGATTGCAGCTATCCCAACAAACGAGTGCAAAATATTATCGAAAGTTGTTTTGTCCTTGCTTGTGATGATGTCGAGTAAATCAATTCCTTTGGGGAGCAAAATTTCATGACACCTGTTAATGGTATTCGCGAAAACTGGCAGTTTCATCAAATCGCTGACCATACCACACCACTGACTTCCCATTCCAGAATAGACAAACCAGATTTGACGTTTGTTACCCAAGTGATACTGCAAAAATTGTTACAAGAAAAATTTAAGAGATCTGATCATACTGACTTCACTTTCTTCTTTCGCAGTTTCTGCTCCTAGAATAGTATAGCCACGATATAAATGTCCCAGAATAGGTTTGGAGTACAACTCTTGAATAAGCTGGACGTACTCAAAATCAATAGAAGGTTTAGATTTTATCTGAGAACCAAAATTTTACTCATGTTGCTTGGCCTAGTGGAGGCACTTACAATTTCCAGGACCTCTTTGATGCCACTTTCCGTTCTAGTAGATGCCAAGACAAGTCTAGGAATGTCGTCTTGTAATTCACTGATAACCTTTGTCTTTTGATTTGCTTTCAAAAGAACATGGCCATAGTAAGAATCGATACCGATACCATTAACTGCGGCGTATTTAGCTCCCCATTTGCGGTTTTCCGTAACCACTTGGATGCTCCCGTTAATGAGAGGTAACAGTTCAGGGTTCGGAGTGTTATAGTTAATTGTGGCTGGAATGGTTTCGGTTTCCATCGCGATTAAAACTTTGACAACGCTGAAAAGGCCTGCTGAAGCTTCACTGTGGCCAGTGTTTGGTTTAACAGAACCAACCAAAAGAGGGTTCTTGCGGTTCTTGCAGTACACTTTCTCTAGTGCTTCCAGTTCTTTTCGATCAGTTTCCTAAATACGGTTTTAGAAAATTTCGCGTAAGAGTACTTAGTACCCACAGCTCGACAAAAACAGCTTGGCACATAAACACATAAACTCTCTCGTTTCCTCTTCTGCGCATTTCATGGGCCAAGCTGTTTTTGTCAGCTGTACTTACTTTCAGGGCGCAACCATAAGCTTCCACAAATTCGACTTCACTAGGGTCTACGTCGCATTCGTCGTAAAATTCGTCGATAAATTCCGCCAAGTTGTTGGCATCGATGTCTAGAAGGGTTCCTTCACGGTTCCCGTCGAAGCGGGTAGCAACGTTGATAATACTTGCGTAAGAACGCCTAGCCTCGCTGGCACGTTGGATGTATAGTACCACAACACCATCGCTTCTTCCATAGCCTTGAGCTTTATACGAATATTACCTTGGGATTCTAAATCATTGTGACACTTACCATCGATGTCAAAAGCTTTGGTGAGACCGTCAGGTGAAAGCAAACCCATATCATGATACAGCCACTGAAATTCGGCATTCAGAACTAAGTTAGCTGATCCCACCAGTACAGATTCACATTGTCCAGTTTTTATAGCTTCGTATGCCAGACGCAAGACTTCGATGCCACTGATCCAATTACTGTCATAATGAACACTCGGACCTTTCAGATCAAGCCAATAAGACACCCTGTTGGGCATCATGGCACGAGAATGACCAGTAACCCCAAAACCACTGAGAACAGACTCCAAGAACAAGCTGTCGTTCTCACCCAGCGACGAACTCATAAAGCATCCAATTCGTTTTCCTCTGACTTCGCTTGGATTAACACCTAACCAAAAAGTATTTAACTCTGTGAATTTACGCAGACTAGAAGAATGTACCAGCATCAGTTAAAGCTTCGAACGTTCTTTCGAGGATAAGTCGATGCATGGGGTCCATGAATGTACATTGCTGACGATGAATACCGAAATATCCGCTGTCGAAAAATTCGGCAGGGACTTTACCGATGACGTTGGTAACTCCTCGTTCGCCAGCCTTCCAGCGACTTTCCATGAGATTTTCATTGTTCAATAGGCGATCTTTGAATTCACCAATGTTCATACATTTGGGGAAGTACCCGCCAACACCAGAAATGACGACGTCGTCTTTAACGAAATGCATTGCGGTAACGTCTGGGAAAAATAAGGCCAAATCACAAAATGGTCTAACATAAGACCCATAATTATGCAGACATGGTTTGCGAATTTAAACTTTTCTTGTTGGTTATCGTCAAATGGTTACATTAGATAAATATGCAAAGAATTTTCACCTGTACAACTAGATTTAAAAAAAAAACTCAATTAATTTCATTTATCTACGTCGTATAAGTGGAAGACAGTGCAATGTGCATAAGGTAAGGCACGCAGTGTAACAAAAAAATTTGTCACAACACAACATTAATTGTTGGGAAACGTTGCATTTTTTAAGAAAAAAATACAAAAAAAAGTTCTTGTTATTTCAGTTTTGAATCATTAATTCATGCACTACAATATTATTTTTATGAGTTAAATAAATTTATTCATCTAATGGATATGGTCTTTCAGTGGATAACATGGTTACATTTTAACCAAATTGGGAACTAAAAGGTGTGTAGTGTAAAGTTGTTCTTACAGAACCAGTGCCTTTTGACCCACTGCCGTATGTCAAAAGCATTTGTCAGAATTGATGGTTTGGTTCGATAGGAAAATTTCATAATTTATTTGCGGTGATGGACATCTAATTAAAAACTATACAGTAGGTATTGTATAATGTAAACATTTTTTCACCGTTGAACTTTTCGAAAATTGTTCCGGCAGGTCAATTTTACCGTGAAATCATTTAAATTTATAATTAAAATGACTTTTAAATTAGATTGGCAACAGTGTTGGCAACTCGATTTGAATTGTCAAAGTGACACTTCAAAATTCAATACAAAATATGAAACGGCTAGTTAACAGTTGTATCCAAGCCGGAGGAGAACACTTTGAACATTTTGTATGATTATCAATAAAAGTGAATTATTTTCTAGTGCTTCACTTCTTTTAAATTAAAACTATTGAACATGAGAGGGGTCTTCTTTTTTGAGCAGATCATGTGTAATATGTAACACATCATAAATTTAGTCATTCCCCAATTTTACATAGTGACAATTGTTAGACGCTTGTTAATAAACGCCAGAAAGAAGAAACGTCAATTTTCGTGCAAGTTTATTTGTTATACCGTGCGATCAACAATTATTTAGATCAAAGAAGCCTTTCGAATTTGTAAAGTGTACCCGAATCTAGACAATCAGATAATCTGGATGCACGGAAGTATTTTTGGTTGTATACTCCTCTTTCAATTTAAATTTGCAAGTTTTTACCGAAACTCGGGCAAAGAGGCAACAGCAATGTATTGAAAACACCACTACGATCCAGTGATAAATCTTTTACGTTCTGAAGTAAAAATCATTTTTACGTTAAAATTTTATTAACAGTGACAGATACGAAAAATCTGACGCTGTCAAAGTCATAGCCGCCCCTTATTTAAGTAACTGTTGATCGCACGGTGTAATCAAAATAATTATTATATAGCCTGAACCCTGAACCACGACCTTCTAAATAGTCGAGACGCAAACGCTCTCTCCGGCCTGTTCATTTGAGCCACGGCTTCCTAGATTAATAAGAGTCGAAGCCTCTAATACGGCTGGTCGAGTTCATCAGTTGCAAGCATTTTTTCTGTTCCTGAGAGGGCGCCACTATACATTTGTGTATTTGGCTGCTTAACCGCGTACAAATCTCATTTTAAAAAGAATCATAATTTGTATGTTACATACACTACTTCAAAAAGTAGATTATTGATAGAAAAAAAAACATTAATACGATTTTTCATTCATTTAATTAAAAAAATATTCGTTTTTTGGTAGAGGGCGCTACTATACTTTTGGCTTTTGAAGGAACAGACAGTTCAAGGAACTCGACCAGCCGTATTAGAGGCTTCGACTCTTATTAATCTAGGAAGCCGTGATTTGAGCAAAATACCATTATGCACTTGTGAGCCGTTTGGCGCTAGTGAACGGGGGATTTGAGTTCGGAACCACGCGATTTGAAACTTGGCTTTCTGTCATTGTGTTGTCACTTTGTCGAATAAAGGCATTTTAATCGAAATTTTCGGTTAGTTAAGCCAATTCTGTTGAATATGTCAAATTTATGTTATCACATACACACATGCGCACCTGTACTCTGAATAAACAAGTCGTTCACCAGCACTCGCACGTTAATCATTTCGCTCTCCCGAACACCTTCCCGGACCTACGCACATCAGGTTATGGGCCCGCAAAGTGACCAAAGACAACGCCGATCACTTCTTACGTAAGTTCGTGGAGACCCACGATCCACTGAATTCCGAAAACGTGAACGTAACGACACGGAATCGAACGCACGCCGCCATATCACACGAACGACCAAAAAAAACGCAAGAAAAACGAGTGTCCAAAAAACCACGAAAATTGGAAATTGTGCAAACGAACGACAAAACGAACAACGAAACGAACGGCCAAAACGAACGACAAAAACGAACTACGAAACAAACGGAACACGAACAACATGCCGCCAACGAACAATCAAATTACGTTTGAAAAACTTCGAGGTCGAGAGAACTATAATACATGGAAGTCCGCCATGCGAGCAGCGTTACATCTCGAAGACCTATGGAAATGTGTGACCGGCGACGTCACCGACGAAGGCAAAAACATGAAGGCGCGATCCCGAATTTTGCTAGCCACGGAGCCCCACATCTATATCCACGTAGAGGATGCAGCGACGGCCAAGGACGCGTGGAACAACCTCGCTCGCACTTTCGAGGATGCAGGCCAAAACAACAGGATAGCATTGATGCGTGCATTAACTGACACCAGGCTCGACAAATGTCAATCAATGGAAGAGTACGTATATCAGATCATCTCGTACTCGAATCGTCTCAACGCAATCAAGTTCAAAGTAGACGATGAATGGATCGGAACCTTTTTACTTGCTGGCCTTACTCCCGAATACGATCCGCTGATAATGAGTATCACCAGCTCCGATAAACCGTTATCAGGCGACGAAATAAAAACGAAGCTCCTTCTAGAATATTCGATGAAAAACGATAACGTCAAAAAAACGCGAGATGATAATGTTGCTATGGCGAGTAAATTTCAAAACAGAAACGCACGAGCTCAAAAAACGAAAAATTGTTTCAATTGCAATAAACCTGGTCATTTCAGCCGAGATTGCAGGTTACCGAAGACGGACGCAACAATTCGAGCCGAGCAAAAAAGGAAACAGCAAGAAAAAGCCTTCTTAGCTTTCTCCACCGCCCATGCTATGGATCCTGATGCTTGGTACCTGGATTCGTGCGCTTCAGCGCATTTCACTCATCGTGAGGATTGGCTCGACAACGTCTCTAGCACGTCTGATTCCAAAATCGTGCTTGCGGATAATACGAAAATTGAGAGCAAATCCATTGGCTCGACCTTGATACCAATCCAGATTGACAACAAGCCGGACTTCATCAAGGTCCACAATGTCGTTTACGCACCAGAAATTTCAACTAACTTACTGTCGGTCAGTAAAATAATCGAAAAAGGCCACACCGTGGAATTCAAAGGATCAAGATGCGAGATAAAATCGAAATACGGAGACCTTTTAGCAACGGCACATGATCACGGAGGAATCTACAAACTCGATTCAGCTGAACAGTCAGCAAACATCACCACGACGTCACACGCACCCGAATTATGGCATCGAAGAGTTGGTCACCCCGGAAACTCCATTGCGGTCCACTTCAAGGAAGCTGTTACCGGCTGCAACTCCGTTCCCGCCACAGAGGGCACCTGCGTTCCGTGCCTTCAAGGAAAACACCATCGAGGCCCCTTCCCCGAGGATGGTAAACGAGCCGTGAACCTTCTGGACCTGATACACAGCGATCTGTGCGGACCAATGGAAAACGATTCTCTCGGAGGATCACGATATTTTTTGACCCTCATAGACGACCATTCTAAGAAAATACACGTTTATTTTCTACGCCATAAAAATGAAGTTTCCAAGTGTATTAAAGACTTCAAAATTTTTGCAGAAAACCAGCTTGAACGGAAAATGAAGGCCCTCAGATCCGACAACGGCAAAGAGTACGTCAACAACGAGTTGAAAGCCTACCTCGAGTCCACTGGAGTACGACATCAACTGACCATTCCGTACACGCCTCAGCAAAATGGCGTAGCAGAAAGGACTAATCGAACCATCGTCGAGAAGGCTCGATCACTCTTATCCGATGCAGGTCTTCCCAAGGCTTATTGGGCCGAAGCGGTCTCAACGGCAGTTTATCTCATCAACCGCACCCCCACCAGGGTCCTCAACTTCAAGACTCCCGAAGAAGTCTGGACCGGACGTAAGCCCGATATAAGTCACCTAAAAATTTTCGGCTGCAAAGCAATGGTTTACGTACCAAAACCTCTTAGGTTGAAGTGGGATTCACCCACACGAGACGCCATCTTTATAGGTTATCCTGAGGAATCCAAAGGCTATCGATTTTACGATCCGCAAACCCGCAAGGTATTTAAGAGCCGAGATGCTGTGTTCATGGAAACTGAATTTTTCGCCCAGCTGAAACGTAACGAGACTAACGTGGCAACTTTCGAGTTAGCTGTTCCTACAGACGACGAAGACGACGAAGAACCTCAAACGGCATCACCAACGGCAACGACCAAGATTCCCGAAACGATCAATGAAGAAGAACCGCAGAACATGTTACGAAAAACCACCAGGAAACCGAAACCCAAGAAAGACGACGATTACGTTTACTACAAGATAAACGCAATCACCCACGAAAACGAAGACGAGGATCCTCAAACTCCCGAAGAGGCCCTCAATTCCCCAATTAAATGTTTTTGTCTTTTTATAATCCTTACACGTCTCCAAATAGCATTTTACATGTCATCTTTTTGACATTTAACGTTTCGCGCCAATTTCGGCGCCGGCAAAGTAGCGCCAAACGGCGAACGCCGAAAACTGGCAAATGAACAGGCCGGAGAGATCCGTGCCGGAGAGAGTCAAGCGTCAAGCGTCTCGACTATTTAGAAGGTCGTGGCCTGAACGTTATGGATGTGGATTAGGGACTTGTCCTTAAATTGGCACTACCAGCAAAAGTAACTAAACGCGCCAATAAGGTTATTGAAATTTATGACAGATCTCACTAATGTACAGTTCAATCATAAGTTTTTAGCGACTTTGAGTTTGACAATCCATATACAAAACATTTCGACTATACTTACCTCCTCACTAGATGTATTTCTTAAAACACCACTCGAGCTACGTTCTCTTGGTGTTTCGCAAAATACGTCTCGTGACTCGTAAGCCGTAAGTACAGGATTATTCACGTAAGATGACGAGCCTGATCAGGTAAACTAGGCAACCCAAAAGACAATTCACAAAGCAATCTTGATCCCTAGTACATTATCCGGCATTACCATAATGCACATATCGCGCGTTCAAATGAAATCCTAGGCTGGGAAGGCGTTGGAAACCGCCAATTGCTGTGCTTTTTTAAAGCGTAGATTAATTGGAGCATGTTAACAGCTAGCCTAAAATTTAGAGCCAAAAAATCTTTCTTTTTTTTTCTTTCTTAGCAATGTTTTACATTAAAAATGGGATAAACCTAACGATTCCTATTCTCGAGGCAAATATCTAAGGGTATCCTTTGCTGAAAACAAACATGTTCAATTATGTCCCGATTAAACATAAACAAATGTCATTCGTGTCAAACGGCGGGAAATTCAAATTTTACACTGTTCTAACCGGTTTAATTTTTCCAACCCCTACTCAGCCCAGGTTTTCATTTGAACGCGCGAGAAAACATAGGTGGTTTTTAACGTCAGCCTAATGAATGTCAGGTTCTGACAGAAAAATACCTCTCTCAACAAAGTATGATTTAATATTTAATAACAATAATAAGCAATTAAAATCACAAAAGTAATTGGTAAGTAGGATCATATCGGTTCTGTCATCGTTCGAAAACCTTTTCTAAATAATACTAAATATGAACAAAAAACGCAATGATAGATATAGCTTTCAAATTAATAGAATACCTACCTACTTGGATTGCTGTTTTAATTTTTAAATACTAAGACACAATGAATGCTTTGTAAAGTGTATTTTGGGTTGCATTTTTACCTGGTCAGGCTCGTCCGAGGCTCGTCCTCTTACGTGAATAATATAATCGATTATTTTCTACGCTCTTGTGATATTATACCGGATGTATCTGAAATACGTGTGTTAATTTCAACCAGTGAAAGAACTCGCCAATTTATTAATCTTTTCTCTATTACTTTTTGCAAAATTCGCAAACATATTCCAAGAATTTTTTCCCACCAATTTTTACCAAACGAGTCGTTTTGTGTGATTAACTAGGCTCAATTTTTTGTAACCATGAAAATTTTAATTTTAATTGTTAAATTTTTTTCTATAACAATGTAACTTTTTGACAAGGCTCCATTTCTATCACAACAGAAAATTTTCGCCCTTATCCATAGGCGGGTATACGCTTTGATGACTAATTTATTACAAATTTTTAAATCAATTTGTAATTCTTTTTCGTGAAAATGTTATAGAGAAAATTTTAATGAATTAGCGAATTCATTCTCTGGTTAAAATAACACACGTATTTCAGATATACCCTGTATATTAATATTTTTATTTTATCGTCCCCTTTATTTTCCCGCAACATCATTGATTTTTTTTTTTAATAGCAAGCCCCATTTTTTTTGCGTCGACATCGATTTTTAAATGTGAAGACAAAATGGAAATTCCAATTTTACACCGAAGTTTCCATAAAAAATAAATTCTTTAACAGGAAAATGATACATAGCTGAATCAACAACTGGGGATTATCACTTAATAGTAATTAACGTTATAAGTCCGGGAACTCATAGTTTACAGTATGAGTGAGACGTTTAAGGACGAGGCGACGAAGGAGCCGAGTCTTGAAACTCGAAACGAATACTGTAAAAAGAGTTCACGGACGAATGTCGTTATGTATTTTATTTCATCCTGCCTCAAATTTCGTTTGAAAGAAACATTGAAATTAATTTCAAAATAATTTAACAAATACTCCAAATCTAGTCACATTTTTGGAACATGATTAGCAACGGCTGTTTGGCAATTGTTTATTTTGTTGAAATAATGTTGTGCGTCAAAATGACTTTTAAAGCAAATACGCCAGAAATTGTAAGAAAATCTGCAGAAGCCTGTGCTGAATTAATACCTAGCAAGAGTAGCAAGTCTGGTGAAAGGTATCAAAAACAATTCAGCCAGTTTTGTAAATGGAAATCAGAAAATAATGTGAAGAAAATTACCTACGGAAGAGGTTATGCTGGCTGGCCTATTTTTTAGATTTGGTTTAAATGGTTGTATTATTTTATTTATGAACTAACGTTTTTAGTCTGAGAAAGTAAGTGCATCATCTTCTTTGTGGCCGAAATAGTTAAATTGTTAATTTGTATTTAGATCTAGTTTTGAATAAAACATTTCTTAAACCTGAATAATTGTTATTGCGATTTGTGCGATTGTTACTTTTGTGTTTCCAATAGCAACACTTAACCGGCGTCCGGCCGTTTTTTGCGTTTTCCCGGATTCAAACTGATGACGTAAAGTATTGAAATTTGACACAGGATGAAATAAAAAATATTACATAACACATAAAGTCATTGATAGGAAACGGAAAAGGGTGGAAAAATGAAAATTATGGGAAAATGTTTTTTTTAAGCAAATAAAATCAACTTGTTCAGGTTCTTTTCTATTTAAAAACTCTGCGGGAACTATAAAATTTCCATTATTCCAAACTTTCGGCGTGCACAGTGTATCAGGGAATTTTAAAATGTTAACGCCTTGAAAATTTTAAAATTTTTGTTCATAGTCTACATCGACTATTTTTTTGTTATCGTACCCTATGATTAATATGTACTTGATAAATCATTCTGTCAAATAAAAAAACAGATTTCATTGAAGTATATAAATTAAACATACCTAAGTATTGACATCTTTCTACAGTACCAAGCCTCTTTGAGACCTGCAAGTAGTTCCTCTACGTTCTGGCGTTGTAATTAAATTTGGTTTTGATTTATAATTTTCTGTATAGTTCAGATCGGGACTATAGGAGAACCATTCGAGTTATATTATGTTAGATTAACAAATTCTGCAGTGTTATTCAAATCATCATCACTACATTGAAACTTATAAAGGGTGTTTTTTTAAATTTGGCGTCGAAGTAGGCGTTGGAGAGTCGATTGATATCGCACCACTGGTGTAAAAGCGTACGATTTAAACAGCTGATCCCTGATCCGTAACCTGTATAGCGTGTTCACAATCGACACTTCAACGCCTACTTCGACGCCAAATTTAAAAAACCACCCGTTACAGGGTTATTATAAATGATTGTAGTCGCTTCACATGAAAAACATCAAAATGATGTGAATAAGTGAGTACACACCTTTTACATAAAGGAGTTAAATTGGGTGCAAAACAAGTTAATATTTTTGGATTCAACCGTTATTTAAAAAAAAAAAAAATTCTCATCACCGCACTTTTCACCTAAAAAATGACAGTGATAGCAACCAAAATTGACAGTTCACATGAAAGCGGCAAAAATTTCATAACATGGGCATGGCCTGCTTCGACTATAATCATTTATAATAACCCTGTATCTATACAGGGTCTTTCACAACTCGTGCCCTAGAGAAAAAGAGGAAACAAGAGATCGCATTTGGATGTATAATTTTGAAAAAAAAAGTCTAGCTTAAAAGATATTCGAGAAAAGACAACTTAAAGTTAACCAATCAGAGATCTAACCTCCATGATGTGTTTGCCGTAATTTTACGTTGCTAGGATTTCATTTAAGAAAAAACATCTTTAAAATATTTGGGCGATTGGAGTTGTTTTTGAAAGATGTCACTCTCAAATTAAATTTGTAATAAAAAAAGCCAAAACCTTTGTTTATTTGGTTACAATCATGTATTCAGCCGCTGATTATTTAGAAATGATAATAATTTTTGGGGAATGTGAGCGTAAGGCCAGGGAGGCAGCAAGAGTCTTCGAAGAACGTTTTCCGGGCAGAAATGACAATTATTTTTTTGTTTGCAACACATTTTTTTGTTCAGCACTGTCAGAATTTGAGAATTTTCTCCTATGTGAACGGATTTTGATAAATGTCACAACTTGTCAAAACGAAACGTCAAGCTAATTTTAAAGGTTTTAAGGGATTTGTAGCCTTTAAGGGGCTCGTCGAACAAAAAAACGTTGTATTCAACTCGTTCGTGTGTAAATTGGGCCTTTTTGGCACTCGTGGGCCATTTTAAAACGCGAGTTAAAATGACCCACGCGTGCCAAAAAGGCCCAATTTACACAAAAACTCGTCAAATAAACTACATTTTTTTTTTTTGCTACAATACGTTGTAATAATAATTGAAATGACCTAGAATGCCATTTAGTTGCGACTATCAAGCATCAACCACTACCCCACGAGTCCGAGGCCCGCGGCCTGTCCAAGACAAAACTTGAGAGCGCGGCCGACCTGGAAAAATCATCGGTGGGTTTTGCACATCAGAGCCTCTGTAACCGATTTATTGCCAGATCCGACACTGGTGGCTCAGCTCAGGTCCGTGGAGTCGCTACACTCCAAGCATCTCCTAGAATCGCCCATAGGCTTTGCTTAAGCAGTGGGCATCTGAACTTGCAATGTAATGGCAGCTCTAACATTTCAGATTGTTAACCTAAATTTGTTGAGAATGAAAAGTCAAATCTAATAGTGTCAAAATTAAAGTAACCCAAACATTTTTTGTAGCTGATGGTATTATTTTTGAAACCTAGCAACTGGCTTTATTTGGTTGAATATCACACCTCGAAATGCCCTTCTGGGATTGGTAGAATTACAAGTCTTGTAACTCAGTTATGAAAGCAGTAGTAAATTCTTGGTTTCTATTTTTTGACAACTTGTTGTCGTTGGCAAGTGCCCATTTTTCTCTAGGGCGCGAGTTGTGAAAGGCCCTGTATAAATACAGGGTGATTCTGAAATAAGTTTGGAAAAAACCCGGTAATTGGTGATGATGAGAAGAAGTCATAGACAAAAAAATTTTCTTATAAAATTTTTTTCGTTTTTGAGATACAAACGATTGAAAATTTGGTCAAAATTGCTATTACGCTGCTGAGTTAAAGGTGATTACCTGATTATCTTGGTAGTTTAGCAACAATAATAATCAAAGGTAAAATGTGCCCGTCAGTCACAAACGTAACATTACTCCTCTCGATCATTTCCATAGAAACATTTACAAAGCAGTGTACTTGCACCTACAACTGTATTGTAGAGTTGATGTAACAATGGTTGCTAATGAAGTGAACAAATTCGGACAAATTTTCCCAATTCATAGGCGTTGAAAATACGGTGCGATTAATTAAAAAATAAATCGAGTCGGCGTGTTACCTATGGCAACCCATGCTATAGCATAGGCTCCAAAGCAAACTCGATTTATTTTTTAAATGATCGCTCGGTACAAGGATATAGGGTAATTTTCATCCTTTTGATTTCACCTCCAAAAGTCATTTTCGCAGAATTAATTTGTGTCAAGGCTACTCCACTTTTTTTTCCCCAAAGTTATTTCAGAATCACCCTGAATATTATAAATTTTCGACGGTGAAGAATAAAATCCCATTAATTCAATTCCCCAAGTCTTAAAAACGTAATTTTTACATGCCTTTTTAAAATGTTGAATCACTTAAGATTTACATCAAAAAATTGATCGTCAAAAAAAATGCTGTAGGGAGAAACTCGTCCTTGAAAGACGTCTGATTTGCAAGAAAAAAGAAAAAAACTGTGTTAAACGTGGCTGCAGATGCAAAAACGCGTATGAAACAACCGCGCAGTTTTGCCGAATTTTGGTCACCCTTTTTCGCACAAACGCAGGTGTTGCAGGTGACATATTTGACGTTTATCTTGCTAACCTTACAAACACTTACAAATATACAACATTTGGACGTAATTTATTATTCATCCATAAAGGACTATAAAACACGATCGGGATATTTTAGGAAGGTAATTTGGTTCACGTACGCTTCCTGTGTTTTCAAATAAATTAATGACTCTCTGAACCTTAAATTTTGTAAAGCCGACATTTGGATAGTTTTCCATAAGAAAACGAACTGTGTCATTGAAGTTCTTAAGGGGGCCTTACACCAAGGCAACAATTGGCAACATGTTACCAGCAATATTTTTTTGTAATGACCGGCAACATTACTAAGAAATGTTGCAGGCAACATGTTGTCAATTGTTGCCTTGGTGTAAGGTCGCCTTTACCACACTCTCCATAGGCAAAAATTGTTTCCTTTTTTGACAATATTGAAATTTCAGCCATTGTAGTCTATTTTTAGAGTATTTTCAATAAATTTACAGTACGCAATTTGACTTTTCTAATAAAGCGCGTTCACTTTTGACAGATATTAAAGAGTGTACAAAATGTTGCATGGCAATTTTTCATCAATTGTTTCAAAAGGTAACTGCTCAAATACCTTCAAAATTTAGATTAAATTTTTAACAACAAAATCTAATCTTTTCGTTGAATCAGACGAGTGATTTAGTTAATTTTTTGTGTAGACCCCTATTTTGCTTTTATACACATCTATTTCTTAATGTTTAACAATCTAATAATAATTGCGCCTAATTTTCAATAAAGGAAACATGTGTTAAAATTACATTATTTTTTTAACTTGAAGTAATTTTATTATTACTAATTGAACCTTTACCGTCTAAAATATCTGCATTTTAAATTTCATAAAAATCCGTTGGCAAATATCCGAGATACATATTAGGCTCTAAAGTCTTAGCTGAGACACTCTGTATAAATGCTATTAAAAATATAGGAATATGACATCCCTTTCATATGGACTTGATTTGATCCATTAGGCCATAAATTTTGTAAGTTAATTCAAGTGCATGCTATAAAACTCTACATTATTAGGTACCTATGTAGCCACCTTCACGTTTACATAAGGGTTTTCCGTATCGATGGTCAAACTCTACGAAAACAAAATACTTTTAGTCTTTAGCTTTCAAGCAAATTGTATCGGAACCTGATGATTCTTTTGACAAAGAAGCTCCTTCGCAGGAGCTTTTATAATAGATATAAAAAGTTGTAGTTTGACCAATGACGAATTAGGTATGTCTAAATTATTTTTTCTACGATCGTACAAAAAGTGAGTGTTTATTGCATTTTTCACACACGACACACAGGACTGAACTGTCGTTTATCGTTGTTTTTTTCACGTTTTTTTTGTTCGTTCGTAGAAAAAATGTTGTATACAACACGTGCAAAAAGTGTTATTGCACTTGACGTGTTGTCCCACTCGCCTGCGGCTCTTGGGACAATTTTCACGTCGCGTGCAATAATCATTCACTTTGTGCACTTGTTGCATAAATAGCTATTAATGTTCATTGCACTAGTACGTGGCTCCACCTTGGATAGTCGTACAATGTTGTTATTATATTCCTTAGGGACGTGGTTAAGGAATTTCCCTGTTCAATGAACAGCTGACACCGGTCCAATAATGAACGACGGACACATTCAAAAACGACTGGAATTTCGTACGGCCATGGTTTTCAGATGACCCCGTAAAAAAATCCATGCGATTCAGATCTGGGGAGCGAACCGGCCAAGGTATCGGACAGGTCCTACTACCTATAGGAAAATCACGTGCCTGGAGACTAGAATGTGCTGGTGCACCTTCATGCATAAACCATATTTCATATCTCAGCTGTAGATCGACCAGGTCTACTCCATTGCGTAAGTCATTTTCCAAAAATTGTGTGTAAGTCGTCCCCGTTAAGCGAGCTGGCAACACAAATGGACCTATCAAATAGTTGCCAACTATCTCACACAACACATTAAATAATTGAAAATCTGTGTTGATAACCTCTACCATGTATTGCATGAGAATTTTCTTCAGTCCACACATGCATGTTATGGTTATTGAACATTCCTTTCTTTGTAAACTCGTTTTATCATGTCCTGCATCTGTCATAGACCACTCAAATTTTCCACGTTCTGAAAGACGTCGATGAATGGCTGCGAAAGATGTATGATGAAGCTGCTGCCTATTCGGAAATACATCTTTGCAGCCTCTCTGTCTTTCCCGTACACTAAATGCATATCTGCCAGTTCTTCGGAAGTATACCTTTTTGAAAACACACAGTTTTCAATAAAACTAAAAGTCGACAAATGATTTTCGTGAGCAAAAGGTAAATTATTTTTTCATCGCAACGGGAATAGTAGTTTATTTGACGAGTTTGTGTGTAAATTGGGCCTTTTTTGGCACGCGTGGGCCATTTTAAAACGCGAGTGAAACGAGCGTTTTAAAGGCCCACGAGCGCCAAAAAAGGCCCAATTTACACACGAATGAGTTGAATACAACGTTTTTTTGTTCGACGAGCCCCTTAAAGGCTCCAAATCGCTTAAAACCTTTTAAATTAGCTTGACGTTTCGTTTTGACAAGTTGTGACATTTATCAAAATCCGTTCACATAGGAGAAAATTCTCAAATTCTGACAGTGTCGAACAAAAAAAAGAATTTTTGGTACAAATTAACCGCTTTACTTTGTGTGTTCCTTTAATATAATTGTTTTTAAGATTTTGTCGATTCTCTCGCAAACTAAGCGTTTTTCACCCCACATGTATTAAAAGTTTTATGCTTATTTTTGATCATAGAATCAGCCCTGAAAGTTTTTCGGTGAAATTCTGACACACCCTGTATAACTCCAATTTCTGTATGTATTAACAAACGGTACTATTCTATCAGATGTATTTGGACGACTGCTTTTCTCGTTGTAGATCTCAATTATTTTTAGTTATTTACCGAGTCTCATCCATAGCCAGACCAAAAGTGTAAACTCTTCTAAGTGAAAGTCACTAAAATTAGTTAATGTTAACTTTCTTGTCCGCAACTTTTTTGCTTTGAAATAAGCGAATAGAAGTAAACGACAGAAATTTAAAAAAATCTTTCATCTGTTTAAATTTTTACCATTATCAATATTCTGTTCGCTAAAGATGATTTTTTTTTCTAGAAGACTAAACTATTTTCCACACATTTTTGGAGTTTTAACATGTTTCTGCGAGGTTACAATCCAGTGAGAAACTGCTAAAAACCTTCTGAATAAATTTGTTATATACCTAGTTGTGTTCAAAATTTTACATTTCTAAACCATTACAAATTCTCACCTTGAAATGTTTTGTTTAATTTTAAATTGATCAAGTGATTCTGCTGTTACAACAATGATGTTTAATATATGTATTATTTCACACATAAAAATATAACAAATTAATTTACGAGTCCTATTTCACCTTTCAACATATTCAGGTTTCCTTTCGTAAATTTCACAGACCGTGATATCTACTAGATTACGCTTTGAAATTATGATTCCGTATTTAATATTGCTGATCGTTATTATTGGTGTGGTCAAAATAAATGTTTAATGCCCTAGCGTTTCCATGTACCATGATTGAAATGTTGTAAATTGTTAATAACTGACTTACTTGTAGGTGGAGAACTCTGCAGTACACACAACAATAACGACTTAATCCCCAGCTACTGCATTTATATCATTGATAAAGTTGAATACGTCTAACATTAGTGAACCTACCTTGAACTTCACCTTATTCAAATAAGGGCAACTGAATACAATTCATTCGAAAAAGACACAATGCTAGACGTTCCTGTTCAAATTAGCGACGCTTTTTACAATGTTGATTAAAGACGGCTGAGTTTCCTGTGAAGCTTTGTTTTTTAGTGGTTCAATCGATTAGAAATACTGCAAAATATTCCTTCGTCAAATCAAGAATGATTTTTCTTTTAATTGACCCGTTGGATTAATGAAAAATGAAAATGCCACGTTAATATTCACACTTTATTAACCAAAAACAAACATAAAACATCTTATCTAAATATGTATGTACTAAACATCTTGCATATGGAAAGAACAATAGATATGTGCAATGTCTAAAACTGTCTTTTATGCCTCGCACACGTCATAATATTTTATTGCCTAATTTTAAAATCTACATGAATGATCCGTATAATACATAAAACATTATAATCAATATCAAAATATTTCGAGCTGTTACTCATTTTCAAAATCTGATATGAAGATGACGAAGGATTGAGCAATAAAAACCCGAGACGACTTGCAATAATTCCCGGGTCGAACAATAAAATACAATGCCACCGAGAGAAGGATATGTCCGAGATATGGTAACATTTCTGAACGAGCCAAAATTATGATGAGTAACAGCGTGCCCTCTACTGCTAATACAATTATACAGTCGTGTTGTGTTCCATAAGCAAAAAGCACTATAAATAGCGATACATATAGGTAGATATTTTATATAAATCTATTTTGCATCATCTTTTACTATATCTTGTATACAACATAATCTACAGCAGCAACACTGTAGGTTTATTATTTAACGTATTACTAAAAAATGAGAATAAAGCGAAACGTTACCCTGAAATTTGTTGCCGATAATAATTATTATTACAAAAGTTATATATTTGCATTGAGTTTCATAAGTATTCTTTTAGAAATACGTTTCGAATTGTCTGTGCTGGCAACCGCTTTTTAAAAAGTACAAAATGGAATCATCAAATAATTTTGGCATCTTATTAACACTAATTATATAATCTCACAGAAACAATACTGCTCAAATTTTTTCTTGTTTAAATCGTCTGAAAGACAAAGACAAAATTCTCTTTACAATAAACTACCTACGTTTTACATTCTCTTAATAATAAAGACCCTGTTTTAATAAAGGCTATACAAATGATATCTCACGTTAGCTGATTGTGATTTTCTTGAAATTCAGGGTGCGTCAGGGTGTCAGATCCCGACTCTGCGTGTGATTGATGTATATCTGTTATTAATGTGAATCAGTCACGTCATCTTCAATACAAAAATTCAAAATATATTCTTTCCTACCGGTTTTTTTGGTTTGTTTTTAATTTTTGACTTTAGAACTACCACATTTGGCACTGAAAGTGCTGTCAGCATTACGCTACAGACAAAGCTAACCGTTGATTGCCTGCACAACACGACAACTATGATATAGCCGACATTAAGGCCCCTGCTAATTCCTACACCTTCTACACGAGCAGGGATAGCCAACATGTATTAAGTAACCCCCTCGTAATGATTGAGTATTGCAACACTACCTGAAGCATCGTCTTGATAAAAATTGTCACATTCAAATTATAAAACAGTTATTTGAAACGCTAAAACTAGGTAGTATAATAGTTGTTCGCTAGACCTAACTCTGAAACATGGAGTTCATAGAAAGAATTACATTATCTCAAAAATTTCAAATGATAAACACAATTTTGTACATGTGTCTCGAATATGAAAAAATCTTGATCCATTTATTTGGCACATGATTACATTACTGTTTTTTTTTTTTAGTCGGAACGATCACCAATCGCGCCGCTCCTCCTTCCCGAATCGCACTTCCTCAGTTACTGTAAAAGTTGCGAGAGCATCGACAAGCCAAAAACTACTAGATGGAAGTGAGTGCGAAGGAGGACCGAGAGCGCGATTGCACACCGACATCGATAATCTATTTTAAGAACACTCAGTAACACAAAGGGATAACAATAGATTGTCCCCATTATAGTCAAACGTTTAGATCGAATAAAATTACATCAATAATAAACATGAAAAATGTTAGTAAATAATAGACTAGATTATATATCACTACTACTAAATAACAAGCCAGCTGTTTTAAAAAAATCAACCGTTTCTGTTGGTTAAATCGAACAAAATCGAGAAAACCGTTTCACTGGTAGCCTCTACACGAACCTGCTGTTCTTTAAAAAAATCCGGCCGTAAGTACAGCACGTCTCAATAGTATTGTATAACCAGATTAACTGTTAAGCACTACAATAAAGTTATTGTATAACATCTCGCGACAGTGCATTGTTACATAACGTGATCACAGTGAGCTAGCTACCACTAACCACAAATAGACTGTTTGCAATAATAACTGTAAAAGTATTGCATCTGAAACATTTCTGTTCGAGTGATATGAGCATTTACGGCATGAGCAAAAAGGGAAGAGTCAATTTGGCACAAAAATATCTTTCTTTTACTCTTTGTATCGAGGAAGAAATTACGTAGACAACGAATACTTAAGATTTAATAACATGCACAGCCCAATGTAAAAAATGCAAACAATCTCATATTGCACAGCGATCTTAATACCAACTCGGTTCAACTAGATCACAAAAGTGCCCAGATCACTCTTTAGTATTCGACTAATCACTAAAAAACTAGAAAATCATCAGTCAAAACTGGGAATCAATACTACGATAATGTTCCCGGTACCCATCCGGCACCTCCGGTACCGATATGTACACGTACATCCTTGACAATCCAGGTCTGATATGGTGATGGAAGAGAGGAGAGAACCCTCGGTGCCGGATGAGTACCGGTGGTTCCCCGTTCTGAGTATTATACTAGGCAAATCAACGTGTGATAAATAAATAAGCTTAATAAAATCACTATAAATAAATAAATACTATATACGCAACAGAACGAAAACGTTGTTATCAATATATATATATACCTTGGAAGTTATTGTCCCGCCATATTTACATAACAAATCGACGTAAAACGAAAATGTACAACTAATTTCTAGCTTGTTCGACTTTTAACGAAATAATAACAATTTCCAAGTCGCGAAACGGTCCTGGCAGTATTTTCGAGACCACCGGTCGGAGCGATCTGAGACTAGTTTCGGCAGAGCTAAATCGGGAACACCACCGGAGCGCCTCGAAGATAATGTGTAACGGACCGACGTCGCGAACGATAACTATTTACATTTTGGCACTTTATTCCAGTCACTAGAGAAACTCTCAGGAATGACAAATAAGTTACTTTGGTTGTGTCGTTCTTTGGTAAGCTGAAAGAAGTGAAAGCACGTGGAGGAGGGTAATAACTTGCAAAGTATAAGCAGAATCGAAGAATTTAGTCTTGTGAACAGTTCAACTGCCTCAACAATCCAACCAATTCGCGTGAAACATTAGTACAACTGAAAAAATTCAACTAGAAAATCGCTAACAGACAGTAAACAGTAAATTTTCTGATTGTATCTAAATATATCATATAAATACGTTATATCATTATAAAAAATTAAAAATAACGAATCTTTGGCTTGTTCCCCATTACCAATCTTTTTTTGTAAAGTATCCATCATAATTTAATGACAATATTGTCAGTATTTGTAGTTTTCACAGATCAGACCATAATTTACACGGTATTATCTGAAATACCATTGAGATTGGGGATCAGTGGGTGGCACCAAGAACTCTTGATGCCAGGGCCAGTTCAGTTAATGGATCGGGGCCTTTACAATGTGGTTCGGAGCGATGTAGTGGTATCCGGGCATCGGCAAGCCTGCAGTCTCCATCGATATCCTGGTGAACACACACATTTTACATCAGTGTTTATCGAAACGACAAGAACGACATACGCCGGACGATCCTCACCGATCATCTGACGTACGCCACCGTTCAACCCCACATAAATTACTGAAAAACATACTCTACTCTACTCAAGAAACAAAACGCTGCCGTCTTAACCAAGTGTTAATTCGGATTAGACAGGAAACAAAAAATAATCTTAACTAAACGGTTAAAGAGGTGTTTGAAAGCAAAATAGTTATTATTGTCGAAGCGCCATTTCCGCCAAACTCCGGACTGAAATGGTGCTTTCTCTTATTTGAATTTAGAGTCGTTAGGCATCGATAGGAAAATGGATGGTCAAGCTTACCGGGAATGTGAATCTTCTTGCCTGGAATGTTTGGTAAGGCATCGGTCTGTTAGCAGGCTTAGGAGATGGACACACAAACCAAGTTACAACTTTCACACTCGAACATTTTTGACTCTCTCTTGACACTTAATTTCTTCAAAGAAAATTTGTGTACAACATCACGGATTTGCTTCTTATCAATATGTTACTCCGTAAAAACGGTCAGCAAATAATAAAAAACAAATCGGTGAACCGTAAAGTGGTGACTGAATAAAATTGTTGCCTTACGATTTAGCTAGAATTTGTATTTCAATAAAGAAAATTTTATTAAACACACATAATGTATTGGTCTCTATTAAATACACTGAAATCTTAATTTTAGACACTAATATAAAATTATGATCTCTATACTCCTACATAGAAATTAGAAACAAACTTAGATCCTAAACAAACACTTAGGTATATCAATATTATTATTCATTATTGTATAATGATAAAATTACGTTTTAAACTTAAATATGAAAAGCTTTGTTTGATCCTTGAAAATCTATAGAAAACACATAGATGTTGAAACTCTTAATGCTGCTGATATGTCAACAACAAAGCTGCCTACTAAACAGGCATTAAATTTTGTACAAAACTATATCTATAACTTTTATGACGACGTAATAATCGCAAATAAAATACCATAATTACTTGTCTATGTCACGTTACACAGTGTAAATAAACTCGGCAAGCGCCTCTCTTTGCTCGCATTAAACTTAAATTGCCTCTTGAGTTGTTTAAATGATAAATAGAATTCAAATAAAGTGAATTAGTGTCACAATGATCACCATCAGAAATGAGTCACGTTCAAACGCGGGCCGTAATAAAGCAACCGTATAACATACATCGTGTGAAGTGCAAAAAAAAAATAGTAAAATAAACAGAGAAGTAAATTTGTAGACAAAAAAAAAAATTGTACAAGAGTCTCTCCGACAAAGCCGCATTTTCCCTTTAGTAAGGATTGAACTTGTTCCTCTCGCTCTTGAGTTTGGAGCCTTCGGAAGGCCCACCACTGCCACCAGGAGAACGGAGCCGAGGAGTGTAGCTCTTGTGGGTGCGGTGAACGCCGGTGGTCTGGACAGGAGGAGCGCCTGCCTGCCCGCCCAACAATTCGGTTAAACCGCCCAGCGCACTGAGGCTGGTCAGCGCGTTGAGGGCACCCGGCTTGGCCAATAGTTGGGCTAGAGGAATGGCACTGGCCAGGGGAGAGGCAGCGGTGGAGGACTGGCTGGACCCGCCAGTGCTAGGAGAATTTTGGGCCTCAAGGTTAGCTTTCTGCAGCTCAACACTGGGGAAACACACAGAAACCAGGATTGTAATGATTGCAGTGAGCAACGGTCGGGGGGTTATTGCGTTGCCTCTGCAGCACTCAGTCAACTTCCAGTCTGTCAACGCGCGCCGCCCAAAACACAAATAAAAACACCCAATCGGAACACTTTATTCATTTAACAAAATACAAAAAATTATTCGCTTTACATTAACAAACACCAAACAAAAACACGAAACGCAGAATGAGCGGCCATTCCGACGCGTTCTCGTTACTGGGCGCTCTCTTGACTGAATTACTAGTTAACTCTGTCTTCACTAGCCAATTTTGAAGAAAAACAATTAACTATAAACAACAAAAATGTTAAAAAATTTGCGACAGATCGATTTCGAACCAGACAGGAGCTAACGTTTGACTTAGTATTTCAAAGGCAACAATTGATTTACAGAACATGGACGCGGCAGCTGGCTGGAAAAAGGCATTAACTAAGGACTAAATTCGTTCTTTCATTCAGTGAAGTCGTTTGATAATATCGAGTGTAACAGGCTAAATGGTAATATAGAATGGCTCGAAGAAACAACAAATTATCAAATCGTTCTCAAACTTGATCTTCTTGTACTCTAACCTCACTTTTTATCAGCAGTAAGATAATGTTAATATTGACTCTTAAATATCTAGTGCAGGTGAAGGCAAAGAAACCATAATTTATTTTCCCGTATCCTTCCCCTAAAGTAAAGCTTTGTTGAAGAAATTAAAGCGAGTTTGAATTTAATTTTAGTCACTCGCCCGTCTCGGTAAACTGGAAAGAAAAAACGTCACATTTAACCTATAAATTTAAAAAATCCCCGCGTCACGACGAAATCAAGCGTTAAATTTGTTCTAGCTTAAACAACACACATTTATATTGAATTAACAAGGGAAACAACAGTCACATGTTCTTCTGGACTGGCGTCTTCACTGAATTAAAGGACGACTCGTAAACTGAATAAAATAAACAGGAGACTGGATCAGTTGATGTGTTATTGAGATTCGAAATAAAAGGACCAAAACATTAATTCAAATTTAACGGGTAACAGGATCGAGGTAAAAAGCAAAAGTTTTTCAGGATTCCAAGAACACATCAAATGATATCGGGACTTCTTTCAACTTGAAAATTCCATATTCAACCCTCCGTCGAATTTTAACCTAAAAATCTCCTCTTCTTCAGGACGAATCGCAGATCAGTCACACCCGTCGCATTCGCAAACTCTCACTCTAGTCTCACTACATTATTGATAAATTATGGAAAGCAGTTATTAATCGGCAGGGAGACGGGACATCAGGTAACATGTCTCGATGCTAATTACAACGCCGAACTCAAAAACTACTAAATTACAACAACGGAATGATAGGTACACATTTCGCCGTGTTGTATCCTGTCCATGGTATTTTTGGTTCGGCCCGATACCACCAAATAACTCATCCATTTGAGCGAACAAAATTAACACTAGTTACAGCCACTAACCTCATGTTGATGAGATACTGCGCCAAAGCCACCGCATCGGGATTGCCAGAGATGGTAATTGTACGGTCGGTAACGCCACTTTCACGGTCATCACAGTTCGATATGCGGATCATCGCTCCGGAAATCTGTCTAATTTCGGCTATTTTGGTACCACCTTTTCCGATAATGCAGCCGATCAGCTCGTTCGGTACGGTCATCTCGTGTGTTTGCTGGTTGGAATTCTGTTGGTTTCTCGAATTCGACGTTCGAAGCTGAGATCCGGCGAGAGCCGCCAACGCTACAAATACGAACATTTCAAATCGAACGAGGGGCATTTCTTGATGCAGTACCAGTACCTGCTGGATTCAGTCCGCCAGTGTTGGTTGGTGCAAGGCCTCCTAATCCTAAGGCTGCTAGTCCTGCTAGGGGACTTTTACCAAGTGCACTCATCTGAAACAAACAATCGTATGGCTCGATTTAAACTGATGACTTTTCACTGGTTCGAGATCCCAGGTATCTGCTTAATTACTACACTACATCATCGCAATTAATCCTAATTATGATCTATGTATGCATGATATGCACCCATTCCATTCATGACATTTTTCCAGCCTCTCCTAACTTTATTTTATTTATTGGAAAAATGCATCTTGCACTTTTCATTTTAAGACCTCATGTTAGATTTCTGCTTTATCGGCCATAAAAATTATCGTTGTGACCGCCATCTGTGCCTTTATACGAGCTGCACGGAACTAACTTTCTCACAATAAAACGATAGTTGAACACAGAATGAACTAATAATTCCTTTAACTTGTATCTTCTCCTGCACAGGGTCTCGAGAAACTGTCTCTATTAAAAAAATGTGTAGGAAAGTAAAAAATGCGTCTTAACGATGTCATCTTTTGTTTTATAATGTAATAGCACGAGTTTCAGCCAATCAGGACACTACATACATCTCAAAATGATGTCCGGTTACTTAGGTTATCGATTGTTATTTATGTTCCGACAATACTCGAATTCAGTACGAAACAGATCTATATTACATCTGACGTGAAACTGGGGACGTTAACAACCCACTTAGAATGCTCGCTAATAATTGATTGACGTGGTTCACCTGCAATTCAATCAGTCTGAACTGCTCCTGCTCCATTATTCTTTAAACAATAATTTCCATTTACTGCTCGCATAAGGTGTACCAACTACGAGATCCGTGAATCGCTCATCAATAATTATCAGTGATTAGCCCGCTACTATAAACATTGGAACATTAAGCCGCGTACGTCGATTGACTGATCGATAAGTTTAAATTAGGTCGAATGAATTGCCGCCCCTCAGCAAAAATCAATCGTATGGTGTCCCTCGTGAAAAAATCAAATGACATGCATGTGCAACATTAACTTGAGAAATATGAAAAAAATTACACAATTTGACGATTATATAAAAAACAGAACGAAGAAGCTTGTACATGTTGTTAAATTGTTAGCAGAAGCAGCTATCTCGATACGAAGAGAAAAACAAACTGAAGAACATAGTCTCATATGCAATGAAAATTGAATATCATAAAAGCAGCTAATAGCCTAAAAAAAACCCTACACATGCAACATAGTCATAAGAAAGTCATAATTCATCATTTCATGACGTGTAGTGTAATATTTAGGCAGTACACAACAGTGACGTCAAAAAATTAAATAAACAAAAATCAAACAAAATACTGCATCCTCTTCCGAAGAAGCTACGTGTTTCTCGCGCCAAGAGTGGTAGCAGTTACATTCTCTTGTCATGTTCAGGTCTGATTTGATATGTGCAAATCGATACTCTACCACAACTACCTAACCTACGTTATACAAAACTACTACAGGATAATTGAAGCGAAAAACACTTTGACATACCAAACAGACCCAATTTACAAAATTATAATAAATGCAACCGTTTGATCACTATCACGTGGTTGCGTCCTAAAAACAGTATCGGGTACTAATCGGACAATGGAAAACGTGAATCTACTCGCTATTTCGTATCTTTGCCAGAGACGACATCGCTAATTTTACCCTATACAAACCTCTCGGGTTAGTGAACAGTCATTAACGGCTACATATACAATCCTACTAAGCTGTGTGGTGTCAACATTACAGAGAGTAAAAGAAAAAAAAACAACAAACCAAAACAAAGCGTCCATGACAGTAACACCAACAAAGTACTAGAATTTGCGGGGACACTTTAAAAATAAATATAGAGAGAGGGGGAGCACCAATACGATCAACTTACATCTGGCAAAAGATGCGCGGGCGGTAGGGCTGCCTGCAAGTGTCCGTTCTTGAGCGGCTCGAGCGGCATGAGCGGAGCCGCTGGCGCCACGGCAGCCAGCGGATGGCCGAGGGGCAAGGGGGGAAGTAAAGGAGTCATTACTGAACTACTTACATCTGTATGGGCAGGAACGGCGTAGTTGCCTTGGATGGTATAGGCTTGTCCGCCGGCCAGGATCACGGGGCCACCCACTTGGGGTTTGGGGCGATAGGGTATGGTAGCTCCTTTGGGAGGGGACTGCGAACAGAATAAAACAAAAAAAAAAATCATTGTAACCGATCGAAATGTAAGAGTATTCGTTTGTGACGCTTCTTAACCGAATCAGCTCTCATAATCTCCGCACACCGGGCCACGATCCGTACAGACTTCGGACCCAAGAGTTTGGGCTCAGCGATTCGCTGATGTCCGCACGGACCAATCCCTTGCGATTGTGCTTCTCATCATTTGGATTTTGTCTTGGAAATTCATACCGCAACCCCTTAATTTCCTACGTAACCAGAGCAATAATTACATTCTGGGTAATCGAGAGTACAACAGTTGCAACTGTTATACGAACAAAAATGTTTTACATTAATAAATTTAAAAATTATGAATTAATAATACATCATTTAAATTAGAATACGAAGCAGCTCACTCAAATTTTATAACGTGTCTCGCTTCTCGCCCCTTCTGGCCAAAAGGAATACCAAATTAATTTTCTGAATAGTCATGGGTAATACATTACTCATTTTGTCTTAAGGAACAAATCTGAGATACATTGAAATCAATAACAAGTCCTGATACTGTATTTTAAATTTGGTGTACATGTTATTACGATACGCCAGAAAAAATTGCCTCCGGCAAAGGAAACGAGAAAAGTTTATTACACGTAATTGGGAGTTAGAATGCACGTACTTGTAGTGTGTTGTCAAAAACATTTTTCTGTTGTATATAGCCATTAGTCAGCATTTTCTTCCGAATACTGTACGATAAAAAAAACTGAGACACCATTTAGGAAAATTGAAAAATTACCGCTTTTAATTAATTAATTATAGTTCTCAACCGCAACTGTAAGACATTTGTAAACATGACCAAGCCAAGCAATTAAATGTTCCTTAAAGCAATATCGAACAAACTACAGGTACATTAGTAGGTCCTTCTCATGGCCATACTTGTACACTATTCATTCCTCTCACAACAGTTGATTTAACCGACTGCACCTTACTATTGTCAGATACAATAGGATTATTATTATTATTATTATTATTCTTTATTAGCCCAACAGCTGTACAAAACAACCCTTTATAGGACACAAATACAAAGAGAGAAAAAAAAAGGCTTAACACATATAACAAAAGAACATGAAACTAACCAAATAATTGATAATTAATAACATTTGAAAGAAAATAAACGAAACTATAGTCTACTAACAAGGTCAAGATTATGTACAAATTGTTATAGTTTCCATTTTCTTGTGTTACGTGAAACTTATTTCGCATGTTGTGCGTGTCGGGTTTTTATTTTAAATAAAATATTTTGGAACTCTTTCATAATCTGTGTTTACTAGCATAATTTCGAATAATAATGAATACTACATTCGAAAATATTTTTTAGTTTTTAGGAGCAGCCTTACATAAAAATAAAGAGTAAAATAAGTTAGTTAAAGCCAACAGAAGAGCTAGTGGCATTTTTCTAAAGAATAAATAAATTTTTATTTATTAACTTAGCATAAACAATGCAAAAATATGCATAAACAACTTTAATACAAAATTACATTGTGTTGTGTTTAATTAATACGAAAATTGACGATAATTAACACCAGTAATTATGATTTTTATGGTTGTTTCAATATTTTTTTTAAATGCAGTAAAGATTTATTGGAATTTTAATAATCAGTTTGAACTGATAGTTCTCATACAAGAGAATAAAAACAAGAAAACTTCTTTCATGTGACCGTTTTAACAATAAATAAATATCAATTCAATTTTCTTTTGCAAAATGTTTATATTCATTAGCTGTCAAACGTCATTTATGTAGAAAACAAGCAAAATTAATTAAACTATTATAATTATTTAATTTCAAATGAAATTATAACCAAAGTGAGGTTATGTATCTGAAGCAAATGTCAAGGATGGCACCTAAAATGACGAACTGTGTTTGTATTGTAACAGAAAGAAAACTTGCTTGACCACAACCTTTTTGAACACTTTGGATAAGGTTACTAATATTTGATTTTCGATCTGTTTGTAATTTAGTGAATGTATTTTTTTTAATGAAGAAAATAAATTTAAATACTTGTGAGTAAATTTCAGGGGTTGCAGTATTCCTTGGCAAAATTAAAAGTACTCGAAGTTGCGAACGAGTACGGAGCCAAACGGGCCAATTACCTCGAGCATAACGGTACAGATGTGATAAATGCACTGAGTGATTGCTTCTCCAGTTCCGGATATAGTGACCGCCCTTTCCGTGGAATTGGGCAGCATTTCGGAAGCGACTTGGATCGACGCCCCCGTCACTTCTCTAATTTCTTTTATTTTGGACCCTCCTTTGCCGATTAGAGATCCACATTGGCTTGCAGGTACGATGAGTCGCAATGTGATCGGTGGCCTGGGTACACCACTACCTCCACTATTTATGTCCTGGAACTGGGAACACCACTGAGGGATCCCATCACAACACAACACCACATTAACAAATGCACAATACACACTATACAAATTACTACTATGCCAACTACTACCTATCGGCTATCTCTACACAAAAATGTTATGTTAGCTTATGTGATAAATGTAACGCAAAATTTCGGTTCCCTCGGATCTCATAATCTCCGCACACAGGACCACCGCCTTTGCTGACCTCGAACGAGGCCTGTCGACCTCGCCCGGAACTGACCGGAGTCAACAAAGTCACTCCTTGCGTTAAAATTTCTCGTCATGGGGAACTCTACTGACATTTAATTCTATGACAGATCACGAAACTTTCATATTACCAAAGGGATGTTCATGCTCTTTGCTCCTTAGTTAACAATAATAATACTGAATGAGCAACATTTAAGCCATTTCGGAATTAGACTAAAATCCTCTTCCTTTCAAAAGGGATTCTTTCAAAGTGCATTAGCCATAACAGGATTATTTAAAAATACTTAAATTCATTCATTAAAAAAACTTGGGGTAACTTACCTCTTCGAATTTTTTACAAATTAATGTGAAAGCTTTAAAAATTGCATTTGTTGATCCCGTTACAGTTACAATACGTTCAGGGCACGAACCATCAGATATGTTTATTTTGGCACCGGACTGGAAAAAATTGTTATTTACAATCACAGATCAAACAACTCCAATAAATCGTAACTCACCTCTTCTCTAAACCTTTTTACTATTTCTCCTTTTTTGCCTATAATACTGCCCACTTCCTACAATAAAAAAATATATACATTAAAAAAACAAAGCTATTACAGTATTGTAAGAAAATGCCAATCTTATGCGTCATTAATGTAATTAATTATCTGCAGGAACATCAAACACTGTCAGATCTACATTTTTCTTTCACAATGCAATAAGTTTTACGCGTGTCAGATAAATTTAGTTATTTTTATTTAGCGTTTCCTTTTCGCAATATTAAAATTCTCAATATTTCAATCTGAAGGTCTATTTCCAACGAAACATGTGCCTTTATTCTAGCTTTTTTCCTATTCGTGACGCAGATCAATTTTCAACGGTCCGTTCTTGCTTTATTTACAGCAAATTTATTTTTGTAAATTTGAAAATTACCGTGTAGCTCATAAATATGTTTAACCTTTTGTTTCAAATACTTCCATCGAGGCTTTCCCGAGATCTCTCGAATTTACTACCGCAATACACACAAAATTAAATTCACCCGGGGAGCAGAGCTTTTATTTTAGAAATGCTTTTGGAATTTTTACGCTATTATATCGGCAGTTTTAAAATGTCGTACTATAAAAACCTTCCTCTCCAGCTAGTACTTGGGACAGTGAGTTTAAAAATAGATTAGCACGGAAGCTATTATTTGAAGGTTTTGTCGTAAAATAGGAGAAGCAGCAGGATTAGTGGCGTACCTATCAAAAGTAGGTTAATTTCTTTTGCCATCTGCCGTAACAACACCAAAAGTAGAGTTTAATAAAAGAATAATGAACTACGGCACAAATTTCTATCAAGTCATTTTGGAAAGCTCTGAAGCAGACATTCTTAAATTGTGTAAATCTGAATCTTGTTCAGATATATTCTCCAAGAAAATCAATAAAGAACTGATGTAATCTAAAATATGTATTATCGAAAAAATAAGATCTGCATAAATATATGTTTGATCACGAAACTTTCTAGAACGTTCTGTTTCGTCAAAGTGTAGCAACTTTACATCGTTAACAATGCCATCCAGAAAGATTCACCGAACGCAATGTCAACAATGCCCATATTCTATTCCGACGTGAATTCTGATGTAATCAGAAAACAAACAAGCAACGAATATAGTTTATATTCTATTATGTTTCCCATTAACCGTCAACAACGTGACGATTTGAATGTTTCATTTTGGCGCATTCTTGTTCAGTGATGCTGCGCACCAAGCTGTTTATTAGACGGCTAGGGAAATACAATGTCCAAGTTCAATGGTTTATTAATAATTGCAGCTCATTAAACTTGTAAATACTGCATTTCAGGCACACGTATTAAATAAATCGCGTATCTTTGGAGAACATCACGAATATCTTGGCAATGATTCTAGTGATTGACCCAGACTGTGTTGTTTTGAGCTCCGTATCAATCTATAATTAAACTATAAATGGCTTGGCACTTAAGACAATAGTAGAGCCTCACAGATGCATGTTCAACATAAATTATTGAACAAGTATTAATACACCCTACATTTAAATTAAACTAAATAATATTGACAAGGTACGTGGTACGATTTGGAGCGCCATCAACGCAACAGATAAATACAATTAATTAGATTTATGCAACGCATAAAAGCAAAACCTGCTCATCGCCCTTGGGTATTGATTATAAAATTATCATTATACACTTACTGGTCGGTATTGACTTCATGCAACGCCATACAAAAAATTGTTTTATTTTTACTTGTACATACCAGGCTTCTAAGCACAAAAACACTAAATCCTATTACAGGGTACATAAAGGTTTCAATTAACGTTAATACTCATGTTTCTGCAACATTTCCTATGTTTACATAACATAAACCACTCTTACATTTGAGACTGGAGAATTATATTTACTATGCATGATAAGTCATCAGAATGATGTACAAACAACTTCTAACATGACCTTCATACCAACAGATCAAAAATTGAATTTTTTTAAAGAGAATCGAACTGCAGAACATAATTAAACGGAGCCACATTTACTTCATGTACATTTTGTGGTACGAGTGGCGAACAAACAAAGACTGTACCTACAACTTTAAAATATGAAATAAACAATCCTACCTTTCCTTGCATAATAAGCCTAATTGTGAGTGTGACATTTGGATCATCATTTATCATAGTTTTATTATCCATATCCATGGTCTTTTGAAACGGGGGTCAGGGCGAAGGGGTAGGTTTTTGGGTTCAATTCTGCAACAAAAGGATACAATAATTAATCCAACGTTCACTGCTCAATTACGTTTGGCTTGTTGCAACAATCAACATCGGATGGTGACCATCAACTGAAGACTCGGATTCAATTACATGTGTCGAGAACAAGTCCATTGTTGATATGATAAGCACACAAGCGAACGACTTACGTTTTTTTGCGTTTAAAAATTATAACAAAATGAAACTACAACACAATCATCTACATAACCACTAAGTCATGCGCGTCATTGCCGACAAATCACTACGAGGGTATTTTTACATCGAATTTAATTACGAATCGCGTACAACTAATTACTACGATTGGTTTAGTTGCGATAGGAGACTTACTTTGAACCCACTAACAGGTAAAAACTAAATTATTCGGGAGCTTGGAAACGTTGATGCTGCTTCTCCACGTGCTTCATTCGACAATGCTGCCAACCGACAGTGTGTCAGAAATAAAATGACCCGAGTGAGCGTGATGCGCGCGGATATTTGAAGTTATCGATTTACCGGTTGCGGTTTGACCCGGCAGTTATTTATGCTTTACAATAATTCCGCAACAAGAGTTTATTGTTCACCAAATAATAACATCTACATATTTAGTTTGTGTTAATTATGCAAATATTTTTCCAAAGAAATTCAAGTCACATTTTTATTGCACCTTTGCAATTTACCTACTTCGGAATTATTATATCACGTATTATGTATATCTTTTCCTTATATCTTATAACATTATGCAATGTAAATGCATACCGAATAACGAAATACCTGCACTTGCACAAAGTGTGACACAGTTGTAACCTACAGATATATTTAGCGCTTCTGGCAATACAAAATAATGGATTTCAATTAACAGCTCGAAGGTTATATCTACAAAAAAAAAAAACATAGTATCGTCTTTTGCTAGACACAGTCTAATATCAGTGGTATTAGCTACAATATACACTTTTTCTTAAGTACCTACTCAAAAGTACTGCAAACAATTTTAGTACATGAATACTAATAGTTTTGTAGGTTTTCCACAATAAATGTGTTAACGAAAAGATCAACAACCAAAAGAAGAAGACTTACTAATATTTTTGTAACCTTGTTCTCATCTAGAACGTTAAAAAATATTATACAGTCACCTCATGGCGAGATAATTTTGAAGAAGATTCATCAATTAACTCTAGTTCGAGTTCCCAATGTGCTTTTGTGCTAAAATTATGTAGCATGTACGTACTCAATAATGTTGAATAACATAGTCAGGGCTGATACATCCACGTTTAATGTTAACGCATTGTCCAACAGCTCGGCCCTTGTAGTGTATGTTCATTTTTAGAGTGGTACTTTTCAGAAAATGTTCATCAACTGTTAACACTGACACTGGCACGTATGAATTCCTCTCGTCAAAATCGCTTACGCGGATTTGCACAAAATGCATACATCACACTTTTACAGCTTTAGAGGGTGAAATGCTGATTGTTCTTCCACATTTTCAAGCTTCGAGCGACTGAAATTCTTGAGACGTGCGCCTATACAAGTTATTTGTGTTCAGTGTTCAGTTTACACGGATATTCGCGGCTTAATAAGCCCATAATTGAGTGAGATACGATTCATGTCAGTTCTCAATTTCCGTCTACACATTTCTATTAACACTTCGAGTATTGATAAATGTGATAAACCGACTTTCAGACCATCACTGAACACAGATGCTGCAAAGAAAATGGGTACAAAGAGCGGCGCAATCACAACTGCGTCAACTAGTTACAAGTCGATTCCGAATCACTTTCCTTTTATCAAGCACCTTGCGGTGAAAATAAATAAATTGATTTATCTGTTCTATTGGACAATATTTATTGATTTATACAAGATAATTCACGAGTAATAATGAGCGTAATAAAATTTGTGATGCAACCAACAATACACGTCGCCCATAGTTTTTTAGTTAGTGTTTTTATTAATAATTATTCCACATAATGATTTTGCTTAAATTTGATAAATATAATGTCGGGCATGTTAGACTCATTATTACTCGTGAATTACCCTGTATTTGTATTTTAAATTAATTTCCTGGTTGTGTTTTGCATATTTTCTTCTAAGTTGTGGCTTGTGAAAATGTATGAGTGAATAAAGATTTCAGCATCAAACAATTTTTTGTTTGCTTATGCTTTTTCCACACACGACCGGCATTTTCTAAAAAATGTAATCAGCGAGTCAATCACAAAAATTCGACAGAGCATCGTCGGTGGCGAATTCTTTCATCTATAAATGTGACAAGTCGGTGAATCTTCAGGTCCGGAAACGAAACTGAAATCAAATATTCATTCTGAAAAAATTCAAGAACTTACACAAATTGTGCGTTCCTCCTGAACATCTCTGAATCCATCGCCGTGTTTTTTATTGTTCAGTTGGTTATACCAGTTGGGATTGTTATCGTTTATGTGGCACTTTTGATCTCTTTTTCTATTTCGTTTTTATAATGGTTCGATGCTCTTGCAACAGACGTTCCGTGTTCCTTTTCACAACAATTCATGCGTGTTTCGCAGTATACAGTACAATAATTCGTCTCGTCCTGGTTGTGTACACGCACTTTACCACAACAAACAGGAGCAACGATGTGAATCACCTCGATTACATCAATTGCTCGAGGATCAATCAGTTCTTCAACGAGGAAGAAGTTTTAATTAAGGTCCGGAACGAGTGCTCCGACGCGGCGTATAAACAGAAAATGGCAAAAATAAATTTTCATCAGGTTGCCGGGCGTTAAACGACTGACTGAAACCAAGAAATCCATAAGATTCGAAGTATCAATCTTGTTGAACGTGTAAATTGCTTCATTTATTACTGGAACCCTCTTGATGAGAATGAAATGGTGTGATCTTAGAAAATCCGAGTCCTTTTAGCTAATGCGTGAACGCCGCTTCGAATATCTATTTGCTCGATCTGGCGGATTTATGAAACTTGTTCAAAATTAAGGACTAAATTCATTGTTTCTCCTAACGGCGTTGTAAATTTCTCGGTTTATATGAAAATATCGGGCCTAAATCATCATAAAGATCAACACCGTAAACATTTTTATTGATCGACCGCCGTAAAAATCACGAGCCTCGAATAAATTTAGGCGCATGTAAAGTTTTATGCCCAAAATAAAAGTGCTTTTGGAATAACGAGATAACCCATCATCGCGTTTATTCCACCCCTCTGTGGCTACAATCCATAAATAATGCGATAAATAATGGCGGAACTGATAGATAATTTAATTAATTCAAAGTGGAGTCTCTGACACGTAAAATAATTTACTTTTGTACGTTTTGGGTATTTAACGATGTTTGAATTTCCCGTTCGGCCGTGTCCCAGTCAGCCCCTGCTCCTGTCTCGGGCTAATTAACAGGAATTTTTGCCTTCGCTGGTACCAATTATTAATCAGGCGGTAACTCAGAGAGGCTTAACATTTCTGGAAAAAGTTGACGTTTACCTTCCTTATTCCTGAAACTGAAACTGTTTGATAAAATATTCAACAATTTGATATTCATAGGGGAATTTCGAGCTCGCAAACATCAAGGAGGTAATAAAATATTTCACTCTTTAAGTATACCATTATTGGCTTCTGAAAAGTTATATTGTTCTTCTGCGTACATAAATCAGGCAAAGTGAACGAAAATAAGTCACCGCCGAGCACGGTGCGACGGCAAAATTGAATTGCTTGTGAATTAAAGTCATTTTTAAGGGTATGGGAAAGTTTCAGGCAAAACCTGAAAAATGATAATCGACTGGTTAGCTAAACCGAAGAGGAACCTCTCGACTACTCTATCGACTAATAAATCGTAGGTACTTAATTTAATATTACATGTTTGATTGGTTAATATTCACGTTGGAGAGCCGTTTGAAGCCTTGCAAAGTCGAGTTTCCAAGAGATTTACATAACAGACTTAGAGTGAAGTCAATATTTTATATTTGTTGCAGAAATCGTGGAAGTGAATGGCCCTGAAGCCGTAGGAAGGAGCAAAAAAATGTCTTACCTACTGGACAGAGAAAGTGGCGAATTGTACAAAGTGTCTATAAAAGAACGTAAGTATTTGATTTTTGCCGCTCTGTAGTACGTTGTGGTACCAAATATAAAAACAGAGATTATGTAAGTCCAGTAATGACAGATGTAAGATGTAAAATAACTAGAATATAAAAAAACTGAAGAAAATCACAAACAAAACGACTAAGACGCGAGCACTCACAACTGCCGCTAAAATTTAATAATTTCACATTTGACGCCTAAATTATAGAGCCTCACAATTCCACAAAACTCTTGATATACGTTCTTTTATAGATACTTTGTATTTTTCAGTACAGTTTCAAGAAAATGCGATATTTCCGTAGGTCAAGTTTGGGAAAATTGTGACGGTGCACAGGCATTTGGAGATTTGAATGGCAAGGCGATGGTTATGACTATATAATCTACATATTGAAGCGAGCGTGCCGGTTTACTGATACTACGAATATCTCACAGATTTCTATTGGGGATTTGTAGGGTTTCCGAGCAATTTTCGCAGCTTACGAGGATCAGAGTTTCACTTTGGTCTTGTGTACCTAATATCCTCAGTTTTTTAAGTTTCCTTGTTATCGTACTTATTGCAAGTCGGGAAAAAATCTCTCTCGAGCGTATTCCACCTAAAAAATAAATTAATTTTTAATTCATAACTCGGTTAACTTTGATAATTGTTATTAAATTTGGTTTAATTAATGTTCCCGAGTAGATTAGTACTTTAGAAAAATGTTGGCGAAAAACCCGAATGATAAATGGGTCTTTAAAGAAATCCCTTCCAGAATCATACATTTTAATGGAAACAGGGATTTTTAATCCACAGTTTACGTTTATCGCTCGAATCTCATAAATTAACTTCCTTAATGTGGACTTTAAAAACCTTCCGTGAAATTATGACACACATTTTATGTCGAGGAAACTCCGGCTTCCCCCAAATTAAATTAGCTGCAGGTATTACTCTGTCATAATATTTTTACAGCCTTGGAGGTTCGGATGTATAATAGTTTCAAATGAGGTATTTAACGTTTTAGACAGTTATTTATGGGGTTGATTAAATTTTTTATTTTGTAATTGCCATCTTCCTTGAAAGTGCATCACCTTTAAATTAAAACACCGACGACGCTAATGTCTAGACATTTTACTTATTGTATTCTTTAGTAAAACTGTAACTGTATTATAAAAATCGATGGCCCGTTAAGAAAAAGCCACGTACGACCCAAAAAAGTCCGGAGATTTTATCATGTAGCACCTGTTGCTTAATGTTATCCTTTCTATTATGTTTCGTAGCGCCGTTATGGGCGCGGAAAGTGTCATAATGTTCAAGGACTACAATTTTTATTTAGTCAACGAATCGACCATCCTGAAATTAATCAGTTTATTTATTTTCAACAACTCAACTCAAAACTACAAAAAATAAACTTTATGGCGAAGCTGGATACAATGTTCCTACATCGTCGCGTATTGGCTGATGTTTTTATCATTTCGGCCTAGAGCTTTTTCGGAAGATGATACTATAAATCAATGTCTCCATTTGAAATGAAAAACAGCAGCTTTTCAGACGCTCACTGCTTAAATATACATAAAACACTCTGAGCAGCAAATCTTCCGACAGAAATATTTATCCATAAATAAATTTCAATATTTCAAGGGACCCTTAAATACCAGAAACCCAAAGGAGTCAATTGCCATTTAGAAAACCTGTTAGTTTTGTTTCAGTTCAATATTTACATCTGACAAAATTTGTGCCTTCTAAATACATATTAAATTTGGGAAAATTTCTAAGTTGTTCCGAATTGACTCAAACATGTAGAAAAGTTAAATCCATCTTAATTGAAAAACAAGAAGTAAACAACGCAATTGAGATAATTTATTAATGAAGAAAAAGGACATAGTAGAGAAATCATCCCAGAAATTATGTTTAACATAAGTAAAATTTTGTTACAAGTTTGATATTCATTGGAACTCCAGTAAAGCACATCATTAAAATATGTCAGCGTAAAAAGGACGTCTCAAAGAAAACGTAAAGGGCAGAAAAAAACACACAGACTCTCATAAATTGCTGAACTTTGAAACTGTCAGATAAATTCCCAATAAAGAAAGCTCCAGAATTAATGAGAATGTTTAGCAAGAGAGATACCGTTTAAATATTCATTATGAAATTCTACAATTTTTTCTTGTACTTTTTAAGTTCTTGAAGTTCATTACAATACACGACAGCGACATCATCAAATTAATTATCACGACTTCACACGGAGTTTTCTGTTTCTTTAATTTTTATCGATCAGAAAGAATACCTGGAACGCCAGGGACACGTACTTGCTGAATTCTATCCAGGAAATATGAATACAGGAGAGCTTTTAAAAATGATGGCTTTGCGGATCAATTTTTATTGAATAAACCATTGTTCAAACAAATTGGATTCTTCCCTATTATTCTATGCAAATTGCCAAAGCCGGAGTCACTTGCCACCTGCAATCTATTGTTAATGGAATTATAGGTGCCACGTAATGGTACCTACTGGTTCAATTTAAGTTAAAATGGTCGTATTTGATGCAATTATCAGTGCAGGCGTCAATTATTAAAAACTGAAAAAAATCAATCAACTGAAACAAAGAATTAAATTTAAATAGACTATGCAACCATTTAAACAACAATCTGTATTCTAATGTTTATAGATATCTAAAGAAATAACGTTAGGTATTTGCAATATTGCAATGATACATTTACATGTATTTTGATTCCAGCATGTCCCTTGTCCTGCTATCGCATTTACCAACCATTTCACTTATTGCCTAGATTCCAAAATCTCTTATTCGACTTCTCAACTTTAATCACAGGCTGGAAGAGTATTTTTACTGAAAAAATAAGAAACCAAAGGAGGTGATTACCTTAATTTTCGTGGCAGCAGGTGGACCGCAAGAAATAAGTTTTTCCAAGTATTCATTCAATGGACGTTTGCTATTTTTTTGCGCAAATAAGCAACGTAGAAATTTGTTGAAGGTTACATAGTCGATCTTTCCAGATCTATAACACATCTTTGTATCAGAATTAATGTCCTCCTATTCGGTCATACTTCAAGTTATTGAAACTTTTTTCTATATCTAGAAGAGTTAAAAATTCGTCAAATAGTCCCGCTTGTTTAAACCAAATACTGATTTGTGGCAAAGCAATGGTTTTATTCAGTCCTGTAAAGAGAATAAACTGTTTCCGTAGATTACGCTCTAGTTCGCTGTTAATCATTTTTCATATAAAGAATTTTATAACAGAAAATTTGAAAGATGAAGTTTGGACCTCGTTTGAACCAAGGAACCAACTTGATTAATTGAAAAAACAAATAATAAAATTAATGTGTTAATTGATTTAATAAATTATAGATTGATTCCTAAAATATGTCACTTCTTCTTTGCTCGCGACCATCTAACATATATAACTCTCTAAAACAGTGCATTTAAAATGAAAAATCTTAACTTTTTTAAACTTATTAAGTACATTCATTTTTACGGGATCAGGTATCCCACAAGAGACCAATTTCCAGGCCAGTTCACTCATAAAAACCTTTTTTTGTTCGGCCAGATTATGAAGAAATTTTTCGAAATCTTCAAACTCGAGCCTTGGCAAACTGAAAAGTTGCTCTAGGTGTGTTAAAGTGTCACACGTAACAAGAATACTTAAAATTGTTAAAATACAGCTCCGTGTCAGCTGTTGTAATCCTATGATCAAACACTTTCGCCTGATTAAACCATTTGTTAATCTGATGCAAAGCTATTGTTTTATGTAATCTTGAAAATAGTAAAAATTGATGCTTCAAGTCTCTGCCACTTTCTGTCATTTTTCAAAGGCAAACAACACAAATAATTTGAAATATACATGAAGTTTGAAATGTCTAAGCTTCTTGATTGCTGTATAGAAATGTATAGAAATATAAGAGTATTATAATACTGTATCTGATACTTGAGAGACCTGGACAAATATAATTCGTAAGTTTCTGAAATAAGAAACTTGCTTCAAGTAATGTAAGAGTAAGAGAAATACAGCCAGATTCTCTTATTAAATCCTATTGTGTTGTTTCAATGGTTGAAGACGGCACAAATGGGGAACTTCACGCAATTTTTGCATTAACCTAGATAATCTGTACGATTCAAAAAAATAAGTAAAAAAATCTTATTTGCGGTTACGTAAGCTGTTACGTTGGAAATTTTTCCCACGCAGGATAACAAAAGCTCTTTGTAATATTGTTTTGATGATTATTTACCATTAACTGACGATTTCAGGTCTTGATATTCTCCATTAAAGGCCTACATAAACACTGCTCTGCAAGGATCCGGAAGTCGCCCACGGCTTAGTTTGGCTTACCACAGACAGGCCAAAAGGTTTGCTTTTAATAAAGTGTCTACAAACATAAACCCTAATGAAACTTTGCTTTTAGGCGTGTAGGTAATACACATAAGGTACACCGAAATTAGGCGAAGTTTCAACAAGTTCACGTAAAGGCAACGACAGTTGCTTACAATTTACTTTATTAAAAACGTTGTCGCAAAATGTATGCAAAATTTGGTTTTTCCTATTTCGGTTTTTAAGACTATTCTTAAAGCACTGTTTTAACTAAAAAAACAGTGTTTTAAGAGACTCTATTAAAGCACTGTTTTCAGTAAAATTCCACCAACAAACTAACAAAGTTGGTCTTCATGATAACAGATTTAAGTCGATAAGACAGATTTCTTTAGTATTTATTAATATTCGCTAAAGCAAATTCTATCAAATTTCAATTAATTTCTTGTTTGATTTCGAAGGTAGCCCCTCAGTAGCCTTTTCCGCCATTTCGCGTAACTCGGGCGGGGTCATTATCACTCATGATAAATTATAAATGTGTAATTTGATTTTTAACTTACACAAATTGATACTTGTCAAAATTTGAACGTCAATATTTATTTGAACAAATTCTTGAGCGATTTTTGCGAGTAGCCTTTGAAACTTGCTGCCAACGTATACATACTAAATTTACCAAATTTGATCGCAGCAATTTTTTGAATCTTCTATGTGTCAAAATTTTTGTACGTTTGAACATTTCATTTTTGGTTTTAATGGCAGCATGCAGTAATATCCAACATCAGTTCGATGCTGTTGTTAAAAGTCAAAGTGCTAATTCTTCCGAAATCACCCTGGAACAGATCAACAAATGGCTGACCGAAGCAAAATTGATGGGTAAAAAAGTAACACCAAATGACACAAAATCGTGTTTCGATAAGTTCAAGTTCGATTCACTATTTAAGAAAGGGCTATCAATATAAGGAAAAAATTCCAGATCGGAGACGATTGATTGTGAAAAGTTTGTCAAGTTCTTGGACGATTTGGGACAACGGAAGGGTATTCCTCCTGCTGAATTAAAACAAAAACTTGTTTCGTGCGACTTCCTTTCTGATGAAATGAAAGCTAAAATTGTAGGTTTGCAAGTTACAAATGAACCCGTCGGAGTTTTACCAGAGATTTATGCTTTTAGCCGGTCATGCAGGTTGATACTAAACTAACGGATGCCATGAAAGACGTTGTTGACAAAGGGTCGAAGCTCGAGAACACTTGCAACAAAAAATATTAATCAATTAATGTTTCAAGTTAGAAAGCTTCGTTAATAATTATTAAGTTAAATCTAACACCGGGTGCATTCTATTCGTAATATGACTACGAGATGTGGACCTACTACGGTGAACTTTGCTCTTATTAGCACTCTAAAAAAGCAACAAAGTAGGGTGCTCAATATTCACAATTCAAACACGACTGGTCAGGTATAGTTCTCCCAGAGCTGCAGCGGTTTTATGGCAGGGCAATAGTAATTATTACGCCTGTTGAGATGCCGATACGCGACATAAACAGACCCCTGTCAATCATCATTTTCGTTCTATACCTGTCAGTTTACAGGGTAGTACTTGGACGAATTTACGATTAGGGGTTGTACTTGCGGTTTAAACCTATTGTCGGTGTTGTTAACGTTTATACAATGGTACCCTGCCATAAAACCGCTGCAGCTCTGGGAGAACTTTAGGTAACAACTTTATGTCGGGGCAAATTTTTCAGTTTGGTCTGTATTGGGTCAAGCTAACTTTGTTTGACTCCATCTCGGTATAATTTGAAACAGATTCCCGGGAAATAAAAGCTTTGCATACGTGGCAGTTTGACGCAACTAAAAGTCTGCTTGAAACAGAAGCTTGAAGCACTCCACAATAAAATATTCTTGAAATGAGGTTTATGGGTAAAAGCGTACGTGAGGTCGCGCCTCCAGTGGTATCATGGAGTGGTGCGCCATAATGGACGTCACGCGCTTGAAATATCGGCCCTACACTTCCGAAGAAGAGGTATAGAGTCCTGGATCAAACAAACTAATAATTTAATGATTTTTTCCGCCTACGTGATATACGTCGAATTTTAAGCACTGCGACCTTTCTGATTACAAATATTAATTTTAGATAGGACCGTCAAAGAATAAATGGAGTCCTTTCAAAGAATTTAATAAGCTTTTCGGTAAAGCTTTTAGCATCCAATAATAATGAACAAACTCATATTTCTCCTGACCTTACCTTATTTTTAATACGTTATGAATTATGGTCGGTCAATGCCAGTACTATATTTTTTCAAACGAAGTGGGAACTATATATTTTTGCAGAAACCTGCAGTTTTAATTAAATTACGACTAAGAGGATTTTAATTAAATACGTTGTTTTTTTCGATTTTCTCCGAACGAACTGCATGTTTTCCACATTCGCGGCCATAAATAACGTGCGATAAAATTTGATGCTAAGTTGATGTGTTTATGTTCCATAAACATAAATTGGGCCATACATTTGTGACAAAGCCGACATAAAACTAGTAGAAATAAATGGAGTGCCTGTGTGAGAGAGACTTTTAGGCCTTTTATGGTTCTCGATGTTTACATATTTAAGCGAATACCAACCGCCTAACAAAGTACGGGGTGATCAATAAGGACTGTTTAAGTTGGTAACACTGAATCGTATTTTAAATCGTATAACAGGAGTAACTTCCGGTTGTTGGTGGCTTGTCGTTGTTAATGCTATACCTATATCAGATATTTGTCAGATAAACCAACAAAACATATCCAGTTACAGTGTTATAAATAAAAATTTTCTTAATTGTATTGCCAACTTAAACAGTCCTTCTTGATCACCCGGTAGTTTGCCGAGCTATTGCCAAAATATAGGGTGATTCACGAGTAATAATTAACCTACAAAATTTGTGATGCAACCAACAATACATGTCCCCCATACAATTGAAGATTATTATTCCACGTAATGGTTTGATTAAATTTGACAAATATAATATCGGGCATGTTGACTATCTAATAAAATATTAGTAGTTTATTTAACGAGTTCGTGTGTAAATTAGGCTCTTTATGGCATTAGTGGGCCAGTTTAAAACGCGAGTGAAACAAGCGTTTTAAAGGCCCACGAGTGTCATAAAGAGCCCAATTTACACACGAACGAGTTGAATACAACGTTTTTTTTGTTCGACGAGCCCCTCCTTAAAGGCTCCAAATCAATTAAAATCTTATAAAATTACCTTGACTTGTGACATTTATCAAAATCTGTTCACACAGGAGAACATTCTCAAATTAAGACAGTGTCGAACAAAAAAATTATTTTTGAAATCCACGTAATCTGTGGATCATAAATTTCGTTAGGCTCATTATTACTCGTGAATCACCTTGTATAGCGTGCTATTGATATTAAAATTTATTTCTGGGCGCAATAACGAGCAAGTGAATCAAAAATGTATTTCACCACTTTAAAATCAAATGTAATAAATCTCATAATGAAATTTATTTCTTATAAAATTCGTCTCGAATGCAAGGTTCTGTAAAAAAAATCTTTTAATAAACTACAACGAGAGCTTTGCATTGATACCAACTAAATAAAACTGTGAGAACCCGGAAAAATATTAATTTTTGAGTGAATAAAACCAAATAAAATTTCAACAGCCATATGAAAATCAAATAAAGCCATGCATGTATATGTGACGCCGCGTGGGAGTCTTTTGTGTAGGTCTTTACAAAACAGTCTTCATATTTGTCTTTGTGAAGTAATTTTTTGTGTCGGTCATGCGAACACGACTGTAAATTTAACGTAACCAGGAGTCCTTTTGTGCGTTTTTTAAATTCTGGTGCAATAGGAACCTGTTGAGAATTAAGTGGAATTAGAAATTTAAATGGGGCAATTACGTAGCGAAAAGGAAGAATTAGCTGGTTATCCATAAAATCATCAACGAAACGCGAAGAAATAAGAACAGCCAAACCGACGTTTTGTTGCAATTAAAAGATTATTAGCAAGATCATCAGAAGTAATCGCGAGTTCCCGTCCTTTCTCAACTTTGGTCTCTGCCTCCGTAGAAATTCAATTTAAAGTGCACAAGTTTAAGAATCGTTAATAGATTTGATTCGATGGGATGAATTCATAAATTAGACACTAGAAAGTTTCTTTTGAGCATATTTTATCAGGCAACTCCGCCGAATTTTCGTCAACAAAGTTTCCACCCATTGTTCATCCACTCGAGATTTCCATGAAACCTTGCTTGTTAAACTGAGATACTCCAGGAGGCCGCAATTTCTCGCTAGTTTCTTTCCAATTAAGTGGCAACTTTTGCGGAGGAGTTTCCTTTCTCTTTAAGGATCAACGAAAAAATCCTTATCTCGATTAATTTTTAATTAATACGAAATCCCGGCCGAGCAGATGTTCCGGAAGAGGGAGACGTTTCCATTTCGATGATAAACGCTCACGATGCGACACCCAACAAAAAAGAGATTATGTTTTAAAAGGTGCAAATGTTTCCCCCTTTCCGAGAGGGTAATAAAAAATTTATTGGCAATTTTACTTTCCTGCAAGACGTGAATTTCCAATTTAGTTATATTAGAGGGTTTTAAAATTTTATCTTGGGACGTTTGAGAATAGACTTTTTATATTGTATCTGTTTCGACAGGTGGTGCATCGGAGAGTTGTGCAAGGAGCTTTGCCTTCACAAATTTCGCATATTTCGAATCGGAAATGTATTTCAGCTGCACGGCTCGATGAACAAAAATGTTGATGGAGCTTCCCCGAAAAGCTTTTCGTTACGCCTCAATGTACAAATTCCGTAATAAAATATTTTCCTATTTGAATTATTAATCTTATATTCCGGTAACAACATTCCAATAAATTCTTGCTTCATTAACATACTGGATGCGCAGACAAAATCGATAACGCCTTTGCAACTAAATAAAAAAGCAAAAAGTGTTAATGTAATGAAATAGAAAACAACAACTTCAACACCACGAGCTTTTTGAGCGATTTTAAGAGGATTTCAACTTTTTACAGGTTTGAAAATTAGAACACGGTAATCCTTTACGACTTAATTCGTCGAGGGATATAATGCGACCGTTCTGTAGAATCTAGTTTTCTTTTAGTACCTACACACGGTGATTCGCGGGCAATAATATGAATGATCCTAACAAAATTTGTGATGCAACCAACAATACACGTCCCCAATAGGTTTTTAGTTTGTGTTTTTACTGATAATCCACATAACGTTTTTGATTAAATTTGTCAAATATAATGTCGGGAATGTTGGCTGTATCACAATGTCGTTAGGATCATTATTACTCGAGAATCACCCTGTATAAATCTTTTCACTCCACGTCTATGTTTGAAATCATTTTTAAAATAACGTTGAGCATTCCATATCGTCGGTACACTTTAATAAGCAGTTGCAACTCTTTGAAGTAGCAAATTATTTCCTTTGCTCTGATTTACAACGAGGTGAGCAGGAATATGCGGGCCACTCTTGGTGGTTCTCCGTCTTTTATTTGAACAACGTCTTAAATCTTTCATTTTATATCAAATCTACCATGTACAATATAAAATTTGATTGATTGCTTTATTAAAATTCTGCGACGGTAGTATCATGGAGTGCATAAAATAGTCTTAAAATAAATGTGACTTAGTCTAAGGTTCAAGTCATGTATTTTGCTAACTACCCTCTGGAGAATATTTCTTTTTTATGTGATCTAGAGAATGTTTCTAGAGAATATGTGTGATGTAAATTATTTTTCCACTTTCAGCATGATCTTAAATATCCGCAACAGTATCGTTTGCGTTAAAATTCAAATTAGTTCTTGCATTTGCCTGTGAATGCCACTAGCTTTCCTCGTGAAAGTGAAAATACGACTTGCTTTCATATTTTCCTTGGAAAAAATGTCTGTCTGAATAAGAATTGCTGAAACACAACATATGTCTTCTCAATTGCTTCGTGAAAATTTTATGAGAGATATGTTTGTAGGTAATGTAGCGTGTATGCCAGAGGGAATACCCTAGGTGTATCAGTGCAGTGACAGTGATCTAATTAAAGGCCTCCCTCAGGAAGTGTGCCCGGATGTTACTGCAAGTAAGGTCATATTACATTACATAATTGGGCTGGGAACGAGAAGGATCATGGAAATACTGGAGCCGTCACAACGGTTTTATGTCGAATTCACAACTTAAGGTTAATTTTCCCGCGTTATGGCCGCCCATTTGAAATGTTGGTGCTGCCAGACAAGTTGTATGAAAGGTTTTTCAATTCGTTGGTCGAATAGGTTTTATTGTTCTGTATTGCCAATTCATTACACGTGAACATTTGCAAAAAAATTCTCACCAATTGCGATTAAACGAACTGATTGCAGCGTACATGACGGAATTAAATTTGACGGAAAAAAATACGCTTCTGTTTGATGGGAATTTTCGATTATGTTGCATCGGTTTAAATTTCGTGTAGTGAATTTTCCTTTGCCGTTGTATTAGAAAAAAATGTTATATCCTCCAATTTCGTTTGTCATTTCGGGCTCCTGCTTTTATTGAATCGGAAATATCAATTTAAGACGATGTTATCCTTTTAGAGTTTTGAAGGTTCTTTACACTTTCAGAATCTATTTTCGGCGAACATTTTCTGTTTTTCGCCGGGTAAATAGGTTAAGGAAAATTTATTTTCCACTGCGACACAATCAAATAGACTTTTAATTAAACTCTCAACTAATAGATTAAAGTCACTTTAAATCTCTGCGAACAACTTATAAAGAAACTTTAATTCGAGCATAACAGAAACGGAAAGTTAGATGCATAAATAAAATTAATTAAATTTCAATTTGTTTGGTTTAACTGTGTTTCCACTGCAGACACCGACAAGAAAAAAACCAACCTGACTGTTTCCTTCTTTATTGTTTTTTACCCCTTCGTCACAATGAAGGGAAGAAGCGTACCGGCGCTTTAAGAGGGTCATTCTTTCTTGCTCACTTGAGAGTCTTTTATATTATTAGATTGACTCACTTTTTGTATTACAACATGCTTAAGGCACTTTCGCACAATTTACACGCTGTTCTGGATAAAGTGGGTGATTAATTTGAGGGTAAAAGGTACAATAGCGTGCACTACGCCTCGAGAAAACTATGTTTTCTTTTTCATTGTCTGAATTTAGAGCCATCTCGCATTACACAAAGAACTTGGTCAATAAGCTGAAAGTAGAATAATGTTAACGATTTATGTTAAAAATGAATTTTCAGTCTTGCGCTCCTCTTTGCCTTAGTTCTTGAGAATAACCGAAATGAAAGACCGAAACTGTGCATCAAATGCCGATCCTTTGAATATGTAAATTCCAGTTCAACGTTCGGGGTAGTGTTAGTGATATTGGCGATATGCTTATGAACTCTTAGATATTATCCTTGGCCAATGGAGGGTAGAAAATAATTTAATCAGGGAATGATTGCGGAGAATAAAATGAAACGCCCCGGGGCGGGCGTAATATTTCCGGTTTACTTAAGCAAAGGGCCTAAACTTCCTGTTACTTGTGAAATATCTTCGGCAACAATCCGAATTAAAGAGCTTGTAGCTAAAAGCTCTTGCTGTCTACGTTAAAAGCTCGGGTCGACGTTTTTGTGTCAGTCTGTACAGTGCAATTTTCACTAACTTATTAGGATGAAAATGGGGGGAAAATAAAGTTCGCCAGCTGTGAAAAGAAACAATGAAAGGGGATGATGTTTTCGAAAACTGTTAACGTAATCGGTTTCTATAATAGTTTGTGTGTTCGAAATAAAATGGCAATTTTAATATGACGAAGCTGCTGCAAGCGTCGGACATCTTTTATGGGCTCAGAGTGATTCGATTATGATATTACTAGGCGAGATTGTCGTCAGCGACATTTTTCTAATTTATTTTATGTTTTTCCGTTTCGTACCATCATCGCAGCGAATCGGTTTTACGGTTGCGCTTTTCAGGAACTATGAGGTGTTAATAAGATTAATGAGATACTCCGCCGCGTTGTAAATAACCCCATAAAACTCGAGTGTAGGAGAGATGTGTCGCGGTGCCGGATAATGGAGTCTGCCGTTCGAACAACCCTCACTGTTGGGGATGTCGTCGGGTATTAACATAGATTAACCCTTGTCTAGCTGAATGATGACCGGCCAGCGGCCAGTCGATTAGGCCAATCATCTGTTGGATGGACGATATAGTGGACCCATTTCTTCTAATACCCAGTTCTTATCTCCCAGGAGGCGATTCCGGACAACTCGACTCGAAATTAAATGCAGATCCGGAGGAGACTTCGTTTAACTGCCAAATCGAATTCGGGGAACATTATCTGGACCCGTCTTCCGTCAAATATGCCACGCCAAATTTTTTCTTTTCGCTAATAAACATCTTTCTAGAATGTGACTACCACAAAAAAAAAAACATAAACAATGTACAGTCATGTTCTCAAATAAATCTAGAACAACTGTTACAACGTAACTCTCAATTTCACTTGTTCATATAAATCTGGGACAACTTCTTTTTTGGGTTTTAATACGAGGAAATATGACTTCAAGCGGTTAATTGACATTTTATTAAAAAAAAATATTCTGACAAATTAACAATTCAATGGTTGTTATTTTATTATCATTAGGCATTTTGCGATAAAATTGCTTTGAAAAGTATCGGGTTTTTTTAAATTTCACCATAGTAGGCGTTGAAAAGTCGATTGTGAACGCACTATACAGGTTACGGATCACGGATCAGCTGTTTAAATCTTACGTCTTACACGAGTGGTGCGTTCACAATTGACTCTTCAATACCTAGTACGAGGTGAAAATTAAAAAAACACCTGATATATTCACATGTCAACTTTGACAAATAAATGAACTCTGGTATTTTTTCTGACAGCAAAAAATCCATGGAAATATTATTCAATATTCAGCCACATTACTCTCGAAAAATAAAATTGTTCCAGATTTATCTGAACATGACTTTACGTAAGTAAAATTGTTAAAAAGGATTTGACTAACAGGGGTATTACATTGTTTGCATTTTTGCCAACAAAACCGACTTCAAACAGTACATACAGTATGAGGTTCTTAGTTGGCAAAATCCGGCGCATACCGAATGGAGTTTCGTGTCTAGTTGTTATAGCTAGATCATATGGGATACAGAAACGCAAGAGGCAGCGGCGTAACATTTAAAAAACATTAGTCACGTAAAATAAAAATAAGGCGAAAAGGACCTGTAGGCGGAGCTTAGCTGCGAAGTTTATTTATTGATACATATGTTAAGTTTTCTACAGTTTTGAATATAGTTGTTATATGTATAATTTTGGACAAATTATTATTGACATTTAATGCACCCGCTACTGACCGAGATATTTTCAAAAGACGCGGCGCTGAAACTTTCTCCCTCCCGCACAACCGAACCAGTGCGCAACATTTGCTTTTGTCAAGTTAAAATGTCCAAGCTGTACGTTAATATTTTTCAAATAGGAAAATTGTAGTAAAAACATCTACAGAAAACTGAAAATTGAATCGATGAATGGTAAAATTTCAGCCAAATGTTCTTTGGAAATTCTGTTAAAATTATATGAATTTTAATAAGAATTATTTTTCAAGAGAGTTAGGTATTTGTTGTTGTAATACCTAAAAATGTTAATAGTCACGTCACTTCTTGACAGATTCTCCATGCACCAATATTCGTTAATAAAATATTGATTTTATTATTGAAACTAAAATGAAATTTTCATTGTAATAGGTTCCATTTTTATTGTTTTGGTCCACTGTAAATTATGTAAAATTTAATTTTACAAAATTTAGTAGTTGCTGGTAAAATTATACATATTTCTTCTTATAAAAGTATTTAATTATAATAGTTTTCTAAAGCGTTATTCTTTTTAATTAAAAGGTTGATTCTTGTACAGATGGTTGCAAAAAAAACGGAAAAAGACAATTTTCCTAATGTAAATTTGGTTTCGTCCATTTGTCAATTAATTGTCTACTTGACAATACCTATCAAATAATGTTTAAACATGTCACTGAATTTTCACTATAATTCTAACCTATATCTCTTAAGAAAGTTTCACACTAAGAAAAAATTGTAAAAATGTGTCAATTTTATTCTGACAGTTCCCGTTTTTCTTACAAACAATTGTAGAACACTAATTGCTGGAAAATAGTATACGCGTTGCACAAGACAGTCTATTGTCGAACGAGTTCGACAACATGTCTTGTAAAACAAGTGTAACATGCTATTTTTTAATTTTTTCTATCTCGTCTTCATTAACTTAATTTTTTTTTTATTAAAAATATAAAATAATTATATAGTGACTTTTATTTTAATGACATTGGGTTGGTATTCATAAAGGAATGACATTTAATGAAACATTAAATTTTAAATTGTCTCCCAGATTTTGTTAGATTTGTTGATATTTTAAACACATAAACTAAAAAAGTAAATCCGCAGCCACATTACCGCCAAACAAAACTCACTTCTTTTAATCTCATTGACCAACAATGGTCATTTAGATTAAGCAAGTACTATTGCGGACACGGAATCTTGGACGATTTGTCATCCGATTGACATAAAAATGTAAAACTGGTTTTAGGTGCAACTAACCGTACTTTCGATTTTTTAAATTTTTATCATACTGACATGCCAAAAACAAACTTTCAAATATGTATTCAATAGTCAAACGTCAATCATAATGACAATAAAGCGTGGCTTACATTGACATTTTTTGAATTGACATAAATTTGACGTCTACAATTCCGTGTCCCCAACTGTACCAAATTAATTACGTACGTACGTAATTATAGATTGTATAAAATTTAACAAAAAATTTAAAACATATTTTTACCCTTTAAAGCTTTTACATCAAGGAACAAATTTATAAAGTCCCGGTTTCATAACTTGTACAATAATTTACCTACAGCAAAATATAAACCATTTTGGGTCATATTAACCCCAACACTACAGCAGGATTACCTAATGTTATTCCTGCTTGATTACAACACAAGGATGTTTGGTTTCTTGTGTTTAATAACATTATCTTCACCCGTCTTAACTGAATAAATTAGACAATCCTATCATCTACTCTGTCTTTTCCTCTTGTGCATCTGTTACAATATTACAAAGTGATCAAAAAGAAAACAAATCAGAGCAGGCGTTGCAAATTATTATCGGTCACGTCGTAAAGGAATCATATAGAAATAACCGCTCAATGCATGGGCGTAGACAATTTGAATTATAATTATGCATTTTACTATTATTATCTGATAATGGAGTAAATATTATAAAATAAACAAGAACAACATTTTCCATTCGTAAGAATGGGTAATTTACCAGCTTTATTGCTAAACGCGACGCCACTAGTAAGCAGATTTTTCGATGAAATGTCAAACAAACGTCAGTTTTAAAGCAACGGTATTGATGTTAACTTTGAAATTATGTAGTTTTCGATTTCGGAGCAAAGTTTACGGACGTTTCCTGTAATTTGTAAGCAACAATTATCTCAGAATAAGTGGTAAAATGAGTTTTACCATTGAAGTTAAAGTATTAATTTATTATTAATAATTAATTAATTAGTAATAGGTTTTTCTAGAGGTAAGCCACCAATAAAATGACTGTGTATAGCAAGTATACTATGGCGGCCAAAAAATTTTGGCCGTCTATTGGCCGTCACTTTCTTGACATTCAAGTAAAGTGTAACTGTAAATAAACCTTTAAGGAATCGTAACCCCACTTTCGATTCTTGTCAGTTTGACAATCAATTTAAACTGTTTGAAGCTCAGATATTCCAAAAATCCGATATGAATGAACAAAATTAGAGCAATCGTACATACTCGTAGATAACCTGAGGTAAACATTCTGTGTAGTAGAAATGACAAAATAATTTTGAGTTTTTAAATTTACCACCCAAAAAATATCCTTCATAATCAAGACGGTAATCATGATGACAATAAAGTACGGATTACAATTTTTTTTTTTTTTTTGAATTGACACAATCATTTCACAAAAATTGCGCGTAGTTTAACCATTATTGTCATTATGATTGGCGTTTGCAAAATTTAAATTTGAAATTTATTACTGTCACCCATCAGAAGTATGCCAGGAGTAACTTATTTCAGTAAAGTTAGGATAATAACTCTTGCGCAGAATGGTCCTATGTCCCCGAGGCAAATTTCGGCAACCGTAGGAATACCAAGAAGCAGGATTAGTGCCACAACTCATAGACACAATTTGATTGACACATTTCAATATGTGAAGTGAAGTTATTTGTTCCTAAAGGCTGCTTTAGAGCAATGTGTGAGTGGCATGACAGTTGTGGACAAAATTTTTTGTCCGCCATTGTACATATGTGTTACGATTAAGCTAAGAGAGACGTTTCGACAAAACGAAAAATGAGGTAGCATTCATGAATATTTTAATGTTACTGATAATGATATTAAATTTAAAATACATACAATTAATTCAATGAATTAACTCTTCTTACTTTGTAAATCTTAAACTCTATTTTTACGTCTCAGATTTGACACAAGCGTTCTGTCATTCTGATTGGAATCCACGTTGTATCAAAGACATGAAGGTAATCTGCACAACTTTAGTACTAAAAGATACATTTATTGTAAAATAGAATAAAATAATAAAATGAGTAGATAACTTTTGAAATCTCTTTTTCAATGTAGAGAAGCTCGAAAACGAAACAGTTTTCGTGGCGGATCCGCGCGTAGGTACATGGTTTTAAATGGTTTGTAGAGACTGTTGGACCAATAGACCAAAAACAATATTTTGCAGTAAGTACATATGTACTTCGGAAACTTCTATTTTTGTCTCTAACAGTCATTCACTGCGGTAGGTGATCTTGTTCCTCATTAATTTTCTACGGCTTCTTGTGTCAGAACGATGTGTTCCTGGTTTTCCTGGCAACATCTATACTCATTCGGTGGAGTGGCGTTGCGCTAGCAACGCACATGACAAACAATTTTCTATAAAGAAAAACTCACTGAATGCAATATTATGACCTCTATTATGTCAGTATTAATGTCAGATTCCTGCACCTCTAGCACCTCTCTAAACTAAACCCTTCATCGCTTTGGGTTCTATAATTTAAAATACCGACTGAACACAGCAAAAACATTTGAACATGCTAAAACTATATCAAACTTGAATTTTCGATTAGCTTGTGTACCAATTGAAAGTAATTTAGGGTGATAATTGTGTTAAAATAAAAGTATCCACTTTTCCAGTGGCAGATAGTTTGTGATTTTTATATTATTGTATTCTACTCGCGGGTAATGGCTATTACTCACTCGGATGAATTACGTCACTCGCCTTCGGCTACTCATGAATAATAGCCATCATTACCCGCTCATTGAATAATATACTACATTTAAATTTTATACTAAGAAATATTTTTGTCTTTTGCGCGCAATTAATCTTTAATTTCAATAAATTTAAAAAACACATAGTGTGGCCGTGATTATTGTTTTAATTTTATCAACCAAGCACGTTCGTTACTAATTAAGATTAATTGGATCTTTATGTAGGAATAAAAAAAAATAATGCGGAGAGTTTGGAACTTGCGTCAAAAATTTATTAATTAACACAATTTGGAATTGTGTCCCGTCTGGTCCGCAAGGGGGACTATTATATCTGTATAAATAGGAGAACTCTATATTTAAGTGTGACGTCATTCGTAAGGATAAAATTATTAGGACGCAGAACCAGACTCCTCCCTGTTCCTGCGTCTCTAACCTATCACCTGGCGTGCGAATTAAATTTGGCATGGAATTCTTTATCACGGCCCATGTTCAGTCTAACAAAGACCCATAATCCGGTAGGTATTATTAGATATATCCACCTTTGTGCATACATTACAGCAAAAGATGCAACGTAAAAGATGAGAAAGACGCAATAACACACTCGAAGATCAGGTTTGGTAAAGCAGCTTTTCTATAACATGCCTGTGTGTTTAACTTAAAAGTATTGTAACAGCGTATTCGAGAGAAAAAGATGAAGGGGAGAGAAATTGAAAAGAGTCGTCTCGTCGAAGAATACATCGAATACTTGGTGAAACCACCCCGGTGAGATTATTGCTGTGTTAGGACTGTGAAATTTTTTGTCTGCCTTTCGGCTCACGAGAAACCGGTTATAACCTGCTTGTTTCTTTATTATCGTTTATTTCAGCTGGAGCGGGCATTGATTGCGAAATTTTAATAATCCGGAAAGTTTTGCGGGTTCTGTTTTATAAACCTCTTCACTTGAGTAGAACGCGACAAGACAAACAAATCTAATGGCGCTCCGGTAACTTCTTCACACACTTCCAATCCATTCCAGGAGTTTTAAGCTCGAGTTATCATAACAGATGAAAGATTCTCGATGTTGTGATCTCGTCAGATTTGCTTATCCTATTTCTCTAAGCTGGGTCGATAGCGAGGCGGATTGTTTTATTTTAGAATGAAGACACGGCAGAATAGATCTTGACATATTGGGATAAAATATGGCACAGCTGGAGCGACATCCATATCATTTGGACGCAACAAACAACATTCTTAAGCGGACACACTAATCATTTTCACCGAATTACGATTCTAATGAGACCAGGTTGCCGGCGTGAAATTTGCAATTCAAAATTTACGACAGTTGACACATATCTAAGTAGAGCGTCAATTCCTTCAGTAATTAAGGAGAGTAATACGTAATTGACGGTGATGGTAGCTTGACGTAAGGTAAATTAGAGAAGCATGATTATAATAGTGCAGTAATTTGCAGATTTAATTTAGGAGAGAAGAGAGAGAACAGCAACCACCCCTCGGTGGCGTTAATAATTGATTTTTAAATGGATGAAGTGAAATGTAGAACTCATTCAAAAGCCAAGTCTTTGAAAGTACTGTCACGTTTTTATTGAAATATAGCGAGTTATTTTGATTCGAAATCAAATTAATAAGCTTGTCAGATGCGGCGGGGATGAAAGAAAGGACTGAATCAGTGATTGTATGCGCGAGAGCAAAACCAATTAATTTCTTCGAATAGTTCTTAAATCGGGTTAAATTGATGGTTTTCGGTGCATTTGTGAAAAGTGAAATTTCGCATTAAAACTTGTTCAATTTTGTTTCTTAATCAATTTACAGCATCGATCAGAAGAAAGTTTTCCAAATAATGCAATTAGGGACGCGCAACCATAAGGGACTTTTAATGGTCCGGAAATTAGATTCCGGAAAATATGTGGAAAATATACATCGGTTCATGGAAAAAGCCTCTTCGCTACAGGTCGCGTACAGTATTTATGAATAATTCAACAGCCGGTAAGTAACGTTTAATTGTTTCACGTTTCTAAATTTACAAATAAGTTGAAATGAAAAGGGATTATGGTAATTTCGGTAAATAACTTCGTTTTGTTTGTGTTCAGCCGGTAAAGCGTTTGAATTAATATCATTCAATGTTTAAATAAACATGTCAGTTACCTTATCATGCTTAATAACAAAATGCCACCCACTTGCCCCCGTTTTGTAAACTTTTCTTCCGAAAGCTTCCCGAGACGAGTCTTCGCTATTCCAACAATCACAGTAGTTCATAGAGCCAATTTAGTTAACGTTAATTACTCTAGAGAGCCCAGGGAGGAATATGTAGTAGAATTTGTATTTCAAATCTTTGTATACGCTTTACGAAACATTGAATTTCATTATTAGACTCGCCTATAATAATAAAATGAATGTGCACTATCTAACCGATCCCTTGTAGTTGTTTTCTGCCTCATTATCAACGATGCGGTCGTTAATGTTCGATTTGGGGCTTTATAAATTCCGTCGTGCTTGTTATTAGCGGAATTAGTTACCAACAGCTGCAGGTGATGCGTTTTGAGAATGGCAAAAGTGTTCGGGCGCGGATTTGCTCATTAAAATTCATTCGATTGATTTCACAAAACACCGATAATTCAGCGTTCATTGGAAAATGAGACTCACTTCGTTTCCTGTATCATTGAGACAAGTATTGCTTCTTCCAGTGCGGCTTTCCTAATCGATGAAAATGTGTTATGCAACATTCAAGGTTTCCCCGACAGTCGTGACAGCTGTGACATGCATTTAGACTTTGGACGGGCTTTAGAAATCCGTCTAGGCTTAGAGATACCCTTTACATTACCTGCATTATTTATACTTTTCAGCTGACACGTCACCCGGACTTAACTGCATGAATAATTGTTTTATTCTTCGGAGGAGCAACGAACCCTTGTTGCGAAACCGAGCTTAGTGATTTTCTGTCCCGCAAACAATAGCAGAATTGTCTTTCCGACCGAAGAATTATACGATTCTGGAAAATCATTAATCAAGACCTCGATATTGCACCTGTCACTTGTTAATCGATCATCAAGAACGAACGCCACAGTCGCTCTGTCCATGCAAATCATCCTGCAAAGGAACAATCTCGCCGCTTCAAACATTTCCTTGCATACATTATTTTCTTCATTCATTCTCATATTTTATGGAAGTTTGTGCTGAACAAAAGATGACGCCCTGGAAAACTCTTTGATCTTTTCCAATTTTGCGCAGATCCGGGACGTTTTATTCAAACCGGTCGACTCACTGAATTGTTGCACAAAAATAATCCCTTTCACAATAATATTGATGTCCAAATCAATTAATTTATATTTGGTAAAATAATTTTATCCACAATTACCTTATAATTGAAGTTTTATCCACACTTATGAACCGTATAAAGTAACACTAGTGGAATAATGAAATCACTTTATTCCACTAGTGGAATAATGAAAAAATACAATCTTAAATCAATCGAACAGGATCACTTTCTTCCATTTTCACCAACTTGCACAGCGTTTTGTACAAATGGAGTCGATAAACAATCAAAAATAAATAGCGACTATTCAACACCTCCCATGTTTTTTAGTTAATTTCAATGATTTTTGAGGTGACATCCGCTGTCAGAGTGTAATGTCAAATCATTTTTTGATGACATGAGATGAAATTTTGGCGATTCTGATTTTAAATCGCTGTAATTGTGGATAGAACGTTATATTGCATTCGTGTTTTAGTCGCATTTTATCCACTTAAGAATATCAAACGCTCGTGCGTTCGCACTCGCGGTTAAAAATTCTTGCGTGGATAAAATGCTATTTAAAACACTTATACAATAAATAACTATTATCTCGGCGATTTCATCACTGGAGTGCCGCACTAGTTTTCTATATTATTTCAAAAATTTAATCGAAAAATTATATCATTTTGCCAGCACTTAGTTCGTAATGGAAAACAAACATTAAAAATAATGGGCAGGCTTTCCGATCAAACTAAAGTTAATCATTTGACGCCGATGTTGTTTTATACTTTGTCAAAACATGTTAAAAACAATATGGTGGTGGCAGCGAGATTAATGATCAAATATGGATTCGAGAATGTAAATTAATTATTGCACCTATGGACGCTGAAGCACTCCATTCGAGTGATATTATTTGACTACATAGTCGAAAAGTTCAAATAAAAATAAATTGCAGCAAAATTGCTCCAACCACAATCAATACACTATAGCATATTACATAACGAGCGTTGAAAAGTGACACATTTCGCACGAGGCGCTAGCGGAGTTATATACGTACACGAATTTTTGTGCGACCTTAAAGAAGTAGCATTGTAATTAACAATATATTAATGATTGGTGACTTAGAAAAGCGATCATTATTTGTTGAACAATCCCGATCGGTTGTTGCAATGGCAGTCCGAGTAAACTTGGCGTTATTATAACTCACAGATGGAATGGATGGAATTGGTAACTTTCGTCTGCAAAGTGTCGTAGTAAAAGAGAATTACAAACGCACCATCATCTAAAATCATTCAAATAAAATCGTGGGCAGGGAAGGCGTTGGAAATCATTAATTGTTTTGCTTTTTTAAAGTGTAAATTGGCAGTTGTAATTAGATCATCTTGACAGCTAACCTGAAATTTATAAACAAAAAATCTTTCTGTTTTTCTTCTTTCTTTGCAATGTTTTACATTAAAAATAGAATAACTAACGATTCCTATTCTCGAGGCAAATATCTAAGGGCAACCCTATGCTGAACACAAACATGTTCAATCATGTGCCGATTAGACATAAACAAACATTATTGGTGTCAAACGGCGGGAAATTCAAACTTTACATTGTTCCAAATGGTTTACTTTTTTCAACGCTTATTCGGCTCAGGTTTTCATTTGAACGCACGATATTACAAATGAAATATTACGGGAATCAAATTAGATATTTAAGAAAGTGTTAAATATGGAAAGGAAAATGACTAAGTAGTAATAATTGGCTCTGAAGACATAGAATTTCTTCTTTACCGTGGTACACCGAATCAGCATCATTGAATCTGTTAATTATTTAATTATATGTATTAAACAAGATCAGCAAAAAGGTATTTATTTTCTTCTCGATGGATTAGGCAGAGCCTATTTCCATGAAAAAAGCGAAGTAAAAATATGTATAACGAATTTAAAATTGAGCTGGCAAATTTAAATTGTATTTATGAATTATAAGTTTATAACAAATTATAATAACTATCATTACTATCAAGTTATTGCACTTCTGCTTGGAAACAAGGCCATTTTACTTTATTTGCGAATGGAGACAGAAAATATTAATATGCAAAAAGTTACGAAGTACTTGGCTTTCACAACAATTACCTACTAAACTCAGGAAAGAAGACCACTAAGATTTTACTGCCATCTTTGCATATAAAATTAGACTCCATTGAAAATTTGGTTAAAGCGCTGGATCGTACACATTCTGCTTTTATCTCTGTAATTATTTTTATAATTTAGCGAACCAAGATGTAACAGCAACAGCGACTTTACCGTACCGAATAACAGAATAATTGTTTATTGTTGTATGATTAGGTGTGTGTTGATAACATCATGAATGTTGTCCCACAACTTCTTGGAGTATAAGAGAAAACAAGACTATAACAGTCTTATGGAAAACTTACTCCATGTCAACAACGAGAACAATAACAAGAGTTATCTCGTGTGGAAATAGCCCAAGTGGAAAGACGGTATCGAAGCATACTGTTGTATGGTAAGATAGAATCTCCAGGATCGACATTTAAAAGACAGGACCTATCGGATGAGTCCCCAGATGGCAAATGAGGGATATATCAAAAGTTCTCTCGAGGTCCGGGTTAGTGACGACCATACGCGGAGGCCAAAGATTAAACCCTGTACGCCTCCGAGCTAAATTCGTTTTCTGACGAGTAGGGTAACCTAAAATCAGAAGGAGTACAAGCAGAGTGGATGAGTGGACGAAGTATGACCACAAAAATCCTCCTTACGTAACTCTAATTAAAGGAAGACTTAAGCTCTTAATGAACAACAGAGATTTCGAACAGTAGTATGCTGAAGTCACCACCCAGAGGAGAACGCTGATTTCCTCCTTCTTCCAAGGACTGGCGGGTGAGGGAGCCGCCAGTAGACGTACCCTGGGAAGGGTCGAAACCTAGCGTCATTACTCCAAAGTCACCGAAAAATCTAGTAGGGTGATGGCATGGTTTCCGAGAACACACTAGATGGAAGTCCAGGGGGGTCAAAGCGAAAAGTGGTTGATGGAAAGTGGGAATCCCAACGGATAGTAGTTAATATTTCCTACGAGGATAGCCTTCTAAAAAAAAATTCTGAAGTTAGAGCGCCTATCCTACCAGGGTTTTTTCAGAGCTCCGAGTAAAGGGAAATTGAAAAAAAAAAAAAACAACCAGAGGAGACACAAATCAAACCTCCCATAATGGAGTCTCCTGAGAAGCGCCAGATCGAGGTTTACCTTTATCACTGCATGTTAGCGTCAGCTACCAGGGAAAAATTTATGATGCAAAACAACGTAGATATTGTACTGATTGAGGAGCTTTGGGGTGTCAATAATAGAATCAGAGGGCTACGACTGACCAGGGACTGGGTTATTTTAAAACCAGAACAGCCTAGAATTTGCAGAATAGGAAGGAAGACACTCAATATGTGGAACTAAATGAAAATGACAATGGCAGAGAGTGGTTGGATCTACATATTTAGTATTCCATCAACAAGGAAGGACAACCACTCGCGAATGAGGTGAGGAATCTCGTTGAGAAAACGAGGAACGTCCAACTGGTACTCCAACTGTGACTCCAATGCACATCATACGGTTTAGGGAAGCACGGAGAACAATATGAGAAATCAGTCACTTTTAGAATTTATTTTTAGTCATAATCTAGAAATTTTAAATTGTGGCAACGAATCTACTACTGTGTCTGTCACGAGATGTTGGATCACAGGCAGGTACTTCACTGATGGATAGGACATACAGGAATCCAAAAGACCACAAACACTACTGAACGTGGCGCCCATGAAGCCCTGTATTACGTAGGCGATAATATGAGCTTAAGATTGCAACTGAAACATTGCAAGACTACAAAATCGCCCAATTAAAATATGTTTACGCCAACAGAAAGGCGTCTGGAAGTGGAAAACACTCTTAAATGCATTAGACTTCAAAGGGTCCACTAAAATCACAGAAAGATCGACATTTTCGACAAAAGGTAGGGAGGAACTCATAACGAACGGAGAGGGAATCTGGAGCTTTTAGTTAGAACTCACTTTCCGGGCAGCATGCCTAAAAGTTGAGATAACCTAAATCTAGGTACCATCCAAATTTAATAAAATTAACAGTTTCTACTTCAAGAAAACATCAATTATTTTGTTAAAAATGTGCTAAAATTTTTGAGATATTCAAGTCAATTCACTTTGAAACAATTGAAGAATTCTGCAAAAAATTAAATAACCTGACATAGTTTTTCCTCTTTTTCTTGTAGTGGATACGACTACCTTTAGCGGACGAATTTTTGCGGAAGTCATTGTTGATTGTTGTTCTACAGTTTAGTATAAATCTTAAACAATTTAATTTACAAATGAAAGGAGTTAAGATTACGTTTTTAAGACTGGAGGTACTTGAGTAACACGAGATTAATCTCCATCCCTTAAATTATCTATCTGTTAAATTTCCCAAAAATCGATCCATAAATAATAGAGATATAAGACCTAAAAGTTTTAGGTGGGACAATCATAAGGGAATATGTCGTGAGACAGGCGCGGCTGGTGTATAAGTGCTGCAGAGCTGCAGAACTCCCAAAAATTTTGTTATACAGTGTGAACATAAAGTTTGGAACAAAATTCATAGTAGCGTTATGTGATGCTTTTTGGAAAATCGCTCGGACAGGTCAATTTTATTTAAAAAAATGCCATCCTGTGACGTACAACTTGTTTAAATGGCGTCATTGGTTTTCGCGCAATGACGTCATCATCAATTTTTTTAAATGGCAACCCCCACTTTTTTCTTCTATTTTTGATAGACCTTCCTACTACCTAAACGATGAATGAAAAAAAATGGTACCTTACATATTTATAACAATTTTTTTTGAGAAAATGGCAAATTTTATTTAAAAAAATTAATTTAATTTTTGATGTAAAAATTTTAATTGACCCCAAACAAATACAAACAACCATCTAAGGTTAACAATAAAGTTTAACGCAAATGTTGAAATTATTCCGTGCCAACCATTTGGCACTTACCGACACTTTGTACACTGCGCTCAATAACGTCAGGGCTTTTCGTTCCATTTTAGAGCGAATTCGCTGCAGTAAATCTTTTAAATTGTTTGGTCGATTAAAATAAACCTTCTGTTTTAAATAAACCCATACAAAAAAAATTACATTAAAAAATAAATTAAATTTTTGAAATAAAAATTGCCATTTTCTCAAAAAAATTGTTATGTAAGGTACCAATTTTTTTCGTTCGTCGTTTAGGTAGTAGAAGGGTCAATCAAAAAGAGAAGAAAAAAGTGGGGGGGTACGTAGACGACATCGTTATCTTGGTGAGTAAAAAAATTAGATGCTGCTATGTCAGACAAGATGTAGCGAGTCTTAAATACTGTAACAAGGTGGGGCGCGGAGGCGAGTTTTTCAGTTATCCCTGCCTCCCGACCTCAGTCGTTGCCTTCCTTAGGAAAAGAAACCTTTACCTGAGGACACTCAAGCTGTGAGAACAAAAACTAAAGGTGAAAATCTGTGTTAAATAATAATTGGTAGTCATTCTAGACACCAAACTGATGCTTGCTTCTAACTTGGAAAATATCACCAACAAGACAACACCTGCTCTATGAGCGTGTAAATCCCTACTTGGATAAATTTGGGGCCACAACCAAGATGGGTCTTTAAGCCGTTTAGATATCTACAGAAGGAGATGGTAAAATTGGAAGCGTAAGGTACACAGATGGCCCCAAAATGGATTGGAGCACTGAAGCGGGACTGCATGAAGATTAGACTGAGTTGCCTGAATTTTCCAAGATGAAATAACGGCGATCACCACTTGTGCACCTGTGGAGGAACTATAGGAATAGATTCCACACCATGACGGACACAAGACTGTCTTGATGCGTTGGTGACACTGGCAGTACACAACAGAGTGAAACTGCAATGGATTCCAGGACACCAGGGTATACAAGGGAATTAAAGGGGCAGATCACCTTGCAAAAATGGAGTCTGAGAGAGTTCCAATAGAACCAGAGCCCTCCTGCAGGATACCATACAAGAGCGCGAAGGAGGTAGTAAGGGAGCTAGTGGCGAAGAAGTTCCGGGACTGAAGCATTCGTGGAGGTTCATTGAGAATCTCCTCGACCTCCAAAAACAAAACGGAAAAAATTCTGCAACTGAGCAGTTCAAAAATCAGGGCGGCAACGGGATTGATAATAAGACAGTGCAGTCTTAAGCACCTTAACGTGATTGTGATGACACAGTATCTTGTAGATTATGTGATGAGGAGGACGAACCTCACCAATTACATTCTATGCCAGCGCCCCAGTCTAACTGGAAGAAAGCACCTGTACTTCGGCGCTTCTCTTCCGGATCCTGAAAGAATACTAAATGCACTCATGGGAGATGTCTTCCGCTTCGTGGTAGGTACACGAGTTTAATACGATTAACACATTAGTGTGTTAGTGTTAGTGTTAGTGTTAATACTATTTTTATGCAATCGTATTTCGCGTACCTAAAACAGGCCGCGAAATCCAATTTCGCGGCCGTTACTCTTAACGACGCCCATTAAAGTAAACGTCATTTTAATATTTGATACAAATCAGAGTTTCCATGTAACACCGACGTTTAGATTTTTCTGGTATCAAGAAAGAAAGATTTTGCGGCTTTGATATACAAATAACTAGGTATGTATTTGACAATTGTAACTGTATTAATAGCTCGTATTCGAATAACTGAGAATGCGAGGAAAGCATGTGCTATGGATATCGTTACATATGCATAAAGTAGGAGAACCGAACGTTTCTGAATCTGTGATAAGCTGATAAAACTATCTCGACAGTTGGTCTCTGGAGACCAATTTCAATCCTCAAAAGTCATCTACTTCTGGACAGTAGTATACAGTATTAATACACAAGATTAAAGATGGATTGACATTCTTGCTAGACCAGAACACATCTATTATTACAAAAAGTAAAAGTAAAAGAAAAGTAAAATAACTGATTCCAGCATTGTTCCATCACCGGTGAATCAAGGGACTCAAATCTACGATTTTTGGATGTTTAGAATCTTTCGAAAACTTCGTTTTTATGGGTCTTACAGTTTATTTTGAATTAAGAGCGTAAGCATAATTTGGGTACGTTTAGTTATGTGTGTGGCGGAGTATATGAATGTACCAAGCAAGTTGGAGGTTTTATTAGCGGTGGTGTTACGTAACATAGATGTTTTATGTTTCCAGTATTTGACGCGTTGCACGCACCGTTCTTGAGTGTGCAATAAGTAAGGCCGGTGTCTCTCGGGGGTTGAATAATCCTTGGAAGGAGTTAATGTAGCAACGGGGGAGGAAACAAGCGACCGTGCGGAAGTCATTCGTATCGGACTCGCATAAATCAATAACCCGCAGCGACGAACGGCCGATAACTGAACTAAATGTGCGCCTGCCTAACAGAATAATAATCATGTTTCTTCTAATATTGCCGACGTTTCGGCGCGAGGAATCGATTCGTAAATGAAACGGTCGGTTATTTGTTAGTTGGCGACACTTCGGGAAATGACAGATTCTTATCGGTCACGATTCTTCGCAGATTTTCAATTTTCCCCAAGGAATTCCCATTTTCGTTACATTGTTTGAGTTCGTTTTTATCGGTCGTCCGTCGAGATGTCGGCTACGTGCAAATTTAATATCGTTCCGATGAACTCAACTAGATTTTAGAATTGCCGTACAATGACATGCTATGTCGGATGATATTACAAGTCATGCATGCATACCATTCCAGGCCAGAGGATACTCCAATAAGCCGATTACCTGTAACAGAATTGCTAACGTCAGAAAATATGCAATACATACGTCTGCAGTGCTACGGTCAAATAGTCTACCATTCACATTGTATTGCCGAGAAGAAATACCTAGTTGGATCTTAATGAAATTGTAGCCGTAAATCATTTCCATAGTCGAAAAAGAATTTCTATATATGCAGCGAAGTTTTTAGTCAAAGATATCAGTCAAGATCATTTTTTGCAGAACAATCAACGACTAATCTTCGTCATGCGTAATCTAAATGCGCCACGATACCTTGATAAGGCTTTATAGCCTATTATGGTGACCTACATAAAAGCTGTTCGTGAAGCATTTAACCAGCAGGATATTGATAAGTGATAAGTCTTTGATAACAAATAGTTCCTGCAAGAAGTCAAATTAAGTGTTTGTAAAATTGGGAAATCGAACGTCAATAGAACACATGATGGTTGAGAGATTATAGAATTTATTTGCTCTCGTAGTACCACTGAGGGATGCAGAGACCATTACTACGTATGTACTTGGGAAATACTCTCTTGGGAGGAAGCAGATGATCTTATTTTCGCCAAAGGAAGATAAAATAGATATGTCAATATGTATAGGATGTAACGGTTCTTAAATGAAGCTTCTAACTTGTTCTTGTTCTCTTTAAAAATTTGGTTGTGGTTTTTTAATTAGTAGTGTTAAAAAATATGGTATAATAATGATAAAATTCCATTGGCAGACAGAGTAGAAATAACGACGGCATTAACTGTCACCAGGTGTTCCAGTTGTAATCAGGCTTACATCTTTGTCTCGGGTTTTAATTAAATCACTAAGAAATTTAGGAAGGATTAAGGTTTCACAAAATGAAGAATCTTCCGGTTTTTATAAATGGCAAACTGTGGCGATGCCCCGGGAAATGAAATTTTGAAATATGTAAAAAATTACTCCTTTCAAACTCAACAAATGAGATGGGACGAGCTGATCTCCCGAGTGGGAATAAAGTAATCTCTTTAAGTAGTGAGATTTGATTGATTGAATGTGGACCAGAGAACAGCTCGTCCGCAACTTTATCGGAAATGTCTTCCCGCTGGTAAGTATCAATTAGCTAATAAAAATAAAATCCATGTAGGTGCGTTCACATTGATGACAAATTAATGACGGTGTGTTTAATTGGCGTAAAGTAAATTCGATTTATGGAATTAATGAGCACCGGTTGACTGAATATTCAAATTGACATCTAAGCTTAGATTCCGGTCGACAGTGCAGAGTGAAAGCTGTGCCATTGATTTCGCTAATTAAACAAATCTCGCGAAAAGATGCATTAAAATATTAGTCCACCCTAAAGATTCACTGAAATAAGGTTCTGTCAAGCTCAATTAAGTACAAACGCTTTTAACTTATTATAGAATAATAAAATATATTTATGAAAAATTTCATCTTTTATTACAACATAATTAAATTCATCCAGTTCAAGATTAAAACTAAGGTGGGTTGTTATTTTAACATTTGTTGTTTGTTTATAAATGTGTGGGTGAATAAAATTCTTGCTGTTTTACAATTTACATTAGGCTGATGAATGAATCACATAAAAATTGGAAAATGTGTAGGTAGTTCAAGGTTCAATTGCGCGTTATGCCCATAGCCATAACCATGATGAATTTAATATTATAGAGATTCACCCTTAGGTACTTAAGCTTGAAGTTATTTGTGGTAAAGACTTGTGGTTAATTAGGCCTGTCTAATTTAGGTACCTACCCTTTCACAATTTGGCGATTTACTCATCTAATTGGCTATACAATAAAACGTATTAAAGTAAAAAGAATAATATCTACTGTACATATAGCTCTTGATGGACATCATGATGATAAACACAATACATAATTTTTCTGGTGACGCTCCCTGCTTGTTGGAAACATTTTTTTGGTTATGTTCATTAGCAAATTACTGATTTTCAAAGCATCATTTAATTATGTTGATTAGCATTTGTTGTTTATTACATAAAAAAGAATACAGGGTGTTTGGGGTACAAGGTAACAAACTTCTCCTGTGTAAAGAAATAGACAAAATAAAACTTTTATTCTAGTAACATTTTTTAGTAGGTATGTGTTATAATTTTCTAGTAATCGTTTTTTCAATTTGAAGAACTACTGTGTGAGATCCACCGGATTTCTAAATTATAAAGGCCGCAGCTAAGGCATTTTCCTTTACAAATCTTTATTAGCTTTGTATTAATAATTACAGATACGAACAGTGGCTCTCAAATAGTGGAAACAGAGTTTAGTCAGTTTAGTTCAGCATAACACAAAAAGCAAATTGAAAAAAATGTCACTAAGAAAAGTTGTTCATTTAACCTAGCTGTGCATCTCAGAAAAGTCTGTTACCTTAAACATCAAACACCCGATATATAGAATTACTTTGTAATCGAGTCATCCATGGATTTGAATCCGTGTCTTTTGCGATTGATATGTCGAGGTCTAACCTGTGTTCAAGCTGTGTTTATTGGAGCGTGGAGTTCAAGTAACGACATACGATTTCGGATTCATGGCTAACTAGATCATAAATTAATTTGATCACTCTTTATATGAACATACAGGGTGATTTACGAGTAATAATGAGCCTAACAAAATCTGTGATATTTAAATTTTAAACAACATAGTCAACATGTCCGACATTACATTTAATTAAAATCATTATGGGCCAGTTTATAGAAAGAGAATTAAATATTTAATTCGAATTAAATTTTAATGCGTGATTAACCTATGAATCCGAAACTTCGATTGGTTGAATCTGATCACGTGTTCAGTTAATCTCGCATTTGATTACGATTAATTTAATTTCGCTTCTGTAAACTGGCCCTTAGTGGAATAATCAATTAAAACAGAAACTAAAAAATTATGGGGAACGTGTATTGTTGGTTGCATCACAAATTTTGTTAGACTTATTATTACTCGTGACTGACCTTTTATATTGAATCACGTTTAGCAATTTGTTGTTACCTAATGGTTTATGACCGACTCTTCATTTGTAAAAATAATGAAAGGATAAATAATGTCGTCAATTTAGAGATCCAAAAAATAAAAACATCTTTGAGTTTCGTCTTCCAAGAAGGAGAAGAAAATATGTGTAGCAACTTATTTCGACTGTACCCAATTATAACAAAATAATGAACCTTGTTCTTGAATGACTTGTAGGTTTTACATGTACTGTATTTATTTAGAAAATATTTTATCACAAATTTCCGACTAAAACTATGCATGTCAATGAACAAAATCTTTTTGTTAATTGAAATTTTAACAAATTATTGCTCATAGGGAATCTCGAATTATCCGAACCGAGTTATTCCAACTACTCTAGGTAGATGTTATAATTTATAGCGTCATTTACATTCAGGCGATACTCTGATTGCAGAAATGGCAGAGTACACCATACTCTCACAACGTATTACGTTGAATGAAACAGCTAAGCACAATTACTACAGCATTTCCTTTTATGATCATAAAGCCTTACACGGACCGAAAAATTCCATTAAAGTTCCAGATAAAATTTAAAATCCGAGGTTAAAAGCAGGTAATGGAAAATTCCCAAATGGAAAATTTTTGTTACAAGCCTTTTACTTCCTGTTTAAAAATGGATTCGCTGATTGGTTAAAGTAACAAAAACACATTTATCCAATGACCTACAAAACTTTTGCGTTATGAGATATAGGTAAATTCCCTAAGGAATACATTGTACCGAACTGTGTTCATTTTTTGTACAGGATGTCTATAAATGATTGTCTGGTCAAGCCAGCTTTGGAAAAAATATTATTGTACCGCTTTTTTGAAACAGATGCCTAATTTTAATTCGTTCGTTAACTGTCGCTCGTGACATTGACGTTTTGTTCGTGCTTTTCAGTCGAGTTTTCGTTCTTTATATTCGTTTCGTCGCAGTTTCATCAAATACGTACTCATTTAGAGTAGAGGTAAACAGACTGGCAAAATTTGTGAGGTTAGGTTTTGATGTTAAAGTTTTATTTTTTTATTTTAGCTTTATTTTCTTGACGATGGTTTATTCTATTGAACAGAACACGTCCAATGTTGTTTCTTACTTTCGAAATGGAAGGTTTATTAATGGTGAATGGACATATTCATTATCTGATTTAAAAAATAAATTCCTGGCAAAATATCCATTCAACATGTTGGAAGAAAAGATGGAGTCAATAACATATTAGACAGTTCAGTCTAGGTCGTATTTATCACTAGCATAAACCAAGAAATGTGAAAGTACTTAGATAAAAAGGCAGTATTGTATAGTGCCACACAGGATACAGTTGGCTTAAAAAAAAACGGGAAATGAAATATGACCTAATGTGAACTGAAAATTTAATTTGTCAATTTATGTCAATTTGTGTCTGTTTGACAGTGGTATTTCTGACACATAAGTGCAGTTTTTTAATCTAAATTCTAAAAGGCCGTTTCAAAGTATAAAAATTTAATAAAATCTGACAGAACTTTTTCTGACAGTTCCCGTTTTTTTTTAAGCCAACCGTACAGGGACAAAGTGTTATGAATATTTGGATTTGGTGTCATACCAATTATTGAATATAATATGTACACTGTGTGGCAATATGATGGGAGGATGACTGTTCCTCTGTTGATGGTGTTGATATTAAACAGGAGTTGATATTAGAGGGAGGAAAACACAGTTGAAACTTGTTTCAGGTTAAAAATCAACAAGCTAACCTAAAAATGTGACATTCAGTATTAAGCGGCACATGCAAAATTTGACAAGTTTTCATAATTCATACCAAGCTGGACCAGACAATCATTTATAAACATCCTGTACAAATATGACGAATGCTACAAAACATGAGGGATATTTTGATAGTTAATTGGAAATTTGTTGAAAACGATTTTAAGCACAAGCAGGTCTACTCCACATTTTTATTGTTGCGTTATGAAACTGAAAACATGGTAATCTGTGTAGATTTTCGTTGGCTAGAGCAGATGTTTGAAGTCGAAGCAGACAACAAAACTCCCACTAAGCTTTAGCCATCAACGTTTAACTCACGTACTCAGCTTATTGTGTATCTTGCTATTTGCTGCGTTGTAAAATCAAATATTTGAAATGCAAGCTAAATAAAATGGCACTAAAGCTAGGAGTTTTATGCATTATTTAAGTGTTAACTCTTATTACCTGTCTAAGGCAATTTATTTGATAACGTTTTAGGACCTCTCTGAAAGCATTATTTACTTTACGGTCAGGAGCGCTCACAAGTAAAATAATTTTTTAGTGGAGCAATAAATTTTTTTACCTCTTTGAAAAAGTTCTTTTGTAACGTCAGAGCTGAACTTTTGACACTGCGATTAGTTTGATTGAGCGAAATGCAACATCGGTAGAGTGAATAGTATGCATCTGCAATAATGCATAATCGAATGTGGCGCTTGAACAATTTATTGGTAAATATTTCGCTCGACGATGCAATATAAAGGATTAAATTTCACACAAAGCTTACGTTATGAATAACATAATCTATTTAAACGTCGGGGCGCATAAAAGCTGAAATGTGAAGTAACACCGGAGCAGTGTTGTGTGCGTCTGTCTGCGATGAGTGTAGATAGAGTGTCGCAGCTTAATTTAATTTCAGTCGAGATTTAACACAAAGACCGGAGCTTTGAAATCATCAGCGACCCGTTTAGAGTCACTAAAGATAACCGCATCGAGCCATTTACATTTTGATGAGTTCGAAGTTTCTTTTGTCTCTGTGTTTGCACCAAGTTCCATATTGGAGGCGTCGATATTCGTATTGAAATTGGCTTAAGTTTGAATTTGCCTTCGTAACGGTGCCCCATTATTGCCAAACGTCGTCCAACTTTGACATTTTAAAACAACTCGATGTATCTCACCGAGTGCCGGTTTTATCGCGACGCTTTTTTCCGCAAAAATTTATCTTGTTTAACAGAAGCGGCCCACCAAATTAATTGTGATAAAAGTTTAATGGCTTTGGGCCCCAATTCTCACCGCTCTCGTAAAGAAAACCACTTTTATACTCGCAAATTGAAAGAATCATTACCTGCTGGATGGCAAGGTTTTTCACCTAAATCAAACGATTATTCACTTTGGGAGGAAAAATGGGAAATCTACTCGTACAGGGGAGGTGGTAGAAGGCATTAACGAGCAACGCGATATTGCCTACTTGGTGGCGATTTGCCTTCTGTCACCTGCAAAGCTCAGGTCCTGAGAGTTCTCATCCCTGAGAAGATCCAACTTAGTCATCTGATACCCGCAATTTGGTCTATCCGGAGAGAACAAGTTTCAGCGCTTCTAAAAAATCAAATAATCACCTCGTTAAAATTCTGAAGCCAATTACTACCTTTGTCTGCGGTGGCATAGTTTGACTTTAGATTTGTGTAGCGTTCCCTTTCTGTCGACCCTTTGAAAGTTTCAGCTTAAATAAATAAAACTGTTTGGAAATAATTTACTGTTGGAAGTGTTCGTACATAATTTACCGCGAATAACTTGAAGAAGTTTAGCTAAGTTGGAACGACGGATATCACAATGGATTCTTAGATATTTGAAGAAGATAAATGACCAGCAATTCGTCCATCTAACAAATGGATTGCATTACGGGCCCGAACTTTTTCCACAGACACTTCACTTTCTATGACGAACAGATTGGAGTTGATACTGTTGGAAAACTCCAATACTTTTGTATTGATTCGACCCGACATTGTTTTCCATTGAAATTTTAATAATTTAATAGCCGGAGGCAGTGAATATTTTTTCCATTGTTCAAACAAACACAACAACAAAATCAACAACACTACAAAGTGGTTTGGAGGAATATAGTTGCTGGACATGCTCAGAAAGGGGATTCATTGTCTCGACGAAAATTGGTGCAGAGCAGCGGTTTCGTAGGGAGAGTCAGTTAACGTCTGGTGTGCTCGTTATCATAACGCAATATAATGAAACAATCAATACCTGGCAGAAGCCAAAAGGTATCCTGACGTTATTAAATTTAAACGTCGTTTCAATGGAACGGAATTCTTGATCTCAAAATCTGTTTGTGACGCATCTCTCTAATGGTCTATTGAATACAACCCCCACTATGCCGTGATAGGGATACAACAAGGCAGTGCAACAACATAAGATTTATCGGTATAGCAGACTGACAACGTTTTCATCACAGTCGAATTGCTACTGTCAACACAACTAATAACACCACATCTGCCGTACAAAAGATCTAAATGTCATCGCAGAACGATACCGTCTAAATTTAGGACGATGTAAAGCGTCTTACACAAAGGGAAAAATAATGCGGCACGTCATTATTAAAAGGGAGCGAGCGCCGTTATCATAGGTGGAAATTGAAAAGAGATTTAAGGGAAAAGCGTGGGAAAACACGTCCTGAAGAATAAAACACTGGTGTGTGTGATTAGTGAAAAGTTACTTCGGTAGCAGCTTTAAAAGTGAAGTTAGAAAGCTCGAAGCACCACAAATGTTTTGTAAAATACTTTGTCAGTGTTGCGGCGCCGATTGGCCGGACTGTAACTTTTCCGACGGGATAAATTCACACCAACAACCTTTACTTGACGCCCTTTCACGAGGTCCCTTATCAAAACACATTACCTAATTTAATTGTCCATTTTAGTAATTGTTCCAATGTTTGAATGCAAGATTCGACTGAAACAGTCTCTGACTATCATCCATTACCAAGTTATACAACAAGTTGTACACGAACAAAACGACCAGATTTTAACACATTACTTGTGCCAACATATCCACTAATACTTTAGCTTTAGACAAACATCTCACGATACACGGTACAAAATATACTACGATTAAAAGCATAAAAAGTTTCCTGCAGACTACGTATTGACGGTACAACAACCGAATTCTTTGAACTAGCCCAAACAAATAACAATTCATTTGCCAATTCGACCTACGTCAGTTGATAGCCTTGGATAGAATTTTTGTCTGCCAATTTCTGACACCGGCTAACTTCTTTCAAAAGAGTTGGCTCTGAAAAATTATTTTTACGTCTAGATGTACTTCGTCCAGCGAGAGATTGGGAGATTTTAAATTGTAGGCTTGTAACCCAACACTACAAAATGCACTAGAATACATTATACATTAATTAGAGCATAATTTCAAGGCAAAAATGATACTGCTTGAAGGATATAAACTGATCGAAAAAAGTTAGGGATATTGATATTATACATAATTTATAACGTATCCCAAGAAGAGTAAAAGTTTGACATAAGTCAAAACTCACTATATATGTGAAAACGTTTATTAAAAAAACATTTCAATAATTCTTCTTAAAAAAATTTACTCATGCATTTTGATAAAGTTAACTTAAATATTTAGCAATATCCCTAACTTTTTTCAATCAGTTTATTTCAAATTTCACGTGAGCTAGGTACTACTTTCTCTAAGCTTTCTCTCGCTGGACAAACTTTATAAGTTTTATAAACCCAGAGTTACTGTAAAAAATCTGGGGTAAGCAGCCTTTATTACCTCAGTCAAGGGCTCTTCGGCAATCAAAAAACTTATGTTTCGTTTTGGATCGGATTATATGAGAATTGACTGTTATTTTTATTACATATTATTATATTATTACTACATTGACTGTTATTTACAGTTTGATCAGTGCAGATCACAACAGTCATTGAAAAATATCCAGAATAATAAATAAAAAATAATAAATAATAAAAATAAATTCATAACGCCCTCATCAATTCATAATTGCAAAGATGCCAATTTTTTTTTTTTTTTTAAAGAACACGTATAGTGAAAAATAAAATCTTGTATGCACCACGGCGTCACCGAATGATTACGCCCATCGAACGATATTCATCTCTCGGGCTAAAGCCCTCGAGCTGGATTCATCGTTCTCCGGATGTAATCATCGTTGTAACGCCCTTGGTACATAAATAGCTATTTTAATGTAAAACATTGCAAAGAAAGATAAAAAACAGAAAGATTTTTTGTTTATAAATTTTAGGTTAGCTGTCAAGATGCTCTAATTACAACTGTCAATTTACACTTTAAACAAGCAAAACAATTGACGGTTTCCGACGCCTTCCCAGTCCAGGATTTCATTTGAACCCCCGATATAAGACCTACTTTGTAGGAAATTTCCTAATCTGTAATAAAATAATAAGGTACGAATATCTGTTAGGGACCCTTTTTGTCCTTAAGTAGTAACAGAAGCATGGTGGATGGCTGGACTGGGGTTTGAGGGTTGTCATTACTTTACATAACTATCTATGTACCTACACTTGATCATCATTACTTGGTAGCAATGCCCGTAATTACGAAGTTCAGCCTGAATGCTGAGTAACTGCTGGGAGAGTGATGGGAATGGATAATAATAAATGATGTTTATTATTAATCAATATTTACATGATGCTTCAATGAATACAACATTTCTGTTTAACAAAAACAATTAATGACATATTCAACATTGGCAATATTGAGCTAGTGTTATTAAGTAATGAATTCTTCCATATTATAAATTATGGTCATGAACAAAAGACGTTTGACATTGAGATTAAACTGTGTGGAAGTCATTGACTTTATCTCATCTGGAAGATTGAAAGACGGTTATATAGTATAGAGCCTCAGTAATCTACACCTTGTTGAGTTCTTTTCAGATGATGTACATTATTGGCAGTTTATTTTTGTTCGTTCATAAGAACTATATTGTTGACAGCGTTAGTATATCTATGAAATAGTTTCTAGAGTTGTCACATTGTTTCAGCTCACAGAGTACATCATGAACAGTTCATTGCCAGCTGCGGAAGTATCCCATTGGAGAATTCCATAATTATGATAAACTGTTGTGGCAATTTACAAAATACTATAACTCGTACTGTTTATAGGGTGCTATAATATTTCTTAACTGTTCTAATTTAGTAGATAACAGTACTAACTTGTTTCTTTATACATTCGACATTATTTACTGTCTACTTTCAATACAAGGAATTTCAGACAATTTATTGTTTTCTTGTGTTTTTGGTATCTGTAAATGTTGATCTTTGTCTTTATTAATTTGAAGTTTATTAGTACTAAATCAAGTTTTGTTAATTGGATACTAATACCTTCGATTTTTTACACTAAGTTCGCTTTCAGCTTTTGAACTATAATAAGTTAATATTGAGATCGTTGATGTAGCCTATAGAAATGGAACCCATGATAGACCCTTTTGGTATACCGACTGGTCTTTCTCTAGAAAATTCATTATTCCGATAGACTTTATATTTTCTGTGGGATAAGTAGGCTTCTAGAAAATGGAGAGGTGGATCATGGATCGCATAATATTTTAATTTGTGTAGCACGACGTGGTGAGGGATTAAATGAAATGCTTTCAGCAAGTACTTTTTCGTTTTGTGCTTCAATTATTTGGTTAATTACTTTCATCAAAGTAGTTAACTTTTGTGTAATGTTTTTCGTGCTTATTTCTGATAGTTCTTGTGCACTTGTGGCACTTTTTTGTGCCTCTGTGTATTTAAAGTGTTTTTAGGAAGCTATTTCACTCATAGTAAGGTTTTGTGACTCTATTTTTATAGCGTTTTTGCGACTAGGCATTGATGTTTCGATTTATTAGAGCTTCCAGAAGCGTGTCGTTCGAAACAAAGTTAAAATGGACTTAGTGAATTTAAAATGTTTAATCACATTTTCGGTTTATTCACTTATTGAAGATACTATGGTTTTGCATATTATGATGCATTTCAATTTCATCCTGTATATATGTAACTTATGTAAGTCGTATAAAGCCATCTGTGAGAAATTATCGGTTGTAATTCCACGAGAGCTCTGAAGAAGTGATCGTTTTTTAACACGAAAGCTCTCCTAGGTAACAACGAGTGTCACTTTGGCAGTATAAATTATGTCAAAGTGACACGAGTGGTTACCTTTTGAGAGCTTGAGTGTTAAAACAGATCATTTCAAGAGCTAGAGTGTAATTCGGTTGATTATTTCATGAATTAAATAGTACCATTTGACAACAGTATTTATTTTATTACTTTAGCAATAGGATTGAAAACATCTGAAAAACCTACTTGGCGAATTATCACTATAATCCAAAAAATAAAGCCTTACGATTGGTTGAAAACGATGATGAATGAAATAATCTCTCAAATTATTGAATTTTTGTCTTACTATTCTTCATATTTTAGCAAATTTTAGATTCTATTAGTACACACATATGTATTTATACAGGGTGTTAGGGAATGGTCTCCCAAGAATTTCAGGGTGAGTTTATCAGGGAAAATGTGGTCGAAAACCTTTATACCGTTTTTGGATAAATTAAACGGTCTTCTGAAAATAAAATTGTTCCCTGCTGTTTTGGGACTACTGAAATATTGCTTTGTGCACGAAAAAATCTTATATGTTTCGACTTAAAAATGATTGCTTGGTCACGATTCAAAATTTACTACTGTCAAAGTTTACATTTTAATTTGATCTATCTTTTGTCCGTCGCCTGCGAAGATTACAATCGTTTACAATGCCCGAATATTCTATTGAGGAGTACGCAGATATATGGGAAATATAGCGGAAAGGCCAATGCTGCTGTCCGAAAGTACGCTAATGCTTATATTAGGACAACCGGAGGACATTTTGAACATTAATCAAGTATGATTTTTTCAATACAAATGCAAGTAAATAAAGTTATACAGAAATTAGCGAGTCTTATTTGTTGGTGATCAATGCTCAATTTCAAATCCCTTTAGAGGTTGATCGAGATGTGGTATCACAAATAAAACTGCAGAAATAATTTCAGTTCATTGCAACAATAAAAGGGGTGGTGAATGAGGATAATAATATTTCGAATAAATTATTAATTTTGATAATAAAAAAGGCAATCCTGGTGGCTTTTGATGAGATACTATCCAAGGGAACTATTTAAAACCGAAACGTCATTGTGGCAGTAGGTACTCGATAAATCTGACATAAAGACATTGTTGTCTTTTGGTTGCTAAGCAATTAACTTTAATTACAGAACTTTAACCATTCATGTTGGGAAAAAATGGTATTAAGGTTTTCTACCACATTTTTCCTCACAAACTCACCCCCTGACATTCTTGGGAGACCATTCCCTAACACTCTGTATTTGTATTTTGTTCCATATAATTGTGTCTCGAGTAAACCAGGTTGTAAAAGCAAAGCACTCTCTTTCAAGCAACATCTTTAATGAATTCAATTCAATTAATTGTGCTGTGGCGGATCATTGGCAGTGGTAGTTCCATTCTCGTATGTTATGTTTGTTTATCAAGTAAACCAGGTGGTAAAAAAGCAGCCTGTCAAACAACATTTTTAATTAATTCACATCTGTTTGAAGTCTCCTGAAACAATTTCGGAACGAAGTGTATACCATAAAACTTAACGAAACAGTTGTTTTTCTGAGTTTCAGGAATGTTTTTTCAACAGTACATTCGAAATATCCTTTGAGTTTGTAAACAATAATTAACTCGTGTACCTTATCATGCCCATATTTTTAATTAAATGACATGATCTTGTATTTTACGGTGTGTTATGGAAATTGTACACAAATAAATATACAACTTTGTTTTTGATACAATTTCTACTAACTAAAATTGGTTGACTGAACCCTTGTCACGTTTCATAACGTGTAATATAATAGATACCAAAGCAACATTCAAAATAATAAAATAAACCAACAACTCAGCTTCACTTACATCGTAAAAGAATTACTTGAATTTACACACGAGGCTAAAACTTTCAATATCTTAAACTTAAACCATTAAACAGTCAGATTTTCCGTAATTTCTTTAAACATTCAGCGAAAACTTCATTTTAAATTTTAATATAGCGATTATCTAAATTGCACTTTTATATCGCTAACTGCTTACAAACTAAAAGTTTTGTACCGTTTAGAACCATTTAGTACACTACGGACCGACATCTGTTGTTGAATTCCACTTGCTTTATTGTTTTATTCAGTAATCTAAATTTACGTAATTTAAAACAATCTATTACAGTTGTCATGTTAAGCCAGTAATTAAATTTAATATAATATATTCCATTATGTGCAAACATCAAAGCCACGCGTACGGCTTTTGATTTGGCATTAACGGATTAATTTGATCGTAAACGCGGCAAATATCGGGTGTTCATTTAGATGTATCCTCAAAGTTGGCGTTGAAGAGTCGATTGACTCGATTGTGAACGCTCCACGGATTACATATCACGGATCAGCTGTTTAAATTTAACCTCACTTGCGTTGTTTGTGTTTTTACTTTGCAGATGGATGAGTGGTGCGTTCACAATCGACTTTTCAACGCCAACTTTGAAATGAATACCCGATATCGATGAGGGGGGGGGGCGAAAGAAGAGGTGAAGTTGTGAAATATTATCCACCGCATTTTCATGAATTTAATTCCACATCAAAAGTGTCATCTAAGTGTTCGATTGAAAGAATAAAGCGGTATTTAAGTGATGGCAAATTTCTGCGGCTTCTCCTTGTGTTGCTTTCGTGTTAATTTACATCATTTGATCATATTATAAAAGCATCGCTGGTTCGTCATATTTCATTTTAATTAAAAGGAAATCGCTGATAGAATGGCATGTTTCGACTATTTACACAAGTTCAAAACAAGACTAATATTTCGATATTAAGTATATAGAGATGTTATTACGAGCTTGCTTCCGCGTCGTCCTGCAATTGGTCTTCGCTTTTGTACATTTTTACAGTCCATACATTCGCAATGGAATTTCTAGAAATGAGGAGATTGTATCTAATAAATTAAATTGGAGAAGAATCTCAGGAAGACGACCAATAAGTAAATTAAAGAGTACGCGTATAAATGTATGGAATTTCTCGTATATAAAATTTCCCGACATTCAACTAATAGTTCCAGAGAAAAACGTGAATGCTCGAGTTTAATATCACAGAGTACACAACCAAAAATTCCGCAAGAACGTCGCAAAAGGTCTGCCTGAAGAAAATGATCATCACGAAAATATGTTTCGCGAAAATATGTAAAAGTAAAAAATGGAGGTGTACAAATTGGGGTAAACACCTCACAAATAACGTTAATGTTTTCAGCATTTCGTTTCTACGATCCATTTCTGTTTTGTAAATTGCATATTTATTACCCTCGTCAGCGTATTGGATTTGTGTGATCCACATTTTAATTTAGTTTAATTTTAAGCAGGATACGTTTTCATTTTTTTGCCAGTTAATCACACGTTGACAGAAAGAATTGCTTTTTAAAGAGACAAGGGATTACATCCGTTTAATTACAATTTAAAAAAAATCGCAATTATTTACTGCTTTAAATATCACTTGATTAATCATCGAACGCTTGAAAAAATGTGGGTTTGTCGTTCTGGACATGATTTTTGCGCTCGCTTCAAGAATCTGTTTGTTTTTTGATGCAGTGATGAATATTTCTCCACGGTTTAACGGCTTTAGCCACACATCAATTAATCAACATTAAAATTTTACGTTCGCTCCTGCTATTTGAATAAGGAATATTTATTTCAATACTGCGAATTTTTAACACTCACGACACAAAACGTTCGAAAGCACAGATTCAATGTTGCAATGATAAATTAATATTTCGGTAACAAATGTTGCTTTTACGAGAGTAAATTTTTTGTTTTTTCAACAGTTAATGGAGTGCTTTATGTGTTTGTTTGTAAAGTGCCTTAAATCTTGTTTTTAATTTTTAACCATAACAAAAGCATAACAACCAGTTTTTTCCGCTTTTACCTATTAATACACGTTTTATGTTGATTTTTGCAAAAAAATTATAACCTCCGTTTACGAGGAAAAGATAAAAATTTTAATGGCGATTAAATTAGGACGTGACCAAAGTAATGCAACAATAATAAGAAAGGCGCGGAAATCCGACTGTGGTTTTCATTTCTCCAGTGAATTATCATTTTTTAACTTTGGCACATGCAATTTCTGGACTTTTCTCAATTAGCCGAAAACTTAATATAATAAACTTTCAACATGTCAAGTACAAAATGATCAAAAAGAAAACAAATCAGAGCAGGCGTTGCAAATTATTATCGGTTATGTCGTAGGGAAATCCTATACAAATAAACTTTCATGCATGGGCGTAAATAATTTGTGGTCTCAAACGGTGTCTTATAATAATGAATTATATGTACAGTCGTTGCAAAAAAATCCAGTACATCAAATTTTCAATAGCTTAATTCATCCTTTTTGTTGTCAATTTTAATGTTACTGAGACAAGCAAAATGTCAAAACTTTTCATTTCTTACGTTAGACATAATGACATTCCTTGTGTCAGACATAACCTATGTATTTGAAAAACCATGCCATTAAAAGTAAGAAAAACCTGATTTACATATGTTAAAAATAGGAAAATTCAGGGCTCTTGATTTTTATGATGTACTCTATTTTTTTTCAACCGACTGTACCTCACGAATTTTACACGTTGGAATTATAATCGTAAGAATGGGTAATTTACCAGCTTTATTGCCAAACGCGATCCCACCGGTAAGCAGATTTTTTAGTGAAATGTCAAACAAACGTCAATTTTAAAGCAACGGTATTGATGCTAGCCTTGAAAATAGTTTTCGATTTCGGTGAAGTTTACGGACGTTTCCTGTAATTGTAAGTAACAATTATCCCACAATAAGTGGTAAAATATTTACTGTTGAATATAAAGCATTCATTATTAATAAATTAATAATTATATTAAATTAACGAGAAGTAGGCAACCAATAACACGACTGTGTATAGCAAGTATACATATGTGTACGATCAAGCTAAGAAAGACGTTTCGATAAAACAAGAAATGTGGTAGGTAGCGGTCTTGATTTGTTTTCTTGTTGATCACTCTGTACTTCTTATTTGCGTCAAAGCATTTATACCAAGTTTAATTAACCTCAAAATTATTATTACGTAACCGTTAGTGGTTTGGATGTTTAAGAGCTGTGTAGCAGTGCCGTTTTATTGATTTGACAGCCACTCAAATTTTATTAAACAGCTTTAATAATTCAGAAACTAATTAATTTTAAAATTGTGAACATTGGTAACGAACGAGGGTTGTTTATTGAAAGTCTGGGATTTGCGAATTCTTGAAAAATTCACGGCACGATGTAAGGTTTGCGGTCAAAAGTCTACACGTCCCAATTTCAAAGAGATCAAAGAACAAATGTCAAAGCGACCGCAAATAAATAAAACGCAAAAAACACGAAATACTTGAAAACGTCGGTTTTAAGCATGCTTACCCCCTATCGGAAGTTTCTAGGTTTACGTTTCAAAGATAAAAACAATGGGATTGACGAATATTTCCCTTCAAGGAAACATGTCCGAAGTGGGATTTTACAAAAAGAAACAATGCTATTCTGGCTTGTTAGCTTAGGAAAGGTGCTGCTATCTCTATCTACAATGAAAAATGTTATAATGAGAACAAATGTAACTTTCTTGCCTACGAATAGTTCTATACTAAGGGCCAGTTTATAGAAAGAGAATTAAATATTTAATTCGAATTAAATTTTAATGCGCGATTAACCCATGAATCCGAAACTTGGATTGGTTCAATCTTGTCACGTGTTCAGTTAATCTCGCATTTGATTACGATTAACTTCATTTCGCTTGTATAAACTGGCCCTATCTTTTTATTCCCTTAATATGGAAACCTTTACATACCTACATATTTGATTGCGCTTTATAAAGAAATTTTACTTTTTCTCGTGCTTACGCAGAATAGTTACAGATACATTTGATGCATTTATGCAGTAAATCAAATTATCACAACAACAAAATTACTCTAACCGTATGAACTGATAAGAATGATAAGTTCTGGAAAAAATAACAAGTAATAAATCAAAATTTATTCTTTACTACTTTCTCAAAGTCTAGTTTATTCTTATAATCTGTGATCTTTAAGCGCTCGAAAATCGCCCCTTTGTGTATCTCCATAAGACGGTTAAACTGTCATTTTTTTTCTGAAAAAAGCGAAATAACGAAATTATTATCCAATATTTAACCGATTCGACTATGATTAATGACGAGACGCCCGTTGTGAAACTTGTGGGCGTATCCAACTGCCCATGGATGTCAGATCAGATGTCAAACAAATGTCAAAAATAGCACAAGATTGCCCTTCAATGTTAATAGGTAAGTTGTAAGTTGTAATCGTTTGCTGTTTACGTTTTGATAACGTTTCTTGTATTTAGCGAACATCTGAAGTAAGTGTGTACTGTTAGAAAACGAAATGCACGGGGAGCGACGGACGGCTCAAAAATTGATGCAGATCGCGGCAAACTCATTGTTCGAGTTGATCTAATCCGAACACAGTCCCGGGCGAAAAGTGTATGATTTCTACATAATTGCTCCCGATGTAAAGTTTCAGGCTACATAGGTAAAATTTCTGAGTTCGCTAGAGGAAGAATTATAAATTATTATTGCAGGTTACTTGTCACTAAGTGTGACCCTTTTCGATGCAATGAAATCACCAATTTGACAATGACAGATATCGAAGATTTGGGCTCTGCTATCGTAGTAAAAGTTCAGGATACTAAAAATTACAAATCGCGATCATCATGTGGAAATTTCCAGAAAGTACACTGGATAGAATGAATAGCATTGTAGACTTTACTAGTATTATCCAGACTTCAAGTACCAATAACAAGGGCAGTAGAAATTACTAGTGTCTTAAAATTTGAAGATTGTAACTGCAGGAAAAGAAAAGAAGAAGATAAAATAGTATACAGATGTCCCAAAAAATATCACACTAACGGTGCACTACGGTGTAAAAGAGATTACCGTAAAAACGTCAGAAAAATGTTAAAAAAATTCTATTGGACTGATTTGCTAATTTGGCGGTCTTTGAAAGTGGCGTTTAATAGGTCAATTATTTCGTAATACATATATGCATTAAATTGCCATGAAAACTACCTTGAATCGTACGTATTATCACAAAGTACAAGATCACTCACTACCAAAATCTAATCCTGCATAATAAAGAATTTAGAAGCTTTGAAAATCCTAAAAATTATCTTAAATCCACTACGGCAACATTGCAAGGTAATGTTGTACGAGTATTTCTTTGTTTACATTGTATTATCGTTAACTGAATAATTGTTTTTTTTTTGTTTTTTTGTCTATGAAAATTTGTTTCCATATTTTTTTCATGTACACTTAAACATTCTCGATAAGGTAGTAAGTAGTTAGTGCGCCAATTTTGGGACACCTGTATATCATTCAGAGTAGAAGCTCTTTTGTGCTTCGCCCAGTTGTCGACCTCAACTGCGTTTCGGTCTTCAATCTCTGGGCTTAGCGCAAAAAGAGACACTTCTACTCTTAATGATATAATATACCGTGTGAGCAACAAGTACTGATTGAGTTGGCAATAAATTCTGGTGATTTTTGGTGACTTTTATGTCATGTTCCAACGATAAAACCATTTTATTAATAAAAGATTACAAAAACCAAGACGTTTAAATTTGAAATGTATACCAGCTGTCAATACTGTCAATAAAACAAACCGAAATAGGTACAATTCACTGTCTTGAAAATTTTACGTAAAATTTTTTTTTGCCAACTGAAACAGTTATTGTTGCTCACCCTGTACTATTATCCGAAAAAATAAGAAATAATTGTTTCCTGACTCGTCTTCTTTACCCAAAAATGTACATACAGAAAAAAAACTTTAAATAATATAAGTCTGTCAGAAGATCGTGTAACATTATTTTTCTTATATGTAGTAGTACATAATAATTTACCATTGGAAATTTCTAAAAATTGAGTGTTTGTCTTGAACAGACTGAAATTGTGAGAAAACGCAAAATTTTAAACTTATTATAAAATTCAATTTAGCAGCTAGTCAGTGTACTAATTTTGTTTCTGTATTCACTGACCCGCAATTAATAAATAATTAGTTAATTTCTGCTTTCTACTTCTCAATAAATGCATGAATTCTCTGAAACAATGTATTTCAAAAATTATAAATTTAGTCCTTAAATTATATTTCATGTAAATTTGCTTGTCATAAATTTTTTTTCAACAAAATTAGTATGTATATTTAATGTAATTATAATTAGCAATGTAGCATACAGTGCGAATGTATCAGGCGTTCAAATCAAATCCTGAGCTGGGAAGGCGTTGGACATCGTCAATTGTTTTGCTTCTTTAAAGCGTAAATTGACAGTTATAACTAGAGCATGTTGACAGCTAACCTAAAATGTATAAACAAAAGATCTTTCTATTTTTTCTTTCTTTGCAATGTTTTACATTAAAAACAGAATAACTAACGATTCCTATTCTCGAAGTAAAAATATAAGGGCACTCTTTGCTAAAAACAAACATGTTTAATTATGTGCCGATTAAACATAAATAAATATCATTCGTGTTAAATGACGGGAAATTCAACCTTTATACTGTTCCAAATGGTTTACGTATTTCAACTCCTACTCAGCCTAGATTTTCATTTGAACGCATGATATAACCTGTAAGTAAGTCTGGAATTCATGGGAGTGTTATACCTGTTTCAAAATTTTTGCTGAAAATCAGTCAAACAGGCAACAGCGCTGTATATCCATTCTCCGCTATTGAAAACACCATTACGATTCAATGAAGAATCTTTTATGTTCTGAAGTAAAAACCATTTTTGCGTTAAAATTTGATTCATAGTGATAGTTGTTTGACGTTTATTAGGTGAGTTAGCAAAGATACCAAAAATTTAACACTGTCAAAGTCATAGCCGCCCCTTATCTAAGTAATTGTTGATCGCACCGTAGTAACAGAAGACGACACAAGTTGGCACATGCCTTTTAGGAAATGAATCCAATACAATGCGCCGAAAAGAAAGTTGTTTGATAAAAAATTAAAAAGTGCCTTAATACGGTGTGCAATAACTGGATAAAATCGAAACTGTAGACTTTGTTTTAATCATCGGAAGGACAACATTTTAAGTGCATCTTTTCAGACTACATATCAATTTTTTGAACGTTTTTTTTAAAACTAAGTATAACGTCGAAATTGTGTTTAATGGTATGCCAAAAGTCTTTCGTCGTATTTGGTAGGGATCAAAGTTCTAAATTCGACTCAATGTAAAAATAAGACATTGACAACTTTCGAAATAATCAAAGTCAGAAGCTGGGTATTATAATAGTAGCAAAACGTTTCTTGTTGAAGTATTCATTATCTAATAATTATGCGTTATTAATTTTGCCATTACAAAACATAAGAACAGACAAACACGGCCTACAATGGTAAAAATCACTTTGATATTTCATTTTTCTGTTTTTGGTTTAAACTTGATTACCTCGAAAATTTTCGATGACGTCATCGGAGGAAAAATTAGGTTGGCTTGTCCGAGGGTTAAACAGTATATTAAAGAACGAGTTTTATAAGGGTTGATTTGGCGCACGAGTCCCAGGTGTAGAAAACGAGTGCGCCAATCCCCTTATAAAACAAGTTTTTTATGTTATTTTTTAAAACAGTCTGCAATATTTTTTTTATGTCTACAAATGCGTAAACATGTTTTTGGAAACAGGTAGTGTTCTGCGCAAAAACGGCAGTGGATGACAAAAAGAACAGCTGAAAATATTGAGAGGTTGAACAAAGAATTGCCGAGACCCCAAATAAATCCATCCGGAGATTAACCCAAAAACTAACCTATCATTTGGTACAGTTCAGCTCATCCTTAAAAAAGATTTGCACTTTTTTCCCTATCGTGTGTCTGTTGTGCATGAAATTAAACCCCTTGACAATAAGACCCCCCACAACATAACCTCTTTGAAGCGGCGTTCTAACATTTGAATAGAGGCGCGGGAGTTTTAAACCTCATTGTTTCATGTTTCATTGCACTAGGTGAGGAAATTCTTTTACAATCGACAGGGCACACATAATTCACACCTTTATGAAAATCAAGATTTCAACATTCTCAAAATCACTAACCTTACTGTTTAGGACTGTAACCCTTTTGTATGCTGTGTTTTTGCTGGACGTCTTTATTCGAGAAAAAATAACTGTCACTTTTGTTGAGTACTTTATTCGTCTCTGGTTTCTAGTTATCCTCTGCCTACTATTTACAAAATTTTACCTTAAATACTCCTAGAAAAATGAGGGTTGGGGTGTAAGCACCCGTCCAGACCTTCGTGGGTACAGTTGAACGTAACAGAAATGCAACACTTACTTTTAAGACTGACATCCACCTGACATCTGATAATTGAAATCTTAACGAATTGCCAACTAAAATTTTTGGTCACAGTCAACTCTAATTTTTTTTTTCGATCTCACGGTAGCGTTAAACCAGATATATCGAGCGATCCAAAAGTCTTTCTATCAAGTGGGTCATGACAGTGGAAACGAATGTCGTTGGGCTGCAGCATATTTGGTGCGTATTTTAATGAAAATTAAAAATATGTTTTATTAGCCTGTCCGTATCCTTTGATTTTTTTAATTTGACATTTTTTTATTTTATGGTGTTATAATAACAATGTCATAGCTCACTTGACAGAAAGACTTTTGGATCGCATCGTACTTATTTCATTTTCTAATACGCTGTTTATCATAATCATAATACACAGTGTCAAAAAGGAGTATATGTGGGCAATTCAGTATTTATATGGAAGACCTAAACGATTAAAATATGAATTAATACCAACAACAATAGTATATTGTGTTATAAGTAGGGCCCGGATTTTAGGCAAAATGGACTATTTTTATTTTTTAAGGCACGTGTATGAAACTTGTCTATAAATGATTTCTGGCTTAATTTGAGTAATTAGAGCTATATTTGATTCTGCCTATTCGGCCTAAAATGCCCTTTAAATACCTATTTTACTTTATAACTGCCTGAACATGCCTAAAATGACCAAAAATAAATTTCATTTTCGCGATTTTTTCTCAATATTCGAATTCTGGGAAGTTTACGGTATTAAAAATGTAAAAGTGGTACCTCAATAAAATTTACAATTCTTTATGATTTTGAAATTTAAGGGTGGGGTTTACCTGATTTGAAATGGTCGAAAAATGGTGGTTTTTAAACGTCCATATCTTTAAAACCACAACAGATGAAGGCAAGGTCCATTTTTTATCTGAAAGATACGTCTTTCCTCTAGGGCCCCATACTTTTCTTTTTTCGATTTCGTTATAAATAACAATAAAATAAATTGCAATTTGAGGACTATGCAGGAAGCTGTAACACTAAAACCTAATTCGAAATTAAAAAAAAAAAAGTATGGGGCCCTCGGAAATTTAATTTTAAAGCGGTTGGTGCCATCACCGTTTTTCCAAAAAAATCACAGATCTGAAAAAAACGACAAAAATGTGAAGGAATTTCGTTCATTTACACGGAAGAAAAAATTGGAATGCAGGCAACCAGAAATTATTCTTTACCTTCAGGCCAAGTGGCGATTCCTAAAATAAGTAGGTATATTTCGGCTAGTTAGAAAGAAAACATTTTACCTGTAATTTAGGCAAGAGAACGAAGGGTGTGCTCTCACAGCCTTCGAACAATTGACACAACTAAGAACTGAGGAATGTGGTTATAGATTCTGATTTTCTGTAAAATTTAATTGCAAGACCACTTTTATTAACGTTATGTATGCCTATTTTCAGCCGTTTTGGCGTAATTTCTATTTTTTGAATATAGTATTTTTTATGTAGCAATTGTTTTATTTGAATTTTTATTGCATTGCTATAAATAATAGATAACAACAACAACATTTATTCTTGACTGTCTCAATGAAAAGTTATTTTTGTATTAAGTGCGCAAAATGATTTTTTTTTTAGTTGGGGCATGAGAATGATTTTTTTTTTTGTCGAAACCGTCAGGTCGAGACTTCAAACACATTCGAATGCGCCAACAAAACAATAATCTTTCGCACGAAATACAAACACTATTTTTTCTACAACCGCATTTTTAAATTTTTGAATTTTTTAATTTTTGTAAAATTTTCCTTGGATGCTAAAATATTTATCAAAAATGACATACTTTGCGACTTGATAACGATGCATAAATGTCATGTTTTTTTGACGGTTGAAAAAAAAATAACTATTTTCCATAATTGCTTCAGAAAATTGATATTCACGCACAGTTATGTATGCATGAAGTGGGTCATTTTCTTACATATAATTTTTTTTTTTTACTGTTGTAAGATTGAAACTATTGAAACCATACATAACAGTGTGTGAAATGCGATTTCACACACATATAATCTGTTTCAAAATCAAAAATCCACCAACACTGCATTCTACCTCGAAATTACAACCGACAACGTCGCCAAGTTTTGTTTTTAGTGCGTTTGCAAGCGTCAGAAAAAAGTGGGGTTACGAAAAAAAACTATTGACAGTCATTTAGGTCGTAATTCAGCGTGTTTTTTTGTTTTCATTTTATTATATCACTCAAAAGTTATGATATGGTAGCTACCACCTTTTTGTACATAATCATTCTTTTGTGTTACGTAAATAAACTCAACAGTTCAAGGTCAAATTTTGGCGGGAGGTTGGGCCAACCCAAAAAAATGAAACTTATTCTAGGGATTTCTTTTTTTCTGCCAACATAATTCAACAGGTGGTGGATTTTTGATTTTGAAACAGATTATAAGCTTTTCTATTTTTAACTTCAGGCACTGTTTTCTATTAGTTACCTAGCAACACGTTCACTGCGTTGAAAATTTAGATTTGTTTCAAAAATTTGAATTTTAAAATTTAGTTGCGTCTGGACGTGAGTTTTCATGAACGCGGAGTAACGAAATCAGACGAATTCGGATTATAATGTACAGAATGATAAATAAAAAATTTTGCGAATTATGGAAGAATTAATTAAAATTATTGGGATTCGGATTAACGAGGTTGCACTGTACCAGCAGTCATTAATTCCAAAAAGTCATTAGTTACCTGTATAGGTACTTGGAAATGCAACCCTCACATTTTTGTTACTTTTGTTTGGTGCTTTTGTATATTACAAAAAAACAATTTCTCAGGTCTTTTCTGCTTTTTTATTAATTCTGTTTATGTTTTGTATATTTATTATTTTTCCTTTAATTCGTAGAGTACGTTTATATTGTACATTATGGTGGTATAAATTATTGTCTGCTTAAAAATATCATCTGCAAATATCGTTTATCATCGTGTGATGATGTGGACTGGGTCACTTGAAGATTTTTTGGTCGGTGTTGTTAGTATATCGTTAATCGTTATGTAGTAGTCTTGTTGAGGATTTTTTTGCTTTACATTTTATGCATTTGTTTCTTGGTAGTCTTTGAATGTAATTAAAATTAATCATTCTTCATAAACATAATAAACAATTGCACGCATTAGAAACAAAAATCGTAAAATTTTAATTGAAATTAAACATTCATATTTGTAGGGCAGTTCTGGGTAAATTATTATTAACTAAATTAATGACGAAATTGACAACACTGCGAATATTTAAAAACGAAACGTCATATGACAGGACCTGACGCCAATCTAACAAAAAAATATCCTGGCCTGCTGCGTGTTTAAAACAATCGTGAACGGCTATTATGTACGTAGGATTTTACCACTAAATTCACATTTGAACACTGGTTGGTTTGGGAGACGAAAATATCTAAAAGCTTAGTAATGACATTTGAGGATTATGAACTACGCCTCCGGCTGGTTCTGGCAGGTACCTAGACATTTCAGGTAAAATTAGGCGAACTGAAGAGCCGGTTGTTTCATTTCAAATATTGCAACCCAAACTACACGAATTCGGAAATTTTCATCAGGTAAACCCTACCCTACTTGAAATGTACAAAGTGCAGTACAATAGAGGAATTACTTTTTCGCTTTTACGGTTGGGACCATGGTGTCAGCGGTAAATACTCCGACAATACCTAAGTACCAGGAACCATTAGACTGGTCTGGCATAAATTTCAGAGTTTATCTGTTTGCCTCTGTTCGAAGGGGTGCAGGTATACACAGTCTAATGGTTTGTGACACTTAGGTATTGTTAGAAACTTTAACGTTTATACAATGGTCCCTACTATAAAAACGAAGTTTCTCAAAATATAAGTCCACTTTGGTGGATAACAGACAATGTTTTAAAATAGAAAATTCAGAGCAATATATTGTATGCCATGTAAATACGAGTATATAACTAACAAACTTGTAGGTAGATATATTAATTAAATTACTCGTAATAAAGAATAATTGGTAATTGTTCACTTTAACTACTTCGCGTTTTTTCTGTCTAGACAGCCTCAGGACGTCCTCCTACATCGTTTCCCACCAGTCAAACCTTGTGCAAATGAAAATTTTCCTTACACTTTAGTTATACTAAGACTTGGCGCGACCTTGACACGACCTTGACACACAACAAGAGAGAAAAAAAAGGCATTTGCACAAGGTTTGAATGGTAGGACACGATCTAGGAGGACGCCCTGAGGCTCTCTAGCCAGAAAAAAGGCGAAAATTCCCCAGAAGTAGTTAAAGTAAACAATTACCCAATAATTAGTAAATATCTTGTTGGGTGTACTTAAAACTTTAAAAACCCATTTTTAAATTTAATTAACCACAATTTTAAGGACCTATTGTGGCTTATTTTCAGTTTTTAAGGGACTATTTGCAGTAATTTAAGGGACTATTTTAGGCACCTATTTCCGACTTTTTAATTGCCTAAAATCCGAGCCCTAGTTATAAGGATTAAAAGTGATACTTTTTTTGACGAGCAATTTGTTTGCATAGCGAGGCGAAGCGAAGCGTAGCCGAGCCACTGCAATAATTGCAAGTCAAAAAAAGTCACTTTTAATCCGAATAACACATACTATTTTTTCTCCAACCAAGTAAAAGACCTGTATCATGAGAAGTGCGAATCTCATAGGCACATTTAAAAAATAAAGCTAGCGTTTTATTGAAATATTCGTGTAACCAAAGAGACAATTTTGACTTTTGTTTTGTTTACGTGTTTAGTTGTTTTTTTCAAATCAACGTCAAACTGTTGCAAGCAAGTAAAAATTTACCCTGAACAAAAATATTTGAAGAATTATCCAGTACACAGTACACCACCGGACGTGGCTGAAACTGCACAAGAAGTTGTTTCAGACCTATTATCAGGATCAGTCACGGGAAATTTACGAGTGCGCTTAGAACCTTTTTTGACATGGTGCAATGAAAAACAAGTGTAATCCTATTCGGAAAGTGTTTTATTAGCATATTTTTCCAATTTATCGACCAAAATTAAAAGCGTCCACCATTTATCTCAATATTCAATGGTCAAGACGACACTCAATCTAAAAAATGGAATAAATATAGAAAAAATGTCAAAATTACGTGCATCTTTAAAAAGGCAGAATGATGGTTATACACCGAAGAAATCAAGGGTTCTAACAAAAGAACAGGTTGACCGATTCTTGAATTTTGCTCCGGACAATAAATACTTAATGATGAAGGTATGTATGTCTCTAAATTAAAGAAATGATAATTATAGCTTGTTTTAATGTTAGGAGTTGCGGGTGCCTGTCGTTGCGATGAATTGGTTTATTTGAAAATTGATGACATTGAAGATATTAAGTCAGCTTGAACCTAGTACCAGTAACAGTACAAAAGAACCGATTGCTCCAGAAATGATCCAAGAGCCAAGTACCACGATGACCTATGCCAATATTAACAATACCAGTGAAAATCTTCCTGCTGTTGACAAATCGAGTTTGATTAATGTTGTTCGAACTGTACTTTTCATATTAATATTAAAAACTAGTAATTTTAGTTAGTTCATTTTATAGTCTAGTATTGGTACTTTTGCCTCCTAGTATTAAAAGTACTTTTAATACTAGGAGGCAAAAGTGTTGCCTTAGTAACACGCAACTTTTTTCTACAGTTACGAAAACATCAACTTTAGTGACCAAAAACGGTATTAAAAGTGACCACTTTTAAGACGGTTGGAGAAAAACAATTAAACTTACTGTAAGCAAAGTCTGGCAAAGCCAGCCCAGAGACAAAGTCGAAGATAAAGTTGGTAATTTATGTGATTTTAATAAAGAAATTGATACATTTTTAATTGCAAATCATCATACAGTGCGTTCGTAAAGTTCGGAATAAATTCGATAAAATTGTAAGTACCTATTAATTTCTGAGAAAAATCCGCGAAGAGGCCAACTTTTGTTTTTAAAAACTGCATGTTGTACAGTACGTTATTTATGTTGACATTGTCATAAATGTCATAAATAAATGATTGATGACGTCATTATTAGGAGATGACAAGATGTCAACATAAGTAAAGTACTTTTTGTACTCATAGCCTTGAAGGCAACGCTTCCAACATCCAACGCTCGCTCCGAAACGAGTGCTTCCCGGTCGACTCGAATGTAAAAATTGCAAAAAACACTGGCCCTTTGAGGCATTCAAAAAAAAAATCTGTCTTGATAATAATAAAATTTAGTTCATAAAATACAACTTCCCTGGGTTTTTCCTCCATTAAAAAATTAGGGAAAGATTTATAATCCTTGAAAATTGTTCCTACAAAATTCACAAATTATTGCAAAAATTGAAATATCAAGTGAAGCAATTGTTTCCAATAACCAAAGATCATTGCCTACTTGGTTTTATGTTCGTTTATGTTTAATGTATTAAAACAAAAAAAAATTAATTTAATTTTCGTACAAAAAATATTGTACGAACCACTTGCGTGAGGACATCTTCCGTTCATTCGCGCATTAATTAAAGGCACTCGCTCCTTCATCGCTCGTGCTTTAAAAAATGCGCTCATGCGGGAACATCGTCTTCCCGCACTTGGTTCGTAAATAACTATAACAATATGCACTTTTTGAAAACAAAGTTGACCGGTTCGAGAATTTTTCTCAGAAATTACTATCCCACCTCCACCCGGCGGCACGGCAATTTTGCCGGAGTACAGAAATTAATACTTACAGTTTATTATTTATTTATTCCGTCGTATTGGTTAGTCAATTTAAAAGACATGACTTATGATAAGGAACCGAAATTAATTACAGATTATTTATATTTTTTACCAGATGATTTTAAAGAAATTTCACATATTTATCAAAGACCTTCAGGTGATGTTTGTTAAAAATTTATATTATTTAATTGATTTTCCAAGTTTTAATGTTAAAAGTGAATATAATGGTCAATCTATTGAAAATTTAGGAATACCAAAAGGAAAAAAAATTAATGCAATATTTAGAACTTATTCTGAAAAAACATATACAGGTGTCCCAAAAAAAAGACGAGTCCATAGCTCCCTTATTTATTGGAATATTTTAATTATCTATACACCAAATTAAATTATTGTGAATAGGATACAAAACGGCCACCTAAATTCACGTATAGCTCCAAGGACTTCAAGGCTAAACTATCAAAATATTGTTTTTCAAACGGTAAGACATATTTTTTTGTAGTAATTCTGATTTTTATTCTGAAAACAACAATGTATCACAAGTAAAGGGCCTCAAATAAATTTATATTTAGAGCAACTTATGGAAATTCAATTGTTTGCAACATTTTTCCAGCGTAGAAAATGACACAAGAAACGTCTGACATTTTAACGAAATAAAATTAGGTTAGAACATATTTTTAATTTTTTTAGTGCATTCTCCCTATTCCCCCTCCACGGAATATGACAATATGAAATTGGGAAAAAGCTTACTATGTAACCTGTGTAACTCCGGGGAATAATTGGTTACCTACAAAAATTACTTTACACTGTTAACAGAATTAGAATGTCGCCTACGCCTACTCTAAATATATATTTATTTAAAGGCCCGATATAACTTCACATAAAAAAATAACACTAACTTCTGAAACAAATGAGGAACACCAAGCGAGAAATGCATTGCATTGCATTACAATGTAATAACCAAATTAAGGTAGCTGGAAAAACAAATGACAAATAATAACATATTACATTTTTTTTTTTGTATTTTTGGTATGTAAGTGTATACTTTTGATACATTGTTGTTTTCAGAATAAAAATCTCTATTAGAATTAAGTACTAAAAAAATTATGTATTCCCATTTAAAAAAAATTTTTGACAGTTTAGGCTTATACGGGAATTTATTAGACCTTTTTATAGCCTATTCATAACCATTTAATTTGGTGTATAAATAATTAAAATCCTCCAATAAATAAGAGACTTATGGACTCGTTTTTTTTTTGGCGACACCTGTATATTTTATGATAAAGTCTTGTACATTGTGTTATTTGCTGGAATACCTCCAAATAACGTGCGATCGAATAAAAAAAAATCGAGTTACCTGGATTGTACTATTCTGATGCTTTGATTGATTCAAACTACCATTTTCGCGTACTCTGATTTTTTTTTTATTCGATCGCACGATATAAGTAGAGTATTCTGATATAGAAATTTATATTTCTTTAAAGATAAAATGTATTGTGAATTTGATGATATTTTGAATACATTAGTTAAATCTAATAAATTTAACAGTTTTCGGATTTAAATGTGGCTTATCGATCAAATAATAAATAGTTATTTATGTATTAAGGGCGTAATGAAGGCGTTTGTGACCCGCGGCGTGGCATAACACGCTAGGGTCACAAACGCTAATTATGCCCGTGGTACATACAAAATTTTATGTCCGGTCGAAGTTTTGAATTTTATAATAATTTAGGTAGATTCAATTTTAAAATAACGACACAAAAATCAGGAAGGTGGAATAAGCCAGTTATTGTTATTACTGTAGTAACGGCATAAACAAAGGCGGCAAAAACTTTTACAGTCCCGGGCTATAATATACTGAATTACGCCCTAAAAACTAGTCCATAAGTAGGCAAAAATCGCCCGATCGGACATAAACTAATTAATCGTCTGTGATTCACCTAAAGTATGCTACACAATTTCATATGATTTTTTTCTAATAAATTATGGATATAATTAACTGTAATCAAGAAAACTCTGACTCAAGTGACTCAGATGATAACTCTTATATTACGGCTAAAGAAAAAGAATGGAGAAAACTTGACTTAATGACAAAAGACGATATGAGAAACAACAGAGATGAAATTGATGATTGGTTTCACGTTTTTGCTAATAAAAAATTATCTGAAGATTTTATTAGAGAATTTAGATTAAAAGTTGATTGGGGAAATATATCATGCCATCAAAAATTGTCGTGAAGACTTTATTAGAAAATTTCAAGTTAAAGTTAATTGGGAAATGATATCAGAATATCAAAAATTATCTGAAGATTTTATCAGAGAAAACAAACACAAATTTAATTTATTCTTTGTATTATGCTATCAAGATTTATCTGAAGATTTTATAGATAGGTACTTACAAAATGATCTAAACGAACTTATTTCGAGAGAAGACTTACCTACAACAAATATTTACAGGTTTTATTATTTTAGGTAGACTTGGTTATTTAGAGAAATATGAAAGACTATTGCCCTCAGAAAATTTAAACTAATCATATTTGTGCATATTAAAGAAATAACCTAGCAACGGACGAATATCAGCGAGTATTCTGCTCTAGTGCAATATCCGCTATTATTTCATTCATCATGGTTTTCGACCAATCGTAAGGCTTTATTTTTTGGATTATAGTAAAAATTCGATAATTCGATAATTCGTCAAGTAGGTTTCTCAGATGTTTTCAATCCTATTGCTAAAGTAATAAAATAAATACTGTTGTCAAATGGTACTATTTAATTCATGGAATAATCAACCGAATTACACTCTAGCTCTTGAAATGATCTGTTTTAACACTCAAGCTCTCAAAAGGTAACAACGAGTGTCACTTTGACATAATTTATACTGTCAAAGTGACTCGTTGTTACCTAGGAGAGCTTTCGTGTTAAAAATCGATCATTTCAGAGCTCTCGTGGAATTACAACCGAATATTGCACTAGAGCAATACTCAAAAAGTGAAAAATTAATAAATAATCCAAAATTTTTCTTGATGATGTTCATGATTCAGTTTTTAAATAACTGCTTATCCTCATGTGAAATTTTCTTCGGGCAATAGTCTTCCTTATATCCCTCGTGCACCCCAAATAAAGGGTGTTCATTTAATATTCTGGCAGCATCATCGATGGAAATTTTTTGTTTTGAAAAACGGATGTCGCAGAGTTAAAATACGACATAACCTCACTAAAAAATAACAGCATGACACGAATTATGATAAAAAAAAAGTAACACAATTACAATTCACGCACAAATTAATCAATTTATTAAATGAGGTGCTGGAAATGTCTACCTTCTTCTTTTCGTAACAATTTGTGGGACGTTCCTGCTTTCCTACATAAGGTTCAGTCTGTTGCGTTGCGACGCACTGAAGTGTGGGGAGCATTTTGCATTATTTCTCTTGCAGTTTCAATAACTGCACTAACTGCAGCAGTGCGTTTTAGCGGCTGACTTGTGGTCTTTCTTCGGTAAACGCCTCCAGTTTCACGAAACAACTTTACACACCGGCTCAGGTCAACAAAAACATTGGGAAATTCGGCGATAAACTCTTCTAAGCAGTGTTGTACGGAGTAGATCCATGAACCATTCACTTTCAAACCATTGCGAAAATAACTTTCAATCAAAACGTTTTCTGCTTTAACGTGAACACCAGCAAACAGTTAACTTGTCTGAACGCAAATGTCAAAATTGACAATTCTACTCTAATTTTACTAACGGCAAGTTCAAACGACGACATGCTTTCACAGAAATAAAATATTTCCATAGGTAATGCTACCAGAATATTAAATGAACACCCGAAACAATACAATAGTGCACTCGAGAAATATTCAGATATTTGGCGCGCACTGGGGATATAACTAATGAATATTGGATTATAAAGTTAGTCACAATGATGAAATAGAAATTAAATTTAATTATCCAATAAAAGAAGAAGTCAGTTTAAAATTCAAAAATAATTGTATGGGAATCAATCTGCCTATTACATATCTCGATCTATTTTACTTCATCCGTAAAGGGATATATGAGAATATATAAGGAAGAAGAGGGAAAACGTATAGAAGTAAAGCCTTTTGCTAGCCCATATCTTAGACCTAAAACAAATGGTCCATATGGTATTCATCGACATGATTGGAAACATTTATCAATTGAAGGAATTTATAAACATGGAGATGTTTTTACCCTTGTAATGGGATCATAAATAATTATTTTTTTATTGCATAAATGAATGCCCTAACAACACGGAATTATTAACGAACTATTTCCTGGTGTTTCATCTGATGTAAACGGTGTTTTTCGATATAGAAATGGCATATTGTACTTTTTAAAAAAGAAGGATAACAAAATGATTTCATCTAATATGACGAATTTTCAAATATGTTAATAAAAGCTGCTCCATTTGATTTTAGTAGGTACTTTCATCAATATTCATTGTCCCAATCTAAGTATTTTGGAGCAACTGAAAACTTTGTTAAATAAACTGGCTTCTTATAGTATACTGGAAACTGATTAAAAAATTGTGATGTTGATTCAAAAAGTTTAATGAATAGAATTCAGTAAAGCTTCATGAGTCTACGAATTTTAAATTTTTTTACATTGACATTTGTTTTGTCTGTGATTGTTGCATTCTAAAAGAATTGTTAGGTCTGGTGAATTTCAGTTGAACATGTTTGATCTTCATTGTTCTATCACTAAAGAAATATTAGATCAAATTAAATCAAGTGTCGCACTAATAATACAGGGTCATTATAAATGATTGTCCCATTGCAGTTGGCGTTGGTGACAGGGTTTAATGTGCCGCAAGCCATATAAAATGAGTGAGACTAGTATCGCCGATAGGTGGCGCTCCTGGCGCTAGTGGAAATCAAGTTTACTAGTTTGGCTAATATTGCGAGGCTGCGGCACATCCAAAATTTGTGTGGGTTTTCAACGCCAACTGCGATGGGACAATCATTTATAATGACCCTGTAGTAAGTACCTCCTTATATTAACTTTGTTTATTTACCCAACAAAGAAGTTTGTGAAATTAATAATATATGCAACACAGTATACAGATGTCAGAAACCGTTGTCTGCAACTATTTTAGATTGTAACTTGTTGGCAATACTGACTGTCAACTGTCAATATCAATCAATCGTTCGGCACTATGCGTTCGATGCGTTCGGCGTTCCGCTCTGCCATTTGCATTTGCTTTTCATTTCTCATTTCTCGAACGAAGCAGTCGGAGTTGAACTACTCGAAGCACAAGAACCCCTGTGGACATGACTGCCCTACCTTTTAGGTCCTTAATAGGACACAATCTACGAGAAAGTGAGTATAGACTCCAGTCGTTTTGTGAAGAGACTTTTGGTGGGGGCAACTTGCACGGTCCAAATATCCAACCAATAGCAACCACTCTTATTTACTAATAAATGGACCTGGTCGAACCACAGAACGGTCGAACGAAATAGCGTTGTTGCGCATCCCCACCTAATGTCTCTTCACTAAACGGCTGGAGTCTACAGCAGTTTATTAATCGTCACTAGGTATATTTAACAATATTTTTTAGTTCTACTTGTGGACTGCGCTTACGTGCAGGCTATTACGAAAATAAAGACCATTTTTGAGTGTCTGTGCCCTATCGACATGAAGGTTGTTTCGATCCATAGATGCTTGCAGTTGGGAACTTCTGTATGCTTACAGACCCGAAGCACAAAAAGACTGTACCCCTGAGGATGCAAAAAACGCTTATCAAGAGATCCTCAAACTTGTGCCAGTTAACGTTAGTGTTAAAGAATACGATAAGCAATTAATTGGAATGCCTTTAAAGTATCGCGTACAATACAGCGTTGATACTTGTGAATGTAACAAACTGGATTTAGTGTTAAGTAATTTAACCATTAATGGCTAAAATTAATAAAATAACCAGACATTAATATCACAATTTTTTTTAAATATGTAAGTTCCTACCTACTTATTATAAAATCTTTTAATTTTCTACAAAAATATTTAATAGTCCATGAATGAACAAATACTCAGTGGTTCCATTTGGTACCTCTGCCATCGATTGTTTTCTTAACAACTTTAGTAGTCTAATATGCAATGTGTGCCTAGTTTTCTTAGTCATTTTCCTATTTTCTATGTATTTTTTGATGTTTTAGTTGAAATACGGGTTTTTGTTAAAAAAAATCCATAGAAAATAGGAAAATGACTAAGCGCCTGATTTCAAGTTGACTTGCGACGGTCGCACTTGTCATAGTAACGTCGCAAGAGAGAAAGATGACGCATATTGGTAATTAATGTGTAGGACAAAGATAGCTACACATTTGCGCTGCACCACCTATTTGCGACCATGACTTGAAATGGGCCCTAAGGTCCGGTATTTAAGTCGTGGGTTAACTCAAATAAAACTAGCGGAACCAAAACCATGTAACTTGATAGAAAGAAAATTTCTTTCCGTTTCTTTCTATTTGCCGCAAACCCACCATGTAACATCAATCGTGAGAATTCGGCACGACCGATGGTGAAAACGAACGCATAGAAATAGAAAGAGCTCCGTAGCGCACTCTTGCCTCTTTCCAATTGTCCATCTTCGTCGTTCACCAACTAAATGCATATATCGTTTTCTCTCAGAACTCAAGTCTTTCTCTGGGTATAATAAACGCAGGCTGCAGAAGTGGCAGATGTTAGGGGTACCATGAAAATGTTTGTTATGCGGGATATTATTATGATTCAAAAACATCTTTTTTTATGAAATCTTCTTGGAGTTTAACGGGACCTCTAGATGTTAAAGACTTTATTTTGGGGCTCTCAGTACAGAAACGAAAAATAAATAAATAATAAAATGTTCAAAAATAACTATAAAAACCCGTTAAGAACTGGTGAAGACGTTTTCAGTTTTTATCCTAAGGGTAGTAGCGCACGTGTTTCTTGAGCCGAGCGATTCCGAACCGCGATAGAAAATGTGCTCGGTGGTCGGGCTTGGAAATGTTTTCTCTTTTTTATCACCTTTCTATCTCTATAAAGTTACTTGGTTCCACTGGGTTAACAAATAAATTTCCTGACCACCACCTGTTGCTTTAGGTTGGTAAAATTTAAAAAACCCTAGGTAGATATTTTTTCATACTATGTTGGTAACTATAAATTATGACATTTATTTGATTGAAAATAAAATTCAATTGCTTTGAACTTCGTTCATATTGTTTTATTAGCAGCACGTTTCATTTATTTATTGATTCTTATTATTTTTACTTAAACATGCCCAGAAAAACAAGACACTTAATAAACATTTAACCTCAAAATTACAAGTCTCACCAAATTTTACACTAGACAGCGTTGCCGATAGTAATTATCGAGGAAAATGCGACGTTGTTGGTTTCTTGATTTTTGAATGGACTTTATGTACAGTTGCGGCCGTTGAAATCTCAGACAGGAAAGATTTAAACACTCTGTATGAATTCCGAAATTTGATTAGCGTAAACAGGATTTTCATCAAGGATTATAAAGTCAGTGTCAGTATTTGACATATTAGGTCAGAATCGCGCGTAACTTTTGAAATGCCGCAATTATCTGATTTGCAAAAATGTGTTTGACTGAGGGACGGTGTGTGTATAAGAGCCATTGCGAGAGAAATTAATGTGGATAATGTTTGAGTGACATTTTGAGAAACGTCACTTTCAATACTATTTACAAAGCCAAAAGTTTGGCGTTGTCAAAGTGTCTGAGTTTTCAACGGCCGCAACTGTACCTATCCTTTTCGGTTCCTAAAAATTTCGGGGCCATTGCCGCTATGAGTTAGGCATTTAAGCTCTACTTACACATACCGTGGAAAGTAATTTGTCGTTTAACTATAAGTTAAAGTTAACTACAACTTAACTATAAGCGGTGCAAATGGGTGTAAGTAATGAATTGTATTTGGTGTAAGGGAAATGTCACTTCTTAACGTGGTCCTAACCTAACTTTCGTCATTGATCTTCAAAGACATACTTCACAATGTTGTGAAAAATTCAAAGGCTACTTGATGAACTTTTCAATTGAACACTCGATATTTGGAAACATAAGTTTTGTAAATCATTCACACAGTCATTATAACATTCAAACGGGTTTCGAAAAGGAGTTCTTATCGATACCGGTTTCAAGAACATTTACTTAAATTTTTAATGTTGGCAGTGACTGATAGTGAGTAGTGGCCACGTGATTATTTGACACTGTCAATTCAAAACTTGAATTGTTCGTCTATTTATCAGTGTTACCAACCCTTTACATTTGCCAAATATAATTTTCCTAGCAAAAGGGGGAGCAAAATAGAAAAAAATATCGTATTACACTCGTTTTATAAGCCGTTTTGTCGCACTTGTTTGCTTTATAGCACTCCTTACTGTGCTCGTCGTGCTGTAAAAAACGCGTGCGACAAAATGGTGTCTTATAAAACTTAAAATAAATTACTATTTTGTATTATATTTTATTATTGTCTTGCCATGCTGTAATTATAATAGAAACATGTTCTTTTGAAGCATTCTTGGCTATTTTTGATGAAGATTATTGAAATGAAGTGAAGTTACCAAGTGCTACCACAGTAGTTAAGTAAGTTTGAAAAAAAGAATTAACCAAAATTCTAGCGCACTAAACAGAATTGAACATTGTGCCGTTATTTTTGGTGACAATCTTTTATTCATTGCGCAATTTTTGGACAGCGGTGAACCTAACTGTATCCGTTTTTCCGGGAGAGAAAATCTCTCGACGAACTGGAAAATTGGCGGCGATATCTTATTTTCAATAAATTTCCCTCATGTTTTGCAGATGTTTTTCTGGAAATTCCATTATTATTTCGCTCCGTGTCGCCCTCTGCTGATTGACATTTCCTGACGTCGCGACAGCTTTCATATAGGAGCGGCGTCGAATTGAATTTGGTACCCAGAGCGAGTATATTATTTTTTTCCCCATCTGGTACAGGTCCGTTCTCACCTGAACGCAGGTAACCAAGCAACACGCGCTAACCACTCTCTTCTCTGGTTACCGTGACGACGGCGCGCGCCGTCTCTCTGTCTATCGCATTGATTGCACCACGATTCGTGACGTCACGACGCCGACAGGAATTCAGTTTTGATACTTTGGTTTTCACGTCATGAATGCGATTTGTGATTCTGATGGTGTTCGAATGTGTGTGTGCTACCTTTTCAATTGAGACGCTCTCCGTCTCTTCTTGGAGTAGGCACAACAACCGACTTCGGTTGTTAATAGTAATTTAACATCTCTTCCAGAAAATTTTACGTCAAACGGGGTCCTTTTACCGACGACAAAATGATAAGTAGGCACAGCGTGCACCGGAAAGGGTACCTTTGGAGAGGGGGATAAGAAAACAATTTGGGAAATAAAATGTAAAAGCAGTGAGCGAAATGACGACCCCTCTGACAAGCCGATTTACGCAGGACGGAAGAATATGAACAGACAAATTAATAATATCCTTCATTTGAAAAGCAGTTATTCTTTCAATTTCATTATCTGAAGATACATACACTAATCAAAATGAAAAATGAGCCACTTCTTTATTGTGTTAAATTTTAAATCTGATACAAAAGATACCGATAGAAGTTTGTGTCCACTTAGTAAACAGTGTGGAGGTGTGGAGGTGTGGAGTAAAAAAGTTATCTTATCAGTAGTTGGTGTATTGAAGTCATAAATCCCAAGTGCAAATTTTGCAAAGGGATAAATGCGCCTATCCTTCTTTTATGCCGTTGCAACTGTGCGATGTGCTTGACAGACCACGAAGGCGTAGAGTGTACCTATCAGAGATTCAGATTGCTAATTGAAAAGGGCCACTCAAGACGGCAAGTAGCTCGAATTGAATGTTAGTCGCGCTTCCATAAATAGGGTCTGGATAAGGTATCAAATTTATGGTATTGTTAGAAGACAACTTGATTCGCCTCGTGCAAGGGCAACTTCCGAGAGAGAAGACCGTTTGATAAGGCTTTGGGCCACCACGCAACGCTTCAAAATGAGCTGCTAGAGATGACAGGAATCAGACTAAGTACCCAAATAATACGGAACAGGCAAGAGTAGTGTAAATTTTTTTTCAATACCCACACTATTCAGGTAATGAATAGGCCCCCCTATAGTCCAGATTTCAATGCAATTGAACACGTCTGGGAGACACTTGGGCAGCGATTGAAGGCACGTCAGCCACTCCGGAACCTTCAACACGTTGAAGAAATCCTCCTGGAAGAATGGGAAGAGATGGCTCCTCAAGTTATTCGAAATTTAATTGAAAGTATGCCGAGTCGTTGTGCGGAAGTTTTGCGGTTTAAAGGAGGCCATATCCATTATTAATTTTGCATTTTTACTTCTTTTTCAGAATGTTTTCATTTGAACAATAAAGAATTTCACCAAAGGTTTGTGCATTTAGTTTTTTTTTAAACAGTTTAATATTGCAATAACAACAAATTATCATAATACGTTATTCCAGTAATAGTTATTTAATAAACTAGTTTGTTAATGAAGGCGATTAATAATCGAAACTGTTTAAAGCACGAACGAGTGTACCGAGTGAGTGCCTTTAATAGTTGAGATTATTAATCGCCCATTAACGCATTAACAAACGAGTTGATAACAATTTTTTTTAGAATCTGCGTCTCTAATAGGTCTATTGTTGTATTCAATTTGGACTCTCTTAAAGCACTCGTAGTTTAATAGATCTCTAAGAAAATTTTTATCAATATTTCAGTGTATTATTGTCATTTACACCAAAAAACTTCCAATATTAATGTTCAAACTCTACTTTTTAACATCTGTTGCAGATGTAGTTGCATCCGTTACCTTGAATTACCAATTAATACAAAATCCCCTAGAATTCGAAAATTTAATTTTTTTATTTAAAAATTAAAACAAGGGTGCAAATTCTAAAAAATAACATAAAAAACTTGTTTTATAAGGGCATTGGCGCACTCGTTCAACTCGTGCGCCAAATCAACCCTTATAAAACTCGTTCTTTAATATACTATTTTCGTTGACCGCAAACTTTTTTCTTTTTGTGACAAAATTTCAAATTAAAGCCAAATCAAAACCAATTTCATCTTTTTTGATAAAGATAAGACCTTATAAAATACCTTCATCCTTTTTTGTCCTCAGGGTAGGCCATTTTTAAATTTTTCAACACATTCTATTCGCTTTTCCACAAAGAGTGTCAGAAGACGTCAACTCCATTCACATTCAATTTCACATAAAAATCACGGTTGCTAAGAAAACCTAGTTACCTTTGAAAAATATGACATCCGAATTATAACCAAAAAGGTCGGCTTTTGAAAAAGTGAATTCGTAATTGTGCAGTTATGGAGCTATAAAATATAGAATATTCCTGCTGCACTACCTGCTGTAGTGTTGGTAAGTGCAAACAATGCATGTTCGACGTTGTTTATACATTAAAACGTCAAAATCGGAAAAATCGTTGATTAATGAAAAATAGTGTATTAATGAGATCCATCAATACACTATGTTTTAGACAAAATAATTCATTAATATTGAAATCAACAAGCGGTCAATGAACGTATTAATCTGAGATTATAATGATAATGAACACTAACAGAAAATGATTTTTTTTTAAATGTCAAAAATTTTAAACGATCTGCCAATTTGACAGTAAATAATTACAGTTACAGGACACTCAAAACAACATTTTTTTTTTAAGTTTTCTTCATAATTAACTTTCGAATCTCTTCCTCGCTAGCATTTCCCCATCGATGGTGATCTACTGGACTATTGGCTGAAACGTTTTCTGGTTAACAGCACTATTTTGTGACTTCGACGCGTTCATTAAAACTTTCTGTCACTTTGACAGTAGCCAATTTTATTCATTAAAAACAAGTGACAGTCAACATGCGGTGATAAAATTATCATCGATTTGATAGCCTGTTCTGCGTCTTTGTTTCTGTATTTTAACCAGTGAAATTAATCAAAAATGTACCATGTGACACGTGAATTATATTCTCTCACCAAATATAATATGTATCTGTTCACGTTGGATTGAACATTAGTGGTGCAAATCGCACACATTTGGCATTAACTTTCATATGAGTTGTCATAGTAACAGGTCAGTCATTTGCACCACAGCTGTTCTTCCCAACGTGAACAGGTATTAACACGTGTTATGATTAATCAAGGATGATACCACTCGTTAAAACCTATAGAAAATTGAACTCGTTACGCACTCGGTCAATTTTCATAGGTTTTAACTCGGGCTACCACCGATGATAATCATTACACTAGTTATAGATATTGATATTATCCCCGAGAATGTTGTCGAAAGAAGTATTTTTTTAATCATTTAAAAACAACAATGTCGGATTTGGATAGGAAGTTGGAAAAGTAACGCAACAGTATTGTAGATAACTCAGTAAAGTTTTTCAAAAACGAAAAAGAAATAGAAGAATGCATAGATATTCACTCCAATTATTGTAACTACAAGGGTTGTTCTTCATTAATGTGCTACTTATAATGATTGGTTATTTAATGACAGTAAACTTTATGAAGCTGGTTGACTCTTCTTTTTAACCCCAGCAATGAACCTGTCAATTATTCTTTCTATAATTTTAGTCTCAAGCGACCTCAGAAAATGGTGGTTCAGAAAATGCTCCAGAGAGAATTCGTGAAAATCTACATGCGCTGGATCGTGTTAAGACAGAAGAAAATACTGATTTTGGTTACGACATGATATTTAACGATATCCTAGCCCCAGTAAAATTTATTTTTTATTGTAGACTTCAAAAAGTTGCTTGCTAAATAGGTAATTGTTACAACGGTTGATAAATGGGTTCATCACTTTGATTCAGAGTTAAAACACTAAAGCATGAAGTGAGTCACAAGTGTTCAGGACCTCCTTCAAAATTGAGTTCAGTATGTATATATTTATTTTCAAATTTAAAAGAGTGTCCTTTTAAAAAAGAAAATATTTTTTTAACATATCAATAATATCAATACATTTATGTCAATAATAATACAGGGTTATTATAAATGTTTCTAACATCGTAGTTGGCTGGGCCATTAATTTTAGGTGTGCCGCTTTATACATACATTCCTACACGACCGTTGACAAATTTCCCGCAGTAAAAACTACAGTGACTTTATTTAAGATTATTATAGAGTCTACCGCCTGTACCGCCACCTATCTGCGATACTCCGATGCTAATCTGTTACGAGGCTAGCGGCACATTCAAAATGTGCGTTAAATGTCTCTATAGTGAGAAATAAAATTGTTTAAAAGTTCTTGGACTTTTGAATTTCCCTTTTGTTTGTAAGTATTACACGGCAAGAAGAATTGATATACATTTGGACTTATATTAGCACTCTTTTTGAAAATGGTTTAGCTAAAAAATAAATGATGTAGAGTCGGAAGAAGTGTAGTTTGTTATGTTAAAGATGAACATTAAAAAAGATTATAACGTTACGAATGATAAAGTATACTTAAGGAAAACCAGAGGTAATAAAGAGTAAAGAGAAAACGACGCGATGAAAGAGAAGATGGCTAATAGTACGTAAACTTGTAAGAAATGTAGGGACGGCATCGAGGCCGGGTTTATTTATCATTCCGGATATTTCTATAAAATAATGAAATCTCTTGGAAAGGAGTATTTTTCATATTATCATTTATTTTACTATTCGCCTACTTTTAGCACAACACGTCACCCATCCAAACAGTGACAGCGTGAACACTGCTTAACTTGATTGATCGAATAATGGTGGTGCTTTCATAGTAATGACACCGCCGTATTTTATTATTTATGATTCTAAATTATTCTTAAGTAAAAAATTAAAAAATTTTGTAAATCATAAACTGAAAAATTTATATCTACATAAACATTTATACGGAGTCATTATAATTTTTGTAACAACTAGTGGACGTAGCATAGCGCACAGCCACCTACGATGGTACAATAATTTATAATGACCCGGTATGTATGTCAACAAAAAAGCACCAATAACGTATTTTTCATTTTTACTTTAATGCTAAATTAGAAGTTAAACAGAAAAAAAAAATAATGTTGATAGGACGGAATACAAACTAATTGAAGACGTCGCTAAGAAATATTAGTTTCGTGAAAATTATGGAAAGTTTTCAGGTATAATTGCCCTAGTGATTGAGAAATCCCCGATAATTTTGTGTTGATGATCACCAGTGTCTGCCGTTGTAAAGTTTGTTCAGCGAGAGATTGGTTGACACAAAAAACACTAAATTCTACCTAGCGCACATAAAATTTGAAATATATCCTTCAAGCAGTAACATTTTTGCCCTGAAATTATGCTCTAATTAATGTATTCTAGTGCATTTTTTAGTGTTGGGTTAATTTAATACAATTTAAAATCTCCCAATATCTCGCCGGACAAAGTATAACAGTAAACACGAGTGGGTCACTAACAGAATTATCTGGAATTTCTCAATCACGAGGGCAATTCGATGTGAGTATTTACCGAATGATCGCTGCAACTTAAATTCAGGCCAAATTAAAGTTATAACCAAGATATCAATTCATATTTAATTAATATTGTTAATAATAATCTGTTTTCCTCAAATAAATGCTATCAAATCTTTGATTTCACTGACATGTCAAAAAAGTGTCAAACAAATTAGATATAGATAATTTTAAATTTAAAAAAATAGAGCATTTTCATTGTCCAAATTTTAATGAGCTGAATACTCCACATAATTATCATATTTCTCGTCTAATGTGTTTTATACGTTCTACTTGTACTTCAGCCAGATCTGAAGAAACATTTTTATTCACACAAAGTGATCAAAATGAAAATAAATCAGAGCAGGCGTTGCAAATTATTGTAAATAAGCTTTCAATTGCATGGGCGTAGACGATTTGTGGTTTCAAACGCTGGAATTATAATTGTGCATTCTATTATTATCTGATAATGGAGAGTTATGAAATAAACAAGAGCAACATAGCAACATATTACACTCGTAAGAATGGGTAATTTACCACCTTTATTGCCCAAACCCGATGCCACTGGTAAGTAGATTGTTCGCGGAAATGTCAAAGAAACGTCAGTTTTAAAGAAACGGTTTTGATGTTAACTTTGAAAAAAAGTTTTCCATTTCGGCAAAGTTTACGGACGTTTCCTGTAATTCTAAGCAACAATTATCCCAGGTGAGGTAGCACTCTTGATTTGTTTTTTTGTTGATCACTCTGTATAGTTTGTTCACGTATGCAAATGTCTTGTATACTGAAGCATGAAATAAATGTCTATTATTATGATGTATATTTAACTGCAGGTAAACTGTCACTTATAAACAATGTAGCAAGTAAAAGAAATTTGAAAAATAGTTTAAAAAAACATCATGTTAAAATTTTGTCGCATAGAGTTTCCGGAAACCGCACAGATTAAATCGAACCAACGAAAATTGTTCCAGTTCAATACTTTTAATGCAAATTAAGAAAAGCTGGGAAAATCGGAGTAATTTGCACTGCAGCTAACGATCGCGGTTTCTGAAACGTATTTTCGAATGCATTAATGGCTTTGCTTTCCGTTTAATGAAATTGCTTGGAATTCGATGCTTGCCTGCGTGCTGAAAATTTTGTTCGATTTGTGTCTTTCGATATTTAATTATTATTAATCCGTGTTAGAATATACATATGTACTGAAACCCATGGCTGCCAGCAAATTACATCTCTCGTATTTTCATTCTATCATCGAATCAATTGGATGAGTTTGTAAACAATAAGTCGCGCATCGTGTAGCAACCGCTAAACGAGGCACAATTTTAATTGTCAAATAGTAAAAATCAAATTAAATTCAATTTTCAAAGATTGTTTATTCTTGGTATAGTCGTGGAGAAAGTATAGTCTTCAACTCGCGTATAATAACCAGTATTCACTCGGATGATTCCACCACTCGCCTATGGCTCGTATTGGAATTTTCATCCTCTTGAATAATAGCCATCATTATACGCTCATTGAAGAATGTACTATTCTTCTTGCTATTAATATTTCACCAACAATTTCAGCCGAACTGAAACCTGCATGGTCGGTTTACTTCTGCAGTGAGATCCTGTAAATGGACCGGCTGTGGTCTAGTCCTGAGATAAACGTATTCCGAGTCCTAACCTCTGATATTTTAATGTGTTTTAATGAAATCTCTTGCGCTGCTGTAAAGCCAGCAGAATCGATTTGTTCCATATACATTTCCAAGTTAACCGATAGATTTTCATTTGCAAACATATTACTGTAAATGAGTTTTCGCATGTTATTAAGTTTCTCATAAGAAATATCACAACCACAACCGCTGTGACCTTTCAGTATTCGAAATATTTATTTTCTTTCCAAAAAGAGCAATTATAAATTTCCTAAAAGGGAATTATGTCAAAATGCGTAACGAGTGTTGATACTGGTTTTTCTGTATATTTTTAACGAACGTTTAATTGCAAATTTTAAGCATTTAAGTGCGTCTAGTGTCTGCAGAAATAGCACTTAATGTTCGGAATCTAAATAAAGAAGTTGAGAGTGATGAAAGCTCGAAGGTATATATTTAGATAAGCAGACACCGTACATTATAATGAAACAGTTGAACATTATATGGCCAATAAAACGGTTAAGTTTACAAATCATAAATTACGAATATGTCAGAATTCTCCTGGTGTTTGTTAAACAGGGAGGATAAGTCTTCGGGGCTTGCTTTGTCAAAATTTTTGAGACGTTCTTTGACGTCATCTTAGAAATAACATTATCTTAACTTCAGAAGTTGTTTTACTAGAGTTGGAGTTTGTACAACCCAGCTGATACAGGGCGTTGTGGAACCCCAGGCACGAATGAATGTGTTCACAAACCGTACATCCCTTGACTTGAATACTTGATATCTGAGGAATCCCGGTTTCGATTTCGACCGACAAACTTTAACGATATTCATTAACACTTTTCGCAAACATTAAATTAATTAATAGTTTTGTTATCTATAATTTGGGTCGTGTCAGGCTCTGTGGAAGCAAAATAGTTTCCTGAATATCTGTCTCAAAGCTTGAAAATTCAATCAAGCCCATTATGCTGAGTGATTAAATTTTGCCCAAACAATGTACCTTTAGTTAGTTTAAATTAAACAATCAATTGATTGAAGTGTTGATGGGTTAAAGCATCATGTTAATTGAAAATGGATAGTTCGACGACGTGTCGTTTAATGGGGATGAAAAATCTGCCATCATCCCCAAGCTCGAGATTTTATCTAGAACGCAATTTATGCGAGTTCTTGCAGATTTTATGGTGGCATAAATTCAGACTTCTAGAAGCAAAATTTGTGTCCTCGTGGGTAGTATTTATATAAATATGTATATCAGGGTGGATTGTTTACGTCAACAAAAATATATCTTCATTGTGATATTTTGCCGAGTTTTATACATATTATTTTCGTGGTTTTTAAAAAATTTATAAATTCTCACGAGTTCCTTCCATTCCGTACACCCGAATCGATCAAAAGTTTTATCGAGTTTAGGTATACTCTAAAGACGATCAGGATGTTTCCCCTCTTCATTAAACTTTTATAATATGGTACGACGATTGTTGCTTGGAGGAGCATGTGCAACATAAATTGCTAAACTTTACAAGAATTTTCCAAATTCAGAAAGCCAACAAAACTCACCTTAAAAGTGATTAGCGGTTGCAAATTCTGGATTACTGGAAGTATTCAGCGGTTTGTGATCTGAAAATAAAAAAAAATGTATATAAGAGGAAACTTTAATGCAGTCTTCTTGGCTAGAGTAAAGCAGCAAAAGACACATATTTTATTTATTCGGATAGCAAATCAGAACCACTAGACAGAGTGCATTAACAGCGAACAACTACTATACATAATTTCAATTATTACAGAAGAACCTGATGCAGTTTAAAAGACAGAGAATACTAGTTGCAGTAGAAATGTTCAGTGTGAGCTGCATTCTTCTGATACAGGTTAATTCTTTTTAAATACTAAATAAATTTGTTTTGCATGATGGCCCATGGTGGTCATTGTTCTGTGAATAGAATATCTAATTATATTTAATTATATTTACAGATAAATTAAATGTAATGAACTTTGAACTTCTATTGTATGATATCTCCATGGTGATCATTGTGTTATTACCGAATATTGGATTAATATATTGTTTATAAGTAGTAGATTATGCACCGAGGGAGTGAAGTGTATGATTTTTACCGGAGGTGCAGTTTGTAGCCCGAAGGCGTAGCCCGAGGGTTCTACAAAGCACTGAGGGTAAAAATCATTCACTCCTGAGGTGCATATACCACTTTTTGTACGATCCAACGATTTTAATTGAAAAAAGCCGAAAATTTGAAAAATTATTTTTAACTGTTAGGTTAAGTTTAAGTGTCATGTTGACTGTTACAAATAATTTTTAACCTTTCAGCTTTTTTCAATTACAATTTTTGGATCGTGCAAAAAATAGTATTGGGTGATTCAAAATCATAATATGTACCTAATTGAATAAATCCAACGACTACCATGAACTAATTGTAACATTAGTGTAGCAGTTATTAAATACCTGTTAATAATATAATCAGTAGGTACTGTTGAAAGAGATCACTAAATTTAAATTAAGTTCTAAATTTGTAACGTCATAGCAGGGTATAGATATCAAAAATAAAATGAAAGAATGATAAAAGTATTAGAAATAAAAGTAAATGTTACACGTTGTAGATTAGGCAACTGTTCTCTTAAGAAATATTAGTTTATCACCTATACCTAGTGTAAAAAAGCATTAAAATGCAAATATAATCTCGTAAGGTTATGAATGATGATAAGTTGAGATAAGATGGGAAGTTATCTTAGTTATCTCATTCTTAATTTAACGAAATAACAAGGAAAATTAAGCATTTTTGGCTTATTCAGAGTTTGTATAACAGGCTTCTTAAAGAAATCAAAGAGCACCGCATCTACGCCACCAGAAACGAAAATATTCTGAGACGATGTAGAGACGGGTTGGATTTATATACAGGTGTCTCAGCTAAGATTTTCGAGCCTAATATCTCGGTTATTTGCCAACGGATTTTTATGAAATTTAAAATACAGATACATATTTTAGAGGTGAAGGTTCAATTATTAATATGTAATAAAATTACCTTAAGTTAAAAAATGTCATTTTAACACATGTTTCCTTTATTGAAAATTAAGCGCAATTATTATTAGATTGTTAAACATTAAGAAATACAGTGTTATTCTAAATGATTGTAGTCGAAGTAGGCCATGCCCATGTTATTACATTTGTGCCGCTTTCATGTGAACTGTCAGTTTTGTCGTTGTCACTGTCATTTTTTAGGTGAAAATTGCGGTGATGAGGATTTTATTTATTTTTGTTAAATTAACGATTGAATCCGAATAAGTGAGTACACACCGTTCACACACGGGAGTTAAATTGGGTGCAAAACAACTCAATATTTTCACATCATTTTGATGTTTTTTTATGTGGAGCGGCAACCATAAATTTTACATTCAGTTTTCACGCCTACTTCGACTACAATCATTTAGAATAACCCTGTAGATGTGTATAAAAGCAATTAACTAAATCACTTGTCTGATTCAACGAAAAGGTTAAATTTTGTTGTCAAAAATTTAATCTAAATTTTGTTGTCAAAAATTTAATCTAAATTTTGAAGGTATTTGAGCAGTTACACTTTTTAAAACAATTATTGATAAAAAGTTGCCAAGCAACATTTTGTACACCCCTTAAAATCTGTCAAAAGTGCTTTATTAGCTTTATTAGAAAAGTCAAATTGAGTAAACTTATTGAAAATACTCTAAAAATAGACTACAATGGCAGAAATTTATTGTTGAAAAAGGAAACAATTTTTGCCTAGGGAGAGTGTCGTAAGAACCTCAATGACACAGTTCGTTTTCTCGTGGAACACTATCCAAATGTAGGCTTTACAAAATTTAAGGTTCAGAGAGTCGTCAATTTATTTGAAGCCACAGGAAGCGTACTATGGCGACCAAAAAATTTTAGCCGTCACTATCTTGACATTCACGTAAAGTGTAAATTAACGTTTAGGAACAGTAACTCCACTTTCGACGATTCTTGTCATTTTGACATGCATATTGTTATTCTGCCAATCAATTTAAACTGTTTAAAGCTCAGATATTCCACAAATCCGACATGAATGAACAAAATTAGAGCAGTCGTACATAAATAACCTGAGGTAAACGTTCTGTGTAGTAGACAATGACAAAATAATATCGAGTTTTGAAATTTACCAACCAAAAAATACCAATCATAATCAAGACAATAAAGTATGAACTACAATTTTTTTTTTTTTGAAATGACAGAAAATGACGGCTAAATTTTTTGGCCGTCATAGTACGTGAACTAAATTACCTTGGTAAAATATCCCAATCGTGTTTTAGTCCTTTATGGAAGAATTAAAGCATTCAGTATAATAAATTACGTCCAAATGTTGTCTTTAACTTTGTAAGTGTTTGAAGTTAGAATGATAAACGTCAAAAATGTCACCAGCGAAGAGGGGTGACCAAAATTCGGCGATAGTGCGTGTTTGTTTTATACGCGTCTACGTTTTTGCATTTGCAGCCACGTTTAACACAGTTTTTTTTCTTTTTTCTTGCAAACCAGACGTCTTTCAAGGACGAGTTTCTCCTTACAGCATTTTTTATTGACGATCAATTTTTTGATATAAATCTTAAGTGATTCAACACTAAAAAGGCATGTAAAAATTACGTTTTTAAGAGTTGGGTTATTGCGTTAATGGGATTTTACTCTTCACCGTCTAAAATATCTCCATTTTAAATTTCGCAAAAATTTTTTGGAAAATAACCGAGATATTAGGGTCGAAAGTCTTAGCTGAGACATCCTGTATATACTGAGATTACTGAATCTGTTGAGTCACACAGAGATCATGTGTGCAACAACGGCCAACACAATGTTACAAAATATTCAAGTAAAATGTTGGAAGCGTTACCGTTTTACGAAAACATAAAGTTTGTGTAACTCTAAATGAAATGAGTAAAGGCCCCACTCACGTTTAGATCTGTGTCGATAGATGCAGTGCATGCATCTGATTATGAGATTTGTAAAGTTTGTCCAGCAGAGATTGGTTGACATAAAAATCACTAAATTCTACATACGCACATAAAATTTGAAATATATTCTTCAAGCAGTAACATTTTTGCCCTGAAATTATGCTGTAATTAATGTATTCTAATGCATTTTGTAGTGTTGGGTTAATTTAATACAATTTAAAATCTCCCAATCTCTCGCTGGACGAAGTATATCAAATATCAGCACGTGCGTGTACATGGAACATCAGTTCACTTCAAAATGCAAAACCGAAATGTTTCTTTCGCAATTCGTGTAATACGAGTAGAAGTAGGCAAATTGCAGTCTAAGAGACCATTTAAAAAATGTATAATGCTACCAATACTTAAACAGAACGAAAGAGTTATTTTTAAAATACACAAACACAGTTGGGATGATGATTAATTTACCTAAAATTCCATCCTCACTTTTAATTTCTTTTAGTTGGAATTTTGTCAAAAATATTTCTGTTACGTAGCGTAATCCCAACTGATATTGATACTTTATCCACGTATCGATACAGATTTCAACGTGAGTGGGGCCCTTCGAGCTTCCAAGTGTCGTCCAATGACAGCAAAGTAAATATAGTATAGAGGAAGGTGAAGAGGAGACATGGTTTAGACCAAACGATTCCAAATGGAAGAAAGTTGAAAGCCAATGTGAATGCTCTGACATTTGGATTTTTTTCTCGAATTTCCTTTCATAATAAAAGGTAGTACCTACATATTATATAATTATTGTTACGTTATTTATTTTCCCTGATGGTGAAATTTTCCCAAAATACTCCGAGTGGTTTAAACGAAATGAATATATTTTCACCCCGCTCTGCACACGTAAAAATCTGATTATTTGATAATAAAAACGTTTCTCACACTCAATAATTATGTACAAAAATGAAGGGTTGTGCCATCGCCGCGACAAAAAAAAGGGAAACTCTCAAAAAAAAAAACAGGGAGAGCCGAAAGTGAAGCCCGATATCGTCCTCGACGGTATTCTTCTACGCCGCCCACGATCGGCGGGACTGTTCCCTCGGGCTTCACCTCGTTTCCCAAAAAAAAAGTTAAATTCAAAATAGAAAAGGAAGTCGCGCGGCGGACGAGGACACAAAAGATAATGAAATTAAATAAACAAGAACTCTTACAAAAAAAAACTGTTATCGGCCTGACCGGGCGTTTGCCCCCGAGGTCACCAGCAGACCGATTACTCAACCCGAACAAAAAAAAAACGTTCTGCCTGAAACGACGCGCTGGCTTCGCGAAAACAAAAATTTTTTTCTATCACCCTGGCCTTGATGGTCACGGGGCGGTCGACGTCTCTGGAGACCTGGACGTTCCTTGGGGACTTCCTCGGCCCACGGTGGACGACGAAATCCGGGCGTGGAATTTGACTCCGCACTCCGGCGTTTGGTTCTTCACGAACCTTCCGTCGGGGATCCGCAAATCCGCTCCTCGGCGTCTGGGTTTGGACTTCCTGGACTCTTCTTCCAGCCTCACCCTCTTCGGACCCTCGACGTCTCCACACCCTTTTTCTCGCCGTTCAACCACTCGCCGTTTCAGCCCCTTTCACAGTCCCGCACCGATCTGACCTCCCTGACCAAAGACAAAAAGCCATTTCCCGCACTCTCTCCTGTCTTTTATAGTTTCGCCCCTCTCAATTCGGGTTATTATTATTTTTGGCGGAAAACGTCGTGCGTACGATGATCGAACATTGACAAAACTTGCATTTTTTTAAAATGTAACAGTACCTTCGAGGAGAAGTTGAAAAGCTCTTTCGTGTTGCTTCTAAGCTGATGAGAGGATTTTAAGTAACATTAATGTTGCATATTTTAATTAAATAACCGTATGTACAATGGAAAATCTCTTAGATGAAGGTTGAGTTTGTAACATTTAAGGACTCGAACACGGTTTTTACACAGAATTTTGATACTCTTACAGGCGGAAAGAAGAAAGATTGTAGCTCTGGTAGGTCATTGTAAATTATTGTAGTCCAAGTTGGCGGAAAAACTGAATGTAAAATTTATGGTTGCCGCTCCATATGAAAATGATCAAAACTATGTGAATAAGTGATTACTGATTACAGTGATTACACACCGCCGTTCACACAATTGACACTATTGTGTGTGTTCATGCCACATTAGAGTTATTTTTAGCACAACTTGTATACAGAGTGTCTCAGCTAAGACTTTCGAGCCTAATATCTCGGTTATTTGCCAACGGATTTTTATGAAATTTAAAATACAGATATTTTAGACCTTGAAGGTTCAATTAATAATAATAAAATTACCTCAATTTAAAAAATGTAATTTTAACACATGTTTCCTTCATCGAAAATTATGGGCGATTATTATTAGGTTGTTAAACATTAAAAAATAAGGGTCTACACAAACAATTAAGTAAATCACTTGTCTGATTCAACGAAGAGATTAGATTTTGTCGTTAAAAATTTAATGTAAAATTTGAAGGTATTTGAGCAGTTACCTTTTGAAACAATTGATGATTAATTGCCAAGCAACATTTTGAACACCCTTTAAAGTCTGTCAAAATTGGGCGCCCTTTATTAGAAACGTCAAATTGTGAAAATTTATTGAAAATATGTACTCCAAAAATAGACTACAGCGGCATAAATTTCAATATTGTTGAAAAAGGAAAAAAATTTTGCCTATGGAGAGTGTCGTAAGCACTTCAATGACACAGTTCGTTTTCTCGTGGAACACTATCCAAATGTATGCTTTACAAAATGTAAGGTTAAGAGAATTTATGTGAAGACACAGGAAGCGTACGTGAACTAAATTACCTTGCTAAAATATCCCGATCGTGTTTTACTCCTTTATGGAAGAATTAAAGCATCCAGTATAATAAATTACGTCCAAATGTTGTCTTTAACTTCGTAAGTGTTTGTAAGGTTAGCAAGATAAACGTCTAATATGTCACCTGCATTTGTGCGAAAAGAGGTGACCAAAATTCGGCGATAGTGCGCGTTTGTTTCATACGCGTCTACGTTTTTGCATTTGCAGCCACGTTTAACACAGTTTTTTGCTTTTTTCTTGCAAACCAGACGTCTTTCAAGGACGAGATTTTCCCTACAGCATTTTTTATTGACGATCAATTTTTTATATAAATCTTAATTGATTCAACATTTGAAAAAGGCATGTAAAAATTACGTTTTTAAGACTTGGGTGATTGGATTAATGGGATTTTATTCTTCACCGCCTAAATTATCTGCATTTTAAATTTCACAAAAATCCTCTGGAAAATAACTGAGTTATTAGGCTCGAAAATCTTAGCTGAGACACCCTGTATAATGAGCAACTTTACTCCCTGATTGTATGGAGTAAACCGGGTCTTTTTTCCCCTTGGGAACAAAACCATAGCCAACTCAAGCTTTTAGTCATCTTTTTTCCCCTTGGGCAAAAAACCATAGCCAATTCAACCTTTTATGATACATATTTATTTCAAATTAATTTGTTTTTTTACTCGAGGTGCAGTTTGTAGCCCGAAGGCGAAGCCCAAGGGTCCTACAAAGCACCGACGGTAACAATCTTGCAGTCCCGAGGCACAGATACTATTATTTGCACCATCCAAAAATTTTAATTGAAAAAGCTGTAAAGGTTAAAAATTATTTTTAACTGTCAACATGACACTTAAATTTAGCTTAACAGTAAGTGATAATTTACAAATTATCGGCTTTTTTCACTTATAATTATACGAGAGCTTTTTCTTGTCGAAGTAAAGTTGACATTTCAATGAGAATTTTGTTGCCTGGCAATTTAACGAAAAAAACTGCCTCTGGAAAAATTACGAGTCCGTAGGACGAGTAATTTTTTCTGGCAGTTTTTTGAGTTTAATTGCTAGACAACAAAACTCGAATTATAAATGTCAAGTTTACTTCGACACACAAAAAAAGCTTGAGTGTAATTCGGTAAGACAATTTAATGAATACGTAAATCACTATGATGCAGACCTACTAGAATCAGACGCTTTCAAAAGTTAGGTTCCGTTTTGTCGCTGGAAAAGTTAGGGCAAACTTTTTTCGCTGTCATAATGACAAAAACACCGCTGCTTATGGGATTTTTAGTGTATGAATTAAATTGTCAATTAAAATCGTTGGGTCGTGCAAAAAATAGTATGTAAGTATATGAACCTCGGGAATGATTTTTATCCTCAGTGCTTTGTAGAACCCTCGGGCTATGCCTTTGGGCTACAAACCGCACCTCGGGTAAAAATCATCCACTTCACTCCCTCGGTGCATAATATACTATTAAACTTGTTCCAGTTATTTACTGACCACATTTAGTGACTAAATAACTTCGTTTATTTATCTTACGGTGAAATCACAAAATACGTATACAAATAAGAGAATGATGTTTTAGTAATATCGTAGAAGTGTTGGACATAATTATGAGAGTCAATAAAAAATAAAACAAAATAAAAATACACTACGTATAGGAATTTTGAAAATTTCGAAGGCACAGTGTTGCCATACTTATGTTCCGCTTTTTTGCGAATCGATTGAAACTGTATTACAAGAGATTAATAGAGAACCCAGCATTTTTTATTAAAAATAGCAATTGAAAAAAAAGACAAACCAAAATGTAAACACCTGGTGGAGACTTTAGTCGTTGAATAAGTTTCAAGAACGCTTGCTTTAGTTTAACAAGCAGAAAACGAATAAGTTCTCCAAAATGGAATCACTTTTTTTTAAAAGACATCTACATTTTAACCTCCCCCATTATTTCATCTTCAGAACTATCTTCATCATTAGCTTCATCATCATCTTCTAATGTTTAACCCACGAATAATTTCGTTCAGATCTCTTTTAAAAAATGGTTCCACTTTTCTGATTTTCCTCTTTTTGTAGTTCTAGTATCCTCCAGACCCTTTTTTGTAATTATGCAATATATAACAGATCTTCCCACCTATAAATTAATTATACAGTTCAGGATTTTACCGAATACAAATTCATTGTTCTCACATTGAAGATATCCATTTGTTAATAATCGCATCATTAGACCGGGCCTATCTCGTTTAAAATGTGTCTAGCCCTTCAACACACAAAGTTTTGTCTCGACAAACACAACTTTTGGCATTATGCACTTGTAGTAAACCCTTTAAATTATTACTTCGTGTTGCTTAATTTAAAATAAATTGGAAAAACGTCAAAATGACATTTATTGATAACTTTATTTACTTTTTGTTTTAGAATCATCTTGCAACATAGCACTTCAAATTTAGTTACAAAAGATTTACAACCAAAATGAAATGAAATATAACTACTACTTTCCTCAGTACTGCCAATTTAACAAAATAAAAGCATGGCAACCTATCGTTTTTTTAAAGATGGAATAGATTATAGAAATGATAATGCAGTTAAAATAAAGGGTTGACTTTAATGGAAGCCAAGTATGTACTAATAATATTAATAGCAAAATAATTAAAGTAAATTTGTTAGGAAAATAAGTTTTTACCTCGTAAATTGCAGGATTTCTTGCAAGTTCCATCATTTACGAGAAAGTTTTCTTCTTATTTTTTGAAAAAATCAATCGATCAAGCGAATGTGACGTTTAAAAAACCTGTTTTAAGACGTCTGAAAAATTGCTACAGCGCCCAGGTGATGTTTTGTAACGTTTTCCCATTTTAAATGTTACTTCAAAATTAACTTTTAATGATTTATTTTCATGTACGTTTTTGTATGGAATGAATTTAAAAACGCGAATAAAAGCATCGCTTTCATTCAAAACTTCTCTATTAAAGCTTTAAATGATGTAAAAGCAAATATTTACGAACTTCCTGTGGAGCTCGTTATAATACCTAGTACGAGATTACCTAAGTAACTTTTCGCTAATTTACTTTTTATGGTTAATTAATCACGGAAGGGAATAGTTACGACACGCTTTTTTTAACGTTACTTTTTGCCATTTGGGGTGAAGATATAAGGAACAGCCCAACACGAAAAAAAATTGCGTCGGAGGCGCACATTTAATTGCCTAACCGCCTCCATTATTTTTCGAGTCAAATATTGTGCTCGTTGTTTGTTCTGCGAAATTTGCAGACCGTTGAATAATTCCATTGGAAGAAGGGTGACACTCGGAAAATTTAACCCTCGGTTCTATTTCGATCCGAGTTTAAAATTTAAAAAGTGTTTATATGAAAAATGTACCGTCCATCTCTTCCATAAATGTGTGATTGAAATTAACCCTGACGTTTATCAGATGCATAATTCAACACACGACCGGCAGACTGCGAGACGCCATTAGTCCTTCTCTCTTGCACACCCAATTCAATTAATTATCGTCCATCGCCGACTACGCTTTCAGTTTTACAAGAACCGTACGGCGCTTTTGCCGCAAGTTCAAGCACTACGTTAATTCGAGGTGGTGATTTCCTGTTTTAAATGAAGTCAGGATCGTTCCTGGTAGTTTCCTGTCTTCCTTTTTTTCCCGTTGCGGTGCGAGTTCGTCCACATGCTTAACGGCGACTTCGTTAATCTTGGAAGTTGTGATGCACAGCCGCCTATGGAAATCTTGAAGGATGTAAAGTTGCTCCCAAATTGCTTGCCTGGCATAATAAAGATTAATATAATGCAAGCCTGCTAATTCTCCTATTATGAGGCGCTATAAAGTGAACATTAAAAGATTTTCTACATAAATTCCAGATTATGTAGGTTTCAGAATTTTTAATGTGTATCCGCCCTTCGCACAGGGCTCCCAGGCGCGCGCTAAATATGGAATCACTTTATTAAAACTTCTTATCACTTTATTAAATCTTCTAATTCCTGTTGTGTGTAATCGGCCGACGACCATCCGTACCACGTTGTCAAGTGGCAATTCCGAACCACCAATCAGAGAAGTAGGTATCCCGTCAGCTGCTTGTATTCACTTGTCAATGACCGGGGCAATGTACATTTGCCTCAACTGTTAATGCCACTGTGTGCGAGTGTAGGTAATCGAAAAGATATTACATGAAAATACCAACTGCCTTCGGATATTTTTTCAAAAAATACGCTAACATATTGCCCAAAAATCTTTAAATCATACATGATACGACAAACTTTACATTTCTTTAGGCTATTTTATTTTTAATATTATAAAAGTATCTTTAATGCACATACATTTGCTACAACTAGCCATAGCAGTCACAGCACCAGGAGGTAGATACAAGAATCAAATAGACCATATGCTCGCACAAAATAAATGGAATCAATGGAGAATGGACATATTGGTCAAAGCAAAAATAAGAATAAAACTAAGTAAGAACAAAAAGCACGATTTATGGAAGAAAAGAGTCAACTTCAATGTAGAAAGTCTACAGAAAAAAAGTACAAGAGACAAATTTTCGGCAGAATTCAAGACAAATTGGCCAGCTGCAGGCGAACAAAGCTACAACAGTAGAAGCACTCTGAAATTCTCTAAAAGACTCGCTAACAAAGGCTGCAAACGATACAATCTGTGCGAATCCATTTACACATTGTTATGATTTAGCGATCGTTATTTTAACGATCGATTTTTTAAAATGATTTTTAAAGAGCTTGCTGATTTCTTAAAGCAAGTTGATGATCTCTACAAGTATATATTTGCTAAATTAACTTGATTTTTTTAAATTTTGATTCAGAAGTGATTTTCTAATTTTTAAAAAAATATTTAAAACAACCAATTTTCAATGTAACGATCGATATTATAACTATTTGGAAACAGAATCGCACTGAATAGGAACTAAAGTAGGAAACTGAAGAAAATGGGGGAAAAAACGCTATAGCTGATATCAGAAAGGAAACCTATCAGGAAAGAAATGCTATAAAAAGAAGAGACCGAAGAAACGAAAACCCTAGAATACAGGGAAAAAGATAAAGAAGTAAAGAAATAAGCTAGAAGAGACAAAAGAAATAATGTAAACGGAAAATTGGAAATGTTTAAGAAAGCAGCAAGGGAAAAAGATCTTAAGACACAGTACAACATAATACGCAGCCTGAAAAGAAGCAACTATATAAGAACTAGAGAAGTGAGAGATAAACAAGGAAATAAACTCAAAGGGATAAAGAAATACTAAATAGATAAAAAGAATTCGTTGAAGAGATCTATGCATAACAGAAAATTAATCAAGGGGTCGAAGATGAAAACGAGATAGAGGTCCTAAACATAGACACGGAAGAGATTAGTAAAGACGAAATTAGAGCGGCATTAAAGCAAATGAAGGATGGGAGAGCACCAGGAGGAGATAATATACCAACAGTATTACTAAAACCAGACACCGAACAAATAGAAATCTTACAGATATTGTTCATTTTGATATGGGAAAAAGAAGAGATACCGAATGAATGGAAGGAGGGAGTACTAATAAATTTACAAAAAAAAGGTGATCTCACCAAGTGCAACAACTGGAAAGCAATAACATTACTACCCACAGTGTCAAAGGTAAATAGGTAAATAGCGAGAATGCTACTAGAAAGAATCAAACCAAAGATAGGGAAAAAGCTGAAAAAAAATCAAGGATTCCAAGCAACATGCTCCACGATAGACCACATATGCACCTTGAGAATAATTCTGGATCAGGCCAAAGAATGGCAAAGCGCCGTAAACATTGAATGAAAAGGCCTTCGACACTGTCAATACAGAACAAATGTGGAGAATTCTAAGATTATATGGAATATCAACCAAGTTGATACGCATAATAAAACTATTTTTTCTACGATCGTGCAAAAAGTGAGTGTTCATTGCATTGTTTTTAGTGGAAAAAGTGCCTCTTAATTGCACTAGTGCAATAAAGTCTTTATTGCACGCATCTGTCAACAGTCTGTCTACGATCGTGCAAAAAGTGAGTGTTCACTGCATTTTTCACACTCGACGCACATGACTAAACTGTTGTTTATCGTTGTTTTTTTCTCGTTTTTTTGTTCGATCGTAGAAAAAATGTTGTATGCAACACGTGCAAAAAGTGTTATTGCACTTGACGTGTTGTCCCACCCGCCTGTGGCTCTTGGGACAATTTTCACGTCGCGTGCAATAATCATTCACTTTTTGCACTTGTTGCATAAATAACTATTATTGTTTTCAACTGTCATAAATTCTCACTTTTCTCCTTTGTAAACTGCCTCTTAACTGTCCTAAAGCAAAATGAGCAGATAACGAACCTTTGTCCTAGACAACACATTCAACGTTACATTTCTGACAGGTCTTGAAAAATTTGTCGAAACTGTCAAAAACAAATGCGAAACCATTTTTAAAAGATTTGGAAGCTTCAGAGACGTCGTTTCAAACAATAAAATTTTGTTTGCAACACGTTTCTGGGTAAATTGGGCTTTTCTAATTGCCCTCGAGGCCTTAAAACCCTCGCTACTCTCGTGTTTTAATCTTGTCCCTCGGGCAATTAGAAAAGCCCAATTTACACAGAAACTCGTTGCATAAATAACTATTACAACGACTACAAAGCGAGTGTAGAGCACGGAGAAAAGTACACAGACCCGATAAACATAGAAAACCGAGTAAAACAAGGTTGCGTCATGTCACCCACGCTGTTCCTTATTATAACAGATTGAATAATAAAAAAGGTAACAAACAACAGAACTGGAATAACATGGAAATTGTAGAACAAATTGGAAGATATCGAGTTTACCGATGATGTGTGTTTACTAACCGAATAGAGAAACCAAATGCAGAGGAAATTACAAAACTGGAGGCAGAAGTCCGGAAAACAGAATTGAAAATAAACATCAAGAAATAAGATATTGAGAAATAGAAACGAACAAATGAGTCAAGTCAAGTTCGGGAATGTCGACATCGAAGAGGTCCAAAAAATTAACTATTTAGGAGCAGTAATAATAGAAAAGAAAGGAGGAAGCAAGGCAGATTTACTAACAAGGATAAGCAAAGAACAACAGGCGTTCAACCAACTGGAAGGCATATGGAAAACAAATGTAGTCTCAACAGAGGCAAAGGTCAAAATGTTTAATTGCACAATTAAAAGTGTACCTGTTGCTATACGGTGGTGAATCTTGGAATGTTGACAAGAGACAACGCAGAAATAGCAAACTTTCGTAAACAAGTCAATCAGGAAGATACTAAAGATACACTGGCCAGACAGAATGAGCAACATCAAATTATGGAATAAGACAAAGCAAGAACCAGTAGAAACCACAGTAAAACGAAGGAAATGGAATTGGATTGGACATAGGTTAAGAAAGACAAATGACAACATTGAAGACAAGCACTAGAACATCAACCGGTAGGAAAAACGAAAAGGGATAAACCCCTCAACAGCTGGAGAAGAATCGTAACAAGGGCACACGAGGCAATCGGCTTGAGCTGGACGGAGATAAGACGATAGCGAAGAATAGGAAAGAATGGAAAGACAATAACCAAAATCTGCCAAGGATAGAGGGACAGAGGGTGAGTTGGGCTAGCCACTGAACCACACTGGCCAAGAAAAACGAAAGCGCCCTATACTATTAGGAGTGAAAGGAAATAGAGATAGCCATGTCTAAGTTTGTCTTCTTCGACACGAATTTTATTATTTATGCCTCAGAAATCAAAAGCCAATTTCTTCTACGAAAAATACCTAAGCGATTATAAAACTGAAAATTAATTTTTTTTTGAAAAATCTTTTTGTTTATCACAAAGTAAAAGACAGCTTATTGTTAGATTTTTTCAAATTTTTTAGAAGAAAATTTTAAATTTGATCTTAAGGAACTTGAAAATGAAAATGAGTTAACGCTTAATACAAATCGGAGAAAAAATAACACGTATGATTAATCTTTTCCTTTCATTTGTTCATAGATCACACGTGACGGCCTAGTGTTAATTCACATTCAAAAGGAAAAGGTTGCATATATACATTTTTTCTTTTTATTTGAATATGCTCAGATAAATACAATCGAATTGGAAAATATTAGCAAATGTTTCGTTTGACTGTTGTCACACTTGTATCCTATTAAAAATGTACAATGTGATCAAAAAGAAAAGAAATCAGACCGGGCGTTGCCAATTATCGGTCATGTCGTAGCGGAGTTCTATGCAAATAAACGTTCAGTGGGCGTGGACGATTTGTGATCTCAAATGCTATTTAAAATAAATCATACCTCATAAATTTTACGCGTTAGAATTATAATTGTGTATTTTATCACTATTATAAATATATCTGATACTTAATGGAGAAAATTTATAAAATAAACAAGAGCAACATTTTACATTCGTAAAAATGGGTAATTTACCAGCTTTACTGCCAAACGCAATTTTTCGATTTGGTTTAGTGAAATTTATTGTAATTGTAAGCAACAATTATTCCAAAGTAATTGATAAAATGGGATTTACTATTGAAGACAAAGCATTAATTATTATTAATGATTCATTTTTAATAGATTTTTCGAGAGGTAGGCAACCAATAAAACGACTGTGCATAGCAAGTATACACATCCGTACGATAAAGCTCAGACAAACTTTTCGATAAAACAAGAGATGAGGTATGTAGCACTCTTGCTTTGTTTTCTTTTTGATCACACGTTATAGTCTTGATCTGTTTGCACACACCATAACTTCTACCTTGTCCCAACGCTGCATAAATCAACGCCGAACACACTCCTAGAGTCTAGAGTCTAGACAATGATCGCATCACTATACGTACTCTTTTCTACATAAGAACATTGTGCCATTGGTATTTGAGCCAAATGTATAGATAGGTACAGAGTGTGCAAAGTGTCATTTGTAATTCTTTGTTATTCGTCCATATAATAATAAAAGAAAATAGTCTCTCGTGGTTCTATTTTCGGTATCATTTTGTGAGTCACAACCGGGCATCCGTAGCGATCTACTTCACTGATGCTGAGATATATTATCATTTTGTTTGGTCACAGCCAAGTATTTGTTTATTTCACGCGGCAGTCCGTTGTAAATTCTTTTTTTAATTAACATGCGTTGTTCATAAATAACTGAAATATCTTGCTCCCCTCCAATACCGTAATCCTGCCAAAAGAAAAAATGTTTCCGGCAGTCAGAAGGTCAACAGTTTCCCATCGATTCTGTTGTCCCAATTCTTCGCACTCACATTTATCAACGAATCGATCGAGTAAGACACCGGCATAATTTCAACCCTTTTTGGACCCCTCGCACATCCCTAAATTATAGTTGATTGCTTGTTATTAAGGTTTTCAGTAATAAATTTCCACACAAGACAGGGTAGAACACTGCACGCTGCTGACCCTTTTAAGATAATTTCTCCCTTTCCAATTATGAGACCTTCGTTATTGCTAATCTTTATTAAGTTGCGCTCTTCACAGATTTTTGCTGCTGGCGAAAAATTGGTGGTGCATCTGATATGATCACGTCACGTTCTGGTTCTCGACCTGAATTCCTCGTTGACACCACACGTTTTAAAGTATGCAATCGATATTAATTTAATCCGGAAGGGGATGCATTTTGTGCATTTTCAGCGGTCCTCCAGTCAGAGGAGGAGTAATTTCCTTTCACAGCTCAACTCTTCGTCGAGATATCGAGCAATTGCACCGTTTCATATTTCTTATTGGAGACTAACTAGTTGTCATTAATAATTTTATTCCATTAGAAGGGAAGCAAATTTCACAGCTGCCAATTAGCATTTCTCTTAAAGATAAGAATTGAAACCCGCTTATTAAGTAAGCACATCCTTTGAAGTTTAGTAGTACGCATTTGTGTAGGTAGATGGAGAAATAATAGGACGGATTTGAATTTCAGATTCGCCTAAAACAATGCGATCATGTCAGATGATTTTTTTGAGTAATCCATCTTCTTTGTATTTCGTTTTTGTGTCGTTTCAAACATTAGCGAGAATCTTAATTCCGTATAACCCCACACCCATTGAAAAGGATCGATTATTATACACAAGATTGCAAAAGGGGTTTCTAAATTTAATAATTTATAATCCCATAATTCCCGAAAACAAGCCAAACGACGAAAACGCGTTTTCTTACACATAAAGCAAACGAGGGATGAACATCTCATAACACATCCACAGTCACATTCTTTGTTATTTACAAATTGAAATAGTTAGTTATTTGTGTATTAAGGCCAAAAAGTTCATCTTAGTCGTCCGAGTCTGAGTTTTCTGGCCGAGGCGCAGCCGAGGCTTCAAAACAGGCGAGGACAAAAGACACTTTTTGGCAGAGGTGCACATTAAATTTTTTAGGCGATCACACGAACTACAAAGCAGAAGACATCATTGGAAAAATTACAAATTTATTTTGTATCTACCTTTTTGAAATAGATAAATTTATTAAAACATATTAAATCTTTTTTTATAGTATTTGTTATCAGCCTGCCAAAAAACTAGAAATTTACTATTTGTAATACAATTATGTACTTACATATTTACATAATTTATGGTGACAATTATCGCTTTTATCGGTTTCGTTGCTAACTTACTAAACAGAGCAACAGATGGCGCCACGGTCAGCGTCCAAAAAAAAGTTACTTTTCGTCCGCTTGTGAGTAGGTACGTAAAATTACCGTTTTCATTAACGGTACCCAAAAACGTAATGTATTATTAATTTCATTGGTTTACTCTGTACGATTTCGTGAACAGCAAAGGGATCATTGCGTTCCCTTGTGGAAATAGTGAATGCGTACGTTTTGGATGAAAACCGCAAGTTCACGGACAAGGACTCAACATGCGGTGAACGAATCTTGATATTTCTGGAAAAAAACGGTTGTTTTCCAGAGAAATTTAATATCCAAGGCAGCCCGAACGAAGCTTCGAGAGACTTGGAACAAATCATCTTTGCGATATTTGACTGTGACAAAACTAGGGATTATTAGAAGCAGAAAAAGTATTCATCCTGAGAAGTTCGAGGATAATATAGATGTGTTGTCATCGTGGGACATACGGCTCTTTAGAACTTTGTCGGAAGAGAGTAATACTTTAAGCTGGTTAGACAGTCGCTACATAACCGACAACAATATGGCAAATTAATTCACATAATGCCCTTGTAATGCTTTACTACTATCTCAATTTAGGAAGATTAATTCGGATGTCCCACAAGGATATGTCTGGGTCTTATTCACGCTCGCCATATCCTCCAAACCTTTATGGTGATTAATGAAACGTGCAGATGTAGTTAAACGGAACCATTAACAATCATGATTATTTATGCGGCGAGATAGCGGAGTTTTCGGCGAAAAAACGAAAGAAAACAACTCGGAATCACCCGAACTTGAATAAAAAAAAAACTTTTGTTCCTCTGCAACTTTAGTATAAATGAAAACGTCCCGAGTCATTTCGATATGAGGAGTGAACTTGAATTTTTAATACGCAGATGTCCACAACCGGACGCAGGTCCTGTAAAGGACAATACAAAGTGCTTTATGCAAGTTCGGCATTAATTATTTATAGAATCATTTTATATTTAGGAAACGTATTTGACTAGAAATTAAACTGCTCTGAGTCTTCAGTTATTTTAGGCCACTACACTAGACATTTTCGCAGATCCGGAGCGGCGCATCAAACAAAACATTCTTAAACACAATTTTGTTTTGTCGAGTTTTATTCTGCTGTGCTAAGCTCAATGATCCTATCTGACAAAATTTTAATTTGTGTCCTAAAGGGATTGTCTGGCAAAGAAAAGCATTTCCTAACTCCATTTCAAAGCTAGACAGTCCTAACTATTTAATAAATAGCAGTAATTTATTGTCCTATGTTACAACTTGAAGCAGGTTACTAAGCACTACATTTCACTAAAGTCTAAATTGTATCATTTGCAAATAGGACCTTTGAGCTTGGCACGGCAGTATTATTGTTATCTGATAATGGAGAAAATGTATAAAAGAAATAAGAGCAAATGGTTAATTTACCAGGTCTATTGCCAAACGCGCCAGTGGTAAGCAGATTGTTCGCGAAAATGTCAAAGAAACGTCAATTTTAAAGCAACGGTATGTTGTTAACCTTGAAAAAAGTTTTTGATTTCGGACGTTTCTGGACGTTTCCTGTAATTGTAAGCAACAATTACCTCAGAATAGGTGGTAAAATGAGTTTTACCATTGAAGATAAAGCATTAATAAATTAATGATTAATTAATTTTTAATAGATTTTTCGAGAGGTAGACAACCAATAAAACGATATAATATTCGTAATTAGTAGGCACGTATTAAGTAAATTAGCTAACTGCACCCAGGAAACACTTTTGCTGTTGACCAATGTTATCAGTCTCAGTTAATACCATTTCCTGTTGACAGACGTACTACACAAATTATTGATTACCAATGCACACCATCCTTTATGTACGCATTTCCTATTCAAATGAAACATTATTTTAGTTTGTTCTGGCAATGATCGAGAACGGCGAACGAGGCAAAATTATTACAGTTATTACATTGGGCTTGAAAGCACACTGCTTCACTGCCACATTCACAAAGACCTCAAAGTACTTTTTATTATAGAAAATGTAGTAGCTTGTTATTAATGTTGATAGAGTATCAAAGTATCGAAGTACAAGAGGTACATCTACTTCACATAAGTGCTCATAAAACAGAAAAATAGAAAAAAAGTCTTGATGTAATTTTAGTTTCAAAATAACAAGAAACAAACAATTTACAATTTACAAGTTGGTGAAGAGATACTAAAGATCGTGCAGAAAATTTTTAACATTCAATTTCATTATACCAAGAAAGTTTTACCTTAATGTGATGTCGCCCAGTTACGACCTCGACTTTGTCTCGGTCTTCAATCTCTGGGCTTAGCACAAAAAGACTCACTTCTACTCTTAATGATATATGTAATATACAGGATTATTCACGTAAGATAACGAGCCTGACCAGATAAAAATGATTTAATAACAATAATAAGCAATTAAAATCACAAAAGTAATGGGTAGTAAGATCATGTCGGTTCTGTTATCGTTCGAAAACATTTTCAAATACTAAAATATGAACGAAAAATACAATGACAGATATACCTTTCAAACGAATAGAATACCTGATTTGATTTTTAAATACCACAACACAATGTATTCTTTGTAAAATGTATTTTGGGTTGCATTTTTACCTGGTCAGGCTCGTCACCTTACGTGAATAACCCTATATTATTATTAAGTTGAGTTAAAGTGAATGTCATATTAATGAGGTAACTCGCAAATAGACCTAAAAAACCTTGCCAAAGTACAAAATACGTTTGTAAAGTAAATATGCAACAATGGTATATGTATTGATGTCATTTATATTTATGTTTGCTACACGTGGAGAGAAGATATTTAAGAATTTCGAATTTCACAAAGAAAACCAGGAAAATTCTCGGTGATTAGTCCTAAAATAACCTGTTTTTGCAAGAGAAATAATTCATATCATTGCTCGTTCGATAAATACATGACGTTTAACATCTTTGGTTTAGAAGCTGATGCAGCTACACCACACGTCAACAGAAACAAAAGAAAGCATCAGCTTATTTTTTGAACGCCTTTTGTATTTTGCTGAAAATTTATATTGTTTAGTTTTGATAAAACTAAAAATATCTAGAACAGAGGCTAATTATGTCATAATGGGTGATAACAGGACAATTTAATGTTGCCAAGATAACATTTAATATAATTTTCTCATTAGAATGATAAAGACACCCAGGATTTATTAATTTTAGACGAGTTATCCCCAAAAAAGTAAACCCTAAACGTCAAACACAATGTTGCAATGATTAAAAAACCTTTTGGCATTCTTATCCTAAAGACGTCTTTTTATGTCAATTTTATTTTGTCTCTATTGCAATTTTTACGATCTTAAGAGTGTTTTAACGCTGAAACAATACAATGTGATAAAAAAAAAAAAACAAATCAGAGCAGGCGTTGCAAATGGTCGGTTATGTCGTAGCGGAATTCTATGCAAATAAGCGTTTAATGCAGGGGCGTAGACTATTTGTAATCTAAAACGCCACTTTATAATAAATCATACCTCATGAATTTTTGACGTTGGAATTATAATTGTGCATTTTATTATTATTATCTGATAGTGGAGAAAATTTATAAAATAAACAAGTGCAACAGAATGGGTAATTTACCAGTTTTATTACTAAACGTGACGGCACTAGTAAGCAGATTTTTCCCTAAAATATGTGTTGTTGTTACCATAGAAAACAACTTTTAGATTTTGGCAAAGTTTACAGATGTTTATTGTAATTGTTAACAACAATTAATAAGTGAATAAGTGGTAAGATGGGTATTACCATTGAAGATAAACCATTAATTATTAATTATTATTAATGAATTAATAATATATTTTTCGAGAAGTAGGCAACCAAAAAATCGACTGTGTATAGCAAGTATACATACAGGTGGACCATCGTATAGCATATTTGCGATAAAACCCTTTTTTAATGGTAAAAAAAAAAATGAAATTTAGAAGGCACAATCTTCAATTTCCTATGTACGAAATGGCCGAATCATTTTTTATAAAATAAAATAAACGTGAAATTTGACTTTGATAGCGTTATATTATCACATACATATTATATCCCAAGTGCAAAATTTTTTATCGGAAAATTTTTTGCTAATGAACGAAAACATCCATAAATGAGTCCAGAAGACCAATTATTAGCAAATAAGAGCACGAGACGGAGTCGAGGGCTTTTATTTGATAATAATTGGTCTTCTGACCGAATAATTTATGGATGTTTGAGTTCATTAGCAAAAAAAATTTGCCGATATTAAAATTTTGCACGAGGGGTATACGGCTGATTATTTCCTGAATAGAATGAAAACAAACGCATTATTTCCAATCCTTTTTATTCAAATAATTTATTAAAAAAAAAAATCAAGTACCGACATTTTTTATCCGATTATTGCACAGTGTGCATTTTAGAGAGATTTTATCGGGTTATTTTTTGTTTTCTCGTTTTGATTGGTCAATATTTGTCACGCAATTGGTTGCTAAACATATGAAGGAAATAATCAAAGTAATAAAGCAATCCGGACTTTTTTCTTACGATCTCACCCACAGGACAGTGTCGATTTTGATTATAGAAAAGTTGGTATTGAAATCAGGATAATAACTGAATAAATCGACATTTAACATCTAGGAACAAAGTGGTAGCATATTTATGGTAGTATTTTAAAATGACGGAAATCATCAAACGGTGGTAAAGTTTGATTTACAATCCAGGACCGTACCGCCAGTTATGATTTACAGCTGGTTATTTGCGGTAAGCGACCATTGTCAATCAGGAATTATGACCCATCGAGGGTCGTCGTCATAAATTACTCACATTTTGGTACCAAAAATTATTATGTCAATTAATGTGAAATCAATGACTCCTTCATAATTGTTAATATCAGAAATGAGTTCTCTGTGGTATTTTCAATCTAGGGAGTCGATAAAAAAAATAAGGAATTTTAATTTTTTCATTTTTTAGCGTCCTGACGCCATTTGGAGCGTCTGTTTGAAAAAATAAAAAATTCATGTAATAATTTCTATCTACTAGAAGGACAAGGACAAGGCTTATGGGAAACTTTATCATCCATGACATATCCCCAATTATTGTTAATTTGGTTGAAGATTCCGATTCGGACTTAGAAAACTGCGACGATGACGAGGATGAGTAGCAAAATGCAAAATTATTTCACTGTTACGTACTGCCTTTTCATACTTGTTTAGTGCAACTTTGCTTTTTTTTCAAAATAATTAAACAAATTTAATTTCCCTATACTTTGATTGGGATCAGTTTTGACAGGACAAATTCGCGGTAAAAAGATGTGTTCACAAGACAAAAGTTACTAAATTTAGTAACTCTAGTTCATCATTACAAAAATGAATTTACTATACTGGGTGCCCCAAAATTCGCGTTACAACGTAGTAGTTAAGAGATCAGGTAAAAATGTTTAAAAAAATCAATCTTCTTTTTTGTAGAAGATATGGACCTATTCGTTACACTAAATGTGGCAACATTTAAAAACATTCTATGCATCCCAATAGTCTGCAAATATTTCATTTTTGTTGTATCCATGGAAATGAGAGGGAAAAATCAAAGCCATGTTGCCGCACGCTATTTGAGGCAAAACGAACATAAAATTACTACTTGGAAATGCTGGAAATAATGAAGAAAATAATTGCAAACCTGATCACAATCGTTCAAAATTATTAGGCCACTGGCTAGTAAAAGACAAATAGTCAAAATCTTTTTTATTATTTAAAATAAATGAGATCAAAGCTGCACCTTTTGGGCATATCTTCAAATCTAAGAGGTATAGAATTTTTAAATTATTTTTCTCGTTATTTTCTAACATGAATTGACATTTCCTCATTGAGTTGTTCCGCGAATTTTGGGGCACCCAGTATAAATAAATCAGTAACAATCAAATCATATTACAAAATGCTATCAATGGAGTCAAACGAAGGGCCCGTTTGTGCTTAGAACAAAATGGTGAACATTTTCAGCATAATTATGTTGTAACATTGTTTAATAAAAACATTACCATTCTAATTTTTCTCTTAATCCATCGAATCCTTAATTCGCCATTTTATGTTTACAATTGTCATTAAATGTTGACTTTTGTCGCGATAATTCAAAACTAGATATGCCTTGACAGTTCCAGCGTCAATTTTAATAACATATTCAATAGATCGCACGATGTAAGTGGAAACATTGCCGCTATTTAAAGAATGATATCTATACAAGTACGAAGTGTCTATAAAAGAACATACATAACTATATCGAGAGTCCTGTGGAATTGTGCGGCTCTATATTTTTTTTGTGTCAAAGTATAATGTCGAGCTGTTGAAGTTGATCAATTAGACGTCAAATGACAAATGTTAAATTATTAAATCTTAGCGTCAGTTCTCAGTAGTGAGTTCGATGTCTTAGTTGTTTTGCTTGTGATTTTCTTCAACAATCTTTCGTTTCGGCTCAGGGACGCGAGGGTCGCGGGTTCGATTCCGACCCAGGGCGAAATTTAAAAAAAAGGCTATATTCTATCTCGTGATTCGGAAGTCACGTTAAGCAATTGGTTCCGGTCTATTGAGTTGGTCATCATGCTCCTCATTGATTTGTAAAGCAGTCCTAGACTGTGAAACAAATTTTTGTGTGCTTTTTTTGCTATTACGAAGTTCTGTTGTGCTTTCAGCGCTGGATTGAGATTACAATATAATGTAGATTGATGAGAAATTAAAATAAATTAAAAATTATTGAAATAGGTAGGTATGCTCCTTCTCCAACGTCTGGACCATAATTTCCATTTGTTGGAAATTGGCCTTCTTGTTCCTTTTTTTAACATTAGCAGAACGGCAAGAATTCATTTTTAAATTAATTGATGCGGGTTTGACGTTTGACTTGAGCAATGCCCACTAGCGCCAAGCACATTGCGCATGCGCGACGCTTATTAAATAACGATGTTACTGCTGAAATTTGTAGATAGAATAGGAGAATTATCGACATTGTTAGAACATTGCAGAGATAGTAATGTTGTTACTTAGCAATCCTAAATTAGACGACAATCAGAATCGCACCGAATGTTTCATCAAATAAGACCTTTTTTGGAAGCCTCGGGAGAGAAATTATTTGAACACCTGCTTTGTAGTCTTGATATGACATACTGCGATTTCTGTTTGATCAAGCTGTTGAAAGTTCAAAAAACCCTGTCTTTAGAATTTGCGTCTGTAATAGGTCTATTATTGTATTCAATTTGGAGTCGCTTATGATTATCTATTAAAGCACTCGTGATTTAATAGATCTCTAAGAAAATTTTTATCAATATTTCAGTGTATTATTGTCACTTACACCAAAAAACTTCCAATATTAATGTTCAAACTCCACTTTTTAACATCTGTTTGCAGATGTAGTTGCATCCGTTACCTTGAATTACCAATTAATTTTTTTATTTAAAAATTAAAACAAGGGTGCAAATTCTAAAAAATAACAAAAAACTCGTTTTATAAGGGCATTAGCGCACTCGTCCCATAGAAAACTCCTCTACGGCTCGTTTTCTACACTTGGGACTCGTGCGCCAAATCAACCCTTATAAAACTCGTTCTTTAATATACTATTCTTCTGAAATAAAATTGTTCGTTTAATGGCTGGTTAACAATAGATATTTATGCATTAAGGGAGATATGAACATGATTTTTCCCTGAGGTTGACGTGGTTATAATTATAAATCAACCGACGGGAAAAACATGAATATCTCCCGTGGTGCATACAATATTTTATTTTTTAGTCTCTACTTAAAAGTTAAAATTTTCTTGCTATAGTTTCGTTCTCATTAGTTTGTTGTCAACAATGTGGAGGGCGAAAAAATTTGACAAATCCCAAGGGAGTTATGAGGTGTTTTTCATAATGTGTATCTATGACGAAAAGAAACAATATCGTATTACTAAAAAATAAATATATTTTTCATGCCGTCGGCCGTTATCGACGGTATTGCATGATTCAAAATCCGCCGGGAACGTTAAATTCCCGGTCTAGTACTTACAAAAGTGACCTTGGTTAAAAATCCACTAGAGAATGGGCTGGCAGCATTGATTCTTAAATGTCAACAAAGTTTGACATAGAAGTTACTTTCGTTGAATTAATTAATAATAATTTTTTACTTTTTAAAAATGATTTAAATTTGTCGGCATGAAAAATTTTGTGGATTATACGTGCAGAAAATGTTTTGCGAGTGCTCGTGTACGCCTCGGCTAGGCGCCTTGGCTATGCAATACCACTCACACTCGCAAAATATCATTTTCTGTACTAGTGATCCAAATAACTAGAATCGAATAGTAGATAGTTGAATATTTTCAGAAACAAAAATACAATTTTTTTTTTAACAATAATTTGCTTCATTGGATTGTAGAAATTTTCGGCGCCAGATACGAATGTAGGGTACCTAGTAATGTATGTATTTAGTGTACTCAAAGACCCTCTGGTAGCCGACGATAAAATTAAAGTTTCATAGAACATGTGACTGGGAACTCTGTTTGTTGTAAATGTACTTGTACACTAACGTTCGGCTTTAATTTTTGCCATCACGAGGTCAGATTAATTTAGATTAATTCAGACTGAGTCGAATTAGAGCAGGTACATCGCTGGGGTAAATTGGTAAAATTTGCATTTTCAAAGTATCCTGTTTGCGTCCTCTTTCGCATAGCCAGTCCTGTTTGCGCGTATCTTTGTTTAATTCAATATCGTCTATATATCGTCGGGCTACAAAATCCCGACTGAATACACACCTGAATCCCGTATTTACGTTATAAATTAACGTCGCTGGCATGCACCTAGTATAACGGGAGCAAACATCGTGGCAAAACAAATAATAAACGGCGGTGCAAATAACCGCACGGACAGCCTAACTGCATCGTAGAACAGTTAACTTTGTCACATAAACTAAAACGGGAAGTGCAAATCATAGGCCGCATTAAGGCGAGACTTCGCGCTCCTGACACGGCCATTTTACCAATTGAACTTCATCAATACCGTCAATCTTAATGGGTACATCCCGCGCAGTAAAATCTCTGTTGTACGCGCCTTAATTAAACGTGACGGCAATAGACAGTTTTGTAATATTTGGCTTCGGATCGAAGTGTTTTTTTTAAATTTTAATCTCGCAGTAAATAAGAGTTGTGGTTATGTAAATGCAGTGGCGGCGCTCGTTTCGGCGTGTCCTGCGGTTGACCTGAAAGAGGATCCCGAATTAAAGAACAAACGAATTTGTTTCTGATTGTTTTCATTCCATTTGTGTTCAATGTTTTCATCACAGTCGCGGTAATGGTCGTCATCAACATAAATCCAATATACACGATACAAAAAATTGATGATATCGTATGATTTTAATATACCGGGTGTTATGGAAGTCCATGTAATAAATTTTACCACCAATAGGACTCGTTAAAATAAACATTTTTTTTGTTTATTATTTTTCCGCAAATTCTTCCAAACAGAGTTAATAGTACAGGGTTATTATAAATGATTGTAGTCCAAGTAGGCGTAAAAACTGAATGTAAAATTTATGGTTGCCACTCCATATAAAAAACATCAAAATAAAGTGAATAAGTGAGTACACACCGTTCACACACAGGAGTTAAATAGGGTGCAGAACAACTCAATATTTTTAGATTCAATCGTTAATTTAGAAAGAAATAAATAAAATTCATCACCGCACTTTTCACCTAAAAAATGACAGACAGTAACAAAAATTGACAGTTCACACGAAAGCGGCAAAAATTTCATCACATGGGCATGGCCTGCGTCGACTACAATCATTTATAATAACCCTGTAGTTTATTTAACGAGTTCGTGTGTAAATTGGGCTTTTTTGGCATGAGTGGGCTAGTTAAAGGCCGACGAGTGCCAAAAAAAGCCCAATTTACACAAGAACGAGTTGAATACAACGTTTTTTTGTTCGACGAACCCTTTAAAGGCTCCAAATCCCTCAAAAACCTTTAAAATTTACTTGACGTTTCGTTTTGACAAGTTGTGACATTTATCAAAATCCGTTCACACAGGAGAAATTTCTCAAATCCTGACAGTGTCGAACAAAAAAATAATTAAATACCTAAACCTGAACCTGAACCTTAAAATGCATACCCGCTCATGTGTTTACGCATCCATTGATAATGAAGCACGAAAAAAATGACTCTATTAAAATAGTCGAATGAAAAACAGTAGAAACTGTTGGTATTAGAACAGCAATCGTTCTTTCTTCAAAAAACTGTAAAGTTTTTACTGCACAAAAACATTTTCACTCACTCTTTCGTTTCAACTGATGATTATCCCATGAGCGTGTCAAATTAGGGGTTAGAAAAATGTAAAAAAATATTCGATTAAAAAAAGATCAATATGTAAAAAATGTTAAAGAGTTCTGCTGGTGACTAAATTTATTACGTGCACTTCCACCACACCCTGTATAGTTCAACATCTTAACACGTCAATACACCAAAATAGTGTTTGTACACGAAGTGCTGGAATTCATTGTTAAGTTTTTATGAAAAAACTAACCTTATGAATAATTTTTCATATAAAATGGGAATCAAATTTTCTTGCCTATGTATGACACTAAACTAAAAACTTTGTTATCGCCCAATAAAAATGTACATAGAAAAAGGTATGTTGAAAAGCAGTTTAGTTCAAGTTTGCTGTATATTTTTGTAATAAATAACAATCTAAAGACGAGTTCGTTATTATCTGTCCACTGGATAAAAGGTAAAGTTGGAAGTTACCTTCTAGTACTCGTAATTTGTGCTTTATATGGTTGGCAGTTTTGATTTTTGTGTGCACTGACATTCAGCTAATTTTTGTATGTTTGAGAGTTACTGCAATAACATTTATATTTATGTGCTCTAATTAGGCATTATTGCGTTTTATATCGGGTGTTCATTTATTTATAAATTTAAATGAACATCAACGCCAACTTTGAGGATAAATTTAAATGAACACCTGATATAAAAAAAAATTCTTCATATTTCATATTTACACGATCTCCTCAATGAAATTTTTGATATTTGACATTTGACACCCTGACAGATTTTTCTCCAAAATACACTTTACACCACGCAATTTTGTAAAATTTACACATTGTTTTTCTAATGGTTTGGAGTACAGCACAAATAATGTTTGAATTTAGGAACAATAATACTAACTAATATTTCTTGTTAGTTACATATTTTGGTTATGCTGTCTAGAGATAATAATTTCAAATATGAAGCAGTGCCAACTGTCTGCTCTAACCATTGCCAACATTTATTCGATGAAAATTTACTTTTGATCTAAATATTAATTAAACTCGATCAACCAGATTTAAAGATTATTACAAAATCCGCATTGTCATCTTCCTCAATTTTTTAATACCATAGATTTTTGTTAACTGGAATACATCGATATAAGATTAATTTGGCCCAAGTAATACAAATTTACATAAAAATATGTCACAAAGAAAATAACTAAAAAGTCACGAACTATGATCTTCTTTACGCCCCTATAAATGATTAAATCACATCCTATTAGGACCAAATGAACAATGCAAATACAACACGTAACTTCTTTGTTCAACGTTAATTTAAACATAAAATTCGAACCTGATAAACGTCAATTGACAAGTGACAACTAACTTCATTTTGAGTGTCACATAATTTTTGTTATTAAAAAAACCAGAGCGTGACTAAAAAGCCCGTTGCTAACTTCACTTCGTAACTAAAATGCACAAAGTCACAGCTTGTCAAGGTGTATTTAAAAGATCACACAGCGTCATGGAAACATATGCGATAAATGGCGTTTTAAACTTGAAAGTAGAAAAAAAATTAACTTCAATGAATTGACTAATCTTAACTTAAATATTTTTAGTATTTTATAGATAAAGAAAATGATATGGCAGTTTTAGACAATAGTATATTATGATACGAGTCTTATTATGAGAAGCATTTTGTAGCAAGCACGGATTTAACTCTGTCAACCATATTCCAACTCTCCTAAACGGATAGTAAGGAACTCGAATTTATATTATTTATAAATTTTTTATTTTATCAACGCAAAAATCTTTTTTACTTATCAACAGCACGAGACGAGAAGTGTATGATAAAAAATCATTTAGTTCGAGTTCGAGCTTTAAATAATATATCAATATCAAATATTAAAATAAAACATGTATTTAGACAAAATTAGAAGGTCGTAGGATATTTGAATAGATTATTTCTTAATCAAACCAGAAAAACACAAAAACTGTTTTGTGTTTAAGAACCGTATTTTTGTCAAACAAAATACCTAGGTAGTTACATTTTCTTTAGAACAACTTCCAAAGTGTGTTTTGTTACTCATTATGCAAAACAAACTGCGTGCCATACAATACAAAATAAACTGCATACCATACAATACGGGTACAATCATAATGTGACTGACCGCAATAGTTATTTGGATCACAAGTCCAGAAAATGATATTTTGCGAGTGTGAGTGATATTGCGTAGCCGAGGCGAAGCAACATGAGCACTCGCAAAACATTTTCTGGATGTGTAATCCACAAAATTTTTCATGCCGACAAATTTAAATCATTTTTAAAAAGTAAAAAATTTGTTTCACAATTCCCGGCGGATTTTGAATCATGCAAAACCGTCGATAACGGCCGGCGGCATGAAAAATAATTTTTTTGTTCGACACTGTCAGAATTTGAAAATTTTCTTGTGTGAACAGATTTGATAAATGTCACAACTTGTCAAAACAAAACGTCAAGCTAATTTAAAAGATTTTAAGCGATTTGGAGCCTTTAAGGGGCTCGTCAAAAAAACGTCGTATTCAAGTCGTTCGTGTGTAAATGGGCTTTTTATGGCCCACTCATGCCATAAAGAACCCAATTTACACACGAACTCGTCTAATAATATCCTATTATCTTCAAACGGTCGACAATCGCGCCTTTGTGTATCTCTATAGAAACAGTTGAAGTGGCTTTTTTTTAACCGAACTTAAAAAAAATCAAATCCTAGGAGTTGAAATGTCCATAGGCGGCTCGACCGACTCAAATGTAAGGTCATTTGAAGCATTTCTCTCGATTTATTTATCAATCATTACACGAAGTATTTAATAGTTAAAATTATCCCTATTAAAAAACCTCTAAGAAAGCGAAATAACGCTTAACCGGTGCCACTGTGGTGTAACACGAGTTGCCCATGAGCATGGACGATAGATGTCAAAATCAAAAATAACAAGATGGCCATCCACTGTTAAAAAGTAAACTTTAGACTTAGTAAACTTTAGACTTAGTAGACTTTAGTAAGTTTGAAAATTGTCATTTTACTGCAACTGCAGCAAAAGAAAATAAATGAGTTCATGTCCTATTTTTTTTTGTGATCCGTTTGAAGATAAAATAGTACATATCATTCAGAGTAGAAGGTCTTTTTGTGCTTCGCCCAGTTGCGACCTCGACTTCATCTCGGTCTTCAATCTCTGGGCTTAGCACAAAAAGACTCACTTCTAGTCTTAATGATATAATCTACACTTCTACAGTCCACTACATAGGTATTTCTCTTTTGATCAGTCAATGCTACTAAGATTTTTTATATAAAAGTGAAAAAACTGGAGGAGGGCATTTATCGCAGAAAGATTATTACGTATCGATATAATAATAATATAATAATTGTTAATATTTATCTTATAAAAATTACTCTTTATCTAAATTACTAACAATAGCTTAATTGGAAACAAGCATTTTTTACAAACTTAAAGCACCTTTGGTTAATGTATTTGCGTTTGATCAAGTGTGACCAGATTTTTTTTTACTAAACCCATTGTTAACCTAAACTAAGTTTATTCAGAAATTTGAATGTGTGTTGCTCATACTTCTTTCTTATAATCCATTATTATAACAAAAAAAAAGATATATGAATACATAAAGTTGGAAGCTGGACAGTTTTACCGGTAGGTATAGGTGACTTAATTTACAATGTCCAAATCAAAAAATCTTTTGCTTTTATAGCTATTAAGACAACAAGTGTTTTATAGACGATTTAAAAATCGAGATCGTAGTTTAAATCAGAGCGACCGCAGGTAGCGAGGATTTAATAGATCGAGATTTTTAAACTATAAAACACGCGTTGTCTTCAAGATTTTTTCTAACACTAACATCTTATCAGACATTTTAATAAATTCAGAAATTATTCGAGGCGCGTCACAATACACAAAATGCGGAGGTTGCCGTGGGTACTATGGTAATAACTAATAATATCAAAAAATTTGGAAAAAAACAATTTTCATCATTGAAATGTGCCAAAATGTTCCGGAAGAAATAAGAAAAAAGGGGCAATTTGTTACCAATGAAGTCTAAAAGTGCATACGAAAAGGTGTATGTTTCGTTTCAAGGCCGGAACAATAAAATGATCATCACGGAGGTAACGTCATTTTGGCTTTTCTTGATATGGGGTAAGTGTGTAGAACTTCATTAAAAGTTAATTCACACTACGGCAAGAATCATTTGAAGAAAATGTAAAGATTGCCAGTTTTCGATGGCCGGGCACTTGCATTGGATGAAACAGCAGAAGTTAAAGAAGAAGATGTTAGGAACAAGAGCACGAATCTAATGTGGCAGTTCCAATTCAATAATTGTACTTTTCACTTTTGTGATAATTACTGTAAAAATGATGAATAAAATGTTACTTGAATGATATGTGTGAGCGTATTTTATGACTCTATAAGATACGTTGCTATTGACGACGTGTCTTATAGAGAAAAGCGTATTTTATGGGAAACATAAGGTGTGAGCTCAAATGCACCATCGAAACAGTATAAGATATTAGTGTTAGAAAAAAAATATTAATTTTTCAAGGAAACTACAGCGTCATTATAAATGATTGTAGTTGTAGTTGGCGTTGAAAACCCACACAAATTTGGGATGTGCCGCCAGCCTCGCAAATTAGACAAACTAGTAGACAGATTTCCACCAGCGCCACCTATCGGCGATACTAGTCTCACTCATATAATGAAGCTTGCGGCACATTCAACTAAGCCACCAACGCCTACTACGATGGTACAATAATTTATAATGACCTGTATATCTTCCATACGGATATTTTAAATTTTATTAAAAAAAATATTTTTTTATTTTTCATCTAGAGCACTATAATATACCTCATTTAATTGAAGTAATTAGCATAAGAATAAAAGGTAATAAATGTTCATATTGTCTTATTTCGATATATCAAAATATGTAGTTATTTTTTATTATAGATTGTGCTCGTTTCGCTCGCAAAAAAATTCATTCTCAAATCCAAAAAAGTTATTTCGCAATCTAAAATCAAAATAACTATTTTTCTCCCTACCGGTTAAAAATGTAGGCTGTGGATACCTCATTTGAGGTGAGAAAATTCAACTTTCTCGCTAAGGTAAGAAAGTTAATCATGAAATGTTTATGGTAAAACTGTACCAAAATACAAATGTCAAAAGTGTCAAAAGTGAAATAAGTTATTGATAAATGAAAGCCAATTCAATGAAGTAAGTTCGTAGGTCAATCATATAATCTGGAAAATAAACAGATAAGCTAGGTAGGTAGATTACTTTACCCTGTTTATATCAAATTTTCGAACAAACCTCAAATCTTCAAATGCGATGACAAGTTAATTAAACAAATAACACAGCCTACTATTCAATTCTCAAAATTTTCGTTTTAATCAGGAATATAACCATCTTTTTTGACTTTTTTCAACAAAGTTGTGCCGGTAGGGAAAAAAATTGTATTCAAACCTTGTTAAGAAAGTGTCCTTGCAGACCTCGTCTACGACTCGGTTTATAATCTTTGCCTGCGGTCTGCAAGAAACCACTTTCTTACCTTGGTTTGAAATATACTATTATATGTACATATTAGGAAAAGAAGGTTAGTTTTTCCTTGGTGCTTTGTATTCGTCGGGTTTCTTCCTCTGGCTACAAAGTACATCTCAGGAAAAATAATATATTTTTCTATTATTGATTCAAAAAATTGAAATTCACGCATAGTTATCGGTGCCTGAAGTGGGTCATTTTCTAACGTGTATTTCTTTTTGCATTGTTAGTAAGATCGAAACCATAGAAACCATACAAAACAGTGTGTGAAATGCGATTTCACGCACACGACTATTTCTGTGTTTCACTTCACGCACTGTATTTTATTAGTTACCTAGCAACATGGTCACTGCATTGAAACTTCAGAGTTACTTCAAAAATTTGAATTTTTAATTTCAATTTTTTGAATCAATTATAGAAAAAATATTGTTTATATTTCGTGCGTGAAGATGTTTTTGTGCATTCAAAGGCTTATACTGCCTCGACCTTCGTCTCGGCGTAAAAGACCTTTTCATGCACAAAAAACACTCTTCACGCACTTAATATAAAAATAACTATTCTCTCCCTAGATGTTTAATATACTTTTTCTCATGTTATTATTTCCATTGTGTGTGTAGTAGTAGCAATAAAAATAAACAGAAAATTTCGGATAATATAGGGTGAGTCGGGAGGAACGGCCGAAACTCCATGAGTGTATTCACAGGTGAAAATAACGTTCTTATCCGTTTTTTATTTGTTTTCAAGTTTTCTCTTGTTTACACATTGAAAATATTTTGTAATCAGAGTATACCATGTTTGAGGCTAAAAAGCATTGGGCTGGGAAGCAGTAATTCGACGTATTAGAAATACTGCAGCCGAGAAAAGCATCAAACAATTAGTCGCCCTTCGTAGGCGAAGCAGAAAGTGTTTAGAGGTCAACGGCGGTATTTTTTAACAGTTAATAAAAGAACGTGCTTTTTAAGACAATGTTAATGTTTGCAATTTTGTTTATTTCTTATTATGCTATAACTTGAAAACAAATGAAAATCGGATAAGAACATATCAGTTTATTTTACATTATTTTCACGTGTGAATACACTCATGAAGTTTCGGCCGTTCCTCCCGACTCACCCTGTATAAATTGTTCATCACAGATGAGGTGCCATTATAAATTATCTTATGTTGCAGTAAAACGGTAATTGAAAATTCAAAGATGCAATCGTTTCCGACAAAATCAAAGTTATTAAGATCCAGTCATTATACTTCTAATTATTATTTTTTATCGTCTTCCAAATTTCTTGTATTGCAAACATCCAAATATGTACCTGTATGATTAAAAAAAGGTAAGTAACAATAGTTTCAGAATAATCTCGTGCGTCGTAGATGCAACTCAAATAACATATTTATACCTACAATAATTTAGACGCAAGTTTACTTTATGCAAGAAAGAAATTTGTGGTAGAGGTGGTGGCGGTGACATTGTATAGAGGTAGGCACGCGTCCAATTTTATCAAATATTAATTCAATGGAGACAAAAAGAAACCGAATACCTACTGACGAAAACATGTGTGGTACTGGGTGCTGTACGAAGTTTGGAAAACACTTTGCGACATAAAGGAAAAAAAGTGTATAGGTTGATAATATCAAAGAGCGGCGAGCTACCAGAAGCAAAAAATGATAATGTAATTATATTGCAGGGAAAGAAAAATGAAATGTCTCTTACAGCAGGACCACCAAAAAAATAAAACACTTTCGCCCGTTTCATTGCTTCAAAATGAAGCCTAGCTTTGCAGACCTGACCCGAGGCGAAATTGTTTAATATAAGCGCAACATTTGAGTCTGAAGCAATTGTACCAAACACGTTTTCGCGTTAGGATTTTGCGTAACCTGAGGGATATTACCTATTTTCGAGAGGAGGATATCCGGATAGTTCTCAGTGGATGGATGAGGTCTGAAAATGTCAGGAGTTAGTTGTCTGATTGAAACGACAGATAAGAGAAGTACTTGCCATGCACGTCGGTGCCAGATGAGCGACGGCGGACGTCGCGGCGCGGGAGGCGGATCAAGAATAACCGCGTGTTCGAGTGTTGTTTATCGGCCACTTCTTGTCGTTCCTTTTGCTTTCGGCGTGGAGTTCATGTGTGTTGTGGTAGCGGCGAAAGTCGAAAATTCCTTAGACGCGGGTTGATTGAATCTTTTTCAGATTCAAATTCTGATCGACACTCGGGATAAGCGCGTTAGTACAGGAGAGATTACAGGGCTTGACGGACAGGGAGGTTGGGTGCCGAGCAAAGAACCGCACAGAAGCAATGCCCAGAGAGGACTGAGCGAGATTTGCGACTCGTAGGGATGCTGCGCCGTCCTTCCTGATAGCACCGTCCTTTTTCATCGACATCACACGTCGAAAATATCAAAGGCACGACTGAACTACATATCCCAACAACTGGCTCGTTTTTTATGTAACAAAGCAACGCGCGCGCCGCAGGAATAAAACCATCCACCGTCATTAGTTTTTACTATTATGGCCGTACTAAGATTTAGTAAAAAGCCTGTGTGTTCACGGACGCGAGCTCTTCGCCCGCTGAACGCGAACTTCGTTGCGAATTACGTTTGTTTATACGCTGCCGGACGACGGCACAAATCACCCCCTGAATTATGCAAGCGATTTGTTATCTTACACGTACGCCCTTATTTTTCTCGCTACCCTAAGCAACATTATCATCTCTCAAAGTAACGTATTCTGAGAAGACATAAAGAACGCTAACGCGACACTTGAAAAAAAAAGGAAATCTATCCAACAACCGGTTGAATCATTATAATCATTCAACGGAAGTTGAATTGCATCTCGTCTGTGATCAGCTATTGATAAAACATTGGTAACTCAATCATTCTGTTTGGTAATTATTTTAATTGGAAGAAATCTTTGTATTTAAAAAAAAACGCATATTCAATGTAATTATATAAAAACTTGCAATTCACACACATTATTAGAAATTTAACCTATCAAAATACTATTATAAATACAATACAGTGTGTCCAAAAAGTCTGGAAACACCCAAATGAACACGTAACGCATAATTTTTGAAAAAAATCGAAAGACAGGTCAAGTAGTGTTTTAAAAAAGCTTTCTGCTGATAGTGTCTGTTCGGTCTTTTCGATGACCTTGAAAAAGTTATTATGTTATAAAAAAAAAAAATTTCTACACCCGTCAAAAAAACGTGACATTTATGCATTGTTATCAAGTCGCAGAGTATGTCATTTTTGACAAATATTTTAGCATCCAAGGAAACATTTCTTGACAAATATTTGGTAATTGTTCACTTTAACTACTTCTGGAATTTTCGCGTTTTTTCTGGCTAGACAGCCTCAGGACGTCCTCCTACATCGTTTCCCACCAGTCAAACCTTGTGCAAATGAAAATTTTCCTTACCCTTTAGTTATACTAAGACTTGGCGCTACCTTGAAACACAACAAGAGAGAAAAAAAGGCATTTGCACAAGGTTTGAATGGTGGGACACGATCTAGGAGGACGCCCTGAGACTGTCTAGTCAGAAAAAACGCAAAAATTCCAGAAGTAGTTAAAGTGAACAATTACCAAATATTTTAGCATCCAAGGAAAATTTAACAAAAATTAAAAAATTCAAAAATTTTAAAATGCGGTTGTAGAAAAAATAGTGTTTGTATTTCGTGCGAAAGATGATTGTTTTGTTGGCGCATTCGAATGAGTTTGAAGTCTCGACCTGACGGTCTCGACCAAAAACTCATTCTCATGCCCCAACAAAAAACAATCATTTTGCGCACTTAATACAAAAATAAGTATGCTGAAATATCTAATAGAAAATGTCCAAAATTAATTGTATTATTGGGTGATATTCATAAAAATGAGTATCTACTTATGAGCAAATACTTATAAGCCTCAGTATTTAGTTAAAAGTATCGATTCAACGTAAAAGTATATATTTGAATCGATATTCATAAACAGATGCTTGCCCTTATGAGTAGATACATCATTTAAGTTCTTTGATTTTTTGGTATGACAAGCATAGCCTAGTTTAGTCAATTAACTTATAAGTCTAATGAATAGGAGACTTGTGATTTTATAAGGATATGCTTATTTTTGTAAGTAACTTCTCTATTTTAGTAGATATTTTATGAATATAGACAGTAGTAGAAACTTATCTCTCTATGATTTTCTAAGCATATGCTAAAATGCTACATTAAGTACTAGCATCTCCTTAAATTCTGCAAAATTATTTACTTACATTTTATGAATTATAAGTATAAGTATGTTCTATTTTTTATGAATATCACCCATTGTTTAGGCTATTGTCAAGATGTTCAAGGATAACATTTTGAACATTTGTTGTAAAAATTATAGTTGCCTTTCAAAATTAAAGTTTTCTATATTTTCTAATAACCTACTAGGTTTTTCAGGAAATTTCTTATGTAAATTGAAAATTTTGTTGACCGTCGGGTAGACAATTAAAAGATCTATTAAAAACGGTAGTAAAAATGCGACGTTGCCATTTAAAAAAACCTCTGATGACATGATAACTCATTCAAGGTCATCAAAAACAGCAAACAGATACCATCAATAGAAAGCTTTTTGAAAACGCTAGTTCACCTGTTTTTGCGTTTTTCTCGAAAATCATTCGTTTCTATTTTATAGAGGTGTTAAACGGTTAATATACAGTGTGTTTTCAAAGTTGAGGCGTTCCTTTTAACATGTGATAGTATACGTTGTTCTAAAGAGTTTTAGCCAAAATCACCTTAGTAAAATGTGTACGGCAATGAAGATACAATAATATCTCGGTTATTTGCCAACGGATTTTTATGAAATTTGAAATACAAATCCTTTGGGAAATATCCGAGTTATTAGGCTCGAAAGTCTTAGCTGAGACACCCTGTATAACAAATGCAAAATTGCTTATGAACGAATGGTCATTTATTGACAGTAATATCTACAGAGCGATTAACAAGAAAACAAATCAAGAGTGCTACCTCATCTTTTGCTTTACGGAAACGTTCGTCTTAGCTTGATCGAACAGTAATTTATACTTGCTGTGTACAGTCGTTTTATTGGTTGCCTACCTCTCGAAAAATCTATAATCAATTTTAGGGTGATCGTACCTCAAAACAGCCTGCAAATTTTGCAATTTTTCAGCAGTTCCCAAACAAACCGATTTATTTGATTTTCTTGTAAACCATTAACATTTGTATAAGGCAAGTTGGGTTATTTTACCTTCTTTTAACACGTTCTACCTCAGGTTACATCTGTGCACAATTTTCAAAATCACACTGTATACAATAATGACTTTTGCACGAAGAATAAGGCTTAAAAAAGAAATTTGCTGAAGGGTGCTAAAATGGTAACATCAGATCAGAGTCCCTTTAAGAAGATAACTCTGAGATCAATTTAGCCATCATCAGTCAAGTTTCGAAAGGATTTCATTCAAGAGTTGTTATGGATGAAACTTAGGTTCGTCATTTTGATCCAGAGTTACAGCATGGTGTGAGATGCAAGAATTCCTTACCAAATCCAAAATTTGATGTACTTATAAGTAAAAATTATGATAACAGTTTTTGGAATTCTGGTAGAGTAAATAAATGTGAATATGGTGTAAAGACTTAAAAAGGAAGCATTAAATTAATTAATTAAGTAAATAAGGAGAAGAAAAATTAAGACCTCGGATGATTGCACCACTGGCCTACAGCTCGTGTTGTAATTTTCATCCTCTTGAAAAGAATGTAATATTGTTTTGTAAAGGCATCAAAGCACTTTAGCACCATATCAGATGCATAGTACCTTAGGTGACTATGTTAAAAAATCAAATTGTTAGGATTTTTATAGATTTTTACTATTTGCTGGGGACCAAAAATCCAGGTAAAATTTTGGAAATGTAGTGAAATTCAAATGAATCGTTCATAGTCTGTGTTTTTAATTTTGAAAAGTTTTCATGTATCCCTACTTCAAGCTAACCCGTTATTTTTAGATAAATCAATTTTAATACACTTGAAATTTATGGAGTTTATCGCTTCGCAATGAGTTGCTCACTAATTTATTATTCAAATTGGATTTTCCGCAGTGAACTTTCCACAAGATACTGTTTTTCTCGGTTGCGACAAAGAAAGATGCTAACGACATTTTAACCTTGCAGAACACAGGATTACTTAAAATTTTTACCCTGACAACATGTTTATAAAAACCATTGGATTTAATCGACTTAATTAGACTGTTTTAATTTGCTCATTCTTAAATGGAATATACTGGTGCTGCAATGACTATTATTTTTTTAAGGAATTGCTTTTATAATAAGCTACATATAATGTTCTAAGTAATGAATCTGTGCCAGTAAAATAAAATGAAATTCGTTCTGATCATTGATTTTAATAATGATTTTAGCCAATGCTAACTCAAGATAATGGTGCCCGAATTGGTAAAACTCTCAGGTAACATATTAAGCAATGAATGGCAATTTGAATTGAATGTTACTAAGATGTAATTTAACTTTTGTACAATAGGGTGTCATATAATCTTAGCCGATTAGGAGAATTATGCTCTGAGAGGGTGCGTAAAATTTCCTAAATTTCCTAGTTTACCTTCGTCCCCAGAGTATCTAAGCATCTGGAAAATTCTGTGGTATTCATTCCATTATGGTTTAACTTGATGTAAAGAAATATTATCAAATGACTAATATTTTGTGATTTATAAACATTATACATAACTGTGATATAATTTATAATTGTAAAATTGGATCAGCGAAAAGTTTGGATAGGTTTATTTCTTTGACATTACAAATTTGAAAATTTTGCATAAGTCAGCACGTAGGGCGACGTACGTGTAACTTAGTACCTAGCTTTAGCTGTCATTACATTACACTACAGTCTTAAAAATGTTAATGAGTATGCGGTTAATTGTATATACAAGTGGCCCAAGCAAAAGGAAACACCCGAATTATTTTGCCACTTCCCTGAAAAGCAACGAAACAGGTCGTTTTTTATATCGAGAGGGACACATTATAGGGAACAGACGTCGAGTGATACATCGTTTTAAAACATTTTTTCTAACACTAACATCTTATACTGTTTCTATGGTGCATTTGAGCTCACTCGTTATGTTTCCTATAAAATACGCTTTTCTCTATAAAACACGTCGTCAATAGCAACGTATTTTATGAAATTATAAAATACGTCGTCAACAGCAATTTATCTTATAAGATTAGAAAGTAGGCAGATGCACATTATTCAAGTAACATTTTATTCATCATTTTTTCAGTAATTATTTTAAAAGTAAAAAGTACAATAATTATTGGAATGGAAACTCAGGCCAGTACTTGAGCTACTTGAGCTTACCTTATATCAAGAAAAGTCAAAATGCCATCTTCGGTTACCTCCTTCCAGCCTTTCGTACGCAATTCTTTTCCCTTATTCTTATTTCTTCTGGAACGTTTTGGCACATTTCAACGATGAAAATTGTTTTTTTCAAAATGTGTTGATAGTATTACCATAGTGCCCACTGCAATCTTCGCATTTTGTGTATTGTGACGCGCCTCGAATAATTTATTACATTTTGGAATAATTTCTGAATTTATTAAAATTTCTGATAAGATGTTTAGTGTTAGAAAAAATCTTGAAGACAACACGTGTTTTATAGTTTCAAAACCTCGGTCTATTAAATCCTCGCTCCCTGCGGTCGCTCTGATTTAAACTGTGACCTCGATTTTTAAATCGTCTATAAAACATTTGTTGTCTTAATAGCTATTATAATTTGTTTCAAAATCAAAAATCCACCAATACTGCATTCTACCTCGAAAATACAACCGACAACGTCGCCAACTTTTGTTTTTATACTTGGGCCAACCAACAGATATAGTAATAAAAAAAAGGGGATGTGGCCTAGTTGCGTAGAACGATATACGCCGAAGCCTGTTTCAGGCAGGTTCTTTGCCATTTGTCATTCAAATAGAGAAACAAAAGTCTTGAAAAAAAACTATTTTATAATACAAATCGAAAAACGCCAAGGAAAACAAACAAACATAAACACGTGGTCAAACTCCCGAAGCGAGGTCAAAACGAATGAGATGCCGGATGCCGTCAATTAATTTTTGTGGATGTACATCAGGCTTTCGAAAATTTGCGCACGTTTTGAATAATCCAATTGGAAGCTGCTATTTAAAATACGCGGGCACTAGGGGGCGGTTTTATTACTATATCTGTTGGTTGGCCCAAGTATAGTGTGTTTGAAAGTGTCAGAAAAACGTGGGGTTATGAAATAAAACTGTTGACAGTCGTTTTGGTCGTAGTTCATGGTGATTTTTAAATTCTTCGAAGCACTTAATGAACGCTCGCTTTAATTTAGCGGTTAAAAGATAGGTATACTCCGTACGGTGATAGATTGCACGTTTTTAAATTCTAGTTCCAAAACATAAAGCAGTGAAAAATACTAAACTCTCCAACTCAATTGTTTCACGTTATGTAGAAAACCGTTGTATCCCTGCAGATTAATTCCCGCCAAACCAGTTTCTGTGTCTGTCTTCTGTCAAAAAACGTGCAATCTATCAGAGTACGGAGTATACCTTGTTTTTCGAGGCATTTTATAATTTGATATTTGTGACACACTGAAGGTCAAATTTTGGCGGAAGGTTTGGCCAACCCAGAAAAATGAAACTTATTCTAGGAATTTCTTTTTTTCTGCCAACATAATTCAACAGGTGGTGGATTTTTGATTTTGAAACAGATTATACAGGGTGGAACAAAAGTATCAAATATTGGCTGTAATTTTTTAATTTGACAATTTATGAAAAAATGTTTAATATAAAAGTGTATTATTCTAGTTCGCTGCTATGGCAACCAACTTTGGTTTTTTAAATAGCACCCATACATTTTTTGTGTGATTTTCAAACAAGCGTATGTTTCTGTATTCATAAATACAGTTTTGCCGTTATGGGGAAAAAGAATAAAATTAAAAAAAAAACAAAGGCGATAAAATTAACTTACTAGGTAAGTAATAAAATGCAATATCAATTATGCCATGGAAATTTGACAATTTTTGTTGAACGTCATGCATGATAATAAACCAAACAATTTTTATATATATACTACTACTTTACTTTATTTTACCCTACGGGCTTTAAAGGATTCCTATACTTTACAGTTCTAAATAAACTTACAATTCCAAAATCATTCTTTTTTCTTTTTTAAATTAACCTACATTTTCTTTTATTCCCCACCCCTCTCCTTCTCTATCCTTTCCCTCCTCTTCCATACCTCTTTCATCCATCCTATCTCTCTTCCGTCTTCGTTCAGTATTTCTCCCCGTTCCTTTTCCTCCCTTTCTCTCATTTCACCGCATCCTCTCCACATGTGCTCGATCGTCTCTCTCTCCTCACGGCACATCCTGCACATTCTTTCCTCCTCCTCCATCCAGTACTTGTTTTCTCTCTCTTCGTTCCCACATCTAAATCTCGCCATCATTTTCCTTTCTTTCGTGCTCTCTCTCCCCAGATACACCGGAACATCCTCTGTCACGCACCTTTCATACTCCCTGTTGTACCTCGCTTCTCTGATTCTCTCCCTTCTCTCCTGCTTGTCCGTATCTCTGTCCCTCTCGCTCAGCTCCGCACACATCCATCTTCCTTCCGCTCTCATTCTTTCCACTTCCTCGCTGGCATACCCGTTCCTCCTACAGTACTTCTCTCTCTCCTTCTCATCCGCGTTCTTTTTCTTTTCTCTATAGCACTCAGTCAGTATCCTGCATTCTTCCCTTCCGCCCATTCTGTCCTCGAACTTTGCCGCTCTCTTTCCCGCTTTTACTCTCAGCTTGCTCCTCTTGCACTCTTCCCTCACTATGTACCCTGGTGTTTCTCTGTCCACTCCTAGCACCCATCTCAAATATTTCTCTTGCACCCTCTCCACCTCCTCCCGTTCCTTCCATCCCCATATCTCTGCTCCGTACATCAGCACGCTCTCCACCATGCTCTCGAACATCATCATTCTCCTCCCGAACTCGCCTCCCCACATTCTCTCTCCTATTCCCCACACACATCCAACTACCTTGTTCGCCTTCCTCACTACCTCTCTCACTTGCGCCCTGACTGTGGCTCTCTCGTTGAAGGTGTAGCCCAGGTACTTAAACTCGCTCACTCTTTCTATCTTGCTTTCTTCCCACTTCCACTCGCTCTCCTCATTCTTCCTCTTTCTCTTGCTAAACACCATCATTTTCGTCTTCTCTACATTCACTTCCAGCTTTTTCTTTCTCACATACTTTTCCAGGTTCCTCATCATTTCTTTCATCTCTCTCTCACTCTTTGCCACAATCACCATGTCGTCCGCAAACGCCAGGCTCCATACTTTCTCCCTACCCACTACAACCCCCCCCGCCTGCGCTTTCTTCAACATTTCGTCCACATCCGCTACGTATATCGTGAACAGCAGGGGACTGAGCGGGCAGCCCTGTCTCACTCCCTTTGTTGTCTCAAACCATTCGCTCTCTTTCTCTCCCACCTTCACCTTGTTCCTCGTTCTCGCATATATCTCCTCGACCTTCCGCACCAGCCATTCACTTATTCCTCTTTCTCTCATACATTCTAACATTTTCACTCTGTCAACCTTGTCGAACGCCGCCTTGAAGTCTATGAACAATGCGTACATCCTCCCCCCTTTCTTCCTCAATTCGTTCCTTGCTAAATGGTCCAGAATGTACACATTGTCCACAGTACCCCTTCCCTTTCTGAACCCTGCCTGACTATCCGGCAACACTCCCTTTTCCTCGATTTCCCTCTTCATCCTTTCGCTCAAAACAGACGCATACAACTTATACCCCGTGTTCAGGAGAGTTATTCCTCGGTAGTTTTCCGCTCTATTTTTCTCGCCTTTTTTAAAAATTGGGCAGATTACGCCTTCTCTCCAGTCCTCCGGGAATCCCTCTCCTCTCCATACCCCATTCATCAGTTCCACCATTCTCTCTACCATTCTTTCAGTCCCATACATCCACGCTTCATTTTGCACCCCGTCCCATCCCGGTGCCTTTCTCTTTTTCAAGTATCTTATGTGTCTTCCCACCTCCTCCGCTGTGATTTCTGTTTCCTCCATCACCGACTGCTTCTCTTTCCTTTGTGTTCCCACCTTTCCTTCTTCTTTCCTCCCTTCCAGCAGTCTCATGAAGTATTCTTCCCATTCTTGTATTGTTATTTTCTCGCTCACAGGTTCCTTTTTCTTCCTCTCTCTGTTTATGTATTTCCACACCTCCCTCTCTGTTCTTATTTCTTTTATCTCTTTCTCCTCCCTTTCCCTCTTCTGCTTCTTCTTCTCTCTACATCTCTCTCTGTATCTGCTTTTCGCTTCTAGGAATCTGCTTCTGTCAATTTTGTTCCTCCTCCATCCTCTCAACGCCTTTACCACTTCCCTCTTTGCTTGCTCACATTCTCTGTCCCACCATCCATTTTTCTTTCCTGCCCCTTTCGCTCCCCTTACTATCACCTCCTTTTTCTTCGTCGCTTTCTCGATCACTTCCTTTAGCTCTGTCACCATCTTCTCTATTTCCTGCTCCTTGAATGTTGCTTCCTCCAGTCTCCTCCCGTACTCTCTCACTCCATGTTCACTCCACACTTTTACTATCACCTTCTTCTCCTCCTCTGTCATTTCTCCCTTTTCCTTTTCTTCTTGGTTCGTTCCCTCTATGGTAATTTCTAGAGGGAGATGGTCGGAGTCCACTCTTTCTCCCACTTTGAACTCTTTCACTCTCTCCCATGCTGCCTCATTTACTATTGCGTAGCCTATGACTGTTTCCCCCCTGCTGCCTACGTATGTCACTTCCCCTTCCTCATCCCCTCGTTTATTCCCGTTCAGCACTTCCCATCCATTTTCTTCTATCCACTCTATCAGCCTCTTCCCCTCTGCATTTTCCACTTTGTCTTTCGTTTTTCTTCTCCCATCCCCTTTCTCTTCTTCCCAATTTCTGGCTCCTCTCTCTCCAATTCTCCCGTTAAAATCACCCCCTAACAGCATGCATTCTTCCCTGTCCATCTTCATTGTGTTCTCGACCCGTCTTGTTGTTTTCCTCATCTCCTTGCTATATACTGTTACTATTTTCCACCATTCGTTATCTATATGAACATTTCTTTCCATGTATCCCTCTTCTTCCCCCTTTTCTTTTTGTTTCTCTTCAATTCCCAACTTCACCCCTGTTATTATTCCCCCTGCAGCTCTTCCTCTTTTTCTTTCTCTTTTTGCCCATTGTCCTTCCCATTTATATTCTTTCGGTAGCGTCTTTTCTACTTTTTCCCAGCTCTGTTTCTCCACCCAAGTCTCCACCAGTCCCACTACCTCGAATTGTCGTACATAGTCCCAAAATTCATCCCCTCTTTTTCTTAATCCCGCTACGTTCCAATATAATACTTTTGCTCCTTTCCTCCCTTTCGTACCTTGTTTCTCTTGTTCTCCTTTGTGCTTTCCTTCCGTTTTCCCTTTTTTTTGTCCATCTACCCTTTTCTTTATCCTTTGTCCATTTCCGTTGTCTCCCTTTCGTCCATCTCCTCTTCCTACATCTACTGAAAAACCTCCAGTCTCCCCTTTTCTTCATTCCATCTCATCTGCACCCCCTCTATGGTTATTTTCGTGTACCCAACTTTTAGATCTTTCCCTTGTCTCCTTTCTTCTCTGGCGATGGCTCGTATTTTTTTCTGTATTTCCCTTTCCTTCTTTGTGAGGTCGTTGTCAATAAATATTTTCTCTGTTGCCCTATTTCCTCTCAATTTTCCTTTCTGCTTCATTACCTTCTCTTTCCCACTCCACTCTTCCATTTGCACTAGTATTTGGTCCTTGTTTATGTTGTAGCAATCTTTAACTTTCGCTTCCCCTATGTTTTCTTTTATAAACTTTTCTACTTCCTCTCTGCTCTGCTGCTTGCTACTTCCCTCACTTCTCCATCCCGTTATCACTATGTTATTTTTCCTTCTTCTTCTTTCTTCATTCTCCATCTTCGTTTCCAGCCATGCTACTCTCTCAGACATGCTGTTTTTCTCCTCCTCCCATTTCTTTTCTTTATTCTTAAATTCTTCCCTTAGTTGTTCTATTTCTCTCTTGACATCTTGATTCTCTTTTCTCAGCTCCTTTATTTCCTCTGTAATTTCCCTTTTCACTTCCTCCAGCTTTTCCAATATCTTTTCCATTTCCCTGCCTAATTTCTTCTCCACTTCCGGTGACCTTGCGGTTTTTTTACTTGTCCCAAATACCTCTTCCTCCTCCTCCTCTTCTTGTCTTCCTGTCTTCCCTTTTCCCGTTCTTTTCCTTTTTTTCTTGTCTTCCTGGGACGCCTCCCCCCTTCCTTGGCTAAAAGAACGGTTTCTGCTTCCCTCGCTCATAGGCTTGCTCTTTACCTCCTAGATGTCGCCGTTTTCCGTTTGTTTAACCTTCTCTTCTTGGGTGTTTCCTTCCTCCCCACACCGCTCCGCCTCTTCCTACCTTGCTTCGCTGATCTCTTGCTTGTTTGCTTCGCTGATCTCTCTTATTTTTCTATACCTTTAATACTTTTCCACTTCACTCTCTTAGCTCGTTTTCTGCCACGTGTAGCTCGCTTCGTCGGTAATACACGGTAATACACAATTTTTATATTAAACATTTTTTCATAATTTTTCAAATTAAATATAAAAATTGTTTGGTTTATTATCATCCATGACGTTCAACAAAAATTGTCAAATTTCCATGGCATTCTTGAATTGTCAAATTAAAAAGTTACAGCCAATATTTGATACTTTTGTTCCACCCTGTATAGTCTTTTTATAATGAGACCAAATTTTTGGGATTTACCTCATATTATTGGAATAATAGGTCTAAGAACAGTGGTCAAGTGATATATAATTTTTTTATAGTTTTAATTCATTTTATGTACCACCTAGCCCACGGTGGTAAGTTATACCATAGCGCACTCATTTTAGAAGTTTACAATTGTAATACAATTGTCTCTTTATCCCAATGAGTGCGGTGATGAAACTATTACCACATTAGTGCGGTAATAAAATTGACAACTCACAAATCCAATTTTGTTGATATAAATGTATTGTATAACATATTTACATTATTAATATCTCAAGAAATAATATCACATAAAAAATTCCACAAAAAACCAAACAACCATCTACAATTTTAATATACAAGGTTTGTTATAAATGTTTCTTACATCGTAGTTGGCTGTAAAATTTGCCACCTACAATACATAGTGTAACTGTACAATAAAAAGTTTTATGAGACACCAACCACCATTTTGTCGCACGTGATTTTAGAGTAAGACGAGTGCAGACAAAATGGCTTATAAAACGAGTGTAATGCAATATTTTTTCTATTTTGCCCCTATTTTAAATTAGATATACATTTATAAAAAGTTCAAAATATTATGCTAGGAAAATTACGAGTATATTTGGCAAATATAAAGCGTTGGTAACACTGGTAACTAGACGAACAATTCAAGTTTTCAATTTAAAGTGTCAAATAATCACGAGCCACTACTCACGATCACTATCAGTCACTGCCAATAAAATTTAAATAAATGTTCCTGAAACTGGTATCATCGAAAAGAACTGCTTTTCGAAACCCGTTTGAGTGTTATAACGGGTGTGTTAATGGTGCAAAATAGAAAAATAATATAAAGGTAAATCGAGGTGATTATTTGGTTGCGTAATGAAAATGGTCTTTAGGATAACTACCCTATGTCCCAAGAGGGAATAACGGGATTTACTAGTTACTACTACTTCAAGATAATATAATTTAAAGTTAAAAAAATCCGCAAAAACAATTAAATTCAAACCCCGTAACAAATTTCGTTCGAATGGATTAAAATTTTATTGAAGTGACAAAAAATACAACAGCACAATCGACACACCTGTCATTGTTGAATACTCTATTTTCTAATACCATTTTACAATAAATATTTCCTGTTTTAAGGAATAAGCCATTTTCGTTGTTGCTAAAATAATAAAGTATTTATGTTGACTTCTAAACAAAATATTTACAACTACTGTAATAACTAATGTCGTACACGTGATAATCTTGAGATAAAGACTCTTTTACTTTCTTAGCTAGCTCAAAATACCTTAATCCTCAATGAATCATTTAAAAATTAATAAATAATGAAAACTGCAAAGTGACAAGCGTAAGCTGCCAAATACCAAATTTACAAATGCAGTAGAGAAGGCAAATCTATACGTATACCATAAATCACAATCAACTACGATGTAAGAAACATTTATAATGACACTGTATAATTTGTCATATTTTAGAATTACCTTAAACAGACAACATTTAACTTGGTATTTTTTTACAGTGTCTTCATTAAAAGTTCAGTAATCCGCTGAGGGAGGTTATAATAAACTCATTTTTATTGTACAAAGTGTCTATAAAAGAACGTATATTAAGAGTCCAGTGGAATTGTGAAGCTCTATAAATTTATTGTGACGAAGAATGTCAAGCCGCTGAAGCCGTCAAATGTCAAATTTCTAAATCTTAGCGTCAATTGTGAGTTTGACGTCTTAGTTGTTTTGCTTATGATTTTCTTCAGTTTTTCTATATTCTAATTACTTTTCATCTTACACCAGTCTTTATTAAAAACCTGTCATTAATTGACTTACATAACCTCTCTTTTTCTATTTGGTACCACTATATGCCACAGAGCAGCAAAAATCGACATTATTCCACAGGACTCTTGATATACGTTGTTTTATAGACACTTTGTACCGGCATATCAAAAATTATCTTGGTCAAAGGTGGTCATGGATTTTCAAATAATTGTCGAAGTATTTATGTCAATCATTTTTTGAATGTCAAAATTTGTAAAACAGCATAAAATACTGAGCACTTCCTACACTTTGCAGTAATGCCGAAGGATTTTTATGTATGCCTTACAAATTGTGTTGGTGTGTTTCTCGAAACTTGCTCTGTGACTCATAAAAAAATGCTGGTAGGCCAATCGTTCGTACCGAAGAAATCGTCACACGAAATAAGTTAAGACGGACGTTTTCCTATTCATGACCACCTTTGACCAAGATAATTTTTGATATCCCAGTATATTACACCATTATCACTTTATCTCAAACTTCTTGATCGGTAGCCAGAGATAAGTTATATTATGAGGACGAACTAAATTACTGCAATCATGTTTTACCATGTTCAATTACAGACAAATCAGCTGACTAGGCACAAGGTACTTGTTTCTATTTGATTTTATACTTCACCTTGTTAAGGATGAATTGGAGTAACAATTTTAGCAAAAAGTTGCGGAAATCGTATAATGCTGTGAAACGTATTTATGAGGAATCAATATTTAAAAAAAAAAGTTTTGAATTTTTGGAAACGAATTGTAATCAGTTGCAAGTAAATTTTGTGTTTATTTTCTTGATATTTAGATAATTACTTACATGTGATTTTACAATATTTTGACTAAGACTGTACGGTACTCTTAAATATTGAATTAGGTACCTGACATTTTTATTTTTCATTAATTCGCTGATCCTAACCTAAAATATGTTCAGTACATTTTATATTTACTAGAAAAGCTAGAAAGATAACTTTAGATAGTATATTTTAATCGGTTATCCATTAAAGGGGTTCAATTAACGATTTCAAGATCTACGACTTCAACGTAATTTGTTTAATCAATATTAATTTGAAACTTTGTACCTATCAGAATTAAATTAACAACGTATTTCTGGTAACTTGTAGTAAAAGATTGTATTGCTGCTCAAAACCATGATAGAATCTTCAATTACAGACTTTTTTGGTTTTGCGTAGGGAAGATATTATACAGGGTGTTTTCGAAGTTGAGGCGTTCCTTTTAACATGTGCTAGTATGCGTTGTTCTAAAGAGTTTTACCCAAAATCACCTTAGTAAAATGTGTACGGCAATGAAGATACAATAAGTTTTTTTTTTCGAAATCATTGAAACCGGTCCTGCTCAAATTTACGCTAATTTGTTAGAAATTAGAATTGACAAAAAAAAATCAAATGAGCATGGACGTTAATCAAAAATGCTGTCAGGGTTGTCACCTAATTATTTAAGCTAACATTCTTAAGAATAATGTATAGTACTATGGCGGACAAAAAATTTTGAACGATCAAATTTTGGCATATCAAAAAATGTCAATGTAAGCTGCCCTTTACCGTTATTATGACGTTTATAAATTAAGTCGAAAAATTGACAGTTTGAAGTAAACGTCTCTCAAGTTTATAATTATAATTTAGTGATACAATGCCAGCCGTATCTGAATTTACTAAAGCCAAAATAGTAACCCTTCACCAAAGGGGTATGTCGTATGGGCAAATTTAGACAAATTTAGGATTATCGAAGGGCACTATCCATGCCATTATGCGGAAGTGGGAACACACTGGGACGGTGGTTCGGCGTCCAGGTTCTGGAAGAAGGCGGGTGTCTTCCGTGGAACAGAACGCGGCACCCCCGAACTATCATCGAAATCTGTGCCTGTCCATGAGGAATAGATTTTAGTTGTAAAGTTTTTTTATTTTAAACTTTTAATTTTATGTTTAATAAATACATGTTATAATTTGTTAGTATTGTGGATTGATCTGTACTTTGAATTTTTTGATATTTGCGTACCAAAATACAAGTTGTTGGGTCTTTCTGTCTTGACGTAAATAGAACTAAATTTGGTTTCATCTATGATGAAGACATTCCTGATTTTGTGTTGATGCTAAACCTCTAAGAAGGAAATAGATACGTATCTACATTCTACACCACTCGATAGCCTAGGGGCTGCAGCGACTTTCGCAATTTCGACGGCAAAGACGAAACGATTAAGATTCATCCACGTTCACCATTCGTGAGCCGACATAGGCACACCAAAATTTTTGTGTTAATCTATGATTGACTAATCTGTCACTGGTGACATGACAAAAAAGGCAAAAATAAAAAATGAGGTTAGTTGACCATAAAGCCAGTTTTACATTTATATGTCAAAGGAATAACAAGTCGTTCAAAATTTTTTGTCCGCCATAGTACCTAGTGTTACAAGGAACGCCTCAACTTCGAAAACACCTGTATGTATAACTCGTTTTTTAATCAAATTTATATTAATTAATAGTAGTTTATTTAACGAGTTCGTGTGTAAATTGGGCCTTTTTTGGTACGAGTAGGAACGAGCGTTTTAAACTGGCCTACTCGTGAGTAGGAACGAGCGTTTTAAAGGCCTACGAGTGCCAAAAAAGGCCCAATTTACACACGAACGAGTTAAATACAACGTTTTTTTGTTCGACGAGCCCCTTAAAGGCTCCAAATTGCTTAAAATCTTTAAAATTAGCTTGACGTTTCGTTTTGACAAGTTGTGACATTTATCAAAATCCGTTCACACAGGAGAAAATTCCCAAATTCTGACAGTGTCGAACAAAAAAAAATACATTATATTTACAAATATGCTTCTAATAAAGCCGAAACATACACAAAAATTACAATCTTAAAAATTCTTAAGGAATTTTTTTTTTTAATATCCATTAAAAATTGTGTTAATACAGGGTGGTTTATAATAGGTGTAAAAAACTTTGACATCGTGTTCAGGAAGTCATTTTAAGAAAAAATTGCTCGAAATCAGCTACGGGAAAGTCAATTGCTCGAACGGCAGTTTCTCGAAAATGTTTTGCTCGAAGGTAATTATCATACACAAGATAATGCGGTGATTGTTATTACAAAGGCCACATCCGTATTCCATTTAATAAATTAAAAAAAAAAAACGGTTTTACACAAAAATTTTAACTTCTGATTTTTACACTGATAAGAGGATTCATTTCTAAAATTTATAAACGAAATTACCGAAGAAAAATATGAATTAGATTTTAAATCAAACGATATTAAAAATCTGAAGACTGGTTTTATTTATGATGGTGGGAATTGTAATTGCGGTAAGGCGGTAAGGCCGCTAGAGATCTTCGGGTGCAGGCATTTGAGATTCCATCATTTTCTCCAAGGCCGTAACAGTTTTTTTTTTTATAAAACAATAAATTTATGCAATATGCAATTGGGGTATAAGGTTAGTAAGTGCATTATAACAGAATCGAGAAAGAGTTTGAAAAATCGAGACGAAATCTAGATTTTTCAACTTCCGAGATTCGGTTATGGGACTTATTGCACAACGTTTTTCGCACAATCGCTTATATTTTTTAAACATTTTTACCTGATAAACTAGGCAAAAATGAATAGGGAATTTTTCCTTTTTTGAATTTTTTATAAATACAGTTTATAATTTGCAATGAAATGTGTTAGAAATGTATATACGAGTATATACCGGGTGTAGAATTAGTTTACAAGACATAGGATTTTACATATAAAAATAAAGTGTTTCAATTATTGGCTCCCCTAACAATTTTATGGCAAAATAGTTAAAATGAAAGTTAGAGAGAATTAAAATTACTGTCTAATTTCAATCTTAGTTTTATTCTAACATCTTGTGGTACTGAAAAAAGGCAAGGAAAGAGTTAACACAAAAATACTAAAAAGTACCACTAGGCATGAAATTTTGTTTCTTTCTTTAAATGGTATTATGCAGGATCTTCTTTAAGAAACTTCCAAGCAACATTTGCTTCAGGTTTCCCAGACCGACCAATTTCAGCCATAGAAACATCGAAGTTTGAACATTTAATGGGAAGATACCTTTTCATTCGTCCTGTAGTCCTGTACGAGTTCATTTGAAGGGCAGATCCAAAGAAAATTTAATAATAGTGAAACCACCCGACAAATAATTTTAGAAGTAAAATTTCATTGCTAGTACTGCTTTTTAGTATTTTTGTCTTAACACCTTTCTTACTTTTCTTTCAGTACCACAAGATGTTAGAAAAAAACAAAGAGTGGAATTAGACAGTACTTTTAATTCTCTCTAACTTTCATCTTAACCATTTTGCCATAAAATTATTAGGGGAGCCAATAATTGGATCTCCTTATTTTTACATGTAAAATCCTATGTCTCGTAAACCAATTCTACACCCGGTATATACATATTAAATGTAATGTTTCAAGTATTTGTTACATTTTAAATTTATCTAGTGTTTAAGAATACGTGAGAGGATTGGGACAATTACTTTGCTTTCCAAGAAAAATTGTGGAATTCCCTATTCATTTTTGCCTAGTTTATTTTAATGACTTTAACAACTAAGCTGTTTCTCGAATTTTGGGGCACCCAGTAATTAAAGACAACTTTCAAAAATGGATAACTAGAAAAATAAATTACTATGCCAGAAAAAGATTGCCTATGAAAGTTGTTCAAAATGTCCTGCTTGAGCTCGAATGCAAGCATGACACCTGCGAACCATTGAGTCGTAAACACGTCCTATTGTTGCATCATCTTGACGAATTTCATTAAATCTATTTGTTATTTGGTCAAGTAATTGTTCACGTGTTTTTATTTCGACACTGTAAAGTAGTTGCTTCAAATGGCCCCAAAGAAAAAAATCCCAGGGATTTAAGTCTCGAGATCTTGGGGACCAAAATAAAACGTCTATCAGGAAATACTATCTAGACGCTTGAAGATGTTACCGTCACAATACCCATACAGATAATCAGATAAACAATATCTGCATGTTCAGCTACACTAAACTCATTGATTTTGACAACTACCAACTTGTTACAATTGTTTTAGAAATTATGTTGTTTATTTCCATGGCTACTAGATTTTAAAGTTGCACTTTAATCATTATTTCAATAAAATTTAAATCTGATTTAGTACTGTACAAAATAGGACCTAGATTCATATAACATTTTTTTCTTCCCAAACACGATGTCAAAGTTTTTTACATCTATTATAAATCATCCTGTATAACAGAAATATTATTAGTCAAACTGTAGCACTGTTGTTATTACTAGTTCTCTGTTTGTAGTTGTACTGAAGTGTAAATAACGTTTTCTAAGAGGATAAGGATTATCCAATTTAGAAGCCATTGGCCATATACGAATATACGAGGGTGATTCGTCATTTGTTGCCGTTGTGAACGGGTTAACTGACAAATGAAACCTGTTTAAAACGACAAATGATTATTTACTGACACTAACACACGTTTTATGAAATGACTTAGTGCTTCTTTTTGCTTTTAAAAAAATTAGTCAGTTGTTCAGTGAAATTTGCGGATAAAATGGAGGTTCTAGTTGTAATAAAATACTTCACTAATATCGTGCGATCCATTGAATTTGTAATTAGAGTTGGCGCCGGGAGTGTCAACGCATGTCTAATCCTGAACTATCGCGGCAAACGTCACATTTAATGACAATTGTAAAACAGAAAATGGCGAATTAAGGATTCGAGGGATTAAGAGAAAAATTACAATGGTAATGTTTATTTTATTAAACATTGTTACAACAGATGCTGAAAGTGTTCACCATTTTGTTCTAAGCACAAACGAGCCCTTCGTTTAACTCCACTGATAGCATTTTGTAACATTAATTTATACACAAATAAGTGTATCGATTCAAAAAGACCTACGGCTTCAGTTCCAGCGCCAACTCTAATTACAAATTCAATGGATCACACGATACTAGTTCTACCAGTTTTTACAAGTCCAGAAATTTTAAACTTGACAGAGAATCTTGTGAACATGCAGCAGGGTTTATAAATATGATCCTCCACAACAGGCAAATTATAAAAGAAATAATAAAAACGTGAAAAAATACTTTTCACTGACGCTGCCAATGGCAGAAAAAGTACTTCTGTCGCTGAAGTCTTGAGTCAAAAATGTCAAACTTTAGCTTTGTTAATTGGATTACAAAATGTCATGTTTTTCTGAATTTCGTTCAAGTTATTCTACACGATATGTAGCAAGCAAAAATAAAAATCTAATTACCGCACTAAAAGGATGTTGTAGAAAAGCTTTGTACGAATGTTTCAAACGTTTTAAAAGGAATTTATAAAATTCTGAAGTTTTCTACATGTTATGTTCAGTCCGCGTATTTGCTCACAACGAAGATCGTCATTTTAAAAAAGTCATAAAACATTAACGTTGTGCAAAAAAGATAGCTGGGTTTAGAACGCATTTTATCCACAATATTTAGCCGACATTTTACAAATGAATGTAAACTTTAAACTGATGGTTTTGATTTTATTTTAAATAGATTTTTGCCAAATTTAACCTTTACAATATACAATTTTTTTACTAGTTATAGTTATATAGTATGTATATTTTTAAATACAAAATTATTATCTCAACATTTAATTCAAAGCTTTTACATTTACCAAACCATGTAGGATGAACATTTTTATTCAAACTAGATTTTGCCTGGGGCTTTGCTCTCATATTTTAACAAATGCGACAACGTCAACATTAACTGATATTTTTTTTATTTCTACAAAGTTTCGAGTAATTCTTTGCTCAAGCTGTTTCCTATCAACTACGAATAGTTACAGCACATTTAGACCAAATTGATCCTGTTTGAAAACATTAACTCATCTTCTGGCATTTCGGATGGCAGCGTGGGGTGACACGACCGCACGTCGCTTAGATTAAAATCGACGAAACAGAAAAAAGCACTTCGTGATGAAATAAAATGCAAAACATAGCAGGAATGATCCCTTTTTGACAAACTTTATTTGAGGAAAATCAATCTATTAGTTTTTCAATTAAGTGGATTCAAACAGAGAACCACACAGACGGATACTCCATGTGTAGATAAAAACGTTTGTTTCAGGACTATCTTCGTAGCAGAGCGTTCAGAGAATTTTTAGCACTATACTATAGCATTAAAATGAGTCACAAGAATGTTACATCGTGCGTTCAAATGAAATCCTAACCTAAAATTTATAAATAAAACATCTTTCTGTTTTTCTTCCTTTGCAAAGTTTTACATTAAAAATAGAATAACTAACGATTCCTATTCTCAAAGCAAATATCTGAGGGCACCTTTTGCTAAAAACAAACATGTTCAATCATGTGCCGATTAAACATAAACAAATGTCATTCGTGTCAAACGGCGGGAAATTCAAACTTTACACTGTTCCAAATGGTTTACTTTTTTCAACACCTACTCAGCCCAGGTTTTCATTTGAACGCATGATAATTCTGCCATATGTAAAACGAGCAAAGGTAAAAATAACAAATTCTGTTATTAAATTAACTTTTCTTTCAATAACCCAACAAACAAATATAATTCGGTATTTCTGACGTTAATTTAACTGCATATTATAATAATATAATGAATATTTTTTGTTTCATAATTGGACTTTCATTGTTTTGTTAACTGAACAGAATATTTAACAAAGTTTCTGTTTCTTTTAAATTAAAAACTGTTATCCAGTTAAATACAACTTTCGTTACATCCAGTAAAAAATCTAAATAAATTGTTTCAGAATTAACTAAAATCCAATTTTATTTGTCGAAAATTGTCAATGACAATACAAAATTGTACGTTAACCTTATCAAACCTAGTTCCATTATTTAATAAATGACTAAATGCAATTTGAAACTTCATTGTTCACAGAATATCGTACTTTAGAACATGTCCTCTATTTGGATAAATTATGAATCATCAATCTATAACCAGAATTATCTTCTTTAAGTGATAAACAATCATGTTCCCAGATATTTAAGTCTGGAATTAAGAATCATAGAGATTGTATGATAAACGATGAGTTGGTAATAAATAATAATCCAGTAATAAATTATTTAATAATGTAAAAGATTTTTTTCGTTGGTTCATCATCTCCAAAAAGTAGAAGTCATGCGTGATGCGATTCACTTTAAAAATTTATTCTTGAGCATCAACTTCGTGAGATTAAGCAGAAGACGGATGTGCATTAGATGTAATTGTCGACGAACTGTATTGAAATATCACCCATCAAAATGATATATTATTACTATATTCTTGAAAGGTTTGAATAATATAACACGGGGTGAAGTCACGAAGATACTTCCTACTTTGTAAGCTTTGGGAACATGTGAAGTCGGCGGAAATTATACCTATTTCCTCGTTTGGGTTCATTGCTAGTAGAACGTTACTAAAATATCACACAAATAATTATTTTTTTTTTAATAAATAACCGATTATACATCATTTCTTTATGCGCTATTCAGTCTAAAGACTATCGTGTAAAATTAGAAAACATTGCACTTTGTATTAAATTAAAAATGATTATCTTGTACTATTCAATTGATAATATTAATTAACGTTTAGTTGATATATTTTATATAACACCCGCCTTGTATTAGTCACGGTTCACGGTTCACGGTTCACGGTATGATTTTTAACGTTCAAGTATTTGCACGACTGATAAGAGAGCATTTTAAATCAGACAGTTTATGGAAGTTTTTGATATACAATTTTTATCATTTGATAATCTTATTCATTATATAAGTTCTCCAACTAGATCAAAAGAGAACAAACTCAAAATCATGATTTTTAAATTTTGACACTTCACAGATTATTGAATAAATGAGTACAATCTTAATTTTGAAGGCTTTACTACAGAAAAAAATAAAAAAGAATTTTAAATGCATACAGCTTTGTGTAAATTGTCAGTTATAATACCACGAATAGTCAAAGATTGTCGAATATTTTTGTGGTGGTATCACGAATGATCATTCGCTTTATGAACGCCATGAGTGCGTAGCACGAATGGTGTTCGAAAGCGTAATGACCATGAGTGATACCATCGGAAAAATATCCTACTATCTTTGACTACGAGTTGTATTCAACAGACTATTCAATAAACCAAATCAATGTTTAAAATAACAAATTTCAGTTATAATACCACGAGTAGTCAAAGATTGTCGAATATTTTTTTCACTACTAGTCTCAGAAGGCGTCATTATTGACTCTCGAACCGACCCCAGAAGTAGAATTTCTCTCCCAAGGTCAATAATGAACAGCCGTCAATTAGCAACGAAAGATTTTCGTTGATTTCATTGGTTAACGTAGACGATTTTCATAGCAACCGTTGAAACATGAGAACTCGCGCATCAGACAAAATAATTTGATTAATAATTATTATCAGAAAGGGTTTTAACGTATCTAGTAGTGAAAAAAATAGTATATAAACCACGGTGAAGAAGTCCTCAGCACGCCTCGGGCTCTAATCTTGGCGCTCTGGCTATAATCATGAACTTCTTCACCTTGGTGTATAATATACTATTGTGGTGGTGTCACAATATTATATAATATTACTTAGTTATATTTTCACTAGTGGAATATTCACACCTATTTTCTGATTTATATGAAAGAAAAAAACAACCATACAATGTACGTACACATGTTCGTTGTTTCAATATTTACGAATTTGTTTATGTAGATGTACGGTTATGGTAATGTATTTGTGTAAACACATTACAATTTCGTGTTTGTTTTATTTTGAATTAATTAACGATAGGTATAAACAGATTGCGGAAAATCAACATCTGGAATATTTTCATCACTGTCTGTCTATATCATGGTGCAGGTTCAAAGATACAAAGTATATTTTAAGATTTTAAATAGGCTGCACAGAGAGATAACGAGCAATCAGTTGTTTTGATAAAAACCCTTCACTTTCAAGGTAAAAGAAAATTTTATAATGACTTTCAGAAAGAGGTTTTTGCAGCATTATTCATCTTCCTGAAAATTTTAAATTTAACTAGATAGTCACTCAATATCCCTGGAGTGTCATTATTTTCAACTCAATAAAATATCAATCAATCAGAATTCTGCAAAATCAATACTACATTAGCCTCGCAGGCTTCGCTATCGTATTTAATTAATTACACCGTTAGCAGCTGAAGTAATGGAACAATAATATTATTTAATAAGTACCGAACAACAAAACAATGAGTAACCGAAATATGTATTCCACAATTCTAAATGCTAAACATTCTTCTGGAGCTTTGGGTAAATAACAAACGAAACAATATCAGATTGTGGTGATGCAATGTTTCGAACCGTGCGTTTTGCAACGGGAATACATTTCTATTCATTGAGAGTGCAAAAAATTATCGATATTTTTCTAAAACCAAATAACGGATCGGTGTATCACTTGCACAACATAAAATTTCCATTAGTGGACAATGCATAAGCAATGACATTCTTTGGAGTTTGGCGTTGATGAGAGAAAATAATTAATGAGATCGATGCGAAATATAGTTTTTTATTAAACTCTTTGCTGGAGGATGAAATATAAAAACAAAGAAACGTCATTGTTAGTACGAAACGTTGAGTTTCATGTTTCCACTTTTATTTGCAAAAAATTGTATCTAAATTTAATCACTTTTATTGCAACGTAAGGACGTAAGGTTAAGTTGCAATTTGCAGATACATGTTACGATAACGAGATCAAATAAATCTTATCTTTTTTCGGTGAAAAAGCAACTTGACGAATCATATAAAAGCCGGTGCTCCTCCAAGCCCTGTGCAGTTTAATTTGGAAGTTTCGTATTAAACGACAAACATGGTTCAGATCGCAGGAAAATACCAACACGTCAAGAACGAGAATTTTGTGGAGTACCTTGTCACTCTAGGTATGCAGTAATAATCTTATTAGACGGAGTTCATTTATTGATTGACTAATTTGCTTCCGTAGGCATTCCTGAAGATAAAGCCAAAGCAGCTGACACACTCAAACCTAAACTTGAAGTGGTCGTTGATGGGAACAAAATTTCATTGAACAGCGACTCCGGAGTGGAGAACGCCTCATCGACTTTTATATTGGGCCAGGAAGTAGACGAACCGATGCCTAATAACATCACCCTCAAAGTAAGTATTAAATCTCCATCTTTGTCTGGGTTAAATAATGTTGCTTTGCTTTCAAGAGCACGGCCCAACTCAACGGTGATACCTTGACGGTGAACTCAAAAACTCCAACCGGCAAAGTTGGAACCAGAGTGTACAAATTCTCCGACACCGAACTTGTTGTCGTAAGTTTAAAGCCCAAGAAAATTTCTTTTTCTACTCATATTTTTTTTTTTCTGTTTGTAGACCATGACCAGTGATAAGGGTCCACAAAGCAAAAGAATCTACAAGAGAATTTAAATATTGTTAGAAAATGTATTAAATGTGATTTATGTTAACTTATCTTGTATAGTAAGATCTTATAAATTGAATAAAAATCACATCATGCAGTAACAGCTGAGTTGTAATCTTTGTTTAAATAAATATTACATCAGGTGATAATGGGATCAGTGATTTGAAAGTGAATTCATGATTCAAATAAATGCGGAATTGGAGCAGGTTGTGATTTTATTATGAAGTTGGCAACAAGCAATTTTTAAAGACAGCACAGTGCACGTGTTTATTATGATCGTAAAATAAAAACTTATAAAGGAAACGTAAAATTTAAAACAAAAAATATAAAATATTAGGTAATGTATGAAGTACTTACATACTATTTTTGTTTTACAATACAAAAATTTCCGATAATAATACCGAATCTTGAAAAGTTCCCCGAATACTTGCACCGTTTCCAGGGAAATCCTTTCGAAAAAGAATTTCGTTGATTTTGAATCGCCTCTTTCCGCAATAAGTCGGTTTTCGATGACATTAATGAAATCGATAGCTTCTTTGCACCAAGGGCCTAAGGTTTTAAAGGCTAAACCTTTAAATATGTAATTTGACGAAATAATTGAACTATATTTGCTATGTTTGCGTTTGAAGCGATTTCAGCGGCAAAACCTGAAACTTCAGATTTTTTCAAAACGTAACTGTCTGTGTAACTGCAAGTGTATCTCCAACAGTAACTTCCCAAACTAAAGATTGACCTTTAGTCCACGGTACTAAAGTCATCCCATCTGGGCGTTTTCCATCATCCCGAGACAGTCCGTTTGGTTCTAAAGTTGAAATAACATGAATAGAAGGCAAAGAGCGGTTGATAATATAATTAATTTCACTGTGTCTGGAAAATCTACCACTGGTTTTGGAACAACTTAGACCGTGGATGCCAATTTCGTCAACTTTCGCATTGCATTTGCAAATATGAGGGGTTCAAAGATTACAACCCAACCTTAAACCAAAACAAACTTGGAGTGTTATCTAAGAGAGTATCAATATTAGGAGAACGTATTGCATGTAACCAAGATTCTGATTCTCTGCATTGCAAAGCCTTAAAACAAGCCAAGTCTCTAGGTCTTTCGTTCTCATAATGGTGAATAATAAGCTCATTATTCTTTGAATTTAGTAATAGAGAAACAAGCTTTTTAACACCATGAATTGAAAATAGGAGGCAAATAGCGGAAATGCGGCGAATTTCCAATTCACCAAATCTAATCGGTAAAGTGGACTGACACCGTTGTAAATCAGTTAAACGTAAATTAGTATTCTTTCTAAAGAAGACTTTAAAGAAGAATCAAGTGAATTAATATAATTAGAAAATTTCGAAAATGGAGTTGTTCTTAATAAAAAAAACACCCGTTATAAGCCACGTGTCTGCTAAGAAGTTCAGCGTTGAGAGATTTTCAAAGATTGGAGAACCTAAAAGTGATAAACCTCGGGCACAAATTTTAATACCTGGTATCAAATTTTGAAATTCCTTAATGACTTTTAAATTTGTGTCTCCAGAACGCCAAAAGATCTCGCATTTGTTAAAGTTTAATTCAGGACCAATTTTTCTGGATAAATTGATAACTTTCTTAATGTCAGACAAAATTACTTCTGGGTAATCAGCTAAGGTTCCATGATCTAAATACCAAATATTCAGCTGAGAATCCAAAGATAAAACAATTGGTTGAATGGCAAGACTAAAAATCATGGGACCAGGATCTCCTTGCTGCGCTCCAACACTTGCACTTATTATAGAATACAATCCCGTTCAACTGAGTTAAAGGCGTTTTTGAAATCGAATTCCTCCATCTTTCTTACGAAGGCCACATAAAGACGCACCATATAATAAATGACAAATTTCTGAAGGAAGTTGGCCAGACAATAAAAAATTACACAGTTTTGTTCAAGCTCTTAGTATCTGCTGACCTGCTTCACCCGCTGACAAAGATATGATATATTTCAAGTATTGTGGTCTCATGCCATCTAAAACTGGTGAAGAACCGGCAGAAAAGGAATTGATAGCTCCTCGAACGTTTTGCTCATTGACTATTAAAGAAAAGTCTCCTGGTTTGAAAGCGTCTGGGAAAAATAGTTCGCTAGATGGTGAAGGATGTTTTTTTTTTTAATTCTTCAGCAACATCTTCATTGAATAAAGCTAATGAGTCATCCGAGGACAATAATTTAATAGTTCCTCTGATATCAAAATCCGGCTACTTTTGTTTCCACTTTCTTAGCTAATGATAAATGTGTACGTTTCTTAGGAGCAGTTCAAAATGTTGTCTTTCAGTTTGAATGCACAAACGAACTCGCGGCTCCATGTCGTCAAATGCGTTTTCCATGGTTAGGGGATTATGTTAGCACGAACATCTCTAGTAGCCTAACAAAGTTCTTCGATAGTGCTTCTAAAAACTGTGTTTTTGAGGTGTGGATAAACAAAGTAGTCCATTATTGTAACATATGGAGACCTTGCAGGAAATTCCACCACTCGGGTGTCAAAAGAATTCTTTCAAATAAGCACTTGTTTGACGCGTGGAATGTGCTGTAGCATTATCTTCGGTAAATTCATCGTCATGTAACTCATTGAGAAAGGATTCTAATAAATCATTGCGATATCTTGCAGCAGTTACGGTTTGGTTAAGAAATATTGGTCCGATGATTCGCCTTCTCGAAACCACTAGCTAAACACCAATTTTTCTGTGGATGTAAATGTAAAGCATGAATTTGTTTTACAAGCTGTGTACAAGTGGTTCCAAGATTAGGAAACTGTTGACGGAACTCCTGTATGCACTGATTAATTGAATAAACATATTGTCCGTTTTCAAACCTACCACTTCGAAAATTACTTTCAAGAAGAAAAATTTTATCTTATCTCATCTTATTATAAATAAGTAATAAAAATTAATTATAAATGAATGCCTCACAACTTTTGTAATTTGAATTAATTTGACAACTGTCAGTGCTCCAAAGTCTACCAATCGTTACTAGAGGTATTTTCATATTTGGTGACGGAAACAAAAGACTGAGAAATGTCACAAAATTGTATTGTCAGTGTCAAATTTCTCATAAATGCCGTAAAAAGGAATGTCTAGTTAAATTTAAATTTTCGGTAAATAGATTGAAAAAATAAATTCAAAGGAAACCAGTTTTGTCAGTGCTTCAAAAGGAAAAGTTATTTTCATATAATCAAACGTATTGCAAATTATGTCTCTAGTTCGACGATTAATAACTTTCTTATTGCCAATTTGCTGCATTTCTGTCGAAATCACGAACGTCTTTGAGAAATTTGACACTGACAATACAAATTTGTGACATTTCTCAGTCTTTTGTTTCCACCATCAAATATGAAAATATCTCTAGACAATAAGTCACAGTCTACTCTACTCCAAATTTATTTGAAGGCACGGTATACTTATAGTGAAATTTTTTTAATAAACAAATGTCAATGTCAAAATTAAGTAAAAAACCACTCTGTACCACCATAAAATGTACGCATATGGACCAGCTGTATAACAATTTGACACCAAATCGTAGTTAAGGTTATGTTCACTTCACTTCCCGTACCTTTCTTCCGCGAATTCATTTTCAAAACAAATTGAAGGAGAAATTAGCAGAAATCTTTTTCGAATTTGAAATAAACTCTCGCTGGTCAGGGCGGAGGCCCAGTTACTTTAAAAAAATGTTGATACTCAGTGTGACTAACCGTATTATCACGAAAATCACTGTTTGGCTCATACCAACATGACAATGTTTTGACAATTGTTTATTAAAAAATTTCAATTATAATTATTATCATTCTTTTTAACAAAATAATAGAAGAAAAAGTGTATTCTGTTGTCTTAAAAAACATTGATGTAATGAAAAAGCAGTAGGTACACATTTTTATCCACTATTAACAGTCACTCTGCGTGTATTGTCGTATACTCCATAAATTGAGATGGGGAATTTAGTATTTTTCACTACGTTATGTTTTGAAATTAGAATTTAAAAACGTGCAATGTGTCAGCGTACGAACTATAAATTAATGAAATGAGCTTAATTGATTATAACAACATAATTATTCGTTCGATCATTATCAGTTCTTTATGGTATTAATAACTGTAATGCTACCGAACTTAGAGTTTAGTTTTATCGAGTATTTTCATTATTGTAGCTATTATCTGTTACCATCATAAAACGAAAACTGTTTTACCATCCTGTTACTAGGGATTATTCATAATGAATCATTACGTTTACTGCTCTGTTATTGGTCAAAACCAGCAAATCGATAAAAAATGTGCTGTTCCATTTGCAATATTTTCTAAATATTAACGTTTTTAATATTGGTAGAAAATAACCAAATAACTTTTTATGCTAGTACAAACCAATTAAAAGACTGAAATGTTTCAGTATCAATTTATCTCGACACCTTTAATTGAATGAATAATGAGATCAAAATGAGTTATGCGTGTTCGGAACTAAAACCTGCCAAAGAATTAATTATTTGGTTGTATTTTATGGAAATTGGATGTTCCGCACTTAATCATCGTTCTCAGTAATACCGGAATTTTGAATGTATTACGCTTTTATCGATGAGAATTTTGTGATAATTATATTCTGCTAATGTATAGTGGGCTTAACGGGTATACATTTATATTAAATTATAACTTTTCAGCTTTGTTTACATTTCAGTAGTGATGGGAATTCTGCCCTTTAAAACATGTATTATGAAAAATTCTATTAAGTAATGATAATTTCTTTGATATTGCATTTTTTTAAATATTATCCTTTACCTTCTATACGCCCGGTTTTCAACTGGCATCTACGTCGGAGTTGGTTCATATGTCAAAACGCGATTTCCCTGCCAGCCACCCATCCAAACACTGACCGCGTCCGATGTTGCTGCTGCTGATGATATTACTCCTATAATGATAAAAGCGGTACTTTTAAGCTGGCCAAACCATCAACATTGTCTCAGAAATGTTGAGTTAAATCATAAACAATGCAATGCACATTTTCAGTTAAAAAAATATGTATTTCTTCATCATTTTTTACAACAGTTAATCACCACAATTTTAAATGTTTGTTGTTGATTGTATAAGATTATCTGTCTAAAACGAGCTGAGATATCTTCAAATGGAAATGCTGGAGCATCCCCAACAATCATATTTAATTGTTGAAAAGTGAAATGGCTTGATGACCGAGAGAAAAAATAAATTTGAGATTGTTCTAAAAGGTCTGTGGTGACATAAAGAATATGTGGACGAGCATTATACTGTTGAAATTTTCAATTTCACCAACATTTTGACAGCAACGGTTTCTAGAACCTATTTAACCCAGCGGACTACAGTCATACTGCCCTGAATAGAGATCAGAAGTAATAGCTACCCCAGCAAATGGCACCCCAAATCGTAGTGCCTACAGTATCGACTACATTTCATTAAAAATGACCAATTTTGCCTTTCACAACGAATTCTTCTGACTCCATGTACTTAGGTATAAGGATCATCATGCATACCAAAGCAAAAATGAGATTCGTTACTGAATATCGCAGAACGTACTGTTAGGGTTAAGACGAAATATAGGGTGAAAAAGCACAAACGATCTTATTCCACATTCTGTTTCAGCTTCATACCAATCATTTGCAACACCTCTTGTAGAGGTACCTCTATATCTTACAACCAAAAATCTGAGAGGCTAATCTTGATATTCACTGGTGCTTCTAACAACTCCTATCGCTTTAATGCGTTGTTGTCTGTTTTCATTTGACTAAGCTTAAAAAAAAATCAGCAGTTGAAAAAAATTACTAAAATGCCTTTTTCTCGAAACACACTTCTGAGTATTTTTTGTTCTACTGAATAGTGAAGTTTCTGTAGTGGACAAATTGCTAAACAAATTAATCAATTCTTTTGGCAAAATTGCTGCAACAAAAAACTTGATAAAATTGAGACAATCATGTCGCTAAGTAATATTTTTCTAGGACAGGATTGATTTTTCGCATAATTGCTTGTCGGTAGATAAACACACTCTACGCACCCCTAACCTATTGTTCAATTTATAAGATTTATTATCCTCCGCACTTACTGTTTCGTTTTTAAACGGACACGGTAGAGCAAGATCGATAGAATCCTGTGATTCAACAAGGTTAAACGAGAGCGAGAAGGTCAACAACTTTTTTTTCAATGGAATTCCCCAACTAAATAAAAAATAAGAAGATGTAGATTAAGTGACTTGACTTTGATGGGTGGATGAGAAAAAAAAATTAGATATGATGTTCTCTAATTTTTATGGTTGTTTTGTTTCGACTATGTGGCAGAAAGGCTAAGGGCACTACCAAATTTCCTTTTTTATTCGAGAATAAAAAAGATACGAAATTGCTAAGCAAGCTTTGAATTTCAGCTTGACTTAATTTTAATTTATTCAGTATACACTGAACGCCCGTTAGTAATGATAAAATCACGAATAAGTGAGCGCGTAGGTGCTCCAAAAGTAGGCACATATTTGAAGGAGTTTTTTGGACAGTGTTTACGAATTACGTTTTTTGATAAAAACGACGTATTTTCATCTCCCACCGACATCAATTTAAAGTCTCTTTACCAAAAAGCCTACTTTAAAGTGCTCATAATATAATTTATATTTCAGGAAAAGCCTACCTGGAAGCATTTAATTACGACGGAAAAACTAACTAATGAAACATTCAAGCAAATTACACTTACCGACGATTTCATTAAAAATTTTTTAGGTCATCGGGCGTGAATAAGCCGTAACAAACGTAGAAATTTATTGTGCGTTGCGTACACCTAAGTGCTAATGTATGTATATGTATGGTGGCTCCTGTGTAATAAACGCTTGAATGTTTCATGAGATGCGGATCCCGACCCAACCGCAGCGATATAATCTCACCTATTTATTAAATTATTTACACCCTCATTTTGTCAGATTATTATAGCCGTCATACCTCATTCGTCCATTTTGCCGTGGCGGCGCTGTCCTATCGCAAAATCCTCAGTTTGCGTTAAAGATTAAATGTAAATTTCAGCGAAGCTTTATGGAATCGGTTCAAAACTATACCTACACTCTCACTGAAACACAAACGAAACTTGTCGAACACCAAGGTGAGGGCGGTTTAAATGCGTCATGTGATTTACGTAATAATTACTTTTGACGTAGGAACCATTCCAGGGTCTGGCGAGGGTCGATTTCAAAATAATTGGTAAGTTGATGCTCGTAATGTCGAAAACGTAGATAAGTAGCGTCGTTTGCTTTGGATAATTCTGTTCTAATCAAAAACTCTCGTCTATCTTCTTCGGAAGCACCTATTGTGCTTACATATACTTTGGATTCACTAAGACAAAAGTTCGTGAACATGCACTCCATCATCAGCCTAATAAAATTGAAAGGAAAGCCTTGTCCTTTCATTATCAGATGATATACAACACTTCGATTCTGGAACATTATAGTGTTTTCTGTGTTTTATTCAATTTTCCACATAAAGTCGTAATTTATAGGCTCATAAATCATATTTGAGAATCTAAGGTTTATGGAGAGCAGGTGGAATCGTTTTACATTTACCCTATAACTTTCTAGTTAGTGGGATGTAAAACAAATCAATTTAATTTATACGGGTTTTGTAAGGGTATTAAATGCAGTGCGCTTTCAGATGTCCTTATAATTTTTTTTTTAAATTACAAGCTCCACATAAAGCAATTTCGTAACAAATTACCCTGTTCCGGAAGATTTATTACAATCACATCATTTTTTCCCTGAATGAACGAATAATTTTGAAAGACATCTGCTCTGTGACAAATCTTGAAAAATGAAAAACTTGAAAATATAATTTCATCGGCTGAAAGCACACTCGAGCGGCACTTAATTAAAGTGCATGGTGCTTTTGATATCCTACCAATTGAGTTATATTTAAGTTGCGTGTGTGCCATTTATAATTTAAGTTTTCAACAAACACAAATTATATTAGTCTCTTATATAAGCTTTGCGATCGGCTTATACAATAGACAAACTTTGTAATGAACCGAATGTCAATAACAGTGCCATTGTTAAGTAAATCTGGAATTATTTTACTGCGCCTGAATCAATTCACTATTTGCAAACTGAAATGAAGAGTTAAAATTAAACAGCTTTTACATTTTAATGAATAAATTATTACTTGAAGTTTTATATTTAAAGAGGGATGTCGGAGATCCGGCTCTCGCGTTTGTGCTCACTTGTCAGAGGTCTCTTTTATTTTAATGCAACATTTCATTTTTGCAATCGTCTAATGTAAAATCCTAATTAATTAATCTAATCCAAATTAAACTAATTATCGCACTACAGCAAATTATGAACTTTAGGATCTTAAATAGCAATTATCTTAGCCGTTTCGTCTATTAAATCCAATATAATGATACAAACATTTGTTGGGAGTTTAACGTTCTTCTTCATCAATAAAAAATTAAATAGCAACCTGAAAGAAATTATATGTACAGTTGCGGAAATAAATTTTCGGACAGTATTGTCATTTTCATATTGTAAACTCTAAAACAACTTTTACGTTAATATAACCTCATTTTTTCTCTTGTCATATTTTGTCATCTTGATTTATTTTGATTCCGCGACTGTACTTATATTTCTTATATTTTTTGGGCTCTATTGAATATACAGGGCGATTTAGAAAGTTGTATAGATATTTTAACCTGTGACAGAAACCCACAATAGGTAACCTGGAGAAAACCGATATGGTTTTGATTCTTGGCGAAGCCGGTGGACATTCAGAGCGAGCACGCCAAATCTACGGTAAAAGGTTTCCTCAAAGGAAATTTCCCAATGCACGAACCTTTGTAAACGTTGTGCGGCATCTTCGCGATTTCGGGCGTTTCGAAATGAATAAGGGCAATCTTGGTCGCCAACGAGATCGCATTTTCGATGCAGAAGAAGAAATTCTTCCCGAAATTGAAAACCAAGCAAACCCAAGAGCGTCACTTCCAGCAGTCATTTTCAATTAATGTGTGAGTTGGTATTATTGAAAATTAGAGAATAATTACCAGACACAACTGGGCATTTGCCAGAATAAGCATTACCTACTTTAACTTTGAAGGACCTGTTAGATAAGAAGGCTTCAATCCAGGGAAGTAACAGTCCCCTTATCCCGTTATGTTCTAATTTGTGAATGTCGAACTCGATCAAACGTCTTTTCCAAATGAAAATATACCTACAATATCCAGGGATCCAACGATATGATTTTGCTTGAAATTATTTTTCCTATGGGCTTGCATGAGACCAATGTAAGACTAATTGGACGATAATTTTCCGCTTATCACAATCATTATAAAAGATAGCGGTTCATAAATTTCTTGGGCGCAAACTTTCAATTTCAATTCAGTATTACGTAGTAACTAAGGTGTCCCGGGCATTTCGATTTAAATGTTAGAAATGTTTTAAATTATTAATTTCCAAATTGTTGGATTGGTATAGGTGGTGTTATAAATCGGCCAGCAAGATCTCCTGATTTAGCGCCTTGCGACTTTTTCTTGTGGGACCACCAATTTACAAAAGACGCCACCCAGGTATGAATCGTTTGAGAGAAGCAATATCTGCCGAGTGCCTGTTAATTACTGAGAGGCAGTTGGCCAGTGTAAGAAATGCTTTTTATAACAGAGTGGGGTGCTGCTTATTTCAAAAAGGGAAGTTATTTGCATATTAATTGCGATTTTATCTTTCTTTAGTATTGTTTATTTTTTAAGAATTTATAATAAAATCTGCTTAAACTGTTAATTACCTATTTTAATATTATTCTTTAATGTTATTGATGTATAGAAATAATGGCATAATACCTGTCGACTGAATGCACATTGTTAACTGCCTATGTACTACTGTGAGAGTGAACACCCGGTATAATATTATATTATATAATGTTATAATTAACTTCAACATTTTTTCGTGATGAGAGAAAAATTGTTAACATTTTTTGGTCACTTAACAAGTCAAAAGTCAAGTCAAAAACACACAACGTGTATCTACATATTATTAGATTCAATTCCTCACTTTGACTAATGAATACTTTAGCTAAAGTGAAGACAGTGTCTTATGAGGCATATTATCTAAAACACGCTTATCAAACTACGAAGAAACTAAAACAACAGCCACTCCGCTAATTGCAAGCCCATTTAGACGTTATGTAGATTGGCTAAGCATTTCGCTGATTAACTGATTTCTCACATTGCCCGTAACATAATAGTTATTTATCCAACATTCAATAGTAATATCGTGTTTTACTAGTTAGTTTTAATTGAGTAAACTGGGCTATAACTAGTCTGTTGTTTTAACCCACGTTGCCATTTGCACCGTGGGTTATAACATACATAACCCACGTTGCCATTAGCACCGTGGGTTATTAACGTTCATAACCCATCGGGAGCAGAATTTCATCAATAATGTCATTATCTAAAAATTTTGGAATATTGGATAAAACGTTGTATGGCATACGTGGGTTATTAAGTACTACCCACTCGAGGTAATAACCTACTCGGGCAAGCCCTCGTAGGTTACAAATACCTCTCGTGGGTAATATCTTAAATAACCCACTTATACCATAAATAACTATTACACAATTAGTGGGATAAAAGCAATATTACAGGATTCGAGTGTGAAGATTGCAGATGACGAGGGCGTTAGCCCGAGTTCATCTGTAATCACACGAGTTTCCTGTAATATGCTTTAGCCCACGTGTTATGTACAAAATTTTATCTAAGACCGCCCCGAATTTAAAAAAAAAGGTAAATCTTATTTATTTCCGCCAGTTTCATTACACCACTCAGTGGAATAATGACTTACTTATCCCACTGAGTGGGGTAATGAAGGTCATTTATCCCACTGAGTGGAGTAATGAAATGCGTCCGGTAATGAAGTTCCTTATTCCACTCAAATGAGTGGGATAAGTGTCATTTATCCCACGGGATTAGATAAAAATAATTATTTTAACATTTTACAATGTGATGCCAAGAAAGAAACAAAAGAAGGTAAAAAGTCACAGCACAGCCGAAAAACCATTGAGCAAACGAGGTAACAATATTTGTGCTTGATGATGGAACTTACTCGTACGTGGCAGCGGAGAGAAATCATGACTATGACTAGAGCGCGGATTCCTAGGTATTATGCCATTGATAATTCTTAATGGCACAGCGTTAAAACTTTGTATATATATAAACTACGACAAAAAAAAAGAATGAACAATTTTTTTTTAAGCTTATTTGCTTATTTTTCATTTTCATGCATATTAATTTTTTTCGTGCCATTTTGGTGCATATTTCAGGAATTTTGGTGCAAATTTCCGTTTTGACAAGGTTGCTGACAAGAAGGTAAATTCAGAATCTAAATCGGCATTATCAAAGGCTATTGCAGGTCGTAAATCACCAGTTGTCGCGTGTAATTCAGATCCGCATTGGCCCATCAATATTTAGTGCATCACGTCTTATTATTTTATAGATTACACCCCTGTTTGATGAGACACCGCTTGCGACCGGCTTTCTCTGTGAACCAATTTTATGACTTCCCATGTCATTTTTTTGTTCCATACAAATAAAACTCCCGACGCAATTCTGGGAAAACTTGTGAAGTTCATGCCGCCGCCCTTCCCGGATTGGATAGAAATTCACCTGTTATTTTTTTTTTGTTTTACTGGAACATTGCGGAAGATCATTTCTTAGTTTAGTGTTTATTTGGTTCTTTATCTGGTAACATACCTCGAGCGTATTTTTAGTGTGTACGTTGGTGTTTTGCGTGTACCTACTTTTTGAAAAATGCCCAAAGCTAAACCTTCCGTCGACGATTGGATACGAGGTCACTCCGAATTAAGATATGAAAACTGCAAATTAATTTGTCAAGTGTGCCTCAAAACGGTAAGATTTTTGGATTAGATCTGAAAATTATTTTGCCAATGTATTATTTTGTAGATCAATTGTGAAAAGAAATACAATATAATGCAGCATCTTAAAACTACAATTCATAAAGAAAATTTGAAAAAATTAAAAAGTGGAAGTAAACAACAGACCATTGCCCAGTCGTTAGCTTGTAGCTCAGTAACAGATGAACAAGAATTTTACTTTGATTTATGTAATTCGATGATATCTTCTAATATACCTCTAACAAAACTAAATAACAATGTATTTAAAAGTTTTTTTACAAAAATACACTGGCAGACATGTTCCTGCAGAATCAACCCTTCGCAAAAGCTATGTCGACTTAGTTTACAAAAATGTAATCGAAGAAATAAAGAAGATAATTGCAAATAATTATATATGGTTCTGTGTAGATGAAACCACAGATTCTTGTGGACGATACATAGCTCATTTAATGATTGGAGTATTGGATGAAAATTGTGCATCAAAAGCGTTTTTAATTAGTTCTAAGCAGTTAGAACAAACTAACAACAATACTGTTACTCGATTCATCAATGAAGGATTAACAAACTTCTTTTTGCCAAACCCTGTACCAAACAAGAAAATATTGCTAATGCTTTCCGACGCTGCTGCCTATATGGTGAAAACATATTCCAATTTAAAAATCTTTTATGAAAATTTAACCCACTGCACTTGTCTAGCACACGGGCTCAATCGTGTGGCGGAAACTATTAGGATGCAGTTTCCACTGGTAAATACTTTAATCAGTGCTGGAAAGAAAATTTTCTTAAAGGCTCCCTTGAGAGTTCAAATATTTCGAGAAAAAATGCCAAACGTACCACTTCCCCCTGAACCCATTTTAACAAGGTGGGGTACATGGCTGGCTGCTGCTTGTTATTATGCCGATCATTTTGATTCCTTCAAGGAAATTGTGTTAGAATTTTCACCATCCACTTCTGAAGCAGTTACAAAATGTCAAAAAGTCTTAAAAAATGAAACAGTCAAAAAAAACTTGGCATTTATCAAGACTAACTACAGTTTCATTGTCGAAGCCATAAAAAAGCTGGAATCGAGGGATCTTCCTTTGGTAGAATCGGTTGAAATAATAGAAAATTTTGAAAAAGAAGTCGCAAAAGTAAGAGGACCTTTTGGTAATGCTGTTTCAAAAAAAATGAATGAAGTTTTAACTAAGAATGAAGGATTCATGATTTTGAAAAAAATATCAAAAGTCATAAAAGGAGACATTCTTGAAAATCTGACGATAGATGTATCTATTAATATTATTCCGAAATTTAAAAACGCTCCCATTACTAGTGTGGAGGTCGAACGAAGTTTTTCTTTCTTCAAAAATGTTCTTACCGACAGAAGAATGGGATTTTCAGTTGAAAATTCAGAAAAACACCTGATTATTAGTTCATTTAGAAATGATTCTGCATAAAGTGAATAGGTAGAGAAGTGTCTTTTTTAGATCTGTCACTCTATGCTTTAGTGTTTTTAGCAATTGTTTTATTTTATGTTTGAGTTAATTTTAGTTTTGAGATAATAAACAAGTAAATATTTAATATATCAATTTATTCATTGAGTTTTGAACTAATTATTTACTGTAACCTTTGAGCTTATTTTAAAATTTTATGCCATTTTTTATGCTTATTTTCTAAAATTTTTATGCTTATTTAAGCGCTTATTTTGTGTTTTTTTATGCTTATTAATCCGCGCTCTAACTATGACACTATTTATATTAAATTGACTTCTCCACTATATAGGGTGAAAACATTTTAAATACAGAAAGAAATACGGTGCGATCAACACTTACTTAGATAAGGGGCTGCTATGACTTTGACAGTGTCAAATTTTTCATATCTTTGCTGACTCAACTAATGAACGTCAAACAACTGTCACTATGAATCAAATTTTAACGCAAAAATGATTTTTACTTCAGAACAGAAAAGATTCATCTTACTTTCGTAATGGTGTTTTCAATAACGGGAAATGAACTGCCTGTTTGGTCGAGTTTCGGCAAAAATTTACAAATTTAAATTGAAACCGGAAAAACTTCCATAAATTCCAGAGCATCTGTGGAAGTCAGATCTCAAAGCCTTCTTTGATCTAAATAATTGTTGATCGCACGGTAGGATATAATAATAAGCTATTGACGGAAAGGAGAATGTCATGGAATTTTTTCTTTATGAAACCATTATGAATAAAAAGACACATTTACAAAAATGCATTAAAAATAAGTTGATTTTCCTTATCGTAATAGTGCGAAATCCAACACCGTTTAACTCTTTGTCATTTCACATCATTACCTAACCGTTTGTTTATTACAGTTACAGTGCTCTATCCAGTTTATTTAATATTTTAATAGACCAGGTAATCTATCTTTAATTCTCTGGTAAATAAGTAAGACCTTTGCATGCATAAATGCATAAAGAAAGAGTTCCTTTAATTACTCTTTATTTAATCTCCAATGGGATTTTCTATTATGGCAGCTAACTATAATATAACAGCACCGTGATGCCCAAACTAAACTCAGTTAATCTCAATTGAAGTTATTTATGTATTTCATTAACAACACCAGGGAGTTACACAGGTTCAATTCTTTCGTGGTCCGGACAAATTTTGGAACTATCTACGTAAAAACTGATTAAACTAATAAATAAATAGAGATCACAGCAATACGTTTGTTGTTGTACGATGCTTCAATGCTGGTATGTATTGTACGCAAGTATCGAGCCTTCAAATAAATATATATTTAGAGTAGGCGTAGGCAACATTCTAATTCTGTTAACAGTGTAAAGTAATTTTTGTAGGTAACCAATTATTCTCCAGAGTTACACAGGTTACATAGTAAGCTTTTTCCCAATTTCATATTGTCATATTCCGTGGAGGGGCAATAGGGAGAATGCACTACAAAAATGTCAGACGTTTCTTATGTCATTTTCTACGCTGGAAAAATGTTGCAAACAATTGAATTTCCATAGGTTGCTCTAAATATAAATTTATTTGAAGGCCCGTTACAAGTCGCAAAATGTAGCTTGATACTTGGGAAATAGATGCGCAGTGAAATTGTGGGAAGTAGTGGGTAGACACCCACTGTAAACGAAGCCGTCGGAGGATTTTCGGTCTTTCTTGCAAGTGCTATCTGCGCATCTCAAGTAGAGTAAGGCCGCTCTGAGATATGACATTTGGTGGGGAAAATCTGCGCGGACAAAATATTCCAGTGGCGTGGCAAAACCAGTCACAGCAGAGAACAGCGGTCACAGTAACAATCAGCTGATTTTTAATCTGTTGAACACCCCTATTTTACGAAAGATGAATTCGGCCGACTGTTTTTCTCAATCTTATTATGCTTTATTTATCAAATGGTATAAAAAAAATTAGACAGAAATGAGAGTTTGTGTCACAGAACACATCACTTGCGCTTTGTATTTCCTTCACCGAAAGAAAACAAAAGATATTTGATAAATGTACTTTTTTTTTAAGTTTTATAAAGTAAGTTGCGAAAATGTAAATACTGCTGGTTGCATCGAGAATTTGGTCAGGCTTGTTATTCCTCGTGAATCTCTGTATAGTGTAGTTTTGATCGATTTCGCCGAGTGGTAAATATTTGTCAGAAAATGATAAACCAAACTAAGATCTAAGGATTTAACTTAATTAACTTAAAAATGTATTATCTTTATCAACCCTCCACCACCCGGCGGCACGGCAATTTTGCCGGAGGACATACACTATTACGGATATTAATATCAAGTAATAGTGTGCTATTCAACATAATTACCGGCGTCTCGCCTTCACATTTTGACTTTGTTGTGTTTTATTATGTTCTGTGTCAATGTTATTATTTTTAACAGTTTCAAAAACATCACCAATTAAATTACTACTGGAGAAAACTTTCAGTTTTGGCTCGGGGTATCCGCCTACGCATTTAAGTTCTGTGGGTGTTGAACTGTTGACTGTGTTCTTCTCGGAATAAATTTATATCTACGAATTAAACCTATTCCTATAAAATTATGTATTTTCAACTGGACAACAAAAACTTTTTTCAACATCATAGAATCCGTGTCCCAAACTGTGCGCTTTAATAGAATGTGAATCGATCGCAATATCCATAAATGGTTTAATAAACGAATTAAATTGTGAAGTAACTCGTCCATTATAAAGTATTAACGTCAATTACTTGCACAAGTTGAGGAGAATTTATTGAATTTCTAGCAGTGAAGCTCTTACAACATCAAAAGACATCAACTTTAATTACACTGACGATCTGTCAAGTTGACCGAGTTGCCTCTCCTCCTAATTCCATCATTTTACGAATGATCCCGAAACCAATTAACTAATTGATCTTAACTACCTTCACATTGTTCGTGATTTACACCTCTGCCTTTACCAGTTTGAATCTTTCAAATCCACGTTTACCAGATTTGTTTTTAATTAACCCAACCCAGCCCAAGTTTAGGCATTTCCCGGAGAAATTAAAAAGAAACTTCAGACAAATTACTAAATATAACACGATGAATTCCCCCGGAAAATTTTAATATTAGCAGCCGGAGCCGTGATAACAACAGCACCCCACCTTGCGCGGATCTTTTCCATTCATCCAATTTCTAAACATTCCAGGTAAAGACCGCGTTTGTACAGAATTGCAAGTATAAATGAAACCGCTATGAACAGAACAGAGAACACGACAACCGATCTGATTGTGGATGTATTGTGTTGGGGTTCGCGGCTGTTCACTGTTAGCAAAACACAGGAAACATGCAGCCGATGTTGCGGTATATCACGAGCGTTCGCCGAAGCCCGGAACACCAGCACCAACTCTCCTCCATCCCATGAGACGCCGCGTCCCTCTGGAATATGTTTGGGTCAGCAGTATAGAAAATGTCGCTGCTGTGCCATAACTTTTAATTAACCTTAGTACCAACATAACGCGTCTGCTCTGTTTGCACTCAGACGTGTGATATGTGAGGTTAACTCTCCGAGGAGTGCAAAGGATCAAGCGACTTTGTTGAGTAAAAACGCAACAAATGCGGATCAGAAACACTCAAACCGATGCTGTCACACGATTTATCTTTTTGGACCACCTGTATGCCGAGCAATGTCAGCACTGAATGCCAGACGTTATTTACAAAGTGTCTTTTTGTATGAATTCTTGCTGAGTTTTATGCCATATAAAAGGTTTTTTATTACTTGTATCCATTTTTAACTCTTCGACTCCGTTTCGTGGTTTATACCTTCAATAAAGGGACTTTTTAGGGGAGGACAGTTTATTTCCCACTTTAATTCCGGCTGTTAAAGGTTTGATTACCGCTCAGTTGCAATTATAATATATCACTTTTATTTTCTTTAACATTGTCCATTTGTCCAATCTGGGCTTTTATGCTCCGATTTTATTTTTAATTGTCTACTCACCAAAAAACGATTTAATGAAATACGACCGTTCTTGTCGTGTTGAAATATTGTTCCTCTGTGACCATATTATGACATTTTTACTATTATTAGAATTGTGAAAATTAGAACTGGTCAGGTTGCAATTAGGAAGACTGTAATTTCTCAGAGTGCAAACAAATGAAGGCACTGCCTTCAAGGCAGACATAACTGTTGTTGAAGTTCAAAAAGCGAAAGTAAAGAGAATCTTTGAAGTATTTCCTTACAGTTAATAACTAGTTACAATTTTACAACGAAATGGTTGGTACTTGCTTAATTTTAGACACGATCAAAATACTTTTACGCTTACGTTATTTATTACACTGTTTTTCTTTTGGTTTTCCTCTTTTGTCAATTGTATTTCGCTATTTCTCAAAACTATTTCCTATTTCTATTAAATGTCAAAGTGACGTAAATATGAAATAGTTTTGAGAAATACTGAAATACAATTGACAAAAGAGAAAAACCAACAGAAAAACACTGTAATATACAGGGTGTTAGGTAAATGTCCTGCCAAACTTTAACCGCGAGCTACTGGCTTCATGTAGAACTCGGAAAAAATATTTAAAAAATTCTGTCAAAAAATAAATTGACATTTAATTTTTGAGGTAAAATTTTTTTAACTGCTTTTAGTCTTCTAGGTTGTCCCACAACCTCGTAGGTAAAATTTCGGCATATTTTTAAAATACACCCTATATATCATATTTTATAAAACGTACGTCAATGCAAAGTTACCTCTAGGATATATGCTTTAAAAAAAGAAAGTAGCACTTTTTTACACGAAAAATCGTAGTGAAAGTAGTACTTTTTTACATCATTTTATTCCATCTTCTTGGAGATGATTGTCAAAGCATATTTATTTATTTTATTTTTTTGAAATTTTGCATAAATCCTTTTAGACCAAATTTCTCAACTTTTTTCGATATGCACAAAAATAGTGTGTACAACACGTTATGAAAGTCTCTTTTTTTCACTTATTTGCTTGATTAACTCGGGCTACGCCCTCGTTAATCAATCTGCAAATTCGTGAAAAAAAGTATGACACTCATACATAGTTGTACAAATAACTATTGGAGGATATACACTTAAAATGCATTTTTAAAAGAAGAAAACCTTACATAAGCGGACTGAATTTACTTTCAGTTAATTTTCTAGGCAGATAACTAGAGAAAATCAACAATAGGCGGGTGAAGATAGAAATCCAGAAATAGAGCCTCAAGGAACTCTAGAAGAAACAGATGTTTTAACAGACTAAAAATTACAAGAGAATAATAACTGTTTACTGTCTCTCTCTAAAAAAATGACTTAAACAAGCTAATTCGTTAATCAGAAACTCTAATAGTTTGTTATTTACATTAGAGTATGGGTATTTTACAGAGCGACATTTGTAAGTATTAGACTTTTCGGCTGACCAAATGTTTTATTTTGCACTTTGATTTCATTAATGTCATCGGAAACCGACTTATTGCGGAATCAGGCGATTCAAAATCAAAGGAATTCCTTTTCGAAAGGATTTCTCTTGCCATTAAACGTGGAAACGCTGCAAGCATTCGGGGCACTTTTCCAGATTCCGCATAAGAATGCAAAGTTGAGATTGAAATTGAAAAGGAGCTAACAAAAGTACGTCACAGCTAGTGTTGAAAGTGGCCACCAACGTTTGTTAATTCAATTTAGTAAATTGTAACAATTGTCAATTCGATTGGTGACATTTTTTGACAGAACTAATAGTTAGGCACTCCAAAAAAAAAGTAGAGCGGTGCAGGAATATTTACATGTGCAAAAATTCCAAAGCAAACTAGATGACAATCATTTTGTTCCACACTGTAGAACAAGTAAATGAGTTCAAATACTTTCACACATACAATGAAAGAGCCACGGATTATCAGAGAGATACTGAGGAAAGCAAATAAGGTAGTGGCATGTGTTTGGGGAATAGGGGAGAGAAAGTGGAATAGGAGGGAAAGAATAGAAAAAGAAAGAGTAGAGGATAGGAAAAAATGTTAATTTTGTCTTTTCATGTTTGTAATTAGAAATTTGAAAACCCGGAGGGCAAATAACGCATTTACTAGAACATCCAGAAGCGTCTCGTTCTGGATGGAATTAAGTTAATATGGACTTGAATGAATGAATTTAAAATGATTAACCACTTTTTCGGTTTATTCACTTATTGAAGATACTATGGTTTATACAGGGTGTCCCAAAAATAGCGGATTAGCGGTACATGACTAAATAGAGTAATCCAATGTAGGCCCGGGAAAAATGTTATAAAAATTCTATCGAGCTCACTTCTTGCGCTATGAACCTTCAAAGACTTCACTTTCAGAAGTCAATATCATCAAATTGAAGATATATTTTGTTGTAAAATATATGTCAATTGTTCGGTGATTAACCAGTTTACGTTTTGTGCACAATGGTAACAACTTGTGTTGAGTAATAAAGAAACTACTTTTCTTCAAAGTTTTGCAAATTATCACTGAAAATATGACGGCAACATTGCAATGTAACAATGAATCTTTTTAGTAACTTGGAAACAATTTATTCAATATTCATTGTTTTATTATTTTGAAAGTCAGAGGTGACATTTAAAAAGTTCCTGCAAAAATGTTTGATTTTGTAGAATACTGCGATATGTACTTAATTCTAAGACAACGTAGGGGTAATTAAACTATGGCTTCAAGAGGATATGGAGAAACATATCCACAGAGAGTGCGACCAGCTAAAAATGTGTTTCAAAGGCTCGATCGGCGAATGCGCGAAACAGGACAAATGCCTCGCAATATTGCGTGTAGGGATAATGGACGACCACGCACTTCCAGAACACCAGAAAATGAAGAAGCAATAATTGATTATATTGATGAAAATCCTAGCCGGGGTTGTCGTGGTGTGGCTAGAACTCTTGGACTGTCTAAAAGTTTAGTGCAACGGGTTTTAGCTACTGAAAGATACCGTCCATATCATTACACTAGGGTACAGGCCCTACAAGAAGGTGATTTTGATCGGAGGACACACTATTGTACCTGGTTACAACAACAACTGGAAGCACATCCTAATTTTTCGAGACAAATCCTTTGGACGGATGAATCCACCTTTACGCGTGATGGAATTTTTAACAAGAAAAATAATCATTATTGGGCAACACAAAACCCACATCTAGCACGACCGCGAAATAATCAGTTTCAGTTCTCAGTTAATGTTTGGGCTGGAATACTGTACTGATCCAGTATCTTATTGGTCCAGTTATATTTCCTGCAAGAGTGAACCACCATGATATTTTAAATTTTCTAAATAATCAACTCGATGATTTATTATACGATGTACCACTGGCAAGGCATCAGAACATTTGGTTTCAACTAGATGGTTATAATTTTTTAAGTTTTTTCGTTTGATATTATTTTTTTAATTTTGGTTTCTTTCAAGTCGATGTTTATAATTAATCGATTAATTAATTAGACAATTACAAGATGTTTTTTATGTTTTTAATACGAGTTTCTTTATTTCTTTATGTTCTTTTTATTAATTTTATTTATGGTGCCAGTCCGTAGCGTCCCTATTCAATCAAAATATCAAAATACCGAAGCCGTCGACAACCGACCCTGACCAAACACGTGCCCGTGGTCCCTCGCGTTTCTCCCCAGTGTGCCAGTGCCCATGCCCCATGTTTCCCCTCTACTACCCCCGTGATCCTAACTTCGCAAAAGAGCCGCGTGCGTCGCTGGTTCCGTTCCTAGTTCCTTTTGGCTGGTGACTTTGTTTCGGCGGCGGCAGTTTGAATTCAAACTGAGATATTACACAGAAGAAGCTAATAATAATTATGTTTTATTGCATTAGCAAAAGTTACAAAAAATGTCCTGTGCATAGTCAGAAAGAAAAATACCAGTACCTATTTAATAACGCAATAGGAGTAACTGTTAACTTAAATTGAAGACACCTTCTCTGGTTCAATTTTTTTCCCTCCTAGCTGTTCTCATAACATTGGTCTTGAAGTGGAGAAATTGCTATCATGAATGGCTCTTTATTGTGAACCAATTTAATGTTGTATATTATGACAATGCCACAACATGACTGTGATAACCTGTAAAAATTGAATATAATAAAGAACAACAGTTAAAAATTCTGCACAATAAGAAGAGATCTTACCCTGCGTTACACTTGTAGTCACATTGTAGGCACTAAATCTACCTCCATGAACAGCCAAATAATTATGCGGTGACTGCTTGTTTTTGGCTTTGATAAACGATAAAGCTATTACCACAATTATTTTTTATGTAGAAGAATACGTCTATTGCCTGAGCTTGCGTAGAGGAAAGTACTAGCGTTAGAATACATCGCACTCGTTGAAATATAATGACGGAAGTTTCTTGACACATTGATGCTTGACAGTATAAATGTCAAGATTACAAACTTTTACACGGCAAACTTGGCTGTTGCTTATTTCAAGTTGCCACGCTTTTGAGATATAGGCTTTGCCATTTCTATTGAAACACCACCTGTTGATTGACAGTTTGGCAACGCTGCAAATATGTTTAGTAATTTTTTGACTATTATTGCCAATCTTGATTTTTGTTGAATGTAACGTGTCTTTCATTCAATTATAACCCAATAATTATCAAGAATTTATTGTTTTTTCGCGAAAATAGAGCAAAATAGAAAAAAAAACGAGTCCTTATGGGTGCTGACATGAAGAGAACTCTTATTAAATTATATGATAAACTGCATTTAAGTCAGCCAATGTGGTCAGTTGGAAAAATTTGTGTTGAAATTTCAGAAATCTTTTCCGTAAGTTAAAAAAGGTGTTTTTCTAAAAAGCGTCAGCGTCTTCAGCTTAGAACGTATTTACATTTGCTAACAATGCTAACATTTAGGTATAACATCAAAATTAAATCCCGCACTTTTTATCACACGCCACTTGGCACATGCGCCTTGAGGTTACACCTTAAATTATCGTTCGAAATTGGAATTAATTGTAACTTTGATTTTCATCTCTTCAGCTAAACGTTAAGTGCAGTTTTATTTGTTATTAATTATTATAACTCATTTAACTTTAACAGCAGAAAAGTGAGGTTACGTGTTAGTTTCGTCGACCCTCTGTGGTTTCAGTATAAGAAATATTCAATAAAAAAAGCATTTCAGCAAGTGTAGTTTATTAAAATACTTAATACATATAAGTACATTGAAATAAACCAAAATTAATTATTTTTTTACTTAAACTTTTCCCCAATTCATTCAATTATGAGTTCCGCAAACTCCCGATTTTTTTTTAATCCTTACAATCTTATCCCACATTGCCTATATACCCCCATTATACCAATTTCTTTTTCCAGGTAGGTATCTGATATTACCGTCTACAGAATTATCCAATCACACCTGAGAGGCGAAATCCTTCAAGATTCCAAACCTGGCGTCAATCCTTTGATTTTGTAATTTCCTTGTTTATTGATTAAAATTCTTTGAGTTTCTCTTGGGTTTTACCTTCCACCTTCCAGTAGGAACACTAACCACGCTAAAAACCACTCACTCACATTTGTAGTGGTAGGACTCGCAGGCGTAAAATTTTTAGATTTCCATTGACATTTATATTAAATTATTATATATATATATATATATATATATTAAGAATGCACGATGCGTCGACGAGATAAATAATTGCTAAATGTGTAGTTAGATCATTGATTTATCAATTTATCATACTTATTTTGACAGTGATTTGCTTTGACGTTTTAGGAACTAGAAAATGTCAAAATTTCAAATTTCTCACTAAAAGCCGTTTTACAACCAACCGAACCTGTTACACATTGCTAAATTTTAGAAAAAATCCAACAGGTGGTGTTTCAATAGAAATGGCAGAGCCTATACACGTAAATTGATTCTTACTTTTAAATTGTAGCAATGGTGCCAAATTGTACTAGCTTTGGAGTTCAATAACTTACACTAACAAGTAAAACAAATTTTTATCTTTATTTTTTATGGATTCTTTATGACCTTCCAAATCAGAATGATATGAGTTAGTCCGCTATTTTTGGGACACCTGTATATTGTGATGCATTTCAATTTCACCCTGTATATGTATTTACCTCAAGTAAATAGAATAAAACTGACAAATGGTGCGATTCTGTTTTAAAATTTACCAATATTGCTATATAACAATGTTGTAGTTGCTATGATATGAAGCTGTTGATTGGTTGGATCTATGCAAAATCAATATTGTTCAATAACAATCTTGCTAAATTTTGAAACAGAATCGCACTAAATGTTTGAGGTAAATACGTCTGCGGTAAAATTCCTGTATATGGATCGAAATACAATTATTTAAATTTTAGGAGCTAACGGGAAAACGTAATCTTCTCGAATAGATAATATCAAGTTGCTCTATGGCAGTAAACACTGTTCACGACTTTCAGTGAGAAGATGGTGTGCTCGCTCTAGTTGAGTACGATCTGCTTGATTTCAGCACTTTTTTGGTTTAGCCATTATCAATTAAAACTGTTGCAGGCCCACCGAAAAGCATAAAAAATCAAATTAACTGTTTAATTAATTTCATCGATCACATTTTTATTGAAATTAGTGTGCATTCTTTATTAGTGACGTCGGTCGGGATATTACCAGATGAAATTTGGTAATTAAAAAATCATTAAGAACATAAAATTAACGGAGTATATTGAACGTCATAAATTCAATTTAAAAATAACTCTTCCGAGCGAAGCGGAATTTATTTATTAAAAAAAACATCATGAAATATTCAGAGTGTAGGTTAATGCCATATACAGCCGCCCCCATTCACTCCAATTATATCGACTAAATTCCCTCCAAACATGTTGGTAGCATTTGATAATGCCAACTATAAATACTGCGAATACCTATCACAGTCCATTTCGCTGAATTTGCCTCTCTATTGGTTCGTTCCCAATTCACAATGAACAATAAAACAACCACAGCAAAGGAAACTTTCAATCTTCCATCAAGTCTGCAACCGAGGATATTTCCAGTAGGTAGCTGGACGAAAAAAGCTTCCATTTTTATTAGTCGCGCAGTTTAATACGGAAGTATCCCTGAATACTGACCGACAATTCAGTTACGCCAACTCCGAAACTTTACTCCACTAAAGGAGCATTCACATGAAAATCGAATTCTCTAAATCACATTCGTAATTCGAATCGTGAACGTGTCAAACTGCAGAATGACCGAAATCGAGTTTGCGACCAGATTCACTCGGACTGTTAATAATAATTGACCGAAAAAAAGCTACAGCGAGTTCGGAGAATGGAAGTTTTTAAATTAATATTTACCCAGGTGCATGTGATACCGAATCGATGTAACGAACGAACTTTTATCATCTCACTTAACAACTAGTAACTTTTACGGCTAGGCCGTTTGAAACATTGTATTAAAATGTAGATGAAAATAAAATTTAAATTAACCTCCGACAGAAACATTCAGTCCAATTAAACTTTTGATTACGGAATGCCCTTAAACCGGTCGAACCGATAAACTTCCAGAAGCCACTTTCGACTGCGGTTTACGTGGTTGTTCTAAATTATGCCCCGTGTTGGTACAGTTGCGACTTTGATTTTTCAGCAGGCTCTAAAACCTCCCGGAAGACTGATCGTTTGCGTCGTGTTGCCAACGAAATGTTTGCCTTGTGTACAAAACATGCAAATTAATTCAAAATAGAAACCATAGCCTCGGGTCGAAATCAATTTGTAATTTTGTTTAATGAATTGCCGGTAACGCTGTTGGTTAAGCCACCAAATGCCGTCTAATTTTTAATATGGCTCCAATTTACATTCGCCCGAATACGGCCTCTAATTGCAGTCGTAAACGGCAATGTGCCGAAACGATAAGGATTTTAGCGAATTAATTTCAAATTACCACTAATTCGCTGTATAAATAAAGCGTCATGGGACATAACGGGTCATTTTTGAACCGACAGTTGGGCACAAATTAAAGTCTCTATTGAGATAGTTCGACCTACACTGGCCCTTTGTTCTGTTCGTTATTACTACATTAGCGTATTCACATCATACACGTGTACCTATGCCAGTTAAGTCCCAAACTGCCACTTATGTACGTGTGTTGCCTGGATTTTATATTGTAATAAATTCCTGGAATTATTACTATAACTGTGAACCACAGCGAGTATTGGGCACTGCAATGCAATTATTTGCGGTGAATTTATACCCATTATAAACCGCAATTAGTCTCATTTAAAATACCGCCACTATCTCAGTTATGGCCAACTCATCAAAATAGATTTGTCACAAACCTTGTTCTGTACAGAAACAAAACAACAGTTGTAAATGACTAATTAAATAATACTAATTAACTGATTTTATTCTGACTTCGTTATGAATGATATACAATGTGATCAAAATTAAAACAAATCAGAGCAGGCGTTGTAAATTATTATCGGTCATGTTCTAGCGGAATTCTAGGCAAATAAGTGGGCGTAGGCAATTTAAGGTCTCAATAGATACTTTATAATAAATCATACTTCATAAATTTTAGACATTTGTGCATTTTATTATTATTATCTGAAAATGCAGAAAATTTATAAAATAAACAAGAGCAACATTTTACATTTGTAAGAATCGGTAATTTACCAGATTTTTCATCGTCAATTTTAAAGCAACGGTGTGCTATTTTTAACCTAGAAAACAACTTTTCGATTTCGGCAAAGTTTACAGACGTTTACTGTAATTATAAGCAACAATAATCCCAGAATAAGTGGTAAAATGGGTTTTACCATTGAAGATGAAGCATTAATTATTATTAATGTTTAATTAATTTTTCGAGGGGTAGGCAACCAATAAAACAACGGTGCATAACAAGTAAGTATACATATGCGTATGAATCAATGTAAGACATACTTTTCGATCAAACAAAAGATGAGGCAACACTCTTGATTTGTTTTCTTCACTCAGTACTTATTGCATTGTAACGCCACAGCTGCCAAACGAGCTTCTGAAGTAAGTGGATAACAGAAGAATTAATTAATTAAAAAAAAAACTATCCGTAAAATGGTCAAAAAGAACGAATTCTTAAGGCTGTTTAGATCGTTTTCGATTTATTTTTCGTAGATTTGCAATCACTGTTAAAATAAGGGATACATATTGATTCTCCACCACCAAAGAATCAGTTTGGTTGGCCGGAAAAATTATGACTATGGAAGATATCATCGACTAATTATATACAAAGGGTCCAAGGCATAACTTTACTACTGTAACCTTTTTCACTAAGTGAAATACAAGAGTAATGAAAAAAAAAAGAGTCAGAAATCATTGAACGGAAATACCATATGTTGTCTCATCCGCCCTATTCACCTGATTTAGCTACGTGTGACTTTCCTACCTATATATTTCTACATTTCAAAGAAAAAGGCAAGTGATTTAGATAATGATCTTAAAATTATTACTATTTTGAAAATATCGTGTCGTAAGACTTGAGAGAAAGAATAAAGATACTGAAGCATTGCTGAAGAAAGTATAGTAAGTACTTCTAGAAATAAGTGAGAACAGATTCAATTGCTTGATGGATGTAATTATCCTTAGTAAAATGGTTAGGGATTGATGATACCCAGCTGTTAGGGCGCAATAAAACAATTGACTCTGTTCTCACATATTTATAAAAGCTCTTTACATTTAAACTGAAAGTGATCTGACCTGATCTTTTTTTTATTTTCGTGAAGAAGGGAAAATACGTTTAGGTACAACCCCCAGGACACCAAAATGCCCTGAGGAGTGTGGGACTTCTCACCGTGAGCGAGACTACCCACCTCAGCTATTGCGGTTAGCGCATCCATACCTCTGATATGCAACGTCTTTACTTTTCGCGCGAGACCTACCTTCCGCGGCTTGATGATCTCGAAGGCGCGCTTATGACTCTACTCAGAACTTCCAGGTCCTCGTCACTCTTCCCGGTCGTGACGAGAAGCTTTCCTCCTCTTGTGCTCCTCACACTCCTTATGGAGTGTCCAGCCGAGACGTTTCTGATTTTGGAACTCAAGCTGCTCAGGATCGTTTTATAGTCTTTGCCCTCATCCTCGACCACCAGGGTATGTCTTCCTCTTTCGCCTCTCCACGCCCCCGGGATCGATCTTGTCTTGCTGGTGGTATATATTGTCACCCTCGTACTTGCTCCTCGGAATACACTCGGTCATCTTTTGCAGACGCTTGGGGCTTATACAGGGTTATTCACGAGAGGGGTACTTCTGAATTTTTATTTTGCGGCAACCAACAATACAATGGCAGTGACTACTAAATCAAATGTGTTCGAAGTGTCTATCTACCATCGGCTTGGAAACATCCGCAGCGGCGACAGAATTCCTTCCACGCTTTCCATAAATGGGGATCATATCAGTCTTTTCGTCGTTATTGTAAAAACAATGTTTTCGAATTGACAAAGATTTTTTGCTTTAACGTCAAACAGACAGGACTAAGAGCCGTCGTGGATTCAGTTATAATTATTTTCAAAATTTGAAATCAAGATATTGTTGCAATGTGTATAATCGATTGCCGCAAAAAGAAATTCAGAAATACCCCTCTCGTGAATAACCCTGTACAGTTGACGTGGTGCATTTCCACCGATTCGGCTCCAAGCCTTCACAGCTTGTCCCAAACTAAGGCTGAAAATGATGAGAACTGCCCGGAGTACGGGAAATGACACACAGAAATTCGTGGAGAAAAGGTTTTATTCACAAGCTTGGTTTATGCAATATACAGTACAAGTCAGTGGATTTTTAAAATGGAACCGAGCCGAATGGAACCGAAAATTATTTTAACCTATAACAACACAACAAAATATTACGTGACAATCCTGATTTTGACCTGGACAAGATGCAAGAGATTCTTCGCAATTTCCTGAGTTCCTCACCGGGTCGCGCGATTCAAGTCTTCCGCCTCGTTCAGCAAGTTTTTGAATTAATTATAAACAAGTGGACTCGTTGAAATTTATCAACCGCGAAATTTCTTTACCCAGTGAAGAATCGTTACAACAAATTATACTATTGCTCGTCGATAACTCACGCTGACGAGGTCACTCACGGTTGATAAAGGTGAACCCGTGTATAAAAAGTTTCCGCCCTGTACAAACATGTCATGTTAAATATTGGATTAAAATTCTTATATTGTATTGTATTGTACGAATCATAGCCTCCAGCTATATTTAACCGGTCGGGCCAGGTAGCCACCCACCCCTACCAGAGACGACTGGCGGGTAGTTCTTGTTCTTGACCAGACCAGAAGCTTGTAAACTCTGAGAGAATAAACAGCAGCCCTAACTTGTGTGTTTTAAATCTAAAACCATCCAGATTAACAGGCATTCTGTAGATCAGACAATCGATCCTACAGAATCAAACACGCCCCTTAACACAAAAATAAATGATTTCAAGCCGAAATATGTACAATTACTCGTACTTACTACTAATCTAACGTACAATGAAATTATAAATGTTACAGTTTATAATAATAACAACGGTGGCGAATTTCTCCCTTTGCAAGGGCATCGATTGAGAGTCATTAGATATGAAATAAATGTGGAAACCACGGCCTAGATAAAAAAGAGGTGTCGGTGTCAGTGGCGTCACCACTGCTCCGGACTTGGTTGGTGGGTAGATCCGGGACCTTCCGGTGAGCCAGGAGACGACCTTAACTAGAAGGAACCCAACTCGACTTGATCCGCTGACTGGAGTCGCTGATCCGCTTGGCGATCGCCCCGATCGAGGTACCACCGCGCGTCTCCACTCTCCACCACGTCACTGGTTCACTGCCTCCTTGACTATTCCCAAGCACTGCCTACACAACAATACCACAAATTCTCCGGGAACTACCCTTTCTGTCGCTGGTTCCCACCTTTCGCCCCTTCTCTGCGCGGAAGTCGGTGTACGATGGGTTCTAGAACGTTCTAGTGTAATTACGAAGATTTACAAGCGCGCGGCGATTTAAATCGTAAAAGTGTATATCTATCAGGTAGAGTTCCAATTATTTTTTCATAATACAAGCTGCCCCAAAATTCATGGCTTACGAGTAAGTAGTCATAAAATATCAGGTAAAAATATTGAAAAAAATGTACTTACCTTCTTTTTTTAGAAGAAATGGACCTTCTTGTTACACTAAATGTAGCAACATTTAAGAGCATTTGATTTATCCCAATAATTTCCAAATATTTCTTTTTTTTTCTAACCATGGAAATAAGAAAGAGAAATCAAGGGCATGTTACCATATATGTATGTTATTTGAGGTAAAGCCTACATAAAATCACTCCTTGGGAATGCTAGAAATAATAAACTAAATAATTGCCAACTTGATCACAATCATTCAGAACTATTATACAGGGTTATTCACCGTAGAGTTCCCGCAAAAATTTAATGTTGTGCAACACAACATACTAAAAGCTCAGATTGCTCGATCTCATGTTTAACGTTTTACAAATAAGGAATCAAAGTAGTTTCATTTAAAAGTCAAAATGACATTTGGTGCTCTATGTAAGGTTTTACGAAGACATATTGGATGAAATCGACGTTAGACAAAATCGTTAGAAATAGGCCTATTTGAATATCTTTGAGACTAAACGTGTGCAGGTTGAACAGCATTTTTACGGCACTCACCAAAAATGAGAATCATGTCTGTTACTTCATCGTTTGAGTACATGATAAAATCGTGTAAAACGTAGGAATATAAAATTATTCTTCTTATAACCTTACATGAAGAACTTAAACGTTAAACATGATATCTAGCAATCTGAGCTTTTGGAATTTTGTGCTGCATAACATTAAGGTAAGTACAGGGTCATTATAAATTATTGTTCCATCGCAGTTGGCGTTGAAAACCCACACAAATTTTGGATGTACCGCCAGCCTCGCAACGAATAGAGAGATTTCCACTACCGTCCGTAGCGTCACCTGTCGGCGACACTAGTCTCACTTATGTTATGATGCTTGCGGCACATTCAACTACGTCACCAAAGCCTACTGCAATGGGACAATTATTTATGACACTGTACCACTGGCTAGTAAAAAATGAGATCAAATCTGCACCTTTTGAGCCCCCATATCTTTAAATCTAAAAGATATAGAATTTATTTATTATTTTTCTCATAATTTTCTAACATGAAGTGACATTGTCCCATTGAGTTGTGCCGCGAATTTTGGGGAACTCAGTATAATGTTACATTTAGAAATCAAAGAGTTCAAATTGTTACTAAAATTACTAGACCTGTTGATTTAGTCTTAGTAGACACTTTAATCGTAAGTAAACTTGATACTACTAAATATTCAATACCTTATTAATTACTTTAAGTACCACCAAATGAAAGATATAAACAGTTAAAATGAATTGTTATAGAATATCCTTTAAATGCAGCCCTCTCTTTCTTGCTAAATGATTGATAGTTGCTTCGTTATGCATCTGCTTTGTTGAAGATTGGGATGGAATAGAATAGATGATCTATTAACCGAAAAATTCTTGTATGTGAAAATGTACAGGATAAAACAAACTGACATCACATACAACAGTTTATTAAATCTTGATTAAAAATAAACACATGAATATGTGGTTTCGTTGTTTTTGTTTACATAACAGAAAGCAAACGAAATGTACATGCTTCTGCAATAATTTAGACGCAAATGTGCCATTAGAGGATTGTATATTTCCAACATTATGTAAAGCTACTGAAATCCATTTCTTTATCACGGAGTCGGGTGGGGTAAAAAATCGTTTATATTACATTAAGGAGAAGATTACCTTTCAAAATCGCATACATATTTTATTTTGATTCTCTAAATAATGCGTAGACCACGGGGAGTAAAAAAAGTTTCAGCGATTTATTACTGTATTACAAAAACATGTATTGTCTGATAGATGCATGTGTTGAATGTTAATTTTCATTAGGAGTAAGAGTCTTTGTAGGAGGGTTTAATGTAGCGAGTCACGATAACACATTTAATTGAACACAATGGGCATAAATCTACCCGACGTTTTCTCGTTTCGAATGAAATATGGGTTTTCTTACATGTACTTCAACTTTTTGTTACCCTGTTGAAATTTACAAGAGCTTCTGGCATTCAAACAATTGCATACATACCACATATCATTTATCACTTTTGTGTTTTCAGAAATGTTACTGGGAGAATATTCATTTATTACTGTAGCCATCTACATGCGTACAGCAGATATGAATTATGAGATGGTATTGAGGAGGTATAATATTTTATCCATCACTGCCTTACTAACACAATAAAACACTTCACGCACCGAAAATTTACACAAAACCGGGGATTTACCGATATACATCGGTCGCATTAAAAAACGATAAAATTTTCAAAGTTTCAAACCGACTTGATCCTCTTGCAAACGCTCTCCGAAAACAAACAATTAATTTTAATTGCTTTTGACCTGCGCATCAAACTAAGATAATACCTGAACATAATCTGGTAATTGAAATTCAGGTGTAATCATGAATATTTACAATATTGTCTAACTTTTGTAAGAGTTTCTAAAACAAAATGAGTGGGCGTGTGTTTTTCAAATTTAATATTAAAATTAATTTTCTCTGTTGTTTGTAGGGTATTTGAAATTTTCTCTCGTGCGTGGAATAGATGTCTGTTTACGGTTTTTATTAAAACAAAGACCCCGAGGCCAATTGCTGGCAGTTTCAATTGGGAAAAGAGTCGGTAAATAATGGAAAAGGAAGAAAATAAATCTTGGCGAGTTGAATTGATTAATTCCACTTCTCTCCAAGTACGGGCACCAGAGATTCTCTAATCATTAATCTTGGTTTATAACAGCTCTTAATTTGTCATCAGCTTTAAAACGATAGAGCCTGAAAACGCTCAACAAATACTGCAAAAATTTCGTTAAATAAACCATTTTTTCACGATGGAGTGATGATTTTTTTTATAATTCAATCTTCCACTACCAAATACAAACAATACATTACAGAAATAGACATTCAGCATCACAAACGTTGAACGCTCTCATTTTTCTATCAAGTTTCTCTTAAAAATAAAAGTTTTAATGTTAATATATGGAACGATAACGTACGACTTTTAAATCTGATTTACCATATAGAGTAAAAATATATGTTGGAAATTGTAGAGCTGTTAGATTCGTGACAAATGTGTTATGCAAATATTACGTGTTTTAAAAATAATGTAACGGCTTTGGCCAAGCTGATGAGTGAGTTGTCTGATGCAGATTCACTACATCCAAGAGACATAATTTAATTGAATTGTTAGACTAGAGTATTCGTGTTATTGTTTACGCTTTTGATCCTCGAATATGAAGAGTTCTCACAACAAGAATCACTTTGGATTTTAGTTTTCGTATTACATAATTTGTTGAATATGTATTCCTTTGCGGAGAGTGGACAAACTAAAATTTTTCTTCCTTAACTTATGTAATGAACCCGATTTGTGAATTTTTTACGACTAACATCTTAAGTCTAGTTTTGTCACGGACCTAAGGAATATTTTTTCTTCAGTTCGAGTTGAGGTAAATGTTGAGGTCTTGGATGTTCTCAAACCACGAATATAGGTCTCAAGTAGGCGCTACAACCGACCAGACGTTTTCAGTTTTCATTTACAGATTTTTCACTGGTTTATTGCTCCGCCTTCGCGCAGATATTTCCACGGTCACAGCCCATGAGAGAATCCAACACCTCTACCTTGTTCCATTGAACTGTCATGTTCTATCATGTTTCGCATAATGAACATTGAGCTAAGCTCTCAATCGGTAAAAACAAAAATAAAACATATCTATAATTCATATAATGTTAATTTTAACGAATATCAGTTAATTCTAGCATTTAAAGAAATCGAAAGAAATATGCTAATTGGAAAATTTTATAATGAAGCAGCATACTTTAATATTCACTTAGACCAGAAAATGTGTGAAAGAGTAAAAATGATTTGGATCATGGCAATGGTACATCACGTAAAAAATGTATATGATTTTTTTCTAATAAAATCATTTTCTTTTTGATCATTCACGAATAACTGAAATTTTTAATTTAATACTTGCCATTAAATACTTTGAAGTTTTGATTTACCTCGAATTACTTGAGGGTTCATTTTAATCCCTGCAGGATAAACGTGTCAAAATTAGTAGATAATGGCCCGTATTCACCAACGCCAGTTAAAGTTAACTGTAGGTTAAAATGTTTCGTTACCTTAGTTACCTATTGTTACAACAATATTTTCGTATATTTTAACCTACAGTTAACTTTAACTGGCGTTGGTGAATATGGGCCTTAATCATTAAGAGTAGAAGTGAGTCTTTTTGTGCTAAGCCCAGGGATTGAAGACCGAGACGAAGTTGAGGTCCGGCAACTGGGCGAAGCACAAAGAGACCTTCCACCCTGAATGATATATCTGTGGCGGTCGTGAAAAACTAGGTAAGTCAAATAATTTCAAAAATGAGTTAACGATGTTTACACCTTAATAATAAATCATGGAATTAAATGATTCAGATTTTCACAGTTTAAAATTGACTTACATTGAAAGCAAGTACAGGTAGTTACAGGATTTTAGGAATGATGTGGAATTTTGAATCGTTGCCCTGAAAAATTATCATTTTCGACTTACCTACTTTTTCACGACCGCCACAGATATACTATTTTATCTTTAAGCGGATAACAAAAAAAAAATCGGACATGAACTCACTTATTTATTTTTCAAATTTGCAGTTTTTAAATTTTAAGGCACCAGTATTTCTACTTCCCTTGTAATATCTATTATTGGTAATCGAAGATTCAATAATATTAGTAAAGTCTACAACGCTAACTAAATTACCCGATGTACTTTCTGCAAAGTTCCAGGTTAAAGTTTCCCAAAATAGTGAATAATCGCGATTTGTAATTTTTAGTACTCCGAACTTTTACTAAGATAGCAGAACCCAAATTTTCGATATCTCTCATTATCAAATGAGTGATTTCTTCGAGAAGCGCCGGTCTTACATAAGCTACAATAATAATTTATGATTCTTCCTCTAGGGAACTCAAAAATTTTACCTTTGCAGGCAGATACTTTTCATCAGGAGCATTATGTAGAGATCATACACTTTTCTGGACTTTGGTAGTGTCAATTCTGTAAGCGTGCAATGCATTTCGTTTTCAATGGCATCGGACATACTTCAGTTGTTCGCTAAATATAACAAAACTTTGGTAAATAGCTTCATACTTCCTGTTTTTGCTGCATATTTAAATGCTAAAATAGCTTGATACAAATTACTAAAATACTTGGGTAGCTTGTTATTAGTATCCCCAACCACGTAGATTTTTTGGTATTTGGTATTCGGTATAGGGTAGGCACAGGACTTCGATAGCAACAACGAGAGGCTGAAAATGATCATCGGCGCCAATAAGAGGTTGAACGTCCTAATAAGTAATAACTAGACACTGGTTACAAAAAGTGAGGTTAATAATGAGAAGGAACAGGCACTGATCATGCATGCATGTATCGGGTGTTCATTAAAATGTCTCGTCAAAGTTGCTGTTGAAGAGTCGGTTGTGAACGCACCATGGATGACAACTCTGATAAAGCCAAGAAGGTTAAAGTAAGAGGAGGGAAAGCGCCCTATGCTGGTAATGCATTGAAAGTGATGCCAATCGTTCCTTCTCCAGCAACCTTTTATGACCGCGAACGTCCTTGAACGGCCCACCGGATATCGCATCGCTTTGGCGTCAGTGGCGTTCCTTTAACCCCCGCAACAAGGTGTTAAGCGTTTTTATGTTACAACAAATGCTCCAGTGCGCCCCGTCATGTACTTATAGTTTTTTCTGAATTATAAATTTACTTCTTTTATTTTTGTTAATTTTTTTTCATGTACTTTCTGTTACAAATTACAATAAATGCATCTGTGCGCCCCGTCTTTTATACGCCACTGGTACCATCCCCACCAACCACCCTTGTTTAGCAACCTTTTATGGCTCTGCACGATTTGGCGGGTGGCATCACTTTTTCAAACTTGCTTTCCCTCCTCTTACCTCCTCTTACCTCCTTGGATAAAGCTATTTAAATCTAACCTCACTGTTTGCGTTATTTGTGTTTTTAATCTGCAAGTTGATGACAGACTGACGAGTGGTGCGTTCACAATCTACACTTCAGTGCCAACTTTGACGGGAAATTTAATTAAGACCGATATACAGGGTGACTTTGAAGATTGGGCAGATATTTGAACCTGTGATAGAACCCCACAAAAAGTATCGATGTTAATATTTTTCAAGAAAAAGGGGCTAAAAGTTTTTCAAAAAAAGTTTGGCAATCAAGCTACTTCTGCATTACACTTGCTATTTTTCTCTCGGTACGTTGTTATACAAATAACTATTACAAATGTGTCATTGTGCTTTTTAACTTTAAGGGTAAGAAATATTGTATAATTTTTCAGTACTGGCAAGTTCAACCCCCAGTACCTGGTCCTATAGTTACTTTAGTCATTAAGTATAACTTCGGAATGATATTGTCATCAATTACCAAATAGTAATAAAGCATTATTAGCGATAAAACCATTACCAGTAATAAAAGCACTACCAGTAATAAACTATTCGCCAATTTAACACACCCGTATTGTCCAATAATTTCATTTCGTTTTAGGTCTACTCACCAGGGATTATATTTTATTCTATAAATATGTAGAATTATTAGAAAAGTGGTTGTTTTTTAATCGATATTATGCATCAAGCTAGAGTGAGCCCCTTTTCCCATGTAAAATAATAGCGTGGTAGGGAAGCGGAAGCAAAAATGAAGCTTTATGTGCTAAGACTGGTAGTTTGGCTGACGAGCGTAGTGAGTTTGGTTAGGGGGTTGCTATTGCTTCACATAATTATCTATTTGCTCGTTATTACTTGAAAGCAATAACCAGAATGACGAAGTTCAGCCTGAATACCGGTTAACTGCTAGGTCAGTGATGGGAATGGATGGAAAAAACGTCAATGTCATCATCTCTCATCGGTGCAACTTTCTCCAATTATTTCGATAAACACTTCTGCCTGAAATTCTTGAAGCAACGGGAGCAAGAATACAAAACTGGCTGAAATGTTTGTCTATTCTATTTCATGTTATTACACATACAGGGCAAGTCACATAAGGTTTATTTCTGAATTTATTTTGTACGCAACCAAAAATACTAATGACGCTGACCACTTGATACCGTTGATAATGTGATTTAATTTAGTAATCAACGTAGGTATGTAATTTGACTAAAAATGTCAAAATGACAGTTGATGAACTTAATTTTTGATTTCATTAATCAGAACAGGAAAACGTCATTTTGACATTTTTAGCCAAATTACATACCTACGTTGATTACTAAATTAAATCACATTATAAACGGTATCAAGTGGTCTGCGTCATTAGTATTTTTGGTTGCGTACAATATAAATTCAGAAATAAGCCTTATGTGACTTGCCCTGTATAAAGTGGTAAGTGGTATCTTACAGTTTGGAGAACTTTATTTCACACTTTACTACACTCGCTTAACCAAATTTGGTTTAATTTGCTGCAGAAATTAAGAAACTACAAATGTAATTTCAGGTGAAATATCTGGTTTTTGAAATGTTATGAATAATTTTGTTCGTAATGATTTTATTTTACAGCAATAATGCTGTGGCAATAGTATATTATTATAAGAGTTTTATAAGACGGTTGATTGTGACACGAGCTGGTTAGGGCACGACGAACGTCGTGAGGAGTGCTCCAACAGAATGAGTGTCACAGTGCGTCTTATAAAATGAGTAATATGCTGTTTACTTTGGTAGCATTAATTTGATAAAAGCTCAAAAATCTTATTATGAAATAATCTAGCGACTTTTGTGTGGCATGAGTTATAGTGGCATTTCTGTGAAATTTATGTCAAATGTTTTAATTGTTAACAGGAGCTCGCTAGAGATGCCGGACGCTGGCCAGCGTGCTATTACAGCAATACCAACGTAATACGAATTAAAAAAACAAAAACAGTTTCACAAAAAGTTCCTTTGTGACGCTACTTTTAGTTTACAAAGACTCACTTATAATACCAAAGTAAAAAAAATATTTATGCAACTTGTGTAGAACACTATTTTACACTCGCTACGCTCATGTGTGTAAACTTCTCCCTTGTAAAGATAGTAGTGCTTTATACACGTGTTGCATAAGTAACTATTCTGAGTGACTAGGTTGCACACAAGACGTGAGAAAGCGTCAATTGTTTGTTTTTCTAAAGTATCTGGTATTTTAGTGCCAATTAGGTGGTCTTCCAGCTTTCTTTGTGTTAAGAAGTTCTTGGGGATCAGTTTTAAAAGACCAGCCTTGTAACGATACAGGAACCGAGCAATCGTTTACATTCCAAGAAAGTGAAAGCGATTTCAACGGAAGGAAGAGATAAAATATGGAGGGAAATTCGAGGAACGAATTGATTGGCGGTGGATAATTCCCGCGACGTGGGAATGTCAGTCTTTTTACCTGTACCTGTATACACAAAGAGAAATCCCCGGCCGAATAAATTGTTCAGTGGTAATTCCCACTGACGGTCGAAATATTTGGAAAGCAAAATCGGTGAAGTGTCCCCAGAGGTTCCCGATTATAAATAATCCTATTTTCCATATAACACCATGATCCAGTTCAATTAGCATGATTAATTTAGCATAAGCCGGTTGACAGAATACAGGCGACCAACCGTACATGTGAGAGGATCGATATATGTATGCAGACAGAGGCATCCATCCGGATATATCTCGGGCCCTCAGCCTCATAATCAACGCCACTGCTCTCACCTCATGCTGAAAAACATAGGTCGACTCGCATTCCGTCCGCCAACCGACGCCGTTTCGAAATAAAGGTGACACCCCAGCATATAGACCGCGCCACCGGCGTCTATTATTAACTCCGGTCCGACTCCGGACGAGATCTGAACTTTACAATCGCTCCACAAAAGGGAAGAGCTTCATCGAACAACATTAGTTAATTAAAACCGAGGATTTCTATTAAATACGCATCTAGCTCGTTCGCTTAGAAAAGATTGTCGACGACGAAGTTTGCCAACTGTCAGATGAGCCACCGAATATTATCACGCACTTCCAGAGTGATTGTTCATTTACTCGATCAAAAACTTTTAGGTGGCTCATGAATATTAATGGTACAGTCTAGAACGCCGAATCAAAAGTGAAACAACGTACAAACCGGCCTAAATCCATGCAACCATGTTAAAAATTTAAATGGAAGGGAACGTGTTTGATTGACACCATGACAGCAGGAAGTAATGGTTTTGGCGGTGATTTCGATGTAATGGGGCGGGACTTGCCTTGGTAAGCCGATCATATTTGCATTATAACACTAAAACCGACACATTGTGTCACTCATTGTCAACCTGTAGGTAAGTGCTTACAGGACTGATCTAAAATAAAAACAAATCAAGATAAGCAAAATGACATTTGGAAAAAGTATTCCGGTACAATCGTGAATAGCTGGAATGAACGAATATAATGTAAAAAATAAAAAAAAAATAAATGTAATAATTATTTTCATATGAGTAGCTGTCAGATTACTTTTCAGGTATGAGGCCGAAGTTTGAAGCACGAGGCGTCAGCCGAAGCCAAATATAACTTAACTTTTCATTTTCCCCTAAATTTGAATTCAGTGTTGCCACTTATAAATTGCAATGTTGGTGCATCCTTGATATTGTCACCGGCCCGGCTTTGAGAGAATTCAGTAATGAAGAAATGAAGGTTTTATTTAATTCAATCAACAAAAAAACAAAAGTTGTTAATACAAAAATTAAAAAAAGTAAAGTCAACTTGACAGCGACCGCGTGCTCCTTGATCGGTGCCTAGCGTTTCGCTTACTGGTAACAATATATGAGCAAGGTACATCGATTTTGTTAACAAACAAAAAAAGTTTCTAAACGTAACTCAGGCCACTACATCAAAAGACTGAGAGACTTGTTTAATTTAAAGTATTCCAAAATAATAAAATTTTCAGTAAAAGAAAAATGTTATGGCTGTTAGCCCGAGTATTCCTTAAAATGCGCAAATGTTTTAGATGAATTGGTAAAGAGTACTTTCAAGATTAAAAAGGTATAAAACGTTATGCGTTTTTGTCGTTTTTATTATTAGATTTGTAATATAATTTTTTCTCCAACCGTCTTAAAAGAGGTCACTTTTAATTCAGTTTTATATTCAATTATAATGTCTTTGCAACAATCAAATTTGTTTCGATAGTTACCAATATAATTTTTTAAGGTAATTTTATATCTACACGCGATTGGTCAATTAAAAACGTTCTTATTTTAAAATCCAATGAGGATGGATTTTTTTAAATATTTTTCCTATTATTGCCAGAAGATAATGATTTCACCGTGTTATTTTGGTCCGCCAGTTCTGGGAGACCCTGTATACAGCAGATTGTGGAAAAATCAAATCTAATAGTGTCAAAATTACAGTAATCCAATCATTTGTTGTAGCTGATGGTATTATTTTTGAAACCTAGTAACTGACTTTATTTTGTAAAAATAACATCACGCCTCGAGATGCCCTTCTGCGATTGATAGAATTACAAAACTTGTAAGTAGTAGTAAATTATTTTCTTCTATTTTTTGACAACTTATTGTCGTTGGCAGGTGCCACTTTTCTCTGGGGCGCGAGTTCTGTAAGACCCTGTATAAATTTTTATATGACTAATCATGTATTGCGTAAGTAATCTAAACCTATTATTATTATTATTTGGACAAGTTGACCAACAGGATGTCCCAATTACAGGTCAACCAACACAAAGCACAGATGAAGTAAGAGACAAAGCAAAAACAAAAAAAGAAAGAAAACGATCGAACCACCAAATAGGCATTACATACTAACAATCAACAGAACTATGTCAACCCATGCCAAGCAACTAGCATCCTATTGCAGGTCTCTAATGAAAGGTTTGAGAAAGCACTCCCCGATAGCATCGATGCCACAACAAAATATGTCAACCATACCTTCAATGTTCTCGTAATTGATCACCATCCGGACTTATTATTATGATTAGTCACTCTTTTCGTCCTTATGCAACAAGTTACGTAAATTGATCAAAAAATTCAAAGCTCTTAGGGAATTATACAAAAATCTGTAGCCTGCCACTGAAACAAATGGAATAGAATCTCAGAGCTTCCTTCGTGAATCGTCCATTCTAAATAAATTATCCTTTGAAATTTCCCAGCGAACTTGTTTTTGTTCAAATATTAACAAAATATGTATACAGGGTGGTCCCGATATAACCTGCCAAAAAAATTCTGGGTCATTAGAAGGATCTAACAAGTCCAAAAAACCCCTTTTCATTAGGTCCAAAATAATGGGGAAAAATTAACCCCTATCCACACCCATTCGACGCTGCTGGCCACAAAAAAAACGTACCTACTCAGGAATTAATTGTTGGTGTTTGTAAGTATGACAGTATCTAAGCAACATAGGTACCTGAATCGTTTATGACAAATCTCAAATCTGACAAACTAAATCAAATTAATGACATTTATTGAAAACGCTGCACACTGTGTGCGTTAATTCACCAGCTTATTTAAGTACAAAAGCTGATATTGTAGACTGAGATGAATGAGTAATAAATAAAGTGGTGTTCCTCAATGTGTAAATAAATGTAGAGGTAGTGTGTGCAAAATTGTGGAAGAACTGTGTAATAAGAGTATCGTCTTAATTGTGGTTAAATAGCCAAAATTATGTATTGAATACATTTATTTACACTTTACATATTCGTACTTTCAACTCTAACTGAGAATATCTACTAAATAATAAAAGGTAAACTGGAGTAGAAAAAATATTTTATAATAAATGTTCTGTGTGCCTTCCGTTGGCATTTAAGCACATTTGAGTACGCCGGTACTGAACAGAATTCAGCATTTCTGGGTTTTTCGAATCTGGTTCGCGGCGCCTGTTACGCGTTTCTGGAGTTGGCCTTTTGTAATTATTTCAACTTCGTATACCAAATCTTTCGTGTGGCCCCAAAAATTAAAATCCAGAGGGGTTAAATGGAGGATCGTGGACGTCATCGTATTGGAATCAGTCAGAACCAACCTCATATAAATGCAAATGTAGCTTCCTTCAGGAAAACGCTCGCCGTATGGTAGCCTTGCCGGTCTTGAATTACCAGGTGTTTCGCCATAGAGTAAATGCAAATCGGCGTATTCTTGTTTTGTGAATTTCATAACTTTTTGAAGGATTCGCAAATTTAAAATTAAACTTGACAAATGTCATCATAGGCGTTACAGGTACCGTTGCTAAAGAAATTGCAGCCAAGTAACCAGAATTACCTTTTTAAAACCGATTAACTCATTAGCGTACAGCAAATTTTGACCAAATTTTCAATTATTTTTATCTCGAAAACGAAAAGACTTTTATTAGAAACATTTTTTGTGTATGAGTTCTACTCATCGTCACCTATTACTGGATTTCTTTTGGCAGGTTATATCGGGACCACCCTGTATACACCTAACAATTCACGAGTTCAAAAATGTGAAAGTGATAAAAATATGAAAGGATGACTCAGGAGACGCTAATATAGGTTATTTTGAACAAATGTAGAGAATTTGATTAAAAATCTAAAAATAAAAATTGTAAGTAAATAAGTACTTTTATTTGTTAAAATGTTTGCATCTTGGTTATTATTGTAAAATGGGATACGACATCAAGGCCAGATTTGCGGATCATTACGGATATTTCTCCCAACTAAAAGTAACGAAAATTTTCTTTTTACACGACATCGAGGTCAAAATTTATTCATGTGACATTACACATATTGAAATCAAGTAACGAAGTCATTCAGTACTGAAGTTACTCGTACAACGAAATGCGGTTTCCCCGGAGGCCACCTTGTTACAAATACTCGTATTTCTTTCAGTCACTCAAAACGCTGTCGACGCGTTCTCCTTTTCTATGTTGAACGTAACAGTTGGCCAATTAGGCCAATTTTAAAAATTAACAACATACTTAAAATGCAAAATGATAAAATAAATCCAAATTGTAGCTGCATGCAAAATAAAAAAATTGATAGAGTCATAATGTTGCTATTGAGATATAAAATCGAAAGGCAAACAAGGGGAAGCTGGTTAAAGAGTGAAGATTCAGTTCAAATACGAAAAAGAGACAAGAAAATGTGAAATAAGATAATAATCTAATAAGAAATGAGGTAAAAAAATAACATGTATAAAAATCTATTTTTTTATTTGTAAGAGAAGAAAAGGTCAAGAAAAATAGTGTCGAGAAAAATGAATAAGTAAAAAAGTGTAATAAAATCAGATACTGCAATATACAGGGTCTTAGGGAATGGTCTCCCAAGAATTTCAGACTGCTCAAATATTACTTTGTGACTACTAGTAAGGCCCCTTCAGAACACAACACTTTTCAAGGATTTTGCCCTCTTTTTAAAGGTATATTAAAAAAAAAATCTCCTCTGTCATGCATCTCTCATACTCCCTGTTGTACCTGGATTCTCTGATCCTCTCCCTTCTCTCTTGCTTATCCGTGTCTTTGTTCCTCTCGTTCTGCTCCGCACGCATCCATGTTCCTTCCGCTCTCATTCTTTCCACTTCCTTACTGTCATACCCGTTCCTCCTGCAGTACTTCTCTCTCTCTCCTTCTCATCCTCGTTCTCTTTATTTTCTCTATAGCACTCAGACAGTATCCTGCACTCTTCCCTTTCGCCCATTTTGTCCTCGGACTTTGCCGCTCTCTTTCCCGCTTTCACTCTCAGCTTGCTCCTCTTGAACTCTTCCCTCACTATATTATGACCTGGCGTCTCTTTCTCCACTCCTAACCCCCATCTCAAATATTTCTCTTGCACTCTCTCCACCTCTTGTTCCTTCCATCCCCAGATCTCTGCCCCGTACATCAGTACGCTCTCTTTCAAACATCATCATTCTCCCCCTGAACTCACCTCCCCACTTTCTCTCTCCTATTCCCCAAACACATCCAACTACCTTGTTCGCCTTTCTCACTACCTCTCTAACTTGCGCCTTGTCCGTGGTTCTCTCGTTGAAGGTGTAGCCCAGGTATTTGAAGTCGCTCACTCTTTCTATCTTGCTTTCTTCCCATTTCTACTCGCTCTCCTCACTCTTCCTTTTTCGCTTGTTGAACACCATAATTTTTGTCTTGTCCACATTCACTTCCAGTTTTTTCTTCCTCACCTACTTTCCCAGGTTCCTCATGATTTCTTTCATCTCTCTCTCATTCTTTGCCACAATCACCATGTCGTCCGCAAACGCCAGACTCTAAACTTTCTCTCCCTACCCACCACAAAAGTTCAAAACACAATGCTAGGAAAAATATATTTGGCATATAAAGGGTTGTTACACTGGTAACTAGACGAACAATTGCAAGTTTTGAATTTAAAGTGTTGTGAAATGCCGTGATCACGTAGCAACTATTCACTATGAGTCGCTACCAACATTAAAAATTTAAGTAGATATTCCTGAAACAGGTATCGAAAAGAACTCCTTTTCGAAACCCGTTTGAGTGTTATACTGATTACAAAATAGAAAATAGTTATTTATTATACGAGTTTTATAAGACACCATTTTGTCCCACGCGTTTTTTAGAGCACGAGGAGCGCAGCGACGAGTGCTATAAAGCAAACAAGTGCGACAAAATGGCTTATAAAACGAGTATAATACAATGTTTTTTCTATTTTGCCCCTTAAATTAAAAAAAAGTTCAAAACATAATGATAGGAAAATTATATTTGACAAATATAAGGGTTGATAACGCTGGTAAATAGACGAACAATTGTAAGTTTTGAATTTAAAGTGTCGTGAAATGCAGTGATCACCTAGCAAGAACTCACTATGAGTCACTGCCAACATTAAAATTTTAAGTAAATGTTCCTGAAACGCGTATCGAAAAGAGCTCCTTTTCGAAACCCGTTTGAGTGTTATACTGACTGTGTTATAGGTGCAAAATAGAAAAATATATTTTTCCAAAACGAAGGCGAATTCGTAGATCTAATTCATGCGTCACTTTGTTATTGACAACAGGAAGTGATGAAGAGTCAGACGTGTGATTGCCCCTCACACAGTTGTTGAATTAGTACGACAATTTGCGCGCAGCACTAGAGCAGGATCTCAACTCGTGACATGAATTTCCTCTATACATTTCAGATCAAGACATTGTGTAATTAATATTGGTGTGGTGTGGTCTCACCTGAAAACCGAATTCGAAGCATATCTTAAAATTCATATATAGTTTAAAACAAAGTTACGGCGATAACAAGTTCTTTGATGGAGGAGACGCGGCTTCACAAACACAGTAGAACAAAGGGCATGTTGGAGTGTTTGAACAATTTGATAGCCGTCTAATGCAGGAACTTTTGATTGACACATTATAGATTTACAATAAACAATCACACCATGGTTATAGATCTACCCCAAAGTGCGCGCCAGTTTGTTAAAGCACATTCAACATTAATGCACTAAATCGAAGCCCTACTGTGATGAACAGACGGCCCGTTTAAATGGCAGGCTTAATCACAATATTAATTTTGTCAAACTTATTACTCGATTAGGTAGTGAAATAAAATTACAACTTCATTTGACTGCATAAATTCAGTTGAGCGATCATGAATAGGGAAAATGCAATATGTAAAGTGCGGCACGGCTGACAGATCTGAAATTAACTTTCCATCGGTAATGTTTGACGGATGAAGTCCGGATGTATTGTTCACAACCTGCTAGTTTTACAATGACTAGTCCGCATATTCGTGTCATTTATATGAACAGGACTAGGTACAAATCCGTTAATTTAATATTTTCCCAACAGTCCTGAGCTTCCGCGCACAACGTGTGCTTTCTCTCTATTAAAAGTTAATTATACTTTTTACTGCAACAAGATTTAATTAAATTTACCTCGCTGCCGACCATATTACACATAAATTTATTATTTCATCAGCGTATCGTAAAATATTTCTTACACATGCCTCTCCTAGAGTTTTATTTTACAATAAAGCAAATGTTTGTGCTAAGGAAACATGCCAATGTGGATTTCTTTTATTGCTGGTTTACACAACCCCCTACTTGATTAAAAAATATATTATTTTTTTAAGGTAGGTATATATTTAGCAATGGCGCAGAGAATTGAGTGCGAAACAGAATGAAAAACACGTCTTATATTGGAATCCAAATTTAGACACATATGCAGAACATGCAGCGACTAACATTTCAATTAAAGTGTTTGTTTCCATTGACTTTGGTTTGCTTGATCCGTAAATAACTATTGCAATGACACAGCTTTTCTAATCCCACATTTAAAAACCATATCAAATTTGTGAGGTGTTTTTTTAAAAAAACTTGTTGACTCCATCTTATCTTTAGCAATTGTTTCTTCTAATCTGCTAAAAATAACAATTCCCATAAAAAATAACATTTTTCTTTATCCCCCACCCCTTTCTTTTTCCATTCTGTCCCTCCTTTTCCATAACTCTTTCATTCATCCTAACTCCCTTCCGTCTTCATTCAGTATTTCTCCCCTTCTCTCCCTCTCTCTCATTTCGCTACATCCTTTCCACATGCTCAATTGTGTCTCTTTGCTTGTAGCACATTCTTACCTCCAATACATGTTTTCTCTCTCCTCGTTCCCACAACTGAATCTCGCCATCATTTTTCTTTCTCTTGCATTCTCTATTCCCAGGTACTCCGGAATTTTCTCTGTCATACACCTCTCCTACTCCCTGTTGTATCTGGATTCTTTGATTCTCTCTCTTCTTTCTTGGTTGTCTGCGACTTTGTCCCTTTCACCCAGCTCTACATTCATCCGTATTCCTTTTTTTCTCAATCTTTCCACTTCTTCCGTTTCTCTGGTAGTATTTCTCTCTCTCTCTCTCTCTCTCTCTCTCTCTTCTTCTTCGTGTTCTTTTTCTTTTCTCTCCAGCATTCCGTAAGTATCCGGCACTTTTCCTCCCATCTATTTTGTACTCAAACTTTGCCGCTCTCTTTCCCGCTTTCACTCTCAGCCTATTCCTCTTGCACTCCTCCCTCACTATGTGACCTGGCGTTTCTCTGTCCACTCCTAGCACCGCTCTCAAATACCGATCATTTAAAAAATAAATCGAGTTTGCTTTGGAGCCTATGCTATAGCATGGGTTGCCATAGGTAACACACCGACTCGATTTATTTTTTAATTGATCGCACCGTATTTTTCTTGCACTTTCTCTACCTCTTCTTGTTCCTTCGTCCTTCCATCCCCAGCTCTCTCCCCGTACATCAGTATACTCTCTACCATGCTCTCAAACATCATCATTCTCCTCCTGAAATCACCTCCCCACTTTTTCTCTCCTATTCCCGAACCACATCCCACTACCTTATTTGCCTTCCTCATCCGTCGAAATATTTGAACTCGTTTACTTGTTCTACTTTCCTTCCTTCCCAGTTCCACTCATTCTCTTTACTCTTCCTCTTTTTCTTATTGAACACCGTCATTTTCGTCTTCTCAACATTCACTTCCAGCTTGTTCTTCCTGACATACTTTCCCAGGCGCCTCATCATTTCTTTTTTACCAAGTCATCCACAAATGCCAGGCTCCAAACTTTTTCTTTACCCACCACACTCCCTCCGCTTGTGCTTTCTATAACATTTCATCTATATCTGCCACATATATCGTAAATAGCAGAGGGCAGCCCTGTCTCACTCCCTTTGTCGTCTCAAACCATTCACCTTCTTTCTCTCCCATCTTCACTTTATTTTTTGTTCTTGCGTATATCTCCTCAATCTTCAGTACCAATCATTCGCTTATTCCTCCCTCTCTCTCTCATTCTTCTAATCTGCTAGTCTACTCATCGATTTATCTTCATATTGTACTCATATTTCATATTTTACTCCCCGCGAACGTTCCAGTGGAAACTCTTCAGAATCTAATTCTAATTTGACAGAGTTAGATTCTGGCTTCTCGTCTCACCTGTTCACTTAAGTTTAAATTGATCTAACACATGGTTTAGCTAACAAAAGTAGGCATTGGGAAGGGTAACCTCCGAGAACGAGTACCAAAAGAAGAATAAAATGTTTCAAATTATTTTTAACAAGTCGCTTTGGAAAGAACACCCTTCCTCTTTTGTTTGTTTCAGGAAAGACAACATATTTCAGAGTGGTGAGAAACAAAAGATAAAAAAAATTAAAAGGATTTAATACATTTTCAAAATGATAATCTATGATAGAACATGAATACAAAGAAAGATGACAATAATTGTGAAGATTCAGAATAAGTGAATCGGAAAGCAGAGGGCCATTTTAAAAGTAAACTCGAATCATCATCCCCTATTTTCATTCTTCTCGATTCCAATTAATTCGATTGAATTTAAAATTTAATTTTCAGGCCAAACCTTGCTGTTAGTTTTTCGATGTTACTGTTGTGATACTTAACTTTCGAATGTGCGGTTTTTATAGACAATAATAGTACAGGCAATAAAATCATAGAAATTTTACAAGAAGCGTTGTGGTGTCACGTTGCTTTCAACATCCTGGGCTGTTGAGCATAATTTCCCTTAAAATTTTAATGCATAACTAAACCAAAGATTCAAGTTAATTTCACCTGACATACTTTCAAAAACTCCGTTTAAAACCACTTTAGAGCTTTTATATTACGAGAAGTTTTCCGTAAGCTGTTCACAAACGTCAGTCCCTGTTTATACGTTATCGCCGCGATGGAATATTAAAAATGAAAGTCTGTGTAGAAAAGAGGATTTCGAAAATGTGCACGAGATTAATTTTTCATTAAATCTAAACACGTGTGCCACGATCCATCCACATATTACGTACTCTATTTATTTTTAACGAAATCTTCCATTCACCACTAGCTGCTCTACACTAATCGCCTTACAGTAGAATTACGTTTTGTAAATTAATGAAATCGATAGTTCATGCTTCTTACAGCGCCACGAGCGAATTTTGTGTACACAGTAAGCTGTTTTTCCGGTTCACAAAATTTTGGGCAAGTTCGCATTACAAAAGCGAACGCAAAGCTCCATGTTTCGCGTTTATTGTTTTTGATGGTTATTGTTTATGCAGAATAAACGCGGTTGAAGGTGTAAGCTCTGTTGAAAATATAAAAGGATTATTATCTCTACAAGCGCAGGTTTTACAGTCTTGTTTCTCTTCAATTTCAGTTCTGCGTCACCCATCCACTTTAGGGCTTCTACCTCTCGGCGCACGCAAACCCGCTTATTTTATGCGACATAGCCACATTTTTATCTACAAATAAATATTAATGTGTAGCGCGACTGCAGTAGTTAACGTCCGTATGAAACTAAATAAATAAATTTTCACGTAAAATATCTTTATTTCTTTTAACGGAAAGCGCGCTTAATGAACTGATGTTAATCCACCGATTTATAACTATTTAATGAATCGATTTGTGGACGTTTCGCATGAACTTTTTTTAAACGGCTGATTTAAATAATTTTCCACGAAATGAATGCGTAATCCACAAATGTCCAACAGAAGGCTTTGTAAATAATTAAATGCTTATGAAAATTTGATTGCAAATGTTACAGCACACCGCATTTTTTAAATCCCTGTTTAATAAGTACGAGTTGTAAAGTAACGAACTGCCTAAGTTGTTTCGTGAAATAATTTTTCGAATTTAAAATCACATAGGTACAGAATGATTCACGTGTAATAATGAGCCTAACTAAACTTGTGATGCAACCAACATTACATTTGCACCAGTCATGTGGACATACATTTTTGTCATTAGTGGAATGATTAATAAAAACACAGACTAAAAAACTATGGGGATATGTATTGTTGGTTGCATCACAAATTTTCTTAGGCTCATTATTAGTCGTGAATGAAAGAAAATATAGTTGTTTGAATGATCCTTATTTTTTCTCTTGAGGATGTTTGGTCCCTCACACTGAAGCTTCTCTGCTGAAATTACTTCTTAAGTTCGAGTAGTCCTGGTGTTCCCGATGGATCCTTATATTTTGTGTGCGACGTGTCAACATGTCTGCGCTGTCGTTGTTTGAAGCGGAAGTGCGCCTCACACAATAAGAGCAGGTGTGTTATCTCTTACCATTTTCTCAAACACCGGTACATTGTATTAAATTCAACGACAGAATATTTTCCCCGGTTTTATAATTGAAATTAGAGGTCGGTTAACAAATTCGTTGTTTTCGTTTAATAAATTTACGAAAAATAATTAACGTTTTCCAATCAAGTGTTTTATTTTTGGAGAAAATTGAGTTGCGAGCTCCGGAAAAAATCTGAATAAAGAAAACAATTTCCGTTTGAATTTAACTTAATGAGACGGCTCTAATATATTCAATTTCGTCTTGCAATAAGTGAAACGTTGTTCGGTATAGGACGAAAGAGAATTTTATATTTCTATGTTCATTTTATGTTCTACATGATAGATTCTCTATTCAAACAGAACTAATTCAGGGAAATTGGATTTCAACCTTTCAGACGACTACCTATACCTATCTGCTCTACAAACATAACCAATCATTTCTGTTTGATGTCAGTTCGCCCCTCTATATCCAATCTATTCCGTTGTTTAATTAATCGACGTTTTTAAACGTACGTCCGCTGACTCGGCCTCAGTATAACTAGCTACATGACATCGTTGTTCCATTTGCCACTATTAATACATACAAACTTTACTAACCTAATAGACAACTTTGTCTTAATTAGATTTCCGGTAAACACTGGAATGCATTATGGACCTTAATGCTACTATAAATTAATTAGTAGCCGGGAAACTACTAATTAACATTTATTTTAATTTCAGACCATCGGTTAGCTTTGCCGGCTGGAGTTGCAAAGGGAATTTCAACTGGCAAATAATAAATATTTAAGCAAGCATGTCTTCCATAGCAGCATTACGGAGAATCCTCAGGGAAATAAAAACGGCTACTGCGAATCGTTCAAAATGAAAAATTCTATCATTCTTATCGGAAATGCTTAAGACAATACGAGTTAAGACGTGAACGAATACAGGCCCAAATATGTGCCGATGCGTTTATCTTGAAGTTCGTGCGTCGGATGACCTGTTTAACAGTCAAATATTTGTCTTTGCTCCTTTGCCTCGAATCTAGAAAGAAACGGCGAAGTGAATATATTCCCCGCCGATTTCCCTAAATTAGACGTCTCTTGGCCCGCCGGGAGTCTACTGAGTAATTGCATTTAAAAATTTTAATTACAGTTTGCAAAGTTATGACGCATGACGGTTGTCACATACCTTTGTGTTCCTGAGCGCTGCCCTGATTCGAGCCTCGTACAAGGTTTCTTATTAAATTTCTGCGAGGATTCCTGCGAGCAATTACCTGAGCAACCGGCAAAAGAGAAGCCCGAAAAGAAGCGTAAGCTTATTAAATAAATATAACGTCGTCGCTTATCAAGTAAGTCTGTATTAATTAATTCGCGTACCGAAGCCGTACATGTTTTGTTAATTGCAAGGAATTCTGACGAGAACACTTCTCATCATTTTATAGAAAACAAACAACAACAAAGTTAGTGAAATTTTAATGGAAAATAATATGTTGCTCGCATACACAAACACTCAAGTAAATAATTTAATGTTGGCGAAGCTATTACCAACTTAGCTGAATAAACTTTATCGTTATTCTCTGCTCTATTTAAAATTAAACGAGCCGACGTCTCTATATCGTGATAACCGTCACATTTCAGAGCAAATAAAAGACGAACACTTGTACAGAAATTTCCAAATGGGAACTCAAGATCGCACCGTCTTGTCTCTTGTCCCTCTACCTTGGAAAAGTTTTTCGATAAAGTCCTCTACAAATATTTGCAAACTGGGACCGATTTGCTTTATGAAACGCCTCCTATCACTCGACCGGATATCAGTTTTGTAGATAAGAGTTTACGTTTCGTCATTGTAACAGTCGATATTTATTTTAAACAGCTTTACGTTGCTTTTATCTAAATTAAAAGTGCCGTCTTGAAAGGACTCACGAATCGATATCTCATCGGGCAGGAAATGTCAAAACTTAAAAATCACTAGACTTGCCCGGCGCATCCACCATTCTTATATTTTAAATGGCACATATTTCTCTAAATGCAATTTAAATACTTAAAGTAAGTTGGTTCAAGATAGAAGCATCTTCACTATAAATCCAGAGTAACCATGATACGCAAATATTTCAAGTGCATTGTAAAAGGTGCTCAGTTTATTAAAATTACCGCATAATGCGGCCAATGTATGCGCTTACGCGTAACTTCATTATGATGCACGAACAGAATTTACCGAGTCTTTAATTAAGTACGTTACATTTAGCAGACGTGCACAATCGAAAGGTGAATGGTAATTACAGCAAAAAAATGCATTTAGGGGTAAGCGCTACAAGAGAGTGCTGTTAAATGTGAGTTAAATACGATCCATTACAAATGTGGATGTATATCAAGAACAAGGAAAAGAGCAAAGATCAAACAACAGTGAAACTGTAGCTGCCGTAAACAAATCAAGGAACCCGACAAAGACAAAAAAAAAAAAATCTGTGTGCCTCACCCATATAAGCGCACGGTTGAAGTGAAACTTCTATCGTCTTCGTTAACCACGCGAATTGAAATTAATGCAGTTCGCTAAAGTCACTAAATCAACACACTACGTCACGCCCGACGCTGTTCAGTTTTTTTTTTCATCTTGAATATCTCAAGGTCTTTTGGATTCGCATTCTTCGCTAAAAAAGTTTCACTTCAAAAAAACAAGGAAAGGAAATGGAAGTAAGAATAAATGTAGAAATAAAAAAGAGGTTATAGATTTAAGAGACATAATGCATAAAGGAACTTGGAATGTAAGAACGATGAATGAAGCGAGCATGTTAGAACAGATTAAGATAGAGCAAACACAACATAAGTATATTGGGAGTAAGTGAGACCAGATGGAAGGGAAACGGAGAAATAAGTATATGAGGAAAACAATCAATGATTTACTCAGGACACACAGATGAAGAAAGCATACATGAGAGTGGAGTGGCATTTATACAGGGTTATTCTAAATGATTGTAGTCGAAGTAGGCCATGCCCATGTGATTACATTTTTGCCGCTTTCATGTGAACTGTCAGTTTTGTCGCTGTCACTGTCATTTTTTAGGTGAAAAGTGCGGTGATGAGATGTTTATTTATTTTTGTTAAATTATTGATTGAATTCAGAAATATTGAGTTGTTTTGCACCCAAATTAACTCCCGTGTGTACTCACTTATTCACATCATTTTGATTTTTTTTTATGTGGAGCGGCAACCATAAATTTTACATTCAATTTTCACGCCTACTTTGACTACAATCATTTAGAATAACCCTGTACTAGCGAATGAAGCAAGTAAATCCCTACTGGAATGGGAAGCAACATCAGAAAGAATAATCTGGGCAAAGTTCAAAGCTAGATATTATAACATAATTGGAATCAATTATTACGCACCAACAAATGAAAGTTGTGTGGAAACAAAAGAAACCTTCTATAACTACCTCCAATGTACTATCGCGGCCAAAATACTTTGGTCGTCAATGTGACATAAATGACATTCAATTGTAAAGCAAACTTTAGGATGTTTAACCTTATTTTTTACTACTGTCAAAATTATTTTAATCTATCAGTGTCATACGGGTGGGGTAAATCCCAACTGCGGAGGCAGGGTTCAAAAGCAAAAGATCAACATGGTCACGGTTTAGACAACCTTCAGAAGCAAGTAAGACGATTCTATATTTATCAAAAACTGAAGGTGCCATATTTTTGACAAGAATAATTTGAAATTGTCATGTATAATATTGACATTAATACTTGATTTACATTTGAAGTGTCAAAAAGTGACGACCAAAGTATTTTGGCCGCGATAGTACTTTAAACAAAGGAAATTTAGAAGAGACATCAACGAACGTTAAACGAAGTCCTAATAGGAGGAAGCACAAGAGCGTCTACGAAGAAACATGGTGAGCACCAGGGGCATATACAAGAATTAAATAGACCATATACTCGTACAAAATAAACGGAGACTGGAGGGGCCTACTATACTCTGTCCACTCATAGATTGCTTGACATAAATATTACTAAAAATGTTCACTCAACGCTACAACAAATTGATCCGGTGCAAAATTTAAAAAAAATGGAAAGAGCAGGTTTACCTACACGTGATGTTTTATTATTATTCTGCATGTTTGCACTTAGGAAAGACGAAAGAAAACTTCAGTATAGTAGGAGTAATATACTTGGTTTTATTAATACAAGGAATTTCACGAGTGATAATGTGCCCGACGGAATTCAAAATGCAACCCACAATACATTTTGGAATTTCCGAAAAAAGCTAGGTAATGAAATTAAAATATCCAGCTTTTTTCGGAAATGGCTAAACACACACAAGAGATTAATTTAATGCATGAACAAAAATTACCTCTGTATCATTTTCGATGTTTGTAATGTCACTTAAAGTGCTCATTATGCTAGATTCTCGAGGCACGCACTCACTTCACAAATTCAAAAAAATCAACAAAAAATCGCAACGGAACAGATCAAAACAGCAACACGATAAAAATTGATAATTTTTAACATCAGAGAAACGCAAACCAAAGCTCTAAAGATGAAAAATCGCAAATCTAATTATTTAAACCAGTTGACAGCACTGACAGTTTCAAATTTGAAATGTCATATAATTTATTTTTCCGCGTGGGTTTGATAACAACCAATGAGAATCAGTGGCGCGAATGTTTCAAGATATTACCAACACAATCTATGATACTTTGTTAATATTTCAATGTTATGGTTTGGGGATTTTGTTATCTATGGATATTTAAAAAACTGCATTCTATCAGTGGACGTAATCTACAAGATGTTCATAGCTGTAGGGGGGCAGACGCAGAGTCAGATCACATATTAGTCAAAGTAAAAATAAGAATAAAACTGAGCAAGAACAAAAAGAACGATCAATGGAAGAAAAGAGTCACGTTCAATGTAGAAGGTCTACAGAAAGAAAGTACAGTTGGCTTAAAAAAAAACGGGAATTGAAATCTGAATTGGAAACTTAATTTGTCAATTTATGTCAACTTGTGTCCGTTTGACAGTAGTATTTCTGACACATAAGTGCAGTTTTTTAACCTAAACTCTAAAATGCCGTTTCAAACTATAAAAATTTAATAAAATCTGACAGAACTTTTTCTGACAGTTCCCGTTTTTTTTGAAGCCAACCGTACAAGGAACAAATTTTCACATTATATCAGCCTCCTTCACGCCCTTAATATAAAAATATCTATTTTAATAAAATGTTAATTAAGTGCTTGAAGTCACATTTAAAATTGTTGTCCCAGATTTATTTAAACATGACTGAACATATATACCATTCACGATGTTTTGGCATAAGGGGAGGCTATGATTTCATTTTTTAACGTTGGATACATGTTTGATTTCTGTCATCTCTGCTGTCATTAAAGTGCCTGACATGCGGACCTATCAAAATGAACGTAACATGTTGCCGAATTTACCGTAATCATAATTAAGCGACTTTAAAACGTATTGATGGTGTTTGTATTAGACTGCAGAACATATTTTCAGTAAGTTACAATGAAGTCAAGTTTTTTTTTTGTGTATAAATTGAATCGTAGGTGAGTACAAGATAAATATGTAGCACTGATAGTGAAGGAAGAAACAACCACCCAATTGAAATGGCACAGGGGTTTTGTAAGACCTATTATAACTTCGCGATAGAGTTGTGTATTTATGGCTTGAGTCTATTTTGAAATGTACTGAAATTTGCCAACATTTTTGTAGATATAGTGAAGAACTTATTTCGGAAGATTGGGCAAAATTAATGTGAAATCTTTCATTTGAAAACTTTCTTCCTTTAATAATTTTATTAGGAGACTCGGAATCTGATTGGGATTTTGATGCAGGTAATGATGATTCAGAATTTTCTAATCAAATTATGGAAGTTGAATAGTTTTGTTCTTTTTTGTCATAGACGATGAGTGTGTAAATATTTTGCAGAAAGATTCGAATAAAGTAAGGCCTAATAAGTAGGTACAAGATTTTATACAATCTAGTTCTAGGAATGTTTTGGTTAAAATGAAAAATCCATTGAGAAGTTACTAACTGGTTAGTTAAGACACTGTATAAGCGGGTTATCTAAGTGGTGCATAAATTAACAGGAGCCACTTCGTCTTTCGGTCCCGGTCCCTACTATTCTGTAGTCTGTTCAAGTCAGTTTCCTGTTTTGTTAAATTGGATTAAAAATGTGTGAGTATTGTTCTATTGCAAACTATAGTAAAACTGACAACAATGCACTAGACAATGACGCAGTTTATAACCTCAAACTTAGAAAAACATAACCTAATTCAACAGACAGCTTTACTGCCAACTTAAATGCACTTTTTCCATGGCCTCCCCTTATGCCAAAACATCGTGAATGGCATATACTTATTAGAAAGAACGCAACATTGCCAAACTTAAATTTGTTTAGGTAATATACAGGATGTCTCAAAAATGGAGCCCAATCTCCTAAGGGTCTTAAAGAATGGAAGTCTGGTAAGGTAAATCTCAATACAAAGTTTGATCGGAACAATAGATTTTGTACAACTTGCTCTTAAATATGGTAATTTCAAAGATATGTATCTCCTTTATTAACAAATTTTACAGGTCAATTATAAATTACTTTACTGTTTTATTTTTCCAAGACCCCTTTGGGTAGTGGAACAACACAGAAGTCCTACTTTTTAGAGTAATGATCTACCAAAATACGCTAAAATAACACCGGCAACACTGACTTCAAAGGAGAATTGGTTTAGTTGATTGTGCATACCAACCGATGTTGCCACATTTGCTTACTTTAAACTGTGTACAACTTGAAAACTAGCCAAAGGAAAAAAAAATTCGCAACGAAATTTAACTCAACTCTTCAAATATGTTAACCACTCAAGAGATTGGGCGCCATTTTTGAGACACCTGTATTTTATTACTTTACACAATTTACTAGATTTAAACATTATAATTTTCACTTTTTGTAATGTTTATCTTGAATTTATTGTGGGTAAATTTTGTAAAAATACGAGGTTACAGCGAATTTAGCTTAATAGCTATTAATACCGTGTGTTTTAATTACACGGAAACTAGACCAGATATAATTAGAATATTTTAATTCATTTTATAACTGTAGCATACTTATAATAAAAATTCGGATTTTTATTTTGGGGTGCATTTTAAACAGTTTTAAAAACTAAACAGGAAATGAATATTTTCCTAATGTAAATTTGGTTTTGTCCATTTGTCAATTAATTTCTACTTGACAATATCTATCACATAATTTTTAAAAATATCAATGAATTTTGACCATAATTCTAACTTATCTCTCGTAAGAAGGTTTCCCACTATGAAACAATTTTATTCTGACAGTTCCTGTTTTTTTTTTGCAACCAACTGTATCATTGATATTTTATTGACGCTGGACGTTTTCAAGCAGGGAAAAATTTTAATGTAATTTTAAAATTTCCTCATTTTGTCACAAATTAATTTTTTAAGCTTAAAGATGTCCAGTGTCAACAACATCATTAATTCCTAGAATTTTCAGTTGTTTTTTTTTAAACTGATGAAAATCACTACCCCAGTATCATATTTTGATCATGTAAGAACCATTTCATTAATTAAGCAATTTCTTCTAATGTGCCTTAAAGTTCATTGCATAAATATTATTTGACAAAGAGAACATAATGACAATTAGTGTCATATAACATGTTACAGGTTGCTCTCGTTTCACACTAGAGTAACTACTTTCCATTGTGCCAAAGACATTAAGGATCAGAATTCATTGTTGAAGATACATACATACATACATCGTACAAAAATTATTATTCTCTTCTACGAGAGAGAAAAGTTTGTTTTTAAAATTTGCGTCTCTAATAGGTCTATTATTGTATTCAATTTGGAGTCGTTTATGACTATCTATTAAAGCACTCGTGCTTTTTTTTCAGTGTATTATTGTCATTTACATCAAAAAACTTCCAATATTAATGTTCAAACTCTACTTTTTAACAACTGTTGCAGATGTAGTTGCATCCGTTACCTTGAATTACCAATTAATACAAAATTCCCTAGAATTTGAAAATTTAATTTTTATTTAAAAATTAAAACAAGGGTGCAGATTCTAAAAAATAACATAAAAACTCGTTTTATAAGGGCATTGGCGCACTCGTCCCATAGAAGACTCCCCTACGGGTCGTTTTCTACACCTGGGGTTCGTGCGCCAAATCAACCCTTATAAAACTCGTTCTTTAATATACTATTTACATACGAGTATAGTTTATAAAAATAACGGCAAAAAGTAGAAAGTGTTTGTTCGATTAGATGCATGAAATGAAAATAAGAGGGACGATTTTGATAAATAGAAATTGTATGATCGATTTTTTTAATATTTATGTTCCAAACTTTGTTTGTATTTTAAAGCAAACAATGAATTCGATTTAAATGCTCAATGATTCTGCCTTTCTAGTTAAATTTATTGTGTTAAAGCTCTTCTGGCAAAATTCGTATCGTTGTTGCTGGTTCTTGGTTCATTAATTCGATGATCTAAATCTGTTACAAATGTACATCATAACGAGATAATTTATTTAACGTCATCCATCCGTAAAGTGATACGTGGTATGATATTTTTAAAAGTACAACTGGAGGCCGACGTAACTTTAAAACGCGAACTTATTTCGGTGATAAATTGTTGATGAAACTTTGCACAAAAAGGAAGAGCTCTGATATATGTACATTTAGATGGAATTTTGCAATGTCGCTTTAGAGTCGCAATAAATCAAATCCGACAAAGGCCAGTAAAATATGACACGATCTAATTTAGGAAATATATTTTGTTAGTCATTCGACGAAAAAGGGTAGCATGAAGGTATTTTATCGCGAAAAAACATATTTCGTCGAACATTTAACTAGAAATTTGCGCGGCTGTGTTAAAAATTAATTCCATTATTACTAAAATGACAAAACATTTTTCAGCGAGTGAACCGTTTTACACATGACCCGTTAATCAAAGTGCCTAACCGAGTTTTTATTCGAATAATCATGAAACAAATTGACGGAAGGGCAGGTACTAAAAATAATAAAGTCCTTCATGTGTATTCCAGATTGTTCTACATCAGTACAACCCTTTCATGTGGTAAATTCAACCCCTGTCGACTGATACATTAGCACTCATGTGTTCATCCCGCAGATAACGAAAGCAGCCTGCACATATGTTCCTCCGGCAAGCTCAAGGATTCCACCGATAACGTCACTCACGGAAAAAGCAGTTCCCATTCATAACAAGACATTTCACCACAACCGCAAGCAGATAAAGCCGCCGTTCACGTCTCACTGAATTTAAAACAAAACATTTAAACAGGCCAAGACAGTACCCCATCCAGTCAATACTGCAGAGAGCGTTAGGACGCCTCCTCATGGAAGTTCTAAATTAACAGTTGCCGAACTATTTGTTCGAGTTGACATTGACAAATCTCGCTTACAAACTCATAAGACTATTCAAACTTGGTAGCATAATACACAAGTGTGTACAAACAGCAAATATCTTATTGCGTTGTAAATGTATCAGTTAATTTAAGCCTACTCGAAAGGAGATTACATCAAGTTATTCAGTTCTATAGAGACGTCGGTTTTAATTCATCAATTTGTGTTCTGGAACATAAACGTACCATCCGTTTACTCAAAAGGCCACTAAATCTGTCTTACGTGTGACCATCATTATGAAAGATTGCATGTGCAACCACCGAAAAATAGGTCTTTGACAAGTGAGCTGTATTCCTAAGCGGGTGTATCACGCACGGTCGCGTCTTTATTCGATAAACACTAACAGTAATCGGGGGTAAGTCTTCATTCGGAAAAATGCCAATCTTACACCAAGATACATGTTTCCAACAGTATTTTTATCTCAAACAATTCTTGTGGTTATCGACTCATCAGAAACTTTAAAGTGGAAGTGGGACGCATCATTTGTACCGTGCGATTAACAATTATTTATACCAAAGAAGGCTTTGAAATTGTGGCTCTGTGTCGACAAAAATGTCTGGAATGCATGGAAGTATGTACAGGGTCATTATAAATGATTGTCCCATCGTAGTTGGCGTTGAAAACCTACACACATTTTGGATGTGCCGTCAGCCTCGCAACGTTAGACCAATTAGTAGACAGATTTCCACTACCGCCAGTAACGCCACCTATCGGCGATACTAGTTTCACTCACGTATGAGGCTTGCGGCACATTCAACTACGTCACCAACGCCTACTCTGAAGAGACAATCATTTATAATGACCCTGTATTTCTGATTGCATATACCTGTTTCAATTTAAATTTGGAATTTTTTGCCGAAACTCAGTCAAACAGGCAACAGCGCTATATGAACATTCTCTGTTATTGAAAACACCATTACGAAAGTAAATCTTTTACTCCTATGTTCTGAAGCAAAAACTAAAAATCATTTTTGCGTTGTTTGGCGTTTATTAGCTGAGTTAGCAAAGATACGAAAAATCTGATACTGTCAAAGTCATACCCGCCCCTTATCTAAGTAATTGTTGATCACACCCTATAATTTTAAAACTCTCAAGAATTTGTTAATTGTTTTTCTTTTAGGTGTATTGGAGATTCAAACAGATTAATTTTTTTAATGTATACATTTGTCTCTCTCTCTCTATTCCCTTTCACTCCCAATGGAGTATAGGGCGCTTTCGCGTTTCTTGGCCAATGATTTAGTGTGGTTGAGTGGCTAATGGGCCAGCACCCTCTATCTTTTTCAGATTTTGGTTACAGTGTCTTTCCATTTTTCTCTATTCTTCGCTTTCGTCTTTATGTCCGTCTAGCTCAAGCCGATTGCCTCGTGTTCCCTTGTTCCTTGTTACGCTTCTTCTCCAGCTGTCGAGGGGTTTGCCCCTTTTCTTTTTTCCTACCAGTTGATGTTCTCGTGCTTGTCCTACAATGTTGTCATTTGCCTTTCTTAACGTATGTCCAATCCAATTCCATTTCCTTCGTTTTACTATGGTTTCTATTGGATCTTGTTTTGTTTTGTTCCACAATTCGATGGTTATTTTGTCTGGCCAGAGTATCTTTAGTATCTTCCTTAGTGATTCTGAAGGTTTGCAATTTATGCGTTGTCTCTTTGTTAACTTTCCAAGTTTCAGCACCGTATAGCAATACACTTTTAATTGTGCGGTTATACATTTTGACCTTTGTGTCTGTGGCCACTACATTTGTTTTCCATATGTCTCCCAGTGGTTGAACATCTGCCTTGCTTTCCCTATTCCTTTCTATTACTGCTCCTAAATAGTTCACTCTTTGAACCTCTTGTATGTCGACATTCCCTATCTTGATTTGGCTTATTTGTTGGTTTTTATTTCTCAATGTCCTGGTTTTCTTCAGGTTTATCTTCAACCCTGTTTTTTGGCCCTCTGCATCCAGTTTTTGTAATTCCCTCTGCGTATGGTTTCTCTTTTCGGTTAGTAAACAGACATCGTCGGCAAACTCAATATCTTCCAGTTTGTTACGCAATTTCCATGCTATTCCAGTTCTGTTGTCTGTTACCTTTTTTATTATCTAATCTATTTTGATAAGGAACAGAGTGGGTAACATGACGCAACCCTGTTTTACTCCGCTTTCTATGTTTATCGGGTCTGTGTACTTTCCTCCGTGCTCTACCCTCGCTTTGTAGTCGTTTTATCATGCGTATCATCTTACTTGGAATTCCATGTAATCTTAGAATTCTCCACATTTGTTTTCTATTGAAGCCCTTTTCGAAGTCGATGAATCCAATCTTAACGTCGCTTTGCCATTCTTTGGCCTGTTGCAGAATTATTCTCAAGGTGCATATGTGGACCATCGTGGAGCATCTTACTTGGAATCCTGCTTGATTTTTCCTCAGCTTTTTCCCTATCTCTGGTTTGATTCTTTAGACTAGTATTCTTGCTATTATCTTTGACACTGTAGGTAGTAATGTTATTGTTCTCCAGTTGTCGCACTTGGTGTGATCACCTTTTTTTGGTATTTTTATTTTTACTCCCTCCTTCGATTCGTTCGGTATTTATTCCTCTTCGTTGCCGCTCTGATTTCGTCTTTACTAATTTTTTTTCTGTCTATGTTTAGGTCTAGGTTTAGTTTAGGAGAACTTTTTGAAATAGGAATGTATACATAAACAATTTCCTGCAACAAATTATAAACACATTTATTTAGTTGAAATGAACGAAAGTCAGAAGCAGAATTAATTAAAAGGCGTGATTTTTTCCAAAGCAAACCTACCGTGCGATCAACAATTAGATACTTAGATAAGGGGCGGCTATGACTTTAACACTGTCAGATTTTTCGGATCTGTGCTAACTCAGCTAATAAACGTCAAACAACTGTCATTATGAATCAAATTTTAACTCAAAAATGGTTTTTACTTCAGAACATAAAAGATTGATCATTGAATCGTAATGGCGTTTACAATAACGTTGAATGGACGTACAGTGCTGTTGCCTGTTTGGTCGAGTTTCAGTAAAAATTTCCAAATTTAAATTGAAACATGTATATGCAACCCAAAATACTTCCATGCATCCAGAGCATCTGAAAGTCAAGAAATCGCACGGTATAGGATGGTATATAGGCTATAGCAAGGCGATCTTTATTTAACAGGTCATGGCACTGACCACAGACAGTGTGCGTAACTAGAGACCGCCTTGTTTATATCTACTCATTGCGAATGAATTTAAATGAAAAAAATGGAAATTATAAACAAAAAACAATTGAACGGTCACATAGACCACCTCTGATCCCGCTTACCTGCACACAGCCCATCACCATAGTGCAAGTTTATTCCGTTTTTTCTGTTCCGTGTGCTTTCTGTGTCCGACGCCGCTTGTCCCGTTCTTGCTATTAGACATTCCCCTTTTCATCCAAGATAACTAACAATATTCAAATTATTCTCAGGAAGGTCGATAATGTAATCCGAACATTTTTACTAAATGCCATGAAAATTTTACTATTAACAAAACCCGGTCACGAGTTATGCCATAATGGAACTAAATGGAACACACAAGGTGATTCACGAATAATAATGACCCCAATAAAATTTGTGATACAACGAACAATACATGCCCCTTTTACTTTTTTTTTAGTTTGTGCTTTTATTAATTATTCCACATGATTAAATTTGACATGTTGATTATGTTGTATAGAATTAAAATATATATTATTATTATTTTAATCCACATAATCAGTACAAGTGCAATGTTGGTTGCATCACAAATTTCGTGAGGCTCATTATTACTCGTGAATCACCCTGTATGTCCATAAAATATTTTTTGCAACAAAAAAATTGGATACAGTGTGTCCCCGGATAGGTGAAACGACTCTTGTAAAAGATAAAAAAAATTCGATTTAAATTTTAGTTTTTTGGGGTTTAGCCCTGCTTGGTTAAAGACTACTTTTTAACATAATTTGAATTTTGAAAAGTCAAGTATGCCTTGGAAATTCTCAAAAAAAACTATTTTTCTGCAGAGTAAAGTGCCTTTTATGTGGTAAATACGACAAAAAGTTATTAAGAAAAATTGTTTATAATCAACATCTAGGCCCCTACACAAAATTTCAAAATCATCGGCCATCTTTTTTTTTTTAATTTATCCCAAGGTTTTAATTTACTTTTATTTTTTAGTAAAACGATACCTATTGTTTCTTTTCGTCATAGATACACATTATGAAAAACAACTCATAGCTCTCTTGGGATATTTCAAATTTTTTCGCCCTCCCCATTGTTTACAACAAATTCGTGAGAACGAAACTATAGCAACCATATATTCACGCAATCTTCCCTGCAAAATATTTTTAAGAAAGTTTTAACTTTAAAGTACAGACACTAAAAAATAAAATATTGTATGCACCACGGGAGATATTCATGTTTTTCTCCTCGGTTGACTTATAAACCTCCGGCCAAAGGCCCTCGGTGTATAACCACGGCAACCTCAGGGAAAAATCATGTTCATATCTCCCTTAATGCATAAATATCTATTATTTAATTATAACTTATTAATGTTAAGCCAGTAACTTGTAGTAATAATCTAAGTGTGAATTTTTTTACTCATAATAAAAGAACTGTTAAAAATATAATTCTTTGATTTGAAATTTTGTATGGAGGCTTAGATGTTGATTCTAAACAACTTTTCTTAATAACGTATTGTCGTATTTGTCATAAAAAAAAATGCACTCTACTCTACGGGAAAATGTTTTTTTTTTAATTTCCAAGGCATACTTGATTTTTCAAAACTAAAAGTACCTAAGTAAAAATTACTCTTTAACCAAGCAGGGCTGAACCCCAGAAAATGAGAATTTAAATCAAGAATTTTTTATTTTTTACAAGAGTCGTTTCACCTATCCGGGGACACACTGTATATTTTCATTACCGTGGTAGTACAATGGCTGACAAAAAATTTCATCCACAGCTTTCATTCCATTCACGTATGCTGTAAAGCAACCTTTAGGAACGAATAACTTCACTTCACATGTTGACATGTGTCAATCAAATTGTGTCCATATTTTTATGGGTGACAGCACGGCTTCCTGGATTAATAAGAGTCGAAACCTCTAATACGGCTGGTCGAGTTCATCAATTGCGAGCATTTTTACTGTTCCTGAGAGGGCACCACTATACATTTGTGTATTTGGGTGCTTAACCGCGTACAAATCTCATTTTAAAAAGAATCGTAATTTGTATGTTACATACACTTCAAAAAGTAGATTATTGATAGAAAAAAAAACATTAATACGATTATTCATTAATTTAATTTAAATAATTTTCGTTTTTTGGTAGAGTACTATACTTTTGCTTTTGAAGGAACAGACAGTTCAAGGAACTCGACCAGCCGTATTAGAGGCTTCGACTCTTATTAATCTAGGAAGCCGTGGGTGACAGTAATAAATTTCAAATGTTAATTTGCAAACGTCAATCATAATAATGACAATAAAGGTTAAAATACACTCGATTTTTGTGAAATGACAGGAAAAGGATGGACGAAATTTTTTGGCCGGCATAGTACAGTTACGGCTACGGAATTTCATCAGTTATTTTACTGTCAATTCGAAAAAACTTGTGTAGCCTAAGCTTTATTGTCATTATGACTGACATTCAAAATTTTTGTGACAGAAATTCTGTCACGCACAATAAAAATCAAAATGCCATCAGTAGCATCCATGTCAAAAAGCCAATGTGAGATTAGAAATATCTAAAACCTGGTTTACAGCTCATGTCAGTTGAATGACAACGACTGACGAAATTCCGTGGCCGTGACTGTACTATTGCGATCAATAAATTTTGGACACTAGTGTCATCGTGCTGTCATACACTCTAAAACGACCTTTATGTATTAATAACCTTAATTTTGATTGTGTCAATTTTGAAAATGTATGTCCGATTTACCGACAAAACTTTCAAGAAGTTTTAAATATCAGACATATGGAATAGAACGAAGTTTTAATTAATAAAAAATAGAAAATAAATAATTAAAGTTAATATTTTGTCATCGCTCATATTGACAAATTGTAGATATAGGTAGGTATTTGGCAATTTCATGATTCATGTGTGACAATTTCAATAAAGCATGATTTAGAGTATTTTTTTTTATATGACAGAAAAATGATGTCCAAAATTTAATGATCACAATAGTACTATGCCGGCCAAAAAATTTTGGCCGTCATTGTCTGTCAATTCAAAAAAAAAAAAAAAATTGTAATCCGTACTTTATTGTCATGATTACCGTCTTGATTATGAACGTTATTTTTTGGGTGGTAAATTTCAAAACTCAAAATTATTTTGTCATTTCTACTACACAGAACGTTTACCTCAGGTTATCTATGTACGATTGCTCTAATTTTGTTCATTCATGTCGGATTTTTGGAATATCTGAGCTCAAACAGTTTAAATTGATTGTCAAAATGACAAGAATCGAAAGTGGGGTTACGATTCCTAAAGGTTTATTTACACTTTACTTGAATGTCAAGAAAGTGACGGCCAAAATTTTTTGGCCGCCATAGTACTATCGCGGACAAAATACTTTGGTCGTCACTTTTTGACCCTTCAAATGTAAATAAAGTATTAATGTGATAATGTCAATATACATGACAATTTGAAATTATTCTTGTCAAAAATATGGCATCTTCAGTTTTTGATAAATTTAGAATCGTCTTACCTACTTCTGAAGGTTGTCTAAACCGCGACCATGTGGATCTTTTGCTTTTGAATCCTGACTCCGCAGCTGGGATTTACCCCACCCGTATGACACTGATGGATTAAAATAATTTTGACAAAAGTAAAAAATAAGGTTAAACATTCTAAAGCTTGCTTTACAATTGAATATCATTTATGTCACATTGACGACCAAAGTATTTTGGCCACATAGTACCTACTAGGCGAATCATCTTAAATAATTTTCAGTTTCAGTATATTGGGTGATTCAAAATGATTGTGGCCAAGTATGGCAACTATGTACGAAAATTTATGTGGCAACCGTGTGAATGGGGTAGAGTTAATATTTGTATGACATTTCATAAGCGTGCATTTGATTTTTTTAATTCCATTGCACATTGATTTGACAACTTTTAAAATTGCACGCCTATGAACTGTCAAAGAAATGTCAACTCTACCCTACCCACACAGTTGCCACATAAATTTTCGTACATAGTTGCCATACTTGGCCGCAATCATTTTGAATCACCCAATAAATATAATTGATTTCATATAAATGTTCATCAAGTGAGCTGTGCATGTGTAAAAGCACCTTTAATTTAGTTACATTACAAAAGTCACATTTTTGAAGGTCATGTCCAATAAATCGTTACTTGGTAAAAATACAAGGACAAAAACAAATAAGAATTCTTTAATTTAATCAGTAAAAAGGCGTAACATTGCTTTTGAAAGCAGCAATGTTAAAATGCACAACAAAACTGAAAAATTAGTCAAATCGAGTTCGCGCAGAGCAAGCAACTTTGAAAGTCAAAATCACCAGCTTTAGCTTTAATACCAACAGAAAATCAGATTTTCATGGCTTGCTTAGATGCACATTTATATGAAATTGAGTATATATGCCATTCACGATGTTTTGGCATAAGAGGAGGCCATGGAAAAAGTGCATTTAAGTTGGCAGTAAAGCTGTCTGTTGAATTAGGTTATTTTTTTCTAAGTTTGAGGTTATAAACTGCGTCATTGTCTAGTGCATTGTTGTCAGTTTTACGAGTTTGCAATATAAAATACTCACACATTTTTAATCCAATTTAACAAAACAGGAAACTGACTTGAACAGACTACAGAATAGTAGGGACCGGGACCGAAAGATGAAGTGGCTCCTGTTAATTTATGCACCATTTAGATAACCCACCTATACAGTGTCTTAACCAATCAGTTAGTAACTTCTCAATTAATTTTTCATTTTAACCAAAACATTCCTAGAACTAGATTGTATAAAATCTTGAACCTACTTATTAAGCCTTACTTTATTCCAATCTTTCTGCAAAATATTTACACACCCATCGTCTATGACAAAAAAGAACAAACCTATTCACCTTCCATAATTTCATTAGAAAATTCTGAATCATCATTACCTGCATCAAAATCCCAATCAAATTCCGAGTCAGATTCTCCTAATGAAATTATTAAAGGAAGAACGTTTTGAAATGCAAGATTTCACATTAATTTTGCCCAATCTTCCGAAATAAGTTCTTCACAATATCTACAAAAATGTTGGCAAATTTCAGGAGTACATTTCAAAATAGACTCAAGCCATAAATTCACAACTCTATCGCGAAGTTATAATAGGTCTTACAAAACCCCTGTGCCATTTCAATTGGGTCGTTGTTTCTTCCTTCACTATCCGTGCTACATATTTATCTTGTACTCACCTACGATTTAATTTATACACAAAAAAAAAACTTGACTTCATTGTAACTTACTGAAAATATGTTCAGCAGTCTAATACAAACACCATCAATACGTTTTAAAGTCGCTTAATTATGATTACGGTAAATTCGGCAACATGTTACTTTCATTTTGATAGGTTCGCATGTGAGGCACTTTAGTGACAGTAGAGATGACAGAAATTAAACATGTATCCAACGTTAAAAAATGAAATCATAGCCTCCCCTTATGCCAAAACATCGTGAATGGCATATATGTATCTTATGTTTCATTTAGGCCCGCTTTATTCACCTTCAAGTAACTTTATTTGAACGGTAATTACCGTAATTACTAATTAGTAATTGCCATGGATCTACCAGTAGCAGATTCTAAATCATAGCAACTACTGGCCAGATAAATTTACTTGAAGGTGAATAAACCGGGCCTTAATCAATTAAATTTGACCAAGATAACATAATGACCATTAATGTCATCCAACGTGTTATCGGTTATGTCAGTTTCACACTAGAGCACTTCCCATTGTGTCAAGGAAAGACTTTGACGACCAAAATGTATTGCTCGTCCCTGTACATGCGGGGCAAGTATCAAATTTAAATTTCGCGCTCTAACGTGACTTAGGTCATGTCGACAGTTTCCATGACGACGATGTTTAATCGAATTTTAAATAAAGTTTTTAATATTCCACAAGTTTATAATCCTTCTGGAGACTAATTTAGAAACTTAGTACGCGATGGAGGTGATGGAAGATGGAAATTTAATGGATAAAGTACACATTTTGATACAGCGAGACATGGAATATTATAAGGTTAGATGGTTCACAACAATCCATAAAATTACGATATAAATTAAATCTAGAGCAACCAAACAGTACTGCAAGAAACCATTTGCCCTGGTGTTGTTGGAGGTCGCTTAGATTTTCCCAGATCAGCCTCTTTTGCCGCCATGAAATTGGTCTTGTGGTGGGAAGAAGAATATGTTGCGGCATATCGGAAAAGTTCAGGATTTTTACAAAAAAGTGCAGTTTCTGATCAGAACATGGATACTTCTGGAGGTTGTGGGGGTATCGTTAAAGCTTCAGATCCCACCAAATTTGTAAGTCTCATCAACAAGTCAGCTGAACAACTGTTAGGTAGGTTTGAAACTTTTATAAAAATAATGGAGTAGTGACGTTTCTTGTAGAACATTTGCATGTTCTCACTCAAGAGGCATTAGATCATGCTGATTTAACTGTTCTGACTGGCACAATAGGAGCAGCAGCTCTGCTAAAAAATTGCCTTTGGTTTTATCTACAATCTATTAATGAAATCAAAGGAAGTCAAGTAGAGTTGTTGCATGAAAGTTATAAAAAGTATCAAGAAATGGGTGAGGCGTTAGCCGAAAGATTATTAGATTTGCATTGCCGATTACTATCACTATACATTTTACAAGAAGCTGATTCTTTAGATTGGGAAAATCAAAAGCCTTTCTGTGAATCTGAACGGGGTTCATATGTTATACAGATGTGGTGGCTTTACATGCAAGGTTTTTTTTTGTTTGTTTAAGATGATCGCAACAAATCTATTCTTGGGCTTACAGGAACCAAAGAGGATTTATGGAACACTGTACCTCCGAAAATGGCTCAAAGGGTTTTTTCAGGGATGTTAAATGAATCATTAACAATTTTAACAGTTCGATACACTCAGGTATTGAGTGTGAATAATTAAATGAAAAATTTGCTCGAATGAATTTTCAGTCTTGTCCCTCGGAGGCCAGAAGTAGGTTACTCGTCGTCGATATAAGCAATCTATTATTATGTATAGCGCAATTGTTGCCCAGCATATGCGAGAAAGCTGAGGAACTAATTGGGCTCAACTTGACGAACAAAAGCAAAATTTTGCGAGACATACATACGAAATGTCAAGAATTATTAAACTGTTTAATTTTGAGAGGCACTTCATTGGACATACTTCAAAAGGTTGGTTTTAGGTCACTCATTATAAATGTCACGTATTACTCAGTAATTAAAATAAATGAAAAATCGCGACATAGAACCATTAAAACTTGCATAATTTGTAACATCTGGATCAATCACTTTAATTTTAGAAATTGAGCGCATTATTTTTAACTAGTTAATAAACAAGAGTTACTGGAGTGTGAAAAGGAATAGAAAAGTATAATGTCAGGAAAAAGGTTGTTTGTGGGGTTAAAAAACAGTCCCGCTAGATACAGTTCATTTTTTTAAAATCAGCTATCAGTTTCAAAACTTTATTAAAAAAAAAACAGACTGTATTACCCTAAAACCCGTACTTACCGACCAACTGTATAACAGTTTCCCCATGTCGAAATTGAGGTTATGTCTCTCTAACGTAACTGAAATGTTCAACGTGGTTTTCTTACTCAATCCAGGTTTGTCACCTTCCAATCCAACTCTTCACAGTACCGAATCAGGGCCGTTTTTTCACGCTCTGAGGGACTGCCCACTACCTTTTTTCACGAAGGCAATTTTTCAAATTTTGTGCGTTAATTTTTCAATGCAAACAGTTATGCGCAATGACAGCGCCGATGACCTTGAACGGCTCGACGCCGCCAACCTACATTGTGAAATGCACTATTTACTATTTTCAATTCCTCATACCAACTTGACAACACTTTAATAGCTGACTTTAAAAAAAATACAACACATGATCAGATTGAACATGACTATACTTGATAAAAATACTGTCTCGTACACAATGTTATACCGAGCGATCATTTAAAAAATAAATCGAGTTTGCCTTGGAGCATATGCTATAGCATAGGTTGCCATAGGTAACACGCCGACTCGATTTATTTTTTAATTGATCGCACCGTATTTCTTAGCACGTTGTAATTATTTTATCAAGAAGACGTTACGTTTCTTGTTAAAACGTGATCTTAGGTATTTCGTAAAGGAATTGAAAATGTGGAAATTCTAAAATCGAAGAGCACAGGACCGGCGCCGTGGATAATCTTCTCTCTTCCAAACATCTTCAAATCGCATCCAAAAAATATTCTCAGAATGTCAGATCTGGCATCCACCATAGCTATATCTTTAGAACTGACAGTTCTTTTAGCCCAACCACAACCGAACTGGGCTTTACTCTTGAAAGTAAGATATACCTATGTCCTTCTAAAACTAGATTTTTTTGGCCACTGTCTGTAGGTTTTAGGGATGAAAAATTGCAAATTAGTAAAATTAATTTTGGATCTGTCTTTGGAAAATTTCGCTTTAGAAATGCAGCAACCAATTTACAAAAGCAAATCGTGTGGAGCTTTCCTCTGTTCCAGCGACGGTACTTGCAAAAATATCGATACTTCAGTGCCTTGTTTAACACCATTGCATTACTACGACCTGATAGCATCAGCTACGAGTGTTATTTTAAACGTTGGCAATAATGATGAGTTTTCTGATACTCTTTTCTTCTCTATCAGTCGTGAACGTAATTGGGCGAAATGTTTTGATCGTCGACAAGTGAGGCCAAAAATGTGGTGTCGCTACAACTGGGTTAACTAAATTTTTTAAGGTTTGGAATCAGATCAGACCGCCTTGGTACGAAGCTATTTTAAACTTAGTCAAACCCTTGCTGCCTACCATTCCGAGAACCGTGATCAACGCGGTCCAGACTGGAGCCAGCATGTACCAAGCAATGTTGATCGTTTTGGGGTGTTACAGTCAATTGTGGGATTGTGTCGACGGCGCTTTGCCCAGAGTGGCATCCTTAATTCAAGACATCCTCCCAGCTGATGTAACTCCTTTAAATCATTCTGCTTTAATCCAAATCCTCATCAGCGCCCTCTATTCAGAACTTTTACACCAATCCGAATTATCATACAACAAACAAGTTAAATTCTCCGACACCGTTGTCTCTCCGTCGACGAAACCAACCTCCCATAAAAATTCAGTGACTAGTTTCGAAGGCACTTTCAGTTCTGGCGACGAAATAGCGTTGGCGGTGGCGGAATCTCTGTGTAGCATCGACGAAGATAATAAGCATACGGATCAGATAGAGGAGTTTCTGGAACAAGTAAAAGACAATATGGAGTTGTTTGATGATTGCTCGAGTGAAGGTTCTTCGAGAGTTGAGGGAGCAGAGCAAATCACTGAAGTGCTTGTTAGCGACATCTTAATGACGACGTATGGCAAAAAGAGCTTAAAAGTGAAGATAAGAAAGACTGCTTCCTGTTAATAATTCATCTCGTGTAATTCTTTCAGACGTTACACCATTTCATAAAGAACAACAGCGAATGGTTATTTCAAAAACTGGAAGTAAGTGAAGAGGCAGAACCGGCTGTACCTAACAAAGTACTTTCGAAACCGTACCCTCTTTTACACACCATGTTTCACATTGGATATCGGTCGTTCGATCAAGTAAGTTTTTATCGATGTTGTTACAGTTTTGAAAACGTTGTTTTGAGTAGCTGTTGACTGGAGCATGGCAGCCTAATTGGACCGGTCTGTTACAAACACCGATGGGATTGAGTGTTGACAGGGTTTGGACGCAGATTTCATTGCGGTGGGAATTTAGAGACATAAATTCCACTTCATTGTCCACTAGAGATGTGCAAATCGTTAATAATTTAACAACACTCTTAAAGCAAACTTGAGTGTAACACCGCGTTTAACTTCACAGTCGAATTGAAGAGATTTTGCACTATGACAGTAGATCTCTAAAACTGATTTTTAAATTTAGTTTAGTCTGTGAGAGCCATAGCGGTTCATTTTTGCACGCATTTTGCGTTAAAAAAAGTGCCGTAGCCGTAGCGTGTCATTTTTTAACGCAATTATAAAATTTCTCATTCATAATTAGTAGTTTTTTTTAACAAGTTCGTATGTAAATTGGGATTTTTTTTTTGGCGTGAGTGGACCAATTCAAAACGCGAGTAAAACGAGCATTTTAAAGGTCCACGGGTTCACACAGGAGAAAAATTTCAAATTTTGAGTGTCGAAATAGTATATTAAAAGACAAGTTTCATAAGACCAGTCTTGAAGCACGAATTCAAGATTAAAAAACGAGTGGCGTAGCCACGAGTTATTTTAAAGAATGAGTGCTTCAACGTCTTATGAAATGAGTTTTTTATACTATTTTTTGTAATTTGCCCTTTTTAAGCCGTTTTTAAACAAAAATGTTTACTTTCCTCGATTTTAGGGATTTTTGTGGCGGTTGGTAATGTCTTAATTTTAAAAGTGAAAATTTGATCAAATCTTCAAAGTCGCCTTTTGTTTTATCCAAATTCTGTCACAAAACACGAATATGGAAGATAATCTTTCATCTACGCCCGCTGAAATACGTGAAATTGCCAAAAATACGGTCGCGAATTTGTTGCCAGATAAATAATTCTTTGCACATTTTGTAATTTAAACTAACACGCATGACGGATCAAGCTTTGCCAACCTAAAAATTTTCGTAAAATGTTCCGTGAAATAATGGCCATAAGGACATCCCAGATGATGACGTCGCGTTCGTTAATATGTCTATTAGAGAATCAAAATGGAAGCAAATTACAAAAAAATTGTTATTTAAACTTACGGGCGCCAAAAAAATTTTTTATGCAACTCGTTACTGTAGTATTGCCGTTATAACTTTTTATCTGCTCCGCCCACTAAAATTGACCAATCAGAATCAAAGCCAGATGCAATCTGTACAACTTTTCATCACATTTGCCACGTAAAAAAGTTAAGGTTAGAATTTTGCTGTCAAGTCCACAATTGTTGTTTTAGGTTCTAAAAAATAAAATGTCATTAAGACAATTCGAATGTCAGAAATTTTTACTATGTAAATCAGATCGTCTTAACAACCTATTTGATTGGTAATTAAGAAAATGAAATGGGCGGGGCAGATAAAATGTTACGTTGGCCTTAGTATAAAGTATCTTTTTTTTTACTCGGCGGATTTGGGCACTCGCTTCGCTCGAGCGGCAAATTTTCCTTCTCGTAAAAAAAGTATTACTTTACTCACTTGTTGCATAAATAACTATTTTGCTACTATAGAGTACATACAATCATAGTGAATTACGAGCACTGGAAGTTTACAAAATCCGTCGTTATGCATTGCGTTTCATAACAAAAGAATTTATTCGGAGAGATCATTTATTTTATTTCGTGGCGTACAAAATTCCTTTCATTCCTCTCAATGAATTTTTGTCGAGCCACACACAGGATTTTTTAAAGATATTTTTAATTAATAAAGACTTGAAATTGCTTTATTTTGTTTCAAGTGGGAAAAATTCATTACGAACTGAAAATTGTTTTTGTTCTTAAAATAAATTTCAATGTTGAAACTATTGTATGTGTGAAAACTAAAAAAATTGGCAAAGGTTTTACTAAACCTATTAGTTTCACTTCAAAAATAGCCGTCCGACAGAGCTACTCGTCAAATAAAAAAAATAAAAAATTATTTACCTTTAACGAGTAGAGGTGACATTAGATCTGTGGGTAGGTATATATTAAAGTTTATTAACATTTCAACTTTTATAGATTTTATTTTCTCAATAAATAAATAAATACTAAACATAAAAGTACCTACTGAAATCAGTAATTGTACTTTTACCGCATTAAACACAATAGTCGTCTCTTTATGTTTGTAATTATACAGTAATCCTGTTGTGTAAAACGAATTAATTTGTGCCATATACACGTAAAACGTTAACTGAAGTAGACGTAAAAATAAAGTTATTAATTAAACAGTTTGCTGAAATATTATTTGACTGAATAATATTTAACAACAAATAAATTATTAACCAACGTGCATATGTATCTACATATGATACAAATTAAATCCTAAAGCTGCGTACACATGTGAACGCGTATGCGAAATTAAGTAAGCATAAGGACGAACGAACGTACTATTGGGAGCATGGAATCTCGGGCAGCAATTTATATGTCATTTAAAAAAACCCAATGTAATATATATGTATAACGGGTGTTTTTTTAAATTTGGCGTCGAAGTAGGCGTTGAACTGTCGATTGTGAACGCACTATACAGGTTATGGATCACGGATCAGCTGTTTAAATCTTACGCTTTTACACGAGTGGTGCGATCTCAATCGACTCTCCAACGCCTACTTCGACGCCAAATTAAAAAAAACACCTTTTATAATTAATTTTGACTGAACTTCAAAATAAACTGTCACAATTGTGCACAATTATTTTTCATTTTAGTTATTGATTTCCAAAGTTTAATAAAAGACTGTTCAGTTTTCATAAAATCACATCTAAGGACTTGCAACTTGATGAATGCAATTTGTCAGAATGATGTGTGACAATAGTAGATATTAAAATGAGGTCAAGCACCTAAAGCCTATTTCACATCTTATATCAGTCAAATTTCAAGTCTGCCCGAATTTCCGTGCTCCCAATAGTACATAAAAAGTCGAAAATAGTTCGTTGAGATCAGATTTTTACAAATTGCATGGAACGATATGTCTTTCATGCAACTAGCCCCATACACTATAAACACCATTCACGTTGTTTTGGCATAATGGGAGGCCATGATTTATTTTTTTAAGGTTGGACACACTGTTTGATTTCCGTCACTAAAGTGTCTGACATTCGGACCTATCAAAATGAACATGTTGCCGAATTTCCCGCGATGCGATTCTATTGCAAACTAGTAAAACTGACAACAATGCACTAGACATTGACGCTATTTATAACCTCAAACTTAGAAAAACATAACTTAATTCAACAGACAGCTTTACTACCAAATTACCTAAATGCAAAATATCCCCGATCTCCATTATGCCAAAACCACGTGAATGTAAGTATTGGGTGATTCAAAATGATTGTGGCCAAGTATGGCAACTATGTACGAAAATGTATGTGGCAACTGTGTGAATGGGGTAGAGTTAATATTTGTATAACATTTCATAAGCGTGCATTTGATTTTTTTAATTAATTGCACATTGATTTGACAACTTTCAAAATTGCACGCCTATGAACTGTCAAAGAAATGTCACCTTTACCCTACCCACACAGTTGCCACATAAATTTTCGTACATAGTTGCCATACTTGGCCACAATCATTTTGAATCGCCCAATATGTGTACGCGGCTTAATTTATGTGCTTTGGTAATTTTTTTGTCTATTAACAGTTTAAAAGAGATTCTAATTAAACAGTTACTATCGAATCAGATAAATTTAAATATTGCATATTACTTAATTCGCATTTTGAATTGCCTGCGAACATTCACTAATGATTTGTAATTGTCATTAATTCGTAAAAATGATTCGATTTATTTAGGAACACTACTCTTTAATACAAAATCCTTTTTTTCACTCTAGCGAATAAGGCGATTGTGCTGCCGTCCTCAAGTAATAATTTCCTTTGGCACTTAAAAAAACGTTATTAGAAAAATATTCACTTGAAAAGCTGTGGTCTTACTTAATGTCAACATTGAAACCCATGTTGGAGACAGGATAATACGACCGGCATTCCCCGTCCAGATACTCTTGCCAAGAATCACACGGTACTGAAACAAACCCTTGATCGTTTAACACTGACTCGGCATAAAACTGATACGATCGCCAGTGGCTGCAGAACACTGCAACAAAAATGTAAACTTTGTGTTAACCCAGCAAGTTCACCTACAAAGTGCCACAATATTATCGGGATTGGTCCGCTTCACTTCTGGCTTGGTGCACCCCGGTTGGGGTGAGATGCCTCGATTGGGCCAAAAATCCACGTGCCCCACGCTTGTCGGATACCCGAAAATTCCAGCATCCGAATGGATCACGTCGACGAACTCTGCGTCCGAACTGTCCAGTTTCAAACTCTTGGGCCATTTTTTGAACAAGGGCCCCGCCGGATCCAACCCCGTTATTCTGACAACACGGCCACTTTTGACGCTTTGACCACAAACTCCCGCCATCTGGGCGCCCAAACTCAGTCCTATCAAATGCAAACTAGGCAAAGACATCCCTCTCGATACCAAATAGTCGATCAGTTTGGCAGTGTACTCCCCCACAACCTGCGTGTTTCTCGCTGCCGTCAAGTACCAAGGACCTGCTTCGAGTCGGGGTGCGTTCAGCAGGATCAGATTGTAGCCGCCCCTTTGTAAATAAGCTGAAATGTAACGTAATCCAGTATTACATCATTTTCAATTTAGTTATGTATGTTGAGCCCCAATCAAATTAATATCGAGAGAAAGTAGCCACATACATATTCTGTAGCGTTACGTCAATGCAGCACTTGCACTAGAGATTTTTTAATTGTATTACCTGTTCTCAAGGTAACGGGAGATCCAACATTAGACGATTCGAAGAAAGCATGAAAGTATATAACTGTCGGTTGTGAGAAATTGAAATAGGATTCTGAAAGTAATTTATCATCTCCGATGATCAGATTTTGCGCCATTAAGGGATTGTGCCTGAAACAAAAATCGAGTGGTCTTTATTTAGGCCCGAGTTGCCACAGTTATGAAAAATAATGATTAATAATAATTAAGTATTTAAATTGATACAAATCGCAGAGTGATTATACTCGAAGCGTTTTAATGTACCAAAAGTGAAAGTGATTAAACGAATCCAAAGTGAGCCAAGAAGTGAGCTAATTGCCGCGGAAGAAGAAAATAAAATCGTTTCACAGGTAAGCTGCTTTGTGCTTTGTTAAATCAATAAAACAAGTTAATATCTTTTCCGTTATTAACTTTTTATCTTGAGATGATTAAAAACATAATTTTCACGATTCCGAAATTAATGAAGGACGACGTAAATGAATTTTTTTACAGTCTATAACACAGTTATTATCGATTAATAAATCACTGGTATCGGGCGTTCAAATGAAATCCTGCGCTGGGAAGGCGTTGGAAACCATCAATTGTTTTGCTTTTTTAAAGTGTAAATTGACAGTTGTAATTAGTGCATGTTGATACGAGTAGCTAACTTAAAATTTATAAACAAAAAAAATTTTTTTTTTCTTTCTTTGCAATTACAATTACAAATAGATTTTTTAACGTCCGTCAAAAAAAGTGCAAGTTTTTTCATTGGTTTGCGTTCATAAAATATGTGATTTTTGAATCGGTCAAGAAACGTTAAAAAAGTGCCATAGCGGTTCATTTTTGCACGCATTTTGCGTTAAAAAAAGTGCCGTAGCGTGTCATTTTTTAACGCAATTATAAAATTTTTCATTCATAATTAGTAGTTTTTTAACAAGTTCGTATGTAAATTGGGATTTTTTTGGCATGAGTGGGCCAATTTAAAACGCGAGTAAAACGGACGTTTTAAAGGTCCACGGGTTCACACAGGAGAAAATTTTCAAATTTTGAGTGTCGAAAAAATTGTTATCTAAATTTACGGGCGCCAAAAAAAATTTGTATGCAACTCGTTAGTAAAGTATCTTTTTTTTACTCGGCGGATTTGCGCACTCGCTTCGCTCGAGCGGCAAATTTTCCTTCTCTTAAAAAAAAGTATTACTCACTTGTTGCATAAATAACTATACCTAACTAACGATTCTTATTCTCGAAGCAAATATCTAAGTGCACCCTAAAAACAAACATATTCAATTAGGTATGTGCCGATTAAATCTAAACAAATGTCATTCGTGTCAAATGGCGGGAAATTCAAACTTTACACTGTTCCAAATGGTTTACTTTTTTCGACACCTATTCAACCTAGATTTTCATTTGAACGCGTGGTAGAAATTAATACAGTCGTTGTTTACAAATGTAAAAGGCAGACTAGATCCGGGTTGATAAATTGGAACGGCAAAGCGGCAAAAATAAAATCAATAAAGTTTAACGAGAACTAACTAATCAACAAAAAATGTTACGGAAAAGTGATTTGTGTACAGTTGCGGAATTAAAATTTCGGGCACTATTGTCAATGTCATGATATAAACTCTAAAACAACCTTTACGTTAATAACCTTATTTTTCACTCTTGTCATGTTTTTGTCTTTTTGGCATTCAAAAATTGTGATTTGTGGCATAATAACGGGTAGGCAACATATCAAAGCCATGATTTAATTACACTCAGTGCAACTAACTGAAATCTCAAAATTCAAAATTGATTGGGTGACTGACACAGAAAAGGTTAGTTTTTGAATGTCAGTCATGATGACAGTAGAAGGTGCTTTACAGAGATTTTGTTGAAGTGATAGAAAAATAGTGCCCGAAATTTTAATTCCCAACGGTACCTATTTAAAAATCTTTGGAAACGTAATTATAAAGAACTTTTGGATCTGATTCTAAGAAAGAATACAATTTAGCTTACATTTAAAGCAGTACTAAACTTACTTTTCAGCTTCGTAAATATTAAATGTGCTATTCTGCTGCTGCGTTGTTCAAATCATAATTCATGAAAAATTCAAAGTACATTTATTGATTGCCTATTCCTTTCAGCGTAACACATTAAGAACAAGTCGTACACTTGCTTTCAAAACTTTCGCGTACACATTCAAAATCAAGTAACAACGATTTTGCAAAATTTAAGCAGTGTGAACGGGTAATTTTGAGATTAGGTTAAAGGTGACATTGACAGCAATTAAAAAAAATTAATGGTTGAATCTAATTATTTATTTGTATTAAATAATTTAAGATCATTATTCAATTATGTAGATGTTATGTAAAAAGACAATAAATTGAGAAAACTTGTTGGGATTACTACAGTTAAATTGCGAGCCAGAAATTGAAAATCATAAAGCGAATTAAATGTTACGGAATCTTGAATGTTTGTTATTTTTTAAAAAGTAAATTATGTAATATGAAAGGTGGGTTTAAAACGGATAATGTATGTATAAAAATATTACAAGTAAAAGTTAATGCTCTTGTATGTCTGCAATTCATTTCTATTCGTACGTAATGTGTGTGATGAGTAAGAATAAGAAAAATTAAGCCAGAAATCAATAATTTTGTTGGCGGACAAAGCTTCTTAACGGAATTAAGAAGTTTTGGTGAATCGTTTATGTATTTTGAAGAATCTATTTGTAGATGGAATAATATTTTTGTGGGGTTACTTACACGGTGTACAACTGAAATGCGATGTCCCTAATCGGATCAATTTTATGGCACTTATGTTTGTCGATGGGGTAGAGCTGAAGGATGGCGTCGTTGACTGAAATCGAAGGCGGACCTGAAAAACAGATTTCGTTAAAACTGCAGATACACAGTGCATTTTCTAGTAGGAAACGAGCGCAAATGCAGAGAAATGCAATGCGAAGACTTTCTCTAGATTCGATAAGAATCAAATGTAACAATTATTGTAAACATACCCGGCAAGGTGCTCATCAAACACACAAATAAAAAATCAGATGCATCCATGTTGTCCGGGGTCAAAACACTGTTTGAGGTAGTGTGGACCTACTGCATTAATGTGGGGTCGGAATGGAGCAGGGATAAATGAGAAAAAATTACATTTTTGTGAGCAAATAGCCTTTTCATGGCAGCATGGTTTTTTTTAACGAAGGCGGTCGCAATTTCATAACATTTTCTTGGTGCAGCACATTTAGTACGAGTTCGTTTCAATTGCAGAAACGAAAAAACTTGTTCGCGTGTTATTCGAAATTGGCAAACACTCGACTGTTTTAAGGACTTATTCGCCGCTAATTGAAAGTTTTTTGCGAGACGTAAAAATTTTATAAATCATCAGCAAATATTTACATTTTCCCAGGACTGTTTTTAACCCTCCCAGAGTCCGTGTGTCCGTGTCACCCTCATCGCAATTGTTGATTTAATAAAGTAAACAGACAAGTTGACTTGCTTTACTTTGTGCAATACGGTAATTGTGCATCGCCAATTTGCATAATAATGGGCCCTACGGGTGCTGGCTTCATTTTCAACACGAATTATTTCTTAAATTTGCATTTACGGAAGATATTTTTTGACATATTAAGCCTTATCGACATTGAATAAATAAATAAATGTCTTTGCTACCTGGAAAATTATCGTGTTATACCGGGTGATAAAGAATTAATCAAGAAGGATTGTTTGAGTTAGTAATATTGAATTTAATTTTTAAATGGTACAACTGGAGTTATTTCCGGTTGTACTGACAGCCGCATCATTGACAAGTAACGTTTGACATTTCAAATTAAATTAATGCTGGTGAATCTGCTCGAAAGCTTAAAAAACTGTTAATTTATGTTTAGAGCCAGATGGGGGGCATTTCCTTGATTTAATTTTTTATAATTGTTCTCCATTACAAGTTTAATTTCTTCTTATCGTTAATTTTTATTTTCATAACTTACCACTTTGTCGCTATTAATGTTACGTCAGATATCTGTCAAATAAACCAAAGAAAACATATCCAATTGCAGTGTTGTAAATGGCCGAATAAAAAAATGTTCATAATTGTATTACCAACTCAAACAGTTCTTTTTGATCACCTCGTATATTTTTAATTCTCTACACGGTATTGTTATATAACATTCTTTCCAATAATTTTTGGCCGACTGTATTATGTATTCGTCGATGTAAATTACTTTCTAATTTCCCAACGTTTGTTAATTCTTTTTATCTACGACTATTAAATAATATACCTATTATTTGTTGTATTTTAGTTAATTATAATATACATTATTAACAGAATTAATTATGGTTGTTATACAGGCTGTTTTCTAAAAAACGCCGCAAGCCAATGATATGCCACATGTTACAATCTAATTAATAGTAACCGCGAAAATAAATAAATAAAATAGCATTATTGGAAATTTTTTCTTCGAAAAAAATCAAGTATACTATGGAAAACAATCCTAAACGCAATAACAATACCTTCTGAAGATTAAAAAAAAAAATAATATGAGAACGTGTAATAAATATTGCGTTTAGGATTGTTTTCCACGGTATACTAATAAACTTACACATTATTGTATTGATAACATAATTACATAACATTTTTGCTTTACAATGCAAAAATTTCCGATAATAATGCGGAATCTGGAAAAGTGCCCCGATTGCTTGCAGCGTTTCGACGTTGAATGGCAAGGGAAATCCTCTCAAAAAGGAATTTCTTTGATTTTGAATCGCCTGATTAGTATACTTGATTTTTTTCGAAGAAAAAATTTCCAAAAATGCAATTTTATTTATTTTATTTTCGCGGTTACTCTTAAATGCATTCTAACATGAGGCACATCGTTGGATTCAGAAAAACAATCTATTTCAAAATCGGAATTAAAAAATATACCAAGCTATTTGAAAAAACAAAGGTGACTACCATCTGACCTTGAATGATTTCTTGAAAAAAAATCTATGTTATGCTTATAGTGTTTTTGAGTGATTTATTCCAGTTTTTGTTTTATGTAAATCGAGCCATTAATAACGGAGATATGGTTTGCGGCGTTTTGTAGGAAACAGCCTGTATATAACCTCATAATTGTATCGGGTGTTTTTTTAAATTTCCCCCCAAAGTTGGCGTTGAAGAGTCGATTGGTGAAAGCAGCAGTCGTGTAAAAATGTAAGATTTAAATTAAACAGCTGATCCGTCATCCGTAATCCGTAGTGCGTTCACAATCGACTTTTCAACACGTACTTCGAGGTGAAATTTAAAAAAACACCCGATATTATTTATTGCTTATAATTGCATTATGTACAAGAACGTAACAAAACGAGCATTTATTGTCATTGAATTTTGACTTTTGAATGCGTTCTTTTGGTTTGTTAAAAACGAGATTTTTACTAATAGTCGTACCTAGATAGAAGATCGTATTTGACTCGCATATATGGGTTATTATTACACTCGCCTAACGGCTCGTAACGTAATTTTCATCCTCCTGTTAATAATAACCTCCATATATGCTCGTTAAATAATATAGGTACAATTATAAGTAATGCTAGGACTTCCACCTGTTGGTAACAATAAATTTAATAAACGGCCAAATATAAAAATCAACAATTTTAATACCGTTTCACTTGAATTTTGATGTTGTTTGCATTGTTGTTGATTCAAACTGCACTTGAATTATTCATCATTTTACGTCAGTAGATACATTGCATTAACTTTCGTTTTTGATAAGATGTCATAATATATTTATCTACAGGATAGTATTAGTTGAAAATTAAATCCATTATGTCAGACAATACGTTGAATTTTCCATATTTTAATCAAACGAACTGATTGAGTGATTGTATATGTAGGAAATACAATCCTGTACAAAAAACACCTCCAAACAACAGCATTTTATAAACACAAAACATTTACTATCAACTGTTCAAAAGGGACGAAACAATAATATGGCCACCGAAAACGATTGCATGTATTATTAATCTGTAATTAATATTTTATATCAATAATTTTCCCCAACCTTTCTTTAATTTACATATTTCCCACCGCTACAACTATCATCGGTTGAATTAGTCCTTTGTAATTTCTGCGAAAATCTTCGGATATCATTTCACACGTACGCATTTTTCATAATTCCGTGGAGCCGTATTTGCACACAATAATGGGCATTTCTGGGTGCTAATGCTTCCGCATTGCAAAATTTAACGCAGCGTGACATGCTAATTACATTAAAGCAGAACTGAACACACCGGCAACGTGGTACCTGTTTTAATTCATCTTGATTTTGTGCTGTTCTATTCCAATTCATTGATTTATTTATTACTGTAAGGTCGGTAGCTAGGACAATGTAGACTATATCATCAATACAATCTGCAAACCTTGACATTGCATCGAAACCAGGTTGCATTGGAAAGTGATATTTTTTTCTCTTAAATTAACCGACAAGATATCGTGCTTTTTATTGAAAGTTACTTGTTAACAAATGAAATACCTAACATTTTCACCTTCATTTCACAATTTGCGATTTATTGACCCTTTGACTTTGCTGATTTATGGTATGGCTCTCGGTGAATTGGAAAATTGTACGCGTGAGTGAAGGTAGAGGGTTTTTGCAGACACAATGGTTTCATTGCATACAATTCAGTGCCGGAGATATTTTGTATACGATCTAACTTTGGTTACTTCACTATCATATTTGCTACATTCCACGTCGTTTAACTAATGACATTTAGTGCAGATTTAAATAGGTTTCTTTCAAGTGGGCACACCCAAAACATTATATTCAAATTGTATTGATTTATTATTATTATACAGAGTGTCCCCAAAAAGAAAACGAGTCCATAACTCCGTTATTTATCGGAAGATTTTAATTATCTGTACACCAAATTAAATGGTTGTTAATAGGCTACAAAATGGCCTAATAAATTCATGTATAGCCCCATGGACTTCAAAGGTAAACTGTCAAAATATTTTTTTTTAAATAGGATTACATATTTTTTTTTAGTAATTCTGATTGAGATTTTTATTCTGAAAACAATAATGTATCACAAATATACACTTAAATACCAAAAATTCACAAAAAAAATGTAAAAAAACGCTATTATCGTCTATGTTCTATGTTTTGCGCTAAACATTTGCGGCATATCTGCGCAATCCCACATGTTATTATTTGTCATTTGTGTTTCCAGCTACCTTAATTTGGTTATTACACTGTAACGCAATGCATTTTGATAGCTTTTCGGTTGGTGCTCGTCATTTGTTTCAAAAGTTAGTGTTATTTTTTTTTATATGAAGTTATACTTGTAATACATTGTTGTTTTCAGAATTAAAATCTCAATCAGAATTACTTAAAAAAAGTATGTAATCCCATTTGAAAAAAAATGTTTTGACAGTTTAGTCTTAAAGCCCTTGGAGCTATACGTGAATTTATTAAGGCGTTTTGTAGCCTACTAACAACCATTTGATTTGGTGTATACATAATTAAAATCCTCCGATAAATAAGGGAGCTATGGACTCGTCTTTTTTTTGGGGACACCCTGTATTAAACGTAAAACTACGCACTACAGCGTGTCCCAGAATTGGCGCCATACCCTTGTATGACAGATACAGAATCGTTAAAGAAACTCATATTTGTAAAAAAAAATGTCCAGGCTTCAAGGGTTTAAGAGTTAGAGATTATTAAAATTGACCAATGAGGAGACAATTTTTCAAATTGAACTTAAGGTCGTTGAAAGTGAGCCATGTAAAAAATCTAAATCCAAGTGTTAACGAAGTTTGAATGATTTTTTTTGACAATACTGACGTTTCTAAATGTCATAGATAGATGATTATTTTAAAGAAATTCCATGATCACAAAAAAAACTATAAAAACCTTTATTAGAAACCATCGTATTTAATAACAATTAATTTCACATAAGATGTTCAAACTGCCTTTCACCCACTTCATACACAGAGTTGCTCGTCGCAGCAAGTTATTTTGAACATTTCGTAACATCTCAGATATCAGAGCCGCAATAGACTCCTGCAGTCTGTTTTTCAATTCTTCCAAGGTGTCCACTGGCTCACAGAAAAAAATCAATTCCTCTACTGATCCAGCTATGCGGATACCATGTATTCAGTACTTGCTGGGTTAACCTTGAATTTTGGGGAGGGACACCGTCATGCTGAAACCATATTTGTCTCCTCAAGTTTAAATCGATGTCTTCTAATAATTCCGGAAGATTGTTTTCAAGAAAATCAGAATAATCTTCACTATTTAGACGTCGAGGAAGACGAAAAGGTCCTATCTAAAAATACAAACATTACAAATCTTAGATTAAAGTGAAATCACTAAAGTTATTAGTATTACCAAGCGATCATCAATTATTCCAGCCCACACATTAGTACTAAATTTTTCTTGAAAACCTCTAACTCCAATAATATTTGGATTTTCATCCGCCCATAAGTGCCAGTTGTGAGTGTTATACATCCCTTCTCTTGAAAATGAGCATTCCTCGGTAAAAAGAATATTCCGAGCGAAGTTTGGATTCATTTTGCTGCAACAATCATCGGCAAAATCCTATTCTTCTATGATAGTCTGCTTCTTGAAGCTGCTGAACTCTCGTATAATGATATTGAGAAGGATGTAACTGCTGCTCTTGAATAATGCTATGTGTAGTGGACTTCGAAGAACCAACCATACGCGCAATTACACGAACACTTCTTCTTGGGTTCAAGAACTGCTTCTTCCACTGCTACTTCACGTGCCTGACGTGGAGCTCTAGCTACACCTTTTTTTTACTGGCATTACACTACCCGTTTCTCTAATTCGACTGAGTAGTTTTAATATGACATGATTGTCGAGATGACGCCGATCTGGAAAACGAATGGCAAACTCACGAGCAGCAGCTGCAAATTGTTGTAGCCTTTTAGGAAAAATGCTTCCTCATTGGTCAACTTAAACAATTCCTAGCTCTCTAATGCTTGAAGCCTGAACATTTTTTTTTGCAAATTTGGATTTCTTTAGTGATCACGATTCTGCTATTCATCGGTATGGCGCCAATTCTGGGACACGCTGTATAGATTAGACACGTTTTTTCATTCTACCAACGTAAATTATCCTTCAAAATGAATTTGCACCTGTTCGCGGTTATACCTAGTCATCTTTTGTTTAATGAAATGAAATTTTAAAACACAATGCGTGCCAGGGAAATGGTACCTGCCACTAAGGAAAAATTATACGTTCTATGTATAATTTTTCCTGGGTCGCTGAAAAGTATAGATACAGTTAAATGTTTTAAAGATTTTGTGGCAACTCCTTAAGATTTGGTACAGGGTTAGGAGCATCAAATTTTGTTTTACCTGCTTTTATACTGTTGTCCGTTTTTGAGAATTAAGACTAATTTGACTAAATGAAGCGTTTTCGGAAAGAACATGTTTTTTTTCTGAATTCAGTAATTAACTAATTAGCATAATATGTAATCTTCATCAAAAGTCGAAAAAATAAATACGAGTAGATGCTTAAAGTACTCTCCATTATCTTTTTGGCAATAATGAATACCTTGAACGAAGTTTTGCAACGAATCAATTAAAATATTAGAACTCATATTCGCAATTTCAGTTTTTATGCGTTCTGATTCTTCGAGGTTGAGTGGCCTGTTGACATAAATAATTTTTTACATGACCCTCAAGAAAACATCAAGCGGAGTCAAATCGGATGACCTAGCTGGCCAAATTGTTAACCTCTGCGTTATACATTTTCCATGGAAATGGCGTCTAAATCTTACCGTTCTTAACGTTCAAAATGAGGTGGTGCTCTGTCTTGTTGAAACCATATGGTTTCAGCTCCGACAGCCCGAGTTTCGTGATTTTGGGAACATTTATTGTTTAGGTTTGGGAACGCCTGTTGTTGCAAAAGTTGTAGATATCTTGCAGTTGTGTCAAATTGCCATTAATAACGAAAAGACCGTTATTGGTCTTTACATCAAACACTAATTTTTTGTGGACACTGCATATGAACGTGCTCCATCAAATGTGGATTTCTATCTGACCAATATCTGAAGTTATGTATAGCGGTTAAAATATCCATTTAAACAGAAATTGACTCATCAGAAAAGAGCACACGGTATGAAATTGGATTCTGGTTTATCCTATGCCATTATTCTTTCCAAAATTTCATTAAAATTATTTTTTTAATTATAACATTTATAATTAAGCGAAAAACAAATATGTATTCTTTATGTTCTTGGTTTTTTAAACTTTACATTTTCATCCTGGTTTTGCTTTAAATGGAATTTTATGGTAAGAAAATGCCAAAATGTTTTTGGAAGAAAAGGAGAGAAACCTGCACTTGAAGAAAAATCATGGTCGTTATTATCAGGTTGCATGTTCGTAAGAATTTGAAAGAAAGCTACTTAACATATGTTAGTGCTTATTCACCATGGACATAAGCTTGACATAAGGCATAAGAAATTCATGATACATGCAGTGGATATACTATTAATTTTTACGTAACTTATGAGAAGTGACCTCAGTGAACATTATTGTTGTGTACAAAAAGGCATGAAGAATCATATTCGAGTTTTATGGACACATAAATTATTTTCCAATTGCCCAAATTTACAAATTATTCTTAGGTATCTCTTATGTATTTCTTATGTCTTATGTTCATTGTGAATAAGCTCTTAAGCACATAATGTTACATAAGAAAAATTAAAGAAAAAGAATAAAACACTCTTTAGCCTTGTGTAAAAAAATAACACTAGCTTTTGAAACAAATGACGAGCACCAAGCTACCAAAATGCATTGCGTTATAATGTAATAACCAAATTAAGTTATCTGGAAAAACAAATGACAAATAATAGGTAACATATGGGATTGCGCAGAGACGCCGCCAATTTTTTTTTGTTTGTATTTTTAGTATGTAACTGTATACTTGTGATACATTGTTGTTTTCAGAATAAAATCTATCAGAATTACTAAAAAAAAGTATATGTTCGAATTTTGTAGCCTATTCACAGCCATTTAATTTGATTTATAGATAATTATGATCCTCCGATAAATAAGAGAGTTATGGACTCGTCTTGTTTTTGGGGACGCCCCGTATATAAAAACCTTCAAGAAATAAATAATTAATTTTTTTTTCTATTTTGCATTTATAACAAAGCTATTACAGCACTCAAAAGAGTGCGTTAATAGCTGATTTGAGTGCTGTAATAGATCAGTACAGTTTACCTACATTTTCAAAATTAGTAACTTTCAATGACAAACATCAAAAAATGCCGATGTAACGATGTAAGAATAACTTCAAACTGAACTTTCAAATGTTCCACTGTAACATTTGTACCTATCACCAATCATCATAAAATTCCCCAAATTTTAAAACTGCTATTTTGCATTTAAAAAGGCGCAAAATAGAAGTTGCTCGAAATGCCTGCTATCGCAATGCAAGCATGCATTGCAGTACGACGGGTCCAAAAAAGCCGAACTCGATTCAGAATGCCTCTGTTTCATGAATTTCCTGAGTGACGCGCGTGGCGTTTTGAACGTAATGAGGCGGAGGGATTTTAAACAGTCCCAACCCACACGTTCTTTAAAATGACTGCTGGAGCTGGAAGTGACGCTCTTGAATTTCATGAGGAATGTCTTCTTGTGCAACTAAAATGCGACCTTCTCGTTGGCAGCCAACATCACGCTTATTCAAGTCGAAACGCCCGAAATCGCGAAGATGCTACACAACGTGTACAACGGTTCGTGCATTGGGAAGTATCCTTTGAGGCAACTTTTCACCGTAGATTTGTCGTGTTAGCTCTGAATGTTCATGGGCTTCGCCATAGATCAAAGACCATACCAGTTTTCTCCAGGTTGATGAAAGACATTTGTGATTTAAATTGAGTTAAGATTGATGGTATTGTCATAGTGAGTTATTTTGTATTAAGTGACAACAAAAAAGTCACTATGATGTTTTTTGACCCATTTTTTTTCATAAAATTCAGTGGGTCCCAAACTTTTTTTGAAAAACTTTGACCCCTTTTTCCGAAAAATATCAACATTTGTATTAGGCATCGTTACCTTTGGGGGGGTCTATCACAGGTTAAAAATATCTGCACAACCTTCAAAGTGACCCTGTATGTAGTATCTACACTTTTTCAACCGTATTTCAGAAAAGATAAGATGTATTTCGGAAAACATAAACTGTAATTCAGATTATTAATTGTACCGCGTAAGCAACAATTACTGTTTGAGTTGGCAATAAAACTATGGTGACTTTTTGCGTCCCCATTGGTTAAATTTACCACATAACCGGAAGTGATGTGTAATTTGATAATAATAATCAATAATGACAATAAAACACACGGAAATAGGTACAATTCAGTCTTGCCAAATTCAAGTAAAAATTTTTTTCTACTGGAGTTTGGCAAACTTTAACATTGTAATACTAATTTGAGTTAGGAAAAGTGAAAAAATTCCTACTAAGGGCGGAAATAATATTTCAACACTAAAAGTTCAATTTTGGTCGTTTCCTGGGATACGTAACGTAAAAAGTGATATTTAATTGAGAGAAAAGCTTAAACGCCTTCACAATTTTTCATTACTAAATTGTTTCTCTATGGTAACGAAAGCAGAACAATTTTGATTTCGCTTTTTAATTTAGAAAGAATTAATAGAATATTAAAAATATCCAAATTTTATGTATTTTCCAAACTCCACTAGAAAAAATCATGTGTGCAATACCTAGGAAATCCATTTTTTCCGTACACGGCATGTTTTTGATCTCGACTAACGTCTCGATCAAAAACTCCATGCCTAATACGGAAAAAAATTACATTTCCTAACTTATTGCACAAATAGCTATTATTGGCACCTGAAACAATTATTGTTGCTCACGCGGTATTTTAGAAAGCTTAATTTGTAATTCAGATTAGTGAATTGTACTCGTATAGGGTTATTATAAATGATATAACATCGTAATTGACGTAGAAAACCGCCCAAATTTTGGATGTGCCATTAGCCTGGTAACATGAGACAGATTAGTAGATCGCAGATGGCGGTAGTTTATATCGCCGGAAATCTGTCAACGGTCGTGTAGGAATGTACAGTTAATTTCAAACTTATGGAGTACACCTAATTTTCTACAGTGTAAAATGCACTTACATTTTTTCGTCAATCACCAATGTCAATTTTGACAAACAAAATGGCTAATCTAACCGAAAACGCAAAAGTGCTCATATTTTCCAAATTAGAAGAAGTGTGATCGATTCGGAGCGTAGCCCAGTATTGTAACATCGCGAAGAGCACTGTGTAGAACTGTAGAGGATAAAGCAGACAATATTATGATGCTCTAAAATATCAGCGACATTTTATGTCGTCAAATTTACCTAAACCTATATAAAAAACATGACGTTCAAATTTCAAAAAGGCATCTTTACATGTGGAAAAAACTGTAATAAATCGACTTCTTGATTTTTGAGGTGTACTCTATAATTTTGAAATTAACTGTATGTACAGGATGTCTCAGCTAAACTTTCGAGCCTAATATAATAACTCAGTTATTTTCCAGCGCATTTTTGTGAAATTTAAAATGCAGATATTTTAGACGGTGAAGAATAAAATCCCATTAATGCAATCACCCAAGTCTTAAAAACGTAATTTTTACATGCCTTTTTAAAATGTTGATTCACTTAAGATTTATATCAAAAAATTGATCGTCAATAAAAAATGCTGCTAGGAGAAACTCGTCCTTGAAAGACGTCTGGTTTGCAAGAAAAAAGAAAAAAACTGTGTTAAACGTGGCTGCTAATGCAAAAACCTAGACGCGTATGAAACAAACGCGCACTATCGCCGAATTTTGGTCACGTCTCTTCGCAGTCTCCGCACAGACGCAGGTGACATATTTGACGTTTATCTTGCTAACCTTACAAACACCAAACACTTACAAAGTTAAAGACAACATTTGGACGTAATTTATTATACTGGATGCTTTAATTCTTCCATAAAGGACTAAAACACGATCGGGATATTTTAGCAAGGTAATTTCGTTCACGTACTCTTCCTGTGTCTTCAAATCAATTGACGACTCTCTTAACCTTACATTTTGTAAAGCACATTTGGATAGTGTTCCACGAGAAAACGAATTGTGTCATTGAAGTTCTTACGACACTCTCCATAGGCAATTTTTTTTTCCTTTTTCAACAATATTGAAATTTATGCCATTGTAGTCTATTTTTTGAGTATTTTCAATAAATTTACACGATTTGACGTTTCTAATAAAGCGCGCCCAATTTTGACAGACTAAAGAGTGTACAAAATGTTGCTTCGCAATTAATCATCAATTGTTTCAAAAGGTAACTCCTCAAATACCTTCAAATTTTACATTAAATTTTTAACGACAAAATCTAATCTTTTCGTTGAATCAGACAAGTGATTTACTTAATTGTTTGTGTAGACCCCTATTTTTTAATGTTTAACAATCTAATAATAATCGAAAAAGAAAACATGTGTTAAAATTACATTTTTTAACTTGAGGTAATTTTATTATTACTAGTTGAACCTTCACGGTCTAAAATATCTGCATTTTAAATTTCATAAGAATCCGTTGGCAAATAACCGAGATATTAGGCTCGAAAGTCTTAGCTGAGACATCCTGTATATAAAGCCGCACACTTAAAATTAATCGCCCAGTCAACTATGATGTTATGTATTTCAGAAGTCGTTGATTATAATTCAAATTCATTAATCTAATTTGTTCACTAATAGGTAGTATTTTAGAAACGTTAATTATAAATTCGGAGTAATAAATTGTTTGTTAGATACCGTGCATTATACTTCAGAAACTATAATTTTCGGATTTAAAAATTTAATGTTAAGATACTCCTCTAAACAAAAAATTGTTTACATTCTCCTGTGGACAAGTTATTTTGCAAGAATTATAAACTTAGAGTTTGACAGAAGGGCGCAATAGCTATTTATGCACCAAGGGCGTTACAACGATGATTACGCCCGGAGAACGATGAATCCAGCTCGAGGACTTTAGCCCGAGAGATGGATATCGTTCGATGGGCGTAATCATTTGGTGACGCCGTGGTGCATACAAGATTTTATTTTTCACTATACGTGTTCTTTAAAAAAAAAATTGGCATCTTTGCAATTATGAATTGATAAGGGCGTTATGAATTCATTACGCCCGCTTATTCTTATTACGCCCTGTTTTATTCCCCGGTTGTTATGGACATGTTTACGTATTTCGTATCCTAGGAGTTATCATGCAATTATACTAAAGTGAAAAATAAAATATTTTATTCGGAATCGTATTGTAATATGCACATTTCTAACCTTATACGAGGGCGGAAAGTTAACCATTCCTTTTTATCTGTACTTCCCTCTCTCGGTCAGTAATAGGCCACTTTCCGCCCTATTATAAGGTTTTTCCAGTGGCGTACTTACTGAAAGTCGAAAAACAGTAGAAATGAAACTGCATCAAATTAATTGTTTATTTGCTAAAAATGTAATGATTCCGAATAAAATAGTATACAAACCTCGGTGGGAATATGTTTCATTCCTGTCTCGAGCATTAGTTAACCTCGGCTACGCCTTGGTAAACTATCTTAGCTCTCGACAGGAATGAAACACTTCCCACCTCGGTATCTAATCTACTATTATTTAAAATAATATGTTCAATAAAAATACAACTTATGTTTCTATTTTCAAAATATTTTGAGTATACACATAGAGGTTGTTTGGAGTTCATTAAATTCTTACAGCTGGAATTCTTATCACCGGTACGAACTGAAGCTCTACCAATTTATAAACGGTTTTTGTTAATTTTGAGTTGTTCTCACTCCGTGCGATGGAAAAATGTGTTTCCTGTAACACCTTTTTGACCGCTATCAAAATGTTATTAATATTTTTAACTCAAAATCCGTATTCAGTATATCGAAATATACCACACCTCAAAAGTTTGAAGCATACTCGTAAACCCCAAGACTCTGTAAATCCAGTAGTTACCTACCGTTTGCGTCGCATAATTTAACCTTAATTGAAATCAACCTAACCTAACACGAAAGCTATCAATTTCTATTAGTGCTTATTCACAATGGACATAAGACATAAGAAATACATAAGAGATACCTAAGAATAATTTGTAAATTTGGGCAATTGGAAAATAATTTATGTGTCCATATAACTCGCATATGATTCTTCATGCCTTTTTGTACACAACAATAATGTTCACTGAGGTCACTTCTCATAAGTTACGTAAAAATTAATAGTATATCCACTGCATGTATCATGAATTTCTTATGCCTTATGTCAAGCTTATGTCCATTGTGAATAAGCAGTTAGGGAATTTTATTTGTTCTATAGTTACTACCAACAATGTCATAGTCACCCCTTATCCACATTCATCGTGAATAGACTATAGTTTGCTTTACTAATATCTGTTCACGTTGGAATGAACATCAGTGATGCAAATGACCTGACCTGTTACTATGACAACTCATGAAAGTTAATGCCAAATGTGTGCGATTTGCACCACTGATGTTCAGTGAACAGGATATATGTGACCTTATTTTAAAGCTGCCCTAATATGAAATGCAACTAATGCCTTTTGAAATGCAATTTAGTTATCTGAATTACGAATGATGCTTTCTGAAATACAATTTAATAAATCTGAATTACAATTGACGTTTTCTGATCTACAGCTGGAAAAGGTGCAAAAACTGTGGAGTTTTTTAAAGAATTTTTAGACAATATTTAGATTTTGGAAGTACCTAATGTGAAATTGGAAATGTTATTTAAAAAAAGTTTCGATATAGTTTTGCTTCGTTTAAATTTTCGATTGAGTGTCCAAAAAAAATCGAAAAGTTCAAAAAACCATAATTTTTTATAAATTATTATGTATGCAATCAATTCTCTGAATTTTTCTTCGGTGCAGAAATAATAGGGCCTAATGAACCTATTTGTACTATTCATAAATTCTTTTTACTATTTGGTTCGATGCAACGGTGCGCCCTTACCAAGATGGCCACCGATTGTATTGCTGGTTGCTGTTGCGAAAGTTTTATAATGATGGGGATAACAAAATACAATAAAAAGATACATTTAGGGCCGGTTGCACCAACGCCAGTTAAAGTTAACTGTGGATTAAAATGCTTCGTTACTTTAGTTACCTATTCTTATAACAATGTTTTCGTATACAGTAAAGTCCGGTTATAACGAACCCAGAAAATGTATCAAAATAAGTTCGCTATATCCGAGGTTCGCTATAATAGGTAAATTAAAGTAAAGTGTGGTTTTTAATAGTTATTTTTTATTTTACATTTGAAATGAGATGAAGTAAATAAGTATTGAAAAATAACATGAATCCTTTGCAGAACGGTAATATACAGTGTGAACATAAAGTTTGGAACAAAATTCATAATAGCATTATGTACCTATGTGATGTTTTTAAGAAAATCCCTCGGACAGGTCGATTTTATTTCGAAAAACCTGTGACGCGCAACTTGTTTAAATAACGTTATTGGTTTTTGAGCAATAACGTCATCACCAATGTTTTTTAAATGACAACCCCCCCTTTTTTTGAAAAAATGACAAACATTACTTCAAAAATTTAATTTGATTCTTAATGTAAAAATTTTAATTGACCTCAAAAAAAAAAAGAAACAAACAGCTAAGTTTAACAATAAAATTTAATGCAAATGTAGAAATTATCCCCGCCAACCATTTCACACGAATCTGTTTGCGTTTCGTCCATATTGTGCAGACGGAAGATTTTGTTTAACTTTGTTTAACACAACTTTGTATTTTTTGAATAATGTCGTACTTGGCTTTTAGGGTGAAGCGAAAAGTAATCGGGGAAACCCCTCAAGAGTTCGTTATAAAAGGAAAATTGCATCACATTTTAAGTCATATCTGGTTCACTATATCCGAAAGTTCGTTATAAGCGGGTTCGCTATAACCGGTAAAAAAATACATTGAGCTTATGGAAAAATTTTCTTTGCTTGAAATATAGTACGTTATAACCGAGAGTTCGTTACAAACGGGTTCGCTATAACCCCTATAACCGGACTTTACTGTATTTTAATCTGTAGTTAAATTTAACTCACGTTGGTGCAACCGGCCCTAAATAAAAACGGACAAAAGCCAAATCAATTTATCGATGTTTAAAAAGTACAACCTTTGTTAAATAGTAGTTTATTTAACGAGTTTGTGTGTAAATTGGGCCTTTTTTGGCATGAGTGGCCCACGAGTGCCAAAAAAAGCCCAATTTACACACGAACGAGTTGAATACGTTTTTTGTTCGACGAGCCCCTTAAAGGCTCCAAATCGCTTAAAATCTTTAAAATTAGCTTGACGTTTCGTTTTGACAAGTTATGACATTCAAGATCCGTTCACGCAGGAGAAAATTCTCAAATTCTGACAGTGTCCAACAAAAAAGCTGTCTTACAGAATTACCTTTTAAATTTTTGTTGTTGAATTGTTTGTTAAAGTAGTGAAGTCTAATTTTGGTATAACTAAAAATTGTTTGTTTGATTAATACATATAAAATTATGAATTCCCGAAAAAATTTCAAAATCTAAAATATGGCTATCTATAGGAGAAAATAAGTTAGAGGGTAAAGTAGCAAAATAGTATATTATGATACGAGCCTTATAATAAGCATTTTATGGGGTTTAGAGCACGACGAGCGTAGCGAGGAGTGCCCTAAAGGGGTGAGTGCGATAAAATGCCTTATAAACGAGATGTCATACAGTATTTTTTCTACTTTGCCACTTTTTCAATGAAAAAAAAGAGTGTCGTACAGACGCACGATAGAGGTGAAACTTTTGTATTACAGGAAAATCAGAATATTGTAAATTATCACTGATAGGTGCAAGAGGAGGTGGCTGAGCCGAGGTGCTAGTTGCTGGTTCATTGTCTTTATTATTTAGGTACCTACAGCGTTTTTTTCACATTCTGAACTGTCACTTCACTCGTACGTTTTCTCTCACGCCACGCTCTTGTTCTTTCTGCGCCTGATTTAAGCATATTTACAACAAAATTGTATATTTTAACGATAACACTAAACAATATCGAAATGCGTAACTCGTTGTTCATTTTTAATTAAAAGAGAGGACATTATCGATAAATGCCGTGAGTGTGACAAAGACAGAAGTATACAGTGCATTTTTTTTAACTGTTGCCATAGGGAATTGCATTGTAAAACTTATACCCCCTGTTAACTTTTGTTCTGATGAAAATATTCAAACCATTTTTGGAACAAAGTTTGAAGATTTTTTAAACTATCGGATAGATAACAATTCAATATCCTAAACTGTCGCAAAAGTTGTGAAAAAAATATTTTCTAGCGCGCCGGAATGATAGTACGTCGAGCGGTCGCCAGAATAGCGTCCCTGTCGGCTCAACCAGCACCTGACCATCTCCACTTTTGACTTTTGTCACTTTGATTTAAAAAATAGCGAGATCTCCTCGAGGCTATGATTAAATTAGCTTTTGGATGGCAATCATCTAAACATTTATTTGTTAAAAAAAACAATGTAAAAACGTTAACGCACAAGTAACTCAACAAATTAACAGAAATTGTCAAAGGAATTGTTCAGTGTTTTCCTTCGACTGCTGGACAATGTCCGAAGCGATCTTGAAAATTTCTTCGCGTGTTTTGTAAATGTCGCACTGTAATGGAATTCCAAGCTTCAGTTATTCTTGCCCTTAATTTCTCCACAGTTTCTGGTTGACCTCTTATGCGTTTTTTTACTGTTGCCATAGGTAATTACATAATTGCATGGTAAAAATAATATCCTCTGTTAACTTATTATCCACTGCAGGTTTGGTGCTAATTTTTATTTTTGTAATAGATCATTAATAAGACTACGTAACGCATATTGTTTGAACAACGACAAGCAGTTTTATTTTACTAATTTTACTCTTCAAAATTGAAATTAATGAACGTAAATAATTTGACAAAAACTTAGTAGACGATATGGGAACAAAAATTAGATTTTATATTTTATTTTGTTGTTTATTTTAATCATCTATTTTTTAAATGAAAGTAACAAAAGTCAAAATTGGAGATGGTCAGGTGTTGGCTGGTTGAGCCGACAGGGACGCTATTCTGGCGGCCGCTCGACGTATGTACTATCATTCCGGCGCGCTAGAAAATATTTTTTTCACTTTTCGACAGTTTAGGATATTGAATTGTATTCCGTCAGATAGTTTAAAAAATCTTCAAACCTTGTTCCAAAATTGGTTTGAATATTTTCATCAGAACAAAAGTTAACAGGGGGTATAAGTTTTACCATGCAATTCCCTATGGCAACAGTTAAAAAAAATGCACTGTACACAATTTGAAGGGATTTTTGTATCGTGTCAAACAGATTAATTTACATAATTAGACTCCAAATTAAGTGAGATGGAATATTGGCGCAACCGTTGTGCGAGACAGTGTTTACCCCCACCACTTCTCGTCACACAAAAAGGTTGCCGATCAGAATTTCAAACCCCTCCCATAAAAAGTTTCACTTCAATAATTTAAAATTTAAAACCGTTAAAGTTGAAGGATTCCACCCAAGGTCACGTCTGCGGTCTGCCGCGACACCACAGTATCCGTCAACATTAAAAAATTAAATTTCGCTGTTTTTAGTAATATTATTATATCACGCCTTTTCCTATTACGATACGCAAAACAGTATCGTAATAGCATCAGTACGAACGCAAATTAGAAAAACAACATTACAGATCCTTCTAATGACATTATCTATAGAAGGATTATTGTTCTTTTTAACATAACACGTGCTAGTCATCTTCAAAAAGTATGAGTTTTATAATTATATTAAAGCAAACAAATAGGTCCTTTTTGGTAATATAAAAACAACAGATACGATACCTCTGCAACCCGCGCAACTGCCACATAAATGTTAGGCAAATACAGAACAGATTTGCTATTATTGGTGCATAACTTGCCCTTACTTTTAATGTTGCATATAGGAATCAACGCTTTACATGGTGATGGGTGATGCTCCGTCTATTCTATTCATTGACGTGGGAAATATCCTATAGATAACCATATTTTAGATTTTGAAATTTTTTCGGAAAATCATAATTTTATATTAATCAAACAAATAATTGTTAGTTATACCAAAATTAGACTTCATTACTTTAACAAACAATTCAACAACAAAAATTTTAAAGGTAAGTCTGTAAGACAACTTTTTTGTTCGAGACTGTCAGAATTTGAGAATTCTCTCCTGCGTGAACGGATTTTGATAAATGTCACAACTTGTCAAAACGAAACGTCAAGGTAACTTTAAAGATTTTAAGCGATGTGGAGCCTTTAAGAGGCTCGTCGGACAAAAAACGTTGTATTCAACTTGTTCTTGTGTAAATTGGGCTTTTTTTTGGCACTCGTGGGCTACTATTTAACAAAGGTTATACTTTTTAAACATCGATAAATTAATTTGGCTTTTGTCCGTTTTTATTTAATGTATCTTTTTATTGTATTTTGTTATGCCCATCATTATAAAACTTTCGCAACAGCAACCAGCAATACAATCGGTGGCCATCTTGGTAAGGGCAAAAATGTACAGGTGGGAATCAAAGCGGTGTATCTTACGCTCCGTCTATTCTATTTCCCACGTCACTGACTTTATGTTACAAATTACAATAAATGCATCTGTCTTCTACAGTGGACGATACGCCACTGGTAACATCCCCACCAACCACCCTTGTTTAGCAACCTTTTATGGCATCACTTTTTCAAACTGGCCTTCCCTCCTCTTATTTTAACCTCCTTGATATGTTCACGTTAACTTTGCAAATGTATTGTGGGTTGCATTTTCAATTCCGTCGGGCTCATTATCACTTTCACTAGTAATTACACTCCTTAAAAACGCACTTCTTCGTGGTTAAATATGGAAACACGTGGAACAAAATAACACCCACTCACTTCAATTGTTGAAATATGTTGCACTGATATACACAGATACCTGTAATTGTTTTAAACTTTGGTCGGTTCTACATTAGCACCTTTAGTTGACTTAAATCCAAAATTTGTAAAACGATCATTTCAAATTTTAAACAATTCTTCTGTCAACTGTTCCATAAACGGTTTTTAGATAGACTTACATGATACTCAAGAACAATTACGAGACCCCACTGAATATTAAAGGTTAGAAAAAAAAATACAGAAAAATATAACATACTCTGAAAGACAAGGCGGGTTTGGTTAATTTTCATGATGTTAGGATCTGCTATCTTAGAGAAGAAAACATCATTTTACTTCTCAAACATTTATCAAGCGTCATAAAATTGATCAAAGAATATTGAAAACAGTTTGTTTGAGAGTAAATAGTTCAATGACATACACAAAATAATGTGGAATTACAGGTATATCTTTCTTACATTGCATACTGCTGTGAATCAAAAATTTGAGCGATTAATTGTTACTTACAATATAGCACAAATGACGCGTGAAATCGCTTAATTTTAATGCAGTAAAATATTATTCATCATTTAGCTCAATCGGTCGTTTGTAAATTTTTCATTTTAAAGAAAAAAGGTTTCGATCTGTCATTTATGGCGACTTCAGCGTCAGTTTTTTTACACAGCACGTTTTTCCAGTACATTTTTAAAATTAACTATCATCGCTCTACTCAACAATTTCTGTTTCAATTTTTTCGTCCACCTCTGCGTTTCATTGATGCTAAACATTGCGGACAATACCATTTCCCTTTGGGAGGCGCAGTAATACCAACACAAGGGTAATGAAACCATTCAGTGGGACACTGAAATCACATTTTATAAAAGAAAATATCAGTTTAAAATAATCACTTACGTCTTCATTATCACAAGCGACCATATCACCGTAAGATACTTGATTACAAAGACAATATCTTGGTTCATTGGGGTCATACGTCCATTCGCCATCTGTCACTTCAGCACTTTGCGAAGATACATCAATTGAAGGAGACTCAGGAGCCGTCGTGGTCAGAGGCGTATTTAACATGGCTTGTACAGTGGACGAGGTCGATGCAGCATTGGTGTTACTGTTCCATTTCCTTTGAAATATAAAAATTAGCAAAATTATAATACAACAGTCACAGAATACTTTTGTTTTTTTTTATTGTTGGCATGGTCTTGCTGGATGGCTTGAATGGCCGTTTGAGCGGCTCCTGCCAACTCCCGTCCAATGCTGAATTCATGACCGTGACTCCCCGTATTAATTGCCTCATACGAAGCTTTAAGACTAGCAGTTCTTCTACCCTGTTGCATCTACATGATAGTTTGAAAGATAATAAAACATTTGCAATAACACTAATACAAAATTTTCACCTGTTGCGTTGCTGCAATGGCTTGAGATGCAGCAGCTGCGATTGCAGGCCCAGCCCCTATGTGTCCCAAATTATATGTAACATTTGATTGGGCGGGCGGAGTAGTTTGACTTATTGCACTGTGTCGTGTTTCTACAAGCGGAATTGGAGCTACCGCCTGTCTCTTCTCCGCAAACGAAGTCTGGAGTGGATTACTATCACGCCTTTTTTCATTTCGCTGTCTATACCGAAAGCTACTGGAACTAAACACTTAACAATTACACGAAGTTGCAAGGGTTGTCGCTAAAACACCTTTCATATCTATTTTCTTTCTGTTGCTGTGAAGCTATACTTGTCGAATTGACAGGAGTGTCCAACTCTAGAGAACGTTTTTCCAAGACCTCTGTTATACCTTTGTTATCAGCTTCGAGTTCACATTTGAATTTGTGCAATTCTGTATCGAGTCGTCGCAAATATTTATCAACTAACTCGAACATCTGATTTGCTAGATGCACCTTAAATTATTACTAACAATAATTTTTTTTAGCTTTTTGGCACCACATTACTTTTTCATCAGCGTCTTCTAGTGTTTTTTTGTACTCTCTTCCAATAGCGTCAAATTCTGCTTTTATCGAAGGGGATAGATCCCCAGGGCAACGTTTGCAGTCATTAAAAAAAACCTTAACTCGTTTCTCTAATTCATCCATATTATCTACAAAATGAAAAAATATATAATCGACAAGATCCACCTATTGGTAATTCTTACTTTGTACTGTCAAATCAAGCTCCCTCATTTCCGTAAATCTGTCTCTCAATTCTTGCGGCAAGTGTTCGATCACTGAAAACATTTTTTAAATTTACCGCCATTGCACGAGGTTGACGTATCCGTTGGACCACGCCAAGAAATTTCTTCTACTTACTTTCCAAGTAATCTTCTAGATACAACATTTTGTTGAATTAATGTGGTACGGAATTATAAATAACAAAGCAAATACGTGTTCTGTCAACTTTATTTCTTGCTACAAATTGGAAATCGCTTACTGCGTAATTCACTTTATTTCAACAAAGAAAACAGCCATTTGCAATTTAACATGCCAACAGCGCGGAACAAAAATCACTAACTTTCGGGCACCGAATTCAATTTGCCACATTTTGATATGATTATGGGGGCCAGAGGTTTGCCAATTCGTCGACCGTAACCCTCTATTTTAAATAAATTATCGATACCGCGTATTATGTGACCAAACACTACATTCTGCTTATCCAAAGATTCCATGTTGGCGAAAGTAATACAAAATCGCGAATTATTATTGTGTTTGTGGACACGTACCATTGACAAAACTCCTAAAATCACAAATCAACGCTTTATAAACTTGAAGGTTATTGTTTATACCAGCTTTTGCGTGTTTAAGTTTGTGGCCTTCTTCAGCGAAATGTTTGCCGTATATGGATGTTCCGCCTTTTCCTGTTCCTTTTGTGATGTCTCCGGTTTCAAGGAATCTTCCCGGTACTATACGATGGATTGGACATTTTTTGTAAGTGAGCTTCTTTTTATTGTCTCCGCAACAAATTGATAAAAAGTTTTGCACTGTTACAGGTACATGATCATGATACAGTTCTATTTCCATCCTCCCCAAATTCACACCGTCCACTACTTGAAATTCTAAGAAACATCTTCAGGGGACGTGTACCTAGTTACAACACAAGTTCAATGACTTACATGGGTCGCTCTGAAAATTTTTCTAATCCACCGCTGATGGAGGGCTCCTTACTGAAGGTGACGTCCGCGGACGTTTTCTGAAGAATTACCAAGGGAAATTTCGAACTCATTTTTAATTTTTTAATAATACCCAACCAGGAATTTCTTAACGTTTCGCAGTCATAACTAGAACTCTTTTAAAACTCTATTTTAAGGCAAAGTTTAAAGTCTCATTTTAAGCTTACGGCTGCCATAATCTTATGATAAATTGCTCTGTTTTTGTGTTCAATTTTCTTCATTGTGAGAACATGTGCATTCCACTTTGACTTACACGCGTACGCCTGAGGGTTGTACGAGTCTACTCTCCCCTAAATTTTTAAAAATTGTTTCAGTTTTACAAAAATGATGAATTTGCTTACAATGGTCCTGTTTACTGTGTTAATCGCTTTGAGTATTTGTTTATTTTCCTTGTCAATTATTCGCAGTCGTTCAGCATCTGCGCGTAGTTTTCTCACGTTTACGTAATTAAAGGGATTCATTTTTGGAGGTTTCGTATCGGTTTTTGTTTTCGCTGTAAATATCTGGAACGTTAATTCTCAAAGATAATTTCTTAACGTTTTTAACATCGCAACCTACCTTATAGCGGTGCGCATTATACTCAGCTAAATCCGTTTTCAGAACATGGGGACTGACTGATCCCACTAAATACCTTGGAATTTTACAAGGCCTAAATTCTTTAGTTTTTTTCTTCATATCGAAATGAAATTTTGACACTCAACTAAATATTTTGACAAAAATGTCCTAAATGTCACTAGTCGTTATAAAAAAAGTAATGCACCGGCTATAAATTCATACGTACTTACCGAACCAAATTAATTTTTTAAATATGATCATATCGTTCGAGTTAAATTATTCTGTCTCTGTTCCAACATGACGGAATTACGCAGTAATAGAGATCCCACCGATGTCAGAAAGGTTTGTCTCGGACGAGTTTCAGTAAGTATTTAGTAATTGGTAATTAATTTTAGAGTACCAGCAGCAAACGAAACGAAAATCCTTCGTCGAAAGCAACGTGCAAGGACTTGTGCGACCGTCGCGATATGAAATTAAAAGAAGCAGAAAAGACAATTGCCAATAAAGACGTCATCATAAAAATGCTCCAAGAGCACGTTAAGAAACTTGAGGAGTCGTACAAGCAGAATCTCAGAGAGACTGAAGATTTTCGTTACAAATTTTGTTTGGCGTCGGAACAAGTGAAGAGGCTGCGTGCTGGTTCAAAGGTAAAGTCATGAAATAACATCACTTAAATAATTACAAAGAACCGTTGCAGCCTAAAGATAAACGCGACAAGGAAAAGGAGATACGAGAATTAAGATCTGATCTGACAAGGTGGAAACAACAGTAAAACAATTTCTTCAGTTGTCGTTAGTTTTCTCATAGGTCATTTATTACAGATGTGATGAACTAATGGGTGCTAAGGAACGCTGCGTCGGTTTGGCCGGAAGGTGTAGTAACAACGTTCAGAAAATAAAAAATGTAGAAAAATTCATGAAAGCTCATTACGAACTCTTGCAAACTCTTGTTGAGAAAATAGCAGAAAAAACCAGCAACGTTCAATTGGATACTACCGCTATAGAAGATACGAAAAAATTGTACAGCGAGCAGATCAGACTTTTACAAGAGGAAATACAACGTCTTAAAGCGGAAAATAGCAAACTTCAAGATCAAGTTGTTTTGCAGGACCTGAACCAGTTCCATGATGTAAAAGATAGCCTCCTGGAAACCATAAAGAAAAATAGTTTGGAACCGCGCAAGGAAGACGATTTACCTTCGCAAGAACAAACGGCTGATGAGGTTGGAGATCACGACTCGGATAGTGAAGGGAAACGCGTTAGTTTTAACACGCATAAAAATGACAAAATACAAAAAGAAAGTATAGTGAGTTTTCAACTCGAGGCTGAAATTTTGGAAGAATCTGATACTGCACTAGATCAAAAAGAAGATATTCCGGAAACAGAACAAGAGACCGCTGGTACAATTGAAGATCCAACAAAAAATGTAGAACCAACAATTGAAAATGATGCACCAGCAAAGCACGTACAGCTTGCCGATCCGATGTATTATTGTGCTTGCACACCTAGAGATATCCAAGTCCAAACAGAAGAAACAGTCGTTTCAACAGAAACAAATTCCCGCCGCATTGTTAATACAGTTAATAGTACTCAGAGGATTCCAGACAAAAGCAAAGGAGAAACTGGAGATGTGGAAATCGTGGAAACGACAATAGTCGAAGATGTACAGAGTCAAAGCGTTACTATGGTAAACACGACAGTCAGTGGCCCCCGTCCCAAAACTCAAGTACCGGTAAATGTGACACCGACTGAGAGTGAAAAGCAGACTGCACCTGTTACTGATGACATCAGAGATACAAAAAATGATGTTTTGGATCAAGATATTCCACAAGGAGAAAGCCACGAAGTCTTCGAAGTTGATCATGAAAAAGAAAAAACGGTTGCAGAGGTGGAAAAAGGTGAAGATATGGTGGACGAACAAGAGAGGCCAACAACTGACACCCAAAGTGATACAGATAGTTCAAAAGTAAAGCATACCGTAGAAGAGATCGAAAGGCGTTCCTTGAGCGAAACGGATAGCGCAAAAGAAAGATCAAGCGTACAGAATGCTGAAAATGTTAGCAGCGAACCGAAACGTCCTTCCAACGAATCGGTTGGCTCAAAAGAAAGATCTAGCGTACCGAATGCTGCTGACAATTCTACCGGGGAACCAAAACCAAATATTGAAAATGGTAATACTAATGATGCAGGGGACGTGACTGTAAAATTAAATGAAATCCGGGATAAAGTAATCGAATTGGTGCAAAAACAATCAGATGCCTGTAAAGACCTCGAAATGTTGAAAACCGAAATGTCCATATCTCGGGATTCAACAAACGAGTGCACTGAAAATATAGCCAAACTGAAAGAAACCATAGAGGATCAGAAAGAAACGTTTGTTGAGAATTTCAAAGAGCATAAAACTGTCACCGACAATTTGAGTCAAGTGAATGATAAAATACAACAGGAGTTGAGCGAGTTAAAGTCAAAGATAGAAACGTTGTTTAAAAACGTGAACGACTTGAAGAACACTCGTAGAGAAAAATCAAACGGTAAACAGGGGGATCCTCAAACGGTTTCTTTAGACGACGACTTGATAACTATAGAAGAATGTCAGTATGAATTGTATAAATTGAACAAAACCCAAGACCCCACAGGGGCAAGTGTCGGCATACCGACAGCATACACAGAAAATGTTACACAAAATATTACTGAGGTAGATTCACAAAAGAATGATGAGGTTGATGTGGTACCTGCAGAACCTCAGTTGCAACAAACGGAAGAAGATGTTGAAAAACTTGAAAAACAATATACGGATTTGAAGAAAGAAAGCAAAGAAAAGGACAAGCAGATCAAATGTATCAACGCGTTAATATCGTATTACAGCAAAGCTAAAAAAGATGTGATGGCGATACATCCATCGAAGGGTGGAGACGTGAAATGCAAATGTGGCGACGACGAGATCAACAACTACATCGAAAAAGTTCGAGATGAGAACCACAGATTAAAAGTAACGATCAGTTCAGTCATCGAACACCTAAATGTGAAAATGAACGAAATCAAAGGAGCGGCGGAACAAACCACAAGCCGCTTTTGTTTGTGCATGCCCGGCAACGAAACCCGCCTAGAGAGTGAATCTTATCAAAGTGATGTATCAAGTGTTTGTTCAAATTGCGTAGTTCCTGACAATCAAAATGATCCCACAGAACTGCAGATCGAAGATATTTACAAGGTAGTGTGTCGCACGTATGCACCATCGAAAGGTGCAAGGTACCAGGATTCGTCGAGTTCTTGTGTGTGTAATAAAAATGCCAAATCGTCGTATACATGTTTTTGTAATGGAAGTTTGGCATCTGACCAAGAAGTGAACATCGAGGACATTTACAAATCTGTTCTTTGTGCATGCGGTAGTAAGGTTGACCAGACTGCTGACAACCTCACACCATCCGATCCATCCGGCCAGAGTGAAAAGTTAACGGATTCTACACAAAAAGTTACCACTGGTTGCCAACAAGAGTGTGTACTTGATACATGTGACAAATTAGACAAGTGCAGCGGACAGTCTTTGATGACAAACTTACAAACCTACGTAAACTATTTACATGAACAACTTGACATCATTTCGAGCATCGAGAACCGAATTGAAGACTTGCGCGTCGATATTAAGACTCCTCAAGTGTAAAAATTACAATAGATTATTTAACTGAAATTTAAGATCATTTAAATAACCAACACAATAAAAAACTACACCTCTTATTTCTCTTGTTCAATCAATTTATATAGATAAAAAATCAATATAATCGGTTATAGGTTGGAACTTTAAAGTAGACATTGGTCAATTAATGGGCAGTACAACACTCTATTCATCTTCAGGAGTTTCAAGAATAATTACTTGGTAACTTTAATATTTGGAATGAATTGTGCAGAAAGTAAAGATTGCAGCTTATTCTTTATGGCAAGAGAGTTGGCACTCAGAGATTTTAATGAAGTTACTGCATTTTGCAGAGTCAATTGAGACCTTATCAGCTGTTGATCAATGGAAGCCAAGTTTTTTCCTGCCTCTCCTACTATGTTCTGGCAGAAAGATTGCACATCTTGATGCAATTTTCCATTGCACTCCCCTGGAACCTCCATTGTATTATTCACTAACCAAATTTAAAACACTTACTCAGTTTTTGGTGGAGAAGCGAATCGTTCTTATCACAGTCTTCTTTTTTTGTGTGGGTATTTGTCTCATTTAGTGCTGAGACAGCACTACAAATACTTGCGTCGTTTTCTTGAAGGTATCATTTACTATTTAGAATTCACTGACGTAATTTCACTTACCATTTTCAGATTCTGAGTCTTCTCCTGTGATCACCGCCCCTTGAATTGGGGTAGTTAGCATCAGCGGCTGAAAAAAAAAACAGTACAAACATTTTGCTGCAATTGATTTGATGCTTACCTCGTTTTTAGGTACTTCATCTTCGCTGTCGGTCTCAGAAGCTTCGCCGCTAATAATTATTGGTTTATTCATCGGTTCACTCACTTGAAGAAGTGACAAGACAACTGTCAAACTGTCAAGATCAGCTGGGTCAACAAACAACTGACAACGCGTGCTGGCGTGCATTTGATTGGTTTTGCTGAAAAGCAGAAACGGCGGTACATTCAAACTTTTTCAATTATCTAAAAGAAAGATCAGTATATTTTTGTAACGATCTCGCCGTTATATTTCAACAATTATCACAATAACAAATGACAAAAGGGACTTGGCAATGGAGACAAAAAATAACACATGTCTAGTGCCCAGTCTGGACATTACAATATTTATTGGGGTCTCAAGTATAAATAAATACATTTGATTAAATATCACATTTTAATTTGAATTCCTCGTATGTCAAGAAGGAAATTCCTGTTTGTTCCTCAAAATTCCTGGTGGTCCGTCTGTGTGTTCGCACAGTCCTAGCTTTTTGGACAACAAACAACTCGTCTTGGGGTTCCCCCATCTGCCCTTAAAGTACAACCATTTGGGCAAATCGTCGTGTCCTAAAACAAACATTTGAAGATTGTCCCAGGTCTTCCACGGCACGCCGTATCCGCATTTATCCGTCAAATAAGGTATTTTTAGATATTCGTGTTCGCCAGCAACCGGCCACAATCCGTGCGATCCTTCAGCAGCAAATAACACTGGATGCCCGCTCTGCATTCGCACAATCGGAGGCAGTTTAGGTTTCTGTACTCTTTTGCTCCTCCTTTGCGGATTGAGTTTGAAATGTCGGTGATTCCAATCGAAATTGTAATAGCCGCCGGTGTCGTGTATGGCCACGTACATTTCGGAAGGATACGGTTTACCCTTGAAGGACAAAGTCATGTGTTCCCAGTCGCCGACGTGGGAACCTATTGTTTTGCGTCGGCCGAAACACCTGCCGAAAAACGTTAAAATTGGAACGTTGCCTGGAATTAATGTTAGGTCAAGCTTTTCGCATTAATTAACAAGTAGTTCTTCTAGCGATGAAAGTGTTGATTTACTTACCTATAAAACATATTTTTTTGCCTTGATTGTACGGGTAGAACGTCCAGTATGTTACCGAAAAAAATAATTTCGACTCGGTTTTTCTGTACAGAGTGCTCATGTCGTTTTGAATGGTGTTCGCGTCGCTCGAGCGGAACGAAATGTTGGGGGTGCACGGGGTTATTACAACGTAGGTAGGTACCGAGTGTATTTTGGGGTTATGGCCGTTCAAAAATGAAGAACTACTCTTTCTCAAACCATCTGGAAAAAATGGAACATAACGTATACTCTAACATTACGTAACAGGTATACCTATTTGATCCTTACCTAAATTATGTGTTGTGACTAGGAATAACGACTTGGTATTGATTTGAGGAAAATGCGTCTCATTGATCGATAACATTATCAATTTTCCATTCTGGTCAGCTAAATGTACATTTTGAAGAAAATAGTCCACGCTTGCTGGGTAGTGATTTTCGTCCGGTGACATCCATATCAGAGGTGCCCACTGGGTGACTAGTTCTTTAACTGAAAACAGTTCAGTTCGTTAGAAAGCATAACGTTTGCTGATCGTTTTAAATGTTGTTATTATGATGTAATGATACCGGAAATATGTAGGGCTTTTACTTTAGGAAAGTTAAAAAATATCTAGCTATTCAAAATTAAACTAAATATTTTCCAATTGGGGAGTTGTTGAATGGAACCAAAAAAATTTGTTATTTCAAGAATTTATGGCTAGTAAAAGTGAAACTGTAGTGGTCACCACGTACATACATAAATTCACTTGCTGATTTTCTTTTGGGCAAGGTACCCGGAAATGTCTACATATCCATTGGATGAATGTGTTTCTTATTCATAACGTGGTAACATAAAAGATTGATTGAAATGGCGTGTTATGTAAAACATTGATTAGGGTAACTTGGATATAATTAATCAACATAATTAACTTAAAGACTAATTGTGCGGACACCTATCCATACAATACATGATTTTACAGAAATTAAGGCTTTCAACGAGCCGATTAAATAATGCATTGTATTATGATTGTTTTTGTGTCCCTCGTTTGATTGCTTTCATTATTATTTTAATTAAAGTTACATTATTAACATCATATGGACTTCTAATTTGCCATTATCGTTGCCTACACTATTTATTCATGTAAACCGTTATTATGATAAATTTCGAGTAACATCAAAACAACACACACCTCATTTGCAGAACCCATTTATTTGATTTCACGTACGATTGCCAAACTGTTTTATCAATGATTTAGCGATTTATTAACGGTCATAGACATGCAAAGTCCGTCGGAAGTTGCACAAACTCCAATTTTTAAACTGAAGCGATACCTGTAGCGCGACATTCTGAATAATTAATTCCTTTCGTTACATAATTTAGGAGGAATAAATTTTATTCCGGCACTAAGCGGTCGATAACAACGTTAATAATTAAAAATCGACAAATACAAACAAATATTATTAAACCCGGACCGTTATTCGACTCGAAGTAGAAGAATCCAGTGCATCGGAACTGGACACTGGTCGTTCTGAATGTATTCACATAAAAAAAAAATCCGACCGTAAATGAGTGATTTAGTTTAGTGGCCGCTTTTCAAATAGACAAGAAAAACTTACTGTGTTTAAAATCGCTGATTTGAGGAGAAGTGTGCGTTGAAGCGATCAACAGTAATAACACCGCACCAACTTTGAGCATTGCAGCATTGCACCATGACTGTCGAGTACCTTGAGACGATTCCGTGGGATCAGGATACCTAAAAGTCTGATCGTCTATTCTATTTAATCGCTCAACTGTCAATACAACGGGTTCAAGCGGCAAGTACGAAGACCGGTACCATCACCGTCGGTGATGACCTACACAGAGCTGGTTCCAACCAGGTTATTGCTCACACCACTCCAACCAGCTGGAGGCTACGAGCTACTGGTCTTTGCAGCACTTCATTTTACGCTACTTCCGTTTACTACGATTGCAACGGCCATTCAGGAGTGGTTCGATTGGAAACGTATCATTTACGTAATTTAATAGCCAGTTCTTGGGAGGTACTTTAATTTGGTAGGGTAGCACGTGGTGCAAAAGTAGCTACCCATGTATTAATTTCATTTCTGCGTGATGTCAAGTGTTGCATGATACTTAAAGTAGGATTTAGGTAATTAATATTTGACAAAAATTCATATTTACTTTGTTTTACACATCCAACTTTCTAATTTGTTGGTCTATTAATATTTTAACAATAGCTCGTTTAGATTTATTTTCTTGTTAAATTTAGCACATTATTAGTTTCTTGGTGAAACGGATTTTAGATATTAAGTACAAATTAAGGTTGCTTCAGAAGTTTCAGGTCGAAGCAAACAATTTGATGAAAATTTGAAATCGTATTTAACGGTTTAGTGATTTATTTATTTATAAAACAGTAACACTAATATAATTTTTCTTCAAACGTCCGTAAATTATGACATTATCCTGCTGCATTGATAATGCTAAAGTGTCACTTCATTGTCATGGCATCTAACGAGCTGACGAGCGGCAGATAAAGTTATTATCTCCGCTGAGGGCGTCCGTGAAGTTATTATCTCCGCTGATGAGCGGCAGTAAAGTAAACTAGCTAAATCATTTGAAATTCCTACCTGGTTTCTTAACATGTCTTAAATAATTTGTTATGAAGGTTTGAAGAAAAAATAGTATATGTTATTCGGAGCAAAAATGAAGTTTTATGTGCTTTGGCTGGTTTGTCTGCCTCACTGCGTTCGACAGCCAATCTACCAGCCGCAGCACATAAAACTTCATTTTTGCTCCTCATAACATAATATACTATTTTATAACAGGTAGATATTAAAATGTTTATTTGTTTATGTATAATATTAATGAAATCTTCTAAGATATTAGCTACAAAAAATTCTTAAGAAAAATCGACTAAAGTTATGTAAATTAAACCGTTAAAAGCGAAATTTTTCACTTATTACATCCCAAGTGCAAAATTTTGTATCGGATGTTTATGGATGTTTGAGTTCATTAGCAAAAAATTTGCCGATATTAAAATTTTGCACGAGGGGTATACGGCTGATTATTTCCTGAATAGAATGAAAACAAACGTATTATTTCCAATCCTTTTTGTTCAAAATATTTTATTAAAAAAAAAAATCAGGTACCGAATTTTTTTTTATCCGATTCTTGCACAGTGTGCATTTTAGAGAAATTTTATCGGGTTATTTTTTGTTTTCTCGTTTTGATTGGTCAATATTTGTCACGCAATTGGTTGCTAGACACATGAAGGAAATAATCAATTAAAATATTTAAATGCAGCGGCTTTTTCGGTAAAAAAGTTTCACCCCCAATTTTATAACAGTTTAAAAATACTATAATAATAGTTATTTATGGTACTAGTGTGTTACAAGGCATATAAGTCACGCGAAAAAACAGGTAAACCACGAGTTGAAAACGAGTGGGTTAGCTTTTTAAAGTGATTTATAGCCGCTAACACACGCGTGCCATACTTAACTTTACCCAACACCTTCAGAATATCGTTGAAAAATGATGACATTGGTGACATTTTTATTTGACAAATTAATTTGATTTCGATTACCATTGCAAAAATTGTGTTTAGATCACTAGTGACTTATATGTCACTTTATTTGATTAAAATCACCATAGTTATTGTCCTATTATATATCTATGAGATGTTGGATAAACATATTTTAATTAACACAAGAATGCTGGAAGTGACGATGGTAATACTGTTATAAATTGTTTCAAATTGTTTCCATTTATTATTCTCTACATTGTTTTTGTTAAATGTTAAATGTAGGATAGTTTGACAATAATAATACAAAATATTTATTTTAGATGGAAGACAGAATTTAACTGGAACATAATAAAATGGTATCGATTGCTTAAAAGACGATAAACGGAAAGCGCTTTTCAACAAAGACATTAACGAATCATTTCCTTGGTATCTGCATTCACAAAGTAATGAAGCCGATACCTCATTAATTATTAATACCAAATAAAAAGTTATTTTATAAATGGAGTTTTATTAACTTGTTGTTCTACGAATATTCCGTGTCTTAAACAAACGCTGAATGTCTTAGACAAATCTTTGATCTAATATTAATTAGATATTATTCCTCAATTTAAAGGGTGGAATTTTTCTCGCATGATAAAAAATGGAAAAAGCCGACGTCTATATAAGTATAAACGGAATAACTAATTACCTTAATGGTTAAGTTGTTAGGCAACATTACCGCACCATAAAAAAACTATGGCAGGAATTGTTAAGCAAAGCTTTAGTGTTAATTTGCGAATAATGCGCGCTTTGGGCCTCTACCCCCCAAGAAAATATAAAAATCTGTACAAAGTGCTAGGATTCTTCATGTACAGCTTGTTCATGATTTGCATTGGGTTGTTAGGATTTCTCTATTTACTGCTCGACGAGAACATCGACATAGTGCAAATCGCCGATAATGCCTTTCTACTATCTGAAATGGCTTGTTACATCATCAAATTTTTCCCGTTTATTAACAACGGCGACGAAATAAAAAAATGCATCCACTACTTTGAATCGCCATTTTTCAGAGTTTCTTCGGACAAACAGAAACAAATAATCGAAAGCTGCAACAGCACCTGTCGCAGAATAAACACGATTTTTCTGATTTTTGTCACAGGCTCCGTCACAAGCTGGGCTGTTAAGCCGTTTTTCTGGAAACATTACCGACTTCCCGTTGATGTTTGGTTGCCGTTCGATGCCACCGCAACTCCTCAGATTTATTATCCCGTCTATTCGTTTCTTGTTTTAGGTATAATGAAATGCAATTTTTATTTTAAAGTTATAAATGTTTTCTAAACGTTAGGAGTGTCGTATGCAGCATATTGCAGTGGGGCTGTTGATCCCTTGATTGCCGGCCTGGCTTGTCAGGCCACTGGCCAGCTAGGAGTCCTTAAAGACAATCTGCAACATCTGAACGAATATGCGGATGAGGAAATGTCGAAAAAAACTAACATTCATTCCAATGAAAGAAGAATAAAGTCGAGGATCATTTACAATAAAATCAAACAATGTATCGACCATCACGATGCCATATTAGAGTAGTTAGGTAATATTTTGTACTGACTTGATATGTTAATCATTTAAATTACAGGTTCGTAAAAGTATATGAAAAAAGCTTTTCCTTGGCTGTTTTTAGTCAATTTTTAGGCAGTATATTCGTAATTTGTGTTTCTTGTCTTCAATTGAGCATGGTATGTGGTGATTTTTTTTACATTCGTCCTAGCATCTTTTAGAATACTAAAATATGTATTTTATTTCTGTACATTCTTTTAGGTGGATCCTTTGACATTTAATTTTCTGTCAATGGTAATTTATCTAATTACGATGCTTAGTGAAATTTTTCTCTACTGTTATTACGGTTCAACTTTAATTGACGAGGTTCTTTCTGTTATAAGTGTGCTTTCGTTTATTTTTAAAGTTGTTATTTTCAGAGTAATAGTCTAACAAATGCAATTTATATGGGCCAATGGTACGATTATGAAGAAAAGGCAAAAAAAAGTTTAATTATCTTAATGGAACGTTCAAAAAGACCTATGATTGTGACTGCTGGAAAAATTCTTGACTTGTCCTTAGTAACATTTACAACCGTAATCGTTTAAAAACGTTTAAGTAACATTAATAATAATATGTGTTTTAGATACTGAGAAGATCCTATTCACTGCTTGCGGTTTTAAAAAATTATTAAACAATGGTTACATTTACAAAGATGTAAACAAACCTCAAATAAAGCTAAAAGAGAAAAAAAGTTATATGTATAATTTAGTGACTTTTTTTGCAATATCTGCTTCAAACTTCACTTTTAGGCCATTTAATTTAAAATATACCTAGGTAATTACTTGAAATTTCACAAACTGTAGGTAGGTGTTTCACATTTGTAATGCACATGCAAAAATAAATTCTCACAAGTGTGTCAATTACATATTATTATTATTAAATTTAGAGCATCCAAGTGTAAAATTATTATAAAAAATCCTAGAACTGGTTCCATGAAACATTAAAAATATTCACAGTTCCACCACTGTTAAAAAGTATGTAGGTAGTTGTTTTTTAATCAATATTATGTGACTAAAGTGGGCATTTTTCACAGCATGATTCATTTTACAGATTGGAGAACTTTATTTCACACTTTAATACATTTGCACTTAATTAAATTGGTTATGCAAAAATAAAGAAAATACCAAATGAATTTCTAGTAAAATACTTGGCTTAGCAGTCCTCTATTTATCACGTTCACATGGTGACAGATTTTGATTCTTAACTGATTACTTAGGTACGGTCGCGATCAATAAATTTTGGACACTAGTGTCATCGTGTTGTCATACATTCTAAAACGACCTTTATGTATTAATAAACTTAATTTTGATTGTGTTAATTGTGAAAATGTGATTATCAGATTTACCGACAAAACATTCAATAAGTTTTAAAAAATCAGACAAATGGAACAGAACGTGGTTTTAATTAATAAAAAATAGAAAATAAATAAATAAAAACTATAAACTTAATATTTTGTCATTGCCCATATTGACAAATTGTAGATACATTTGACAATAATTTAAACGTGCACACTTCAAGATAGTGACAGCTTTTGACTCTCAGCTGATTACCTAAGTTAGGCAATGAGAGTAAAGAATGCATAGGTAATGCTGTATATTTTGTAGTTTTATTTATATGTAATTTATTTCGTAGTCATTTTATTTTACAGGAACAATGATGTTGCAAAAAATTATAGGTATAGCTAAACTATTATTTTGTATCGGGTGTTTGCGTAGTAGGCGTTGAAGAGTCGATTGTGAACGCACTATACATGTTACGGATCACGTATCAGCTGTTTAAATCTTACCTTTTACACTCTTCAACGCCTACTACGCGGTGAAATTTAAAAAAACACCCGATATTATTGTGCTGTGTTATTGTATTGTGTATAAAGCACTTTTTACGCTGTGCTCCTGCATGTAACCTTCCCATTTCTAAAAAAAAGGTGCCTTATACACATGTTGCATAAATATCTATTATTGAGAAAAATACTATACTTTTTTTTGTCACGAATAATTACTGAACTCGAAATAATTGAAGAAAAATTAATTCTTGGTTTTATTCATTTCCTATTGTGTAAAGAAATACTTATGCGCTGTTTGGAGGATTTTAATTATTATAGGAAAGATTCGTGCTTGCTTAGAATTGATTCCACAATAAGAATGAAACATAAAATCGTAAAAATAATTTTTTTTAAGTGCGCAATCACAGAATAGATTCATTTCTGATTGGTAGGGTTTACGGATCGAACGGGTTATTAAAATGTAACAGTTGCTACCAGGTTGCGCAGTGTACCTACATAATAATTATCATAGGAAAGGAAGATTGAATTAGAAATTAAGTTTGTTCAGGTATTGATGGTTGTTTCAGTTATTTTGGTGTTATTTTAATTTAGAAATAATGTTTATTTTTTAGGTAAATGATTACTGTAAAATATGAAAATATAGAAGTGATTAATTTAGTGTTTTGTTTTGAGCATTCAAAAGGCAAGAGTTTCATTATATAAAATATGTGTGGGAAGATGTTATGAGTTTTCAGTGAAATGGGATGAAGTGTTATGTTGGATTAATACTTTTAAGTTCTTCTATTGCAAATGGATGATTAAAACTCGAGTTAAAACTACATACATGTATATGAATAATAAATTAATAAAGTTAATGAATATAATATTAATAATAAACCGTAAAAAATACAAAATGTCTGTATTATTAAGTATTTTCAGGTTCGAATTACTTGCAGTGTTACATTTAAATCTAATTTGAATATTTGAATATTTTCTGCATCCTTAACGTGAATATACATATTTCTGCTTGTTTACTACATATAACAAATATTTCATTGGAGGACGTCTATAAAAACATAAAATATAAGTCTACTCGCAAGCACACTTTTTTATAAATGTTTCTATGGAAATGATCTAGAGGAGTAAGGTTACGTTTGTGACCGACGGACACCTTTGATTTATTATTGTTGCTAAACTACCAAGATAATCAGGTAATCACCTTTAACTCAGCAGCGTACTAGCAATTTTGACCAGATTTTCAAACATTTGTATCTCGAAAACGAAAAAACTTTTCTAAGAATTTTTTTTTGTCAATGACTTCTTCTCAGATTCACCCTGTATACAAGAAATTATAAAAAAACACATGCGGTTTGCAATCGATCATTGATAAATGTAGGATTTGCGGAACTGAAGGGGAAACAATTGAACATATCATTTCTTCTTGCACCGTTTTGGCTCAAAGCGAATATAAGGAACGTCATGATATATTCGCTAAAATTACACACATGAATTTAGTTGTTAAATTCAATTTATTAAAGGATACACAACCACATTATAGTTATAAACCAGAAAGTTGTTTGGAAAATGACAATTACAAATTATATTTTGATCGAACAGTTTTAATTGACATTCATGTTAAGCATAACAGACCAGATATTATTATTTTAAATAAACAACAAAAGCAAGCATGTCTTTTAGATATAGCTGTTCCAAATTCACATAATACAGTGTTTGCGCAATGGGATTTTCCCTTACATTATAAAAATAAACGTTATGTTCCTCCAATAAAATTTGTAGAAAATCAAAATAACCTAGGAAACACTAGTGTAACGCACGGTATGACTTTATACCGTAAGGGAAAATGCCTTGGCGCAAACTCACTATTATAACACAAAAATTAATAAATATTTAGAGCTCTCCGTTGCTATGAGAAATCTTTGGTGTTTAGAAAAAAATTCGATTTTACCACTTATAATTTCAGCAACGGGAATAGTACCGCAATCTCTTTTTAAAAATTTAAAAATTCTGGATTTAGGCAACACATTGGTAGTTGAAATTCAAAAAGGTATATTATTATACTCATGTCATATCGTGAGGAAGATCCTTAACATTGACACAGAACATAATATAAAAACACAACACAGTCAAAATGTGGAGGCGAGACGCCGGTAATTATGTTGATTAGCACTGCACTATTACTTGATAGTAATATCCGTAATAGTGTATGTACTCCGGCAAAATTGCCGTTCCGCCGGGTGGAGGTGGGATACGAAAAACTATAAATTATTGCTAGTTAATTATAATTGCGTCCATAGAAATCGAGCGTCCAACATGAAGCGGGTGAATTTAAAAGATGCATTTAGTGGTAAAGAAAAAATCTACCTCTTTAACAGCAACTTAAACTTAAGAAAATTGTTGATGATCTGTTTTTATTATTTTTGTGAGTAGAGGATTCAACCATATAATTATATTATTAACACGGAAAAATAGTTCGTGAAATTAGGTGATATATTCCCAAAAATCAAACTGCATATTTTGTTTTTGTTAAAATAGTATATATAGTATTATATTATAAGTGATAGAAATGCATCATTATACAAGAGTGAGAATTTTGACCGTCGAGTGCGCTTGCGCACGAGTGGGACACTTCTCACGAGTTTCATAATGGCATTTCGATCACGTATGATATACGACGTTTTATCTTACAGGTGCAACTATTGCAAAAATCCAAGAAATGCAGTTTCATTCAAGTAAAATGACAGCTGCCAAATTTAGTCACTTGTGAGTGATTTATGTCAAGTTAAATGGCAACTGTCAAATTAACTCACTAGTGAGTACTTTATCTCACTTGTGATTAAAATTTGACTTCTGTCACCGAAAACAATGGTCTAAAGTAGCTCAAAAACTCCACCTGTAAGATAAAATATTTTGCTCATTCGAAACAGCTCTTTATGTAGGTATGTATGTATATACGTAAAAGAGATTTTAAAGATGAAAAACAATTTAAAAGGTCAGAAGATTTATTTACAGTGTTATACCGGGTGACTGACGAAAAATCTTTGATGCTGCATCTTGCTTATTTTTTGAATGAAATAATTTTGAAAACACTTCAAATGCGAACTAAATTAATATTTTTTCTTGCGTCCAATTTTTGTCAGATGAACATCAACTTGTTTTTTAAATGGCACTGTATATTCTTTTTATTCAATATTACAGAGATTTAATGTAAAAAATGTAAAAATCAAGTGATCAAAGTAAACAAGAGAAAAGTTTATTCTAAATAATCGAAATGACTAAGTGAGCTTTGGATATTTGTCAGTCACGCGATTTGTCAAAACAGGTATATGCAACCAAAGATACAGAGCATCTAAATGTCTGAACCTCAAATAGATTTGGACATACGTCCAAAATCTCAAAGGCTTCTTGATCTAAATAATTGTTGATCGCATGGTATAATTAAAAAAATCAAATCGCTGTTGGATAAAGAATTCAAAAACCTTTCAAGTGAAGAATCCAAAAATGAAATCAAATTGAGTAGGTTCTATTTAAAAAAAAAAACGTATCGTTAGTGTTTTTATAATATTGAAACACCTGTACACATATACACTGCGTTTTTTATTTCGCTGACAATATAATTCATGTATCACGTGATCATGAATGATCCAATGAAAACGCGTAAAAGTCCTTAGTTGCATGGCTATCACAGCGATTATAAAAAACAAAACAAAAATTTTCTTATTTACTTTCGTCGTTACGATTTTTGATTGAAATAAATTTGTCAATTTGACAAATAAATGAATAATTTTGTATTTCATTTATTATATTGTCTCATCGAATATAACACGGGGTATGATTAATCATCGATGATATTAAATTCGTGAAATTGAAGCAGGACATTTCACTCGTCCTTCGGACTCGTGAAATCTCCAGCACAATTTCACTCATAATATCATCGATAATAATCATACCACTTGTTATATTATAGCTGAACATACAATGTAAAATGGCTATGTTCAGTTCTAAAATGGACATATACAGGGTGACTGACGAAAAACCTTTGACGCTGTAGCTTACTTATTTTTTATGCGATTTGAATAAATGATACATCAAATGAAATAGTTTGAAAAACACTTCATTATTATCCTATTCGATATTTTTTTCGACATCTATTTTTTGACAGACGATAGCCAACTTTTTTTTTTCAAATTACACTCTATATATTTTTTTATTCGTTCTTATAAAGAATCTTCTTCTAAATATTCGTACATTAAAAGAAAAAACAAAAAATGTATTTTAATTGAAAAAAATTGAAAATTAAAAATCAAGCAATCAAATTTGTAAACAATACAAAATCTATTCTGGTTGCTCAAAATTTCCTCAATGCTGTTGCAGACACTGTCGATACCTTCTAGAAATGCCCACTTTTGCATTCAGTAAAAAATTTTGGGGTTTTTCTTGACATACTCGCACTACTCTTTTTTTTTAACTCTTTTTGGGTATCTGGTGGGGTCAAATAAACATTGTCTAGAAAGTTTCCAATGAATATAAAGAAATCCAATGGATTCAAATCTGGGGATCTAGCGGGCCATCGAATAGCTCCATGAACACCCATTCATCGTTCACCAACATAATTTAAATGATTTAAAAATACAAAATTCATGCGTGCCTTATGTGGTATGGCGCCGTCCTGATGAAACACGACTCTATTCAACACTGCTAATGGTATCTCATCCAGAAAGTTGCTTATTTCGTTTGATAATAAATAATATGATATTTTGTTTGATTGAGACTGCTATCAATAAAAAAGGGATCCATTAGTCCATTCTATCTACAAAAATGCCACATCACACGTTAACACTAAATCGTCTTTGGAAATTTTCTTCCACAGCAACATTAATATTATTATTATCATCAAACTGTTTTGACAAATGAATATTCAGAGTTAACTTAGACATTTCGAGCATTTAGAACAAACTTCTCTCTTGTTTATTTTGGTCACTTGATTTTTAAATTTTGTACATTTACTCTTTAATTGCTTGACTTTTGTTTAATGAATGGGTATAGTTCTTTGCATTTTTATATTCAGAAGACGAATCTCTACAACACTGAATACAAAAAAATGTACCGTGCTATTTGAAAAAAAAAAGCTGATGTTCATCTGTCAAAAACTGGACGGAAGATTTTTTTTTAATTAGTTGGTAATGAAGTGTTTTTAAACTTATTTCATTTGATGTGTCACTTATTCAAATCGGATAAAAAATAAGCAAGTAC